>NW_026125397.1:18613750-19905000 GCF_943737965.1 Phodopus roborovskii | reverse complement strand
CAACTAGGACTAGAAAAATGGTCCTTTTGTTAAAAGTATTTGGTGTCTGACTTTTTACTAGATAACTCAGGTAGGTCTGTTGCCAATACTCAAATTATGTGGTTTACATCTACCTATAACTAACTCTAGCTCCAGGGGATCTGAAGTCCATTGTTTCTGCAGGCACCTGAACATATATTTTGTATAAAACTAATGCAAACACACACATACACATAAATAAAAATTGAGTAAGTAAACCTTAAAAAACAATTCTTCAGAGTCACTATTTTAATGAAATGAGTAATATTCTCTCACTATTCACGTTCTAATTCATATACTTAGGGTTACGTTTTACACTTTCCTGTAAAAACAACATAATGAAAACCTTGCACATAATTCTGAATTACAAATTTCTTCTCTGTTACTGATTTCTAGAAATGTAACTACTAACAAAATTATCAATATTTTTCATGAGTCAATATATATGAGAATAACACTTTAATAATTTGTACATACATCCATTTTTATGATTGTGTGAGAATGCTCAGGTCAGTGAGCAATTTTTAGCTTAAGTATTAGCTCTGAAAAATATCTTTAGCACCTTAAACATTGAAATAAAAGATGCGTCTGCCTTTATATGTATGATCCTTAAAAGTAAGGCAAAATAATAAATAACATTGTTCCAGTCCTCTGCTGGTTTTATTGAAAATGTATTTTTGTACTGATTTATAGGTTGTATTTCATCTAGCTCTTCATTTATCAAGCCAAGTTTGCTATAATTTGAAATCAATATTTGCCTAAATATACATTTCTTTAATTTTATTCATGTTTTTTTTGTTTTGTTTTTCATTTGGGGTATTTTACATCATCTTATTTAAGTTTTCCTTCTTGATTTATCTTTGCTGTTATATTCTTTTACTATTATTATTATTATTTCTTAATTTACATATCGAATCCAATTCCCTCTCTTTCCCATCCTCTCAAGACATCCCTGACCAACCCATCTTATTCCCCCATCCACTCCCCAGGGAGGGTGCCGCCTTCCAGGAGGGATCATCAAAATCTGTCAAGTCATTTGGGGTAGGGTCTAGGCTCTCCCTCCTGTCTCTAGGCTAAGGGAGTATCACTCCATGGGGAATGTGCTCCCAAAGTCCTTTCATGCTCCAGGGATACATTCTGGTTCCACTGTTAGAGGTCCCGTAGACTGTCCAGGCCTTCGAACAGAGACCCACATTCAGGGGGTCTGTGTCGATCCAATGCTGATTTCCCAGATATCAGTCTGGAGTAGTCTATAATGAGTTAAATTATGTTGGTGTGAACTGATTTTCATATTGACATTTTTCCCCCAAGTGCTTAATCTTCTATCTACCTCAATCCCTCCCCACCTTATTTTTGGATGGGAATTATAATCTAATTCAGTTCTATGTTCATTTCTAATAACCTGGTTCCTGCTTCTTAAGCAAAGGTCAGAACAATGTAATATTTGGTTAGAGTATATTTCTGTACTTCCTAAAATGTATGGAACACAAAGAAAACACTGAAAGGCTCATTCATTCATCCAGTGGCTAAGGTCTGCTTCCTGGCCTTGCTGTGAACATTTTATGTGTGTGGAGACATAACTGGCTTCTACGTTCATTTTCATCTACACAATATAATCTTAAGGGGAGGTCTGATTTGAAAGTCAGGCTCTACTCTCCCTGAAGTGAGGGGAATAGGAGCAAGTAGCTTATTGTGTCAATCTGCATTAAATTCATTAAAAAAAATAATTATATCTCGGGAAGAGCCTACTGCATCTCAGGCTGAAATGCTTTAAAGTCAGAAATTAATTTAGCTGGAAGTGACCTATTTACAGTATTCAGTCTTTTCTTTACTGGCAATATTTTCCTTCATTGATTTTAATTTCATTCTCAAAATTGTCAGCTAAGATTATATTCACTTTGCACAATATAAGATTTGACCTTTAATGCAACAATGAATTTTTAAAAATTCCAATTATAATTTCAATTGCTTAAATATAATATAAAGAGAAGTCATTTTAATGTATTGATATAGGTGCCAATCAGATGGCTGGGTGTGTAAAACCTCTTTCTATCAAACCTAAGTTAGATCTCCTGGACCCTCATGATAGCAAGAAAGAAACTGATATTAAAGTGGTATTCGCTGACCTCCACCAATACACTGTGACGTTTGAATATAAAATCACATGTGTTGTGGGATATTTGCACACCGTGTGAAAATGTGTTGTTGCAAATGTTGCAATAATAAGTTGAATGGCCAATAGCTAGCAGAAAGTATAGCTTGGACTTCTAGACAGAGAGAGAACTCTGGGAAGAAGAAAGACAGATTTGGGCAACAGACTTGCAGCAAGTCAGACAGGCTGTACTGAGGAAAGCTAAAAGCCACATAGCAAACTGTAGATTAATATAAGCATGTTAATTTGAATTATAAGAGTCTAAGCTAAAGCCAAGCCTTCCTAATTAAAAATAAGTCTTTTAGTTTTCCTCAACACATGTGCTTAGTCCCAGTATCATTTGTCAGAGTTATTTCCCAACAACTCCCAATTCATACCATACATAGCATTCTTTATTTCTCTTGAGTGGCATTTAGTTTTTAGAATTGGTTAATGTTTAGTCATAAGCATAAATGCACACACACACACACATACAGGTGCGCACACGCACACACATGAACACATACTCATGTAATGAAAGTGTAAATGATTGAAAAAACTTCTCCAAAGAAGAAAATGCTACTTTTCAATTAGTATAATAAATAGATCAACGATCAACATCCTCAGCTACCAGAGAAATATCACTGAAAGCTCTACTAAGATTATATCACCCACTATTCAAAATGGCTATCATCGATAAAAGAAATGCCTCGAATGGGTTGTGAGAATGTCTGAAAATGATCTATGCACACCTGGTAAGACTATAGACCAATGTAGCCACCATGGAAGTCAACATGGAGGCTCTCTAATGAAGTAACAATTGAATTACCACATGACACAAGTATGTTACTTCTGAGTAAATGACCACAGGAATCAAAGTCAGCAACATTTGTATATGCTTGTACATACATGTTTATTGGCATCCTACTTATAAAAGTTAAGCTATGCAATCATCCTAAAACAATATAGATGTAGACAAAGCAATGTGGCACATAGACCCTGTATAGTTTAGTCAGCCATAGAGGGTACAGTTATAATATTTAATAGAAAGCAGGTGAAGCTAGAAATCATTATATTAAATCAATTAGCCCAAACTCAGAAAGATAGGCATTAACATTTTTCTCTTATATGATTAAGGTATATGAAGGTAGTGGTTGAGGTCTAAGTCAGGGAGAAGGGTCAAGAGAGGGCAAGAAGGGGTTTCATTCACAGATAGAATCTATTTGGTTTGGTTGTTGTTTTGTTTTTTTAAGACAGAGTTTCTCTGTAGCTTTGGAGCCTTTCCTGGAAGTCATTCTGTAGACCAGGTTGGCCTCTAACTCTCAGAGATCTGCCCGCCTCTGCTTTCAAAGTGCTGGGATTAAAGGAATGTGCTACCACTGCCCAGCAGAATCTAATTTTAAATATATGTATTTACAGAGATATGAATTATATGAAAGTGTATATGACATGAAATCAAAATTTGTGGGCAATCAATGTGACTGGAAAAGGGAAGGTAAAGATAATAGGGAAGTGATTATGAGCAAATTATAATGTATATACGTGTGTGTGTGTGTGTGTGTGTGTGTGTGTATACACTGTGTATGTTTAAATTATTTTTAAAACATCAGGAACTCTCTCACAAGCATGATTAGAGATTTGTTTCTTGGATGCTTCCTGAACCTGAAAATTGAAAATCAATGTTAATTATCATAATAACCAAGATAATCATCTGAATGAGATATAGCTATGTGATACAAAAAAATCATGATTTCACATAATCAACATTTCTGGAAGGTGTTTGAGCAATAGAACAGTTTTAGATGATGGCCTAATAATATACAGGAGACACTAGGCTGAATCTCCTGAACAAAATCAAATTTGGAATAAAAACATAAAAAGACAAATAGGTAATACAAAGATAGTCCAACAGTAAAACCCAATATGTATATATCAGAAGTTATCATAGTCCATCTACAGTCTAGGTTCGGGTCCTGAGAACAGGAAGGGGTGTTGGAGGGAAGTAAGGAAGTATCCATCTACCAGATGAGCTTCACACAAGTGGCCAGCCCCACATAGCTCCAGCCATCTTTTTTTATGCTTCAAAAACAAGTATGATTTTCCATACTAAGAAACATTTTTTCCCAACCTCCAATGTTAAACCTCAGCAAAATCAAATGTGTCAAATATGTTTTTCCCAACTTTTATATCAAAATATCTGCAAACAAAAAACAATATTTATCATTTTGTTAGCTTGGCCAAATACCAAGCCAGGTACATCCTGTCTTTACAAAACTGTTTTCAAGAACACAATTATTAAAAACACATCTACATAAATAGGGGTGATCTGCCTCCAATTTCAGCTCCTGGGCTCTGGAATGACAATTGGAATCCCTAGACAAGAAACCTGAGGAGCATCAACTCCCAAAGAATTGTAGGGGAAGATATTTGAGAAAAAAATGGGTTTTTCAGGAATGATCACATCTGTCTCCTGCATGGCTGACAAATGTAAATAAACCAGAAATAGAATCATCAATATTACCAGAGATAAGAGAGCATGCAAGCCACACAATCCCAGCAGTTTTCATCATTATCCCGAAGTCCCCACAGCTCTTGCCAAGTGATACTTTCCCTGTGGACTTTTGCCCTATCTTGATACCAATTGGACAAGCATTTATATACTTGTCTAAAGCTAGACTGGACATCTCACAACAAGAATTCAAGAAGAAAAGTGATTTAAAAAGCAAAGAATTGCTTTCCCAGCATATATCAAAAATTTGCTATTAATGTGGCAAAGCACACCTTTGGGCTTTTTCTTCATACTATAACCAAAAACAAATTCTAGCATTATAGAAAATTTTAATTTAAAAGGATAAAATATGGGCTCAAGAAATGGCTTAGCAGTTAATAGAGTATACAGCTCAAACAGAGGGCTTGAGTTGATACCAACAGACACTTGGGGTAATTCACAACCAATTTAACTTGAACTCTAAAAATTGGAAATCGTCTTCTGGCTCTGCAGAAATCCTGAACACTCGTGGACAGTCACTCATGCAGACATACATGCATGATCACATACATATGAGAACATGCACATACAAAAAAAATAAAAAGAACAAAAGGAAATCTTTTTCAATGTATAAAACTATTATCTTTTTTCTTTTCTAAGAATCCTTTTTTTCTAACGAGACACAAAAAGAGAATAGATGTGGATAGGAGAGGTGGGGAGTAATGGGAGGGGAAACTGAAATCAGGATCTATTATATGAGAAAAATCTATTTCAATAAGAGGAAAAATAAAACCTCTGAGGAAATTTACAAGATAGTTGGATTTGCAGAAGTCAGCTCTACTTAATGAAGATCAATAAATAATCTACAAGACCCATGCTTTTGGGATAACTTAAATATTTCACAATCAATTGTAAGCTAACCTATACCATAATTTAAGAGAAAATTTTCCAGGTATTATACAATTTAAAAATACAGAAGTAATTCACAAATGATACAATCCAAGTAATGGGTGAATTCATGAAAAGCATTCTAGCAAATATTTAAGAGGTGAAGAATTTACATTTCATAATAAAATTCTATTCCTTGAACATGAAATTAGATAGGAATAGAGTGAGAACAAGCAAGCTGGTTATTGTAAATGATACTAGGATGCTCACACATGTCTACTAGAAATACAAATTGCTATCAATATTTTGAAAGTGATATGTCAATAGTCATTTAAAGAAAAAATAGAATGCAATTTAGCCACACAATTTTATGAGCTAAAAAGTCAATGTCACAGAAATAAAATTATTATTATGTATGAAAAATAATTATTGTTTACTTTATATTATAAACAAAGGACATAGAAAGTAGACATTTTTAATATGGTATGATTGAATGGTACTTTATATTCCTACAATAGAATTATTAAATAATCTTTTTGAAAAGAGATTTTAGCTCTAATAATACAACCACAGAGTTAAAATAAAGCAAAATACAGGGGAAAGTATGTGTTGTTATTTCCTGTGTCCCATAAAGTAGTGTACTGCCTAGCCACTTGCATGACCATTTCCAAAAATGCATGATGAATAATTACTATTTCAATTGGATGACTGGACTGAGTTTCAGACTAATGTTCCCTATTTTGATAGGTCTATATTAGGAACATAAAATAATTTCAGTTTTTAAGTTCTTATTAGCATGTTTTCATGAATAAGTGATAATTAGCCTAAAATATTTCCCAAGATCTAAGCTAAATAACTATATGGGTAGGTAAGGTCATAGACTTTTAATAATATAGCTGTGTATTTCGTTTCATGTTATCAAGCAAACATAAACTCGCCTCAAAGTAGAGAAATGAAGGAGAGAGATAGGAGTAATACAGGTCATCTATCTATCATGTATCTATATAAAATTATATACATAATAAAGTATGTATATATTTAATATGTATATAAAACTTACATTATGTTATATAACTTAATATATAATATAGTATGTAATAAATATAATATATACATAATTACATATAAACATACACACATATATATGTATGTACACACACACACACACACACATAGCAGGGATATTAGAGTAATAACTCAATGTAAAGTCCTTGCTTAGAATTTTTTGAGTTAGTTTTCAGCACTAAAATTACACAACACAATAACTTCTGGGTCCCAAAGATGCACTTTGGCATTCACAAGAGCCGTATTCCCTCATTCTCTCTACTTCAATATATTTGACTTTAATCAAAGACATTTTTCACTGGTGGAAAAGGACACAATCTTCCCCTCCTTTCATCTTCTCGGCTTTCACTGACTTTAGGGAAGAAAGCGACTGTTTTCTAAATGTTTCAGTCAAGGTCCTCTCTTGGTCTTTATTGCTACCTAAACCATCATTGTGACATGTGATCTATGTCAGGTGCTTATCCAGATCCACATCTAAGTCTTGCTAATGTGATAACAGGAAAGGATATTTGTGATACTTTAATACATCTCTCCACTGTTCCTTCAAGATGTACACAGGTTCATTACTTGTCAAAAATACTTCAAGAGAGTTCCCATATTTCTTGTTTGTCTCTCTTTTTGGTCACCAGCTTATCCAGTTATTTGAGTATAGGATATTTGGTTCAAATGTTTGACATACCATTTTTGGTTTCTGTGTGTGTGTGTGTGTGTGTGTGTGTGTGTGTGTGTGTGTGTTTTTTTTGTTTTGTTTTTTTTGGTGTTGTGTTTTTTGGTTGTTGTTGTTACTGTTTTGTTCTTTGTTTTTGTTTTGTTTTACTCTCATATTAGTTTGGGCAATCATTGACTCATTAAGCTCAGACAAAAGTGATATTTTATTTTCTTACTCCACTTCTCCTTTATTTTTATCTGCAGAGTATACAAACAGTAAAGATTCCTCTAAAGCAACTGGCTATCTTGAAGTGCATTTTTCTGAGACAAAGCTCGATTCTTTCCCTTTCCTGGCCAGTTCCTGGAGTAATGTGAAGATTCCCTCAAATCTGTATAAATGATCTTTCTTTTTTATTTCTTTTCTCTTTCTTTTGGTATGAACGTTGACATATTTGACAGACTTTTGATATCATCTAAATATGGTAGTAGGAATGAGAGGAATGAGAAATGTCTCCCCTAGATGGGTGTATTTGAACACTGGTACCCAGGTGAAGATGCTGTTCAGTGGGATTATGGTAGGATGGAGCCTGGCTGGAAAAGCATCATTTGGATTTGGCTTTGTAAGTTACAGCCTGGCTCCACCTCCAGTTCTCACTTTTCTTCCTGTGTGGAGTTGAGATGAGATTCATCCGTTTCACGCTGCTGCTGCCATGCCAGTCTTACCAGTGACCATTTAGCCCTCTAGATGCTAACGCCAGGAAAGACTTTTCCTTAGGATATTTTTAGTCAGTGTTTATTACAACAACAGGAAAGAGACTAGTCCAATCTATTATCTTTGTTGATTTTTCAACTCTTAATATTTGAGCATTGAAAATTCTTCAAGTTTCTTCCAGTCTTGTGTGAGGGAAGTAGAATGTGTCTTTTTAAAGACTCACTGAATTTCATCTAGGTTATCAAATGTGTTGCCATAGAGTTGCACAGAAACTTCTTATCTAATTAAGATTTCTAATAAAAGCTGCCACTTCTTTATTCCTTTCTTTTCTTTATTCTTTCTTTCTTTTTGAGATATAATTTTAGTGTTTAACTTTGGCTATCCTGGAATTCACTTTGTAGATCAGTCTGGCCTCAATCGCCTCAAACTCAAAACTCACAGAGATGTACCTGTCACTGCCTCTGAAGTGCTGCGACTAAAGGCGTGTGCCACCACCACCCGGAACCACCTTTTATTTCCAATGTTAGTTGTTTATGCTATTTTTCTTAGTTAAACTAAACAGAAACTCACTGATCTTTGCCAATTTCAGCTTTATGTTTTGTTGATTTTTCTTGCAACAATTCCTTATTTTAAAGTATATTGATTTCTATTCTGACTTGTATTATTTCTTTTCTCTTTCCTCTGATTACTTTGATTTTCTAATTCCCTATGCTGAAAGTTTGGAAGATTGATTATAATCTTTCACTTCTAATTTATGTATTCCATGCTAGAAATCTCCCCTTAAACTTTTCCCTAGTTCCGTCTCACAAATTTTGATAAATTGTGTTTTTATTTCCTTTATTTATAAGTGTATTCCAAGGATTCTTTTAGGATCTTATGTGATTTATAGGTGTGTTTTTAATTCTCTAAGTGTTCTGGAATTATTCGTCTGTCTTTTATTATTGATTTCTTATTTAATCCCACAGTGATTTGGCATTAGACACTGCCATTTCTACCCTTTTAAATTTCCTAAGTGGGTTTTGTAGTCAGCTTAGAGGTTTTCTTGGTGGTCATTCCATTTGAGCTGAAGGAAAACAAACAAACAAACAAAAAAAAGTGTCACTTTTGCAAGATTAATAAGTCAGTAGAATATCTGCCTGATGGACCCACTAGCAAATTGATCATATTCAATCGGATGACTCCACATCTAAGACTAAATAAACAACACAAATAGAACATGCTTAATGTTTAGATTTAAAAAAAAAAAAAAGAAAACACAACGTTGGACAGATACGGGGCAGGGGGGGAGACCTGCAAGAAATTTAGGAAGAAAGGGGTGAAAATATTCAAAATATAGTATATAAAATTCTCAAGGAGGACAAAATCAAAATGTTGGTCGGTGAAGAAATTGAGCGAGGGACGTCGGTGGCACCCGGAACTTTGAGGAAGGTGCAGTTCAGATGGCAGCTCCAAGCGTGGCCAGGTGAATCCTCACCACTGGCTGTGGGGCCAGCGGTGGGGTGGCTGCCAGTTGATTTTTTTTTTGTTGTTTGTTTGTTTGTTTTGTTTTGTTTTTAATTTTGAGTGTTGTGTTCAAAGGCTTTTATTGCACGCAAGAGGACCAGCCACCATAAATAAGCACATGGGTGGCTAACAGGAAGTTTTCCTAGAGATAACTTCACCAACATGACCAGTGACAGGCAAAGGTCGGATGATGAGTGTCCAAGCACCAGCAGCGGGAGTTCAGATGAGGACCAGCGAGACCCTGCAGCTCAGAGCCGCAGGAACAACCAGCAGAAGAGCACCAAACTATGTAGCAAAGTGACCGCTATGTTTTCCACTAGTGCTAAAAGAGTTCAGAAGGAGCTAGCTGAAATCACCCTTGATCCTCTTCCCAATGCAGTGCTGGCTCTAAATTTAGGAGATAGCATTTATGAATGGAGGGAAACTATACTTGGTCCACCAGGTTCTGTCTATGAAGGTGGTGGGGTTTTTGTTTGTTTGTTTGATTGATTGTTTTAGTTTTTTTTCTGGATCTCAAAACATTTTCTTCAGATTATCGATTTAAGCCACCAAAGGTTACCTTCTGAACCAGAATCTATCACTGCAACATCCACAGTCAGGGAATCATCTACCTGGATATTCCAAAAGACAACTGGAGTCCTGCTTTGACTATTTCAAAGGCTTTGCTCTCAATTTGTTCTCTTTTGACAGACGGCAACCCAGCGGATCCTCTGGTTGGAAGCATAGCAACTCAGTATTGGACCAACACAGCAGAGCATGACAGGGTAGCCAGACAGTTCATCAAGAGATAGACGACATAATTCTCATGGTTGTAGGCAGTGTGAAGGAGCACACTGTGCTGCAGATCTGTACAGCCTTTTCAATACGGACTTCTGTGTATATGGTATGCTTATTCTACTCTCTGCCTTTATCCTTTGGAGACTAGGAGACACACACACACACACACACACACACACACACACACACACACACACACACAAAGGTAAATGCCATCAAGAGTAGAACTTTGTGCCTGTAGACTAGTTACGTTTAAAATGACTACTTGCAAGTCTTGCTTCTTTGGTATATCAAAATGCATTTTGCGATGTACTAGGGTCCTGAAGTCTACCAAATATTATAGTGCATTTTAGCCTAATTCATTATCTGTATGAAGTTATAAAGCAGCTGTAGGCGACTAGGAATTATGTCACTTAAGCCCAGATCTATTTCTGAGTATGTGGTTCATGCTGTTGTGAAAATGTTATATGTTTTACCTTTGTCAGTTTGTAATGAGAGGATTTCCTTTTACCCTTTGTAGCTCAGAGAGCACTGATGTATCATCTCAAAAACAATAAACATGCTCCTGAAGGGAAAAAAATCTCAAGGAAGTAACTAAAAAGGCTGAAGGGTTTTTTGTTTGTTTTTGCTTTTTGTTTTTTTTTTTTTTATTTATTTTTGTATTCAAATCCCAGTTCCTCTTCCCTCCTCTCCTCCTGCTGCCCCTACCCCCTGTCTGCTCCTTGGAGAGGGTTAGGCCTCCCCTGGGAAGTCTGTCCCATCATCTCGTTGAGGCACTTCTCCAACTCCCACACTCCTGTGTCTAGGCTTAGCATAGTATCTCTCCATGTAGAATGAGCTCAACTAAGTCAGTTTGTGCATTAGTGTTAGAATGTGGACCCACTGCCATTGGCCTCATATATTGTCCCAGGCACACCATTGTCACCTATATTAGGGAGACTAGTTCAGTCTTATGCAGGTTCCCCATTTGTCAGAATGGAGTCAGGGATTTCTCACTAGCACAGACCAACTGATTGTGTGTGTTTCCCCGGCATGTTCTTGACTCCTTTCTTCATATTATCACTCCTTCCTCATTTCGATTCTATTCCAGGAGCTTGGCCCATTGGTTAGTTGTGGATTTCTGCATCTGCTTCCATCTGTTTCTGAAAGAAGGTTCTAGCTTTTCCTAGGGTTGTAGACTGTAGGGTAGGTATCTTTTGCTTTATGTCTGGTATCCACTTATGACTGAGTACATACTATAATTGTCTTTCTGGTTTTGAGTTCTGATGGGAGTTGTCATTCTATAAATATGTTTCTTTCATTGGTCAATGAATAAAGAACTGTTGGACAATAGGAAAGAGAAAGGCAGGACTAGGAGACAAGGAGGGTTCTGAAAGATGTAGTAAATTAGGGTCAAGATGTAGGGACTATAGAGAAGAGGCCTGGACCCTCTTTCCAGTAAGATAAGACAACGTGGAAACATTTAGATGAATAGAAATGGTTTAATATTTAAGGCAGAGCTAGGCAATAAGAAACACTAGTAACTGGACAACAGCTTTATATCTAATACAGCATCTCTCTGTGTTATTTGGGCCTGATACAGCAGTGGGACCAGGCTGGCAGTAAAACTGCTCATAACAGAGTTACCTCACTCAGGATGATTTTTACTAGTTCTATCCATTCCATTTGCCTGTGAATTTTAAGATGTCATTGTTTTTATCCGTGAGTAGTACCCCATTGTGTAAATATACCACATTCTCTTTATCCATTCTTCAGGGGAGGGGCATCTAGGTTGTTTCCAAGATATGGCTATTACAAGTAATGCTTCTATGAACATAGTTGAGCAAATGTCTTTGTCATGTGAATATGCCTCCTTTGGATATATGCCCAACAGTGGTATTGCAGGGACTTGAGGTAGGTTGGTCCCTAATTTTCTGAGAAATCTCTATACTGATTTTCACAGTGGCTGTACAAGTTTGTATTCCCACCAGCAATGGAGGAATGTTTCCCTTTCTCCACATTCTCTCCTACATAAGCTGCCATTTTTTTTTTTTTTATTTTAGACATTCTGATTCGTGTAAGATGGTATCTCAGAGTGGTTTTGATTTGCATTTCCTTGATGACTAAGAATGTTGAGCATTCCCCTAAGTGTCATCCACCATTTGAAATTGTTCTGTTGAGAGTTCTCTGTTTAGATCTGTATCCCATTTTTGATTGGATTATTTGGTAGTTTAATGTCTAATTTATTGAGTTCTTTGTATATTTTGAAAATCAGCTCTTTATCAGATGCGGGGTAGGTGAAGATCTTTTCCCATTCTATGGACTGCCATTTTTGTCTTGTTGGCTGTGTTCTTTGCTTTCCAGAATCTTCTCAGTTTCAGGAGGTCCCATTTATTAATTGCTGTTCTTAGAGTCTGTGTTCCTGATGTTTTATTTAGGAAGAGGTCTCCTGTGACTATGCGTTCAAATGCAGTTCCCACTTTCTCTTATATGAGGTTCAGTATGGATGGATTTATATTAGGTATTTGATCCATTTGAACTTCAGTTTTGTGCATGGTGAAAGCTATGGATCTAATTGCATTCTTCTATGTTGACATCTAATTATACCAGCACCATTTGTTGAATATATTTTATTTTTAGCTTCTTTGCCAAAATTTAGATGTTCACAGGTGTATGGGTTGATATCAGTGTCTTCTATTTGATTCTAGTGGTCCAACTGTCTGTTTTTATGTCAATACCAGGCTGCCCTCATTACCATAGCCCTATAGTTAAGCTTGAAGTCAGCGATGGTGATGCCCCCAGATGATCCTTTATTGTAGGGGATAGTTTTGGTTATCCTGGGTTTTTTGTTTTCCCATATGAATATTGCTCATTCAAATTTTGTGAAAAATTGTGCTGGGATTTCAAAGGGGATTCCATTGAATCTGTAGACTGCTTTTAGTAGGATTGCCATTTTCACTATGTTGATCCTATCCATGCAATAGCATAGGAGATCTTTACATTTTCTGATATCTTCTTTAATTTTTTTACTTTAAAGACTTGAAGTTCTTGTCATAAAGGTCTGTCACTTGTTTGCTTAGAGTTATCCCAAGGTATTTTATGATATTTGTGGAGGATGATCTTTCTCTAATTTCCTTCTCAGCCCATTTGTTATCTATATATAGGGGGGCTATTGATTTTTTTTTTTTTAGTTAATCTTGTTACCTGCTACATTATTTAAGGTGTTTATCAGTTGTACAAGTTCTCTGATAGAATTTTGGGGGTTACTTATGTAAACTATCATATCATCAGAAAATAATGAGAGTTTGTATTCTTCTTTTCCAATTTGTATCCCTTTGATTTCCTTTTGTTGTCTCATTGCTATAGGTAGAAATTAGGTAGAACTTTGAGTACTGTTGAATAGATATGGAGAGAGTGGACAGCCTTGTCTTGTACCTGATTTCAGTGGGATTGCATTGAGCTGCATTTATTTTGATGTTGGATATTAGGTCACTGTATATTGCCTTTATTATTTTTAGGTGAGTCCTTTGTATCACTATTCTTTTCAAGGCCTCTGTCATAAAGGTGTTGAATTTTGTCAAAGGCTTTTTCAGCATCTAGTAAGATGATCATGTGGTTTTATTCTTTCATATGTTTATATGGTATATTACATTAATGGATGTAATCTATGTCTCTGAAATTAATCCTACTTGGTCAAGGTGGATGAGTTTTCTTGAATTCAGTTTGACAGAAAAGTTTTTACATTTCATCTTCAGTTATTCTTTAATAAATTTAAATTTATGATTCATACTATTTTTTTTCTTTGTGAGGACTATTTATTCTCTCACTAGACAAGTGATTTTCAAAACCTAAGAACTAAGTGACTTCTGTTTATTTGCATTAATTAATTTCTTTGCTTATCACACCTGTGGTTCCTTATACTAAGATCAGGATCTACAAGAAGGTAAAATTTAATACCAATTTCTTGAAGATAAACCATAGTTGAATGATACAATTTACATAAAGAATAATGAAGAAAATAACAATTTCACCATACTTGGAAGGCCAGTACTCAATCCCAAGTTGTGTGTTTTATTATTTTTTATGGGGCCAGCCTGGTCTACAGAGTGAGTTCCAGGACAACCAAAGATACACAGAGAAACCCTATCTCAAAAACAAAACAAAACAATAACAACAACAACAACAAAACAAAAATAAAAGAAATAGAGCAATCAGAAAAAGGTCATGTAAAGATGGAAAATACACAGGGATTCTGGATAGTGTATGTTATTGTGTTATCTTTGAATTGTTTGATTGATGAGGAAGAAGCAGCAGCTGCTAAGAGACATTCGATTATAAATGTTGCTGGATTAATCCAACCTATATGTTTTGAAAAATGCTTTGAATTCAAAATTTAAGTCTAAGGACTGTTTACTTTGGAAAAGAAATTCTACTTTTGTTTCCACGGAAGATGAAAAACTGAATTTCTTCAAGACTAATATGGTTTGATCAAGCAAGATCCCCTGAAGCAGTGGTACAGGTAATCCAACATTCAAGACAGTTGGAACGACTCAGCCACACAGACTCAGCCAGGATTTGGCCATGATTCTGTGTTTTCTCGGGTTTTCCCATGGAATTGACAAAACCCCCAAATAGCTGGGAGCAGTTTGGTAAGACTAAAGTCAAAATTTCCAAATATTACTTATAAATGTTTGTTTTCATTTAAGCATGGTTGGTTACAAATGGTTAATGATCACAATCAATCTCTTTCTAGAGAAAAGAAAAAGGAAATATGATATAGAAATGAATAATTTTCATTGATATGGATTTTGATTTTTTAATACAAATGTAAGGCCAATTTTGTTATATGAATATTTCTACTTGTCTTTAGGCTTTATACATCTCATTTAAAAATGTAATCTATAATTAAATACTGATTATAGAAAGTCACCTATAATAATCAAAACATAGTTATGTCAGATTTTCTAGATATACAGAGCTATATTTCAAATGGATAGATGTTCTTCAAAACCTTTCAAAGACTTACAGAATATGACATTTTAAATGGTTTATTAGGGTTTTTCATGGCAATGAGATACATGTGCTCTTGGCAACACTAATTGCTTAAAGAGGATGATGGGCATCCAAGACGCTTCTTATGGAGTGTACTTTCAACATGGCAAGAGTAGCCATTTGGACAAGATACTGCTCTTGCCTGGACTGTTTGGTTATATACTGTTTAAACTGAACATGCAGGACTCACAGGAATGTGACTTCTGAACTTGCCAAAACAAGTTGGGAAAGTCCTTCATGGTTCCTGCTTCATAGAAGCATCTTCCAGGCATTCTGCAGGAAATGGATTAAAATGACTGACAAACTGTTTCAAATTTCCTGCTTAGCTAAGAAGTATGCCCAACACTCCAAGTCTATGGGCTGAAGATGGATACTCCAATGTTACAGAGAAAGTTTGGGTGACTGTCCAGGCAGCAAGATGTCTCTGTCAATTCTAGAGTTTATATATTATCATTTTGGAGTCTTTGATTATGTTGGAGACAGATAATTATGGTTATGGTTTTCCACAGTTACGATAAAAGACATATAAAACTTAACTCACAGAGTTAGGATAGATGGTAGAATATATTCTTTAAATTTTGTCAAATGTTAGTGGCCTAAATATTGTTAATTATAGTTATTGCTTGATAATTATTTTGTTATATATAATTTTATTATGTTAAAGTTAAAGCCTTCCTTTTTATTTAGATAGAAAAGAGGAAATGATGGGGGATGTCCCTGTGTATGCTGTGATTATGTTTCTCTTATTGGTTGAGGAATAAATGCTGATTGACAGTTGTCAGGAAGGAAGCATGGGTGGGGCTACCAGACCAGGAGAATTCTGGGAAGAGGAATGCATAAGAGAGATGCCATGTAGCCGCCAAAGGAGTAACATGCCATAGCATTATGGGTAAATCACAGCCTCATGGCAATATATAGTCTAATATAAACGGGTTAATAATTAAGAGCGAGCTAGCCAATAAGAAGCCAGAGACATCAGTAAAACAGTTTACTTGGGACTAAGGTCTGAGGGTGGGACCAGGTGAGAGAGAAACTTCCATTTACACAGTATACTGACATTTGAAACTTCATTTAAACCATATACCTTCTATATCAATAGTTTATAATAATCAAAGTGACAACAACATTGATGGAAGTTGTACACTTGAATAGATGTTAGAGTGCAATCCCAAAGCTAGAACAATAATGCTGGAAATAGTGAACCCTATCTAAGGCCTCCAAGACAGACTGGAGATAGGAAATCTCTATGTGGATTAATTGAACTGGGTTAATTTTACTCCAACTTTTCTGAAGAGTTTCCATTATTGAACTAGACTATACTTTTTATCAACTCAGATACTGCTGCTTGTCAGAAGAATTATTTTGATTATTCTGCTGCATAATCAAAAGTTTGAATCCAAAACTCCTAGGACCACAGATGAAGCAAATAAAAAAGAAAACACAGGAAAAATGGGTCCATGTCAACCCTCTGCTGAAGCTGGATGCCATGACTTTTATTATGAAATGGTGAAACAATGCATAGATGGAAAACCTAGACACATGTCATTGACAAATTTTGATCCTAGCAAAGGTCACTTGTGTATTATTAAATTGTTAATCTTCTCACAAACACAACAATAAAAACAATAATGTGTGGTTTTGAAGTCCCATTCAAGAGCATATGCTTCTCCAATTGCAGGCAAATGATAGAGAAAGGATCTACTTAGGAAAACAAATTATTTTCTAGAAACTTTTAGAATATATATGATTATCTCATACACATAAAAATTCCCCTTAATTTTCCCATAACCATTAATTAGCAATAGGAATTCAAGGCTCTGTGAAGGAAAAAGGCCATTAATAAGGCATCACTTACAGGATTGCTGCTATCTGAGAATAGTATGTGAAATTTTTAGTACAGTGTGAGTTATAAATGCTAGTTATTAATTATACTGATATGAAATGTCAACTATTAAGCATATTGTTTTGGATGAAAGTTTTTATAAGCCATGTTCCTACCCCACAGCCATTTGTCTTATATTACTATTTGTCATTGATCTTCCTAAAACAGTACTAGAGTTTACCACATGATCCAAATCTCAAAATACACTTGATTGGAGATTCATTCTGTAAATATGTTTCTCATACTGGTTAATGAATAAAACACTGTTGGCCAATAGGAAGGCAAGAGAGGTGGGACTGCCAGACAAGGAGGATTCTGGGAGATGTAGTAGAGAGGAGTAGGACCAAGAGGAATAAGAGGTGTGGACCGTTTCTCAGGTAAGATGAGACATGTGGAAACAGTTAGATTGATAGATGATAGAAATGAGTTAATATTTAAAACAGAGCTAGCCCATAAGAATCTCTAGCCATTAGCCAACAGTTTCATAACTAATACAGTGTCTCTGTGTGTTATTTGGGGCAGACGCGGCTCTGGGACCAGGCTGGAGGGAAACTGATCGTAACACACTGATACTGATGGGTAATAACTAAATGAACAATGTATCCCTTCAAATACATTTCTTAAAAAATGAAATTGGAAACTTTCACTCTATAAAATTAAATAATCAATCCAAACTTGTCACCATTTTATCACAGAGGGCAGAGAGGGTAAAAGGGAAGGAAGGAGGGAGGGAGGGGAAACTGGGATCGACATGTAAAATAAAATTATTCTTGTGCAGTCAATTCCTTAAAGCTAGGCCCAAGGTAAGTCATTATATCTGGCTCTTGTCTGGGCTCTTTACTGTTAATCCAGAAAAGTTTTTTGTTTTGTTTTGTTTGTTTGTTTGTTTGTTTTTGTTTTGTTCTTCTCATTGGTTCAGCTGTTGGTAGTTCAGCTTACATATTATATTCTTTTAGTAGCCACAGTAGATATCCAGAAAGTATAAGGTTATTGCTTTCTTGATGAAGTCATTTACTGTTTCATACTTTCCTGGAGCCTGAGCTAATTAAGATGATTTTTCCTCTTTAGTGTTTGGAAAAACAATACTGCACGGGAACTGAAACCTGTTGTATCACCAGTAGGCACTTTCTGTGTAGTTATCACACATATGGTAATGATCTTGATATTGCTGAGTGACAGCATGAATATGTCAAGGTAAACTTCTTAATTATTTTCCTAATGGTCTTACTATCCACTAGCAATTCGTCTAGACCAATTTGTTCATTGATGTGAAAATTGTGACATTTCTTTTGTTGTCAGCATTGAGTTTATTAGATGGTATTATTTTTTCTTTTTAAAAAAATATTTATTTTACATACCAACTACAGTTTTCCCTCCTTTCTCTCCTTCTGTTCCCTCCCCCACCTCCCTTCTTCCCTACCCACCCCCTTACTCACTTCTCCTTCACCTCCATTCAGAAGGGACAGACCTCCCATTAGTCAACAAAGCATGGCATATCAAGTTGAGGCAAGACCAAATTTCTTTTGGTTGTATCAAGCCTGGGAGACATCCCACCATGAAGAATAGGTTTCAAAAACCAGCTCATACATCAGGTCCTGATCTCACTGCTAGGGGTCCTACAAACTGACCAACTGTCACCCAGATGCAGAGTCCTTACATTAGTTCCATGCTGGCTCCTGCTCTGGGCAGGGACATTCAGCAGAAGAGATGGGAGATGGGAACATGAGTGATCAGGATGGTCAAGTTGGTGGCAGGAGAGAAGGGGAGAGAAATGAAAGATATATCTAGATAGAGTGGGCCATTATGGATTTGGAAGAAAACTGGTGCCATGGAAACTCCCATAAACCCAAAAGGATGACCCCTAGCTAAGATTCCTAGCAATAGTGGAGAGGATGCCTGAACTGGCCTTCCTCTGTAATCAGATAAATGAATTCTTGGTCTATTCTATAATCCTTTCAGACATTTGGGATACACCAAGTATATGTTATTGTAGATATTAATGCATATGAAGAATTTTTTACTTCTAATTATAAATATTATACTTGATATTCTTTTGTTGTTCAGTTATTTATAGATCTCAGGTGCTTTCCTGTATCATCATGGTTTTTCATTTTATTGTTGAAACTACCACGTTTGGGCCAAAGCACTTCAGATTTCCTCTTTCTTTTAGAGTAATCCCATTAGAATTTACATCTTTTTCTGTCTAATGTTTAGATTCATCTTGTCAATTTCTTGATCATTAACTATTAATGAATGTGAATCTAAGGGATTCAATGACATTCACTAAAAGTAGAAATGTCTAAACTCACAGTCTGTTTGATGACTGAATTCTAAGTTGGTGGTAGTTTTTACATGTGTATTTCCCCCCCCCCTTTCTTCTGGATTCATTTTATTTAGTATTAATTTTAATATTTTAATTTAAATTTAGTTTTGTTGACTGACTAAATAATCATATAATTTCAAAGACAATCTTTGAAATTAGATGTATTCTGATTCTGATTTCTTCCTCTCTTGTCTTTTCTATTCTCTATGGCTAATCATTTTCAATAGTGATACACACACACACACACACACACACACACACATATATATATACATGTACTGTAACGTGTACAGTGTTGTGTTAATTAAAGTCTATCAATCAACAGATGCCTTCCTAGATCTACTCATCATCTTCATGGGAGTTGATTACAATATGCATCATTATCATTAGATCGTTCTCCACAAACATATATTCACTTCTTTTCTAATATTATCTTTTAAAACCATTGAGTATATTTTTGTTTGTTTGTGTGTGCAGTATTATGTGCCTGTGGTGTATGTGCATGTGATGCCATAGTATATGTGCTTGAGTACAGAATGAACAATCTCATGCATTCACATATGGAAAACAAAAGAGGACATCCTGTCTTCTCCCATCATTCCTGATCTTATTACCTTGTTGCAGGGTCTCTCAATGAAGCAGAACCTAGTATTTGCATTACGTTGGGTGGTCAGAGAGTACTCTTGATCCCTTGCCACTTCCTGTAATGAAGGGTTTACAAGAATCATGATTATGCCTGACATTTTATTTGGGCGCTGGACATTCAAAACTGGGTCATTAAACTTGCACAAGGACTCTTGCCCTCAGGATATATTCCCAACCCCAATCATTTTAATAAAAAATATATTGTAAAATATTTGTGGTATGCTTACTATGCCTTTGGAGATAATTCCTAGGAAAGAGATAGTGCTTTCTGAATTGGAATGATTTTGGAAAATCATATCAAAGTAACTTGGGAGTTCATGGACTCTAGACTGACAGCTAGGGAGCCTACAATTGACTGACCTCAGCCCACTGCATGTGGGTGACAGTTGTGTAGATTGGTCTGTTTATGGGACCAAGAGCTCTCTCTGGCACTTGAGCTGAGTTTTTGGTGGGATGCCTTGCCCAGCCTTGATGCAGCAGAAAGGAACTTGGATCGTCCTCAAGTTGATATTCCATGCTTTATTGACTTCCATTGGGAACATACCCTTTCTGAAGAGTGGATTGGGGCATATAAAGGTGGGGGGGTGGGAATGGAAGAACAGAAGGGAAGGAAACTTGTGGTTGATATGTAAAATAAATTTTAAAATGTAACTTAAAAATACCTTTTTAGAATCCACCTTTGAGTGAGATCATACAGCATCTACCTATGCCTGCTTTATTCCGCTTAATATAATTACCTCCATTTCCATGTAAGTTTTCACAAATGACATCATTCCTTTTGATTTAATGGTTAAATTGAATTCCGTTATATTCCAATTTATTTAGTCATTTATCAATTGATGGATACTGGAAGTGTCTCTATCCCTTGACTATGGTGAAGAGTATTACAATAAAAATAAGACCACAGATATCTCTTAACATGGTCATTTTTTTTTCTCCTTTGGATACTACCCAATAGAGAGTTTAGAGACCCATCCATTCACCTTTGGCTTTTGAGATTTGAAATCTATTTACTCATATAAAGTGATTTGTTCATTTCGTGCTTTGTCTACTGATAGATTGCCTGTATGATAATTAAAAAGCCTGGCAAAGCTCTGTAAATGATCTTGTTGCTGTCATAATGTTTGTTATAGCAATGTTCTAAACAAAATTTGTTTACATGACAATCATATTAAATATAGCACACAAAACCATATGTACCATTATTCTCAATAATGACCATGCTACTGTTTCATTTATATGACCATCCTTACTTTAGAATCTTTTCTACTTACATAAAATGAACAATAAATGCTCTATCCCATCCAGGTTGTGTAAGTACCCTTTATGATGTCTATTAGATGATGGAGTTGTATTTTGGCACATTCATCAAGACATATTCTAATTGTTCAGTGATATATGACTACATATTACTCTACTTTCATTACCTCATCTATTTTAAATCTTATCTAAGAAAGTTTTATTATATCTTGTCACAAAATTACTGCCTATTGTTTTCCCTTAGTACTTATTTTGACTTGATTTTTCAATGGTTACATCTCTGAATCATTTAGAACTTGCATTTTCATGCAATAAATTGATGGGAGATGTTATTTTGTATATGTTTTTCATACTGATTAATAAATAAAGTACTGTTGGCCAATAGGAAAGGAAGATAGGAGTAAGTTTGCATCCTAATCAATGGTTCAAAATATCAACTAGTATTCTATGTCAACTTTGCTTTAAATTATTAAATTTGCTTCATATATTTCTTAAATATGCTTTTTCTTACATTGGTTTGTCTTCATTCACTATTTTAGCCACTGAAACCATATGAAGTTTAAAAATTTCATTGATATTTTTGGTTTTTGCTTATGTATAGTCTAGATATTTATCTTTATTTTCCACAGAATATTTAACTATGGTGATTTCTTCCTTGTACAAATAAAGCCTGTCTGAAGGTCAGAGAATGGAACATGCCACTAACTAACCATATTGTCTGGAGGTCTGTACAAACAGACAGAAAGTGTAATCGCTGTGCAGATATAAGCAGGGGGAAGTAGAAACTCATTCTCTTGTCTAATGATGAGACACTAAAGAGGTAAGGTGTGGCTGTGGCCTGTTCCTTTTTCTATCTGATCTCTCAGCATTTTCCTCTATATCTGACTCTAGGTTTTTATTATTTAGACCAATTAAGAACTTCATTTACATTTAACAAAATACCACATGTTCCATTTATACAAAGCTAGGTTCTCATATCTTTTGATCTTACCAAATTTAAGAGTCAAATTATATAAATTTAACTTGATAATAATTTTTTAAGATCATGGATTTTCTCCACATTAATTCAATCTGAAATATTCAGGATTTTTTCTTCACTAAGATTATTGAATGCTTGTGGATATTTTTGTATTTGAAATATAAATATTCTTCCATTTTTTATTCTGAATGGCAATTACCTATAGTCAAGAAGTTATTGATTTTTAAATATAAAATATAAAAATCACAGTTCATTGTTCAGACTGGCTTTATTAAATAATATACTTCCAGCATATATTTTGGAATATTTAATAAGGTAGACAGAGTGAAAGAAACTGAAGCAGTTTAAGGACTTGAATAAGGTAATGAAAATAACTGGGGAGTATAAAAATTATTGTTCAGTATTTTAAAGGCCAGTCTGATTGAAGTAATTTGGGATGTCTGGATTGATAATCAGTGCTCACAGAAAAAGGCTTCTCTAGCCCAGAGTAGAGGGTCCTGTTTTTCCTGATGATTATGTTTCAGAAGTTGGCTTGCATGCCATTTTCAATGACTTAGGGTATGTCTGGCCAGAATCTGGGAGATAATTTATATTTCCCAAGAGTGGAAGAAGCTGTTTATATTGTGGATCACATTGATAGGATTTTGTATGTTGAACCATCCCTGCATCTCTGGGATGAAGCCTACTTGGTCATGGTGGATATTTTCTCTGATGTTTTATTGGATTACATTTGCCAGTATTTTATTGAGTATTTTTTCATCAGTGTTCATGAGGAATACTGGCCTGTAGTTTTGTTTCTTAGTTGTGTCTTTGTGTGGCTTGTGTACCAAGGTAATTTTGGCCTCCTAAAAGAGTTTGACATATTTTTCTGATCCCTCCTGGAAGGCATTGCCCCTTTGTGTGTGGGGGGGTGGGTGGGATGGGAGGGTGGTCAGCAGGCATGGGAGGGAGGAAAAGAGGGAGAAAGGGAGGTGAGGAGAGAGGGAAAGGGAGGAAGGAAGAGGAAACTGGGATCAATATGTAAAATAAGAAAGAAAATAATACAACAAAGTGTTTGGTAATGAACCTTCGGCTTCTATTGTGTGCAACAATTTGAGGAGTATTGATATTAACTCTTCTTTGAATTTCTGGTAGAATTCTGTGCTGAAGACATCTGGCCCTGGACTTTTTTTGGTTGGGAGGTTTTTGATGGCTGCTTCTATTTCACTAGGGGTTATAGGTCTATTTAAGTTGCTTATCTATTCTTGATTTAATTTTGGTAAGTGATAGCTATACAGAATTTTGTCCATTTCTTTTGAATTTTTGAATTTTTGGAGTACAGGTTTTCAAAGTATTACCTGAAAATTCTCTGGATTTCCTCAGTGTCCATTGTTATGTCCCACTTTTAATTTCTAATTTTGTCAATTTGCTTGTGAAATTAAATATTTCCTAGAATTCAACGAGAATGAATATACAACATACCCGAACTTATGGGACACCTTGAAAGCAGTGCTATGAGGAAAGTTCATTGCACTAAGTGAGCATATAAAGAAAACGGAGGAAAATCACATTAGAGAATTAACAGCACAACTGAAAGCCTTAGAATAAAATGAAACAAATTCAACCTGGAGGAGTAGATGCCAGGAAATAATCAATTTGAGGGCTGAAATCAATAAAGTAGAAACTAGGAAAACAATACAAAGATTCAATGCAATAAAGAGCTGATTTTTTGAGAAAATCAACAAGATAAACAGTCCTTTATCCAAACTAACCAAAAAACGGAGAGAACGTGCAAATCAACAAAATTGGATTCAATCTTCTAAAACAGGGTACCAATCCAGAAATAGTCAAGATTGAAATGACCAGAGATAACATAGATAACAATGTATAATATTATTACTTTGTTTTCACCCTGAAGTTACAAGAAATCCTCCCTTGAGATCTCCATATTCTGTATCTACTATTTTACATATGAAACATAGGAAGGTTAAAAATCAGTGGAACCTGAATGCTTATTTTGTCATGTTTTCTTAAATCTCATGGAAATGTCCAACTGCAAATGAATCCAGCTAAAAAAGAGCTATTGAGCACTGTTGATTACCACTGTTCCATTAAAGTGTGGCTCTATAAATAAGAAGTAAAGGTGAATAGAATAACCTAGAATCCAATGTTGTCTGTTTCAGATTCTATAACATTGCCCTCATGGCCAGGGGTAGGAATTAGAAAAAAATATCACATACTTCTATAGGCAAAGGCAAAGTCAGTGAGCTGCATCCAAAGGGGGTTAGGAGTGAGTACATGATGCCTTATGAATGAGTAGCCTTGAACAAGGAGGAAGGAAGATGGAAAACAAACTTGGAATCAAAGAAAACGGAATCTGAAGTATTTCAGTAATTAATAATGTTCAAAGCTACAAGAAGTAGAAGGCTTACCATTTTGAATATTCTAAATTAAATTAAACAGAAACTCTCTAATAAGGGAGTAGCAGCTTCTTCTGAAACTGCATTATACTACTTTCTTTTGATATCACATCCATAGTCCACTATAATTTTATTTTTGGTAGAAGGCTAAGTACTCTTGTTTATAGAGCAGGCAACAGGTCAAAAAGGCAAAACAAGACATAGGACAAAATGATAGCAAAAGAAAACCACAGGTGTACAAAACAGTGAGCATATAATGCTCACAGGGCCACAGGAAGTTAGCATATTACAGTTAAGCAGTGAAATCCTGTTGTAGAAACCACTTGGGAGATAACACAACAAAGATATGTAGGGTCCAGTTCTGTATAAGTATAAAGGCATGCTTTCTTCAAACATCAATTGATAGTTCAGTGGGTGATTGTCATGAAAATTTCATCATAGCAAAGGCATTTGAAAAGTGCTTAGAAAGCATTTTAAATACTTCGGAGGACTTGGTGTCAGGATTGCATGGATTCAAATATTGCAGTTCAAATGTCATATGCCAAAATTACATCTGAATACGTGACCAGACACACGTCATTGTAGATAAGGAGCCAGTTTCCTTTTCTAACAGCAAGCAAACAATAACTGCGGCACCCAAATTCTACAAAAATAATGGCGAATCATCTGGTGCAATTTCTTAGAAAATAATGATGACATATTTGTCAAGCACAGCCCAAATGTCTCTTTTCCCCACTGCATATATTGTTAATGTTGACCTTGAGAGCATCCCACCTTTTCTTAAGGACTTGAAAAATGTGCATCAGTCATTTTCTGGCAAGACTATCAGTAGCATATTAAGAGACAGCTTCAAACTGCTGTCAAACACAAAAAGTGACACTTAGTCCATTTGAAAATCTTGAGTGTTAACAAATACATCCACGCTGTGGAAAACAACTGGGGGTGGACTGACTACAGCTAGGGTGTGAGCTTGTAGAGATGGAAAGTGAATTGCCAGTCATGTTCTAATTAGGAAGCTTTACTGGACATGAGTTGTCTGAAATATTGGCAAATGAAGGCAAACTGCATCGTCCAAAAGACAAAGTTAATGTTGGTCCTTACATTTTAGAGACTCTATAGATGGCAGATCTTTTGCACAACTCAGCTGTGTTTTGTTAGGTGCTTTCTCTTTTATCTGATTACTAACTTTGCAGCTGAAAGTGATGAGTAGAATGTCCCTTTAATTTGACCCTATGGTATCCATTATTGTCATTTTATCATTATAATCCTGTTGTGTATATGTATGCTTCCCCCTATCATTTTATAATAATAGTTATATTGAGTGGGTTGCTGTTTCGCCTATGCATTCGTTCTAATGACTGATATAAAATGAAGATCATGTTTAGTGACCAAGTGGAAAAGAAATGATATGAAAAATCAGAAATGTGTGTACCCCAATTCAAGTCCATTCTCAACCTCACACTTTTCCAATCTTTACTGAAACGCTACAAATTTGGACAGAACTTGGAAATCAATATTGTTCTCCAGAAAAGTTTCATTTTAAATAAAACTCAGCAAACCATAATGACACATGCCTTTGATCATTTCCATGTGACTGAAGCAGGAGGATTGCAAGTTTAACATAAGCCTGGACTATATAATGTGGTTCTAGGACACACACACTAAAAAGAAAAAGGAAGGAAGAAAGGAAATAGAGGGAAACTAATAGATTAAATAACTATTTTTGTTTGGAAAATCAAGATAGTTATCTAGCATTAAAGAGGATTTTAAAAAAATGTTTCCTTCTGATATCTACCCCAGAGTAGCAAATCATCCTGGCATTAGAAAATTCAGTCTGTGTGTTTGGCAGGACTGAGAAGTTACGACAAGACATTTTCATTGGGTTTGTGTTCATTGGCTCTTGAGTGTTCCATCCAAAACTATGGTCCAGACTAAACAGTGTGATTCTGCACACTAGAAACTCTGAATAACACAAAAAGACATGTTTGTAAGAATCAGTGACATAAGCCCCAGAGAGGTTAGGTATTAAGGAGGACCCAAAGAGGCACCTGAGTTTCACTGAGAAGGAGAAATAGAAGAGAATTCTATTCAAACTGAGGGCAGAAGGAGTGTGTATGCAGGTATGGGAATATGAGGGGTTGTTTGGGATGGTTGGAGGCAGGAAGTCTGGGAAGAATAATGAAAAACAATTTGATGGGGGATGGCATTGGAGGGTTAGGGAGAAACCAGATGCCAGGGAAACTCCAGGAACCCACAAGAATGAACCAGATAAGACTCCTGGCAATCAATTGTGGAGAGTGTGCCTGAAATCAGATTGGTGACTATTTTAATTGCCATCAAAGAGCATTCATCCAATAACTGATGGAAGCAGATGTAGAAATCCATAGCCAAGAACTGGACTGAACTCCAGGAGTCCTGTTGAAGAGATCCATGAAGGATTTGAGGGGCTAGAGTGGGTGGGGGGGGGGGATGGGGGAGTGTCTGAGTCAAGACTCGGATACTCGAAATCCACAGAGACAACTGACCCTGCTTGTGGGAGTTCACCTACTCTATACCTGCAATTAGGGAGCCTGCATGGGACCAACCTAGATGGGCTTTCCAGCACAATTTTAACAGAAAATAAACAATAATATATTGTTTGTCATAGTCAGTGCTTACATTTATAAGGAACATCTCAAATGGAGAAGAAATTACTGAACAATTTCCTGAACCTACAAAAGGTTTTTAAATTAATCAGTGATTTGTATTTTTGACAGACTCCAAGTGAGTTAATTCAGTTTCACGACTTGAAATTAAGCCTATGTCACCATTTTGGAAAATAGGTGAAACATTAACAAATGCTATGTTATTTTAAAAAATTGTAACGTTTATAAACAAAAACCTTTATAGATGTAAGCAGATACTACTGGAAAGAAATACGCCAGTAGTAGCCTCATAGATATTAATAATGTTAGATCTTTTGTTTGTGGCTGGCAGATGGCTCAGTAGCCTCTGTTAGTTTAAGGCCACACTGACTACACATAACTAATCCAGTCCTGAAAGAAACAGCTCACACAAAGGTGATCTCAGCAATTGGGATCACACGCCTTTCATCCCAGAACGAGGGTGGTATAATTAAAGGGTTTCATGTGGAGATGGATTTCCGGCCCCACCTAGGAGAAGCGGCAGTCTGAGTTTTGGTGAGAGCTTCTAGCCTCTGAGCATTTGTGGAGATAGGATTGCCCTTTCAGCTGGGTAGAGGTAAGATACAGTGGCTCGGCCACTTTGTTTCAGATTCGCATAACTAGGATTCTTTTGCAAAACATTCAGATAGAATGTGCTATGGTGGGTGCTGATGGTCAGTTATTTGAATGTTCTTCAAATAAAGCGTTTAACTCCCCCCTTGTGTTGTTTGCATGACAAGCACGGAACCTAAGACCCAGGGTGCTCAGTAGATTCTTAAACTTTTGTGAGGAAGAAGTCTGCATGCCGGGACCAAAGGCCTTGCTGTTAAATTGCATCTTCACTCACACAATATAGAGATTAGGATGTCTTGGGGCATGAAATGAATATGTTCAAAATGCACTAATTTCGACTGAAAATAGCTCAACACCTTGAAAATGACTATTATTCGTGAAAAAGTCTTACCTACTTACTCATTTATCTAGAAGATAATTTTAAGTTTACTGAAATAGCATAGCGTACATATGTAGCTATTGTGTGAATCGATCATGATACTAAAAGCTGCATAAAACATTTTCTTCTGGTGTAAAAATAATTAGATACTTTAACCACCTTTATAAAACACCCCAAATTCATTGATATTGATGAGAAAGCAGCAACTTCCACACATGTATCACCGATGTATCAGCTTATACACATATGAAAATGATAGAATTTAATTATTCTGTGCTCACTTTGAAGACAAACAGATTTTGGTCTTAGTACCAAAGCAGCAAAAAATTTAAAAAGTATTACTCAAATATTTTAAAGCTTTAATTACAATGTTAAATTAAGCTTCAAATGTATGGTTCACAAACTCAATTAAACCTACACTTTTCTCAACTTGCACCTAAATTCAGATTGCTAGAATCTCTTTTTGTGATGGTTGGATGAGAATGACCTCATAGGCTCGTACATTGTATGCTTGGTCCCCAATTGGGGCAACTGTTTGGGAGGAAGTAGGAGGTGTAGCATTGTTGGAGGAGTGTATCACTACTGTCTGGTTTGAGGTTTAAAAAGCCAAAACCAGTTCCCTCTCTCCGCCTCTAGCTTACCCATAATGCTCCAGCCCCATGCCTGCCTACCTGCCTGCCTGCCTAATGCATCTTACCCTCCATAATGATTGTAGATTCACGTGCAGAAACTAAAGACCCCAGTAAATATTTCTCATATAACTTACCTTGTTAGTTGAATCTTATCAGAACAGTTAAAAAAATTTACTTAGGCCTTATAAATTGCTGATTCCTGGAACCTTAACCTTACAGCTAGCTCCGTATTACTTTCCCATAAAAGCCAATCTTAGGACATGGTTATTACATAACTATTATTTGAGATAAATCATGTGAAATGAAATGATCAGACCAAAAGTGTGCAAATTAGTATGCGTGAATAGACTAATACAGACTCTGAGATGCCGCTGGGAAGATCCCGTAAAGCTATGAAGTTCTGACTCCCTTCAGTCAAACCTCCTGCAATTGTGCTCCTGTCAATCACATAACCTAAACTTTATCCACAAAGATGTGGTTGATACAATTTTAAAAGCTGTGGGAAAGCAATCAGAAAATGTTCTTCCTTTCTTCTATCTAAGGGTGAATATTAGGACTCTATTTCTCAGCCCTGTTCCTTTATTTCTGTACCATAGTCAATCAGACAACTGTATGTTAATCTACACTTTGGCTCACATTCACTTAACTCATTTCAACATTTGTGATATTACATGGAAAGATTTCTACAAAACTATATCAACTAATATGTAACTATGCAACTGAGGTCTCTGAAAATTTTTATAGCCTTCTAGTTGTTTGAGGTTGTTTCCCTCCAAATGCTAGTTTCCTCATTTGCTATGAAGAAAATCTGAATTATTTTTAAATAATTATTACATATGATGATCATGTATATTTTTGACACTTTTCTAATAATATGATGAATGGCACTAGTCTTCACATTTTAAGCCAATTTTGAGTTCAAAAACTAATACTTTCTTACCAGTGACTTGTCCTATTTTAGAGTAAAGATGTTTGCACTTTGCTTGGAACAGTTTGCTAAATATTTTATCATCAATATCTGTGAGAGATATTAATTGTTCATTTCCCTCCTATCTATGAATTAATGATATCAGGGCTGTGATTGTTATACCAAGTAAATGTTCTTTTTATGTTTTCTGAAAAAATTTTCCATGAATTTTGTATAATTTCTTTCAAATCTCCAAAAGAGTTCACTGCTAACATAAGCCATGCCTAAAGGGTTTTACTTAAAATGCTTTTTATAATTAATAAAAACTATTTAATGATAGATACTCAGATTTCTTTAATAATGCTTCAGTAATTTTGGCACTTATGTTCGTGAATTTTTAGTTTTTATCAGTTCTTGAATCAATTACCATAAAATTATGATATCATAACTGCCTTTGTAATGCCTCAGGTCTGAAGCAATTTATTGTCTTGACATTTGTTTCATCCATCATTTATGTTCTTTTCTATTTTGCTCTGTGATTATAGTAAGGATTTCTCAGATTTATTATACATTAAAACAAACATTGGTTATTTAGTTTTTTCATAATTGTTTATATAACTGCTACTGTTCTATTTCTTGACTTTTCTTCAATATATTTCATGACATAAAATTTTAAGATGATCCTATTTTCAAAAGGTTAGATCATGAACATTCCTTTTTTCATTTCTACTTATTAAAAATAAGCATATAAATATCCCTTTAAAATATGATATTAGTTTTATATTACAATGTATGACATGTTGTCATTATTGACAAAAATAAGTCAAGATACTACATTTTTCCTATGTGATTACTTCTTTGACCATGTTTCCTAGAATTAAAAAAGTATTTCTATAAACCAATAAATGGATTATTAAAATATGTTATACTTATGCAATGGAATATTATTTGGCGAATAATAATGAAATTGACAGGTGAATAATGAACTTCACAGGTAAAATGAATGAAGCTGAAACAATCATTATGAATAGATAATCAAGACTCAGAAAGATAAATGTAACATATTTTCTATAGTTTATAGCTACTATATTTGAATTTCCAGATATGTGTATCTCATTTGGACTGCCTATGGAGATTAGGAAGGGTCCAGAGTGAAATGGAACATTTCAGGGAGAAAAAAAAATGCAAAGTTGTATACAGTATTATACAGAAATAATGGAACATATTAATTTGGGTGGAGATGGGGAGGCAGAGCAGAAGAAAAGGTACAGGGAAGGACAATTTATACTAAGGACTTTTAGAAAAAAATATGGAAATGTATTACTGTAGAACTTTCCTAATCTATATACATAAACATACAGAGTAGTTTAAATGGAATTACCTTATAATGCAAGGATAATAAACCAACAAGACACCACATGGTAACAAATAAAAATCCCAGTACAAGAAATGGGCTATGTCTTTGTGAGATGTTCACCAACAGATTTACAGAAATCCCCAAGTATTACAGGGCAATGCAAAATTTTGGTTATCCTCTGGAATAGTGATTCTCAACCTTACTAATGTTCATGTTGTGGTGACCCTCAACCATAGATTGTTTTCATTACCATTTCATAAGTGTAATTTTGCAACTGTTATGAATGATAATATAAAGATCTTATATGTATAATATCTGATATGTGAACCCTGTGAAAAGGTTACTTGATTACCAAAGGGGTCACTACACTCAGGCTGAGAACCACTACTTTATTTAATGACCTGTAAGGTCCTGTTGCTGATGATATCACACACTTGAATCATATAATATGGAGAAATAAAACTATTAATATCCTGGAAATTTCATTCCTACAGGCTAGTTTCCTTTATTTTTAGAAGTCACTCTTCATACTTCCAGAAGAAAAAAAAAATAACAATCAATTTTATAAAGGGTTCTGCAAGTTACAGTAAGGGCCAGCTTGGCAAGATGTGCCCACTGGTACAACAGTGACATAAATGTTATAGGAGTAGTCATTTAATCTGTTTGGTGCTAGGTACTATTCCATTAGGTGAAACACATTCCCAGCTGTTTGTTTGACCAAGAATCATAGGCCCTATGGGAAAACATATTACTATAATTCTGCAAAATGGACATAGTATAAATGACTTGTAATGACTCATTGCTCTCCATGTAGACTAATGCATGTCTCAAATCCCCACCAGAGAATCTTCTTGCTGTAGAGTGCTCAGATCTGATGGGAAATACAGATAATATCTCTCTTCTCAAAGCTCAGGAAATCTCACAGAAGAGGTAAACGAATGACTTTAAGAGCCAGAGGTAGACGATAAACAGTGTTTTCTGAACACAATCAGGCAATTACATATATGAACTCAAAGCAGTTGTTACAAAATGCCTAAGACTTGTGCATGCCAAAGCTAGAGAAATCCCAGCATAAAGGGGCTGGGGGGCATGAAATCCCACTACCAGCTCTCTATCATGATTTAACCACTGGTAGGTCAACCATATTCCAAGGCTAGCTTAATGCCAATAAGCAATTGGACAACAGAACTAAACTCAATAGAGTAGGAGGTGGGGACTGAAATTAAAAACTTGAATGAATCTCTAATTTACTGAATTCCTTTTCTCATTTCATGTTTTTTACTTATAAAATCTTGTCATTTTTATGTGTAAATCAGTTTGGTTCTGCCTGCATACTTGATCCCCTCTGTCATTTTCTTACAGGGCTAACAGTGTCTATATGCCCTTTGCCCCTGTGAGTACAACAATCATTGATCGAGGAGACCATCTTAATCCTGTGTGACCTCACTGGTCAGTATTTCTCTTACTAAGGCCAAATATCAAGTTTGCAATTTCTGCGTCCTTTCAATGAAAAATCATTTTTCATCTCCTAATAATTGAGATGAAATACCTAGTACCATGTTAGGACCAGTAAGTACTTGTCATGAGGCAATACGTGGGTATATCAGAGCATTAGATGTCCTTCAGCCGGAAAATATGCTGATTCCCAAGTCCTACTTCACAGCGTGGCCATGTGAAACGTGCCTCGGTTCCATTTCTCTGTAAGCACTTAAGGTTGTGTCCTACACAGTTGCAACTCTGTCAACTGAACTCAGTTCATTCCTGCCTACTAATAACTATTTTTCCTCCTCAGATTTGTTTTTAGTTTTTATTTCTTGAAACGAAGCCATAACTTTCCAGCTGAAATTCTCCCAAGTGCAAAACTCTGCAATGAGTCATCAGAGAAACCTTTCAATTCAGATTCTAATGACATCTTTGTTCTGTTGTTTCTTACACTCTAGGTGCATTATTCATTCTCATGGTTTTCTGTTTCCATTGTATTTTCTATGAACTCATTAGACTATATGGAAATTCAGGAATTTTTCACGCATAGTAGAATATTCAGTTTTCAACCAAATTATGTTGAACATAATTGAAAATTTTCTTGATGGTATTTTGGTGCCTTAGCTCATGGATTCAAATTATACGCCCTCAGATATACTTTAAGTTTTATTTTTATATTTACAGCATATTATCTTGATATTAAAAAGTAGAAAAACAAAATTTGTTTTCCTAGCAATTGTGTATTTTTAGAGATGTATTTTCTGTTTTCATTATATTTTCTGTTTATATTATTGACCTGTATACAAATCTTTCCTCCCATTTGCTTATAGTAAAATATTGTTTTCATAAAATTTCATTGAATACAATTGACTTTCATTGGGTATATTTTGATGTCTATACATGCATTCATCATATTTATTTCTAAATATATTTTATGGCTATTTTAGATATAAGTTTTTTTTAATTTATTTTTTCCATCTCAAGTAAAATGGAAAGAAAATTTAGTTTGGTTTAAGTATTATTATTATAAACTTTAATAAACTAGGAAACCTAGAAGGAAGGCTTTTGAGATATGAAATCTCCATGATCTCAGAGGAAAATGGGGGAAATTTGCAGGTTAAGGTATGCTTTGCAGGTGAAATGGTCTAAGTGTTTATGGACTAAAATAGACAAGCAGAAATTTAGTCTGAGGACTTTCCTGTTGTACAAGGGACACAGGAGAACCAGCACCCACCTAAACCTCTTATTTCTCCACCACAGCTGATCTTATGAACTGAATGATACTTCAAGACTAAATATTATCTTTTCACAAATGTAATTAAACTGGGAGGTGAAATTATCTAAAACAAAAATTACTGATATTAGAGACCTGCTACTTTTTGCTTGTATCTATGAGAGATATTGTATAACAATTGTTCCTTCATCTGGTGTCCCGGTCAGGCTTTGGTATTAGGACGATGCTGGCTTCTTGGGAAGACTTAGGAAATGGCCACTTCCCTATATTCTAGGGAATTTTTCATAGAATTATTATGATTTCCCCTATGAATATGTAGTAAATAGTCCAGTAATGTTATACAAGAAGTTTTGTTTTTTGTTTTGTTTTGTTTTTTTTTTTTGAGGTGATAAACAGTTAATAACACTATTTGTTGTAGGCATATTTGCCTTTCCATTTGAGATTGGAAATATTGTGTTTTTAAAGAAATTATTCCACTTATTTATTTGATTACACAAATACCTTCATGTTTGATTGCACATGTACATATATCTAGATTGAAAATTTGCAGTTTTATAATGTTTAATAATATCTGTAAATAATTGTATGTTCTTTTTAATAATACTTATCTTAGACTAACATAGTGATTTTGTGTGTCTTGTTCCTAAGGTTTACATTTTTATTATATATAATAGTGAAAAATGCCTCTCTGGTCACTAATATGTCCCTAAAATACAAGGCTATCTTCCATCAAAATTGACTCCATTATGAGTTTTTCATAAATCTTAAAGATTTTTCATGTTCAAAATCCAACTGTCCTTATTTAATCATGCAGAAATCATATTTTAATTCTTAAAATACATGGAGTTTCCTGGGATATTTGACTTGTGTCAATTTATTGCTGATGAACACTCCTGAGGAAAGTGGCAGTTTTATTGGAGCACTGTGTTTATAATTTCAGTTAAGAAAGCTCTTTGATCAAAATAATGTTTCTTGACTTGCATGTCAATATAATTCATTTTATGAATATTTCATCAACAATATAGATAGCGTTGCCTAATGAAAACATTCAAATGGGCATCAGGTATGTGAAGTTTCTCAACATCAAGAAAAGGAAATCAGAAGCCCAGTAGGATATGACCTGACAGTTGATGGCATATCTATTATCAAAAGGACAACAGATAAGAAATGCTGGCAAGCTTACAGAGAGAAGAGAACCCTATCACACTGTTGGTGGAAAGGCAAATAGATAAAGTCATTATAGAAAACAGTGTGCTACCTCCTCCAAAAATCAAAAATAAAATTGCCTTCAGATCCCATAGTTTTACTTTGGGCACAAATGTAAGGAAACAAAAACAGTTTGTAAAAGAAGAGTCTGAACTTCCACATCTGCTGATGTCCCATGCATAGAAGCCTAGCTCAGAAACAGCTACTTGACCACTGATGAGCAAACCATGGTGCTTATACACATTGGAGCATCATTAGCCATAAAAAAGAAGATGCTGCTATTTTTAAAAAAATGAAATCCTAAATGGCACTGTTTTAAGTGAAACAACCCAGACATAGAATGGCAAGTCCCATATAATTTGCATATATTATATCTGTGATTTGTATTATCCCAGAAATTGACAGAATGATGGTGGTTTTCAGAAAAGGAAATGGTGGTTTAATGACCCTAAGATCCAGGCAGATGCTAGCAAGAAACTTGTGTGTACTATTAACACTGTGCTGATAATGATAACAAAAATATACTATACATTGTTCCAGGAACATAGAAGAAATGATTTTGAAAGGTTTTATGGAAATATATGATGATAAACATTTGATATCATAAATATATATATTTAACCTGATTTAAACATTAAGTTATATGTATGCATCAAGTATTCTATCCCAAAAGAAGTATGACAGTTGTGTTTTAATGTAGGATTTACATATTAATATAATAAACAGATAACTGTCAAGCAAATTCATGAAATGATGCTTAATATGGCCTTCAGGGAAATATAAACCAAAAGTACACAGGGATATCACCTCTGTTTTAGAATATAGCTGTATGTCGATCTAGCTAGCTAGCTATATCTATATGATGAAATAAGAAAATCACCACAGAGCCCATGCTCCCATATTGATCCTATGCTTTGGGGGGTAACAACCAAAGCTCTGAGGTAGATAATGTTGCTTATGATTCTCCCCATAAGAGCTAGGCTAGGCCTAGCCCAGAATTTTCATCAGTAAAGAATGCTGACCTGGGAAGAATGTGGAGGGGGACAAGACACATTTAAAATACCAAGGGTCCACTTACCCTTTATTCCAGCAGTGGCTGAACTAATAAAAGTCAAGGGTTATTGGAAATATGTCTTTCTATCCATAGTATTTTTCTGCAGCAGTTATCACCACTGGGCCTAAGGGCTTTGACAAAGGAGCTTTTTAACATGAAAGCTGCAAGAAGCAAGCCCCATGGCTGATGAGTCTCAGGTCCAAGTGTAAAAATAAACTTGGAGGTCATTAGGCATTTGTGTGCAGGAACCTCTACTGCTCTGGGTCACAGATGTAACCTGCAAGCTTGTTTTCTCTTTGCCAAGGATGGTGAGAAATGTGGCCAAATGAGGTGATTCTGTGAATGGCTATTCTGAACCCCTCAAAATTTCCAACTCTTGTGGTGATGACTCTCAGAGGAAATAAAGCAGGAAAACTAAATAGACCCAGAAGTGGGAACGAAAACATAAAATAAGAATGAGAGTTGGGGTAGAAATTTATGGAAATTAAACTTCTAAATCTAGTAATTTTCAAAGTCTATCTCAAAATTCTATTACAACCCTGGCCTAAGAACAACCGTATTCTCAATACTTTGGATGTATTCTTAATTTCTTATATGTTCAATATGTCTGTATCTGTATACACATTTATTCAGGGGTGTTTTGTGGTGTGTGTGTGTGTGTGTGTGTGTGTGTGTGTGTGTGTGTGTGTGTGTGCGTGCCTCTGTGTGTGCCTCTGTGTGTACCTCTGTGTGTATATGTGCATATGGAGACCACAGATTGATGTCATGTGTCTTCATCTCCTTACCTGTTTAGATGGGATTTCTCACTAACCCTGGAGCTCATCATTTTGGCAAGACAACCTAGCCAGCCAGCCTCAGGGATCAGTGTACTCTCCTATGCAGGTAGAACTGTGCCACCACTGTTAGCACTGTTGGCTTTATATATGTATGCGTAAAAAGCATGAGGAGCTTTTACATACTGACACATGTCACTCTTGTACTTCTTCATGGCTTTTCAAATGGCAAACTGGCAATGAAGGGTGATTGTACAAACCAGCTATAAGGTCAGGTCTAGTGCAAGGGCTACTTGGCAAGAACAGTAATTAGGTCAGTCAGAGAAAAGGGCTTTCATCTATGTCATGTGTGGCCAAACTGCAATAACTCGTGAATTCCTTCTCCCTTGTCTTTCCCCTTCACTTTTGGATAATTTTATACAGAAGTACTGTACTTGCAACATTTCTACTCCCTTCTTCCCCCTCTAAATAATCCTGAGTACCTCCACCCAGTCTCCAATTTATTCTTCTTTAATTATTTCACACATATGCATATATAACATGTTAATCTATATAGTGTTCTTATACATGTTAAAGTTGAACACTTGGGATTAGAAAACCCAACAAGGAGTTCATGCCTGAGGTAACTGATTTCTTTTTCCCTCGCTAGCCATTACCTGCCTACAGTTCTTCATCCAAGGGCAGAGCTTGTAAAGGTTTCCCCCACCAAGTTGGCATAGCAATCTTTGTTCAGGCCTTATTTAGTTTGCCATACTTTGTGATTTTTACAGAATATAACTTTACTGTTAAAGGTACCGTCTCATAGCAGACATCCTAGTCCTTTGGTCCTTCGATCTTTCCATCCATTTTCCTTTTATTTCCCTTTAAATGTAGGAGTTATGTTGTAGATTTATCACTTTAGGGTAGACACCAAAGTGAGTTTTTCTTTGTGTTTGACCAGTTGTACATTTCAGCAATGGTTTCCATCTGCTGCAAAAAAAAAAAAAATCTTCGTTGATGAGAGGTAAGAGCTCTTCTTATCTTTGGGCACAAGAGTATTTAATATAATACTCAGTTTTTTGATAGTTTGGGATTCTACTGGTCAAGTTAAGTGGTAATAGTAGGCTCTTCTTTAGGGTCCATGGTCTCTCTACCCAGGGGTAGTGTCTAGGTTTACACTACCAAGCTTAAAAGCTCTCCTATTGAGCAGGCTTTGCTACTGTTTGTTCTCAAAAAGGTAAGTACCACTCGTGCACCCTTGGAGGTATCTTGCTGTGACTGTCATTATCATGGTTCATAGTCAACACATCTTGGAAGGGCAATTTATTATTTTTCCTCTTTGGCACCTGGAATAGTAGAATCAGTGACTATTAGAGCTAGACTTCTAGGAGGAAGCTTCCAGATTAGATTTAGTTCCACTCTTCTAAGTCCTGTGTCCAAAATGTTCTCCCTTCTCTTTAGCTTTGTCTCTGCCCCCACATAATTTTCAATTAATAGACTGGGATTTCTTCTTGATTACCTATGAGCAGTGTACTAGTTTGTACTAGGAGTACCATGCAAAATTCATCCCCATTCATTTCTGTACTTTCTCTGTCATGTTAATTTCTCTTCTCTTTCCAGAAAATATGTATGAAGTGCAATTATACCTGTGCTCTCTCACATTTACATTCAGAGGATTCCAGAGAAGGAACAAAAGTTACACACACTGCTGAGGGGTGTGTTTATCGCTCAAGATTTTTGCTTCTAAGTAGGATCAACTTTAGTTTTTCAAGTGATTACCTTTCCTATAAACAAATAATGTCTCTTCCATATTCTGTGTAAACACTGCACACATTAATTAGTATTGGCAGTCTGCAAGGCTGAATTAAAACATCTCAACAGGAGGGACTTATGATCCTTGTTAAACAGGAACTCCTTTTATTGCTGTCTCATGCATGATAAGCCCCATCAACCTCCCACTGGTATCAATGCAACTCAGAATTAGAGATAAGGATGCCCCCAATCTCAGAAACAAATACTTCATTGTTTAATAATTCCAGTGGCTACCATGGGGCTGTTCAATAAAACAGAGTAAGTCCATCAGACTCAAAGAATAATAAACATAAAGCTAGAATGAAGGTAATTTTATCCATATATTTCTGTGGAATACAGAGCAGTTGTGAGCTTTGGTTTCTACTTATGAAGAAGAATCATTTTTGTCATATATGATTCAAACATATATCTACAATGTGCTAGATTTCATAGAAAGCACATATATTAACGCATTTAATATCTGTAGTGTTTCTATGAAGTTGTGTGTATTTATACTTGAAAGTAATGCAAGCTAGAAAAAGTGGGTAATGTTAACGTTCATGTGAAAGATAGGGTCATCTGAATACAGTGTTTGCAGATTATCCTTAGCCATATCAGGCTGGACACAGTATTTCTCAATCATACATTAACAGAATATAATAGTTAAATAATACATAGTGCAATAGTTAAATCAACTCATTCCAGTAGGGGTTCATATCTAAGAACTATTGTATCTGCATGAATTAAATGAATTGCAAGCTGTCAATGTGTAAAACATTGGCAGGTTATCACTGAACCTTCTTTTACTTTGTTAAATATCATTTTACAAGTTATTATGATTTATTTAATTAACATAATTATCTTTTAAGGTGCTAATTATTTGATTTAGTAATTTCCATGTGAAATTTAGAATTCATGAGAAGCAAATTACTACATGTAACTATTAACATTTGAGTTGTAAATGTTTTTCAGTTTTGATAGATTTCTTTTATTTCTTACTAAATGCTAAATGTACCCTTTTATACAAATTAATAGATTAAAAACTAATACTTAAATGGTATGTTATAATGAATTTTAAATGCTAATTAAATAATCAAGTATTATACATTGAAAAATTGGTATTCAAGAATCCTCTTGGATTTCTAACAGCAACAACTTCACCTCTCCTATGTAAATAACAGGTTAGGTAAAATTTGTTTCCAAAATTTTCCAAGATACTCATGGTAATTTAGTTCCCAAATAGAAAACCACTTAAAATCTATTTCTTTGACAGGATAAAATATAGGAAAACAAAGCCGATAATAGCGGAGGAGGGAGGAGGTATTAACGATTTTTACATAGCCTTGACATGCACCTTCTTCCGTTGTGAGTACGAGGGATGAAAACACAAAGTGCAGGCCCTATGTTATCCACGAACAGTATGCAACTGGAGTGAGATATGGAAGAAACTCATTCTGCAAGTTTGTAATTATGAACTTTAATACTAGTCCTCAGCACACCTGATGTAAGGAAGTAAGAAGTAGTAAACACAATACATATCAATATTACTAATATACAATTCTAGAATATTATAATGCTATGGAAAAATATTCAGGAGGATCAGAAGTACCAAAAAGTGAGGGGTATTAGAATAGCTTCTATTGGAACATAAGACGTGCAAAAATTAGGAGGACACAATAACTCAGTTATTGTGCTGAGCTGAGGCTAGATGCTGGAGGTGGGGACTATTACTCATCCTGTTTACTGTGAATTTTAAAAAAGTGCTTTATAGAGTTATTAGAGATAATCTCAGCAGATTCTGTGCTATTTTTAAAATTATTTTATGCATAATAACACTTTTACCTATAATGTAAAACCAATCTAACCCCTTTTGACCAGAAAATAAAATGCATATACCTCTATGTAGAATCTACAGTCTACTTCAAATAACATTGTTTACCTGACAAATATTGATCCTTGGCCAGATAAAAGCCAACTGGTAAGTGTGCCCTACAATGCTTCTCTGTTGCTTTGAAAAGCAAGTAAACAAAATGACTTGGGGAGGGAAGGATTTATCTGGCTTACCTGTCTTGATCCCAATAGATCACTGAGGTAGGAACTAAGTGAACACTGCTTACTGTCTTGCTCTAGCTTGTAGACAATATTTTAAAGAGAAACTAAACTGCATTAGATTGTCTAACCTCCTGATTATTCTAAAAAAAAAATGCTAAAGACATATGTCCCAGTTGTTCATCGATATTAACGAACTCTGTGTTAACTTATGGAAACATAAAGTTATGGGGAAAATTGTATAAAATTTTTTTCATAGAAATATGAGCCTGAATTTCTGCCCTTAGCACATCTAGTTTTATATACAAAAGAGTAGTTAGATAATTAAAAAAATTAGCAATCTCAAGTATTCCAAATGACACAGTAATATACTAACAGACGAGACAAAATATCTTAGTTCACTAGTAAAGAATGAAAAAAGAATAAACATATAAAAGTTAAAGGGATAAAGAAAGCTTAATAGACTAACTGTGTATAATATCCAAGTTCAGAAAATCACCATTCAGTGCAGGTGTCAAAGTCCCAAATAAGATGTATATCTTTCATATCTGGGTGGATGAGCAACCACTGCCATTCATAAAATTCTGCTTACTTTATATTTCACTCCAGTGACCAACACCTGTCCTTGAGAACCAAACACGAGGAATCCCAAACCTAAACTCGAGATAATAGTCCACAGTATCAGTGTTACAAGCAGCAGTGTGTTTAGACAAAAAAGTATGAACACTAGAACACCACTGCACAATGTTTAGGAACTCAGTCAAATGTGTTTTCATTCATTTGAATGTATTCCCAAGAATAAACTGGCGAAGTTGGTTCCAAGGGGAAGAGGACCATGGATTGAGCTTTGTCCTTGGCTTTTCATTGCTCAACTGAAAAAACAAACAAACAAAACCAAACCAAACAAAACAAAACCCAGCTACCAGAGAGTTCTGCAGCCTTATTCTGCCACAGCATCCCAAATGTCAGCCATAGATCACCTGTGACAATATTTAATTCTCTTTGTCTCACCAGGGACAATGTGCAACCTTCTGCCAGAACTGAGGTGTTTTGTTTCATTTTGAAGCTGCCAACAATAGCTGTCTTTTGGCCTTGCAGTAAAATCATGTTGCATTTAAAATTACCAACCCTGTCTCCAACCAGCCCTAAAGAGAATGCCTGTTAAATTGGTGTCCCTGTAAGTCCTAGGCATGATTCTTCCTGCCATACTAATGTTCTTTCTTGTTTCTCCTAGAACGCCTTAAGCAGAATTGTACCTTTGTTCTTGCAAACAAAATGAAATATTAGAATGAAACCATAAAAGAGGCAGGGCAAATGTTTTTCTATTGAGAAGAAAATATAGTTTTGATTTAAGTAATCACAAGCCTGGATGTTATGTTTTTTTCAGAACAGGGACTGGGCTTAGCTGTTATTTGCAAAAATGTATGTTTGTATACATTATCTGGTTTGGTCTAACTTTTTAGATAATATTTGTAATTACAGTATGTCTTTTACATAATAAATTTACAAAGTTAATGTAAAAACTTTAATTTGTATTTTTATTTTTAAAGGTAATAACTGTTTAATTTCTGGTCAATTTAGTTTGCATGTGTTGTTTCTTCCTTACATATTGAATTGCCTGGAGGCTGAAGCAAAGCTTCAGTAAATGGCATCTGATAAACTGTTTCAAAATTTGCCACAGTTCTGGTGACAGACAACTTCAAATATGTTTTCTCTGTTAAAAGGAGTTTCAAGTGTGAAAAGACATATTTTCTGTGTGTTCGGTGCTGACTATAACCCTGACCTAACCATGCCACTAGGATGCATGCTAGAAAATATTATGGCATTTGTACTAATGTTTTCAAATGGAACATATTCCTGTGGGGCAGCTTTTACATGTGCTGTAGATATTGGGAAGAAAAGCATCGAGGGCCATGCTACTCAAAGTGAAGCTGTCATCTGGTAATAGAGTACTAGAGTATGGGGGTGAAATGATAGAGCTAGACTTATTTCATTTTCCGGTGGGGACATTTTAACCTGACTTGCTCTTAAGAATACGTGAATTTCCTAGGCAGAAGAAAAAGCATCAAGACTGATAAAAATCATAAATTGCTTTCTCATCACGACCAAAACTCTAATTTTCTTGCTTATTGCTTGAATTGATAAAACAAATAAAAGAAGGAAACTCAGAGAGAGATTTCTTTAATTTGCAAAATGAATTTCAATGTACTCTCCTGCTGGTGGTTTTATGGAAACCCTGACCACACAGTAGACATGGGATGTAGAAATCTGCATTTAGATAGAAATATTATAAAATGCATAGTATGATACAAAGTCGGTCTCTTAATGGAGATGGGAAAGTGTTACATTTTACGGTTGACTGAGAAGATAGCATGCATATAGGTTTTCATGTCTTTGGTAACCAAGTGACTGTTTTGCCTAAGAGGCCTAGATTATTTTGAATCCTTGACAAATATTAATGAGGGGGGAAAAAAAGAAAAAGAAAAAAAGAAAACCATTTCACATGAGCGAGATCTCCAAGTTCAAGTTTGGTAATATTGATATTATATTCTTGTCACACACATATTTTCTATTTGTTTTTTCAAATGCTTTTAATAATAAAGACTTATTCTGTTGGTGGCATTCCATTGCACATTTGACTGAGAAATTAAGCAGTATCTAATAGTTATAATAAAGCAACAGAACTCAGAAGGAGTTAATTTTATTACCATTACTGCTTTGTTGGGAAGCTCAGGAATTTCATAGCCCTTCCATAGCACAGACGTAGCATTTCTACATGTAGACATTAAAGTTGCCTCCTGTCAATTGTTGTTGATGTTGACAGGAAAAACAAATGAGTTAACATTTTTGTAGCCATTTGAAATACTTCAATGGACATTTTGTTATGATGTGAGTAGAATTTAGTGCGACTGAGCATGTGTAAGATAAATGAAAATGAAACTAGCTAGTGCTGTGTAGACAAATTATTGAAAATAATTATTGAATAATAATAATTATAAGAGATAATCAACATTTGAGACATTTCATAATAGAACCATTTTTAAAAATATATTTTATTTATGTATATTCATGGAGTCCCTAGTAGTGAGAAACAGATAACTTAATGTGATTAAAAGAACTTGTCCTGTGTCACATAATTTTAAATGTGAAAACTACATTGTTACTATTTCTGCTATTCCCTCTCCCTCTTTTTCAACACTTTCTTGACCATTTTATTCCTTTTCAAAGTCATGGCTTCTTCTTTAATTATTCTAGTTGCACCAGACCCACATATATCCATATACATGATTTATATAAATTAAATATATATTTTATATATAGACGACCAACCCATTGAACCCATTTAGTGTTGCATGTGTTTAGAACTTGTAATTGAATATCAGCCATCTATTCCCTTGAGAAAGTTGATTATCCATGTCTCAACTTCCTTGAGTTGCCTGTAGCTCTTCATTCACAGGTGAACTTTTGGGATAGCATCCATCCACATCATCATGCCAACTGTCAAGGCCATTACTCAGGTCTTGTTTGTTTATGAATCAATACTGTTGATATTAATTTGTGTAATATTCTAACACCATAGCCAAGTAATGACACAAAAGCAAAGAGAACTAAGGACCAATATCCCTGAATAGCATAGATGCAAAAATTCTAAATGAAATACTTGAAAAATGAGTCCAGGGACATAGAAGAAAGATCATCTACTAGGACCAATTTGGCATTATGCTGAGGATACAGTTGTGGTTCAACATAAGTTGATAAACATAATGCATTTAACTGTGCATAAAACAAAATGATATATAACCTCAACATATGCAAAAAAAAAAGTCTTTTCTTTTCCAGCATGATTTTCAATAAAATTCCTTGAGACAGTAGGACATTTGGAACATACTTCAACTTAATAAATCTTACATATGACCAGCTATAGCCAATATCGTCTCATGTGGAGAAGAATATTGAAGCTAAGTAGTTAAAATGGGGGAAGAGACAGAGCAGTTTGCTGTTTTTACACCTTTTCAATGCAGTCCTTTAAGATATAGCTGGACAATAGAAATTAAAGGGATACAAATAGAATGTGAGAAGTCAAATTATCTCTAATTGTAGGTGGTATGATATACACAAGAGAACTTCTAAAATTCCATCACAAAACCCCAAGAAACAATGAAGATGTTCAGTAATGTGGCAGGAAACATATTACAAAAACCAGTAGCCCTTATAACTACCAATAACAAAATTATCAGAACAATTTTCAAAGAAACAATATGACAAAATATCCAAAATGTTTTCAGCATCCTTAAAGTAGAATGCAAAGTGAAAGCGTTTTGAGAATGGGTCTTACCCCAGGAAAAGTGGCTGAACTCTAGGAAAGTATTGACAACTGATTCAGGAGAGGATATAAAGAACTGGCAAGTCTCAATGATGGCTAGTGGGATTGTAAACAAATAAAGCCACTCTGGATATCAGTGTGAAGAATTCTCAAAGAACTGAAAATAGATCTAACATATGACCTAGACATGCCACTCCTAGGAAAATGCATGAAGGACTCACTATCCTAATATAGAATTATTTGTCTATCCGTGATCACTGCCACTTTGTTCAAGGTAAGTAAGAATTATGACATTCTTCAGTTCATGAATGGTTAATGAAAATGTGGCACATATACATTCTGAAATTTTACTCAGCTGTAAATAAAAATTAAATCATGAAATTTGAAGGTAAATAGATGGAATCAGAAAGTATTATGCCATTTGAAGTTAATCAGACTAAGAAAGACAAGCCATGCATGTTTCTCCCCACTTAAATTTTTATTATGTTTTTCATTATTAAAACAACTTTCAAATTCAAATATATTACTCTAATCATATTTTTCTCATCCCCCAAGTTTCCAAAACACAATGAAACAACAAAAACCCCAAGAAAACGAGAACAAAAATCAAACCACAACTGAAAATCTAAAAAGAGAAAACAAAACGCCAAAAAACCCCACCAAACTCTAAGCACACACACACACCCCAAAGAAACAAATACAAAAACTGTGAAATCCAATTCTAAGTTAGTCGACTACTCTACTATAGAGCCTGAAGGTTGCCCTAGAGTACTTGATATACCCACTATCGCTCTATTGAAGAAATACAATTTTTTTTTCTCCCAGTGAGTATAAACGACAATTCAAATGCTTACCTTTATGATAGTGGCTAGGTTGTTATTCATTCATTCTTTCATTCATTTTTCATATTAAATCTGTTAGGATAACACAAAAATGATCACATCAAATTTTGTTAAGACAAACAGAAGAAAACAAACAAACAAAACCAAGAGAAGGTACAAGAACCAGAGATCCACTTGTTTGCACACCGAGGAATTCCATAAAAGCACAAACTGGAAGCTACACTACATGTGCAGAGGAGCTTGTGCAGACCCACGCAAGCCCTGCGTGTGCTGCTTAAGTCTCTGCTCATGCTGATTTAAAGGGCTTTGTTTCCTCGTGTCCTTCGTACCCTCTGGCTCTTATCCTCTTTCCGCTCATCTTCTGTGGGAAGGGTTTGGTGGAGATCTAAGTTACAGGTGAGTGGTCCAAGCCACGGGTCGATAGCACAGCAGAATATCATTATGCGTCATTTTAAAACTAGTGGAGAGGGAGTTAGGAGAAAGAGAATGGGAGGAGAGGAAAGCATGTTTGAGTCAGGGGACGAATAGATGAGAGCAAAAACAAAACAAACAAACCAAATGAGAGAGACCACAATAGAGGGAGTCATATAGGTTTGAAGAGAAAACTGACTCTAGAGAAATGTCCAGACACCTACAAGGATGACCCCAACTAACAATCTAACTAACAATTTGATCAACAGTGGAAAGGAACCTTAAATGCCCTTCCCTGATAATGAGATTGATAACTAACGTATATGCCATCACACAGCCCTCTTGTAGTAGCTGATGGAAACAGAAGCAGACACCCACAGCTAAACACTGAGCCGAACTCCTGGAATCCAGTTGCAGAGAGGGAAGAGTGATAAGAAAAGGGGTCAAGACCAGGCTGTAAAAACACACAGAAACAGCTGACCTGAATAAGTGCGAGTCATGGACCCCAGACTGATAGCTTGAAAATCAGCATTGTACCGACTCAGACCCCCTAAACGTGGGTCTCAGTTAGAAGCCCTGGGCAGTAGAACCAAGATGTATCCATGGTGCACGAAAGGACTTTCAGAGCACATTCCCCATGGAGGGGGGTCCTAGAAACTACTTCAAATGACTTGACAGATTTTGTTGACTCCCTCCTGAAAGGCATCACCCTCCCTGTGGAGTGGGGGGAGAATGGGAGAGGGTTCGGGGTCATGGGAGGGAGGGAAAGAGGGAGAGGAAACTGGGATCCATATGTAAAATAAGAAAAAATAAAAAATAAAAGTTAGAGTCATACATGCTAAAAAAATAACTATTTCAAAAACAAAAATAACAGCAAAAAGCACTATTATTGATTTTACCCTAGGTCCCTAGGCTACCAAGTCCCAGGTTGATTCTCAATCAAGCAGCTTTCATTTCCCTCTCAGAAGGTAGGCCTGAGGTTGCATGTTCTCTGCTATTGCTGGATCCTAATAATGAGTCTTTAGATTTTACTACATGGTAAGGTAGGCATGGAGCTGTGTTTTCTTCTGAAGCCTTGAATATCCATAGGCAAAAAAGACTTTCAGATCCCACAAGAACAATGAGAGTGGGATAGGGCTTGCAGTGGTGAAATTTTGGAAGCTGGAAAGTGTGTATACAAAGGACAACTCTCTATTGAGCGTAATGAAATGCATAGAAGTTATAGAAAGAAAGCTAAAATAACTTGTATCAGAGAAACCCTCAAAGACTCAGGAATTCCCTCCTGAGGCTCTCACATAGGAGACTCCAGAAATGTGATTTATTGGAAAACCATAATGAGCAGTTAACTATTCATGATAGTTTATAATTACCATGTAAATACATATTTTTACAATGAAGAATGCCCTAATTATCTAAAAGGGAAAAGACAATCACAGATGTCTAACTAATGAGAGCAGACACACATAGTGGTTCATTTCCACAGGGCTGGAATAAGAAGAAACCATGATCTGAACCTCAATGTTTCCTTAAGATGGAAAACTTACCTTAAAAACTGGGAAAGTAAATATTAAAAATGTAACCTTTGTTAAAATATAATGATAGCTTTGAAAATGAACTAGTAGTAGACATTGTAAACCTGTGATTTGAGAATATATTGGAAACTACTTGGTATTTAAAAGCATCTGCAAGCATAATTTTCAAAAAGCTAAATTTAGTCTAAAACAAAGAACCGATGACATTTTTTACTACTACTATTAATAATGCATACACCACAAACCAAGAATGTATGACAGCACAACACAATGAAATATCCAGCAATGAGCATCATGTATTTAAGTAAAAAATCCAGAGGATCAGGCAAAGTATTTTAGATTAAAAGTATAAATGAACTAAACAAAACTTCCAGTGCTGGGTCACAGCTCCCTCCTTAATGAGTTATTAATTGATCAGGGAGACATCTGTAGAAATAAGAAGGCATTCAGCAGTAATGAAAGGACAGCAATGAGGGAGTTGTGTCGGTGAACACGATCTAGATAAGTTATTTAAGGACATGCATGAAATTGTCAAAAAATAAGAAAGAAGCCAGGGAGCGGCTGCTCATACTTGTAATCCCAGCACTCGGGAGGCAGAGGCAGGCAGATATGTAGGAGTTTGAGCCCATCCTGGTCTACAAAGCAAGTTCCAGGACAGACCTGTTAAACAGAGAAACCTTATCTTACAAACCAAATCTTACAATAAAAAAAAAAGAAAAGAAAAAAAAGGGAAAAATTCAAAGTGTAAACAAATGAAGGTCATCAAGTTGGTTGAGCAGGTCAAAGCTCTTGCCCACCAGTCTGATGACCTTAGCACAGAAGTAGAAAATCACCATCTCCACATTGTCTTCTGTCATCTACATGCATATGGATATACGCACATGCACACATGTGTACATACACACAGTAATAATAAATATATTGTTAAAAATTATTTAAGTCCCAATGAATCTTTTCTTGGTAGAAAAATCTGTTTTTTCTTAAAAAATATTTTTGTCATTAGATATATATTATTTTTAATAGACTCTTTGCTAGCCAACACATACAAGTAAACATACTCTATATGATTTTATTTAACTTTTGACTTGATCTTTGATTTTTAAAAAAGAATATGACCAAAATTATAATTTTAGCTACATTTATATGGTTAGGTTCACAATCATCAGATAATAAAAATATGTCTTTGTCACTATTAATACACATTAATATAAGGGAAAGGACCTTTGTATAGGAGTTTTAACAAAATTTAAATAAATGAGATAAAATATGAAAATAGATTAAAGGTAATTCTTGTTTTCTAAATTTAACTCTGAAATTATGAAGTTGTTTAGGTCAGTCATAGCCAAAGACCAATCATACAGAAATATTCAGGAGCAGCTTTGCCATTTGAATGTTGTTTTGTATTTCATTTTTTCTGTCAGTTTTAATATGTCTCCCATCAATCAGATTATTAACTCCAGAATGATTTGCTGACTAGTAATGCATAGGCATTGGATGTTGAAAACAAATTAGTGGGTGAAGCATTTTGTATATTCTCCCAGCCTTTCTCTCCCTGGGCTTAATGGATGAATACACTCTAGCTCAATTACAAAATGTGCCCTTCCACAGGTAGCACACCTAGGCCAGGCACATTTGCTAATGACTACTGCTATGCTGTATTCTCAACATGAAATTTCACGTTCAAAGCTGACTAATGTTAACAGCTATTGACTCCAAGAGCAGCTCCTTCTTAGATTATAAATATTCTCTTGACTTGTCTAACTTAGAATTCTTGCTGTCCATAAATAAAATCGTTACGGAAGTAACAGTGATGGGATCTTATGTATGAACTATCCAGATCATGAAAAGCACTAGTATTAAAGAAAATTGTTTATGAAAAACACAAAATTCATCAGCTCTTTTAGGTTCTATTGATTAGATATTAATGTAACTTGCAGGAGGTGTGTAGTTAATTGAAGAATGAAAAGGATAACATTATTGTGGACTTATGAAGCATATTATGACATTAGATGAGAAACCCTTCTTAAAAGTCATTGTCATGAATACACTCCTAGGCACACCTAATGGCATAATAAATTACAAACTCCCCATATATAACAAGCACAATAAACTAGGAAATAAGAGATAGCCTAAATAGATTGTTGCTGGTAACAGCCACTGTATGCCTCAGCTTTCTGTTTAAAATACTGGAGAGTCTCTGGGTTCATTGTTTCACCCAATGTCTTCGTCACTGATCACATGACCGGAAAATACAATCTAAGTCTATGAATGAAACGTTGTCTATATGAATAGTCACTGTCTGACTATGACAGTATGAGCTTATATTCCTTCAGTGCAAGCATTGTCTTTACTTCCCTACACTATCTCAGACCTGAATAGATTGAGAAGACTGCTTTATATAAAGAGTGGGCCTCAGAGCATCTAATTTCTTCTCTGGGTGTAATTTCTTTCAAAGGACTCATTTAACATGCCAAGAATTATTAGTACTAGGATGAGGGTAGTCTTTAGCTATAATTGAATATGATTTCCTAAAAACCAAATGCCCTAAAACATTTCATTGCATTTTCTTTCTGCTAATGCAGAAATTAGAGTAATAATTGACACTCTGATGGATTAATGACTGATCATTTTGCATGCTACCATTGGCAAACTGTAGTCAGAGCCCTGCATTTATTGCTATCTATCTCTCTTCTCAGACATATTGAATGCAGACAAACTTGCTTTCCTTTCCTCTGTTTAATGGGCTGGAAGGTATTGACCTGGACCTGTAGCCTATTCATTTATATGATTGATGTATTTCTACTGAAATAGTGTAGATTCTGGATGTAGTTTGTGTTGCTGTTGAAAACAGATTTAAAATAGATGTGACATATCATTAATCCTCTGGTTCATATTTCAGATTACAAGAACGTAGCGAAACTCTCCATAATAGAGAGAAATGCAATTTTTCTATCTAGTACAATTCTTTCTACATTAGAAATGCATCTGAAACTGCAGTCTTTGAATATAGATATTTATTTTACAGGAAAAATAAGTCAGCTAACACGTGTCAGATGTATAAGCCATGCATAGAAATTAAATCTGGCATAGACATCAACCAACCTTTAAAAATCCCCACTTTATCCCAGTGAAGTCTCTGTCTTGTAAGCAAAAAGCACCATAAACATTTTTTCTATTTTAGGTACAGCAGGTATACTACTAAATCTATTTTTAAACTTACGATGCTGCTTGCTCTGTGAGTGATGAATTGGAGTCTAAGAGACTCTGAAGGCAAAAAGACAAGCAAGGAGGCTATTACAGTGTTCCAGGTGAGAGGTGGAGAATGCTGCTGAGAAATGGGAGGTATTGACCAGGGCTAGCAGCTCTGGAGAAACAGAATGGATTGGATGAAAGAGAGCATGAAGTAAAAAGAATAGTGGCTTGAAACCAAATGGTTATTTGCACATGAGTTTGTGGAATGTGGGGCAAGGGTAGGGGTTCGAAGGAAAAGGTTAAAGAGAGAAAAAAGAACATTTGAACTAACTCTCATCATACCAATTCAGCCTGCTGAAAGGAAGATGAGGCTCATTTGAGGTCTCCTCAATTGTTGCCAATATCTTTCTGTTCTTTTTAATGAAAGAAGCATTTTTTTTTTGTATTTTTTGTCTGCAACCAGATGCAAGTACAAGATATATATCCATGTTTGTGGTCTGTGACTCTGTGCAGAAATCAAAGGCAAAGCTGTTTATAGTAGGTTTCCTGCCTTGAAAGAGAGACCAAATTACAATCAAGGAGATATTCACCTAAAAGAAAATCTCAAAATTATCTCTGCACTTGGTATGCAACTTCTCAGTGAGTATTTGGTTGTAAATAGCAGAAGAAAGCAATTTAACTAAAGTGAATTTCAGAAAACATAAAATACAAAATCAATGTGTTCATCATTTTAGTGGGACCCTCCGTCTCCCAGTGCTATCAATATTTGGTTTACATGTAACAAAATGTCTCTACCTCAAACACTACTTCCTTTAACAGGAGGAGAAATTGTGATTCTGAACAGAAATAATAGGACTCTTTCCACAACACCTCCGATTCAACCTAAACTTCCAAAATTTTGATTCAAACCCATTGCCTGTAATTATATGGCTAAAATTCTTCCCTCCACCTTCTTCTCAGAACCACATGGAACCTTCTCCAAATCTGATCATGTACTGGGACATAAAACAAGTTACAACTTGGATAAAAGCTTGAGTTCAACAACATAATAACAAAAAGTCTATAAACTCATGGAAACTAAACAGCTCTCTACTGAGTGATCAATGGGTCAAGGAAGAAGTAAAAGAGTTAAAGACTAGGATTCAATGAAAGTGAATATACAACATAAAACAGTGCTAGGAGGAAAGTTTCCTGAAGAATTTGGAGAAATCTCAAGCTAGGAGCCAAATAGCACACCTGAAAACTCTAGAACAAAAGAAGCAGACATAGTTAAGAGGAATAGACAGCTGGAAATGATCAAACTGAGGACTGAAATCAGTAAGAGAACAATACAAAGAGTCGATGAAATTAAGAGTTGGTCTTTCAAGAAAATCAATAAAATAAAGCCTTATCCAAACTAACTAAAAAGCAGAGAAAGAATATGCAAACCAACAAAACTGGAAACAAAAAGGAGGAAATAAAAACAGACACTGAAGTAATCCAGACATTTATGAAATCCAGGTCATACTTCAAAATCCTTACTCCACAAAATTGGAAAGTCCAAATGAAATGGACAAGTTTTTTGTTGTTGTTGTTGTTTTTGATAGAGAACATTTATCAATTTTAAATCAATTTCAGACAAACGATTTATATAGACAATGCCTAATAGATAATGCCTAAGGAAATAGAAGCAGTCATTAAAATCTTCCAACCAACAAAATCCAGGGCCAGAGTTTTAATGCAAAATTCTACCAGTCTTTAAAAGAAGAGCTAATGCCAATACTCCTCAAATTAATTCACAAAATAGGAACAGAAGAAACATTGGCAAAATCTTTTTATGAGACCACAGTCACCCAGACACCAAAACCACAAAGACTCATCAAAGAAAGATAATTACAGACCAATTTCACTTGTGAACATTGATGCAAAAATATTCAACATAATACTGGAAAGCCGGATCCAAAAAACACATTAAAATGATTGTGTACAATGATCAAATAGTTTTCATCCCACAGATGCAAGGATGATTCAACCAACAAAACCCTGCCCATGTAACCCACCATATGAAGACCTGGCTATTCCAATCTTCGGCATGCACCCAAATGATGCTCAATCATACCATAAAGATGACTGTTTGACTATGTTTATTACAGCTTTATTTGTAATATCCAGAACATGGAAACAACCTAGATGTCTCTCAACTCAAAAAAGAATGAAGAAAACGTGGTGGGTACATTTACACAATTGAGTGTTACTCAGCCATTAAAAACAACGACACTGGGAAATTCACAGACAAATGGATGGAACTAGAAAAAAACACCCTGAGTGGAGTAACCCAGACCCAGAAAGACAAACGTGAGTGTACTCATTCATAATAGTCATAAAAAACATAATAATAACTGTGCTACAATCTATATACCAGAGAGATTAGGTAACAATGAAAGTAAGGAGGCACTCTGGGATCTAACAGGGAAGGTTGAAATAGAAGACTTTTTTTGAGTGGACTGAGGACAGGTAAGAATGAGAACATGAGCTAAGGTTGGTGCAGGAATCAGGGTGGAATCTGGGGTGGGCGTATGGTGGGGGAGAGTACTCAAGGACAGTACTGGAAAGGGAGGAGGCTCATTAATTACAAGGTAAGATAAAAACCTGGTACAAAGAAATCTCCTAGGAATCTATAATGAAGACCACAGCTAAGACCCCTAGCAATAGTGGATTCATAGCCTGAACTGTCCATCTCCTGGGACAGATTGGTGCCTAGTTCAATTGTCATCAGAGGCTTCATGCAGCAACTAATAGAACTAGACTCATACCCATAGTAAAACATTAGATGGGACTTCAGATACTACAGTAGAAGAAAAGGAGAAGGTTTGTAAGCGTCTCCATAAGACCACAGAAAACTCCCAGACTCAGCTAACCTGAGCTCATAGAGACTGAACTGACAACCAAGGAACCTGCATGAGACTGACATTCTGCATATGCTACAGTTGTGTAGATTGGTCCTCTTGTGGAAATCCCAATCATGGGATCGGGGGCTGTCTCTGACTCTTTTCCTGGCTTTTGGGACCTTAGTCCTCATACTGGGTCACCTTGCCCAGCCTTAATGCATGGGGAGGTGCTTAGTCTTACTGCAACTTGATATGCTGTGTTTTGTTGATTCCCATGAGAGACCTGCCCTTTCCTAACAGAATCAGAAGAGGAGTGGATTGGGGAACTGAAACAGAGGGGGCTTGGAGGAGGGATGGGGAAGAGAGGAAAGAGGAGAAACTCTATATATTTAAAATATCTTAAAATTTCAAACAAAATCATTAGGTGAGAAATTTTCCATGTCCTTTGGCCACACTGAAGACCTCACTGTGTGCCTTCCAGGGTTGAACTGATGTATCCGTGCACATGCCAGAAAGCAGAATCAATTCATACATATTGGATGTCAGAAGTTCAGATGACTCTTTTCTATAGAAATACCTATGTATTTTGAAGAGAATGTGATGGGAGATGTCATTCTGTAAATATGTTTCACTTATTGATTACTTAATAAAGCCCTGTTGGCCAATAAGAAAGCAATATAGGAGGGACTAGAAGGCAAGGAGAATTTTGGGAGATGTAGTAGAGAGGGATCAAAATGTAGGATCAAGAGGAGTAAGGGGTCTAGACCCTTTCCCTGGTAAGATAAGACCACTTAGGAATACTTAAATTGATAGGAATGAGTTAATATTTAAGACAGAGCTAGGAAATAAGAAACACTAGTAACAGTCAAACAGTTTCATAATTAATACACTGTCTCTGTGTATTATTTTGGGACTAATGTGGCTCTAGGACCAGGTTGGCAGGAAACTACTCATAACAAGAATATATTTCTATAATTTTGATCTGGGACCATGGAACTAAATTTTAAAAGTAAATAATGTTTGCCTAAATGTAAAGAAAAGTTAAAGTGATGCCATATGCTAATCTTCTATAGGTTCATAAAGGAAATGTTTCCTTAAAGAAGCAAAAAGTATCATATATAATGAATCATAAAACAGGTTCTAGTTTTGTGTAAATCTAAATCCTCAGGTGCCTACTAAAGAAACAATAATCTTGTCTGCAAACACTGGCAAGTACTTGCACTTCTCAATTGAACAAGTACTTGCACTTCTCAATTGAAATACATGTTGTCAAGTTATCCAGAATACCAGCAAAGGAAACATGAAACTTATTTACCTGTATTCTTTTTTTTGTATCATCAATGTCATTGTTTGTTTAATTAAAAGATAATTATTTCCAGTAGACTTCACAAAGGATAAATTAAGCATCTAAATAAAACTTATATGAGACAAAAATTTATAAATCACAGGCAGTAAAAATATTTTCAATGACTATAGCTCATCCACCCAAATGCCAATATAACCATTGATTATCTATATTATTTAGTTGCACAATATATTTCTTTGTTAATATTAATTTCTTGATCTCCTAAAAGTATTATTATATTGTGGAAAGAAAAATTGTTGTACCTAGTTAGAGAACTAAATATAGATACTCATCTAAAAGTACCATCATAAGAAGCTGTGTGACTGAAAACAGAGTTTCTGAGCTCCAGTCAGAAAAGACTTCACATAGATAAATCACACATCGCAATCCTGAATTTCTGGATGGTTTAAATACTTTGCAATGCATTCTTAGATGTCTTGATTATTAGAGTAGGCTTTTAAATACTTTTACAACCTAATGGAATTGAGAGCTTAGAAAACATGTTTTCAAAAAAGAATATAGGAAAGAAAATAAATTTCACCTATCTTCAAAGCATTTTTAAAATTTTTCATTAAATGTTTTAAACATCATCTCACAATTACAGCTAATTGTGCTATTCCTTTTTTATTCATTAAAAGTTTAGCATGTTAATAATCTGCTATTGACATTTTTATTAAAATAAATTGTACTTCTCTTACTTCTAATGTATTTTCCTTCACTTTCCTTTCAAATATTTCTGACTATGGTAATTAGAAATATCCTAGTTTTATGATTTTATTAAATAAAAGGTTGGATTTTCACTCTGAAGAAAAGGCTTTTAACACAGTTTAAGCATATCAATTGATAAAACTGGATAAAAAATATGCTTAGTAAAAATAACCCAGACAAATGGAACATTTCCACTCTTATGTAGATCCTAACTCCAAATCTATAGGTTTGTGTTTACCTTAGAATATCTGTGAAGCCAGAATTAGAAGGAGACCTTTGTGGGAGCAGAGAAACACAGAGCTTAATGGAGGGTAATGTAGAATATATGTGGTAAGAAGGGGGAAAGAAAAATAATGGTGATACGTATTTAAGTAGGGAGGGGGATGGGAGAGTAGGACAAAGGATAGGGTGGAGAGGAATATTTATTACTTCCATATTTGATAAACCCATATATATTCACATAATAGAGTTTAATTGGAGGTAACAATGCAGAGGAGACAATGCTCCTCCAGATGTTATAAGTTGCTAAAGAAAAATCTCTCTTTCATGGTATAAAATATCTCGTACCAAAGTGTTGATCAGAGGTGTCTCAAAGACCTTGAAAACAATACAAGTTATTGCTATTGTTCACAGTTGACCACCAGGACATCGTGGAAAGACACTATTTCTGATTATACCACAACTTTGGCCAAAGGACAGGGTGAACTAAAAGTGTTATTGACAAGGATGAACTAGCTCTCATCATAACAGAAGATGTTGTACAGGTTACTATAGAAGAATAAGTCCCAACATTGTTATTCACCTTGAACCCACCAAGCTTGAGTGTTTGATCACATCAGATGTGGCCATGGTTGAAATAGAGGCCCAAATGTTACAGGGTAGCCAACTACTTTCAAATTAGATTTAAGACCTACTCTACAAGAAGAAATACATGTGGTATAAATCATGTCTGGAGACTTCATAGGCCCCAGGGGTGAACCTACTGCTATTATTTTGCTAAATGAACTTAGTACCAAACTGCTTTTCAACTATGTATTTCTCTACCACAGATTAGTGCAGATCTCAGTCTTCAATGATAAGATTTCTCAGTACAATGAATAATGGTTGATGTAGAAATCCACAAATGGTCAAAGTGTAGGGAATAATTGTCCATGAATTGTTCATCTATAAATTGAAAATCTATATAACACCCCTTTCTTCAAGGTTCAAGGAACACTACCAAAGTGGCACTATAAAGATTATCAGGGTCAAAGGTTTTGCAACTGGTAGGGAGAGAAGCATTATCTTCTGATTATAATATGAGTACTGTACTGTTGAGCTGTCAGAACACATGGTTGCCTGCCCAAACCCACACAAGAATAAGATAACCAACATTTCACCATGGATGATGAAGACATTTACTGACAAGCTCTTGAGAGCCAATGTCAGCTAAACATCAGAAACTCAGTCTTCTTCAAAGGTGTCAGTCATGTTCCTATGAAGCCCTATACCAATGTGTTTGTGGCCAGCATGCATTGAATTCAGTGGGTTACTGACAAAAAAAAATTAAAAGAACATTAATTTGGGAGGGAGGATCTATGTAGACCTGGGAGGAATTAGGAGGAGGAATGTAAACTTAATAACATAAAATGCACCAGGTTCATGTTTGAAACTCTAAAAGACTTAATATCAGTTTTGAATAAAATCTAAATATTATGTTATTAGAAATGTTGCCTGTCAATCAAAAATAAGAAAATGATCATGTTAAAAAAATGTTTTAGAAACATAAAATTTTAAATTTTAAGCTTAAACATAAGCTTTCTTTTTCCCTCAGTTCACACACAAGCAGAAAAATGTTAACTATATGAAATTGAAATTTGTGTTCAACATCCCAAAGTAGTCATATGTTTCCCAATGTGCCAAGCACATACACACAAACACACACACACATATGTATGTATTGATCATATGTGTTAATTTCACTTCTGCATGTAACAACATAAGCAGTAAATATATACATTGTTTTGTTAATTTTCTCAATGCTGTGTTAAAATGCAAGACATAACTTAAGAGAAAATAGCTTTATCCTAGTTTACATTTTGATAGTATGCATTACATCAGTCATCAGGCAGCCGCTGTAGAGAAAGAGACACTGGGCTATAAAGCCTCAAGGTCATCTCTAATGACATACTTTTTCCATGAGACTTTACCTCCTGCTGGTACCACAACATTACTAATCAGAGTGCAGTTGTTCAAACATGTGAGCCTATAGGAAATATTTCACTTCAAACCACAATATTCTCTCTTGGTCCCCACAAGCTTATAGCCATCTCATGTCTCAAAATACATTCGGTCTACCTTCCAAGTCTTCATACTCCTTACTAATCACAACTCCGGTCAAAATATGGTCCAAAGTTTTGTTTTTTTTTTTTTTTTTTCACAGATTCAAGGTGGTTTCTTAATTGTGAGTTCTACTACCGTCAAAGCAAACAAGCATGTAGTTCCAGTATACAGTGGTAAAACATAAGACATTCCCTTTTCAATAGAAAAGAATTACATCACATCAAGACTGAAACCCAGAACATCAAACCCCACAGTTCCATGTTCAGCATCTGAAACTTGTGACAGAATTCCATTTCAACTGAGGCTTCACCTTCGCTTTTCGATACATGGTCCCCCTGTTCCTGCCACATGTTTTCTGGCCTTATTGACTCCCTGAAACATAGGGAACACTCTAATCATGTAGCATGGGGGTGATGTTGCCAGGCACTGTTGGCAGCTTGCATGAGGCTTGATCCTCTGGGACAATCTCTATGCATTCTTTACTAAATCGAAAAAATAATTTTTTCTGGGGTATTTTTATTTGAATGGGAAATCTGTCTTAATCTATATTTTAATGACTAAATTATAATAAATTATAAAAATTACATTTTAAGAAATATAACAAATAAAGGACTTCTTTTCCCTATGACCACAACAATTTATAACCAAGAATATTAAATTTAGTAGTGTATCTAGTAGAAATTTCCCTGAACATTTAGAATCAATTAACTTCAGTATTCATTAGTAGAGTATCTGTTAAATGCTATAGTATCTGCAATTAACAAAATTCTAGGCAAACTAAAATATTTTAAATATTGAAATACGTATAATAAAGAGAATGTTTATAAATATTTCATATGAAAATGTCAAAATGGGGCCAGTAATGTGGCTTATCATGTGAAAGTGTTTGCTATGAAGCCTGGTGACCGGATTTTGAGCTTTTAGAAATCACATAGTAGGAGAAAGCCCATTTGTGTATGTTGTTCTCTGACTTCCACACATGTGCTATGACAGCCATGTACCCAAACACACACACATGAAAAAATAAATAAGTAAAGTGTAATTTTGTTTAAACTTCATTTTGTTTCATGTGTATGAATATTTTGGCTGTGTGTATATATGAGTACCACATGCATTCATGGTGTCTACAGCGGTGAGAAAAGGGACTTAAAACCTTTTGGGACTGAAATTTCCAATGGTTGTAAGCAACCTCATGGGTGTTTGGAATAGAACCGTGGTCCTCAGCAAGAGAACCAAGTGTTCTTAGCTGCTGAGGCATCTCTCCTGCCCTTAAATATACATTTTTTAAAGTTAAAAAAACCTACAAAAAATATGTATTTTTTACCCTGGAGAACTCTGTGTTGAATATATGACAACAATAGGCTGTTTTGGAAAATATAGCTTATAATTTTCTGTGCGGTTATTTCAAAAGATAGTTGATGAACATGTTGATTAATGTCACACGTGCCAAAAACTAGAACTAATCATATAAACCATGAGTTTATCATTTGTTACTACACAGAAGACAAATGATGTAATTTCAATAACATTTTAGTCATGGGCATCTGGAAAATTTTCACTTTAACCAATTAGTAAAGAAAACAACAACAAGGTTACTCTATATAAACTGCTGATGCTATTATACAATTCCAAGCAACATGTTAATTTTAGACCTATTAATATATCCCATATTAAAATAATATTTATTTTTTATAGATACTTGCTCATAAATCTTATGAATTAAAGAAACCTTAATGATAGGATTGCAAATTGAGTCAATGTCAACACTCATCTACTCATACCAATACAACAGTGAAGGAAATATAAGACAACAAAGGAAATATAAAGTTCCAGCTATGAAATTCTAGTACTTGCTTGAACAACTTATTTTTTACAACATTTGCTTAATGTTTTACTTACATGTGTTAGTGTATCTTCTTGTATGTATGTGCACTTGTGTGCTGGTTCCCATGGAGATCAAAAGGGGACATCAGATTCTCTAGAACTAGAGTTGTAGACATTTGTTGGCTGCCCTGTGTAGGTGCTGGAGACCACACTCAAGTCCTCTACAGGAGCAACAAATACTCTAAATCATAGAGCCATCTCTCCAGTTTCTGCTTGCATGATGCTTATGCCACCTTGACTTTCATAACACACTTAATATCAAACCCAATAGCTAGCATGGGCAACCTCATAGAAATGGCTAGATCCTCCAGGTTATAGAAAGTTAAAACATTAGTTGGAACAAGGAAAAGTTTCCATTATTCACATATGAATTGTGTCATTATAAGAAATGCAAATATTGAAACTAAGACCTATCAACATCACAATAGCTTTGGAAAATATCTTTCACTCTACATTGCATCCCAAGTTCACTCTATGGTGATTTTCTTAAACATATTTAACATGCAATTGTGTCTTCTATTAAAAATGTATTAAATGTAATTTAATGTACTCTTTGCCATTAACAAAAATCCTAATAATGGAACAAACATGTCAGCCATTAGCCTTGAAAAGCAATCTTTAAATGAAACAATAGTAACAACTTTGGCATATGTCAGCAATGAAAACTAAATTTCTCACTTGGAAATCCCTTTCTTCTTGTCTGAGCATATTCTAAGGTGCAAACTTCATATTACTAGTAAGCTATTTTTGTAAAACCTGCTGAGAATGGACTTTATTTTTATCAGTGACTTAAGAGAAAAAAAGTTACCACTTTATTTAGAAGAATAAGAGTCAGCTAAATTATAGTGAAAACTTTTCTTTTTCTACAACAAATTTCAATTTGATGGTAGTGCTGAATCTAATTTGCTTTCATTAAATAGGAGTTAGGTCTCCAAGGAGCACATGATTTTTCTGAGAACAACAATAATTTCAGGAATGTTTTGATGAATAAGCCAGGAGCTATATGGAGGGACCATTGCTCTCTTGGCTCACTTCAGAATAACATCTGATGACATGGCTACTTGTAGTGATGCTTTGAAACATGACTGAAATGAGATGCAGAAAATAAAGAAAACAAATCTTTGCTAAACAATTATAAGAAACTATAAAAAGTGTAAGAAATTTGATTCTCAAACATATTTTGTTATCTAAACCCAAGTCACTTTAATATTTAAAGTTTTCAACAGGAAAATCATGTATAACCAAACTAGATTAAGATTCTCAAATGTATATGCTGATAAAAAGGAATACATTACACTCCAACTTTGAACAGGCACAATTTTTGCCAATAATTGTACGTGATTGTGCCAAAGTAAGGATCCTGAAAGTTGTTTGTTGTCTAGACTTTCAGTACAAAGTGTCTTCCATTAATTATTAATCATCTTGCCCTTAGAATAACTTCACATTAATGGAGGGTAATTGCAATTAACATTTGAACATACTGAATACACAATTTTGTGGCTTCCTACACACCCAGTAATTCCTCCCTGTTATCTGACATAGCTATTTATTTAGCCAATTCTGCTGATTCCTTCTTGAAATACACTACCATATTGTTTTCTTCTCCACAGACACCACATTCCTAAACTGTCTTTAAGCAGAGACAGTAATGAGTTATTGTCTCTGTGTCAGTATTTGTAATACCTGATCCTCCAAACCACCCACGAGAGCCATGGTGTTTTAAAATAACAGCATGTTACTAATAATATGGAAGTCAAATATGTAGCCAAACAGCATATCAAAGCATTCAGGAAATAGTGAGCCCTTCATGAATGCTGTCTGCAAGCCACAGTAGTCATGAGCCTCTTGACAGCTACCATAATGCAAATGGAGAAACTTGACTGCAGAAGAGCTATTCTATGTAGTCACAGAGCAGGAAAATTACAACAGAACTTAACACAATTCTGCCTGAACCTAATACTCATTTATATAAGTGTCTGCACTATTTAATCCTTATTTCCTTTAAAAATTCAATTTAATATAGCTTATAGTTTAAAAAATTGTGAAGTACGCAATCTACATACCTCTTCTTTAAGAATTTTTTACTCTGTGGCAGCTATAACCTATATGCATGCATATACTAACTAATGTGACAGACTAATTAGCATGCTAATCTAGCCTTTTACATACAAAGAATACTGATGTTATGAATTTAAATACATGTGATTTTATTAAGGGAAACTATATATAACATATTGTTAATGCAAAAATACATCTGCAAACTCAAAAGGATTAATAGTTTATTGTGGAGCCAAATGTGAGTTACAGTAGCCTAGAAATACAGACTTCTGTCACCCCAGATTCCATGTTTAAACATTCAAGAGATCTTGGACACTCTTATAGCAGCAAAAAAGAAAGTCACCATTCAATGTACATTTGAAATATATTGTCAGGAATAGCAGCTAAGTGCAGCGAAAAAGGGAAATTTCTGCTATAAACCTCAGCTCTTATCTGGTGATATTCTCAGCCTTTGGATTCATGGAAACCAGTGATCTGTTAATACATTTCAAAGGGACTTATTAAATAGTCATAAGGACACATGTTAGATGGAATCCAATAGTTACAATGAATGGCTCTCAAGTGAGCAAAACATAGTCCAAAATAATATGCTGTAGAACTGAAACATTCCAACTCTCCATAATCACATAAGTTCCATAATCACATGAGTTCCCCATAGGCAGCCTTTTTTCTTATAACTTAAGTTCACAGGACAGGAATAAATATAAGAGATTTATAGAGAAATATAATAACTTGCAACCGGGAATTTGGCTTGTTGATTAAGTGGTCTATTTGAGCTTCCCTCATGTTTTCTGCAAAGAGGAAAAAGAAAGAAGAAGCCATAATTATGCAGTTTCATTTCTTTCAAATAATGGGGATTCTTATGAGATAGTTATAGATAATGAGTACCACTTGCCTGGGTAAGTTAGCCAATGCAAGATGGAGGGTAATTAATTCAGATGAGTTAGTCTATTAGTTACTTTTTTATTGTGTGTCAAGAAGCAACTTAAGGAACAAAGGGTTTAACTTAGTTCATAGTTCCAAGGTAGTGAGCCATAGTGGAGACATCATGGCAGCAAGACCTGAAGCATTTGGTCACATTGCATTGTTGGTCAGAGGGAAGTGAGTGAGGATGGAACTTCTCAGCTCACACTCCCTTCTTCTTTCAATTTAGGATCCCATCTTTTGGAGGGTGTGACCTCCTACATTTAAGGTAGGCCTTCCAATGTCAATAAACAAATTTTATGTGGACTTTCACAGGCACAGTCAATGACACTTCTGTACGGTGGTGCCAATAGGCTTGTCTCATGGATGATTTCTGGATCCTGTCAAGTTGAGAACAGTATTAATCATCTGTTAGTAAATAAGCATGGAGTGAAGTGTGATGATTTAAATCCCCTTCCTCTTAGAAATTTCCTTTAAATATATCCCAAATCAAAGAGTTTTCTCCAGGTAGCAAAGATCAAAATACATCTCTACTTTGTTGTCTTTAGTTTGTTCCCTGCTCATCTCATGCTACTCAAATAAGTAGTCGTTCCTTCATGTCTTCTAGAACTGTGATCTCTACCAGTACCTAGACGTTTCATGTTTTACCGCAATGAGTTGCTATCATTTCTTCTTTAGAGCCGGCAAGACTTTCATCCATTTCTATAAAAACTTCTACCACTGTTCAAATATGCTCCCAAAATTCTGAGTTTACAAACATTATTTCAATTAATTTTTCATAACTTCATATTTCCAATAAATAATCTTTCCTCATATTATTTTCTATTCAACTCAAGTAAAATATGTTCTTGTTTGAGTGTATATATAAGTAGTTTTCTTTAATAAGGTCTTTTATACTGGGATAGTACTAGCAATTTAATTATACAGAAATGTATTTAAAATACATTTATATGTTAAGCTTATTTTGTAAAGCATACATATTGAGCTATAATAAAGCATATATATATATATATATATATATACATACACATATATATGTATACATATTCACTACAGAAAATATAAAAATTCCTATACCAAGATCATCAAACTTCGAATAGCATGTCTACATATGTGTTCAGTGCAGTGGTTTTGGTATATTGATTTTATTGATAATGATATTCTTGTTTTGTTAAAAAAAATACAACCTTCATTCAGAAGAAACCATCCTGAGTGAGGTAACCCAAACACAGAGACACAAACATGATACTCACTCACTAACAACTAGATATTACACATAGAGCAAAGGATTGCCAGCCTACAGTCCACAACCCCAGAGAAGCTAAGAAACAAGGATTCTAAGAGACACACATGGTCCACTGGAGAAGGGAAAAGGGACACGATCTCCTGAGTAAATTGGCAGCACGGGGGGAAGGGGAAAGGAGGTAGAAGAAAGAATAGGGGAGAAGGGAAGGAGAACATGAGGGATCAGGAAGATCAAGTCAGGGGTAGGATAGAGAAGGAGAGCAAGAAAAGAGATACCTTACAAGAGGGAGTCATTATGATTAAGAACAAACTTACACTAGGGAAATGTCCATGGATCCACAAGGATGAACCCAACTAATAATCTAAGCAATAGTAGAGAGTCTACCTTAAATGCTCTTATCCCATAATAAAATTGATGACTACATTGCCATCCTAGAGCCTTCACATGGTAGCTGATGGAAGCAGAAGCAGACACCCACAGCTAAGCACTGAGCCAAACTGGAATCCAGTTGCAGAGAGGGAGGAGTGATGAGCAAAGGAGTCAAGACCATGCTGGGGAAACCCACAGAAACAGCTAAGATGAGCAAGTCGGAACTCAGGGAACCAGCATAGGACTAAACCAGGCTCCATGAATGTGTGTGTGTCAGGCCTGGGAAGTGCATGGGGCCTCTGACAGTAGAACCAGTATTTATCCCTAGTTCACAAATGGGCTTTAGGAGCCCATGCTCTATGGAGGGATACTCTCTCAGCCTAGATATATGGGGGGGGGGGCTAGACTCTGCCCCAAATGATGCAACAGATTTTGATGATCCCCTATGGGAGGCCTCATCCTCCCTGAGGAGTGGAAGTGGGATGGGGGATTAGTGGGGAGGGCATGTGAAGACAGGAGGGAGAGTCAATGGGGATTGGTATGTAATATTTTTTAATTTAAATAAGAATTTATTTAAAAAAATACAACTCTCAATCTTTCTGGACAACATTTTGAAATCACAATTAGTTTCAAGATCTGATATAATACACTAGAAATGTGGACACAGATTGATCTCCTTTCTGACTTTTGTATGAATTGTACAAGTTTGTCTCTAGGCTTGCAAACTTTCAGCAGATCCACGTCAACAGCTGTCATTCCTTTTCTCTCTTCAATTTTGTGTAAACTTCCATTTGCTTTTTTTACTCTTGATTTTTAGTTTAGGAGTTTTGCTTTTTTTTTTTTTTTTTAAATAAAAGCATTGCTAATAGATACATTAGTGCACACTTAATTCCAGAAGAACTCTTTTCAATGAATATAACATCTAAAAGTCTTCCAAAGCATAGGACTTCAACAGAATGTTCATGCATTGCCTACCAATGCTGTCTCAGTTGTCATACACATAATAATATTAGTGGATGCTGTTATTTTGAACTAAAACTTTGCTTATTCTTTTTTCCAGTTAGCCTCCTGTTATAATTATCTTTCTATTATCTAAACTTAGAAGTCGTTAAAAAGCCTCAGTGATTAAAGAAAATTACCACTCTAATGCAAACAGCATTGGCAACTCTGTAAAATATTAATGGGTATTATAAAATAACCATGCTTGTTTGCATTTTCAACATATCTACTTATGATGCTTAATAGGTCCAAACAAAAAATTTAATAATAGAAAGCCAAGGTCATTTGGCCAATGATCTGGAAGTTTGGGTCATTAACATCTCTATAACTACTCATTAGGAAGAGAAACTCTAGAACCTGGTATTCAAATCCCCAGATGCTTTTCAAGATAATTCCCAAATTCTTCAAACACCTTTCCTTTTGTATCTCGTTTTTATTGAGGGTACAAGGGTACTTCAGGAAATCTGGTACCACTTTCTGTTACTTATCTGTTAATTTCATAACCAATCATGAACATGTTACTAAGGTTCTAATCTGTTTTCCCCCTGGGCTCCCAATCTACATGTTCTCCACTCAGTAAATTCAGATACAAACAGATCACTTGTAGTAGATGAAGTAGATGGAAAAGTGGGGTACTCTTAAGAGACCGAAATGTAAAAAGGTGTCACACTTGAGGGAAAGGGAAGTGAGGGCTTGGAGAAAAAGAAACCAAGTCATGGTAAGAACTTCAATGCAGGCAGACAGGCACAAGGTGTTTAAAGGGAGAGACTTCAGTCCTTCCAAAACAAGTGAGATGATTGGTAAAGGTTTCTGAGGAGATGGAGGGCCCTGCACTGTGAGAATTCAGGCTCAGTGAGTATGTCACCTATTCTGTGTGACAGGGGTAGAAAAGCAAGACACATGTGACTTAGGCTACATGGAAGAGTTACTCTCTTGGGGATAGGGTTTAATGTTTTACCTGCAATACGTATCTGCACTATGGCTACATACAGATGCTAGGTGTGTTCTCACCCAGCTCTAAGCTTTCCTTGTATAGGGCCTAAAGGAAGAGGATGCTCTAACAGAAGAGACATTGTAAAATAAACTCTTACTTATTAAGAATGGATGAGCCTTTAAGGGTTGAGACAATACTATAATTTCTTATTTTCCAGAACGCCTCTACAATAATCTTAGGGTCTTTTGTATCTCAGAAATAGCAGTTTGACTCAGATCCCAATCTTTGGCCCAATAAAAGTAGATTTTTAAAATATTAAGGAAAGACAGTTTTAAGAATCTATAAAGAAAACCAGCAGGAAGTAGTTTGGAAAAAACAACGCCCAAATTCCCAAATATTGTATATAAATGTTTGTTTTCATTTAATTGGACTTTGTTATATAAAATAAAATAATAAAATTTAAAAAAGTAAAAAAAAAAAAAAAAAAAGAAAGAAAGAAAAAAGAAAATCATGCTTTACTAAAGGGATCCTTACCCCAATGAACCTCAAAAAAATCCTGCTGCCTGCAACTTCTAAGAATTCACATGTATTCCATCTTCAGACAGGACAACTGTGATAAATACTGTGATAAATAGTCCCACTTCCCACATGTGATTTCAAATTCTATGCACCAAAAATTGTGATACTTCCTATTCCTTAAGAAAGACTAGTATTTACTATGATACTGTCTTGCCATTGTATAGACTTGGTGGTGGGTATTTGAGCAAATGATAGAAAGATGTACACTTATTCTTACTGGTACATATGGGGAGAGACAGAAGATCTGAGAGGAAGCTTGGAGATATTCAAATAAATTTCCACACAGACACTTTCAGATTAGGGATCACTGCTTGAGATTACAACACCCCAACAGAGGCCCAAAGATGTGAGTTCCTTTTAGAGACCTTTCTCATCATAAGAATCAAAACCACATTGGCAACCTGCTATCTATGATAAGATAAAGGTAGATACTGAAGTAGGGAAGGGAAATCCTGCCTGATCTCTCAACAGACAGTTTGAGGCTATAAGAAAGTTAAACTTGCTCATTTGGTTCTCCTTCTGCTATTTATTCCTAAAATGGGGAAAGAGATTAACCCCAGTGTACACAATGAGCTTTGCTCTTGATCCCTTTGCTTCGAGGGGTCCTTTGTTATATCTTAAAGATGTAGAGGTAAAAACATTTAACCTAGTTTGTGAAGCACTCTGGATTAATGTAGCTATTGGGGTGCTGATAATAGCTGTTTTCAGGAAATTTTTGTTTTTATGTGCCAACAGGAGTCTAAAACAGCATGGCCTCTATAATCTATAAAGATAAGAATTAAGTAACAATATCTATGACTATTTTATCTTTGTCATGAAATATCTTTTATTAGTTTTTTGAGAATTTCATTTCATACATGCATGCAATTTATTTTGGTCATATTCACTCTGACTCCTCTCCCTGACTATTCCCGGGTCTACACACACCACAGCCCCATTTTAATTCTGTCCTGTTTTTTTTTTTTTTTTTTTTTTGTTGTAACAACCCATTGAATCCAATTCAGATTGTCTATGTACTCATGCATGAGTGTGGGGCCGACAACTAGGGCATAGTTGATTTACCAGGAGCCACACACTTATCATTGCCACATGAAAATGCAAGTTTCAAATGGAAATAAACAATTAAAGAATTCTGCTGTGTAGAGGAAACCAACAGCACAACCTCTGATGCAGACAGAGGTGGCTTTGTTTCTCAGTGATTTGCTGAACCTACCTCCTGAATCAACACAACATTACCACAACTGCTCTAGCACAAGATACCTCAGAACGGTCATGAATAACAAGGCTATCAACCCCCTGCCTCTCCCCCCCCCCTCCCCACAGATGCAACCACAGACAATGTCTCTCTCCTTAGACAAAAATTTTATTTTGGACTAAAGACAAGAAATAACTTTAACAGTCTAGAGGAAGTCAAAATTCATGTGCTCAAATATTCTTTCATCAAAAGAAGATCAAAATCACCAGACTGTACATTTCATATATCTACTGCAAACTTTAAATGAAAAAAGTTTATATTAAATTATATCCCAAAGAGTATTGTTTGGAAGTAAAAGGAAAGAGTTAAAAATTTGCCCTTGACTGTAAAATTGTCTAATATACTGAAATGAAATATATTCAAAGCTATATTAACAAAAAGGAATCCCATTGAAAGTGTTAGATTATTCGAGTATTGGATAATAGGAGAATTTTTTTTTGAGGTCACATACTTTATGAATCATTGATTTTCCCCTCTTTCTTTCTTATTGTAAATTACAGGATACATTGCTTTTGTCTTCCAGTCTGGGTTTGTTAAAACTAAGCAACAGAAGACTTCAAATTCCAGCATCTGTGATAGGTAACAGTCTGTAATGGGTAACAGTTCTGAAAGAATTCACCCAAGTCATATAAGAAGTCAGCTGAAGAATCATCTACTAGGAGGCAATTCTTATTAGTGATTTGCCCTCTTCTGGGGTTGTTTCCCTGCCTTGCAACTGGAGGCAGGTCTGATTGCTGATGTTTGACTGTGCCGGGAGGGGGGGGGGGGAGAAGGGGGAGATTGGTGTTTGAAGAGTGCTATTTTGGTAAGAAGTCGTCTGCATCCATTTTCACATCCCCTATTAGATGCAGAGTACTGAAATGTCTGGATAGCCTAGGACCTAATTATTATTTGGCCTCAAGGGAGTCTTACTTTTATTTTCTTTTACATTAATTTTTCATTAGTCCTTCCTGGGTCAAGTTTATTTTGCAAAATGCCTCACAGGGATCTGTACTCTTTTTTTCTAAATATTGGTCTTTATTCTACACCAGTTAGTAAGTAGATAAATAAAATGTATTATGTCTGTATACTACCTAATATTATTAGTAATAAAATTAAAAATTATTAATATAATTACCAACATGAATTAAACTCAGAAGAAATTATGGGATAAAATTATATTCAAAGAAATGTTGAAAGTAATTTTTCAAAAATACAGTGAAATATATCTAATACTATATACCTAGTAGAAGCTTGTTAAGGTAATCACATTTATAATAGATTCATATATTTATATATATATATATATGTATGTATATTATGGAGAGAGGAAAAAATAGACATACACAGTGAGAGAGAGACAGGGAGAGAATTTAGTAATGGCAGATATACAATATGAGAAATGCTCATATATAAATATAATAAAAATAAAAGTTTTAGGCTAAGGGAGAGATTCCAAATGGGGGAAAAGCATTTTCAGAAATGTTATGAGGATAAATATTATAAATAAACTGATATCATATAATATTATAAATACTACATATAAAATGTTTAATATGATAGTATATAAGCATCAAACCTATGGGCCCCAAACTTATTCAGTGATTCTAAAATCCACATTTTCTTTACAATATGTTTTCCAGCTTGATACATTTGCTTAGAAATAAACTGAAATTTAGTTGAGTGAGCCTTCAAATTTCCCAGTGCTTTACAATTATTAACATTTTTGGTGAATGGTGAAATATGAAAATAGGTCTTTCATTTTAATTTAAATATTTAAATTGCATAATTATGATTATAATCTATAAGAATTCATTTAAAAATGAAAATAATAGTAGTATTTTAGGATATCCAATATGCATTTGAGACAGTAATATGAAAATAACTAAATTATACTTATAGAATCCTTTCTGTGAGAAATCTATCAGTTTATAAAAAAATTAAATATAAATGCATATAATATTGCAGGTCTGATGCCAGCCTCTGGTTTCACAAATATACACATGCACATTTACCCACATTTAACATGCATGGACACACAGACTCATACACTCAAAAAGAAAGTTTATCAAATACCATGAGGAAATTCAAAACAGACTGTCCAAGGTTAAGTAACATGCTTTATAATAGAACAACAGATGATCATAGCAATTTCTTTAGGGTGAAGACAGTCACAAGTATCAGTAATTCATTATTTAAAATGAGTCTAACTCACGATGAGTGTTGGGCTCCATACCTGTAATCTCAGAGGTCAGAATATGATAGCATGAGGTTGAGGAGTTGAAATATAGTCTGAGCTATAGAGATAGCATGAAGTTTCTTGGAATACATAAGACACTGTCTAACAGAATCAAAACTCATTCAAACAAACAAACAAAATCTACTAGTGTGGTAGACCACCCAAAAGATTGGTAAGAAACTATGTTCTGTGGCTCTCCCTGAGTAAGAGATGTCAGGAGGTCTCCCATCTCTGGAAATGAGGTTTCTGTTTAATGACATGTGGATTTTTAGAAGCAAGATTATCTAGTCCTGCTCCCTGATTTCATCTCCATCTGTACCTCCATCTCTGTCTCCATCTATAGCTCTATTTATTGCTATGGCTATGTCATCTTGTTCTTATAAGGCAATATGTGCCCATTAGGCTTTTTCACACATTTTAAAATTACCTCCCCTCCATACCTCCTCAATTTCCTCCATGCATTATCCCTGATTAAACTTTCCACCTCTAATATTCCCACTCTCTACTTTTAAAAACCTCTGTTCCATATTCCCTTCCCTTAAGGAATTCCCTACCCAAAATGTCCCCTTTAAATTTTCTTGGCTTGAAAGGTATTCCATGTAAAACACACAAATTTAAAGATTTTATGCTAGGATCCAGGTATGAGAGAGTAAATGAGGCATTTGTCTGCATGAGCCTCACTTACAAGATTTTCCAGTTTTCTTTAATTATTTACTAATCGCTAGTTTTGTTTTTCTTTATAGCTAAATGAAATTCTATTCTATCCATCATCTATCATACCGATAGGTAAATAGATTTCTATGGTTATCATCTATTTATCAGTTGATGGACATCAAAGCTGATCCTTTTTGCTGGCTACTGTGAGTAGAGCCTCGGTGAACATGGTTGAGCAAACATCTCTACAGTAGGCAGTAGGTCACAAAGTCCTCTGGGAAAATGCCCAGAAGTGGTCCAGCTGGGGCTTATGGCAGTACCGACTTCCTTAACAAGACCAGCAGTTGATACTCACCTCAACAGTCAAATAAAATTCTTCTTTTCCCATATTGTCCTGATGATTGTTGCCGTCTGATTTATTTATGATATTCTGACGAGGGTAAGATAGAGTCACAAAGTTGGTAAAATGTGAATTTCCTGATAGCTGATGATGCTTAAAAGTTTTTAAAACATGTTCATTAGTCATTTGAGTTGTTTCTTTCGAAAATTCTCTTTCAAATTCCTGGACCCATTTTTTTTTTTAATTGGGTTGTTTTTCTTGATGTTTAGTTTGGTGAGGTTTTTGTGTATTTTGGATAACTGGCCAAGATTTTCTCCTGTTATTCCCCCACTATACTGACATAATTCTTTACTACATGAACGTTTTTAATTTCATGCAGTCCTGTTTGTCAATCATTGATCTTATTTTCTGAGTGACCAGAGTTGATATTTATTGCAGATACACAGAAATCAAGCTGGAACTGACCTCTAGCTGTTCTCCCAGGGCACAAGTTTTTGTGATGCTGAACTGCACTGTACTGGCAGATGTGGAGGAAAAAATATCAACAGTGTTACCCAGCAGTGAACCCAAATGCTATAGCATCAACTTGGCAAGCAAGATGTGCCCATTGGTGTAATATTAGCACATTTTTATGGTGGTAGTTAACCATTGTCTGATTGGGTTTGTGGTCCACTCCAAAAGAGGGAAGTCATGCTTGGCAAAGTAAATCTTGTCAAAATGAATGGCTAAGAAGGTCTTAGGCCCTAAAGGAGGAAGTACTACTATAATTCATATAACAAAAAGTAGTATTGTTATTTAGTTAGATGACTTGGTGCTGTCCTTCTCATATATTCATATACAAAGAGACTGGTGGATACAGATGGAACAGCTGGTTTATCAGTCACTAGAATGCACTTTAGACATGTATGAAGCTGTCCAAAATCAAATTCAACAGCCATTCAAAAAGGTATCTACCTAAAGACCCAAGATATCCTTGAAGCTCACTGTGCACTGTTAATCAGTGAAATGATTCTTGAATGTGACTCACTATGAATTTGATTGTGAAAAATGGGTCAAAATTTCCAAACTATACAGAGAAAATGGTTATATTAGACTGAAAGTGATCATTTTCCTTACCTCTCATTTGTATTACATTCCTATTATCTCTTTGAAAATGCAGAGACAATTACATTATTTTTTTTCTCTAAAGACATAATGATATTAACAGTAATTTTTATAATTCAATTCTTCTCTAATTGTGTTAAAATTTAATGTAGTCTGGCAATGGCAATTCCAGCAAAAACATAATCTACATAAAACATGAGGCAGCAAGAAGTAGTGATTTGGAAGGAATTCAAGATTTATTGTTAATACATTATAGTTTCATGTGTGGAACACTCCCCCAACACACACATGTGCACACAGACACACAGACACACACACACACACAGTCACACACTCACAACTCAGAGATAAGAAAAAAGTTTTATTGTATCAATGAGTACCATTTCTTCTTTGTCAGTAATCCCGGGTATTTGGATTTCAGATAGAGATACTCAGACAGTGTACTAAATCGCATACTGTTGAGATATTTTGCAGGTCAGAATGAGCATTATTTTAAAAATATATCATTTGGGTATCTTATATTGAGGAAGCTTTAACATTGAAATAATTTTCACATTATTAAATGTGAAGGTTTTTTTCGTTTTTGTTTTTGTTTGTTTTTTCTGTTTTTCAAGATAGGGTTTCTTTGGAACCTGACCTGGAACTCACTTTGTATACCAGGTTGTGTGTTTAATAAATTTGGTTATATTATGTATCCAAAGAAATTTATAATGTGTTATATTAATCTAATTATGGTGAGCCAGTAACAGCCCATATTATCCACAATATCCTTGAGTTGAAAGAAAGAATACTGAGATTTTGAGGACTCCAAATGTTCATTTCAAGATCCACAATCTGAAAAACAAAATTTAGAAGGTAGAGTCTATATATCCATGCAGATACAGAGCTAGGAAAATGATAAATAAACTAATTCATGTGTTATGGTCAATCCTGGTTATCATGTTAATGAGATGTGGAATCAGCTAAGAGACACAGGCTCCATGGCTGACCTCTTAAAGACACTTTTGGAAGGATTGACTAAGGGGGAGAAAAAAGGTCTCCCAACTGGGCTGTGTTTTGTAGCAGTGTCCTAGATATATGGCAGTCACAGTGAGAAGCTATGGCTCTTGGTCTTTCCTTTTTCACTCCATAATGGTGAGTGCACTTAGTCTATTGTTGTTGCTGCCTTTGATGGCAGCAGAATGCTCTGGCCTTCCCATGTGGACTGAAGAAGAATGGATCTTCAGGAATCTGTATGGCTCTTTCTGCGATATCAGGACTGCTGAGGCATCCAACCTTATGTCCTGGAAGTTACAGGGTCTGAATATCCTCACTGTAAGCCCATGGTTGGACTACCTGATGTATTATGTTAAGTCAATTTAACAACCCTTCTATGTAGTATTCATTCATACATGTGCAATATATCCATTCATTCATTGCATCAACCTTGTTACTCTATAGAATCCTTGCTAATATAGTAGCACCATGTCTTTGATTTAGGAACAGTTTCATATTTCTCCTCTCAAATTAGGAAAAATGAAACATAATTCAAATTGGTGCCAAATTTCTCAACTGAGCTTTAAACTATGTTTATTATCATGTGATTAACTTCCAGGTTGTCTATAAAAGTTATTGTGGTGGCATTTATTAGGTTTTCATGTTAAAGTAAATCTATCATCCACACAGGAGATCTCATGCTCTAACAAATGTAATTTTCTTTGCTACCTTAACTTTCTTATGTCTATAATAAACCCAATTCTTAGCTGTTTCCTAATTAGAATAAGTCAGCATCAAAAGTTTGCTTACATACTATTCTTTATTCCCAAGAGTTAATGAATCAAAGTTCACTACACCACTCAGGAGTTAGGAGATACCAACACAGGCAGCAGTCATGTTCATGGACCCCATACCTTGCAGAGTTCTTTCAATTTGTAGATCTGTTATTCCGTTCAGAAGGGAAAGGAGGAGAGACTGATACAAATCTGCTATCTAGTGATGTTGCAAAATCCTCAGTTAATACTGGATCCCAGTGTGTCCTGGGCCTTTCCTACAACTTTGTGCTGTTTTTTATTGTTAATCTTTGAGTAAAACCTGAAGAACAACTGGTACTACACTGAATGGTAAGGAGATGCTTAAGGAATTACACCCTAGCTATAGTTTCATAAAATCTACTAACATCTATAAAGAAGTGGGTTGCTGTAGTCAAAATTATAACTTACAGAGGACACAATGTAATAATGAGGATGAATTTTCAGCCAGGGATGAAAAGGACACCATGGAGCTTAGCAACCATGATCATTTATATCAGAAGTCTCAAAATGACTCTCCAGTGGGACCCTCTACTGTTACCCAGTATCCACTGGACTTCTACAGGTATATGGCAAGTATACACATAGATGTAGCCAATGGAATTCTGAATTCTTTCCTTGAGAGGCTACTTCAAGCTGGGCTTATTTTCCTGTGGGTCCCGGGGAATGGCAGTCATGTATCACTGAAGTCATATATACATGAAGGTGTACATTGTGCTGGGTAAACTTTCCATCTAAAGAAAGAGATCACCCAACATGAGCATACTCCACAGGCAACTACTCAAAACCAAGGAAAAGCTGTCATTACATCTATGTTTCATATAAAGACTACCAATACTGTTGTGTTGTCTGATGTATTCTGTCTACATGGACCCGAGTGTTTACTGTATGCTAAGCAATGTCCTAAGTAAGAGTCCTATTTATAAATAGAACGATGGAAATTTAGTTAAAGCAATTTAGTGGCAGCAACCGAGCCAGAGTCTGTGGAAGCAAAATCCCCACCAGGCTGCTGCTAGTGACACAGGCTGGGTCACAATTGCTGGCTGACTTAGGGTAGATTAAGGCGCAGCCACTGTGCCCAAGTTAAAACACCTTCCTTTGTGCTTCTGCTCCTGGAAACAATGCCCAGCAGAGATCCTTATTTAAAGCTCTTTTTACCTCAGTAACATTTTTTACTGAGTACATCATAATTCTAGCTTCCCCACCAAAAGTTTTATTAAAGTGTGTTCCATTCAAAGCATATCCCTGATTAGGCATCAATAATCCCAATATGAAAATTAATTACAGAAACCCATGCGACTCTGCAAGTCTTTAGACATCTTCTTTCATTATTCAAATATAATTATAATGGGTTTTAACCTGCTGGTGGATTTGTATACTGTTTGTTTTAATTCTGATACCACAAAGAAATCCAGCTTCCCTTACCCCCTATGGTATTGCAAAAATAATCCCATATGCCTAAATGGTCGTAGGTCTTGCAGACTCCAAACTCACAGTAGCCCTGCCTCCCCTAGAGCCAGCAGACAAAGAAAAAAGTCTGTAGGTGGTGCCCTTCTCATAAAGGTACTGTCCTAAAAAGGTTGTTCTTGAAAATGGATCAAATGTGTTTCTGTCAAGGAAATGTACTCCAATTCAAAACATTTTTCTCATTTATTATAAAATATCTGTTCACCCCTGGATATTGGAATTTTTTGATATAAAACATGGAAATGATATAATACTTTTAGGACCAAGGGGAGATTCGAAGTTCAATTAATAGAATAAAAATCAGCAATAAATTAAACAATCAGGGAACTTATTGTCAAATTTATATGATTTCACTTGCCCTTGGGTATTTTTGCAAGTTTTTACTTTTTCCATTTAATAGGATCTTCCCATACTGTGACTTGTATTAGAGTCTTTTTCTTTTACATTATTTTATGGTAGGATCTAAATTAAAACATCTATTTTCATACCTTATACATGGTACATTTTAAGTACATGCTCATGATAAGTTGGCCTTAACCTTTTAAAATATGCCTTAACCTGAGAATCTTTCTGTGCTTTCCTGAATTTAATGTAGTCTTTTTAATGACACAGTAATGTAACAAACTATAACATTTTACTGAATTTAATTTTATTCATTTTATTTAAAAGAGAATCTCTTAATTTTCCCTTCCCCTTAATTCCTTCCAGTTTCTCAAATCTTCTCCTTCCAATTACTTCCATCTCCCTAATTAAAAACATCATTCTTTGATTATTATTGTTGCACACACACACACACATATATATATGAGTGTGAACATAAGTGTGAACAAAATATATAAGTATAGCCTGTTAGACTATTTTTGTTTGTGTGTGTATGTATACACACACAGAGACTCATATCTTAAGAGATGGCCCCTGTGAGCTGACCATGTTCTCCACATGTCCTGTAGATTACAAAAACCCCTTGACCAGGCACAAGAAACTTCCGTTTGACCCATTTGTCAAGGTAGTTTAAGTGACTCCCAAACAATATAAACTATTACAGTTGCCCTTGATTGACCCTCACAGTTTAAAGGTCATCCCCTGTTACAGAAGATACTTCACACTTTGGACACAAGTCCTGGAAGATTCCTGCTGGTTCTAATGTAAATACTCCTTCCTGTATCTAGTTTCCATGGTATCAGAAAATACTATGCAACCTGACAAAGGAAGGAAGCAATTAATAGTTCTACCCAACGACATCATCTATGAACCACAACAATGCCCTGCAAGGCAAGATAAACGTAAAGGTGAAATAGTAGCATTCACGTGGTGGCAGTAACCAATGCTGGCCGTCTACTCAGGCTTACAGCCCACTTAAATAAAGGAAATAGTGCGTACTAAACATCACACTTTCAAGTAAATTAAAATCAGATCACAGCAAATATACATCATTTTGTAATGCTTCCATTGTCTGTTCCCACGACTGGCCCATGATTATGAAATCATGCATCCAGAAAGGACTGCATTACCCTTGGTTAATTTCACTGACTTATAGCCACGTGCATATTTGAGGTAGCTGTCTCTCTAACAGTCTGATGCTTCCATTTTGGTAGTTTAAATAAAAATTAGATTTAATTACATAACATCAAATTAATGCTGCATTTAGAACCCTGCTAGGTAGCCCTTACATTTTTCTAAAGCATTATTCTTTCATTTTTTGGATAAAAAAGTCATCAATGAAAATCAGTTTGTAATACTCTTCCTGTAAGCCATACCAAGATTTGTCTAATGTGGAGGGAGCTGTTTTGTCGTTCAGTTTTGTTTTTTTGTTTTAATTGTGACTTAGTCTCTCATAGAGCTCGGGACTACTTGTTAGTCAGGCCCTATCAAAAGCAGTGTCTGAATAAATCGCTCTCTCTAGAACCATTGGGACAACTTCATTGGCACTCCTGTTCATGGGCATAGCGCAAGTGTATTTTCAGGAAGTCTTGACAGCTTAGTTAGAGCCCATTTGGACACAAAGGACACAGGACTCAAAATTGTGCACGGTTGCAAAGTTTTGATTGCATGAATTTTACATGAGGGGTGACCAGCCGTTTGTGCTCAAGGATGTGGGCCAATCAGCACAGGTGCAGTACAGAAAGTAAATTGGGGTGAAGAAAAATCATAACTCAGGAAAGAACTTGTTCTTTTGGTCTCTGCCAGCTCACCATATGACATTATAAATCTTGACTGAGCACATTATACCGTTTTACATTTCTGAGGTAGATGCAGAAAAGAAATCAATAGGCAAGACAGGGTAGGAAAGGAAAACCAAATCCACAAGAATTCACAAACTGTTGCATGCTGTCTATGATAGGTGGGGCCTGACTCTCTGCGAACTTGTGTCACTTTACCAACTCTGTACCAACTAATCCTGCTTTGTCATTGTTGTCTGTTCCCTTTGTTAAATCAAAGGGTTCTGCTTCTGTGTTTCCAACTTAGTTGACAGTCTAAAATGGAGAAAGAATGTTAGAGTAAGGTACAATCCTATTTCTACCTCATTGCAATCAGTGTACTGGACTTTTAAAATGATTAAGAGAAAAAAAATCATCAGATTTTATGATTGCCCCTACTAGTGCCACTTGTATTTTTTTTTTCTAAGCAATAAATCAGACAGGTCCGAGACATTTATGGGACAAACTATGTAGAGTGAATTGTAAAGAGACAGACCAACAGGAAGCCGCATCTCTTCCTTCTCTTATCCCTGCCTTTTATTTTTTCTCTTACTCAAGAATGACATCAATTCTTTCACCTTCTAGTTAAGAAACAAGTTGCTTAACACTGCAAAAAAAAAAAAAAAAACAAGATGTCATTCAAAAGTACAACTGTTTTTTTATCATGAAATTGCAACAAGGTGGTAGTTTGTAGAGAACACTTCAGGGTTCAGCATTGGATAAGGTAGGGAGGCTGATGACTTTAAGGATACCGGGAAGCAGAGAATAAGGAGGGAAAATGCTCTTTGTGAGAACTCGCAGTGTGTTTTCTGGTGGACTCGCCTCCTCTTTAAAGTAATCCTCGTTCAGTTCATGGTAGACTGCTACACAATGAGGTCTGCCACAGCCAATCAGTTATGATATGATTGCATTTTTGCCACAGTCATATTTCTCTTCCAAATGTTTCCAGAATCAGTTATTCATTTGCTAAGAACTCTGCCTCCTCAATCCTTTCTCTCCTGCTCTACCCTGTATTCTGTTTAACAGAGTTCCTCCTGGAAGAAAATTAGGCAATTCTCAAGTCTACTCAGGAGATGGCTACAGTTACATAGAGTACAGTAAATTGTTCTTGTCAAGTAAAAGGACAGATTCAATTCCATCTCTACAAATGGTATTAAAATACATTCTAATAAAGCTATCTGCATATATATCAGTAGATGTGTTATGAAACAATATCTTCTTACCTTTTGTAACTATATCATATACTGATATTTGTTGTTGGAGACAAGCTCTCCCATAGCCAAGGCTGACCTTGACCTCATTGTGTGGCCTCAAATGACCTTGAATATTACTACTCTCCTGTTTCTACTCCAGGAGGACTGCGACTGAAGGCTTGTATTACCTTACCCAGCCCCCATAAATGCTTTCTAATAGTTAAAACTGCTAACATTGTTTCCCCAAGCCCTTTCCCGTTAAAAGCAGCTTAGCACTTTTCGGATACCATGTGGTGGTAGGCCACTTCCTAACAATGAAGAATTATACAGAACCCTTGCTGTAAATGAGGACTAAAGCTATTGCCTTCTTGTTTCCCTACAGCTTCTGTTTCTCTACTCATTTACCTGTTTTTCCATAAACACATGGTTCCTGGGACCTTTATCTTTGTTCAATGATTCTATGAATTTGCACTTTCATATAAATGTTATTTTTAAATGGTCAGATACTTTAGGTATAGATCAAATTAAGCACATGTTTACTAATATCAAATATAACCAAAATCTTGTTTTCCTTGGGGTATGTACTGTTTCTACCTAGATCCCTGTTTCCATCTTCCTTGCTTCCTATGACATCTTAAAGATATATTAAAAAAAATAAAATGGCTTCATTGATTACACAGCATTTCCCCCAACCTTCATCTTCAAATAGAAAAGCTATCCTATCTGCTGACCATGAAGTATTGATGATCAAGTGTCAAATATGCACTGCTTTGAGACATTTATTCTTCAGCACTAAAGTTTTGCCATTCAAAGAGCCTCCTCCAGGCCTCATCAGTCTGCTCACTGCTAACTCAAACAAGAACTCACTTGAGTAGACATAAGCCCAAGCACAGACAGAAGCTCAGGCAACCATCTCCGCAGTTTGAAACAGATACACCCCAGCTGAACCACAGATGTAGGAATAAGAAATGAGTGATAATTTCTGTGTGTCACAGAGATTTTGTAGTTGTTTGTTATGCAACAAAAACTGATTAACACAAAATTGGTCCCAGAAGTCTGGAGCTGTCGTAATTAAAACTTGAAATATGTGGCAATGATTTGGGGAACTGGCAAGAGGATGGAGAAATTGCTAAATAAAGTTGAGAACGATAATGTGGGTAATGTAGTGGCAAACATTTGGTAAAATTGACTCAAGTAGTGGTGTAGAAAAGAAAAATAACTACTGGAAAAAACATCTATCCACTGAATTTGCCTGGGTGAGCTATAAGATGTCTAAGAAGTACTTGAAAGTGGGAACTAACTCCTATCAAGGACAGTAGTAAGAAGATGATGAGTACAAAAAAAAAAAAAATTGGTCTGTCAACAAGTAATGTCCAGGAAGCATAGAGACAGTACAGAATTAATAGAGTTGAACAATAAAGCTGCATTAAATTGAAATCAAGGATATATCTCTAACATTTATGTTAGAACCCTGAAAGGACTAAGGCTTGAACAGATTTCTTTAGCTGGACCATGGCCATAAAGCATTGTTCAGGAAAATCAAGCATACACATATGCCCAAGTTACTGTAAAATTAATCTATAAAGGAATAAGTTCTAGAAAAAAAAAACCTTCTGAAAGTAAGTAGCCTTGGGCAAATAAAGTTAAATACAAATAAATACATGGAAGATGTAGGATTTTTCAGTAAAACTATAAATATACAAGGGGGAAAAATCAAGATGACTTCCAAAATTTCTAGTTTCAAAAATGGACTTTAAGAGATAACCATTTTCCAATGACTCGCATACTTGCTTTCTAAGGTTTTCTTTAGAAATAACCAGGAAAACATCAGATAACACTATACCCAGAAAGTGATTCCAAGAACTATGGGATAGTGTAGGCTGAAAAATGGAAGGTACAGGGCTGTAAATAATCTTCCTCCACTGTCTTAGCAGTGCAGCCAGGATACAGTTCCTTGGGTAAGGCCCTTTTCTCACTGTAAGGCTGACACGCTGACATTTCCCCATGTTAGGGACCATGTCTCACTGTGAGGCAGCATGTTTCCTCAACATAGGCTGTGGATTATTGATTACTATGTTCACTGCTTTCTGGATAAGTTGATCAGGGAGGCTACATAGCTCCATTCCATATTTATTCTGAACAAATAACCTCATTGTAGTTCATTGTTCATGGACTCAAGATAAATAAACTCTAGGCATCTTTAATACTTAGGATACTAACCTCTGAGCTCATTTCATATTTGAAAAACACTTTCTATGAGACTTTTTCTGTAGCTTGTTTAAGGATAAAATAATTTTTATGAAAAAGGAAAGTTAATAGTTATAAATAAGAGAACACACTGCAAAGCTTAGTTAACTTTCAGCATATATTCATTTTGAACCCTCTCCCCACCACGAAGTATTATATTTATCTTAGTTCCTGTTGTACAGCATTGCTTTTGGCCATCTGGGACAGGAGGAAGCTTCTCTGGTAATGGCTGAGCAAGACACTGATCTATGAGTGTAGCATAAGGACACTAGGAGTCATTTTATTGCTGTATCACTTGCTGTAGAACAGTAGGATCTGATTCCCCCCTAGGCCTATCTAGTCTCAGGTTCTTGAACATCAAGTAGTGTTTGGAATGGGTTTCCACCTCTTGGACTTGGACATGGCCTTAAATCCAATCAGATAGTGTTTTGTTTGGCAAATGAGTTATCAACAGATATAAAACAACTAAACTGGAAAATATAAATAGATGGCTGCACTCTAATTATTACTTGGACTTCATGTGGAATGAAGACACAGGACAATTAAACTTCAATTTGTAAACTGAAGCTCTATTGGATATGAGCCACCATCTAAAACACAGCTGCCCTAGGGCAAAACCACACATGAGATCTACAACTGAAAGCAAATACATAACAAATGAAAAACAATCAAGAAACAGATGACATCCTTTCCATCACTATATTCCATTTCTCTCCCTTAGAAGATTCCCAGATCAGAAACAGAGAGAAAGAGACTAAGAGATAATCCAGCCCACAATGTAATGTATCTCTTTCCTTAAAACTTAGAGATTTATGCAAAAAAAAAAAGAAAGGAAGAAAGAAAGAAACAAAGAAAGAAAGAAAGGAAGAAAGGAAGAAAGAAAGAAAAGAGGGGGCAGACAAATTATAATAGCCGGTGGTGATGTGGGACCCAAAGGAAACAGTGTTTTCCAAACATAGCAGGGCTTATGGACAAATGAACTCATAGCAATTGTGACAGCAAGTACAAAACCTGCACAAGCTCAAGCAGATAAAATCACAGCTCCGAGTAGGGGAAGTGGGCGCTAACCAAGAAGCTATTTGCAATCGATAACTTCTGGGAGTGGGGAAAAGAATAGTTTGTTGTTGTTGTTGTTTTGTTTTGTTTTCCTAAAGGAGTGACTCTGGGTATACCATCCACTTTCCCGGGGCAGGCCTCATGAAAGTATTTGAACAATGCAAAGGAGGTTGCACATTTTGATGTTGTTGCTTGTTTGTTTTGTTTCTAAGTTAGAGAAAGAACCTAAGTTTTGGTGGGTAGTGGTGAGAGGAGGTGGGGAATGGAAAAATATGATCAAAATATATTGCATGAACATATAAAGCTAAAAGTATAATAAAAATGAAAGGAGCGTTATCTGGACATCAGGCTCACACTTATTATCTCAACACTAGGATAGTAGGATCAAAAGCCATAGGAACTACAGTGTGGGGCTCTTTCAGAAAGGGCCTTCCTAGTATGATATGCTACTGCATTTTCACACTTGTTTGTGACACTGAGAAATTTGGCTACTAATACCTCTTATCTGTGTGAATCCCAGACTTGAATTATGTGGTTTTCCTCATTCAAATTGAACTGGATTAAGTTGCCAGCCATTGGTAGTCATAAATGTCTATACAACTAGACACTGCATTATTTTCACATATAAGAGAAGATTAAAAATCCATTTGCTTATAGAACTCTTCATATATACTTTGATCCATTTATATGATTATCTTCCAACTCTATAACCCTCAATCCTTGAACAAACTAAAAATAAACAAATAATCATGTTTTGACAAAAATACATTCTACAGAAGTAATATGTGCAACATATATGAACGATATATCATATATCTATAGTTTATTACAAAAGAAAGCATTCAAAACTACTTTTGAGTGAATAATGGATGACTTATATAATCTAATAATGTGACATTGTAACTAAGAGTAAACATAGAAGGGTATGAGTCATTTTCAGGGAATCTGCATCTCATTGAAATCACTATATGCAACCATTATGTATGTTAAGTGCTTAACAGCATCATAGACTTCAATTACATGCAATTAAAAAACCCTAAGTTAATAATTGAAAAGAGTTATAAAAATCATATTTTCCAAGTTATGACTATATTTTTTTTCTGTGTGAACAAAACTCTCAACACTCATGAGAAGCCAACGACCTTTCATGCGAACTTACTGCATCTCTATACACACTTCCAGACAGCAGAACCAATCATATTCTCATTTTTCTGAAGGCTTTTTCTTCTCTATTTCATTGCTGATACTCCTGTACGCAAAACCACAGGTACTTGACATCCACTAGCCTTTGCCCTTGAAAATGAACTGGTAGAAATCATGACTTCTTTAAACTTTCGTAGCAGAGAGCCAAAAACCTTGGAATTGCTGCTTTAAAGAATCAGCAATGACATTAAAATATTAGGAATGAATTATGCTTTCTCCAATTTGTATTCAGAATCCAAATTCTTTCCATTTGGAGTTGAGGTTCTTGGAGATTTTAGGTTAGATGACATTATAGTATAAGGTACCAATCTAGTAGGATGAGAGACAATTTGAGCACTGGGATATCAATGGCAACACTGGCAAAGTTTGAATAAGGAGCAGAGTAGCAGGTGATAAAACTGATCATGGGGGTGGCATTTTATGAGGGACATTATGACTGAAAGAAAGCTATATCAGCACTTTGTCAATTCTTGTAGAAATAACATTAAGGCATGTTAGAAACTGCTTAACTAAGAATTCTAACTTTTACATCATGGTATCTTCAAGCATAATCTGAAATTGAGTTAACTAAGTAGACTATTACAATAGATGTTAAAAAGCAAATAGTAACTGTATTTTGAAGATAAAAGAGCATCCGGGTGATCCCGTGAAACAGGATGTGAAATGTCAGAAAGGAAAACATATTAAAAAGAATATATTAGGTAATAATTGTTTTACACATCTTACTTCACACATACAAGTCCTTGTTTTTTGGCTCTCTGCTACGAAAGTTTAAAGAAGTCATGATTTCTACCAGTTCATTTTCAAGGGCAAAGGCTAGTGGATGTCAAGTACCTGTGGTTCTTATTATAGGCTTGTTATGTCAGCCACTAGAGCCAAGAGAGGTGATGCATGCACATATGTCCATATGGTCTTACCCTCATGAGATAACCACTTCTCAGACCCAGGGGATGTAAAGCATCAAAACACATTGTGTCCCTAAAAGTCTAACCCAGTTACATAATGCAAATGAAGTAGTTCACAAATCATCACTGATGACTAAAGAGTTTACTTCAATATAATAATATGCTTGATATCTAAATGGTGAGACATGTATAATACTATAGTGTCTAGTTCTCAATTACAGGTAACAAGACATCTATGTTATCTTTTTTATATATTTTCTATTCATTGTGAACATTATGGTAAACATTTTCTCATAAAGCAGAAACAACAAAAGATCTATTCAGAGTTTCAACTGTGACATATATCAGGTAATGAGTCTCTCTAATTGTTAAGAGTTTGTATTTGTTCAAGAGATAAAATGCTTTTCATGGAGATTCTCATTGCTTCAAGTAATTAAGTGAATTTTGTAGTTTCATTATATGCTAACACAGTACCTTGGTGAATAACATTTTATAGGAAGAACTTCAATAATTAGCTTTGTTCCTAGACTGCTTTGGTAAATGTGATTACTAATTTTGGTTGTCAAATTGACTAGCTATGGAGACAACTAAAACTGAGCCACTGGACACTCCTGTGAGGGACTTTCATGATCAAATCACTTATAAGAACATTTTTCTTCAATGTGGGTGGCAGCTTCTGATGGAGCCAAGATAAAAGGATGGGGAAGATAGGAGCTTTGGCTTTCTTTTGTTTGTTTGTTTGTTTGTTTGTTATTTGGCCTCCTATGTTTTCTTTCTTTCTATTCAGTTCATCTATCCATTTGCAACAGCATTCCTGCAAAATCAGATTCCTCCAGCTTTCAATACAGACTAAGGGCCAAGGAGCTCTCTAGGAAATCTCTTTGGCTTTCACTAGTAGATTATGAATACTGTAACATCTGGCATTATGCATTTAGAAATTCCTGAATTCTTTATTTCTATATAATATGTAGGAAATCCTGACTAACATAGCAAGGAAGATAAAATTATGCTTGGGCATGGCCAGAGTATGTGTTTATTTTCCTTTAGCTGTGTTAATGGTAGATGCCAAATTCAAAGTAGTGGAGATGGATAGAAAGGGTAACTCTGTTTTTATTTCCTGGTTTCTCTTTAGGACTCATTTCTCTAGCTCACATTGCTTATTACAGATGAACACTTGTAAGATCTCAGTATTACAAGATGAGACTTGATGCTGGCTCTGAATTTCACTAAAAACCAAAGTGCAATGGTACTTTTAGAAGATTTCTACAGTTAAAAGTTCTGGAATTACTCTGGCCTGTGTTTAAAGTATCTCTTTACTTTAGTAAGCGTTATAGCTTGATGATAATATGGATTGCACTTTTAGAAACTGTTACAGGCAGCCATTCTCTAGTTATAAATTGTACCTATTAGAAAATGACAGCCAGTTATGTGCCTTTAAACCTAGCACTTTGGATGTAAGAGCAGGTAGATCTCTTTGAGTTCGAGGCCAACCTGGTCCACATAGAGATACCCTGTCTAAAAAATACTATTGTCTGAATGGTTTTCTACATATTTTAATACCAGCATGTTCTTTTAAAGAAAACTTATCTATGTGTTATTAAACACTTTAAATTTTGTCTTATGTGCATGAGTCTGTGTTCCTGTGGGGTTGTACACATGGAAGTCAAAAGACAATTTGGAGGACTCACTTCTCTCCTTCCAACAAATGGGTCCCTATGATCATTGTGTCACATTCTTAAATGTCTTTGAACTGCCAGTTGCTTAGGCATATACATACATACATATTAATTTCTGAGGCTTCATCTATTTACTGTTCCTCACGCAGTTTTTGTTAAATATGCATCAGGAATCAGTTCCATGTAAACAGCATGTTTCACTACATTAGGAGTGTAGATATTATTATTTCACCTACTAAACTATATATAGAAAATCTCCCGGGTCACATTTTTTTAAATAGACATATTGAGTAATGAGATTTAATAAAAATACCTACTCATTGTAACCTATCCAGATATTTTCATGACTTTAGTACTGCTAAAATATTAACTATAACAACTTAAGGAAAGGGAAAAGTTCATGAATTTTTAGAGACAAAAGTTCACACTGCAATTTTTTTTGACTAAATTGAAATAGAAACCCTACATTTCTTTGGTTCACTTAAGCACATATCCCACACATTATTTTCAAGTGACTTTCACCATAGAGAATACAGAATGGAGAACTGGCAATGAATAAATGAAACTTATCATTATGCTAAATGAAAGAAGTCAGACAAAAACGTAAGCAATTCACTTTCTGTGGAGAGATATTTGCAAAAAGGAGACACGTGGGAGCAGGAAGGTGGACAACCAGAGACGGAAAGGTAAATAGTTAAACTGTTTTATATTATTAATAGAAGTGTCATCAAAGTCAATAAATTAAAATTCTCAAGAAATACTTTTAGTCAACTCTAACAGAATCATCCTAAATAGCCAATGATGCAATTACAATCACCCTAGCACATGCTTAATTGATTTTACCTAAGAGTCAATGCTTACCAAATACTTCAAAGTTGTTTTTATCAAGAATTTTCTGTGATTTCATCCATAGCTATTAAAGACTGCACCACAGCTATAATCTAAATTGATGTCCCCAGTTTTTGTTCTAAGAAGGGATATAGGGGGTAAATATCCTAGGTCAAGAGTTCATAAATTATGGTTCAACATGCAGAAGTTTACCATCGCCTCATGTTATATAATCCACCAGATAACGATGGCTCCCATATTCTTAAATTTATCAACTTCAGACTATCATGTCAGGATATAGAAATTATATGAAATCCAAATTCTTATGCTCATAAATACATTTTAGCAATATTAATTCTTGTAATTACATATCATCTGTCGAGAATTTCTGAGCAATATGACAAACCTGAGCAATGGCCTAAAACCCTGAAGTAACATGCAATCACTTACAAAACTACCTCCCACTTCTGCTCTTGGCAGACTATCCTTTATGTTCCAAATCAACCCACAAGTGACAATTCTTAAGAGTTAACCACCAGGAAATATGTGCTACTGATCATCATATGGTAATCATGTGATCTTTCTCCTATAGGAGAAATGTTCTTTTATCTAATCAAATCGTACGGAACTCTCTTCTGGTACATTTTGTCACAAGCATCCAACCAATAAATTGGGCAAGCCAGGAATATAGGAGCTGTACTTACTCCCTCTCCATCACAAACCATGTCCACTCCAACATTACTCTGACCCTGTGTGTTGTCCCCTCCTCTCCATCCATATAAGTACAGTCTTAACCTAAGTGAACATGTTCCTGCATTCTGACAAGGGCCTGTTAACTAGCATATTCCATACTAGTACTTTAAAATTAAAATGTTATACTGTAAAAATGAGATGAGATCATGACAAAATACAGAGGAAAGTACAAGCAAAGACAAACAAAGGTGACCATAAGGATCTTTTCTGAATACCGATTCTTCTCTTTCCTGTTGCTTTCTACTTCCTGGCTTCTTTTGATCTCATCCCATGTTTGTTTATATTATGTTATTAATTAATAAACCTGCCATTAAGAATCCAAGAAAGAAATAGTTTTGTTACTATGGGGAAAACAGTGTTGGCCTAACATTCCTGGGTTTTCCCATTTATCACTGAGCATGGTAAGATGTGTTCTTTAGTATTAGGTTTTCTGTTCACATTTTCATGAAAGTATTATTTCTTAACATTTTTTATTTTTGAATTTCATAAAACTTGCTACTTTATTGCCTTTTGAATTAATTTTGTGAGATCTAAAAGGGAGTATATGGAATGTGGCTAAAGTCTTAGGAGGAGAGGACTTTTATCATGTATCTAGATCTTTTTCTATATGCTATACTTTTAATTATTTATTTAATTTCATTATTTTTAAACTTTCTTTTTATTTATTCTTTGTGTCTTTCACATCACTAATGGGAATGATCTCATGTATATATGTTTGTCTTATTGGTTAATGAATAAAACAGATAGGAAGTGACTTAGCATGGCATAAACTGCCACGAGCTAACAATAGAAGTCTGGAGGTCTGTACAACAGTCAGGAAGTGACGTAGCTGGGTAGAATCAGAATATAAGCAAGGACAAACAGGAAATCAGTGTGTTCTTTGCAGAGATGTAGCAGGCAAAGGAGAGGCAGGTCTGGCATTCCTAGTAAGTTAAGACCATGTGGAAATACTTAGATTAATAGAAACATGTGCTAATAATTAAGGCAGAGCTAGCCAATAAGAAACCATAGCCAATGGCCAACAGTTTCATAATTTACACAGCATCTCTGTGTGTTATTTGGGGCTGATTTGACTCTGGGACCAGGCTGGCATGAAAATGCTTGTAACAAAATGGTTCCGGCAACATGGGTACAAAAAACTTCCACCTAAAACTTAACCAAAGCTTAAAAATGGATTTTAGAAACAAAAATAAAGTCAGGCACCGCTTCTCGGTAGCAGCATTTTTCTCTGGTGGGCTCTGTTTTGCTAGAGAAAAGTAGAGACTCATGAGGCTCCTTTAAGGGAGGTTTCCTGACTCCGCGTGAGCAGAAAAAAACTGCAGGGCACTTTTAAGAGGCCCTGCTAACAACTTAATGGTGTGTAGGAGAGCTGGCAGTGGCAGTGACCACATCTCCAAGCCAGCAGCATGCTGCTTGATGGCAGTGTAGACCAAGGCGGCGAGCACAGCTCTCAGTGCTGGCGGTAAATGTACCCCTGCCATATTGGATGGACAGTGGCTAAAAAAGCCACCACTTTAATTTCAGCAATGGTGTTTATCAGATAAAAGACTTGTGGATAAAAAATGGTAGAGATATATAGTAAAGACAGATTCAAATAAAGCGAAATCTCTAAAAAGTTTACAGTGTGTTAAAAAATATACGTAGCCTTGTGAGAGAAATGGAAACAGGATGAAGTGTTTAAAAAGAAGATGAAGAAATAGAATGGGGTGTGCACACCTTTAATCCTAGCACTCCGGAGGCAGAGGCAAGGACAGAGAGAGAGAGAGGCAGAGAGGCAGAGGCAGGCAGATCTCTGTGGTTTGAAGGCCAGCCTGTTGTACAGAGTGAGTGCTAGGGCAGCCAAAGTTACACACACACACACACACACACACACACACACACACACACACACACACACACACACACAAAAACCATTGTGTCAATAAAGGTAAAAATAAAAGTAAAATAGAGTCATTAAAAAACATCATGTAAAGATGGAAAATACACAGAGAGTCTGGATACTGTATGTCATTGTGTTGTCTTTGTATTGTTTGACTGCTGAGGAAATAGCAATAACTGCTAAAAGAAATTTACATATTTTAAAAAAGCCTTGACTTCAAAATTTAAGCATAAGGATATGCTACTTTGGAAAAGAGATTTTATTTGTGTTTCCACAGAAAATTAAATGCTGTGCATTCTTTCCAGATTACTATGGTTTGATGAAGCAAGACCCCCTGAAGCAGTGGCCCAGGTCCAACATTCAAATCAGATGGGAAGAGGCAGCCTTACAGACACAAAAACAAGAATTTGATCAGGTTTCTGTGTTTTATCATGATCCCCATGGTATAAATAGCATCCCCAACCAACAGGAAGCAGTCTGGAGAAAATGACGCCCACATTCCCAAATATTGTCTATAAATAGCCAAGGATAGCAAGGAGACTAACCCTTTACTTCTCCTTCACTAGGAATGGAGAGGAAGTTAAAATAACCAAAATAAGGACTTTGAAAAGAAAAATACCAAGGCTAATAAAGTAGCTAGATGGGGACAGCTGGGACATGTTTAGGGTCATGGATTATAGAAATTGATAAGGTTATGGCATTACCTAGGCTGAAACTTCTGCTTTCAGCCTGTATAAAGGACAAGAAAGAAGGAAGAGTTTGCTCTCTCTCTGCTTATCCTTGCTCTGGAAGGCAAGATTATTCCTTTACTGGCATTAGAGCCTACTTCTTCAGGATTCCAGAATATACTGAAGACCAGCTGAGACAGCAAGCCTCAGGGAGTGAACTGGTTTCCTGAACTTTCCATCAAGAGATAGGCATTGTTGGAATAGTCAGACCATAATCTTGTAAGCCACTCTAACAAATACATATATTTATTCCATAGATAGCTAGATGATAGGCACGTTCTTTCAATTCTGTTTCTCTAGACAATCCTGACTAATACATACTCTGATAAATACCTGGGACCCATATTTCGAAAGCATCAGGTAAAAATGAGCCAGATATCACCATGAAGAAGTGTAAAATCAGGCAGAGCACCTGGTGCACTCCAGAAGGAACTTGAGCTTTGATGAACGGAATCCTTTAGGACCCATACTGAACCTTTCTTTTCTATAACTATATCTATTACTCACTACATACATTATGATGCATACAAAAGAGGACTGTCCTACCAATCATTGATATGGAAGCTGCTTTACTAAGCGAAATTAGTTTGAATGAGGAGTATGACAGCATCAGAAACAGCATCAAGGAGGGGCAAAAGGAAGTCAGAGCACCTGGACCCATCATCTGCATGATGCTGAGTTACCCCTACTCATCAAACATTAGTAGTGTGGTATGTGGTTTACAGATGATCCAACAACTCTCAGGCATCAGTGCCACCATCATAGCCTTCATCCAGTAGCTGATGGAAACCTAAGCAGACACCCACAGCTAAATACTGAGCCGAACTCCGAGAATCCAATTGCAGAGTAAAGGGGTCAAGACAAGGCCAGAGAAACTCACTAAATCAGCTGACCTGAACAAAGGGGAGTTCATGGTCCCTAGTCTGGTAGCTGGGAAACCAGCATAGGACAGACCCAAACACCCTGAATGTGGGTATCAGTTAGGATGCCTGGGCAGTCTATGAGGCCTCTGGGTAGTGAATCAGTATTTATCTCTAGTATATGAACGGACTTTGTGAGCCCATCCCACATAGAGGGATCCTCTCTCAGCCTAGACACATGGAGGAGGGCCTGAGCCCAGCCCCAAATGATGTGACAGACTTTAAAGATCCCCCATAGAAGGCCTCACCTTCCCTAGGGAACAGAAAGGGATGGGGGTTGGGAGCGGGCCAGGAAGGAGGAGTGGGTGAGGGAACTGAAATTGACCTGTAAAACAAGCTTGTTTTAAATTTAAATAAAAAATATTATCATATAAAAATTAGATAAATCAGTTTGAATTACATAAAACCAACTATTTCACAACCTTTTTAAATTTGTACATTGAGCTCCATGACTTCATATGTATAACCACATCAAAGACCAAAGTAGACTAGCAAAATAAAATAGTTCATTGAATTGTAAATAAGAGACTCTGCTCAGAGCTAAGCCAGCATTATTATGGACTGTGTACATGTTAGGGGCAGGGGGGGGGGTTGTTTTGTCATGTAGCTTAAGTGTACCCTGAACTTTGATTCCCTTATCTCAGACTATGCCATGGTGAGATTACAGGTATGTGCCAACACACCTAGCCAAGAAATGCCATTTATGGAGGACTCTGGTGATGATGAAGCAGGAGATATGTGATGTGCAGGCAAAGAAGTTTTATAGTGGTATCTCCTTTACTTTGGATTTTCCATATTTGGCAACATGAGAGAGAAGCCCTATCTTGCTAATCCTAGCATGCTTATCCTCGATGGTTCCTCCTGGATTGGATCTAAACACAGGTTGACATTGGTGATAGCCTCTCCTTAGGTTGTAAGCATTTTTCCTTGGTGATACATGTTGAATTGACTGGAGGGGTGATTGGCACCTTGAAATAGACAAGACGAAGAAAATAAAAAGGGTAAATTGAAAATATACAAATTAATACAGTGTTTTATGGTTTAGAAGGCATGTGAATTAAGATAAAGACCCTTGTCGAGGAATGTAATCCTGAGTATTCTAATGTTCCTTGGCACTTATGAGCCATTATACTGTAGGATTTTATCTAATTCATTGTAATCCCCTGTATAAGTCCTACCTCCATACATGTACAGTCTCTCTTATTCACAATATCCTTTATCATTGTGGTGCTGTATAGCACATGCATTATGATGATAATGGCAGGTATGGTATCTACACATTAGTGTCTTACAGAATCATTTAAAATGCACTATGTTGACCTACTTTTTTTCTCTCCTACTCCTCACTATTTGCAACTATGAATGTTTTATTGTCTCTATGTTTGCACCTATTTCTATGTGTTGTGTATTTCAGATCCTGTAGTTTGAAACCATTCTTATTGCCTTTTTCACTTAGTGATATGCATTTCAGATTGTTCAGTATGAATCGTTTTATGTCTTGATGGGCCATGTTTTCCAGAACTTATTCTTTTGTCTGGGTGCACCACCCATTACATATGTACTCACTGAAGGACATATTGGTGGGTCTAACATTTGTCTAATGCTAAATCAAATTTGTGTGAATGCCCATATGTGCATTTTTGTGTAGACATGGGTTTTCTCTTCAGGTAAACATAAAAGAGCACAATTTAAATCACATGGAAAGGGCATATTTATTCTTGTTATAAACCGCAAAAAAATGTCTCCCAAAGTACCTTGGGATTTAATATTTAAATAGCAATGAATGTGTATTGGTTATTTTCTATTGATGTAGCTATATGTATAGCATGCATGACTGGTGCCCATAAGTGTCAGTAGAGGGTGACAGACCCCCTGAACTGATATTATGAAAGTATGAGTCACCATGAAGGTCTTCTTTTACAAACAACACAAAACATCTCCTCAGCCCACATTATTTCTTTAAAAGTCTTAATAAAAGCTTTCCTTTGCTTCTTTGATTTTATTTTTGAGTCAGGGTCTCACTATGTAGACCAAGCTTGCCTGAAATCACAGTTTTCTTGCTCTCCTCTATACTGCCCCCAACTCAATCTTCCTGCCCCTCATGTCTTCCTCTGTCCCCTTTTCTCCCCTTCTCTTTCTCCTAACTCCCTCTGCTCTCCCTCCATGCTCCCAATTTGCTCAGGAGATCTTGTTCCTTTCCCTTTCTCTGGGGGACCATGCATGTCTCTTGTAGGGTCCTCCTTGTATCCTAGCTTCTCTGGTGGTATGGATTGTAGGTTGGTGATCCTTTGGTCTATGTCTAAAATTCATATATAAGTGATTACATATCATATTTGTCTTTTGCGACTGGGTTACTTCACTCAGGATTATTTCTTCCAGTTCCATCCATTTCTCTGCTAATTTCAAGATTCCATTGTTTTATTCTGCTGAGTAGTTCTCCATTGTTGTGTAAATGTACCACCTTTTCTTTATCCATTTTTCAGTTGAGGGACATCTAGGTTGTCTCCAGTTCTCACTATTACAAATAATGCTGCTATGAACATAGTTGAACAGATGAGGGGCCATTTTAGGTTTAAAGAGAAATCTGGCATTAGCGAAATGACCCAAGATCTACAAGGAGGACCCCAACTAACAATCTAAGCAATAGTGGAGAGGGTACCTTAAATGCCCTTCCCCGATAATGAGACTGATGACTACCTTATATGCCATCTTAGAGCCCTCTTCTAGTAGCTGATGGAAGCAGAAGCAGACACCCACAGCTAAACACTGAGCCTAACTCCTGGAATCTAGTTGCAGAGAGGGAGGAGCGATGAGCAAAGGGGTCAAGACCAGGCTGGAGAAACCCACAGAAACTGCTGACCTGAACAAGGGGGAGTTCATGGGCCCCAGACTGATAGCTGGGAAATCAGCATAGGACTGACCCAGACACCCTGAAAATGAGTGTCAATTAGGAGGCTCGGGCAATTTATGGGGCCTCTGGTAGTGGATCAGTATTTATCCCTAGTATACAAATGGACTTTGTTTGCCCATCCCACATAGAGGAATACTCTCTCAGCCTAGACATACAGGGAAGGGCCTATGCCCTGCTGCAAATGATATGACAGACTTTGAAGATTCCCCCTGGAAGACCTCACCCTCACTGAGGAACAGAAAGGGGATTGAATAGAAGGTTGGGGCTGGGGGTGGGGGTGGGGTAAGGGTAGGAGGAGAGGGTACTGGTTTTGACATGTAAAACAAGATTGTTTCAAATTTAAATTTTAAAAAGTAGAGAACATGAAAAACAAACAAATAAATCACATTTTTACTTGCCTTTGCCTCAAGACCTGGGATTAAAAGTATGAGTCACTGTTTTCTTTTAATTGATTAATTGATACAATTTAAAAATTCTTTGTATAGGTTAGGTAACTATTCTTTACCAGACGTTTTGAAAAACTTTTTTTCTCTGATTCTTTAACCCATCTTTTCATTCTATTTCTGAAAGAGTGCTTTAAAAATGTTATGGAGGCCATCTAGTCAACCTTTTCATGTTTCATAAATTTACCATTATATATGGAAAAATCCATACCCAACTTCTCCCTTTTCTCCTGTATTACATTTTAGAGAGTCCATCATTGATATTTTATACATGTATGTATAATTCATTTGAGTTAATGATTGTGATAATGTAAGACCCTTGTTGTAGAGTCTCATTTTGTTTGCATTTGGACATTAATTTCACCTCTCCCCACCTTCTCTTAACTGGATTGCCTTTGCTCTTTCACTGAAGGTCAGTTAACTCTATTTATATGGGTCATAAAAATAAATCTGTTTACCAACCAGTCTTGATTAACATATATTTACAGTAAGTATTGGTTAATATTAGATGGCTTGATCATAGTGAGCTGATTATTCTGGGTATTTTTCTCTTTTGTGTACATTTCAAAATAGCTATAATATAACTTGCAGTGATTGTGGATATTTATTTTATAAGGAAAATTCAGTGATGATGATTCAGAGGATAAATAATTAGAGCATTTAAGAGACTCATGATCCTTAGTGCTCTACACATGCCTTGACCACCTTTCAATTTAACCTTGGATAAAAAAATTGGAAAGTAATTACTGCATGAATAATAACAACAAAATATTCCGACACGCATTGTATCTGAGACACAACTCATAATTCCAAAGTGACCTGAAATAAAAAGAAGTTTACCATATTATATCAGGACAGCTATGACTACTTCAAATTACTGAATTTAGATCACAATTGAGAACAAAAAACAACATTATGGAAATTCAAAGACAAAAGTCTACAATGGGTAAAAACTAATGTTACCTTTAAACAATAAAGGCCTGATAGTGAAACAAACATATAGCTCTAGTTATATCTATGTCTGTGTTAATTGAAATGCTTCAAAGCTAGTATAATTTTTATTGAAGGAGTTGCAACATTTTATGCTTAGTTTTTGTTTTTGTTTTGTTTTGTTGTTGTTGTTTATTTGCCAGCCACCAAGAATGGCCTTGTAAAACAAAAGGTGGTACAAGCGGGAAATTATTTTATGTTTTCATTTTGTTTCTGTTAATATCCAATGTTGATTGAACAGATACATTTTTGATATATCTTCCTGGACCCTCTTCAAGATTTATCCTACTTACATTTTAGTATCACAAATCACAGAGCAAAGAAATCCACATCGTTTCTTTGTTTAGAAGAGAGCCTAGATTTTCTAAGAGCCAAGCAGCATGGAATTCAAATGCAAAATATATAAACCTGGTGAGGTTAGAGAATATAGCTTATGCAGAAGTTGCCTGCTTCCACATCAACACAGAAGCATTTTGAAGTAACCTAAGAAAAAATTGACATTCAATTAAGCCTAAAGCATATACAAATCAAGTCTAATTAGTCCAGTCCTCTAAATATGATCTGCAATTATGAGATAAATCTACCCACCGAGATTTATTAAGCCTTATCATTTTTGAACTGAAACTTCAATGAGTCTGCCTTCAGCTGCACCCTGCAGTGACTGGCAAGGTTTTCCTAATCCTTCTGGTTCCCCAAGTACATATGCCAAATGAAATAATGTGTTAGTATAAGCACTGGAACTAGACTGTATTCATTAGCTCCCTTTTATGCCCCTGTACTGTGTTTCTGCCTTTCCATTTTCCTAAGCAATGGCAACTAGACATCATTATCTTCATTATCAGTTGGGAGAGTGAGTCTGTGGCTCTGGAATTTAGCTAATTCAATCACAAAGGCTGAGATGTTGTTCCCAGCACATGTTCTCACCTAGGAGCCTTAGCCAGTGTTGTGTTAAGTATTCCTGCTGTGCTGCATTCCCAGTGACTCTGGTGCCCAGATGTCTTGCATTGTAAAGTTTACAGCAGCATGAAATATATGCTAGCCAGAGAAATAATCTTGAGGGAGGTGCATGGCAAAAACAATAGTCTGTAAATTCATCTTGTCCCCCCCACCCCAAAGCACAATCCTAAAACATTGTAAGACGCTCCACTAATGGTTTGCCTTCCTTGATCAGGGGAGACATTTGCCCGTTTGTTTGCTCTTAACTGTGTTTCCAAGAAAAGTCTTTGTTTAGTGCTATGATTTTCTTTTTAAACTCCTTTTGTCAAATAAAGCTAAATATCACCAATTACCCCTTTCTCTTTTAAGCCAACCAAAATGGTTCTTCCATTCAGTTTACCAAGTTGTTTTTTGTTGCTTTGTTGGCTGCTGAGTTGAGATACTTCATTGATGTGTTATTGCTTTTTCTCTCCTGCTCTCTAAGTTAAAGATACAGCAAATACAAATAAAATATATGCAAATCATGGGATAAAACTGATTTCATTCATAACATGAACCTATGACTGTTTTACATTTATTTATGTATTGTAATGGGAAAGTAAGCATCACTAAATGCTTGGGAATGTCAGGAAACAACCTGCAGAAGTTAGTTTGTTCTGTCCATTATGTAGACTCTTGGAATTGAACTCAAGTTGTAAAGCTTGGTCACAAGGCACATTTACTTACTCATAATAATCATTGAAAAACTGATAACACAAAGAGTAGTTTCCTTGATGAGTGGTAAAAATTGCACCTATCTGTGGACATAAGAACAAATCTTTACTCATTGTTGTTAGGGATAATGATGGTTTAGTAATTTAGAAATTGTTTATTCTCCCCCAGTAACCACAACTTTACAAGCACTGAGTAGTTAGTTTCTAATACCAGGCACGATTTCCTTCTCTTTGAGTGGGTCTTAAAGTCAACAAGAGAGCTGTTGGTTACTGATGCATGCTACATCTTCACTCTTGGGATCCTTGTATCATGTTGGCCATGTTCATAAGTAGCATAAGAGAGTGAAATGGGTGACATCAGTGGACATTCCTAAACTGGATAAAGAAAACCCCATGAGGTCAACTCTACACAATGAAACCCAGGTAACTTAGAAAAGCTGAGAGCAGAAGTGGCCTTCCATGGGGAAGAGCATACCAATTGGTTGTTCAGTGCCAAGAGTTCGGCTCTTAAACATATATAGACTGAACAGCTAATATTTAGAAATATATGAGTATATTACATAACATATGTAATATATATGCATGTAATTGCAATTAGTGAAAAAGTGTATGAATTTGAAGAAGAGCAAGAAGGTGAATATGGGAGGGTTTAGAGGAAGGAAAGGAAATGAAAATAATGTAATTATATTATAATCTCAAAAAAAAAAAAAAAAAAGAAAAAGGACCTGAACACATATAAATGTTCAAAACACTACATTGTCTCATGCATATAAATAAGTAAATATAAATGATAAGGAACAGATTTTGTTCTTCTTTGACTTGGGCAGTGGTATTTTATCTTGTTGTGCATGTGAGTGCTCCTGTTAGCATCACTGAGGTAGATGTTTCCCGTCCTATACTGTACCAGAATTGAGGCTATTATGCAAGAGTGATATTAGTATACTATGCACAGAGCATCCATTCAGCAGGCCCCTCTGTTTCTACTGATGATGCTGACAAGATAGGAGAGTCCTGCACATTAACATTTTTATTTCCCTGTCATTATCTGGCTAAATCATCTAAGAAAGCTGCATTTTCTTTCCTGCAAAACATTTAGATCACTACTTATTTGACCATCCTGGACCACCCGGAAGACTAGGTATAAATTTTGTGCACTACCCTGCCAATTGTATTTATTTTAAAAATTGGAACATGTAGTAGATGCTGAAGATGTTGATGTCTGCTATTATAGGTAGATATTGATTGATTCCCTTGGACTACTTCAACAGCATTTTAAGTCTGACAGCACACAAAACCATCCACAGGAAGAAGTGCTTAAGGAACTTTCACTTCAGAAACTACAAGATTAGGCTCATTGGTCCTTGGCTCACAGATCCAGCTGGCACCCAAGAGTAGTGCTGAAATGATGGAATAGTCTTTAGAGAAGACAATGCTGTTGGAGCACAAGCTAACAGGAAAGCAGGGAAGCCTGGAGTCTGTGCTGGTTTCAGTCATTTCTCCCCTAAAATTCATGGTTATCCATAAAACATCAAAAATGTACCCTTATTTAGAAATGAGTTATTTTACATTGTCATCATTTGACTATCATCAAAGTGCATTGTACACATACATACAATTTTTAAAGATTTACCAAAATATTATATTTTAGCGCAATAATTTTATTTTTGCGATATCAATACAATGCATTAGAATGAACCGTGTACTATGATTCGTGACCTCAGACCAGATAGCTGCAGCAGCAGAGAGAACAAACACATTTGCATAACACATGCAAATATATGTCACTATCAAACAATAGGACATATCAACCTTTGTCTAAGACATAATATCTTTCATGGTAGTAAATTTTAGAAGAAATCTATTTACTATAAAGACAAGCAATCTACATACTTCAGTGGCTCCTAGAAATGTATAGAAAAGAAATATAATTGGTGCTCATAGACATGACCCTAAGTCACAAAGATGGGTTCCATTCGGTGCCTTTGTATTCTAAGCAGCAGCTGTCTAGTACACTTATAAATAGGTGTAAGTGAATCCTAAGAAAATGACTGACAGTTTTAGTCATACCCACTGTCAGCAAGAGAAGAATTGGCAACATGACAGGGATATTTGATGGAATAAGCATGGCATATGGCATCATATTTGGGAGGTGCCAAGGGCAGAAGAATGAGAGAGAAGGAAGAGTTAAAAGGACAGAGAGTGGAAGCAACCCTTTGAAAGAAAGGTGCATTAAGAATAAAATAGGGAAATGCCAATCCCTGGCCACATGTGAGCAAGCCAGGGCTGGAATGGAAGAGGAGTGGACAGACAGAAAGAAACAGGATTTCATTCAAAAGTGGTCACGTCCACTGTATAGGCAAGCAGCACCACGATACGTCATTTCCTGTGTCAGATACCAAACGATTTCCACATACATTGTTCCCCACCCTGCTTCAGAACAAGTCACATGAGAGCACCATGATGCCTATTATAAGAAGGTAAGGAAGTTTGTACCAAGCCACTAGGCAAATGGATGGCAGTAGCCACTTCACAAGAGGACTCTGTCTCCAGCATTTGCCTCTAAATCCAATGGATCAGAGCAGCTCAGGGATGGAGCAAACAGAAGGGAAAATTGAAGATGTGAAATATTGATGGACAGACCTTGATAAGTTATACCTACACTGAATTCTTACGTAAACTAAAATGGGTTCAGGATGGCAGCTCAGGGAGATGGTTAAGAAAAGTGAACCACAGTGATGCCTTGAACAGATGTCAGCAATGAAATAAATGATAGCTATCCAAACATTATTAGTGTATTAGTGGTGTGAGATAATCTGTGTCCAAATGTCATATATTGACTTTTTTACTTCAGTTTAACAGTAATTTCTTTAATTATTTTTCCAAAAAGTCCTGATAATACATTTTAAAAACCTGATAATACATTTTAAAAACCAAGTCACATCTGTCATGTTTGATTTTTTTGGGGGGAGGGGGCTGAGTCAGATTAGATATCCACAGTCAAAGAGTTTCAGTCATACCAATTTATCCAGGTGTTCTGATAAGTTGACTGCTACATCATCAAATGCAAACTTTAAAAGGATACCTACAGTTATACAGACAAGCCACCATGAAAGATACCCAGGCATCTCAATATCAATGTTCTAGGAAACCTGAAGATAGGTTCCCTGAAAACTTGTTACATGTTTTAGAGATATTTTTATTAAAGCGAGTTAAATACAGCTAGTGGAAATAGGGGGAGAAAATAAGCAGGAATTCCTACATAAACTAAATGAACTAGCATTCCCAAAAATATACTTATGAACATATGTTTACATCCATACCAACTTAAAGTATTTTGTTTAAATTGGAAAAACTGTTAACATGTCTACATGAAAATTATTCCCACATGTAAAATTAAGAAATAAAAAGTACTAGGTAAATGTGGCTCTAAGAGAGGTATTTTGTCAGCGTCCTTCAAACATGACATTGTTTGGTGAAGTTTCTAGGTGTTGTGAAAAGTTTAGCGAGAAAGAACTCATGGGGCAAGCCTTTAGGTTCCTGTCTTTGATCCGAGAGCTAATGCATTCATAAATATTCATTCTTAGTAGACAGAGCATTGCATGGCTCAACGTATTTGATTTTAGTGTTTGTATCGAATGACTTATCAAGGGAATCACCGAAACTGCACTTGCCACACTTCGCCTAAGAAAGCAAAGACTAAATGTTTCACATAATGATCAATGTTAAGTCCCTCAGTGTTGGGCTCACATGGCATGAAGGACGGTCATCATCCAATGGTGGAGGGGCAGGATGAGTGGTCCTTCTTGACAGAATGACCTTGTTCAGTGCCCTCTGTGCCACTCATTCCTCCATTCTTGATCATCAAGTTCCATTTATCATTCTAATTAGGCAGCATCTTGCCAGCTCAATCAGCCTCAATTACTTTAGGCCTCATTAGTGACTGACACTCTGTAGCAAGTGCGTCTTTAAAAGAGCAAGGTCAGATAACAGTGTTGAGCACAAATAGAGTAATTCCATACCCACCTCTATACAGGGGACTTAATTTTATAAAACATTCATAATATAATCCAACTCTGAGGAGTTTCATTTCATGGTTAGATTGTAATTCTTGGGTCATCAATATTTTTATTCATATTTAGCATCAACGATGCTGAAAGAATTTGAGTTAAATCTCTCACCATAATATTTGATGATATGTTAGAGTAATAGCTGCCCACCAAAGAAACTGTTCTTCCTTGTATTGAAGTTTGTTTCATATAAAGTGACATCATAACAATACAAAAAGAAGAAAATATAATTTAGAATCAGGGTCAGTAGATACATGTACCCATTTTCATTTATTTAAATACATAAAACATACATAATACATAATACATAAGATAACCCTGTAGTTGAGGTGTAAGAGATGGCTCAGTTGCTAAAAGTAATTGTTGCTCCTGTAGAAACCCAGGTTTGGTTCCCAGCACCCACAAGGTGGTTACCCAATCATCTATAACTCCAGTTTCAGAGGATCTAACACCCTCTTCTGCCTTCCAGAGGTACCAAACTTACACATGGAATACATACACACATCCAGACAAAATATTCTTATACATATTATGAAATAAATGAATATAAAAATAAAGGATAAACCAAAATAAGGATCTTAGTACTTAGAAACTTGTATAATATCAAAATTTACAGCAAAGCTTATATTTCATTAAGTAAAAATATAGCTATTTTAAAATATGAGCACACCTAGCAGTTTGTAGAAAGTAATGTTATAAAATGATAGAGAAGGGTTCTTATTTTGATTTTTCCTCTTTTATTTAAGCAAAAGTATAAGGTTAACAATTTATAAAGTTTCCATGTTGTTAGTTTTTCTTTCAGTGTAGTCAATAAACACTATAGTCACAGTAATATTTTTGTGTCTTCTTATTTCTACTTTAAAACTCCTTTAAAGATATATGAATTGTTTCTTAAGAGTAACTAAATGTTCCTGCAGCCCTACAGTGCCCTGAAACACAATAATCTGTGGACAAGTCATTTCTGCTTGTGAGGAATTAGGAACTGGAATACACACAAAAGAAAATCATTGTTTTCCAAGGGCACAGAGATAAAATAGAAGAGACACATAAGGCAGTAATCAAAGTATAATTTGATATGTACAAGAAAACATAATTGGAATAATAATGGGTAAAATTGATATGTGCAAGAGTACATAATTGAAATAATAAGGAGTAAAATCCTATTCTGTTTAAAATTGCCAGAGATAGAAATTAAATTTATTGAAATTAACAAAGATAAGAGAAATTTTCAATATGTATGAAGATGTAATGGGCATATTATTCATGAAAAATCAGAAAATAAACACTAGAATTAAATAATACTACAAAGCAATTGGACCTAACACATATTTATACAGTATTTTATTCCTTAGCTTTAGAATATAGCCTTTCATTAGTGGATGCAACTTTCTCTAGCATGGGTTATGTATTACAACACAAAACAACTATTTAAAATTTTAAAATGGCTAAAAACTTTGTCCATATGTTTGCTGAGTACATAAAGAATGAAACTAGAGATCAACAAACAAAGGTCAGGAACTGTAGAGATACACAGAGACCAAAAATACATTTGGAATAAGTAATGCTACTAAATACATATAAAAGATGAAGTTAAAAACATTCTTGAAAAAGAAATATAAGCAAAACATTCAAAACTAATGGATAAGTCTCCACCCAGAGGACTAGCTTTCATGGTACCAGAAGGTACGATTCAAGCTTCTAAAGGAAGGAAGCAACCAACAGTCTTACCCAGTTATGAGGCCTATGAACCACAACAACTAATGAGGCACAATGATTCTTATGGCACATCAATGGCAGACACCTTGAAGTGACCACGAGTTCTCTAATTAGACTTAAGACCTGCTTAACAAGGAGAACATTGTATGTGGTACAAAAATCTCACCAACCACCCAGCACTAGTGAAGTTATAAATATAAATCTTGCAGGAGAACCTATAACCACCATTTTCCTAAATCAATATTGTATCTAACTGCATTCTAATTTGGCCTTATACTCACTGCTGAGTGTGGTCCTTACCTCATATAAAGGAAACTTCTCTTTACAACAGATGGGGAACACTATAGAAAATCACAGCCCACCAAAGTGTGGACTTGTAGAGCCAAGTCTCTCTGTGAATACATGTGAAAAACACTCCTTTATTCAAGCTTTGGGAATCATTGGGGAAGAACAGGAGGAAAGACTGTAAAAGCCAGAGGATCAGGGAGTTTGCTGTAAGATTATGTCTCCTAAGAATATAAGAAACTACACCCATAAAGTCTTACCAACATGTCTGCCAAAACATGAACCAAACAATGAAAGCAACAGTAGGTATTCCAGAGTGGATGGGAGAAAAGATCACAAGGCCTCAACCATACCCAGAGAATTATAGTCAACTAAAGGATACTCAGACAAGAGAAATTGTCTTTCTTACATATAAACACAACAACTACCAAATGGCCAGCCCTGAAAATATACGCACAAGTAACACTATACGGCCTGAGCAGGCTATATTTAGGAATATATTTATATAGACATATATGAATATGCCAATAATTAATTTTAAAAACGCCATGAATTTGAAAGAGAGCAAAGAGGGATATATGAGAGAGTTTGAAGGGAGAACAAGGTAAAGAGAAATATTATACATATATTACAAACTCAAAAATAAAATAAACAGGAGGGAAAAAAAGAAAAAAATACTTAAGGATAGATTCAGTTACCTCAAAAAGAGAAATAATTTAAGCATACAGTCAAGCAATTATTTCATAGTCCTAGAAAAGTAACAACAAACTCAGCCCCCAAATGAATAGATAAGGGAACAGAAGACTAGAGGAAAAGTAAAGCAAACAGAAACTAGACAAAAGTCATTTTGGAATTAAGAGTCAGATTTTGGAAGGAAAGTTGATTAATAACCACCAAAAACAAAAACAAAAAGAGAGAGAGAGAGAGAAAATAAAATCAGGTGTGAGAAGAGAAGACATTATAGCCAATACACAGAAATACAAAGATAGCCAGGGAACTGATTGGACATCATTAAAAAAAAAACAGATAAATTTCTATATACAGGCAACCCACTACTTTAGAAATTATATATATATATTCTACCCCAATCTCTTGTTACCTATTATTGTCCAATTGGAGGAGAAAAAATTAAGACTACCAACAAAGTAAGTTCTACCAACAAATTACTTCACTGGTAAATTTCATCAAATATTTAAGGGAAGGATGACAATTTTTCTCAAAAACTATTCTAAAGAACTGCAAGGGTGCACACTACACTAAATCCATTTTTCAAAGCCACAGTTTGCTGATGTCAAAGCAAACACAGAGACAACAGGGAAAAAAGCAGATGAATTATACAAATAAATAGACTTAAAAAACATCACCAAAATAACATCAAATTCAAACTGTAATACATTACAAACATCAGTCACCAAAAGCTATCTGGGTTTTTCCCAAGGATGTCAGAGTCATTCATCATATGACAATCAATAGTTGTAATATACTGCATCAATAAACTCAAGAACAAAAATGTCATAAGAATCTCCTGTAACATAGATAAAATTAAATACAGCTTCATGATAAAATGTTTTAGCAAATTAGACATAAAAACACTGTGCATCAACATAATGACTGGTCTACAGAATCAACAAAATGACACTATCTCAACACATGGAGAATTATTGAGATTTGTTTGAAATATACAATAACACAAGGTTGTCCTCTTACACATTTTTTATTGAGTACAATACTTTACCAGAGGAATTAGGAAAACAAAAGCAATAAAACACATAAATATAGGAAGGGAGAATATGCAAGTAATCCTAAATATGATACTAAAATTCTATTAGAACAATACCATAAGTGATTCCAGTGAACTTGCAGAAGACATAACAATAGTGGAGAAACTGAGAAAGAAATCATGAATGCAAGAACAATCAAAATTATGAAAGTAAAGTAAGTAGGAACAAAATAGTAGAGGGGATAGACTTTAATAATGAAAGCTTAAGTGGACAGATAAAAGGCAATTAGACACAGAATAAATTGATTTGAATAAAGCAGTATTGTTAAAATGGCCATTTTATAGATTCAGCTTAATTCTTCATCTAAATACCAATGATGCTGTACATTGAGGAAAAAAAATCATATGAATACATAGAAGACCCTAAAGCACCAAAGCAATCTGGAGCTACAGAAGCACAAATCTGGAGGCATCATGATGTCTGATTTAGAAACTACAGAATCACTATAGACAAACTAGCATGGGTCAGGCATGAACGTAGGTACATAGAGCAAGGCAACAAGGTCGAATCTCTGGAGACAAATACCTATCTACAGTCAACTGATGCTCTGGAAAGGATGGAAAACTATACATTGTAAATCAGGACAGCATCATAAGCCATGCTGGAAAAAAATGGGTATCCATGAACAAGAAAGCCACTTGACCCCTTGCCCTGTGCAAAAGTCACATAAAACTTATCAAAGATGTAAAGGTAAAACTACAAATACTGAAAGTACTATGGGAAAACTTAGAAAACTCATTCCTAACATTGATATATAAAAAAAGACTTAAAAGTAGAAGAAACAAAAGTAATTTTGACAAACAGAATCATATCAAAGGAAACAAACAACAGAGCAAAGATAACACAAAATGATAGGAAATAGGTAATGAATGTCATTAGCTATAAAATAAAAAAGGGAACACAAAATAAAACCAATCATCTGATCCAAGTTACAGTAGCTTTTGTGAAAGAGAGAAAAATTCTGATGAGAAGAGAAAAGGATCTTAAGTCCTCTGATGGACAGAAAAATATGGATAACAGTATAGAATTTCCTCAAAAAATACATATTAAACTATCAAATGGTTCAGCAAACCTCCTAAATACAGAGCCAAAGGAAATAAAATCAGTATATCAGAGAGATTTGTAGCTATCTGTGTTTCTTGGGGTATGTCACACAATAACTAAAATGTGGAATCCACCTAAGAGTCTGTCAACAGAACAGAGCAATAAAAAGTTCTTTAAAAATGGAACATGCTTCAGTCATAATAATGAAATGCATTTCTGTCTTTTGAAACATAATGTGCAGAACTGGAGGACTAAGTGGAATATATTAAGTAAACCAGCCACAGAACCTGCCTATGCACGCGGGAACACTGCTGGGTGGTGGGGTAGAGGACTAGCAGTGGGGGTCTACCGGAGTTCCAGGCCCCATACAGAGATCCACCTATCCCCAACGACTGTCAGTCGCTGCTGGCTATATCCTTGACCCCCATCACCCGGCCTCTGCTTAAAGAGGCCTCAGCTGGTGAGTGCCAGGCAGAACATCCTGAGTCCCAATCTTTGGGATCTTTGACCCCCATCGCCTGTGAATTTCAAGGTTCCATTTTTTTTGTTTTGTTTTTTGTACCCCCCCCCCGGCTGAGTAGATTCCACTGTGTAAAGGTACCACGTCTTTATCCATTCTTCAATGGAGGGGCATCTAGGTTGCTTCCAGGTTCTTGCAATTACAAATAATGCTGCTACAAACATAGTTGAACACATGTCTTTGTTGCATGGATGTGGATCATTTGGGTATATGCCTAAGAGTGGGATTGCCAGGTCCTGAGGTAGACTGATTCCCATTTTCCTGAGGAATTGCCATATTGATCTCCAAAATAGCTGTACAGTTTTGCACTCCCACCAGCAGTGGAGGAGTGTTCTCCTTTCTCTACAATCTCTCCAGCATACAAGGAAGAGTCTAAGAGATTCATATAAGGTCCCTCACAGAAGAGGAAAGGGACAAGATCTCCTGAGCATATTGGGGGGGGCAGTGAGTGGAAAGTGAGCTAGGAAAAAGAGAAGGGGAGAAGAGGAAAGCATGTGGGACTAGAAAGATTGAGCTAGGGGATTAATAGATGAGAGAGAGAGAGAGAGAGAGAGAGAGAGAGAGAGAGAAAGAGAGAGAGCATAAAAGAGGGAGCCATTATAGGTTTGAAGAGAAAACTGAACCTAGAGAAATGTCCAGAGACCTATAAGACTGACTCCAACCAACAATATGAGCAACAGTGGAAAGGCTACCATAAATGCCCTTGCCTGATAATGAGATTGATGACTAACCTATCCACCATCATGGAGCCCTCATCTAGTTGCTTATGGAAACAGAAGCAAACACACAACTAAACACTGAGCAGAACTAGAATCCAGATGCAGAGAGGGAGGACAAGATGAGGCTATAGAAACACATAGAGACAGCTGACCTGAACAAGGAGGAGCTAATGGGCCCCCAGAGTGAGAGATGAGAATCCAGCATGGGACTGACTCAGCCCCCCCCCCCCCGCCCCAGAATATGGGTCTCAGTTAAAAGGCCTGGGCAGTCTAAGGGCACAAAAGGACCTTGCAGACACATCCCCCATGGAGGGAGCGCCTTTCCTGGCCCCCTCCGACCTCCTTCCACAGGTCACTTCCGCCCATGGCTCCACCCCCAATGGGCGTGGTCAGTGCCACAAAAGGACTATCTCACTACAATTCTCCCTTAACCTAGAGACAGGAGAGAAGTTCTAGTTCCTACTTCAAATGACTTGACAGATTTAGATGACCCCTCCTGGATGGCATCACCCTAAATGTGGAGTGGGGGTATGGAAGGGAAGGATGGTTGGGGTGCATATGGGGGGGGGAGAGGAAAAGAGGGAGGTAGGCCTCTACCAGATGGAATAGGGCGAGGCAGAATGGCAAAAAGAAGCTTTGAATGACAGCCAGACGTGAAGCCTTGGGCAGGAGAATGAATCCAATTTGTTCTGGGTCTTTTCCTCTAAGGTAGACAGACTCATTACTAGCAATAAAAAACAATCCCTGAGCTCCTTTGTGTCTCCCGGCTTGGGGAATGCACACAGGTGTACCTGCCCCAGCAGACCAGGCTATCCGGAATCTGCAGTGCTAGTTCAGCCTCCATCCATCTGGAGGAGTGTCTCAGACATGCCACCCCACAGGGAGTATTAGACCTGCTTGTACTCACCAAAAGAGAACCTTGGACCCGTACCCACCAGGGGAGAGGGAGACCCTACCTGCACCCACTGGAAGAAGGGATGAGAAGATGACAATATAATAACACATCCAACAACAGAAAGAACAATATGACTCCACCAGAGTTGAGGGATGCAAGACCTGAGCATCCCAACACAGATGAAGCAGAAGAGAACGACCTTAAAAACAACCTTTTGAAGATAATAGAGACCCTCAAAGAGGAAATGAGAAAATCCCTTAAAGAAATGGAAAGAAAAACAAAAAAGCAAGAAATGGAGGAAAATACAAACCAAAAAATGCAAGGAATAAACAAATCTCTTAAAGAAAGCAATGAAAGCCTAGAAAAAAACAACCAAACAAGTAGCAATTTGTATTATATAGTCCAGTTCAACATTAATGCATGAAATTAAAGACATATGAATCTTCACTAAATGAGGCCAAACAATATTTTAAAACTTTATAAAGACCTCTATTCAGCATCCCCACGGAGATGCTAATTATAAACCAATCTTTCTTCAGAGGTTGTAATTGTTGCTTTAAGGAAGTGTGGCATCCTCAGAAGTGTGGCTCTGCCTTAAGATAGAACTAAAATGCATTGACAAGCTTATAAATATAGAGTTAATTTTCTCAGAATAAATTTCAAATATGTTAATTTATGGAAAATTTCCCTTTTTGTATGAAACTAATTTAAACATGCTTTCAATTCTCTTCCTAAAAATGAGTTGCACATATGCAAATATACCCTCCTTAAATGGAGGGTGCTTCTAAAATCATAATTATCATGTGCCTGAGAATATTTATAGTGAGGTACTGTACCTACTCAATGGTCATGTTACCAAAAATACATCTCTCAGTATATGAAATTTTTCTGAATGGTAAATATGATGCTTGAATAATGAGCTCAGTTTGTTATTTACCCAACACTACGAAGAAATTTATGTTAGATAATAATTCATTATGTATTCCATTTTTAAAATAAACCAACAGGCTACTTAGTTATCTCTCATCACTGCAGAAAATATTTCTACAAGTGTAGGGCTCTGCATCGACCTGCGAGGAACCTTGAGCAAGCCTGAAGCTGTTGGCTGGAACATCTTGCACCAGAGTAGTCCTTTGTACTCTTCCTGATTTGCTAACACACATCTGCTGGGGAGGAACTAAGCCCTAGAACATGCATGCTTGACCCTTGATTGTTTCCCACAGTGCTGTGAGTCTGTATATAAGCCTGCTCCTTCCCCTCAATGAACTGTACTCGGCATTTGAGCATTCCTGTTTCATGAATGCCCCTCAGTCTTGTCTCTTATTTAAATCTCTAGGCCTTTGCCTGATTAGTGGAACAAATTGTAGCAGGGGCACTACATACAAAGTGACGTAAACTTTGTTCTGTTTAATAAGCAAGGCTCAGAACAAGTTTTGAGTGCTGACTAAAGAGAAGAGGTAATATTTGTTGCCACCCTCTTCTATTGTCCCCTTTCCATGTCTCGTTTCTTCAAATACTGACTCTGCCCTAGGAAAGCATGGATTTCATTGTGTCTACTATATTGTTGTGTGCATCAGCATCAGGGCTCAGAAGCTGCCCTACCTTTCTCTTGAGCCCTTGCATACTAACATTTAATCTCCAGCCCTCATAATGTGACAGTCATTTTCTTCTATTTATTGTGTATTGATTAATGTGATGCCCTGCTAACCTGTGAGGCCACAAAAGAGCTGTGTGTGTGTGTGTGTGTGTGTGTGTGTGTGTGTGTTTCCAAGTAAATATCACACAAAATCCTGCAGTACAGTACATTTTCAATACCAAGTATGGCCCTAGATGAGAAAATACATTGGAACAAATCCAGCAGTGTATATGAATCAAAACTTCTCAAAGAGATATAGACACACACACACACACACACACACACACACACACAGAGAGAGAGAGAGAGAGAGAGAGAGAGAATTATAGTAAAGATGTTTCTGTTCCTTGCACTTCATATGCAGCAAAATGTTTTGTTTTGACAGGGAATACACATAAAACTGCAAAATCACAGTCAGAAAATGGCCTTCCCCACAACACAGTCACTTATTCATTTAATTTGGGGGGTTTTTGCTTCATGATTTTTAATTCATTGTTGTATAAAATATTCCCTAAAATTTCCTTTGTATCTTAAAGAGCAAAGTACAAAATGAGACAAATCATGTACTCCTAGATACAAGGTTAAGTGGTCAACAGTTGGATTTAAATTATTATGGAGTATTTGAAATCTTAGAAAATATTTTATCTAAGTTTCTGCTACTGCACATGTCCCAATTAAGAAGTGAAAAGAAAAGCAATAAATTCTAGGATAACATGGGCCAGTTAACCAAAAAGTTCTTAGCATTATCCCAAGGCCATATACTTCATTGATGTTCTGAAGGAAGGCCCCAGGAAACACCATAGTTACTGATCATATATAATAAATCATTCTCTCAGATGTCTGACAAATTTTCACAACACTTTCATCATTAGAAAAACAAATGCATCACTATTAAAAACCTTATGTATCTTCTCTATATTAGTCCTATAGTCAGGAGGCCAAATTAAGACACACACATTCAAGAGGGACAGTCTACAACAGGGACAGAGAGTAGATTCATTGGCTACAGCAGCATTCTCAATGGGCTGTGGTTCCCTGCAACTCATAGCACAGTATCTGGGGTCTTGCAAGGTTTCCCATGGAAAAGTATAGCTCTGTGGCTAACATCTAACAGTAACATATGTAGGCAGAGCTGAATATCTTCTGCTTCCACAGTTTTTAACAAGATATATATTTAAAGACCATAATTGTGATGGTTAGTTCTCATTGTCAAACTGATTCAACCTAGTCACCTGAGAAGAGGAAACATCATTGAGCAATTATCTAGACCATGTTGGCCTGTGGACATGGCTGTGGGGAACTGCTTTGATTATTAATTGACCCGGCCCCTTGCAAGTGGCACCCTTTCCTGGGGTGGACCCTGAACTGTATAAGTTAAAACAAAACAAAGCAAAGATCTGCCAGAACAAAAACTGTCCTTGACTGTACAGGAGATATGAGTAGCTTCTCAACCTCCTGCCTTTGAGACTTTGCTGTAATGATAGGCTGTCACCTGACTTGCAATTCAAACCAATTTTGTCTCCCTCACCCCATCCCTGAAGTTTTCTTGGTCATGGTATTTTGTCATAGTGATATAAAATACCCAGAACAAAACAATCGTGAAATTAAGGTCAGGTAGGGAATTATAGACTAAGACCAATAGGAAAAGAGATTTACAAATAATCCATGCATTTGTGAGGATACAAATTTGAAAATAACATCATGTGAGTTTGTTTTCAAAATCTGTTAGAAACATGAGCAACAGGAGACTGAGGAAAATATTGACAAATAAAGAGACATAAGAAATCATGTTACCTCCTCAATCTGCCAGGGAACTGCAGAGTTTAGATATTGCTTAAGTCTCAGATGTGAAATGTCTGTCATGCTTTACATGTCTGTGTTATGATTCATCAGATAATATAAAATTCAGTCTTCAAATATTTAGTGATTGATTGAAAATCATGAAGCTTCCAAGAAATAGTTCGTTGACTTGTTCTTCAGAAAACAATATTTAATGTTACTGTTTATTTATTGCCTACTATAAGATCAACTAGAGAGGAAACATTACTAGTATTATATAGATTGTTTACCTTGGTTTTTAATTATAAAAAAGTTTGACATGTTTTATTTTTAACTTCAATAAAATATTGTTTGAAGTTTGGAAACAATGGCAAGAAAAACAGGAGACTAGCAAGAGGAATAGTTTGATGGAAAATTAATGTCCCTGAGACTACAATGTCAGTTAAAATTGTCTTAACTCTGTCCTAGGTTGAAGGTATATTTTGACTTGTCCACATGGGGTTTAACAGAGCAATACAAAAAGATAGTACAGAATGTATTTGTGTGTGCTTGTATGTGTGTATGTTATATGCATACACATAAGGACATATTTCTATTTATAAAACGGATTTATGATGTTGGTCCAAAGAATTATAGAGGCTGGCAAGTACAAATATCTGTGGGTAGCCAGAATGAGCAGATGTTACTTTTCATATCGAAAGCACCATCTGTACAGAGTGGCTTTCTGCTGGGGAAGATGCTCTTTGTTGCTGCGGAAGATGCTCTGTGTTCTATTTAAGCACTATCCTATTTAGAAAAGACCCTCCCATACATAGATTACGATATTAACATCTAAACCTGTAAATGTTAACCTCACCCAAATGAAGCATTTAAAATCACATTCAAGACATTGTGTCCCAGTCACTTTGATGTTTAAAATTAACCATAAACTTTGTCAACTAAGTAGGGTTGGAGGAACAAGACTAAGTCCAGAGTCAGCTGTGCTCCCGCTATGTGGAAATCCCACGGGAGCCTCGAACATAGCATGACCTGCTTTGCTCGATGATTCACCTTTGTTAAGTTCAGCAACTATTCCTTGCTTGTTCTCATAGAAGATCCCACAAAACACATTAATACCTCCTTTCCTAATCTGCAGTGTGGTCTCATTCTTTCCCACTCACGTGGAGATCTCTCATTCTCTTTTCCAGATTTCCTTGGTAATTCAACTGGAGCCAGTTGAATTCAGTGGCAATGACATCTCATGGTGTCAGGATGTAGATAGGAAAATGTGTATGTTCCCACCTTGGCCCCTGGAGCACACATTCTTAACATGCTTCCTCTTTCTTTCTTGCCACACTGTGAGAAACCAAACACATACAGAAATGCCAAGGAGAGATGCTGTCCACCAACGAGAGGCTAAATTAGTGCTTATTGCCAAACTGACTGACATTCAGAACAGAACATCTGAGTGCAGGCTTCTCCTATTCTCCTATGATTTCAGCTCTAAGCTACTCTAGCCAGCATTGCTATTTCTCAGCTGAGGCTATGATTAACATGCAACAGAGGTAAACCATTCCAAGTGAGTTCTTTCCAAAATTCTGGCCACAGAATGCAAGAACACCATAAAATAGCTGTCATTTTGCACACACAGATAATGGGCCAGCCAACAAACAGTTGGGTAAACACCAAAGAATGTATGATGGAGAATTAAAAACAAAAAAAAGTTATTACTATTACATTTAGGAGTTAAAAGTATAATTAAAATGATGACACCGAGAAATGTTCAAGATATAATAGTAATATATTTATAATGTTATTTTACAAACAAAGGCCAGCTCTTAAGCCCCCAAGGTACAGTGCACTTACTAATGTGACATACATATTATTGCTGTAGCAGTAATAATTTTTAACATAATACTTTTAAAAGTAAGCACAAACAGTGTATGATTTTCAAAACTCTGATCCCTGGATGTGCACCCTCTCTTTTTCATAAATCCTCTTTTGATGCTTTTTGTGTAGTTCATAAAAGTAACTCCCAAACTGTCAGAGGCAATGGCAACCCAAGGCCACTACAACCAGAGGAGCAAGTGGGAGGCAAATCAAAGAAATGTCTTCTTTTCCTATTGCCAGAGGAGACGGGGGAGCAGGAGGCAATCAAGCAGAATATTTCAATAATTCATTTTTTATATTTCATGTCCTTCATCTTCTAATAGAATAGATTTTTAAAAATCTCTACAGAGAACACTTCACATTATTAATCTTTTTGTAGTAAGTTGTAAACTCCTAAATGACAGGAAGTCTATCTTATTTCTCCTCATGTTTTTAAAAAGTGTCTGTCTCTTGAACTATCACATATTAAATCAGTCAGGTCCTAGAACAAAGACTATTCTAGAAATGTTTTCTCCTAGAACGTACATGGTCTTTCTGCTTGCCAGTGATGATAATAAAAGGCCTTAATCATATCAAAAGTGCCAACTTTTCATTTTCCTGCTGAATTCCCTAGCACTAAATCTAAATCAAACCCTAGTGCAGCCAAGGTAGGTTGTTAAGATGGCCAGAGTAGCAGGTCATTTTAGCCATCTTCTCCCATCTCCCAGTGAGTACAAAATCAGCCCATAAACCACATTCTTTGATGCTCATCCAATCCTGCTTTAAATGATAAGGGTAATGGTCTAATGAACTTTCATTTGTGAAATTTCATGTTCTTCAGTCCAGACTTTGAAAGTCTAAGGGGAGAGTACAAAAGGCAATGTGGACTTTATAATTTGAGGCCCAAGCGAATTGAGAATGCAGGGTTGGGATGTCTTACAGTAAGAAAAGCAGCCTGTCAAGCATAGTTGTGGAACCACATGCATAGCCAAATGCTGTGGGATAACCCTTCTGTGTGCTGTGAATATATGTTGCTCTCGTTGGTTGATAATAAAAGCTGTTTTGGCCCATAGTAAGGCAGAACATAGCTATTCAGGAAAGTCAAATGGAATACAGGCAGAAAGAAGTGTGAGTCAAGAGAGATGTGAACCAGCCACCAAGAGGCAAGATGCCAGATAATCTATAAAGCCACGACCACATGGAAAAACATAGATTAGAAGAAATGTGTTAATTTAAGAGCTAGTTAGTAATAAGCTTGAACTGTTAGGCCAAGCATTTTGTAATTAATATTAAGCATCTGAATGATTATTTAAAAGCAGTTATGGAACAGGGCAGGACAAGGAAAACATCTGTTTATAGTCAAGACTAAAGAGACTCAGATTAATCACCTGACTTTTCTGTAAGGGTTTACAGTTTCAATGCTGCAGGCATGCAGGATAGTGTCTCCATGGATCCCATTGGTCTGAGTGTGATCACTTTGAACTGCGTGAAAACAGACTGTGTGTCTGTGAATGGGTATGTTCACTTCTGTTATCTGGGGAAAAAGAATGAGTGGGAAATATGAGTGCACAAAAAAATACTAACAAAAACGGGATGTAGCATGAAAATGACATTGAAGTTTAAGGCAATAAATGGCTTCCATGTGTAAAAGATGGCCGGTCACGTTCAGTGTTGCTGGACTAAGGTGCAATGTGTAAAATACACACAGGGTCACATATACGATACTCAGAATATATTTCTAACAAAATAAATGATCAGTTGCAATTTCTTCCACGTCAAAGACTTTATAAAAGACAGGGTACCAGTAAGTGAGGCTATGGAGATAAGTCAGCCATGGGTCCAATTTTTAAACACGGAAACTAGAAGCACTGCTCCTATACCACTTAAAAGCATGTCAGTCATTACGTGATTTCTCACTGGTTCTCTTAATCCATCCTGCTGTCTTGCATTTGCGAATTGTTAATTATTGGCTCTACTAATGCAAAACTTTCATTAACTATCATAAACTCCAAGATTAACAAGGGTCTTCCAGCTGCTACCAAGCCTTTTGTATTGTGACACCAGTCACCTCACCCCTAGCTGTTGATCCCAGCCAGTGATGACAGGTGATTTAGAACATGTGTCCTCATCCATCGCAATTGCTACTTCCACAGTACTAGCGTCAAGTGGCAATTATATAAGAAATTTCCCAATCTCAAATGTTACATATATGAAGAGTTTGTTGTTACAATTCTCCTAGTCTCCAAAGTTGTATATTTCAAGCACATGGATACACAGATAAAAAGTAAACTCAGGGGTTGGAGAGATGGCTCAACAGTTAAGAGCACTCCTTGCTTCTTCCAAACACCAGGGTGCAATTCCCAGGACCTATGTGATAACTCACAAGTCCTGTTCCAGAAGACCTAACATGTTCTTCCAAAGTTCATGGGTTACTGCACGCATGCCACACTTACAATCAGGCAAAAATGTACACATAAAATAAACAAATACGGATTTTTTTTTCCTTAGTGAACCTGTTAGGTCTGAAAAAGAATTTAAAATCTGGAGTAAATGTGATCTTTTGGAAATTTTTTAATAAATATGCACATAAGTATATGATTTTATAATGCATGTAAATAAATAACTTATAAATATCTATGGTGGATTATTTTCTGAGAAATATGAAATACTAAGGATTTTGAGCAATAAGTAATCGATTTTAATTTATTTTCATGAATCTCTAAGGTCACATTGAATTATTTGCTGCAATGTGTGACTCTTGAAACACTTCAATGGCCTCTGTATGAGTATAGAAATGAGCTCGTCAATTGTTTCCTGCTAACACTTCCAAAATGGATGGCAAATATGGAGTGTCTTTTGATGCATCTATAGTTTGGTTTTAGTTCCTGAATTTCAACAAAGTTGAAAGGCTCACTTTTAAATTTCAAATTACTTTGCAAGTGAAGACTTACCTTGTGATCTGCAGCATCTTTCCTTGTGCTATCTGGTTGCAAGGCCTTTGGTTACATGGAGCAGAAATTTGCACTCAGGGACCTGGGCCAAGGTGGAAGAAGAGCCCTGTGTAGAGATGGAGGGAAAGAGTCACTGGACTAAGCTGTCCTCTGATTGCCATGCCACACGCACACCATGGCATGAACCCCTCCAACACACATGCACACATCATATGTGTACTCATGCACTTGCAAAAAAAGTAAGGAATCTCGGTCATTACATTTGTTATCATTTTTTTCTAGTATATTTTTCTAAGAGAGATTAAGTAATAACATCTAACCACCCACAGAAATAAGGCTCCAGAAAACACCAGACAGCCATTTTACCCACCACTAAATCACTGAATTTATTTGCATACAGATTTATTTCTCATATGACTAGTGTGTTGGTGTTATATTAAAGAATTTGTAGAAATTGTTCATTATTTGCAAATGAAGATAAAAGATTCCACATACTTAAAACTGAACATTTACAAGAAAGTTCTTGGTCACCTTAAATTAAAGTCTGTTGCTGCTACCTGGCTTCTTTATACAACAATATCAGAAACGCCAATAAAGCAAATAAGCTACCAACCACCTAATGTGTGTATCATATATGCAAAACTAGTTAGTAAAAGTCACAAGAAAGCTATTTTATAGTGCTATATGCCAAATATTCATAGTATACATCCTTTGGGTTCTATATTTTATTTAAAATTTAAGTATTTTAATGTTGAGAAACTTTTATTAAAAACATTTGGAGTATTAATACCATCCTGGGTTTGCCCCTTAACACAACAATAAGACATATTTTAAATACATGTTTTCTGGTAATACAACTTTAAATAATCTGGCCTCAAATTATTCCTTAAAATAAAATCTCAGTGTCTTTGAAGCATAAACTGTTTCTTAAGTATCTATTCTGTGTTTCACAAGCAGCAAATTATTCCTTAAAATAAAATCTCAGTGTCTTTGAAGCATAAACTGTTTCTGAAGTATCTACTCTGTGTTTCACAAGCAGCAGGATTGTGAAACACTCTGCCTGTCATTTATCTGGGGACCATCATTGTACTTCTGAGTCATTGGACTTTACCAGTTCTTTTTTATATAATGTATTTGTTCTTTTAAATTTCATTTTACATTCCAACCACAGTTTCCCCTCCCACCCTTCTCACTACCTCCCCCCCCCCCCAGCCCACCAGCAGTCCAATCCTCCTCATGGGTAAAGGCTCCCATGAGGAGTCAACAAAGTCTGACACAGGAGGTTGGGGTAGGACCAAACAATTCTCCTGTGCATTAAGGCTGAGCATGAAATCGCACCATAGGGAATGGGCTCCAACAAGCTTGCTCATGTACCAGGTTTGTATCCTGGTCCTACTGCCAGGGACCCCTCAGCTAGTCCAAGCTTCACAATGTGTCCACTCTTACATAGCTAATTTTTTGTTTTGTTTTACTTTACTTTACGGACTTTATTACTTTTTATATATTTTTATTATTGTTGTTATTATTTATGGGAGGGGGTCGGTAGGGGGGTATGGGAGGGAGGGAGGGAGAGGGAACTTGGATCGATATGTAAAATAAGAAAAAAAATAGAATTTTACTAATTCTTAAGTGGATCAACCACACTGACCATTAAGTTACATAGTACTTGGAAATGAGCCCATGCTGCTGATCACTTAAGTCCTGTTCACTTTTGCCAATGAGGATGTGTTTCACACCTCACATTCAGGGCTGTCTCTCCTGATATCAGTAAAGAAAAGGCTGAAAACAGCAAATGATCTCTAGAAATCACCCAATAGAATATTGACTTATCTTCTGGAGCTTTCCAAGGGAAACTATCAACCCAGGGAAAGACTGGGCTAAAAGTAATTTCATTTACTTTTGGGAAAGCATCTAAGATGCATGCACGCACGCATGCATGCATGCATGCACGCACCCATGTGCACACACGCGCGCATGCACACACACACACACACATACATCAACTTGTATGGAGAATAATAAAAAATATATATAGTTATATTCATTGAATGAGGCAAATCATTGTTAGTTTATAGTCTCATTGTTTTGGTAATATATTAAAATAAGGTAAAACAGGGAAAAGTACTTTGTGAGGAAAGACAAAGTCATGATATAGTTATGAAGTAACACTGAGAAAAATTATCACTATCTTACTTAATAAAAATCTACTGAATCAAAGTCCATATGTGATACATTAAGTACATAATAACACATAATAAATATATGTGTTATGTATGTTTTATATACACATATAAAATAAAAGTATATATAAAGGAGAAGATATGATAAAGAATATATTAGCTCTCACCTTCAAGAACAAAATGAAAAGAGCCATTAGTACCAGAAAGAAGAGGAGAAACATAATGAGATGGCACACAACCATTAATGTTTATTTATATAAATAGACAAATCCATGGTTCCCAAGAAGCAATGTAATGCTTGGTTAGAAGTTATCCAAACCCTTCGTTACTACTTCATAAATTATTGCTATTTCAAGTAGCTCACCACATAGAGGAAAGTTTGAAGGGTCCACTTCCTGTGCTCTGCGCAAAATCCATTCACTTCCCTGGCCCACAGCAAATGGAAACTTTTGGTTTCCTTGTAAACAAAACAGGGATTTTTTTTTTCACATTAGACTGAGCTCCCAATGGGAGGGGAACACACTCGATTTGGAGAGTTTTCTTAGGGAGAGGGAACAGAGTGAAGATCTTTACAATCTTCACAACCATGCTTTGTGATTGGCAATAGACCAATCTGATTGAACAAGTGGTGTATACAGACAGTAAGAGACATTTTCTCTCACACTCCATGCTCCACATATTTCATATTCAGTATCACCTTAAAGAGCAAGTTTTAAAATTCTAGAAGAGCAGAGCATGATAAAGAAAAAAAAAATCTCCAGGAAACAATGTGGTATGTGCCTAAGCAACAGTAATTTGAATGAATTAAATATGTTGACTGTGGCTCATCTGCAAGGCTTCTACAAACTCAGCCCACATCTCCTAGAGAGTAATGTGTGCTAATGAAACCAAGGAGGTACAGACTGACTGCAAACAAGAGCTATAAATAGAGGATGCTTTTGATTAAACATGTTGATGTGTGCACAAAGGTTTGTGTTTCACTAATTATCAGGACTGTGGACTAAATGAGGTATCTTTTCAGCTACAGTTTGATCTGATACCATACAGAGTTCAGTGGCATTAAAAACACATCTATTTGGCCCCTAATTATTAAGTATTTTGTTAAATAAACTTCCATTTGTATCTTGACTTAATTACAGAAAGGAACCTGGAAATAATTTAGTGTTCAGGAAAATAGAAAACTGAATTATTTTTAAAATATATTTTTCCTGAAGTAGTTTTTAACATATTTGTAGTACACTATAACTTATCACAAATTAATATAACTTTAACAGGTTGTCCATAGCAAAAGGAATACTATATTAATTTGTCTTCTATAAGACCTCCTTGTATGGAACAAGTAGCAATATTTATGCATCAGATTTGAATATTTAGGGGATGTTGAAGCTCAGAGAAACGTGACAGGAAAAGTCAGTCACTTTATTTACAGGAGATTTCTATCTCACTACTGTCAAACCATATATTTGTATTTTCTGAATTTTCATCTGTCTTACTTTGCTTTGTCAATTTTATACAGCCTAGGAATCTCATTTAAGAGATAAGGTTACCCAGATCAGATCGGCATATATGTGGTGGTCATCTTGATTACTAATTGATATAGAAGTGTCCAGGCCACGAGGGTGGTGTCATTCCCTTGGCACATGGCCCTGGATTGCATTAGAGAGCTACCTAAACCCGAGTCTGTGACTGAACTAGCAAATCACATTCCTCTATGGTATCAGATTCAAGCTCCTGCTTGACTTCCTGCCCTTACGTCTCTCAGTGATGAACTCCATCCTGTAAGCTGAAGTAAATGCTTTCTTTCTATGAATTGCTTTAAAATACTGTCTTGTAGTTCTTAAGCAAGAGGTCTTCAGGAAGGCAACACTTGTACATGCAGATCTGGTGTGATGATACATCTGAGTTATGCTTTGTGAGAAAGTGTCTCTGATACTATAAAAATATACGATCTTCTGATTATCCTGTGTACACACACACACACACACATGCTTGCACACTAAATAAAATGGAAAAGATATATTTTTAACGTAAAAAATAATCCTGTAAATGGAGATATTTTCATGCCATTAGGATATTTAAAGGCTGAAAAGTTTAAGTTAAGAAAAATGAATTGAGATTGCTTATAGGCCGGAAGCCGGGACCTTAGTTCTCTTTCCCATCTTCAAGATGGTGAGTGAAAAAGCTGAGAAGCCTGGCAAAAAAAGAGAAAAATCCTCCAGCCAAGAAGGCTGGCGGTGATGCCGCAGGTGCCCCTGCTGCCGATGCAGCCACAAAGGGTGACCTGAGGTTAAAAAGCCCAAGAAGGGGGAGCCGCATTGCAGCCGGAACCCTGTCCTGGTTAGAGGAATTGTCAGGTACTCCCCATCTGCCGTGTATTCCAGAAAGGCCCTGTACAAAAGAAAATACTCAGCTGCAAAACCAAGGTTGAAAAGAAGAAGAAAAAGGAGAAGGTCCTTGCTACTGTCACCAAACCAGTTGGTGGTGACAAGATGGTGGTACCCGGGTGGTTAAGCTTCGAAAAATGCCCCGGTATTACTCTACTGAAGATGTTCCTCGGAAGATGCTGAGCAATGGCAAGAAGCCCTTCCGTCAGCATGTGAGAAAGCTTCGTGCCAGCATCACTCCCGGGACTGTCCTGATCATCCTCACTGGACGCCACAAAGGCAAGAGAGTGGTTTTCCTGAAGCAGCTGGGCAGCGGCTTGCTACTTGTGACGGGACCTCTTGCCCTCAACAGAGTTCTGACTGATGCTTACTTCAAGAAGAAGCAACAGCACAAGCCCGGGCACCAGGAGGTCGAGATCTTTGACGCAGAGGAATAGAAATACGAGATTACAGAGCAGCACAAGGCCCATCAGAAAACCGTGCTCTCGTGGACTTGCAGCTTTTGCCAAAAGATCAAAGCTGTTCCTCAGCTTCAGGGCTACCTGCGTCTCAGTTCTCTCTGACAATTTAATTTAATTAGGTTGCTATCAACCTAATTAAACAGCTTCATATGTTAAAAAAAAAAAGGAAAGGAAAGAGAAAAATGAAAATGAAATGAATTTTGTATTTTCTGAATGGCAGAGGAAATAAAAAAGGAGGGAAGAGGAGTTTTTACAGGATACGAGTTTCAAACTGTTTGGAGAGAAAAATCTAGGACGAAAACCATACTGACACTGGACCAACAATAATTCTGGCAAACGTGGTGTATTACAGTTTGCAGTTTGAGAGATCGCTACACGAAAGGCCAGTGGGTAGCCTCCCTCGAACTCCTAATGTCCCAGTAAAATCTACCTGTAACCAACTTTGTTTTCTGAAAGAATGAATGTGCATATGTATGTGAGGATGTATGGACATAATCACATGTGCATAAATGAACAGAGGTGCATGTGTTAATAAAGCACACAACTGGGAGGAAACACAAAAGTAGCAATCTTCTGGCAGAGCACACCAGCATCCAGCATGGTGAAAGATTCAGATATGCCCCAAAAGTCCGACTTTGAGGGCAGTTTTGTCTAGTTATCAAGGAATACGGTTTCTGTGTCGCATATCTCATTATATCATGAGCTCTATAGAAATATTCTTTTGATGTGAAAGACATCGATTTGAGCAGTAGTAAATATGCAGGAAAAGGAAATGCTCAGAGTGAAATAGTATCAGAACTAATGTAAGGGGAGTGTCAGGGCTGAGATCTGACCTGGGATCTCAATTTCTTATACTTTTTGTGGAGAGAGCTTCATTAATCTGCCATAAACAGATGCTACAAGAAAGCAGAATGATTTTTAAAAATATGATACCAATAAACTTATCTAACAGTGAAATGAATAAGCCCAAAGTTGAAAGATTAGTTTTGTTAGCATGCAAAAGGGAAGAGTAGACCTTGAACCTTGTCAAATATGCTTCTCAGTATAATAAAAAGTAAAAAAATAAAGTATTTTATAAACAAATAAGCAAAAATTATTGCTGCCAGGTGGTGACACATATCTTTAATCCCAGCACTTAGGAGGCAAAGGCAGGCGGAACTCTTTGAGTTCGAGGCTACCCTGGTCTACAGATCTGTTACACAGTGAAATCCTGTTTAAGAAAACCAAAAATTAAAAATTGCTTATTTTAACAAAAACTACTTAACACGGGGCTTTTGTTTGAATTTATCTCCTCATCCATTGTAAGTAGACTATAGTGTTACACAGCTAATATGCAAGCATATAACTACACATACCAATAGCAAGCATATGAGGAAACACAATACAAGTAAAGCAACTGAACAAACATTCATCATTACTTTATTAATAAACAATCATGTCATGAGAATGGCCTAAAACAAGTTAATTCATTTTGATTCCTTTCTCAAGTATTCTGAAAAAATAACAAAAAGTAATTAAATATTTGAAAATAAATGGGTATGTTGTTGCATACCTATAATCTCAGTACTCAGAGGGTAGAGGCTGAAGACCAGAATTTCAAGTTTATTCCTGGTTCCACAGCAACTTTGACATCAGGCTGGGCCATATAAATCACTGTCTCAATTAAAAATAAAAGGAATCATTATTTGATCAAAAGTTTGATCCTCAGCCTACCGCATTATTTTCTAACACTTTCTGTTTAACACAGATCAAGTATTACAGGTTATCATCTTGGTTCCACCTTTAGAGCAAGAAGATTTCAAATGATGATGGACTTCTGAAAGGGGTTATGTGAAGGAAAGGTGATAATGTCATTGACATAAAAAGGTGGGTGAAACTAATCAAAGGTCCATGGTCGAGAATTAATGGCTGAATCCCCCCCCCTCTAAAAATCTTGATGAGATAAAAAAGCAAGCATATGATCATGAGAAAATAAGAGTTATTGGCAATCAAGGTTATGAATGGACTTCATGATCCTAGCAGAAGTGCAATGAAAAGGGTAGGAAATATCCAAAGTGTCTTCAAGAGTTCCCAAACCAAGAGGTATTTCAGCTGAACATTGTTGGAGAAAAGGAAGTTCCCAAAACAGGAAAACAAATTACTCACAGAAAATCAGTGTGACCTGAGAGGACAAAGAAGGGGTGAGTGAGAAGAAGAGAATTTCTCACCAAATAACCCCAGAGCTCCAGTGAGCACAGAATCATTTCAGAGGAGGAGGGCATTCATAGAGAACAGAGTACCGGCAAAGCCACCTCAGTGCCCAGTCCTCTGTAGGCTTCCTCTTGTAAAGAGTATTGGAAAAAATGAAGAAGTCATTGAGGATTCTCTAGTTCCAAGTCACTGTTTTCTCATATTTCTCTTGCACTTCAAAGTTGAGAGACTTCAGGAAATTTTGTTCACCCATTGAAGTTGAATTTGTGATTGTCTCCCTGGGTTGCTAAAAGACTTAAAAACACAAAGCATGCTATCTGGCACAGAATTTCATTGTACAATTGGCAGTAGTATTTACTGGAAATTGTAACCTTAAAGGCCACTGAATTTTCTAATAGGGGAAGAAAATACAAGGAACATTTTCTATGGAAGAGAGAATAACGTTATTCCTGGAGCCCGAACTTAGAACGCTCCCATGTCCTAATGGAACATCACTCTCAATTGTGAAGGTACTATAGAACACAAATTTCCCTTATAGAAGTTTTGAATATGATAGTTTTCATATCTGGGTCCTTGCACATTGCTTAAGAGCACAAACATTGTTTAGATTTGAAGGATTTTCAGTGTTAATAACTGGAATTTCCTGACTGATTACATGAAGACTTTAAACAAAGTTATAAGCTTACCACCACTACACATCTCTCTCACATCCCTGTCTCACTCTGCCTTCCCTTGGAGAACAGAATGTTAAAAGAAGTATTTCCTAATTGTGGTTACTGATTTCATCTAATTTTCATACTGTCACTCATGATAGATACAGTTAATTTTTGCTGTTCTGTATGTATACCAGATATTGTCATTTATACCATTAATCACCTGCATAATTGTCTTAAAAACAACGCCCATTCTTATATGTTTTATCCTAAAATAGAATTATTTCAGACATCCTGCTGTTAATGGCATTGAATCCTAATTACTTCAAAATGAACCCATTTGTCACAAATATAGATCCTAAAGCAGACATGTTTATAGTAAGAAATGGAACAATATTTTAAATTTGCTACTCTCAATGAAGCTCATTTTTCTATTAGATTCAGCTGTTCAGCCTCTCACAGTCCCTTTGACCAATTTTATTAACACACCCATTTTTATTTAATCTAAAAATAAAAGTATAAATTGTCCCTTACTGAAAATTTGTATTCAGAACTGTGGGGCAAACAGCATAGCTAAAGATAAATGTTTTCATAACACAAACTAGACTGTGAAATGGCCTCTCAAGTACGACCCACTGGAAGGTAAATTATGTCAGCAAAGTGAACCAACAAATTGTTTATCAAATGACATGTGATGTAATGGTATGGATCATGATCTCATAACAATTTATTCAGTTTCTATAATCAATAGTGTTTTTATGTTCATATGCTTTATAGCATATTGATTTTGGTTCCATCATATTTTTCATATAACAAGTACTTAAAGTTCTCTTCTGATTATAAAAAAACTAAGAATTTGCCTACTCCTAACCAATATACTGAAGAAAGCAGTAGTTTTAGATATGAGTTTCCTTTGGCCTGACCTTTCTTCTTCTCTGCAAAGAATTATCCTTGCAGCTTTCTACTTGCCTTACATTCATCAATAAGAGCAGATCTGCTAACTCAGGGTCTTCTCACCCCCAAATTGCTATTCTTATTTTCTTCTTTCAAAAAAATGGGTATTAATTTGGTAATTTTATATTCATTATGAGAAACACATTATTGAATACATACTCTAAATTATATTTTCCTGAATTGTCCTATCCATCAATTGCAAATTTATTAATCTGTGGTGTTTGTAAAATCCAGATATATAATTTCATTCCACAGAGTAACACACCATGTATGCCACTGTGATCCAGGAACACAATGATAAAGCCCAAGGTTTCATACCAACTGATGCCAGTGTAGCCAGCACACACTCACAGGAGCTTGTGGTGCTGCCAATATCAACACACTTGCTACACTATCAGACACACAAATTACAACAGTACAACTATGTGCAATGCACACTGATTAGTAAGAAACTGTAGTTGCTCATCTATGTACCTACTATTCCTTTTATCATCATTTCTGAATCTTCCTGTGATTTGGCTTTAGCGTGTTAACCGTGAGACACTCTTAAGCTGCTGTTCTGGAGCTGTTCCCAGAAGAGCTGTGGTTATCATAGAAGGTAGCATTTTCTGTGTGTAACTTTCTTTAGCCACTTCCCCTGGAGAAACACTTAGTGGTAGATGATGGGGATATTGATGGCCTTGATTCCATGAGGGTCTGATTTAAAAGTAAGACAGAAATTTAGAAAAATAAAACCACGCAAGTGCTTACAGGATAGGAGTGTCAAATCAAAACAACTCTGAGATACCAACTTACTCCTGTCAGAATGGCTAAAATCAAAAGCACCAACGACATTTTACCCTGGAGAGGATGTGGAGAAAAGGGAACACTCCTCCACTGTCGGTGGGAGTGCAGACTCCTACAGCCACTTTGGAATCTTGATGTCTTTAGAAAATGGATACAGGGCATAAAAAGTGATGATGTTATGCGGAGAGATGCTGGGATTAAATGGAGATCAATGAGGCTGACAAAAATCAAGTATCTAATATTTTTTGTCAGAAGTGGAATCCTGGTTTGTATATAAATGACAGGAAAGCAGCATATGGCCTCTGTGGAGGAATGAAGGGGCCACACATTAGAAGGTAAGGAAGGCAATGTGTGGGGACACTGGGAGCAAAGGAGCAAAGGTGTGACTCTTCTCTACTACATCTCCCAGAATCCTCCTTGTCTCCTACTCCGGCCTATCTTGCTTTCCTATTGGCCAACAGTGTTTTATTCATTAACCAATAAAAAGCATATTTATAGAATGACATTTCCCATCAACTTTGCCCCTGCTCTCCTCCTTTACCCCCATTACTTCTCCTTTTGTTGTTGTGGTTTGTACTTGTAGTCGCCATCATCATCATCTTAGTGTCTTCCTTCCTCCTCTCCCTCCACCCCTCCCTCCTTCCCGCCTGCCAGTCTGCCTTTTGATGACCAGGCTGGCATCAAACTTACTACATGGTTTAGGATAATCTTTTCTTTTTCTCTCTTTTTCATTACTATTTTATTTATTTTACATACCAACGAATAGTTTCCCTCCCTCCTCTGCTCCCGTTCCCTTGTCCCCCCTCCACTCCCCTCCCCTGCCTCTTTTCTACATCCCCTTCCCCCACCATCCATGAGGGTAAGGCCTCACATAGGAGTCAACAAAGTAAGGCATATTAAGCTGAGGCAGGACCCAGATCCTGCCCCCTGCATCAAGGCTGAGCAAGACATCCCACCATAGGGATTGGCTTACAAAAAAAGGCAGCTAATGTATCAGTGATAGATGCTAGTCCCACTGCTAGGGGCCGTACAAACAGACCATGCCACACTACTGTCACAGGTAAAGGTCCAAGGTTGGTCCCATACAAGCTCCTTAGTTGTCCGTCTAGAGTCAATGAGCACCCAAGAGATCTGGTCAGCTGTCTCTGTGGGTTTCCCATTGATCTTGATCCCTACTTGCTCATATAATCCCTCCTCCCTCTCCTCAACTGGACTCCTGAAGCTCTGCCCAGTGCTTGGCTGTGACTTAAACTTCACATCCTCTTGCTTGCATCTCCCAAGTGATGATGGGTTTATAGCTGTGTGCCATCATGTATGGTTTTTCATTCTGCCCTGCTTTTTCTATCCGGGCATCTCCTCAATAGCTTCCTTCACTCACATAAACGCATAGACATGAGACATCTATGACTTACAGGCTAAAGCGTTCTCTCCTACTTTAGTTTTTACAAGTATTGTTCTATTGAGCATAAATACATGCATAGGTTCTAATGAATTTCCATAGCCTGATTGCTGCATAATTTCTGCGTTAAGAATATGACATTTCAGGATTAAGAAGATGGTTCATTGGATAAATCAATTGTTACAGAAATGTGAGGACCTAAGTTGTGTGTCCCAAGAGCTCATGCAGAACTAAATATAGGCAGACACAGGAGAAATATCTAGAAGCTCTGAGTCCAGCTAGCTTGGAACATACAATGGAGAACAAGAGAATCTTTCCACAAAGAAACTAGAAGGTGAGTATTTATATATGAGGTTGTCCTCTGACTTTTGTCCATCTGTACATACACACACACACACACACACACACACAGAGAGAGAGAGAGAGAGAGGAATGCACACATACTATGACACTCAAAACCTGTTTTCCTATTTTCCTGTTTTCTCTGATTGGTGATTCTTTCATAATGGCCACATTGTATTTTTGTGAGGTTATCTCCTGAGATAGCAGACAATAGTCACCAGAAGACCCCAAAGACGGATGGCTGTCTATGGTCTATGCATAAATGTGACATCGAGGCTGCATTGCAGGATTATCACCTAGCACTCACTTTAATGACCCTCATTTCATTTATTTATTAGATCACAGCAGCTGGTGCTGAAAATCTAGGTCTCTGGCCCATCAGCATTCACACATCTCAAGTCAATTTCTGTTTACAGCACCATTTAATGGCTGATCTTAAGCAGAAAGTTTGGCTAAGGCTTTTAATTACAAGAACATTTTTATGGCCTTGAAATTTAAAATTAGGAGGGTTTAATTGTGTTTTTACTACCTGACTCTATTTTTCGCATAATGTCTTAATTTGATGCACCAATGTTCTGGTACAACCTGAATTTTTCCTTAGCATATGGGCAGAAAGTATTTGTATGTTTTTCAAAATAATAATAAGTTTTGACAAATAAGAAATTTAAAACTCAAAAATGAGCATCTAGTGTCTGGTTACAGACATGATAGTTTTTGAGACAAGTCTCACTGTGAAGCTCTGGCTGGCCTGGAACTCACTATGTAGACCAGGCTGGCCTCGGACTCACAAAGATCCACCTACTTCCTTTTCCTGAGTACTGAAATTAAAGACATATGCTACCACACCCAGCCTACACATATGATTTTCAAAAACTAGAAAAATGTGAAAGCTCTATTACGTATGAAATAATAGATTAATTTAGCCATATGCTTAGTTTTTAGAAAATTTAAAATGAAATCTCCACCAGGGGCTTTTATGCACTCCATAAATTTAAATACCTTAATAGTTTATATAGGTATTAGTATGATTTCGGATACAATTTAGTAACATTTATGGTATTTCTCCAATGATGTGAGCTGCTTTATAAAGAGAGCCATTACCCTAGACTCAGAGAGCAGTGAATGGATACTACAGCAAGAAAGGAAAAAGGGATAAGCCTTACATTTCATCAGCAGGACAGGAGTTGTGTGTCATACATGCTTTCCCGTTCAACATCAAATTCTGCAAAAAGAAAGGGTCATATCACACCTCACCTCCTGTCTATTGTCTCACATTTTTGGTAGAATAAGAAAATTGCTTTGTCACTAATTCTTTTTCATTCCAAATTATTTTTTCAATGTTACTTCAATGAATACTAGAAAATAGGTATTTAAGAAATGCAGAATTATTTGAAATTTCATGTCCACTCAACTTCTGAATATCACACCTATAGTTGTTTATTTACCTATGACTCAAAATACTTAGTTAGCATCCAGAAGTGCTAGTCTCCTAAGTTACAATCCCAGTTTAGTTTTGTTTTTGTTTTTGTTTTTGTTTTTTTACCATGAGCCCTTAAATCTCCCTGGAGAACCATATAATAATTATACCTTTGTCCTGACATCACATATTACACAAGTGAGCATCTTCCTCAGAGGAAGGATCTGCTCATTTTCCCTTTACTATAACATATATACGTGTGTGTGTGTGTGTGTGTGTGTGTGTGTGTGTGTGTGTGTGTGTGTGTGTACCCTGTGTGGCACAAAAATTGATGGTAATCTAAATTGTAGCACAGACTCCAATCTGAAAGTCAAGTTTAATTTGTAAGGGTCTACAGTGTAATGTAAAACCATTTTTCCCATGTGTTGAGCACACCTTACATCTAGTTCTAAACACTCATTAGAGAGGAAACAAATGGGATGCAATATTTCCTCTCTTTTTGGAAATGAAATAAAACTTCCTGTTGGTTCAATGACAAAGACCTATGAACTTTAAAACGCACACGTTAAATCAGACCTCTGCATCAAAGAGAGTGCATAAAAACTTGTGCCATGCTGACTGACTTAGCTAGATCCTGAAAAGAAGAGAGAACTTGGGGGAGACCAGAAGGTTTATTTTTGTTTTTGTAATTTAAATAACATTTTTTTATTTATTTTATATACTGACCACAGCTTTCCCTCCCTCCTCTCTTCCCAGTCCCAACCTCTTCCAATCTACCTCTCTCCCCTTCCACTCCTCCTGCATCTTCATTCAGGAAGGAGAGCAGATTTTTTATCTTTTCAAGTTCCCGCAAGAGGTTTCCACTGATATTATAACTGACTGTCTTAATACTTATCACATGGTGGTTTTACAACTTGTCTTTGCTTAATTATGTCCTGGGCAATATGTGATTCATTTCTGAGTATGCATGTGATTGCCCTAATGTCCTGTGTTTGTCCTCCTCAAGTGCAAATGGATGTTTATAAATATTGAACCAGGGATGGCGTTACCTGCCCGTAGCACTCAGGAAGATGAGGTAAGGTATCTGAGGGTTCATAGCACCTGAACTGCATAGCACAACCTCATATAACAATAAAACAGATAAAGTTTGTAAAGGTTTAAGAAAAAACGTTGACGCATCTTTCTTCTCAAGCTCCATAGTTCTGTGTCTTATTCTTGAACAATTAACAGGTTAACAGGTTCCGTAGCACGGAGTCTTATAGAAATCCATTAAAATTCAGTATCACCTTTTTGTCTCCCCCTCACCTTTACCTCTATTAAAATTATTTCTACAATTATAAGGAGTATGTTTTTCTGCCCACCACCGATCTGGTCCCACCGCGGCGCCAGCCCCAAATAACACACTGAGTCTCTATATTTGATATAATGCTGTTGGCCAGGTACTAGTTTCTTATCGGCTAGCTCTGTCTTAAGTATTAACCCATTTCTGTTAATCTTTGTATTTCCATGTGGTCTTACTGGAGAGCCGTTTGGCATCCTGCTCTCTCCAGACTCTCCATCTTGACTCCTCCTTACTCCTTCCTCTTTCCTCCTTGTGTCCTAGTCCCTCCTCTCTTGCTTTCCTATTGGCCAACAGTGCTTTATTATTAACCAGTATGAGCAACGTATTTACAGAATAACATTTCCCATCACTACAATGCTTCTTTTTAACACTCAAAAGTCAAGACAATTTATCTTTAAATTCATTCTATTATTCTGCATGTGGTGTTTTGCCTGCATGAATGTGCGTGCCATGTATATGCAGTGCCCCTGGGGATCAAAACACGTCCCGACTTCTGGGACTCCAGTTACAGAACGTGTGGGCCACTGTGTATCTTTGGGGGGGGGTGGTGAAACTTGGGTCTTTTGGAAGAGCAGCCAGCACTACTAATAACCACTCAGCCATCACTCGACCCTCGGTGGGAGGATAGGATCTAATCAGTGCTCCTGATACTCTGAGCAACAATGTGGTTTGACTTTATCTGTTTGTGTCCATGCTTGGTTTGGCCCTAACATGTTCAATAATTTTAAGCCCGAGTACAATTGTAAGTTCCCATTATTTTCTATTGTCTTACTTTCTTATATTAATATATATGTACATATATATATATATATATATAGTTGGTGATGAAATGACATATTACATATGAAATCATCTGTACTTAGAATTTCAATCATAAGTTTGTTGATTATCTCTTTCAGAAGACATTGATGCTACAAAAATAAAGCACATTGTACAACTTGTTACCCTTGGGCAAGGATGAATCTAGCCCCATAAAGCAACTTCAACATGATTTGCTGTCCCTGGGCTTGGGGACCTCTTGACTCTGGGAGGAGCAGCAATTGAGATTGGTAAAGGGAGTGGAGATATAATAATAAAACAATGAAGCTGAGAAATAAGTGTAAACTTCAGAGACATTGTGACTGCCTGCTCCTGGGTGAACCCTCAGGACCGGAGAAGACGTGTGTAGGAAAGAAGGAATGCGAGGCGGCAATTTCTGTGAACATTTTCAGGGCTGTGCTAGCAAGCATGAATTTAAGGAGAATGATCAAGGACAGTACTCAATGAAGTTGATTTAGACTGTAGGTCAAGTAGTGAAATTTGGATCATATGAGAAAATCCACAAGCACTGACAATTTATCATCTGAGGCATATAATAAAGGGAAGGGTGGGAGGAAAGAATGAAAACGGAAAGAAACAAAGGGAGATCATCAATTTAGCTGCTCTGTTTGAAGGTGAGAAATATACGGCTCCCCCTCCCTCTGTAACACAGTCATTGGCCAAGTCTCAGCTGTGGTTTTTATCTTAGGCTGAGTTTCTTTGTTTTTCTAAATTACGGTTTTGTTTGGAAGTTGCTACCATAGTTCCTGCTATAAGTTGCCCTGCCTTCTACAAAAGAATTACATTCAGCTCTGCTCCTCGACCTTTTCATGCAGATTGGTAAAATGCATTGTTTCTTGCCTCTGGAGGATTGTGTGACATTAAAACTCTGTCCTGTTTCAAAAGTGCTTCTGAACAGAGTGAAAGTCAACTGGAAGCTCCCAAGCTCACATAGTCACCATATTTGATGTGGAGTCCTATTTACAGATGACTCTCAAAGCACCTTTTGCAGGGAGTTATTGTTGTAAGTAGAAACAGTAGGGATGATGGACAAGAAAGCCATCCATCATGTTTATTCACACAGGGCATGCTAACAACAGAGCGAGCGAGCACAGCTTGCCAGATTTTAATTGTGTTCATGGTATATCTACAACCTACAGAAAAGAAGACTGCTTTAATTCCTGGACTAAGGCTAGGAAAGAACTTAATTCCTTTATCATAATCCCCATTCTGTAGCCTTTCCATCCATCTTCTTTGGGTTTGCCTATAAACATCAACAATTCTAGAATTGTTCTAAGGAAAGTTTTGAAAACTTGCATTTACTTATTATTTTAATTTATTTTTGAATAATATTTTCCTTACTGATTTGACACTGTCATACAATGAATTTTTAAAAGATTCAACCCCTTCCCCCAATTCTTCTCATAATGACCCTCTCCACTTTCAATGCCACACGGAAGTTTGGGAAACATCCCCCCACACACAAACACACATTGAGTCCAGTTCGTGTTAAACTACTTTTTAGTAATAAACCCTACCCCGATATGACACACCAGAAGTTACATCATTAAAAAACAAACAACAACTGACTGACTATTCCTGTCCCACTAGCTATCAAATGGAAATAACTCCTCAGATAGCTGTAGAATTTCATGCCCTTCTTCTTACAGTCTAGTCTGAACACACCAGCTGAGCAGGCCAGTTCTTTATGCAAAGAACTATAGACAACTGTAGAAAATGGGAAGCAAGAGACGGTAGGTCTTCCCCAGGGAAGAGCTTCCCAATGAAAGGAATCAAAGGCCTTTGACAAATGCAAAAGCATTCATTGGTTAAAAACCCTGGGGAGAAGCCCCTGCTAACCCAAAGGCCACTCCAGCCAAGCAGCCACCTCTCTTCTGCTCCCACATATGTAGTCTTCCCAGTCTCACCCCCAGCTCAGTTTCTTTCCTTTCTGACCCTGTCCCCAAGGGATAACAAAGATCTCCTCCCCCATGACCTTCAATTCCCCAACTCATCCCATTGTCCAGCCTGGAGCTGAGTGGAGCAGAACTGTAATAATTTGCTGGGGTAATCCTCCCTGCAGGGGCAGAGTTGTTACAATTGCACTGGGGAAACCTCACCTCCAAATTACAAATCAAAAAGAAATGGATAATTTTCCCCCCAATGGATACCGCGTCCCAAAGTTAAGTTAGGATCAGATAATCAATTTTAATAGACCTATAACCCCTAGTGAAATAGACGCAGTCATTAAAAGTCTCCCAAGTGCACTGGGAGTGTCACAGTGTCCCATAATTCCTGGCTAGTGTGAGGGACTAGGAAGATTGAGTCAGGGGAAGAAAAGAGAAAAGAAAGGAAAGAGATACCATAATAGAGGGAGCCATTATAGGTTTATAGAGAAATCTGACATTAGGGAAATCTCCAGAGATATACTAGGATAACCCCAACTAACAATCTAAGCAATAGTGGAGAGGCTACCTTAAATGTCCTTGCCCTATAATGAGATTGATGACTACCTTATATGCCATACTAGAGCCTTCATCCAGTAGATGAGGGAAACAGAAGCAGACACTCATAGCTAAACACTGAACTGAATTCCTGGAATACAATTGTAGAGAGGGAGGAGTGATGAGCAAAGAGGCCAAGACCATGCTGGGTAAACCTACAGCAACTGTTGATATGAACAAGGGGGCTCATGGACCCCAGTCTGATAGCTGGGAAGCCAGAATAGGATGGAACCAGGCCTCCTGCATGTGGGTTTTAATTAGTAAGTCGGGGCAGTCTATGAGGCCTCTGGTAGTGACAGAGCATTTATCCCTAGTGTACAAATGGATAATGGGAGCCCATTCTACATAGAAGGATATGCTCTCATACTAGACACATGGGGGAGTGTCTAGGCCCTGCCCCAAATGATATGACAGACTTTGATGATCCCCATAGAAGGCCTCACTCTTTCTATGGAGCAAAGATGGATGGGAATGGGGTCTGTGGGGGCTATAGGAGAATGGGTGGGAGAGGGAATGGGGATTGATGTATAAAATAAGATTGCTTCTATTTTAAAATAAAACAGGAAAAAAATGCTTGCAAACCGAATTCAAGAATACACAAAAAAGAGAATCTACCATAATCATGTAGACCGATGCCTTCTTGATCATGCCTGAAAAGCAGGTGTGTTTCTACATACAAAAATCAATAAATGTAATCCACTATGTGAACAAACTGAAAGAAGAAAAATACCCTGTCATCTCATTGCATGCAGAAAAGGCCTGAGCCAATATCCAAGATCGCTTTGTGAATAAAGTCAAATTAACATACAACATCAGTAGCCCTTCTACATACAACTGTTTAAAGAACCGAGGAAGAAATAAAGTGAAAAATACCATTCACAATAGCCTCAAATAAAATATAAAACAACTTGGGTTATGCTAATTAAACAAGTGAAATACGTATATGATAAAAATTCAAGTTTTTGAGGAAATAAATTGGAAAAAATACAAGAAAATTGAAAGTTCTCCCATGCTCATAGATTGAGAGGATCAATATACTAAAAATGCCCATCCTACCAAAAGCAATCTACAAATTTAATGCATTCCCCATTGAAATTCCAACACATTTCTTCACAGGACTTGAAGGATAATTTTCAGTTTCATATAGAAACACACACACAGACACATACACATACACACAAAGGGATATCTAAAACACTTCTAAACAATAAAAGAACTACTATTGATATCACAGCTACCAACATAAAATTGTGCTACAAAGCTATAGTAATAAAAACAGCATGGTATTGGCATAAAAACAGAAATGCTTTTCAATGGAATCAAATCGAAGAATCAGACATAAATCAACACATTTATGAACACCTGATTTTTTATAAAAAAAAAAAAAAAACTGTGGGAAAAAAAGGCAGAATCATCAATGAATGGTTCTGGTCAAACTGAATGGCTGCATGAAGAAAAACCCTGATAGATCTATTTGTTGTGCCTACCGGAATCCTCTCAACCTCCAAGGAAGTGCAAAAGCAAAAGGTTTTCGATTGCTAAGAACCAAACCATCTGGGACCTCACTCTAAGGGAAGAGTAGGGCACCTGTATAAACTTGCAAAGTGTTTTTAAAAGGGAGAAGGGAAAGAGAGTCTTGAGACCGATAGTCTCAGCTCACAAGGTTTCCAAGGTTGCACAGATTTTACAGGGTACAAAGTTTCTTTACAAGGTCAGCAGGCTCAGTGGTCTTGTTCTCAAGATAATGGGGCAGGGAGGATGCTGGTGGTAGGCTCTGGCGTTCTTCTTTATCTCCTGAGAACAGTTTGCGGGCTCTGTACTCTGTAGTCAGGGAGTTATCTACCGGCAGAAATTCTTGTTCTCTCTAGTTTTCCCTTCTTGCCATAATTTTATACCTTTTAATTATTAATTTTTCTATCACACTATTATTATCACCCTAAACAGAATTCAATTCCAAATGTATCAAGATCCCAGTGTAAAGCCAGATCCATTGAATCTGACAGAAGACAAAGTGGATGATAGCCTTGATCTTATTTGTATAAGAAAGGACTTTCTGAGCAGAACACTGTTAGCACTGGCACAAAGAACAATTAATAAATGGAACCTCATGAAACAGAGAAGGTTTTTGTATGGCAAAGGACATCATCACTCTGGACAAAGAAGCAGCCTACTGATTGGAAAATTGTTCTCACCAGCTCCACATCTGATAGGGGCTAATATTCAAAGCATATAAAGAACTTAATAGTGGATATCAAGAAGACAAATAGCACAGTTAAAAAATGGTGTACAGATCTAAACAGAGAATTTTCAACAGAGGAATCTCAAATGGCTAAGAAACACTTAAATGTTTAACATTCCTTGTCATCAAGGAAATGCAAATCAAAATTACTAAGAATGTTGAACATTTCTTAAGGGGTGCTGGGAGCTACACCTGGAAATCTTGGGGCCTGCAACTATTTACTTATACTTTCAATGTATACAATCTCTCTTTATCAAATATTGTTTTTAGTCTTATGAATTTTCATCCATACAACAATGTAATAGTAGCATCAATTCATGCTCCCCCACTTCAATGGATGGGTAAGATTTATTGTGAAAAAAAGTTCAATTTTTCTGGAAAAATATTTGTCAACCTAAAAGTGGTTTTATTGTATGATCACTGCTTGATTTGATCTACTCAGTTGCCTAATGTTGCTTTTGATATTCAGAGAGAAGACAGAATCCTGCTGTTCTCCTTTGAAATCTCAGTTCACTATTTGAACTAATAAAAGGAATTCATTCCTATGAGTTCATTTATTTATTTAATGAATAATTCCTTAATCTCTCAATTCATCTAAAAAACATAGTAGCAACTGGACACAACGATGCAGTACATAAGTATAACCTTTGTCCTGGACTGGGGAGTCACATAGACAGAAGATGTTCCCAGAGCCTGGGGGGGGGGTTGTAGCAGTTTTGTTGTAGATGCATTCATTGGGGAATAGTCAGTTTTTCCCTACATTTTGAACAGTGTGGGATTCCTGTAATGGTCTCTGTCTCCTGCAAAAGGAGGCTTCTCTGATAGGAGGTTAACAAGATTCTTATCTGTGGGTATGAGGCTAAGTTAAAGTACAAAAAGAAAACAAATAAGAGGAAGCCCGCTGAGGGGGAGCAGTTCTTTCCAGCCATACATCATGGAGGATAAATATCCAGAATGTACAAACCGCATAAACCAAATAACCAAGAACACCAATGAGCCAATTACAAAATGGTCTAAAGATCAGAACAGAAAGTTTTCAAGAGAAGGAATAAAACTAGCAAAAAAAAAAAAAAAAAAAATCTGTACAAGAGACAACAACGTCTTTAGCAATCAGGGAACTGCAAATAAAAACTTATTTGAAATGTCATATTACTTAGTCATAATGTTTAAGACCAAGGAGATAACTGACAACAAATGCTAACAAGGCTGTAGGGGCAGAAGGACAGAGGAACCTTCCTTCACTCCTGATTAGGAATGCAAATTGCTGCGGTAACTCTGGAAGCCAGAGTAGAGGTTCTGAAAAAAGTCTAGAAGCAGACCTACCATATGATTCTGCTATGTCACTCTTCGGCATGTGTCTATAGTACTCAGCACCCTACTCTATGGCTCAGCTGTGCTCATTGCTGCCCTATCAAGAGCACAGCTAGGAAATGAAAGTGACCTATGTATCCTTCAACTGGTACATGCATGATGAAAATATGGCAAATGTTCACTATGGGATTGCATTGTGATGTAAAGAAAAGTTAGAAGGCCTGGGCAGTCTAAGGGACCTGTGACAGTGGAGCCAGGATGTACCCCTGGTGCACAAAAGGACTTTGGGAGTGCATTCCCCATGGAGGGATACTCCCTTAGCCTAGAGACAGGAGGGAGGTCCTAGTCCATAGTCCAAATGACTTGACAGATTTAGATGACCCCTCCAGGAAGGCACCACCCTCCCTGTGGAGTATGGGGGGGAATGGGGTGGAAATGCAGTCAGGGGGCATGGAAGGGAGGGAAGGAGGGAGAAAGAGGTAACTGGGATCCATATGTAAAAATAAGAAATACTAATAATTATAAGAAGAAAAGTAAAATCTGCAGGGTTTGGTGTACCTAAAACCTATTATACTGACTGAGATAACCCATACCCAAAAAAGACAAACACCACACGTTCTTGTTTATTTGTGGGTCCATGCTCTGAATCTTTAGATATGAGTATACAGCCAGGAGTAAGGCATGTGTATTTAAATAACATATTTTAAGTAGTAAATGAAATATCTGTCAAGAAATAGATATTCTCTTCCCTACAGAGTAATATGCTAAAAATGGAAAAACAAGTATGCTGATTAAATTTTTTCCAAGTCAACTGTGAATTCTTATATCTTTTTTTCTTTTTCCATCAATATAGCCATTCCCTTTCTGCCATATTTCTCTGCTTCTCGAGTTATAATTTGCATATTTTCTTCTTTTCTTTTTCTTTCTTTCTTTTTCTTTTTTCTTTTTTTTTGGTACCTGAACTCATTTACCAAATACTGACTATGAATATATCATTGGCAAGGACCGACCACAGGTACCCATGTAAATGTATCGTTCAAGTAGCAGAATGTAGTTTTCTTTGACAATAAACAACCACAGTGGACCTTTGAAGTTTACTAAGAGTTTATCTGCAAACATAAAAAAAAAAACATAAAAATACCTTAATACTCTCTTTTATGATACAATTAGATTTCCTCTTGAATTTGCTAAATCTAAGACTGAAAGCTATTGAAGATTTTGTTTAAATAAACTCACAAGTCTGAGTAGAATAATTGTAAAACGTGTATTTTTTTTACTTCACAAAATTAAACCAAAATTATAGTTTATGAATTTTTTAGAACAGATATCACAAATTCATGCAATTTTCAATTGACTTGCATTAATTGTTCTCAGTTATTTCCACAATGACAATGCCCATATTTTGGACACAACTCTATTTTTTTTTGTTTAAAAAGAAAGGAAGGCGTGTGAAGCTATATCGGCACTAACATGAATATGAAGGCAGGGTATTAAAATTCATGAATTCCTGTCAACTGAACTGATTCGAGCTCTGTTTGCTTGAAATACTTGATGACATCGCAAGCCAGGAAAGATGGAAACGGCTTGAAAAGCCGTTTTGCCACGTGATTGTATTCTTCTGAATATCATAAGTCACCTTTTTCTAGCTAGGACCCACCTGCAGACTCTCCATTCTGTAAAGTTCAGCCAAAGCATCCTTTCCAAGCACAACACGTCTGTCCGCTCTCCCTTCTTCCCTCCTCAGCATGCAGGCAGCATGTGGCAGAGACGAATGCTCTGACCCTGATTATATCTTTCTCACAGAAGCAGTGTCCCATCTTGTCACTTGACTTCGGTTGAAACTAAACAAGTCACATGGCTACATTTGTATTCAGACTCAGCAAAACATCCTTTTGAATTATTTTCTCAAGGACCATTGCAAGGAATTCTGACTGGTTGCTAAACAAGGAGGGCTGCCTTAATACAACTTGTGAATAGGCTAGAAGATACACCAGCCTGCAAGAATTCTGACAAGACTTCAGGTAAATGTCTAATAAAACGTGACCACAATTGTTAGTAGTTTCATCTGTAGCATTTCTTGAGTTTTGCAAATTAAATAGGACGGGTCATTTTTTTTTTTTTCTATTTGTAAATTTAAAAAGGCAAGTAAATACTTTGAAATAGTGGGTTTTGTCACTCAGATTTCCTCAGAGTCATCAATCATCATGAACTCTTTCATTAAAGGTTTTTGCGAAACGTGATTGTTCTTAAATGCAGTTTGAAAAGAGTCATAAAAATTATTTTTGAGATCAAAGACAAAATCTTCTGTGGGTCCTGTGAAACTATTAGCAATTGGCAGCACAATGCATATTTAATCATAATCTCAAGAACAATTATGTTACCAAAGACCCATGTTCAGGCCTCATATCTACTAAGCCTTCTGCAGAGCTGAAATTTCATCCCATTTAAGAAAGCTATAAAAAAGAAAACCCAATGGTTTTCAAGATACTCCAGATAATCTATCTTTGTTAGGCTTATCCCTTTAACAGCTATTCTTTTCTTATGGTACAAACATTCATTCTCAAGAATAGAGTACTGTCAAATAGAAATGTGGGGATGATATACATGTTTTATCTGTGAACATGTGACTAGTGACCACTTAAACTATGGTTAATTCAAAGAATATAAATTTATTGATATGTGAAAATGAAATACTTTTAAGTTTCAACAGCCACATATGGATGATGTACTAGACAGTACAACTACAGATAGTATGTCTTCAATTTGTAGTTGAAAAGATGGCTTACCTTTTTAATTTGTCTCATACTTATAGAAGACTCCCTCAATGTAGTTTGTGCAAATACACGGTTCAAAGTGTATATTATACAGAAGGTAAAACTCAAGCAAGCCAAGGAATTAGAAATACGGGCAAACGTAATAAAGGAAAACAGCAGGATGGCCTCCGGAATAGTAGCTAGCAGGTCAAATGAACCCTTTCTAGAAAGGTGACATTTGAGCTGAAATTGGACAGTAAACAACAGTAATAACAGGCTCATATGGAGCTTTTGGAAACATGCAGAAGTCTTCCACAGTTACTTGCAAGGAGTAGAACAGAGGAGGATGTTTGTAAGAGTTAAATCTCTTAGGGGAAAAGAATCCCCAGGGCAAGTGTTACAGTTCTGAGGGGAAAGATATCCTGGCACTCAGGAGCCAATGAATACCACAAAGCCACACCACACAACAAACCTCACACATGACATTTATTGGGGGAGACACCAGTGAGTGGCCGCCTTTGTTCTGGCCAGAACCGTCGAAGAACTAAGAGCAGAAGGTTGGCTTTATATATGATTTATTGGGGTGGGGGATTTCCAGGGTAGCCTGGGATTGGTGAGATTTTATGGCTTGATCTTGGGCCTTTTCCTCAGTAGGCAGAGCCTGACTTCTTGTGTCTCCAGGGGCTTTGGAGCATTCTGTGGGTGGAGCCTGCAGGTTGGAGGTCCTCTGAAACAAGGGCCGGGCCACTTGAGGGGCTCACAAGCTTCCCTTAAAGGAAGAGTACAAACTAAGAAAAGAAGTTAAAAGAGGATCCAGAAGTCAGGGACTAGTGATGAATGGGGAACGGGAGCTCTTATCTCAGCCTGTCTGGGATTTGTTCACTCATACATGCTCCTCACAGAATCTCCTCTGAGTTACAATCTAAGACCAGAAACCAAGTAATGACACTCTGCACATCACACTGCTCACACGTCAGCAAATGCATGGTCAATTTCATCTACATTTTATCCACTGTAGCTTCTGGGGTTACTTATCCTATTGGTAATATTTCCAAAAATATTAAGTACTATTCCAGTCATTGTGAGTATAATCATATGCATGCTTGGTATGATTCTGTTAATTCCTGAGATCCTGAATAAATAATTGTATTTTCCTAAGTGGTAGTTTTCAACATGCCCTTTAATAAGTTTGTTTGAACTACTTAATTTCCAAGGCCTATCCAGTCCAGTTCCATATTTTGGAGGTAGACTTTAAGAGTCTATGCTTTCATCCGGCATCTGAAGAAATGTTGATGTAGACAGAGATGTAAGAGATGGAGTAATATTAAAGTGATTCTGAAAGCAAAGCCTATCTATATTTAACATCAAAAACAGGCAAGAATAAAGGACAGAAACAGCTTTGTGAAATTACAGACGTTATCATTTACAAAACAATTTAAAATGTGTTTACACACCAGACCATTATGGTTAGTTACATTTAGATGAAACTAAAACTTCAAATGTTTATCAAAACAATGGAAAAACTAACAGGGGTAGTCGTTATTCTATAGGCAACTTTTGGAAGTCTATTGCACCAGTTTATTGCTCTTCACCCCTTTCCAAAATGGAAGAGCAGATTCTTCATCATCTTTAGATACTGCAACAATCACCAGTTTGGTCTTAGGCTGGTTAGCCAGTGAAGGCATTAGAAGGGTGAGCACCTGTACAACACATCTCTTCCTTGTGAGTGTGATCATATGCATGCAGAGGCAAGCAGAAACAGCTGTCTCACTGCCATTCTTCAGCCCTCAAGGCTGATTCAACTGCCACAGTTGTTTCAAAACCCAGGAATCCCATTATTTGTATGTATCGTTATGATTTTCACTAAACTACCTTTTAAAAACATCCGATCGTCATTCCTGACCAGGATGAACAGTCTTTGGTTAAAGGACACACTGATATGGTCTTATTAAAAACCTGCAATTGTTTCTTAAACAACTTTTATTATTTTTAATTAATATAATTACATGACGTCCTCCCTTCCATTTCCACTCCCCAGCATCTTCCATGTGCCGCCCCCCCCCCATTTTAAAATGAAATTGTTTTACAAGCATCTCCTCCTTTCAAGATTAACTTTCAGAAACAAATCCATATTAAGGAATGATGACAAGGACTGATGCTGCAGGACTAAGGTTTTGTCAAGTGTATAGCTTCAGTAAGCAGGATCCAGAGCAGACATCCTCATGAGAAAGTGAGCCAACCGATGTATGTGCAGTCCTAAAGAGGATTCCCATCCAAGCATTTTTGAAATTTTCCAGTCCCCCATCTGTAGCCCAATAACTGTGCCACACTAAAACATCTAATCAATAGTGCAAAGTTAAATAGGATCCCAGAAGAAAACTTTTTTTTTTTTTTTTTTTTTTTTGCCAGAAACGTTTGAATCTTTTCCTAAGTGGTAGGCCCCTAACACTGCTAAAGTATTTGCCCTAATTAACTCTTCAAATACAGTTCCCTCAGGATAAATTCAAAGTATATTTTAAGCAATATTCTAAAAGGAAAATCCTCTCATTTCTCCCAAATTACTGTCCCATTAGTCAGCTGGCCAATCCCTTTAAACCGTGTGGTGGGATTCTTTCCAACAATTTCAGAACGAGGTGTTTAGTTTAATACTCCAGCTAAAAAGTGAGCAGATGTTTTAAGAAAAACTATCACCTCTCTGAAGACCACTGTCTTGCTTTAGTCCATTTAGCTGTAAAATCAATTAAGAAAAGATGCAGAATTCTCCAATGATGCTTTAGTATCCCATCAAATGTTAACTCCAGAGAATTGACTGTGGTAGGATGTACACAGTCCCATAAGGTTGATGGCATTGAATATAGCAAAACATTGCATTAGTAAACAACGTATTAAATTCTAAAACTATGGAGCGTAGAATTTTTGAATAGGCTATAATTTTTATAGGCCAAATTTTGTCATAATAGGCATTATAGGAAAATGAATTAATAAATAAAATTATTGAATTTATTTATTGAATTATTGAATTAATAAATAAAATATATTGAAAGGGGAATTAATATATTTTGCTAGCATATTCCAAGATTTACTAATATAAAAATAAAGCATGCGTGGAGAGGCCTTGAGGGTATGGGTGCAGCAGACATAACCCTGCCCCAACTCACCAGCCCTGTGGTCACATGAGTAGGGGAAAGATGCCCTCTCTCCCCCAAACCCTTTCTACCTAGGTCAGGACCAGAGACCTGATGCTGCAATTAAGAAAGGAAGAGAATTATCCCAGGCCCTCGCAGCTGCAGGACATGGGACAGTGGGCTTTGCGCCCCTCCTGGGACGCTGGACCCTTTTGGTGGTAATGATGCAGTCAAGCCTACCGCGAGGGCATGAAATTAGAAGAGCTCACCACCTCTCATCAGCCATGTGGTGGCATGGCTGAGGGAAAGAAGCCCTCCCCCCAACCATGCTACCTGTGGCAGGTAAGAGTGCTGGTCCCAGATCACAAGAGTGGGAGAGCTGTCCCCACCCATCACCACCAGATGCAGTACACAGGAGACCGAACCCTACAACCTGCTGGAGCACCGCCTCAGAGCTGACCCTGTTGTAACGGGCATAGGTGAGCAAGCGCTAAGGGTGTACAAACGGGAGATCGCTCCTCTCTCTCTCTCTCTCTCTCTCTCTCTCTCTCTCTCTCTCTCTCTCTCTCTCTCTCTCTCTCTCTCTCTCTCTCTCTCTCTCTCCACACACACACACACACACACACACACACACACATCTCTATTAGCATTCAGGCATTTACACTTGCCAGAGCTAAGGGCCCTGACTGGAGGATACTCATCAAGCTGATGATGCAGCTATGTGGAGCTCTCCCTGTGCACATAAGCTACATCCTCTTATAAATGGCAGGACCCAAGCACGTCCCCCATGGAGGGATACTCCACTAACCTAGAGGCAGGAGGGAGGGCCTGGACAGATTTTGTTGATCCCTCCTAGAAAGCATTACCCTCCCTGTGGAGTATGTGGGGGGCGAATGGGATGGGAGGGTGGTCGGGGGGCATGGGAGAGAGGGAGGATGGGAGAGGGAACTGGGATCAGTATGTAAAAGAAGAAAATAATAATAATAATAATAATAATAATAATAATAATAATAAAAAGGCAGGACCCTCCCATCTCCTGCAGATCCCACCTCCAGAGGCCGGTCTCTGTGTCCCTTTGCTTCCTCTCACCCAACAAACCTCCCATGTGAGCTTGTGGTATAGTGTGACTTTCCTTTCTGCAATCACTAAACAACAACACCACCACCCACCTCTTCTTACGCCCCTTACAGCAATTAGAAGAGAGGGTCCTGTACCTCATCTGGGAAAATCAGTGGAGCCAACCCTGGTGGCGTGAATGTTAGTGAGCCCAACCAAGGGCATGAGAGCAGAAGAGGATGTTGGCAAAGGCAGTTCTGGAGAGTGTGTGAGGGCAGGGTGGTGGCTACAATGGCATAAAACTGGCAGGCCGATCAGTCTACTAACACTGAGGACCGGGGCTGTGAGTTGACCCACCTCAATATACACCTTATCTGTTAGAGCACATGAAGGGGATGAACCTACAGATGGAAAACTACATGATCTCCAGGACATGGGACTAAAGCAGGAAATCCCAGGAGAGCCCAGGTATGAGGCCATTATCTATGGTGTGACAGAGGACAGAGGCATCAAACCAGACCTGTGACTCATGGCAATGAACTTTTGCAAATAAAGAAGAAAGGACTGAAGTGTGAAGTGTGTGTGTGTGTGTGTGTGTGTGTGTGTGTGTGTGTGTGTGTGTGACTCACCTGATCACACCACAGGAAATTCTTTTTATTGTTACTTTTGTTTGTTTGTCTTCATTTCTTCTTTCTTGTTCTAATTTGTTTTGCTTTGGTTGGTTTGGGTTTTGTTTTTTCTTTTAATTTTTTTTTTCTTTTAAATTTTCTTTTGCTTTGAGTGGGAGGTTGCAAGGGCACAAAGATTCAAATAAAATTAATTTTTAAAAAATAAATAAAACTGTAAAGGTAGATTGAAACAAGACCTTAAGGTAAGTAATGTCTATGGAAACAATTGCAGATTTACCAGAGCCTAAGCTACTGACTCCCAGATCTACTCTCAACAGCAATTCTGGGGACACATTAACTGTATGTTCAAGTTCAGAAAAATATAATATGACTGCCATTAGAAGAAAAGTAGCATGGAATATACAATCATATTCTGAGTGTGACTGACTACTGCTTTGAACTCTAATTATATTATATACTTGCTATATAATTTGGGGCAAGTTAACTTTGTTGCACGTAATTTTAATCATGTGTAAAAATTAATCCAAGTAACATAAAATACTGTTATCAGGATACAAGACAATCTTAATGTATATTACTAAAGTTTAGGATCGAATCTGATAAATAATCTCAATAATTATTGATAACAATTATTATTCATGTGTCACTTAGCTTGTGCAAAGTACTTTTCTGTGTGTTGCATATGCAATACGTGATAATGTTGATGCAACAAATCAATAAAGGACCTAATCTTGTCTGTTTAGTGATGCACTAGTAACTAAGTGCACGTGATTGTCGTTGTACACTGGCAGTGATCGAGAGTCAAAGATATTAGATAATTTTACGGGGGTTTTTGCGCTTATTAGGTTAGAACCAAGATCTCAAGGGAATTTTGTAACTAGAATCTCCACTCCTAGTCATCACTCTCTTTCTCTTTGAGCAACCTATTAATTAAATTAGAACAGCTTAATGAGTAGTGCATCACACCATTTTTCACTTCAAGATGAAGAATGGATGGCATTAGAAAGACCTGTAATAGCATCTTAGGATATTCTATTAGGCAAAACTTTTATCATTCTCTCCTTTAAAGTGCACACATGCACCCCAAACACTGAAGACTAAGGATTGCTAACTTGTTTCCAAATATTAATCTCAACAGTCTGTTTCTGGGCTGTGTATCAACCAAATATTTACTTTCGTCTTCCAACTCCAGTCCCTTTTCTCTCATGGGCTGCATGCTTAGGTCTAGGCTTTAGGCAGATGCCTCTGGCGACAGTAGGCACCTGGGTTGAATCACAGAGAAAAGAGAAGAGGAGATGAACTTACAAGCCATGGTAGCACTCTACCAGGAGACCCCTGAAGTACATGGCAGCAATGAGAGATAAAAGAAAGACAAAGCTTGTGAGAAAAAAACTGAACTAATTGGAGAGTTGATTCTATACAGGAGATGTGAGTGAGTCAGGAAGGAAGTTTGGTCCAAGGATGATCCAAATCCTCCGAAGACTGTGATACAGATATCCTGTTGTGTTTTCAAGAAACAGTGAGGTTTTAGAAGGCTTGAACAATTCAGCAAGCCAGTCTAAAACCTAAGCCTAAATGGGGAAAAAAGAAAAGAAGAATCCCAATGCTTCCTTGAGTCTTGTGTCCTTGTGTCGTGGTCTATTATATTTGTGATACAATATCAGGCTTGGATTATAGCTTTTATCTTTTTCTCTGTCCATATCTAATCTTAAACTTCTCAGACCATTTTGTGATCAGTAATGGCTGATTCTCCTCATCCGTGCTGCCGAGAATGTGGATCAAGGCTTCAAACTTCTCAGCAATGATGTATTTCTAGCTTTTATTCTGAGGACAACAGAAAATTAAGGAATCATAATAGACTGCAAAACAGAAGATAAACACGAGCTGTTCAGAGTATGGGTCTAGAATACATCTGTGTGGTAAGGTGGTCACAACAATGCAAAAGAAACTAACACATCTTGCAAATCAATTCTAATTTTGCCAGATATTTAAGATAAGGTCTTAGAAGATAATGGGAAGGCCATTCAAGTTTTATGAGATTTTTTTTCAAATTCCTGTCTAGACATCTATCAAATAGGACATCCCCACAAGCAGGCTAGATCTCCAGAAGTGTTCCGGAGCCCTGCTTTCTCTTGCTTCTTCAGTTTTAAAATATTTTATCTGCTTAGTTACTAAGGTTAAGGACAATGATATGTTAATAGAGGCAATTCACCTTTGACTTCCATTAAAACTTTACAAACACTGTAGGGCTGAGTCCTCCCTCTTTTGCAGTCTTAACAGCTCACTGCGGGTATCTGGCTGACAGTTGCCAGCCATGGTTGGTCTTTTTCTGGTTTGATAAATGACACATGATATTTACTGTGTACCTACTGCATGCAGACATATTGTGAATATACTCTAATTTAATCATAACATCCCTGAAACGGGAGCATTCAATTCTTGAAAGAGAACACCCAGTAGAGGACTTAGAGATACGCACACGTCTAAGTCACTTAATCAAAACACAATTTTAAAATATGGAAGATCTGCAAATGCATAGGCATATAGGAAGACACACTTCAAGATCTTCTCCCTAACAAAATTTAGGTGCTGTGAATTTCTTTAGATAGAGACAATGGTAGATTTGTCTCCAGAATGTTGTACTTATAAAGCAGTATATAGATGCTTTGGTTTTAAATCTTAAAAGCGTTTTTATTAGTGTAATTTAAACGTGCAAAATAGCAGGTTCCATAACAACATTTTCCTATGTATATATATATATTGGACTTTGGTCATATATTATCCCAACTTCACAGTTTTCCAAAAGATAAATGTAAGCCTTGGAGAAGCCTTGGCTCTGTGAGCTAGGCCCATAAACAGTGTCAAAGCAACCTCTGGTGCTGGTTTCCAGAACCACCTTTGTGAAAAATGAGTCAAATTATAACATGCCCCCTGCTGATAGAGGCCGAGGTTTCCACCTCAAAGGTTCCAATCACAGCTTTATGCTTTCAAAAATATCATAAACTATGATTGTGGTACTCCAGCAAATGGAATAATTGTCAGCAATGCCCATTGGTTTGAAGGAAGCCACTGCTTAAAAAGTTCAAAGTGCCTTTTTTTCCCCCCTCATAAAGAAAGACTGCTTTCCTCTCTTCAGTAGTCATATCCTGTGAAGTCAAAGGACTGGCATCTAAAGCATACTCTTCTATAGAGAGTTGCAACACTGGTTCAGCTGAGCAGTGGAAACCTTGACTGTCTGCTTTAATTTTCAAGCATTAGGAAAGCTATCTGAAAGCCAAGTCTCCTGATTGTGACCTAGAAATGGCTTCTGCTTGGAGGGCAGGGAGAGCCTCCTGCTGCCATGTCCATGAGATCATTGTAGATTTTTGATTATGATCTTATGTCTGGAAGTACTAAGCACAAGCGATCTGCAGAGTAGCTCTCAGTGTTTGTGCTTTGGTCCATTAATGATGCTTGAAATTCTGAATGTCTTCCTGCTCATCCCTATTGAAATAAGATTCTTTGTGTTCATTTCCTAAGTAGTAAGAAGGAAGGAAGGAAGAAGGAAGGAAGGAAAGAAAGAAGGAAGGAAAGAAGGAAGGAAGGAAAGAAGGAAGGAAGGAAGGAAGGTTTGGTATCAGAGAAAGGAAGTAGTTTCACTATTACATGAAGGAACAAACACTTGATTTTTCTATCTTATTGTCACGACTATTACTATGTTATCCCTTTATTTCATGGTCCTGACAATAGAAAAGCCAGGATGATTAAACATACAGCAGAAAACTTTCTGATGGGACACATTTCCTAACAGTTACTTGAATAGAGTGAGGGTAGTAGTTGTGAAAGAAAGATCACAGAATGATCTTTTTTCACTTTATTTTAAGGGCAAAAAAGGATTTATTTACCTTATATTTTCAGGTCACAGTCCATCAGTGAGAAAAGACAAGGCCAGAACTCAAGCAGAAACTTAAAGCAAAAAACATGGAGCGATGCTGCTTGCTGGATCCCTTAAATGCCTTGCTTAATTTTCTTTTTTAATATTGAAAATAGTTTTTAATACAATATTTTCTGATTATAGATTCCCATTCCACAACTTCTCTCAGATCATTCCCAGTTCCCCACCCAACCAAATCTACACTCTCTCTTTCTTACTAGAATACAAACAGGCATCTAAAACAATCAGAATAGTTAATAAATAAGAATAAACAAACCAGAAAAGCACTGTGGTGGTTTGTAAGATAATGGCCCCCAACCAAAGGGACTGTTACTATAGGGAGACATAGCTTTGTTGGAGGAAGTGTGTCACTGTGGAGGTAGGCTTTGAGATCTCTTTTGCTTAAGCTTCCACTCAGTTTCACAGTTGGCCTCCTGTTGCCTACAAGAGTATAGGACTGTCAGATCCTTCTCTAGCACTGTGTCTGAACTGAACCTCTGAACTCTAAGTAAGACACTCCAGTTGGATGTTTGTCTTTCTAAGAGTTGTCATGTTCATGGGGTCTCTTCACAACAATAGAAATCCTAACTAAAGACAGAATTTGGTACTGGAGACTGGGGTATTGATGTGATAGACTGAACCATGTTTTTGTTTGTAATAATATGGACTTTCGTACTTTGTGTAAGTGGGGTTATTTATTTGTCTAGATAATAAAAAGCTGGAGTTGGATATAGAGGAAAATTGTAAGAGATCAGAGAAGAGGAATGAGCCACAGTACACCTCACCTCCTAAGCATCTCAGCAGAGAAGAGAGCAGTTTCCTGTTTCTCCCTGCTTACATCCTGTTTTTGCCCAGCTACACCACTCTCTGTCTGTCTGTACAGCCCTCCAGACCTCTGTGGTTAGCTAGTGGCTAGCTCCATTCTGTGACCCCCACACAGGCTTTATTTGTGCAAGAAAGATATCCCCACAACTTTGGGTTAGGAAAGCAATGAAATGCTTTAAGTGCTTTTTAATGGGCCATATTAGTAGGAGCATGGAAGACAGTGATGCTGAAAATGACTTGATGAACTGTTCAGGCCTAACGTCAAGAAGTTACAGAGGACAAGAATTTCATTATGTTGCCTAGAGATGGTTCTTGTGATATTTTGGTGAAGAAAGGAGCTGCTTTTTGCCCTTGTCTGAAAAGTTTGCCTGGGGCTAAAGTGAAGAGTTTTGGATTAATTCTTTTGGCACAGGAAATCTCAAGACAGTCTGTATAGACTCTGTTTGTGTGGTTATTAGTGTTAACTCCAACACAGACTTATAATAGCAAAGGGCAAGCTAAGCAGAGTAGATTGCAAAATGTAAAATTTAAGGAGAAAAGGAATACAAAAAACCGGAATAAGGGGAGTGGTGACCTGAGGGAAAGATGCCACCAACTAAATTTCTGACTTGTAAATTAAAGAAAAGCATGTGCATGCCTCTTCCATTTATTTAAATAACATTTTTAAATTTCCTCTCCCTCTTTTCCTCCCAGTCCTCTCTGCTTCCCATCTACTCCTCTCTTATCCTCCTACTCCTCCTCTATCTCCATTCAGAAAGGGGCAGGCCTCCCATGGGCTTGAACAAAGCATGGCGCATCAAGTTGAGGCAGGACTTGGTGGTGCATGCCTTTAATCCTATCACTGGGAAAGCAGAAGCTGGCAAATCTCTGAGTTTGAGGCCAGCCTGGTCTACAGATCCAGTTTCAGGGCAGCCAAGCTTAGGCAGTAAAGATAGAAAACAGAAAGCTGGTGAATTGAACAAAGGGACCATGTTTCAGCCCCAGTAAGCAGCAGAACTTGGCAGCTTCTGCCTTGTGGTTCTGACTTTACAGTCAAGGATAGAAGAAATGGTTTATGGAATTTGTCTGCGCATCTAAGAAAGTGCTGAGGCCAGACATGAGTGAGAGGTGTCCCTGAGTGGAGGTCTAGTAGAGAACCCATTGTGCGAACCTGTGAAGCTGAAGCCTGGATTACATTGGAGACCCCAAAGTGTTATAGACGCCAGAGTTGGGGGATACCTCATGATGACAGCTGCTAACAGGGAGTAAAACCAACACAAGAGAAAGAAGTGTGATACAGCCAACAAAGATAAAAGGCTTTGGAGACCTGAAGAGCATTTTGACATCAGACATGGAGATGCAGGGTTTGGAGTTGCCCCAGCTGTTTTTCCGTCTTGCATCATTGGTCCACTATTTCCTCCCTATGCTGCTCCCTTCCCTACTAGACGTTTCAGTGAAGAGGTTGCTATGAGTCTCAGAAGAGACTTTGGACATTGGACTTTGAAACTAGGCATGGGGACTTCTAAAGTTAGTTTGAATGCAGTTTTGCATTATGATGGTGGTCAGGAGGTGAAGTGCGCTGGTTGGAAAGATAAGGGAGAGGCAGTAGAAAGAGATATGGCTTCTTGTTTTCTTTTTTGAGTAGGTATGACCTTGTTAGAGGAAGTGTGTCACTGTGGAGGCAGTCTAGGAGGTCTCCTTTGCTCAACCTTTGCTCAGTGTCACAGCTGACCTCCTGTTGCCTGCAAGGTGTGGGATTCTCAGCCACTTCTCTAGTACCATGTCTTTCCTATCCCACTGTGTAAGTTTACTGCATTATGTATCCCTTACTGCATTATGTATCCCTTCATTTACGCGTGGACATGTAGTCTGATTCCAGTGTCTGGCTGTTATAAATAGAGCAGGAATGAGCATGGTTAAGTAAATATCTCTGTAATAGGATGTGGACTCCTTTGGGTATCTATGCTAGAGTTCTATATGTGGATCTTGAAGTAGATATATCCCAAGTTCCCTAAGGACCAACCCCACTGATTTTCATAGTAGTTGTACAAGACTGCACTCCCACCAGCATCAGATGTATTCAATTGATAGAGAGCCACTAAATGTAGATGCCAAATTTGGTACAAAGATATATTAGCTAATCAGCCTTCAGATCTGAAAAACTTAAAAAAGCCTAAAAATAAGTTAATGAACTTTGTTCAATATTCAACATTGAAAACACAAATATTTGGCTATGTTCCTATACACAAATATATCAGATATGCAAAATAGTACAGAATTTCTTGAAAGGTGCAAAAGTGTATCTCAATAATGAATGCTATCCACATAATTGACATTTAATATGTTATATAATCAACTTACTGAATGGCTTTTTATAACTGTACACTATACAAGTAGAATATCCCATAATCAAAATATCTAAGTTTTATAAATCACCTTTTTTATGCAAGCATGAATTAATATATATGTGATAGGTTACCCCAGAAATGGAAATCAAGTCACCATTTGCATGTAGCTTGGAAGTAATCTCCTGGAACAATTTATGTCTCTTCATTTGTTGTTTGAGTCAGAGTTTCACTACTTAGCTCAGGCTAGCCAGGGAATCAGAATCCATCTTCCTGCCTCAGTCTCCCAGCACTGGGACTGACCAAAGCAGTGTGCACCTGCATTTTGACTATTAAGTCCTTGAAGGAGGACAGGTGTAGATTTTGCCAGTCACATTGTCATGTCAATGCTCAATTGTTACATATATTAGATTTTAGGATTCAGAATGTATAAACTGTATTAATATCCCATCACCTTGATATTCTGAGAAAAGATGTATAGTACCTTTATATCATTAGATAAGGCTGTCCCTATATTTTTAACTAAATCTGTTATGCATGGAGTAGTTCCACTAACAAATTTTAAATGATTACAAGCCTAGTCATTATGAAATAAAATATGTGTGGGAGTCCTATATGAAACAAATCATTCCATGAGACTGTCATTGTTAAAATTAGACCACCTGACTAAACTGTGACATGTACATGTGAAAGTGCTCTAGTTCTAATACATGCCAGAGAATTATCACAAAGTGGCACCGTTTTTTAAGCACATCATCTACCTGTAAAAGAAGGAAGGAAGGAACTAAGGAACAAAAGGAGGGAAGGAAAAAGGGAGGAAGGGAGGAAGAAAGGAAGGAAGGAAGGAAGGAAGGAAGAGAGAAAAAGGGAAAGCAAAACCAGAATATTCTAAACATAAAACCCCACTATCAATACCTTTCCATGGATCCTAGATGTCTATGCTCCCAGACTTTACATATTGGGAACAAAGAGTCTGATTTCTTTTGCTAGCTATGGTAATTCTGAGACTAGCACATTTTTTTCCTATATTACCAGTTCCCTATTTTCTCCCTGTGCACAACATTTTCTGACTACAGCACAACCTATTCATCATATCCTTGTGGACACTACATTATTTGTGGCAACAGGCTATTAAAAATTTACTTCATTATAAATATTCATTTGCTTTCTTATTCTACTAATTTTATCATTTATATGGATCTGTCCTCAAATGTTAAGCCAACCATCTATGATTAAAATCAACACATTTCTATTTATTGCTTTACAATTTTCCTGTGTTGTTCTGTTTGATTTTGGTATTTTGTTTATAGAGTTTGCAAAGATGTCTGTGAGGATCATTGCCCCTCACTGTTCCTCCCATGAGTTGCGGGTCAGCATCTGGGGAAGTGTACAACTGTCCACTACTCAGTAAGTTCCTCTGTATCTCCCAGTTAATCTTCCCGTCATCTCTAGGATCTGTATTGCTGTCAGTTTACACTGTCAACATGAGTGTTTCATGTATTCTCTAATAGTTTTGTTTTTATAAAAAATTTACTCAAGGGCATAATTTTCTACTCAAACATGCATTAATTACATCGATTTAATTTCAAGTGATATGTGTTTTCCCCTCATTGGAACTGCAGACTATTTAGAAGTGTGTTACCTGACTATTCAAAAATTAATAATAATAATTGGGGTTTTCAGATTATTCTTTTGCAATAAACATTTAGGTTAACTCCATTGTAGTCAAAGATTAATGCTTTGCATGGCTTTATAGATTGACCTTTGTAACCATTTATTTTCTAGCCAACAGATATGCATTTTTATTGAAAACAGCATTTTTTAAACATATAATATACTCAAACCATGCTCTGCCCCTCCCTCATTCCTCCCAGAGCCTATCCAACTCTCTACCTACCTAACAAAAAGACACATGTACAAGAAAATCTCACAAAAATGGGAACAAAAATATACAAGCAAAACACCAATAACATGCACACACACACACACACACACACACACACCCAAAATGCAAAATTAGACAATTACAAAAATACCACCTAGTTCATGTTGTGTTTTTGTGTTGGCCAACTATTTATTCCTGGTCATGGACTTACCCTGAAGTGTGGCTAACACACACAGTGAGAATCCACGGAAGAAAATTAATTTTCCCTTTGCCAGATAATATCAATTTCGGATTTTCTTGGTTAAGTGTAGGAGCCTGTGACTACCTCCCCTTTTAGCCCTGAACCTACATCTAGCTTGACCTGTTCAGGTCCTGTGTGTGTTTCCAGTCTCTGTAAGTTTTTAATGGACATTTCTTTGATGTGTTTTGAAGACAATGTTTTCCTTGGGGTTATCCATCACCTCTGGCTTTTATAATAGGTCTGCCTCATTTTCTGTACAGATCACTTAATCCTGAAGGGAGGGATTTGACGAAGATAACTCATATAAGCCTTAGTGTCCCAAAGTCTCTCTTTCCACATTGGTTGTGAGTCCCTGTGTTGCTTTTCATCTGTTGGAACAAGGAATCTATTCTTAACAATGGCTGAAGCACAGGTACACTTTTTTTTTTTTAAAGAATGCTTTAAAAATGCATGAATAGTATGCATTTGGTCATTATGGGAGGTAATGCCCCTATGTTAGGACAGACTTATTCGTTATATGTTTAAATTTTTATGTTATTGATTTTATACCTGTGTTTTACTGGCATTTACTGATGTTTCTCTGTATTAACATATCCTAAGATTGAGTTGGGGGATGAATAGAGGAGAGCAAATAAAGAGATACCACAATAGAGGGAGCCATTATAGGTTTGAAGAGAAAACTGACTCTAGAGAAAAGTCCAGAGACCTACAAGGATGACCCCATCTAACAATCTGAGTAGTGGAGAGGCTACCATAAATGCCCTTCCCTGATAATGAGATTGATTATTACCTTATATGCCATCCTAGAACTTTCATCCAGCAGCTGATAGAAGCAGAAGCAGACAGACACCCACCACTAAACACTGAGCCGAACTCCTGGAATCTAGTTACAGAGAGGGAGGAGTGATGAGCAAAGAGATCAAGACCAGACTACAGAAACCCACAGAGACAGCTGACCTGAACAAGGGGGAGCTCATGGACCCCAGAATGATAGCTGGGAAACCAGCATTGGACTGACCCAGACCCCTCCCTGAACATGGATCTCAGTTAGAAGCCCTGGGCAGTCTACAGGTCCTCTGACAGTAGAACAAGAATGTATCCCTGGTGTACAAAAGGACTTTGGGAACACATTCCATAAAGACAGGAGGGAGGGCCTAGGCCCTACTCCAAATGACTTGACAGGTTTTGATGATCCCTCCTGAAAGGCATCACCCTCCCTGTGGAGTGGGTGGGGAATGGGACAGGAGGGCAGGTAAAGATTTTATTTCTGCTGATTTTGCCTTAAGTTTTATATAATGTTTTTAAAAGCATTTAAGTTTAGAATAATGATATTTTCCTTGTGAATTAAAAGCTTTCCTATGATGCAATATGCCTCTTTACTATTAATGACCTTTAACTTAAAATACACTTAATTAGAGCTGGATCAGTTTTTTCCTATATCTATTTATTGTAAACATTTTTATGCAATTAATAATTATAGTGTGACTTCCTTTAACATATACCATTTATTTATATTCATTCAGAATACCATAAATGTTGTATTAAATTTTTGGTGGAAGAAAAGAAAATTATGTAACCATGTTGTGATATTAAAAATAAAAAATTATTGTGTTAAAAAATGAAAAAATATTTTAACAAAATTTTGATGGTACTTTAGCCAATTCCTACTTTAATTTCTGGGTGTTTTGTTTTTGTTTATTTTGCTCTCTTAACTTGTCTATTCATGTTCCTTTACTTGACCCTTATTTTACTTGTACTAAGTCAAACCATATTATGATTCCCTCAGTATTTATACACGAACAGATTACTTGATTCAATAATTTATCAACTTTGACTAAAAATGTATACTCTTCAATAGAATCATGTCATATCATCCCAGATAGTACACTGAGATTGAGAGGGAAACTAGCATTAATAATACATAGGTCAGAGTCACAGGGAAGACCATGTGTTATTTCAAATATTCAATTGATCATATTTACTTTTTATTTGCTTCCATATTTGTGTGCCACGATTACTATGTATTTTAATTCTAAATATATTTGAAACTTAGCATTTATTGACGTTGTTTCAGTATAGTGTTTAAACTTAGAAACAATTACTATTTTACTTGCTTTTAATTGATTCTTTGTCTATGAACTTCCATTTCTGGCCATTTTTACTGTTTCCTCTATAACAACCATTTATATCAACGGTTTTAGAAGTTTTCAGAAAAAAAAATATTTTCTAAAGAAATTTCCATCAAATATGAGATTATTTAGAAATAATTTCCTTTGAGAGATTTCATGGAACTATTCTGTTTTCTTCTGATTTCCGTTATCTATCATAAAACAGCTGCCAATTCTATTCTTCCTTTTTCAGAAATATTATATCTTTTGATGGATCACTTGTTATCAGTAGTTTCTCTAAACTATAATTAGTATGGTTTTATTTGTATTTATCATGATTAGATATTTCTATCTCTTTTAACGTATCATTCAATTCTGTCACATTTTTAATATTACCTCATCAAAAATACCCTTTGTCCTAGAGACTCTCGTTCCTTTGGAACCTTAAAATTGTTTTATCACCCATGTTCTGCCATATCTTGATTTTCACATGTGCTTCTTCTTTTTATTTAAATTTGAAACAAGCTTGTTTTACATGTCAATCCCAGTTCCCTCCCCTCCTCCACTGTCCACCTCCCAACCCCCATCCTGTCCCTTTTCTTCTCCCCAGGGAGGGTGAGGCCTTTCATGGGGGATCAGCAAAGTCTGTCATATCATTTGGAGCAGGGGCTAGGTCCTCCCCCAAGTGTCCAGGCTGAGGGAGTATCCCTCTGTGAGGGATGGGCTCCCAAAGTCCATTCGTATACTAGGGATAAATACTGATCCACTACCAGAGGCCCCATCGACTGCCCAGTCCTCCTAACAGACATATACGTTCAGGGGTTTCTGGGTCAGTACTATGATGGTTTCCCAACTATCAGTCTGGGGTGCATGAGTTCCCCCTTGTTGAGGTCAGCAATTTCTGTGGGTTTCTCCAGCCTGGTCTTGACCCCTTTGCTCATCACTTCTCCCTCTTTGCACCTGGATTCCAGGAGTTAGGTAGGCTCAGTATTTCGCTGTGGGTGTCTGCTTTTGCTTCCATCAACTACTAGGATGGCATATAAGGTAGTCATCAATCCCATTATAGGGGAAGGGCTTTTAAAATAGACTTTCCCCTATTGCTTAGATTCTTAGTTGGGGTCATCCTAGTAGATCTCTGGACATTTCCCTAGTGCCAGATTTCTCTTTAAACCTATAATGACTCCCTCTGCTATGGTGTCTCTTATTGCTCTTTCTATTCTCCCGACTCAATCTTCCCGCTCCCTCACGTTCTCCTCTCACCTCCTCTCCTCCCCTTCTCTTTCTCCTAACTCCCCTCCCCTCCCCCATGCTCCCAACACGTGTTTTTTTCTATATTGCATATTCTCTTGTGCTTCTGTATTCTGTTAATGTTTCCTTCTGAACTATATTTGTCTTCACCATTTTTTATCTCCAGACCTTTCTCATTACTCTTCAATCTACTTACTAAGATTTAATTTGTACTACTTCATTTAGTTCTACACATTATGTTTTTCATCTCTCATTTAATGTGCAAAGTCATGCCATGTTGATATGCATGGGAGGCCTATCCTTTCCTGAATAGAAATGAAGGAGACAAGGATTGGGTATAGGGACAGAATAGGGCTTGGGGAGATTAGGGAAGGGAAAATGTGACTAAGATTTGAACTAAAAAAAATAATTTCAAAAAATTTAAATATTTAAAAATTAAAATATTATACTACTAGAACACATAGTCAATGTATTTTAATCTTTCCTTTTACCTTAGGTAAATGTTGTCAGATAAACCTACAATGGCAGATTCACTTATGTATCATACATTACATATAAAATATAGGGGGATATTCTGAAGCTTTAAAGGGGGATTGCCTGTTTTAGCAGGCATCTGGACTAAGTGTAGATGGCTTTAGCCCAATCAAGGAATGAGATCAATCACAAATTAGTTCTAGTTTGGTTAAGAAGATTCTATTTAAGTTTCACTTTTATTCAAATGTATTAATGTAACTCTTTACATTCAGCAGAGATATCTAAAACTCCACACCTCCTTCCTGGTAGGATTACTCTGTTCATCTTTTCAACCCATGGACTGAACTCTAGAATTAATAATAGCTTAGGAAAGAACATTGGCACCAAATGTCAACTCACCACATTGGGGGACTATGCTCTTAAGGTCATTACCCAAGCATTCGCATTACTTGGTTGCATTTTGTTGTCTTTTAAAATTATATCTAGAATATTGTGTACAGTAGTTCTTATTATACTCCATATAAGAGTTGTCCCAAACACTCTAAATCTCTATTTCCCAAGGCAGAATTTTAGCAATGTCCTTTTGTAAAGTCCAAAACTCATACCAGAAACATGAGGCAGAGTCTGCTTTTCCAGTGGTTTTATTAATATAGATACATACTCAAAACCAGTGATGTGTTGGAAAATGATTAACAGTCATCCAAGCTTTTGAATTTGTGTATCTTCATACTAAAATGTTCCCATCCCCAGTAGTTCCCAGCTGCCTTCATGTTTTACTGAATTTGCAGTTCAAAACAAATTAACATTGTTGACCTTCACCAGCCATTGTCAGCATCTCTAAATCAAAACTGCTGAAAATTCTCACTCCCGAAAGCTGATAAAAATTGAAAGTGATTGTGGAAGCACCCTAGTGCTTCATTTTGGAAGCCTGATCTAAAATACATTACTTAATATGTATTCAGGACAGCACTGAATACTAAGAGCTAAATTCTAACCAAAGTACCAATGAGGTAATTGTGAACAAAAGAAATAAGCCTCCTCTTCTTAGGGTTTACATTCTAATGAATCAATTAATGATTAATATCCATCTATATTTGTTTTAGATGCTTTCTCTGGCTCCAATAAGACATCATGATCAATGCAATTTATGAAGTAAAAGTTTCCTGGAGGTTTGCTTATAGTGTCAGAGGCCAGACAAGTATGATGCTAGAACAGTAGCTGAGAGTCTATATCCTGGGTGACTGAGAGAGAGAGAGAGAGAGAGAGAGAGAGAGAGAGAGAGAGAGAGAGAATAGAATAAAATAACCATTTGAAGCCTCAAAGCACACCATCATTTCATTCCTCCAACAAGGCCACACCTCACAATCTTTCTCAAACAATTCCATAAACTGGGACCTTGGGGACCTTTCTCATTCAAACCATGACATATAAATATTCTATTTCACGTTGTGATAAACACTGAATTAAAAGATAGGACTTTATCAAGCAAATTGATAGAAGAATGAATTCAAATAAGGTCTAAAAGAGCAATTTTAATTAAAAATTATTTGAGACAGGAGCTCGTGCATCTCAGGCTGGCCCGATGGAATTACTACATAGCTGAAGATGTAGTCTCCACTTTTGGGTGCTGGATTAGAAGACTGTGCCACCATGCCTGCTATAGATGGTTCTGAATATCAGTTCAAGATGTTTGTATATGTTAAACAAGCACTCCACATACTTAGCTACCTTCCTAGCCCTAATGCGCAAATTTTAAAATAGTGATGTTGAAACTGAGGCCTGAGGAATGAAGAGTCAGCCAGGACAGTGAAGCAAACTTGTCCTCCACAAGAGAAAAAGAAAAAGAAAGAGAAAAAGGAAAAGCAAAATAAAGAAAAATAGCCATAGATTTTTGTTGCCTATTTCTAGTTGAAAAAAAAAAATTACCGGTAGACTTATTGCTTCACACAAATACTTACAAAAATATTCTACACGAAGTATTGTGGTCTACCTTCCAGTAGTTTTGTTTTAAACTCTCTAAACTGCTGCCTCACATGCATCTTTGTACTTAATACTTCTCTCTATGCTTGTTAATAGCCCCTAAAAATAGAGTTCTTTAGACAGAGTTTCTTTCCTGTCTGATTTTGCTGCTGTCTAGCCCTAAATAAACACACTGGAATTATATTAATTAGAAACTGTTCAGCCTATGGATTAGACTTCTTATTGGGTAGTTCTGTCTTAATGATGAACCCATTTCTATTCATCTATATATTGCCATGAGGCTATGGTTTACCCACATGTTACTCCTTTGGGAGAATGGGGTCTCTCTGACTATTTCTCTCTGCCTCTCCCCAGTATTCTCCTCATCTGATAGCCCTAGCTGTACTTCCTGCCTGGTTACTGGACAATCAACCAATAAGAAAAACATATATATAGAATGGCATCCCCCGTTAGAGTTCATAGAAGAATGAAACCACACCTTTATTATTCTAGTTACATGAATATTTACCTCATTTCTGAATATCTATAGTAAGATGATGATATTACAAATAATATTGAATTTTTTTTTCTAGAAAGTAGAGCCCTTTCTGTATAAAAGAAATAAGATTCAGTAGCCTGGTCTGTTTGTAGGACCCCTGGTAGTGGGAGAAAGTTCTATCCCTGGTACATGAGTTAGCTTTTGGAAGCCCATTCATATGGTAGGAGGGGAGGGGTTTTGTCCTGCCTCAACTGAATGTGTCAGGTTTTGTTGACTTCCCATGGGAGGCCTTACCCTTTCTAAGCGGTAGATGGGGGTAGACAGGAGAAAGGTAGGGTAGAGGGGAAGGAGGGGAGGGAGAGAGAACAGTGGTTGGTATGTAAACTGAATAAAAAGCATTAAAAAATAAAGCACGCAAACAATTATTTAGCTATGTTCTGCTTGGTTTTAATTTCAAGCAAGAATTCATTGTACTGTTTCATTCATGAAAATGATAACATACTTCAAGAAACAGTAATTTTCTACAAACAAGAATAGTTTATTAATCATTGTACCCATTTACAACTCTACCTCTCTTTTAAATTCACTGTGTTAACATACTAATGCATTAAAATTTTCAATGTTGAATGCTAACACAAGACAGAAAGTATGGGGTTGACTCATTGGTCCCAAGCAAGGACATTTTCCAGTAGGTGTTAAATGTTTTGTGGGTTTTTCTTGGACAGTGTCACTGATTCAAGTGCCTCTAAGTCAGAAATGTATTTAAAATATCATACAACATACAGGAAAGACATAAAAATAGACTATGTAGTCTATAATGGTGGAAATGTAACATTTAAGAAATCATGACATAGCTAATTTGAAATAAGTCCAATATTCATACATAGATATGTGTTGAATTTGTTGAAATTATAACTATAAGTAAATATGCTGATTAGTAACTCCTAGCAAATTTTCATACTGCTTAAATAAAGGAGTTTGTTGATCATTAATAGCTGAAGAAATACTTTATCAACCATGTAGATAGAGATTCCTCATAAATATTCCATAGTTTTTTTTTCAAAAAAATACTGATCATGATAATTCTATGTTAATTCCATATTTTTTATATGTGCACTTATTTTAAATTTGCTAAGGTAGACTTTACTTTCCATTACAAAGTTTGTTCTCCTACTGGTAGGAAATTTTATAGGATAAGAGACTAGATTCTTGCTGTACTAAGTATACATTACAACTTTGGAGTTAACTCTATGTTATTTTCTTCATAATAAGAAATATTTAGAAAAAAAGTTATATTTCCATAGACATTTTAGGCAACATCCATATTCAACTCAATGACTTGACCATAGCAGGTTTATAAGATGCTCATGGTAAAGACTTCATGCTGACTTGGGCACTACATGCATTTTTGGGATTTAATGTGGAGAAATTTACATCTAATCCCACCTGCCCTGCTAGTGTATTAATATTCAAATACCTGTCTTTTACACTTTGAAGCCCTTTGTATTAGCTAGCAGGAGAAAAAACAAATCCCAGTTTGACAGTCAATAACTCTGAACACTGATTGACACAGAGTTTCTCAATGTCTAGGGCTGGCAGCCCTGAAACATGGGTAATTTTATACTGTGATGATCATCTACTTACTTTCCTTCTGCAATTGTGGGATAACTAACTTTGCTGGCTGTACTGATCAGCTGTGTAGTAACAAAACACAGAGAGACAAATGGAACCAATGATTCCAACAACCTCCTGAGATTCCCAAAGATTCGGACAGAATTGACTAAGGGAACACTAATGCTTCAATGGCCCATGAGCAAATTTTAGGTATTTGTTTACTTAATTAATTCATTAATTTTTGACAGTGCTAGGGAACACATTTAAACCCTTGTACATGCTACACAATGTCTAGTTCTTTCACCATGCCCTAGTCGTTAGTCCTTAGGATTACTTAGCAGCGAATGAGATTGCTCAGAGTAGAGAATCTGAGTTTCAAGGTTAGGTATAATGATGTGCATTTGCAGCCCCAGAACTAGGAAGGCTATAGGTAGGAAGCTCCAGTTAGGGAGGTATTGCTCAAGTCCCTGAATTGAGATCAACTCAAGCAGTAATTATGAGATCTGAAAAGACAAAATTACAATTTTCCACATTTGAAAATATTATTAAGTATATTGACTAGACATCCAGGTGGTAAGTAGAAAATACCATGGACAAGTTGAACATTACTCCCATGACAATAGCAAATAAGTTGTTCTGGATGTGCTTGGAAAAGGGACCTACCTGTAACATGTTCCTTTAACTTCTGTAGTCATGGATAGATGCAATTACTACAGTGGCCATAACACTATTTTTCTGCATAAAACATATTTCACTCCCTAGGAAAGCTATTTGTTGGTTACTTTACACAGTAAATCCCAAAACTTAGTATTCTCCCCGACTCCATTTAAAGTTACTACATATCGGAGACTCTACAACAAGTCGACAGTCTATCCTTTTGATAAACAAATTTATCAGCCTAAATTTTTCTCTGTGAAAAGAAAATGTTTCCACAGTGTGCCTGCACATAATCATGAACATAAAGCACAGTATGAAAAGGCCTTCTGTGAGACAGATCTCTTTATTGGTATACCTTTTATAGCGAAAAACATATTCTTCTTCTGGAAACTGATGAGTTGAGTTTTATTAAGAAAGATTTGTGGTGAGACTCAAGAAGATTTGTGTAATACTCTCTCCCATGCTAAGAAGAGTGTCTCCCATTCATCATCAATGGCTGATAGGAAAAGCTGCTGTAACATTTCTAAGATGAATGAGCATGTCCTTCCTTCATATTAAAACAAATATTAAAAAAACTCTTCTTGAATCGAAGAGGAAATCCTTCAATACCATTTAATCATAAAGGGTAGATAGAAGTGGCATTAGCACAAGTCTGCACATGGAAGGAGATGGGCTACCCTAAGGCTCTGTTCCACCCGCCTAAGACTATGAGGAAAGGCTGTTGCTATCTGCAGAAGACCTACTCATTAATAATGCTAATTTTAATGAATGTGTCTGGCTCATACACATTCAAAAATGATGTATGGACATAAAGGTCTTTTAGATTCCCCTCATACAGTAAAGCTCCTTCCACTATGTGCTTTTTTTGGTTCATAGATGTAGGAATGGTGTTATGTCTCCTTAAGGATGACTGATACAAGCTTTGGGGTAGTCTGCTGAAAGGTGTTCTTTTTGAAACTGAGGACTGGACCATTATTTGTTTTTGTTTTTTTTTTTTTTTTTTTTTTTTTTGTTGTTGTAAGACTGAAGAGAGAGAATAAGGTGGCCACAGAATTATTTTTAACGCTGAACTTTTTACATAGTCTGCACAAATGGCATCGCTTGAAATTGCTGTAAAAGTGGGACTTTACCCAGTAAGTTGGTACTTTCTTAAAACACATCATTTTGAAAAAAAAAATAGGGTGAAGCTATTTTATATTAGCTGATCTGCAATTAAAATGGTTTCTTCTTTGTCTCAAGTATTCTCTGGATTTTGAGGTAAATTAAAATATATCTTTTTAATATCTGTCCATTTAGAAAATAATTTGTCAAGGCTCAATTGGATATATTTAGCATAAAATGTGGTTATTATGGTGTCAGATGTGGGTGCTTCGACTTAGGATTTTATCACTTCAGATGTGACAAGGGTAGAATTTTCTAACTGGGAACTCATCTGATGCAGAAGTCCACAGATAATCATATTTAGGAGCAAACAGTAAATATGTTAAGTGTTGCTACCCACTGCTCCTGCTCAGTCACATCTCCATTCTCTTACTACAGCTGTCAGTGTGCTGCTGTGAAGAAGGCATCCAGGAGACATTGCAGTAAATGCATGTGTTGGCTGCGCTCCAGGAAAGCTGGATTTACAGAAGCAGGTGCAGAGATGGATTTGGCAGACAAGTTGTTGTTTGTTGACCCATGATTTAGCCACAAACTTCTTAAACTGTGGGTCATGACTCACTGTGAGAGTTGTGAAAACTTTGGCAACTGTATGTGGTTTCTGAACATGTAATGACCAAAAATTAACCCAAAATCAAATGCATAATGAATCTGAGCTGTTTCTGAAAGCACTCATCTTTGTTAAGCAATGTTTCACAGAAGCCTTGCTTCTGAGCATACAATATATGCTTCTAAATATACAAGCTATGCCAAGGAACCCAGCTTTAAACACCTTCACACAATAGATTACTGTATGCTAGGAACTGTGGTGTTTCTAAGGTACACTCAAAATACTCGACTTTTATAGGAATATTAAAATATAATTTTGGAAAACAGAGACACTTGTTATTTCTCCATCATTATGTCCCTAACATTTAAGCATCAAACTACTAGGCCTGTGTCCTACTGTGTATAATACCAAAATTACACCAAGTTCTTGATCAGCTTCTAAATTGAGGATCTTGTTGGCCCAGGCTTATCTGATATTTGATACGAAACGAGACAAGAGGATCAGAAGTTCAAAGCCTGGCTGGCCTACAAGGTGAGTTCAAGCCCTAAGAAATTTAATGATACTCTGCCTCAAAATATACGAAATCTTAGGATGTAACTTTGCGATAGAAATCTACCTAGTATACATATGACCCAGTACGTATATCTCCCAATGTAAAACTAATGCAAAACAATATAACAATTTTTGTTATATTGAAACCACTCCTCCAGATACTTTGGAAATGAAGGAAAATAGTTTCAAGAAAATTCCATTCTTGCCCTTCCATCTCATTAAGGACTCTGATGAAGAATCCTCACCTGGGATGATCATTGTTAAAAGCAATTGAGAGATACATGGCTAACTGAAAGCAGGTTATTATGGACCTACTGCCAAGGGAAAAGATTAAGGTCCTTGTTGGTGATATAGTACTTTAATTAGGCAAAGATGTGCTTGTTACATTTGTTTATAATGCATTTGTTCAATCATGTAAAGATGGGTTGCATTTGCTTTACCTTGCCTATCTAAGACCCCTGATTGGTCTCATAAAAAGCTGAATGTCCAATAGCTGGGCAGTAGAGGGATAGGCAGGACTGGCAGACATAAAGAATAAGTCAGAAAAGAAAACAAGACAGAGGAGAGAATGAGAAAGGAGAAGAGGGAGATGCCCAGGGCCAGCCAGGCAGGCAGCTGCCACCAGCCAGACATGGAGTAGGACATACAGAATGAAACAAGGGTGAAAAGCCCAGAGGCAAGACATAGATGAATAGAAACAGGTTAAAGTAAGTTATAAGAGTGAGTGGGACAAGCATAAGGTAAGACTGAGCATTCATAGCTAATAAAATGTCTCCATGCCATGATTTGGGATCTGGTTGATGGCCTAAAAGAAAGCCTACTACAGGTCCCATATGCAAAGATAAAACAGTTGAGGTGCAAGCAAGAATACTATGATATGCAAATGAAGTAAAGTTGTCTTGATGGGTTTTGATCTAGATATGAGTTAATAAAATGATTTCACATTCAGTTTTGAGTTTCAAGTGGGAGAATTAAAAATGTCCCCTTAGCTACTGGTTAGGCCTTTTGACTTCTTCATTGACTTAATAGCAAGTCATATACTATTTACACTGTAGGCACATTGTCTTGATTTTCCTCGGAAATTTTATTTATTTATTTATTTATTTATTTATTTATTTATTTATTTATTATGTGAAATTTTGCAACATAGAGGAGGAAACTGGTTAGGTTATGATGAAGGATTAAACTATGCCACCTTTTGTGAAACCATAATACCACAATTTCTTTATACTCCAACGAGTGAAATTTTGCAAAAACAAAAAAAGAAGAGAGGACAAAGAATTCTTATTTTAAGGAAAGTCACCATCAAAGATGTAAATCAGTTCGGTTCAGTCACAAATTGTATTCTTATTGGGGTGAGACTGTGCCTTAGTCACCAGAGTGACTGTTTATGGGTCAATTATGATATTCTCCAAGGAGAAAATATAGTGGAAGGGAAGTAAAGTCAGATATACAGAACCACAAAGAGGAAAATGTCATTTAAAACATTGTTTATTCTAAACAGGAGATGATGCCTCACTTGAGTTTTTTCCCAATTTATGCTCATTTGAACTCAAGGAGAAGAGAGTCTCTAATCAAAACTGAAAGAATCCATTCATCTAAAATTCTGTAAAGCTTTGAGGACCCAAGTGGAGCTGGCAAGAGAGAAGTAATCTACCTGCCCTTGCTAGCATTGAGGGTTAAGGATTCTTGAGAGCAGAGTGACAATTCAGAACCTCAGAGACTAGAACTCATGAGTGAAGATGTTAACAGTTCCTGCCAAGGATATTGGTGTCCAGAGGAGAGAGTGAGGGGACATGGAAATCAAGGGTTTACAACTAAGTTATTTGGTGCACAGTAGAAAAATAGTTCCTATGGTATTCAGGATGTTGTGTGGAATAGTGAGACCTTGCCAGGGCTTTTGGCTTTGACAGCAGAGATGAACATGGAAAAGAAGAAACAAGTATGTCATATAAAAATAATTTACTAGTGCAAACGTGGCATCTAATAGGAGTTTTAAAACTCTTTGAATCTTTGTAGCAAAGCTGGTCATATAATTGGAGATGAAATAAAATACTGTTTGTTAAAATTTAATAAGATGTTTGTTGGGATAAAATGTTAGTAGAGTAAAAGAAAGCAAAACTTAGACAAAATGAAACTTAATAAAATATGTGATCCCATAATTGCCCATGTAATTCTAATACAATTGACAATACTATTGTTTAAATAGTAATTAAAATTGCTTTTGAAATATGATCCCAGAGCAATATTTACTTTTGTGTATAACCCCAGACCAGAAAGCATTTACTATAGTCAACACATTCATACATAGACCTAGAGGAATTAAAATATTTTCCTTCTCAAAAATGCTTTTGTGGCTCTGTAATGGGAATTCTAAGCCACAAATATTGACTGCTGCATGCTTTTAGGTGGAAGGACTTGGGTCCGGTGATTCTAATCTTATTACACACCTCATTGGGTCAAAGCATTGGAGACCTATGAACAAATGCAAAAGCTACACGGGAGAGAGGACACAGTAAGCAATTACACACCACAAGGACCTTAATTCATCAGATTAGCCTCAATCACTTACCAAAAGCCCCTGGGAGAGTCCAGCATGGGCATATAACAAATTAATTTTGGTGCCGTATCTGGTAGATAATAGATATCAAAAAAAAAAAAAAAAAAACAAAACAAACAAAAAAAAAAAAAAAAAAAAAAAAAAAAAACCAAAAACAAAAACAATGATGATGAGATACTTTGTTTCTGAGGCAAGAAGTTTACAGAAATTGACACCAAAAACATACTTTTCCTTTTGTCCAATTGCTATCTATATCCACTAAGAAACTCTAGAGATTTAAATTTTTTTCTAGCATACACATGTACTCATGTTTACCCACATCACATTGGAATGTCTAAGATATTAGTACATTATCCCTAGAATAAGGCAGGAAAAAATAATACAAGCCCAGATTATAGGTTTTCTGTGATAGGTTTGCTCTCTGTGTTTAGAGTGACAGTCCAGTTTTAAAGATGGGTGATTTTTTTTTAAACTTTATCTCCAATTTCTTGACAGAAAATAAAATACGGAAGCAGTACAAACCCTGGAGTTCTCTCCCATTCACATGCCTGCTACAGGCAAAGAAGAGTGACTTCACTCCCAGGAATGAGCCTCCCCTGTTAGCTGTATTGTTTCTGCCTTCACTTGAGTCACTGGCTTCCACTAGACCCGCAACACACCAGTTTGCAGAATTGTCAGGCCCCGGTATCCTGCCTCATGTCCATTTATGGAACAAGACACATGGGATTTTGTGCTATGTTAAAACATCACAATCACACAAATCAATAGCATTAAAAGTGTGCAAGGGCACAGCCTGACCTGACGAGGAGGAAAATGATTGTAGCCTATTGTCCTTGGGCTTCCTGTGCATTAAGAGTCACATTTTATGCAGACAGTTCTCAAGTATTAGTTACCCTCTGAATGCAGGTGCCTGCTAGGAGGCCTGGGCAGTCTATGGGAACTCTGACAGCAAAACCAGTGCTATTTCTAGTGCACAAATGGACTTTGGGAGCCCATTCCCCAAGGAGGGATACTATCTCAGCCCACATACATGGAGGAGGGCCTAGGCCCTCCCCTAAGCGAAGTGATAGACTTTGTGATCCCCCATGGAAGGCCTCACCCTCCTTGGGGATGGGGAGGGTGGTGGGTTGGGGGGGTCAGTGAGGGACATGGGAGGATGGGAGGGAGAAAAAACTGGGATTGATATGTAAAGTATGATTATTTCTAAACTAAATAAGCAAATAAATAAAAATGATAAGGAAATCTAGAAGTACCAGAAGTATTGAGTGAAACAACTCATTTGGTATGGTTTCACTGACATTACTAGCTTATCTATTGCATCAATTGTATAAGATGGAAACTAAGATTCTTCACAGCATATTTATGCCTATTTATAAATTTAATATTTAGTGTTAGGCATCTTCATTTAAGAGAACTTGCGTGCTGAAATTTAGAAACAAGATGTTGTGTGTTTAAACTGGTAGCATTTTTTTATTTACACCAAGAAGAGCAAAATCATCAAAACAGAAACTCTAATTGGAGGTACAAAGAACATGAGACAGACTTTAGACCTCAGGGGAGAGCACTGATACCTGTAAATGATAATCCTGTGTGTTGATAGATGTGGAGATAGCTACACAGCATGAACACAGCTGTTAATTAAGTCAGTTCAGTAAGGGTACAAAGCTAACCAATTGGCTATCAGATTTCAGTTATTCAAATAAATTTGATGATTAAAATTTTCATTATTTCTACCAAATCCGTTGGTCCCTTTATTCACGCTCTACTTTCCACAGTAGGATCTATACGTAGCCTCTTCCAGACATGTGTGTGAGTCAAAAACCAAGAAAAAAAAATCAAGCAAGAAGACATGACAAAGTAGTTTTTGACAGGTGTCTTAAGCCTAACAAAGTGCTGCCTGTCAACTCAATTATTTATTTAACAACTAATAAAAAACTGAGCACCTACTGTCACACTCCTGTTGTCTTCTCCCTCTTGACGTATCATGAATAATAGTAACGAATGTTAATCGAACATTGGTGAAATTCTGTTAAACACTAAGTAGCAAATGGGACTGAGGATGCTCATGGGAAACCCTATCTACACTTGACATTCTGAAAAGTTTCTCTCTGGAAATTATACTGGCAGAAAAATCTGATAGTGCAGTAGTCTCTAAGTTATCTCTTCTCTGATTGCATTCATGACACTAGCTCCAATTCCACTTGTTCTAACTTTCATTGATAATGAAGATTCCTCCAAACTGTATACTCCTAAAAAGATCTGTCTGAATTATTCCTAGAAGCCCCAGGAGTATTTAACAGAAGTTCTTCTATTTCTCTGCTTTCTATTTCAAAGTGCTTCGCTAATGTCCTTGCTTAAGAAAAAAAAAAAAAACTTGAATAACAATTTCTCCAATAGTGTCCTTCTGAGATCCTATACCTCAATTGTCTAGAAATTTCACTTAGTTCTTACAATACCTTTCCCTGCACCTGATGCCTCGGCTTCCCTGGTGGAATATGTCTTTATAATCTCTGGTACACCAGTGCTACGACTGTTAGCTGAGAAAGCCATAGTGCTCTCTTTTACATTCTCAAATTTCTCCACTCAGTCTCAGTCCCTCATAGGCAGCTGGCCACTTCCACAGACAAATGAGAAGGGAAAATTGTCGCAAGGAATTGGATCATGAACGTTACTTTTTGTTTACTAGTCCTTTGGCAAGTTACTTTTCAATGAGTTCATACATTGCACAAACATTAAGCTAGCAAAAGGAAAATATGCACTGAAAGAAGAAATCTGAGAGATAGGCAGATCTCCGTGAGTTCGAGGCCAGCCTGGCCTACAAGAGCTAGTTCCAGGACAGGCTTCCAAAGCCACAGAGAAACCCTGTCTTGAAAAACAAACAAACAAAGAAGAAGAAAAAGAAATCTGAGCCAAGTACATAAATATTTTGATTCATAACTACATATAATAAAGCATCTCGTGGAAAAAATAGTTCTGTGTACTTTCTGCTAATTAACTGAGTACATATTTTTGAGTTAACATCATGAACTTGACTTTTTCCTTACTAATCCTCTGGTAAGTTACTTTTCAGTAAGTTCAAGGCTCTGTTGCACCATGGATGCTAGTCTCTTCCTCTTCCTGGACATCCCCTTGCTACATTATGTCATGAAGATCCTACAGCTCCAAGTCCCATCACACTCCCTACCTCCTACCTACCCACCCCTGTAATCCAGCAGATCACAGATGGTGTGGATGTTGGCTTGGGCCAACACATAACCCTGGTTGTGGGCCTGAGTATTTAACAAGGTTGGCCAGCCCTCTAGCTCTTCCTGTCTTCACCACTAGGGTGAGCTCTCCAGGCTTGCTCACCCCTTATAGTGCTGCACATGGTAAAGGGGTCAGCTCCTTCACCAGCTGGAGGTGGTAGGGGCAAGAGGAAAAGGCATCTTTCCTTCTTCCTCGCCACCACACTGCAGACAAGGGAGGTGGTACCAGTTATACGCCTCACTCATCCCCGCAGGGCCTGCTCACCTGTGCCCCTATCCATACAGTGTCAACTCTACTGTGCTACCCAGAAGAGACAGAGGGTCCGTTCCTCTGAGTGCTGAAGCTGGTGGAGGTGGGTGGGTCAGGTCTCCCTCCAGCTGCAGATGATGAGGGGCGAGGGGAGGAGGTCATCTTCTCATGCTACCACACACATGTCAGATGAGAGGGGCCCGACCTGGTCTCCCGTTCTCCTGCCCCGAGGGCTCATCCCGATCGTGCTGCTCAGGTGAGGTATAGGGCCCTCTCTCCTGAGTGCTTCAGTCAGTGAGGGGTAAGACCAGGTCCCCCTAGGGTTAAAGCTGATGAGGGGCGAGGCCAACTCTGTACAGCCCTGTCCTCTCTGCCTTCATCAGGGTAAAGGACCAAGTCACAAGCCTTAGCAGCAGCCCAGACCCAAACATCTGGCCCTACATGACAATAGAGCATCTGTATCAGCCCTTTCCTCATCCTCTTCATGCCTGCCCCTCCCAATCTGCCTGTCCTGTGCACATGACTCATTCTGCTTCTCTCCCCTCCATATCACCATCCTTTTCTTATTCACCGTAATGATGCCTGATCACCTGTTGCCAGAGGTGCTGAGCAGGCTCCTGGGTAAACTTCCTTCCCCATGTCCAGAGACCTGGGGTGGGTAATGTCTACATTTTTAATGGAAACTCTAACAGCTAGGAGATTATTGAAGGATCTATTTCAAGTTCTGAAAGACCACAACTATACAGGCTCGTGACTTGGTCTTGAAGATAGAGTAAAATAATCTGATCACTCAGACAAATAGAATGTTTAAAAAAATAAAGAAAAAAAATGTATCTTGGCAATAACCAAGAGCTCTGTAATTGGGCTTAAGACCCCCTCAACAAGAGGAAAGCAAAATGGTCTCATATAGTCATAGAAGAAGAGGAAACCCAAGGCAAAGGCACAGAAAATGTTTTCAACAAAATCAAAGAAGATATTTCACTAATTTAAGGCAAGAAATGCACATCAAGACACGTGAGCCATGCCATGCAGAAACCAAATCAGCAGGATCAGAAACAAAAGTCCTGATGGCATGGAAAGTCAAAACCCCAAATACACAGAACAAAGAAAATCTATTGACTGCAGCAAGAGAAAAAGAACAAGTCACATAGATTAACAGCTGGTTTTTCAATGGTGACTTCAAAGACCACAAGGGCTTGAACTGCTGATTTACAAACTTTGAAAGATGCCAGCCATACTACTATATCCAGCAAACTATCAGTCAGAATCAAAAGAGAAAACAAAATTCATGATAAAAATAGGTTTCAGAAATGAATGAACTCAAGGAGGATGCTTTCATGTCAGCTCACACTTGGGGGCTCCTGGGCCCTGCATCTAAAAATGAGTTCAGCAATAGGAACTGACATTTCACCTCCAGGGGCAACCAAGGACAATTACAATACAATGTGTTGGATGTCTCTTGGGTGGCCCTGACAAAAAATTCAGAAGAAATTTTCTCTTAGGTGGCACTGTGGCTTTTGTTAGATTATCTTTGGCTCTTAAAGGGAGCTTTGTCAGCTCAGGTGAGAACATTTCATTTATATGTGTATATTTATTTATACATAAAGTTACATGTAGGTTTTTCTTTTTTTCAGGTAGATAATAATATGATTCCTTGTGACTTCTTCAGACATCCTAATTTTTTCCCCATCCTTCCTGCCTTTTTTTAACAAAGGATACCATGCAAGCTTCCAAAGAGGAAAAATAACCAGTGGCCCTACCCAAATCTGACACCTATGAGCTACAACACAGTCTGATAACCCCAAGGGGTCAATATCGGCACATATTTTGGCAATAACCAAGAACTCTGTAATTGGACATAAGACCCACTCAACAAAAGGAAAGCATTAATGGTATTAGAAACCTAGCCAAGTACTGAGAGCTAGTTAAGTTACGGGTCTTGGAGAAGAACCCGCAACTATTATACTAAACCAGTAAAATAACTATATTCTAAATATTTGTTTTTATACACCTGGATAAAAGTAGGCCTCACATCTGATCAATGAAACATCTCTTTGCAACGAATGGAGACCATTACAAAAAAACAGAACCAATCAAAATGCAGAGCTTAGTACCAATGGATAGAGCTACAAAATAGTCTCACATCTAAGGCTTCAGGAACATTGTGAAGGGGAAGGTACAAGGGATGGAAGGGGCTGAGGATGATGGAGTTTTATATGAGATTGGATGTCTTAGTAATGGGAAACTTGTACCTATAATGTCTGATCAACATAACTCCCTCTATAGGATCATTTATCTCACTAACTGCCATACTTGTAATAATTTTCATGATTTGAGAAGCTTTCACTTCCAAACGAGAAATTCTAACAGTAGAGTATACATCAACAAATCTAGAATGACTTCATGGATATCCTCCACTGTACCACACATTTCAAGAATAGATGTGCCTAAACATGTCTAAAAAAATGACAACAATATATTTTTTTCTAGTAGACAAGGGAAAGCACAAGAATCCTCAACCCTACACAATGAAATTGAAGCAACCAAAAGAGGGATGATGAAACTGGGAGAAATTACCTTCCCCATGGAAAATTACACAACCTTTTCCAATGCCAAATGGTCAGCTCTGAAAACATATGCATGGGAAACATTAGAGAGAAGGTTATATTTAGGAATATGTATGCATATACCTATATGTATCTAATAACAATTAATGAAAATAAAGGCTGTGAATTTGAAAGACAGGAAGTATGGGAGAGTTTGAAGGGAGCAAATGGAATTGGGAAATGGTATAATTATAATCTCAAAAAACAATAAAACATAAAAATAGATGACAACTTTATAGTGGATACTAGAAGAGATACTTAAGTCTAAAGGTCAAACACGAAGGAAGGCACAGGAGATAATTCCAGAACAGTTAGTCCAAAGAGGTCTAAGAAAACACCACAAAAATCAATAAAATGACAAGAATTAAGGGTTTCCAGGGCCTAGCCTTGGCTCAGGTTCAGGTCCGGAGGCAGGAAGAGGAATCTGTGCAAGGAAAAGTTCTGGCCACCAAGTGGATTTCATTCAAGTAGCCCTGAAGAGTTCCATGTGTCTTCATTTATATTTAAACAGAGTTTTTCTTACACCGGTTACATGAATAGCTTTATTATTGGCTTCTAATTTTGACTTTTAGAAATGCATCATAACTTAAGGAAATAATTGTGATCATTATGAAAGCTCCGATTGCTCCCCTTCATGCTTTCCCAAATGCACCTTCCCACTCCCTACATCACCTTACTCTAGAAATAGGGTTCAGCCGTTTTGCAGGCCCTAACTAAATACAGAGCCAGATGCATCTTATCTCACAGCACTTCTGTCATTTGGCAGCCACTTGTGGTTGCGAAGTTAAAAAGTAATAGACTGAAGCACAATGCTTTAAGGACAACAATATTCAAACCCAGTCAATTATTTTATGTCTTCAAGATAATTTTTATATACTTTTCTTTTTTATAAGAGGGTCCCATGTCTCAACCTCTCTATAAAAGGCAGACTTCAATAAGCAACTCTTTTCCCATCCCCCTTTACCATACGTCTTTCACCAATGTAAGCTCCTATGTGTGATAAAGATGGACCTATCCATTTCACATTTTGTATTGCATCTTTTCCTCTTGGAGCATACCAGATATTACCATTGATTCAATACGCTTGGTGTCCATGGAACTTATTCCCAACAGTTGGCACTATGTGTATTCCTGAGGCTTTTCCCCCTAATCTGTGTATGCATGCCTTACTCTCCTTTCCAGAACTGTAAGGCATGCTTAATGCTCCAAGTATTGTTTTCTCATATGTACCTCACTGTCTCTACTGAGCCAGAAAAGTTCCCAGGATTAGTTGTTGTCATTAGTAATTCCATATAAGAGATTTGAGATGCATTAGCCCCCTGTTGAGTCTTAGGGAAAATATTTGAGAGAGAACAGAATTTCCAGGAGGAAATTACAGCTATTGCTTGTGTGGCTGACAAAGTAAAACCAAAAACCTCTCAAAGAATCACCAATATAGTAAGAAATTAAAAAAAGCCTGCAAGCTATGTGATTTTTGCAGAATCCTACACTGTCCAATGAACAGTCCTTGCCAAGTGAGACTGTTTCCACAGGTATCTTGTCCTGAGGAAACACATTGGACAGGTAGCCATATGCTGAACTGAGAATAGAGTTAATACACAGACACTGAATAATAGATTGGCTTAGAAAACATGATACTTAGTTAATGTTGCCTCTAAGAAATATACCTCATCATTGACAATAGATACTGGAGAGAAAATAATCAAAATTTAAATCAGTAGAGAAATGATCTCAGCATCGTATAAGCACACAGAATGCTCAGGAGCAGTCACCATTGGTAATCTACATGTAGAAATATAGCTCCATGGCATACCCACTGTTGTAATGGAAACAGCCAAGGACAGAAACTGTCATGAATGACCAAAAGACCCCTGAACTGACATTTGAAAACCAATGTGGTACACTCATTTTAGAAAAAGTTTGACAGTTTCTTTTTTGAATTAAACATACATTTAGCATGCACTCCAGCATTTCCATGCTTTGGAATTTCTACAGGAGAAAAGCAAACTCAAACAAACAAAAACATATGCTCATACAAAACCTTCGTGCAAATGTTCATTGCAGCTTCATTCTTAATCACCAAACACTTGGGAAAATACACAATGAGACATGTAGCAGTATAAATATTTGTCAAAAATATGCTCAGTGAAATCCATCAACCTGAAAAACTGTACACTATATGATTCCTGAATACAAAATTCTTGGCAAAGTGACTTAGTAGCTGTCTTGTTCTGCATATGTAGAGATAGAGGAGAGGAGGAAGGGAGGGAGACACACACAGGGTGGAGACACAGACAGACACAGAGGAGGCAAGTGCAATAGAATCTGTGAGGTTGGGATGATAGACTTGTAGTTTATCTTGATTACTTAGCTCCACATTCACCAAAACTCTAACACTACTCTGTGTGTTTACCAAAACTCATAGTAATATGCACTAAAAGATTAAATGTATGTATTTAATGTATTCCTAGTGAGCAAAAGCTTATGACCATGGCAGATGACCTGATAATTGAGACAGTCACTAAGTCACTAGGGAGGAGGTAGCATGTGTAGTGCATGACTTACTTGATAATGGAGAACTCACATCCTAAGTGGATTGGAAGAGATACCACTGTAGACGGTGTGCAACTCGAAACTTAACAATTCTTTATCCTGACTGTTCATTTAGTGTTTTTCTAAACCACAGAAGGCTATGTATAGCTGCAACCACAAAAAGAGGAGTCATAGGAAAGATTGTGCCACTTTACTATAAAATCAGAAAGGCATGTGGTATAGATTATTTTATAGCCTATAAGGAATCGAACTATGTTGTCTGCTGGTGCATTTGTAACAAAATACCACAATCTGGGTGTCTGAAACAATGCAAGTCTATTTGTTGAAGTTGTAGAGGCTGAAGGCATGTCTGGTTTCCTCAAGCCTCTCTTCTTGGCCAGAAGATAACTAACCGCCTTACTGCTGTGTTAATGTTCCTCTGCCTGTTGTACCATCTACATCATTGACCTGATCTCTAAGGGACATTAATCAGATTCAATCATCTCTCAACCATTTGTCCATTTTATTCCAATTACCTGTTTAAAGAACATATCCTCAAATATAGCTACTGTAGGTTGGAGCCTTAGCATGAAGGCTTGCGATTGAGAAACAACACAACTTAATCATAGCATTGGGATTACATCCATAGAGAGATTTTACTTCATAACAGTGTTAGCTTCATAATTAAATATCTATTACTGTTGTTGTAACAGATATTTGGTTTCCTATGAGAAAATGATAGGTTTTCAAATGCTGTGAATCACACAACTAATTCTACTTCACATTGTTTTCTTGGGCATCAAAAACTCCACGCCCAACTTAATCATCTATGTTTTAATCTTGAAAAGAGTACTTGAACTTAAACTTTCTCTTATATTTTGGTCATTTTACCTGTATTTTATCCAGAATCTTGAGTCTTACCTTTTATCCTTTTGAGTATTTTCTGTGTTTAAAATAATATCCTTAATGGCTAAAACAAAGGAATAAGCAATTGGGACATTTATAAACAGAGAAGAGGAAACCTAATTAGGTGACTGCAGGTGGTTTCATCCAATTGTCCTAAGATGTGGCAAGGCCCCTTGTACTACCAGCAACAGCTTGATTAATGAGTTAACATTTCGGTGGTTAAGATGTATCTATACCTAGATAGCCATTATAATTTGGTCACAGATTTTTCTGAAAGTTTTCAAAAAGTATTGACATTCAATTATATATCAAAAGACAGAATTGTATTTATGGTATGAATCAGAGCACAGACTCTGAAGTCATGGTTTCTGGATCTGGATACAGCTATAACCTATTTAAGTTATGTTACCATGAAAAAAGTTACATGAAAACTTTGCACGTATGATTTTTATTTACGTTTTTAATATAAGAAGATTATGTTCAAAAAATAAAAGCCTTAGAACAGGGACCCTAAGGATGGATCTCATTTGGTAAAGCTCTTGAAACAGATTCCTAAAGACCTGAGTTCAATCCCCAGTGCCCCAGGGTAGGGGCAGGTAGCCACATAATCTAGACAAATTGGCTCAGTTCAGTGAACAAGTGTATCTCAAGAAGCAAGGTAGAGGGCCACAGAGGCAGACATCTGATGTTGAACTTTAACCTCCAAACAATCACCCTCACATTACACTACCTGCACTCAGACCTACACACACACAGACACACACACACATACACACTTATATTCTTAGAATAGTTCCAAACAATTAATAACTGTAGAAACTATTGTGTGGTGATGTATTATTCATGATTTATTATAGCTTGCCTGAGGTTTCAGAAAGCCAAGCCAGCCTCAAGCTACAGAGATCAGGAGGTGGAGGTGGTGGTAGTCTGTAGCCATGTGGAGGAAAGCGTGGCAGTCTGAGTAACTCTGAGGAGCAGTGAAGTCGGGAGCAGTTTGAGGATCGCCCCTTTGGTCTGAGCTGAGGTGGAGTTAAGAGCTAGCGGCAGGCTGCTTTGTTTTTCAGATCTTCAGCCTGAACCTGAACCCCAATGTCTGTCTCTGGGTCTTTTATTTACCATGCTTCACTGTTGTTCATGTATTAGTCCAGAAAATGTCACCCAAAATTTAGTTTTAAAGTCTTCACATCCCAAAGCTTTCCCATTCTGTGCCATTCCAGGCCCAGAAATTCAGCTCACAGCCTCTGATGAACACTGTGAAAGTGGACAAAAATGAGCAAATTAAGTTTGTCTTATTAATACATAATGTTTCTGTATTTAATTTAGTGTTTGTTGTGTACTCACACAGTATGTAACAGAAGCGTTTAATGATATATATATATGTATATATATATATACATATATATATATAATTTCACAAATTATTGGAGTTTTTAAAAAGGGGTCAGCATTGACAAGCCCCCCAAAAGCACAGTAAAATGCTCTTAGGTCACACTTCCTCTGTGGAACTACAGTGAGTAATGGGGCTCTCCTTCAATTTTCTCTCTCATAGCTTTTACTGAGCATTTCCTTTGTGTGCTGCAGTCAGCACAGGCTGGAGAAAAAGACAGAGATGAAGCACCTCCTCTTTCTAAGCAAAGACTCAGAGGTCAGATCCATGAAGCCACAAAAGTCAGTATTGACTGTGAAGAGAGTTGAAAGCATCGCTAGAGCTGCACCTCAGACATCAGAGTCCAGCATCAACCCAGCAAGAACAGCATTGGCTTGTCCTTTGTATTACATTATTCATCCAGACAATGAATGCAAAAGGTACCATTTATGTATGTGTTCTTCCATGTCACTATCCAAATGAAACAGCTATACAAGAAACAGTAAACTGGATTCAGCCTTTTCTTGGTAAATGTTTTTAATTACTTCTTGTTTTCATTAAATCTTCACATGCCCAACCCAGGCTCATATTCTTAACGAATATAGAATGACTATAATATGAACTGAACTCACTTGGTATGAACAATAAAGAAAAAAATGACATTTACAAAGAAGCTAATTTATATATATATACATATATATATATATATATATATATATATATATATATATATATATATTCCCTCTATTTTGTTTTGAAAGTACTCAAGTTTTGAAACCATTTTTAATTAGCTGTGGTCCAGAGGTGATGTCAGTTGCTTTGATTCAGCTTGGCAATAGCTCCTTAAGCTTCTTTTGTAAATTAAAGAGAAGGAGAAATCTCTAGGACAAGGCATCTTAAAGATCTTGGCATTCCATCATTATTACCACAAATGTCCTCACTGAATTTAATTTATTGGCATTTCTGATCTATCTTTACTCCTAAGCATTAAGAATACAGCTCATCTGTTTTCTGAATCTAATATTCTGATCAGAGAAAGAACTCTTTAAATTTACTTACACAAAATATTTGTGTGAATTTCAGCCTCTGTGGGAAATCTTCTGTGTAAAAGGCTTTAATAGTTTTTGCCTTGATTTGACTTCCATGAACACATTGCATTCAAAAAAATTTGAAAGTTTAAAAACTACAATAGGACTGACCCAGACCCCCTAAACATGGGTCTCAGTTAGAAGGCCTGGGCAGTCTATGGGACCTCTGACAGTGGATCCAGGATGTATCCCTAGTGCACGAAAGGACTTTGGGAGCACACCCCCATTGGAGGAGTACTCCCTTAGCCTAAAGACACTGAGGGAGGGCCTAGGACCCACCCCAAATGACTAGACAGATTTTGATGATTCCCTCCTGGAAGGTCTCACCCTCCCTGGGAGAGTTAGATGGGGAATGGGATGAGTGGGGGGGGGAGAGAATGGGAGGATGGGAAGGAGAGGGAACTATGATTGACATGTAAAATAAGAAAAAAATATAAAAAAAAGTTGTAGTCAATTTGCAATGAGATTAAGTAATTGCTTTAAGGATTAATATCATAATTATAGTAAACAAAAAACAATATCTTATAATTCTGTTTATGCCTTTGGGGAAAAAATGATAAATTGTGAATCTGTTGGGAGGAAACAAACTTCAGCCTCACATTTTTACTGCAATGATTCTAGAAGAAAATAAATGCAAATAAGTATTACATATGGTTTTATGGTTTTGGTGTGGCCTTATTAGTTGTTGGTCTATTGTATATATAATATGAAAAACTGAAACTGTATCTTCAGAAAAACACAATGCCCATGCTAAGATAACTATTATCAAATAAAGAAAGCAAACTTAGAAGTTTTACTTTACACTTAAAGACAAAAAATGACATGATGATCTCAGAAGATATATAACAAGCTTTCAATAAAATCTAACATGTCTTTGTGATAAAAAGTCTAGTGAACATAGGGCTAGAGCAATATACCTCAACATAATAAAGTTTATAGATACGAAATCCACAGCCAGCATCATCCTGAATAGAGCAAACCTTGGAGCAACTCTAATGAAATAAGTAATAAGACGGAGCTGTTCACTCTTCCCACTTCGTTCAATAATGTGCTAGAAGTATTAACTGGTGTACCGTGGCAAGAGAAGGAAATTAAATGAGTTCAAATAGAAATGAGTAAGTCAAACTCTCCCTTTTTTTTACAGATGTCACATTATAAGAAATTACAAAAAGGCTACCAGAAAACTTTTAAAAATAATAAACAAATTCAGTCCCATACCAGGATACAGAGTCAACTTGCACCCACCAATGCTTTTCTATATACCAACAAAAACACAATATAAAAGGAGGTCATAGACATATTCCCATTCATAATAACTCAGAGAAAACAAAATATCTAGGAGCAAACCTGTGCAACAAAGTGAAGCGCATTTACAATGAATTAATGGTGAAGGGGGAATAATATGATCAAAATATCTTGTATAATTTTTTACAAAGAGAGAAAATTTAAAACTTCTTGTGAAAGATATAGTGAAAGACTAGTAAATGGGAAGGTCATGGAAATCCCGTGACCATGAGTTGGTAGAATTCACATTGAGAAATGACAATTTTACTAAATGCCATTTATAGATGAAATACAATCCTAATTGCGAAAGGAATGAAGACATGGACATGAAGTGCTATGTCTCAACATTTCCCACTAAATGGAGCTGTAAAATCAAGACTCCAAGGAAAGTTAGGAAGTGTAAAGCCTTACAAAAGTAGGGGGTGGAAACAACCTATGTAACTGAAACATCTGATGTGCTAATTGCATGCAAAGAAGCACATGAAGAAGTAGGTTATGGCATCTGAGCCTCATGGCTGATCTTTGAAAACTTATGCCAAAGGAAATAATAATAAAGGAAAAACTGTTGTGGTTTTATTTACTTAAGATGCCTAGAAGTGGCAAATGTGCAGAGACAGAGAGAGATGTGAGATCCCCGATGAGTGAGGGGAGGAAGTGTTAAATGACTGAAAACATGTATTTTCTTGGGAGTATTAAAATTTTGATAGAATTGGTGTTGGCAAAATGTTGAGAATATAACTAATTCCAATAGACAGCGTAGCTAAAATGGTTGAAATGGCAAAATAGCTTAAGTATTTTCTTGCATTAAAATTGATATGGCACAGGCAATAAGTGATAGGGATCGTCCTTCATACATATAAGGGGGCGTGCCCAGTAAGTCTTTAAAGCATAGAGGCTACAGGACCGCACTCTATGCTCGCTGATAGTGTGAACTCTTTGTCTCATGCCATCCACAGGATGCAGCACAAAGGCTGCCACTGGGTACACACTGAGGGTCTTCTTAACAGCATGGGCACCGCCACTCTGCACAGGTCAAGACAACCTTCACTTTCAAGAGGGTGAAACAACCTGGAAACGAATGGGAAATATCAAATCTCTCCGTTCATCAAGATTAAAACATTAAAAGGTCAGGAGGGAGAGAAAGAATTGGGATTTCAGACCTATGGATTAGAAATGCCCCCAACTAGACAGTTTAAAACTAGCTATTACAGATAAAAGAACTGAAGACACAGAGATAAAAATGAAAAGGATATATGGAAAAAACCATTAAATGAAAATTATTTAATGAAGGCCAAGTAGACTACTACAAAACTTGTTTCATAAGTGTCATGAATTCTCAGAGTACTTTCTTATGCTTCTCCTTAGCCTGGTGTAGTGTAATGCCATATTGAGTGAGGTTATCAGGAATATTTATTAGTCATTTGACTTTGATATCATTCTAATTATGTTCCAAAAAGATGAAAGTAGCCACAATATAGACACTGTAACGAAGGGCAAAAGTGAGCTACTTTTCCATGTCCCTTGCATGCTCAAATCATATTTGACATTTTTAAAAAGAACCTCTACACTATTTCCTACAAGTTTCTTTATCCTTGTAAAATACAAATATACCTCATAACAAGCAAAGCCACTCAGTGAAATCCCGCAGTGTGAGAAGAAATACACTGTAATAATCATAGTTACACCTGGACCCTGCCTCAGCACACAGGTGTTGTCCTTTTCCTCAAAGCACATTTAACAAACTAATCCAAAACCCTTAATAGGATGCACCAGAACTACTCAAGAAAGCATGACATGGTATCTGACAAAATAAGTAAATGCAATTAAAAGAAGGAAGAAGAAAGTTAAGCACTGTTGATTAAAGTCAGAAATTAAACTGAATTCAGCTACATGCAAACTGCTGGCCCTTCTCCCTAGGATTTTTCTCCTACAACTAGACTCGAAAATTGAATTCTAACTAAAATGAAATAGTCAAATTTTACAACCAACATTATCCGCACTATATTAGAAAATTAACTTATCATAAATGGTATTTTAAGTATTATATTTCATTTTCTATGTATAAGCATTTGTCTTAGTCAGGGCTTCTATAACTGTGAAGGGACACCGTGACTGCCACAACTCTTATAATGAAAAATATTCAGTTGTGTGGCTTACAGTCTCAAGGTTTCGTTCATTATCATCATGGGGGGACATGGGGGCATGCTGGCACACAGAGTGCTTGAGATCTGCAGGTGACAAGAAGTGAGCTGATTGTCACATGGAGTGAAGCTTGAGCAAAGGAGACCTCAAAGCCCACCCCACAGTGACTCACTTTCTCCAACAAGATCACACCTACTCTGACAAAGTCACACTTCCTAATAATGCTATACCCTGTGATCTCATGAGGGCAGATTATGCTCACACTACCACAGTACTATATTCAGGTGCTAAAGTTTCTTTATATAGCATTTTTATTAATGATTTTAGAATTTCATATATGCATACAGCATATTTTATAAAATTTACCTGCATTTCTCACCCTAAATCCTTCCTAATCTTCTTCTCCAACCCCTCAAATTCACAGACTCTTTTTTTTTTCCCAACCCACATGGTCTAATTGTGCTGCACATGAGTGTGGGGCTACCCAATGGATCATGGTCAACATGCTAGAAGCCACAACCCTAGAGAAAACTGACTCTCCATTCCTTATCAACCATCAACTTACAATAGCTCAGCTAGGGATGCAGGCTTGTGAGCTCCTTTCCCCTCCATGCTGGAATGTTGATTGCAGACAGTTGCAGCTGTCTATCTCATGAGCACGTCAATCCTGACGTGTCCAAAAGATACTGTTTCACCCTGTCTTCCGTGACCACAGGCTTTTACAGTAGTTTCACTGTTCCATGATCCATGAAGGCGAGTGGTGCAATGGACCTCATTTATGACTGAGCATCGCAGAGCTACTAATGCTCTGTACTTCACCCAGTTGTGACTTTTCTGCATTTCTGCCGTACACTGAACAAGGAAGGTTCCCTGATAACATCTGAGAAATGAATGCATCTAACGGTAAAGAGTTAAGCACTTTGATACTTCGTCAGTCTAACAAAATGAGAGTCACAGGCTCAGCTCCACCTATGGGCTCTCTAAACATGGGTTCTTGGTGAGATTTACAGAACCAGCAGGGGAGTAGGCCTTAAAGCCAATCATAACTCTGTCTTTTACCTCCATAACACTCAGGCCACTGTTATAGCCATGGCCTTGTCTTGGAGAGAGATGAACACTAAGAATGCTTGAAAATATTTCTGTTAGCTTAAAGCATTTTATAAACTCTCTCTCTCTGTGTGTGTGTGTGTACTTATGCATGTGTAAATGGAATTATTTTACAAAGAGATAGTTCCTCTAGAAACCATAATTGACAAATAAAATGCCCAATATCAGGTATAGAATATATTTCCTTTGAGTTGATGGCAGGAATATCCACAAAGCATTATAGTCTGTTATGATGCTTTTGGCTGTCTTTCCCCACTCCTCAACAACAACAACAAAAAAAATTAAACAAAATAAAATTAAAAAAAATAACTGAATGGTAAGGTCATATCACTCAAGCTCAAGACATCACACAGTTTGGTCAAAGGAAAAGGAGAAATCAGGTCTGTACTGACCAAGAAATCTCTTCCCTGCTAGCTACCTCTCACAGCATCAGAACTGCTATGCAAGGTACCTAGAAAAAAAAGTTATCAGTAGGCTTGCACATAGCTGGGAACCCTGTGAGCTACATCTGTCAAAGTAGAATGTGAAAATAAATGCTATATCTTAAATGCCAATAAAGCATATAACTTCACAAATTGAGGCACATTTTAACGAAAATTTATGAATACTGTTCATGTAAATTATTCTACTAAAAAGTAAATCTCTCCCAGAAAAAAAGAAAAATAATGAGTTTTGCCTAAAAGTAATGGAATGAACAAAGTAATTTCAAAACCTCTTATTGATTTATTCCTATATACTTGAGTCAATAGTGTATTTTCCTTGGGCATTATTAACTATATATTCCATCTTTCCCACAGAGATTCATTAAGGTAGTTTGTTCATATACTTATCAGTCCTTACCAGTTGATTTTTGTGCAAAACCATACTATAAATTAGTCTTCTCTACTTATTAATTAATATGTATCAAAAACTTTGTACCAAACATCAAAAGTACACTTAATTACAGAATACTCATTAATATAAATATAAAATTCCCCAAAGCAATCCAATAAATATTTAAAACTTCATTAATTGTCATAAAAATTCATATTTGTTTTTCACGTAAAATATTTACTTTGAAGTTTGTGAACAAAGCAAATATTTAGAATGCCAAACATTGTTTACCTTTATGGTTCTGAATAATAATAAATTTACATAATTTCCCTAAAAATCTATAAATTACTATTTCCTTTAATAAGCTTCTTTTGGATATTTGGTGTATGTCAAGCACTGGAATTAGGGGTCAAGGACACAAGATCATGCTATGGTAAATCTGCATCACAGAAAGCACTGGTTACTTTATACAGGTATTATTATCATTACCATTATTATTATTTTCTCAGGTACAACCTTTACTTTTGCCTGGTGGAGCTGGCCAAGATTTTGATCTAACATTCTCCAGTCATCCAGCCTCACATTGAGCATATTATTAAATCTTATGCTGTATTTGCTGCTGGTGAGCAACGTCCTGGCCTTGGCCAAATGTGAGTGTCTAAATCAAGAATGTGGATGGCTCCATACACCACACACTGCCTGCCTTGTGTAGCTTTGGCATTGCCATCCACACACCAATTCTCATGGCTGGCTTCTACTTCTGTTGTGTATCTATTTCCTATGGCAACTCCAACTTATGTTTCCACAAAGGTAGCTCAATGAAAATGGGCATGGCTGAAGTCATCCAACTCCTTTCATGGCATCTTAGATGAAGAAAAGTAATATTTCTCATTTAATAAGCTTCTTAATAGAATTTTTTCACCAAATTTGTTCATTAGCTATCTCATACTTGTATATAAGGCATTCTAATTGCTTTTGCCACCACCCTCTCTTATCTCCCTTCCAAAGATCTCACTCCTACATCCACCCTAAGAGAATTTTATCTAAACCAAAAGTTCTACTTTACGTGTGGGGGGGAAAAAGTTACAAAAATCCACCTAAGTTTTTTTTTTTCCTTTGAAATGCTTTGATTCAGTCTAAATAACAATTGATGCTTTAAGAAAAACAGTTATCTTTAAACTTTACAGACTCAACATTTAATAGATGTAGTAAAATCTCAAGGAATTTAAAACATTTCCCTAAAGTCACACATTGCTAGTTAATGTACAAGTTACTAGATATTTCTGAGCTCTAAGACTTTATACTGAATGATCAAATCTCATCATGTTTAAAAGATGCAGCAAGTATGTTCAAATATTTCTGAGTCCTCTTGTTTTCTGGCAAAAATACTTTAATATTTAATATAGATAAATTATAAAGAATATTTTCGGTGTATGCATATATAAATTATTTCATATATTTTTCATGAATTTCTTTTCTTAATCTGTGAGATAATAGAATAAAACTAGAATTGTTATATAAATAGAACAAATAATATTCATAATAAAGGTATTATACATATTCACATACATAAATGAATGCTAAGAAGTCAAATGCCAAGAATAATGAATATTTCCAAACCAAACCACTACTACTTTATATGCTATAAAATACAATTGTTTACATTAGATGTCTTCAGTGGCTACCAATTATAGAGCACAATGAAACTAACCTAATAACAAATCTTCAAAAAAGCAACAGAACCAAGTGGGTTTTCCCCTAAAATACTAGATTAGAATTCTGAACATGTGGACCTGACTGAATTAAATGACATCCATATGAAAGAGGCTTTGCTGAAGATTGGCAGCTCATGCTGGGACAGTGACAGTGATGAGCATAGCCAAATGTAGATTCCTCAGGGGAGGCCATGGCAGAGTGAAAAGGACCCTTCTCAGCTTGAGTTTCATGACACTCTGGCATCACTTAGAAACCTGACAGAAAGGTAACTGGAAAAACATGCTAGACAAGACACTTGTGTTTAGATAACTTGATAAAAAAAAAAAAAAAAAAAAAAAAAAAAAAAAGACCTAGTCGGCTGTCCTCATATTTGGATAAAAGGGCATTTTCACATATTTTATCCCTAAATGTCAACGATGTTTTCTATAGATTCAGGGCATTGTAACAGGTTGATGAGAAGCATGTGTCACCATGTTATGAAATGTACTTTAAGCACTTCTATTGTGCTATGAACGGGTGAAGATGTTGGGAACCAAACCAAAGAATTAAGGAAATAGTATAATCATCCTAGTAGAAATAAATGAGACATCTTGGCACTGTGGCTGGCTCTCTGCACTACTTTTTCTGTTCCTGTGATAAAACATCATGACCAAATAACCTTATGAAAGAACATGTTTAATTTGGCTTATGATTTTAAAGGGTTAGAGTAAAGGAATGGCCAAGAGCTTACATCTTTATCCATAATCACAAGGACTGGGAATCATAGGAATCTATTGAAACCTCAAAGCCCATCCAGTGACACTTTTTCCAACAAGACCACACTTCCTGGTCTTCCCCAAAAGGCTGCTCCAACTGGGGGCCAAGTATCCAAATATATGAGGGTATAGGGGCCACACTCATTCAAACCACAGCACTGATTATCATTATCCATTATGGTTATTCCAATATTCCAAATTAATTTGGTTAGTCATTAGTAAAGCCATTTTATTGACCAACACATGCTAATATGGTAATCATTTGCCATCATTCTAGTATGTCCAGTTATATTTAGTCTCAATTCTCAAGGCAAAAGGTATGCTTCTGTCCTGGTTTGATTGTGATAAAATATTCTGACATAAAGCAACTTGGAGAGGAAAGAGTTTATTTGACTTATGCATCTGCATCACAGTTCATCCTTGAGGGAAGCAAGGCAGGAACTCAGGCAACACAGGAACCTTGAGGCAGGAGCAGGGAAGGAGACGATTAAGGAACTGAGTACTAGTTGCTCACCATGGTTCACTTAGCCCTCTTTTTATACAAGCCAAGACCATCTGGCTAGGAATGGTTTCACTGACAATGGACTGGGCCTCCCTCCATCAATTATTCAACAATGAAATGACCACAGACTCATCTCCAGGACAATTCAATAGAGGGATCCTCTCAGTTGAGGTTCCCAACTTATTGTCCAATGATTGGGATTTACAAACTTTTGGACTTCAAAGGGCTTGGCCAACACCACTTCTCTGGCTCTGCCATCACAGAATACATGGTTTGTCTAGTAGGTTTGGGTCAGCTCCATCCCATACCTGCTACCATACTTGGTGGAATTCCTATGTTTGTGGCACCTCCAAAATTCTGGGGTCAACACTACTGCTAATACTATACCTACAATAATGACCTCTTCTGTCCTTGCTTCAGACACTCTGACCCTGCCACTTGGTGTCAACCCTCTGTTTCTTTCCATGACCACCTCAATCCCACAGCTTTCATATTGCCAAAATCAGTACCACATGGTAGACTCTCACACACTACCAATGTTATCTTCCTTCATGAGATGCAGACTGTGTACCCTCTGGACAATTGCTGCTGTTTTCTGACCCAGAGGAAATACTACTCAAATATTTCACATCAGTGAGCTGGTCTCTTGGTGATCATAGGCAACTTTTCAGCTCCACATAGCCAGCACCAATTGTCCTGATAAAGAAAAGGTTCTATTTCATGTTGCTGGTCTCTTGGTGATCATAGTTGATTTACTAGCCACACCTGGCCAGAACCCACAACATTTAAGTCCAAATATACCACAGGAATTTCCTGTACAAAATCTTTGAGAGACTAAAACTTCAGAAGCCAGACCTCCATTGTCTGCATTTATCCCAACACTCATATTTTTCAGGCTCCCACAGAGCACTCTATGGCTTCTCAAGCTCAGATTTCCAAACATTTCCTCAGTCTTCCATGACACACCATGCTCAGTTTCGTGGTAACAATACACCACAAAGCTAAAGTTTCTGTCCTGGTTTGCTTTCTGTTGCTGGGATGAAGAACATGAACAGAGACATCCTGGGAAGAAAGCATTTGTGTGGCTTACATATAGCAATCGTAGTCCATTGTCAAAGGGAGTCAAGGAGGGACTCAAGCAAGGGAGGAGGCAGTGTCTGAAGCAGAGACCATGGAGGAAAATGGTTACTCTCCGTGACTTGCCCAGCTTGCTTTTCTACAAACACAGGGCCACCTACCTAGGGGTGTTACGCTTCACGGCTGACTAGGCCCCCCCTCAAGTCAATCATTAAGCAAGAAAATGCTTCAAGACTTCCCTACAGGCCAATCTGATAGGAAAATCTTCTCAGCTAAGGCACCATCTTCCTTCTGTCTCAACAAAAACTCACCATTTCAAGCCTCCTACAGCAGATTGTAGCCACAGCTGTGAGAGTTAACCACTACTTGTTAGTTATCTTGGGGGAATTAGTCCTCTCCCCAGGTTACTTACAGATGTGAGAGTTAACCAACTCGTTAGTTATTTCACCAGGTTACTTTCAACTCCATGAGCGATGCAGAAATACAATTTTAAAAAAGCCATTTTAAATACTTTATTTTCTTTCTTTCTTTCTCTTTCTTTTCCCCCCTGAGGCAGGGATCCTCTGTTTAACAGTCATAGCTGTCCTTGACTGGCCTCAAACTCACAGATATTCACTGCCTCTGTCTCCTGAGTGCTGTCATTAAAGATGTGTGCAAAGCTGGAGAGATGGCTCAGCCATTAAAAGCTAGGCTCACAACCAAGAATATAAGAAAACAGTATTTTATGTAACAATTATTCCATGACTAAAAATCACTAAAAATGGTTCAGCAATTGTGTTCTTAGGATACTTTGAACATAAGAAAAACATTGTGCTTTTGAGTTACTTAAAACGATATGATTCTCCACCATCAATTATGGAAATTGCCTCTGTGCCTGTATGTGTAGGTGTTTCTCTTATTGTCCTGATAACACTGTCTTCATCACCAGCACTGTGACTATGAAAACTTTAGTGATTTTCTAATCTCTTTATTATCTTTGAATATTTAAATTTTTCCATGAATTACACTTCTTCAGTGATGTAACAATTGAACCACATTGGGCTAACGGGTCATTTAAAGACCATGTGGATTTTCCCTCTTTCTCGTAGATACATCTTAGAAGCAAATGCCAATACTGTGCTATCTCTAGCCCTGATTTGTAAGCAACCAAGTTCTATGTGTGGGAATTTCATACTGTGACAGGTAAAGTAAAGTCCCACAGACAATGAAGTCTCACAGGAAAAGGTTCCCCGTGACCCAAGGCTTAAAGAGACTCAGAGAAGATGAAACGCTGTTTCCCTGGAAGCTCCATTAGCTTGCCATCTCTCTGTGCTTCCCGCTCTCCCCTGCGGGGTCTGTGGAGTAACTAGAAGTGAAGGATAGCATCTTGTCAGCAGTGTGGTAAGCTCTTCTGTGGTGGGAGTAATCATCCACAGATTAGCAGAATTTGCTTCTCTATATGTGTAAGAAGATAAACATGCAGTGGTATAGAAGACAGGAAGGTTGCAGCCCTTTTGGCTGACATCATTGCTTTGCTTGTTTTCCTAAATCTTCGAGTTTTAGAAGGATGAAAATACTTTTCACCCTTGACAAGAGATAAGAACAAAGATTACTTCAAAACGCAGTCTTTCTGTCATAGGACTTTGCATCTTAACTAAAATACTTTGGTTTTTATTTGAGGCTAAACATGCTGCAAACTGCCTAGATTCGCTAAAGTTTCCTTCAGAGTCCTCAGTGCCTCTGTACAGTCTTCTGCTCTGAGCCACACCCAGAACAAGGGCATCTGTTGGAGGAGACTCAAATATAATGCTTGACCTTGAAAATGGGAAGCATGATATATGAATATGAATTTCTACAAATTACGTCATGAATAAATAAAATGTGTGCATGTCATGTGGTTGAATGTTATAATAATGTTCAGGATGAGCAAAAGCAGAAGACAGACCCACAACTCTTCCTACCTGCTTGCTTTCTACTATCAGGAAATAGTTCCTTGGATTTCTCTCCAGTTGTTATTTGCCTATTTGAGAATTTTAAAATTTACTGTGCTCTTGGACCTCTTTTGCTATGGCTTCCATTCCTGCAAGCTGTAACTGTGATTGTGTGTGGAATGGTAACTCAATTTGTATCCATGGTATCTCCTCTCTGCCGAGACAAGATAAATAAAAGCTGTGTGGACATAAGGGTTTTCTATCATTTTGTAATAGCTGAAATAATTTGGGAAAATGATTCATGAAGGAGTTTTAATTACCCATGTAATCCTGACAAACTGTCTTTTAAAACCTAGGAAAAGTGAAAATGCTTCATTTCTCTAGGCGAGACTGGACTCACTTTATTACAAAAATGTAGAAATTGCAACCTATCAGAGTAAGGCAAGTAAAACACAAAATACACTCATGTCATTCTATGTCAAATTCGGTAACAAGCACGGTGTAGATACAGCTCATACTTTTCCTGCCTGTATTCAACCCAAAGTTAGGATCACCAACCTTTTCAAAGGCTACAATGTCATGAAGGCTCCTTAAAAAGTTAAAAATAAAACTATATTGGAATCATGACATCTTCTTACTAGGTATTTTCTGAAGAAGATAAGATTGGTGTCAGATGGTCATCTGCCTTCCTGTTTACCGAAAAGCTATTTAGAGCCCTGAGATGACATCAGCTTGAATGTGCACCAGTGACTGAAAAGTGTGAGGCGTATGTACCTGTGGGATGATTTGCTTTCAGCCATAAAAAGATGCAATTCTGTCCTTTATGGCAACACGGATGGGCCTGGAGAAGATGGTATACTTAATAACTAAAACCCCGAAGAGAAAGACAACCGCAACACAATTCATCTAGCAGAAAGTTCAAATAGAATAGTGGTTACTAGAGGGAGAACAAGGGAAGATAGGTGAGCTGGTTGGACAACGAATAAAATATTACAGTTTGAATCAATCAATTATAAAGCTCTATTGAAAGCTGGGTTGCTTTAGTTAAGATTAATACAATGTATATTTAATTAGCTAGAAGAGAAGGGTGTGAGACACCAAAACATCATATTCAAGGCAATGTATAAAGTAATTATTCTGATGTTATCATTACCCAGCATATTGCTGTATTCTATTCCATGGATATATAAAGTTATTACCTAGCAGTCAAAATTAAAAATAAGGCATGGACAAAGTCCTAGATGTCATGAGAAAGTGTGTCAAGAGCATGATGGGGAGAAATCTGCTCTAGCCTCCATCATTTGTCCTTCAGGACAGTACTCCCCTCTGCCAGCCTTGTTTTTGCAGTAAGAATAAAACCAAAGAGATAAAAGAAGCCAGTGCGCCAATGCTCTGCTAGGAAGAAACCATCTGGAAATATATCTTCACGTTAATATTTATGGACAGAGACAGAGTGGCAACAGTACAATCACCACTTTTAGCCAGAATGACCAGGAAAGACCAGGGTTGGAGAGGGTGATATTAAGCCTGAGATCTCAAAAGAGTAACATGTCAAGATACACAGGTCAACCATCCACAGCTTGGGTCACTTAGAACATTTTTCGAATAGGTGTGGCCTTGTTGGAGGAAGTGTATCACTGGGGGGTGGGCTCTGAGGTATCAAAAGTCAGGCCCAGAAGACCATTTGCTTTCTCTTTCCTACTGCCTGCAAATCCCAGCTCCTTCTCCAATGCCTTGTCTACCTGCATGCTACCATGCTACCCATCATGATAACGGACTAAATCTGTAAAACTATAAGCAAGCCCCAAGGAATTGCTTTGTTTTAAAAGAGTTGCCACAGTCATGGTGTCTCTTCAAAACAACACAACACAGACCAAGACAATTATACTTTTATGTAATTCCTGTCCACAACATATAAAATCTATCTAACAAGTATGATTCAAGTAGATACTAATTTAATATTGACAATATTGAGAAGTGACAAGAGGAACCAGCTACATCCTTATTTTCAACAGTTAAATGACTATATGGCTATAAGATTAAAAAGGAAAACCTTAGTACGTACAGTAAAAACGCTTTACTCTTAGCCTACAGTAGTCTCCAATCTCAGCTCTTGCACAGTGTTCCCTGGTGACAGCTGTGCAGAGGTCGCATCCTTCATGTGTATTCAGAAAAAAAGGCTGTGGTGAAGTGGCCCTGTGAACACATGAACCCTCCAGAAACACGGTGAACAGAGTAGGCATTTGATTGTGAACTGATCTGCACCATTGTGGGTTCAGACATTTTAGAGTTGCCAATCTTGGCATGATCCATGATCGAGCATTCAATTTCATGGCACTATTTGGGTCTGGGGTCACAGTTTAAGTAGCCTGGCCCTAGAACTAGGCCTGGGGTTTGACAGTAGGTATGGTTCTGTCTCTATGTATGAGGGACAGGACTTTCCTCCAGGTCCTCAGTACCACTGTACCTTTTCCTATCTATAACATGAATAAATAAAAGACCCAGAGAGAGATTGGGATTCAAGCTGAAGAAGCAGCCAAACCACTAGTTCTCACCTCTAGCTCAGGCTAGAAGGGCTGATCCACGCACGAGCTCCTCACCAAGTCACAAACTGCTGCCTCTCCTCGGTGTGACTGGAGAATGAATCTCTGAGACCTTGCTCCTGTCTAATATACTTTCCTAATTTTGGGAGTAAAGGTGTGAGCTATAATTCTCTTTTAGACTGATCCACCCTTGTGTAGATATGGGTGGCCTTGGACCCACAGAGATCCATCTATCTCTTACTCCTGAGTCCTAGGATTAAAGGTTGTACCACTATGTCCTAGCTGGCATTAAAGGTGTGTGCTTGGCTTCCATAGCTTGTGGCTGACTTCGCTTTTCTGAGTCCTCATCCAGGCTATAATAAATCATAAATAGTATATCACTACAACTGTCCCCTTAGACGAGCCTGAACCAGGTGGCCATCTGCTAGCTCCCGTGTCTTGTGGGAGCCTCTGTTCTCCCCAGGGTGCTGCCCTTGTTTCCCCACCCACTGCTCCTCCTTCTTGTGAGAGAGTAGAACCTTCAGCTGATGGCGCATTTTTAATAATCATTTCCACTCTCAGAACAAGAGCTGCTCTCATGGTGCTGAAATTTTGACATAGAATGACTGACTTTCCAACATAAGTCATCTCCAAAGAAACACTTTCCCAGGGACTTACTGCTTTCACAGTTATCACTACATTGTAAAGTCACTTCAGACCTCTCATGAGAAACAACAATGCAAACAGTTGGTCATCCTTCATTCTTTCATTGCTCTGTGCTTTTCAAACAACTTCCTGTAATTCTTCACTTGCATGTGGTTTCTCTTTGGAAGTGTCCTGGAGGACAGCTCATTGCATCTTTGAATGAGTCTGTAGGCTTCCAATTCATAAACACAAGTGTAAAAAGCTGTGCTGGAATCATGCTGGAAATACATGCATACCAGAAGATTGGCAAAATTTCAAGTAATTTAGCATGAACTCCTTGTGTTTCTTCATGTGGAAAAACGAATCACACTTGTACTTCTAATACGTAAAAGTGGTGCCAGAATGTCATGCTCCCCTCCCCTTGGGATACACCGAACCTTATTCTAGAAGCACTCTAAACGATCTGTAGATCACTAAATAAGAAAGTTGTTACAGTGTTCTGATTTATCTAACTCTTGGAAATGGGCCTGACTACTGACTTACAAGTTCTGAAAGAGAATGTGAACAACACCAAGAAAGAGCAAAGAAGAGCCAAAAAAAAAAAAAAAAAAAAAACCAACTCAACCTGAAAGCAGCCACAGACCAATACAGTGGAATTGCCCATCACATCACATTCTAATTCCCTGTGGCTTTCCTCCACTCTGTGTCATAGTCATATTCAGTCAATGCTAATACCTCAAGTCTCTGTTTTAAAGGTCCTTCTTTATACCTGGTTATCCAGATGTGAGATGCTCATCTACACAGAGGGTTGATGTTCCTTAGCTAAAAGTTCTACGGTATTAGGAATCCTTAGCTCAAAATGTCAACAGAAAAAGAAGCAACGGTTGCTGTATTTGGAGCTCTCCAATTCTCTAACACTGCCCCACGATTAAGCTAAGGTCTGTGGGACTTAGAGAGTTAGACAAAGTGTGGAATGTGCTTAATTAAAGATTAAGCTAGCTTCCGTGTTCTTCTCTTGCTTATTACAGTTAAAATTTTGTAAATTACATAATTTATGTCTGTGTTCAAACAGGAGGTGAAGCATCTGTGTCAAAACATAAATATAATTATGCCATTGACATTTGGAGAGAGTTGCAACATGGTAATGGTTGGTCTTAAGCTTTTCAGGAAATTTTTATGAAAATGATGGGTTCTCTTTCTAGAAAAGCACGTGTGTACACTTTGTGACATTAAAGTGTAAAAAGAGTATGAGCTTAATTTTTGAAAATATCTCTTCAAAACTACCTCTTGAAGAAAGTGACTAGACCATGTTCAGACTAGAGGTGGCCAATTCAACTGTCAAGGGACCAAGAAGAGAAGAGAATGTGATAGGGAAAGGAGGTGTGAAACTCAAGTTCAGGCAGGCCCTAACTCCATAGTCAGAGTGTCTGCTTGGCCTCCTTGGTTCTTGCTTTCAATGCCAGATGTCCACTGGCCTCAGTGCCATTGCCAGAGCCTCCAACTTTGCAAGAGAAAACCCATGTTCAGAATTACATACTAAACATCCCAGTGCTGATGTTTTAGCCCATAATTCAAAAAATGTTTCCTTTGCTGGCAGAAGAATAAGAAACCAATTAAACAAAATAGAAGAAAAACTGTAGGTGAATGACAAAAAATGAACAATTATTACTGTATATTATTTTATATTCATCTGTATATATTTATATTCATCTGGTAGTTTTCAGTAGGAAAAGCTGATATTTTCTCACAGAAAATTCAAAAGCTAAAGTGCTACTGCCATTTCTGCTTTCAGTACTACAACTAAAGGTATATAGAAGGATAAGGCCAAGACTTCCCTATGAAAGCAACTTTGCTTCTGTTTAAACATATGGAAATATATACCATTAAAGCAACAAGTTTCCATACAGGAGCATGTTGACCTAAAAATTGCTGTAGTAGCTACGAATCAGTGCTCTTAACCTTTAAAAGGTCTAAGTATGGCTATTGTAGCAAATGTGTTCTTGAGCAGACTCTCGGCTGGTTGATGAACCAAGATTACATTGGCTGCAAAAATATTCCCTCAGATGATTCTATGAATTGAACCATGAAATGGAGTAATTTGGAAATGTCCACTAAAGTGATAGAGAATACCTGCATAAAATAATCATTGTCTTTTTTATCAACAAAGTTAACACTAAAGGCTTTAGTCTGCTTGACTTGAAGCAAATTACCAACTATTCCTAACATGATGACATTTCTCAGGGAATTTTCAATTCCCCTCTCAGCTGTGTGGAGATGGTTGATAATACAGATCAAACATCTTCCAGGGTTGCCATAGAAGTCTGAGGGAAAAAAAAAACTCAAACCCACCCAATTGAAAGTTCACTAATTTACACAGAAGCCAAATAAGCAAGACTTTTTAACTGAAAATTTCCCTATTAAATTAGTAAACCTGACTCAGCCCTCACGAGATGGTGAACCTTCAGAAAAGTCTAAACTCACAAACATCTATAACCTAAATATATTTGCCTGTCCTGATGTGGTATACACTTACTTGGTTGCCAAGCATCCAAATATAATTTGGATTTTGAGAGATTGGCCTTTTGAGAGCTTCTGTAAATTTGCTGTTGTTGTTATTGTGGTTATGAGTAATCCTGAGTGTGTGTGTGTGTGTGTGTGTGTGTGTGTGTGTGTGTGTGTGTATTTGTCTGTCTACCTGTCTGTCTGTGTATCTGCATGTTTATTGGTTTGTATATCTGTGTTTGGGTGTATGTGCACATTTGTATGTACCTATGTATGTCTTTCTGTCTGTATGTCATCTGTCTGTGTTTGTGGGCCTATGCATGTGTGCCTGTGTCTGTTCTGTATCTCTCTGTCTGTGTGTCTACCTGTCTGTGTGTGTGTGTGTGTGTGTGTGTGTGTGTGTGTGTGTGTGTGTGTGTGTGTGCATGGGTATATTTCTGTTTGTTGTCCATCTGTCTGACCGTGTCTTTATATGTCTGGCTGTCACTTATTTGTGTTTCCTGAGGTTTGAGAATGCTAAGCAAGTGTAGTAGTATTAAGGCATGTTCTCAGCCTCTGTTTTCAACATTGTGTATGTGCAGATATTTTACTTCAATTGGAAAAAGTTATGTTGCAGTAGATCTAAAACCCACTTAATATAAATACCATGACCTCAATGAAGAAGACATTTTTCTAAGAAAGGTCGATTTCTGTCTAATCATAAGTCCCATCCTAACTAGAGATCCTCAACCCCCCCAAGAATTTCATAGAGTCAGAAAAATGACTAAAGCCTGTGGACTTCCAGTTATTACTATGTAAATCAAAACTATAGTTTTTTTTCAAAAGTAGAAACAAAATTATCATATGACACAACATTCCCACTACTGAACAAATAGCCAAAGGGATAATACAGATCCTTCATTCAAGTATGCTTAATAATACTTTTCACATTGTCCAAATGGAAATATATATAATACTTATATATTTCATATAATACATATATATGTATATATGTATACACACACACACATATATACACACACACATATATATACACACACACACACATATACACACACACACACACACACATACACACACACACACACACATACACACACACACACACACACACACATATTCTATCTCCTGAGGGTTAAGTAAAGATATGCTAAATATGATCTAATAGCACATATGGAAGTAGATATCACTAGGCTAAGTGAAATAATCGTGTGTAGATATGCATGTATCACATGGTCATATCTATACTATATGAGTTGATAAAGAATTTGAGAGCAGAATTGTGGTTATCATAGACTAAAGAGGATTCATGAGAGGGAAATATGGAGAATGTGACATCACTGGACATGTAGTGTCACCCAGGTAGAAACAGGAAGTACTGACATGCCTAGGACACATTGGAGAGACTGTAGGTCACAATAGTACACTATGCATTTCTGAAAGCTAGAAGAAAGGATTTTCAAAGTTTTTACCATACAAAGTAATGAGAGAATTCTTTGTATATTTTAGAAATCAGCCCTCTGTCAGATGTGGGGTTAGTGAGTATCTTTTCCCATTCTGTGGGCTGCTGTTTTATCTTGTTGACTGTGTCCTTTGCCTTACAGAAGCTTCTCAGGTTTAGGAGGTCCCTTTTATTATAAATTGTTGATCTCAATGTCTGTGCTATTGGTGTTATGTTCAGGAAGCTGTCTCCTGTACCAATTCTTTCAAGGGTACCTCACACTCTCTTCTAAGAGTTTCAGTGTGTTTGGATTTATGTTGAGGTTTTTGATCCATTTGGTCTTAAATTTTGTGCATGGTGATAAATCTGGATCTATTTGCAATCTATTTACATGCCAGCATCCAGTTATGCCAACACCATTTGTTGAAAACACTTTCTTTTTTTATTGTATTTTAGCTGTTTTGTCAAAAATCAGGTGTTCACAGGTGTGTGGGTTAATATCAGGTTCTTCAATTAGATTACATTGGTCTATCTGTCTATTTTTGTGTAGATATCAAGCTCTTTTCAGGACTATAGCTATATAATAGAGCTTGAAGTCAGGGATGGTGATGCCTCTGGAAGTTCCTTTATTGTACAGGGTTGTTTTGGCTATCCTGGGCCACTTGTTTTTCTGTATAAATTTAAGTATTGTCCTTTCAAGGTCTACAAAGAATTGTGCTGTGATTTTGATGGGGATTTCATTGAATCTGTAGTTTCATTTTGGCAAGATTTCCATTTTTACTATATTGATCCTGCCTATCCATAAGCATGGGAGATCTTTCCATTTTCTGATATCTTCTTTAATTTCTTTCTGGAAGAACTGAAAGTTCTTGCTATACAGGTCTTTTGCTTGTTTGGTTAGTATTACCCCAAGTAGTTCATGGTGTTTGTAGCTATTATACAGGATGATGTTTCTCTGGTTTTTTCTCAGCCCCTTTATCATCTGTATATAGTAGGGCTACTGAAGCTAATCACTAAAACACCAAATAACCAAATTTAAAGTGGGGTAGAGAAATAAATAGAGAATTTCCAAAGAGGAATCAAAAATGCCTAAAAGACATTTACAAAAGTGCTCAACATCCTTAGCCATCAGGAAAATACAAATCAAAAACATTCTGAGGTACCATACTACTCCTCTCAGAATGGCTAAAATCAAAAACACCAAAGACAGTTTATGCTGGCGAGGATGTGAAGAAAAGGGCACATTTCTCTATCGCTGGTAGGAGAGCAAACTTGTAAAGGCACTTTGGAGATCAGTATGGGGATTCCTCAAGGAAATGGGAATCATTCTACCTCAAGATCCAGCAATTCCACTCTTAGGCATATACCAAATGATCCATATTCATGCAACAAATGTAGCAGAATCATTTGTAATAGCCAGAACCTGGAAGCAACCTGATTGTCCCTCAACTGAAGAATGGATGAAGAAAATGTGGTACATTTACATAATGGAGTACTACTAAGTAGAAAAAAATGTAATCATGAAATTCAAAGGCAAATGGATGGAATTAGAAAAAGACATCATGAGTGAGGTAACCTAGTCACAAAAAAGATGACCATGGTACATACTCACTCATATATGGATTTTAAACATAGAGCAAAGGATCACCAGCCTACAATCCACAGTACCAGAGAAGCTAAGAAACAAGGAAGACGCTAAGAGAGACTTACATGTTCCCTCACATAAGGGGAAAGGGACAAGATATTCTGAGCAATTTGGGAGTATGGGGGAAGGGGAGAAGGAGTTAGGAGAATAAGAAGTGGAGAGGAGAAAGGGAGAGGAGAACATAAGGAAGATTGAGTCAGGGAAGAATAGAGAAGAACAAGAAAAGAGATACCTTAATAGAGGGAACCATTATAAGTTTAAAGAGAAATCTGGCACTAGGGAAATGTCCAGAGACCTACAAGAATGACCACAACTAACAATCTAAGCAATAGTGGAGAGGCTACCTTAAATTCTCTTCCCTGATAATGAGATTGATGACTACTTTATATGCCATCTTGGGGCACTCATCCAGTAGCTGATGGAAACAAAAGCAGACACCCACAGCTAAACACTGACCTGGAATCCTGGAATCCAGTTGCAAAGAGGGAAGAGTGATGAGCAAAGGGGTTAAGAACAGGGTGGAGAAACCCACAGAAACAGCTGACTTGAACAAGGGGGAGCTCATGGACCTCAGACTGATAGCTGGGAAACCAGCTTAAGACCGACCCAGAGCCCATGAGTGTGGGTAGGTCTCAGTTTGGAGGGCCTGGGCAGTCTATGATGCCTCTGACAGTTGAACCTGGATGTACCACTAGTGCAGGAATGGACTTCAGAAGCCCATTCCCCACGAAGGGAAACTCCCTTAGCCTAGAGGCATGGTGTGGGCCTAGGCCATACCCCAAATGATTTGACAGACTTTGATCATCCGTCATGGAAGGCCTCACCCTCTGTGGGAAGTGGATGGGGGGATCTGTAGGGGACATGGTAGGATTGGAAGGAGAGGGAACTGGGATCCATATGTAAAATAAGAAAAAAAAAAAGAAATACATTTAGACAAGCTTATTTAAATATATAATGTATCCATGTGTCAAAATACCATGTTACACCTTGTTTATATGTTTTATATTTCTATGTATAAGATCAATATATTTTCTTTCAATATAAATAACACATTGATAATGAAGATGACTGATGGGAGATGTCATTCTGTATATGTTTCTCATACTGGTTAATGAAAGAAGCACTGTTGGCCAATAGGAAAGGAATATAGGAGGGACTAGGAGACAAGGAGGAAAGAGGAAGTAGTAAGGAGGAGTCAAGATGGAGAGTCTAGAGCGAACATAACCACCATTCCTCTGCTCTCAGTAAGACCACATGAAAATACACAGAAATGGGTTAATACTTAAGACAGAGCTAGCCGATAAGAAACAAGTAACTGGCCAACAGCATAATATCAAATACAGAGTCTCTGTGTGTTATTTGGGGCTGGCACAGCAGCAGGACAAGACTGGCAGTGGGAAGAAAAACCTTTCTCCTTACATATGACTTTTTTTTTTTAAAGCAAGCTACCAAATTGAGGAAAGGAATCCATGGAAAAGAACAAACATTCCACTAGTTGCCATTGTTTATATAACTAAAACTGCGATTAGAAAGAGGTAAAGCCTGAGAACTTTGTCACCATTTCTGAGTGGGAATAGGGCTGAGCAACAATGATACAGTTTAATTTCTTACTCTCTAGCAAGATGGAAACACCAAAATAAATTTATATTGGTTTTCAAAAATAATAAGAATTCAAAATATATTCAAAATGTTAAAAAAATATTTCTTAAACCACTGAATATACTGATGAAAATTTATATTCATAGCAGTAATAATACTGCCAATCATAGCAAGCCTACCTGTGTTGATATAGTATATATTTTTACCTTCTGCAGCATTCTGACATAAATGATCCAAACTAGAAGTAGCCTGCTGTGGTACCAACATTCCTATAAAGCATTTCTCATTTCAGGGCAACCATGAAGCAAAACTGAGAAATTCATGTTAAGTAAATGCAAGAACCTGGTATTCATCATAAAACTAAGGTAAAAAACATAATGAAGTGAGAGATTTTTATCAAGAAAGAAGTAAAAATCAAGTGTATTTCCAAATCATAGAATTCTGACAAATCCAAACCTTGTTATCTTAGAAGCAAAACTGACAGTTTTCTAGTGTGAATATTATTCTCTCAGAGGAAGCTGCAGTTTTGAAAATCTTGTTAGTATCGACAGAGTGAGCTCAATGCTGTCAGGTACTCGGAGCTAAGTGGGAGATGAGATGCCTTACATGCAGACCCAAATCCCCATATTAGCCTAAAGTGCCATCTGGATAGAAGGTAAAAGATGCTCTGAAGAAATAAATGCAGTTTCCCAATGCTCAGAGATTGTGCTCAGTCCAGACAAAATAAAAGGAATCTATCTCACAGTTCATTATGCTGAGGTTGGCAGATGTGCATCTAGTGAAAATATATCCATTTTAATGAAACAATTTTGTTTGTCTAATTAGTAATCACCAGTATCTTATTATTTTCCAGCATTGTTCTTGCTTACACACACACACACACACACACACACACACACACACACACACACACACGCAAGCATACACGTGAACACAAAATGAAAATGCAATCTGTGGACAGAGGGAAACAGGTAAAGGGTTCATAGGAACATGTGTGAAGAGTCACATCTTAGGTAAAGAGCTGATGATGACAAAGGAAGTTCTCTTTGGCCTTTAATTCAAGGACAGAAATGTTGTGAAGACAGGAATGATGACCTAAGGCCTGCGTAAGAAACCATGGGAGGATCAAGCATAAACGCCCTGAGGCCCGAATTGGTAAATCTAAGCCATTAACAGTTATAGACTTTTATATGTCATTTGGAATCATGGAACACTATAGGAACTATGAAATGAATGTTTAAAGGTTTGTAACAGAGAATTCAAAGACTAGAGACTATGGCATTCCACTAGCTAGAATAGACAATCGTAGGAAAAATTAACATAAATATAAAATAAGAAATGCACCCTGCCTCCAAGTGTGAGGAGATTGAGAAGCAGCAATGATTCAGAAAAGCAAATGAAGCCATCGCTTAGCAATTGCAGTGATGACAAACTGTGCCAAAGCCTGCTCAAAGGTAGAGCACTGGTGAACCAGTGAGCACTCAAGAACAGCCATTGGATTTGGCGACTCAGAAGCAGTGTAGAACTATGAAGACAGCACGTTTAGAGGGAGACAAAAATGAAAACCTCATGAGAAATAAGACATGTGCACAGGAATAGAAATGGAGACTTTTGTTCAGAGTTTAACTAAAGAAAATGCAGTAATTAGAAAGTGGGCTCCCAACACATGTTACTTTATTGGCTTGCTTTCAGTTAAATTCTTATAAAAGGGGAGTATGTTTACCTTGTAACAATTAATTTCCAGTCAGTGCATGTATTAATTTTTCACTACTATGAAAATACCTTTAGTAAATGGTGTATTAAAACAAACTAACAAACCAAAAAAACAAAGGTTAAGATTTTCACTCTGTTTCTGAGGTTTCAGTACATGGATAGCACCGTAACTTTAGAGCCAGCTCAGAGGAGCAGGAGTACTTGAAGTTAGTTACTCCTGGCAGCCAGAGAGCAGAGAAATGAAGCAACTAGGGTCTCAATATTGTCATCGATGCAATGTCCCATGAGCTGGCTTCCACTAGTCTTCATCACCTGAGAGCTACCACATCCACTAGTGTCACAATGGTGAGCAAATCTTTATCACATGGCTTTTGGATGACAGTTGCAGTTCAACTCTTAATATTTAGGAAAAATAAATAATGCAGAAAGAAAAGGAGAAATAACTAGAGATGTTGTAAAGTAGCTGACTTAGAAAGTAGAAATAGTAAACAATTTCCTGTCATGATTTTAGGATTACAAATGATCACCTCTTATTAGATGTAGAAAATTAAAATGTATGTAACCAATGAGAATATTTCATATAAAAGTCTTGTATCATCTCAATGATAAAAGAACAGGATACTAGTCCTCTCAAGGCTACAGATAGCAGTGTTGTCTCCGATCATGGCCAGTGACATTGCTGAACCACTTAGACACAGCCTCAGGTTCGGTTTCATGATGAACTTCAGTTGTCACACTCCTCCTGAGTCTTACGTCTCCTTTCTGCTATTAGCAGAGGTAAGTCACTTTATCCCCCAGTTTCCAACACAACACGCCAATATCTGAAGGGTTTTGTGTTGTTCTCTTCAGATCTTCTTGAAGACTGTACAAAAATAATAATAATAATTTAAATACAGGCTCAAAATCACTTCTCTATATTTTGTTAAGCTTGTAGTTTCTGTCCCCTCATCTGTAACATCTGGACAGTAGCACATAGTTTTTTAGACTCTATCTTCATTGCTACCATTTCTGGAAAGTCCTCCCATCTGACAACAGAATTACGCAGTGTGGAAGGGAAAGATACCTCCAGAAGATGTTTTCCCTAATAGGACAGATCCTGTCAGCAGAAAGGTTTTTATTCAAACCACTTCCATAGCCATTATTATATCAATATTACCAATATAATCTACCAAAAGAAGTAGGAATAATCACTAGTCAAAAACTGTGTTAGACTCCTCTGAGAAGACAGAGTTTGTCCCAAGGTATACTCTATGTTCAACCACCATGCCCGACAGGCTGGGTGATAAGAACAAAGAATGTCATATTTCCTCTTGTCCGGTTTTAAATTATTTGAGGTGTTAGCTGGGGGTGAGGAGGGAAGGCAGATGGTAGTAAAACAGTCTAAATCTGCCTTGCACTCATTCTATCATCAGTAACTGTAAAAGCTTCTTTACCTCCAAATCTGTAGGCATAGGCTGAGGGCAGGTAGCCCCAGCGATTCTCTGGGGGTAATACTGTGTGATGCATTTCCCTTGCTTTTAGTGGCAAAGCCTTTGATTTCACTCAGGTAGCATTAATTAATTATGCATTACAGTTGCCAAGTAAGAGAAACATTTCACCCTAAATTTTCAGAGACATAAAAAGGTTAAGTCACCTCATCAAGGTCACACAGCAGGCTATTAACAAGGCCAGATAAAAGTTCTTGAATATTCACCAGCGAAATATTTAATATTAAAACTAAGGTTTTCCAAAGCACTGTCAAGTGTAAGGAAAAGTGTGTTTTGTGCAGAGACTGATGGAGAATGCTCTGAGGGGGAACTGTGAAGGGACTCGCTGGCTGCTGGTTCTAGCTGAAAGACAACTCTCCTTACAAATGCTGTTCCCATCCACATTCAGCGGACATTCTGAAAACCTTGCACAATTCCTGAGGTTACAACACAGGACACTATTATAAAATGTTCTGTAGTCAAAAGAGCCCTTAGCTATGCTTGTAGTCAAAAGATACGGGTTTCAGTCTTGACTTCAATTATCACCTGAGTGACCTTGGACAATCACTTAAACTAGAGCCTCTTTATCTACAAAAATGAGAACAATAAGACAATAACTAGCAAAGTTATTTATTGTTAAGGATCCAAAAGGGTAAGGAAATGGAAACAGGACAGGTTGCAAATCACTACGTAAATAAAAGGAATTATGAGAGGCAAAAAAAAAAAAAAATGTGAGAATATGCTTTCAATTGGGAAAGGATAAACATGTAACTGCATCTAGCATTTTTACTTAGGTGTAAAGCAGAGAAAACCCAGCTAAATGGACATGGGAGGGGGCATGAAGGGGAGAGGCTGTAGCCTCTATGAACTGCTTTTGAACACTGTACCTTTTCTGGTCTGCACAGATTCCTCCAGCACACCTCCCTGCCCTAGCTGTCAGCCAACCTAATGCAAGAACTCTGAGGGTTTTCTCAAGTGGTTTGGCAGGGGCTTTCACATTGGGGCTAAAAACCTTGTGGAGCAAGCACTCTGGTCTTGCAGAACCACGTGGAGTCATTTTCACCCACAGCAAGCAGAGCAGACCTGGATTCAGATTTTATTGCAAGTAATACCTTTGATACATTTTTCATTATTTGCTGTATTAAACACTGACTGTGAATGTTGCTGTACAGGGTGCATATTTTCATTAAATAAATAAGTGAACACTGAAAATAGGTGGAAAAGGCACCATTTTATATCAGGCATCACATAGCAAATGAAATAAACCGATAAGACTACACCTAATGATACCAAGCCTGACTCACAGGAAAAACCCAGAAATACAAGGTGGAGGGGTAATTAGTATCTGACACACACAGGAAAAGAAAATGATTTATGCTTCTTTGTTTCTTTTGAAGCCTGCAAGACAATCAACACAGTTCCTCCAACATGCATTTTATACAAAAAAAAAAAAAAAAAAAAAAAAAAACTATAAACTATAGGTGAATCACTGCCAAGGACAAAGCATAATTCACACAAGAGATACACAAGATGCCACAAGGGATGCTATGTTGTTGATTTTGCCTTCAACTAATCTCAAATATACATTAAACTTAATATTGGAGGGATATATGTAGTAGATGCAACAGAAGTTCTGTTGAAGATGAATGTGAGGTATTTCACCTTTGAAACCAAGCTATCATTCTTATATGTTAGCAATAAAGTTTATTAAACAATGATGGTGTTTTTAAATGCTGCTAAGCCGAATAATTTTAATAACTTATCTCGGAAAAGGTGAGCACATAAAAGTGACAGTTTAAGGGACTTTAAAATGGACAAACATAGAATTCCATTAAAACTTTCAAACTCAAAGCGAAAGGGCTCATTTTTTTTTGACACTATAACAAAGCCTTAGCTGAAACATCATGATGATTTTAAAACAAACAGCCCACAATATAATCTTTAATGCATTCAGTTTTGCCATTGTCGTTCTACTTTGACTGGCATTTGAAGTTGCTGCAGAATTGGTGCACGTCTGTGGAGGAAAATCAATGGGAAAAAGTGTGTGCATGTCCTGCTGGAAAGAAACAAGTGTTGACCATAGATATCCAAAACACCTGAAATCGCTTTGATTTATTCCTCGCAGTTTGGAAAAAAATATGCCAATGAAATCAAGTGAGTTAGTAATGGCAGAGGGAAGGAATGGTGGAGCTCTTGAAAATAAGGCCTAGCTCCTAGGAGCCCTTTATTAACCAAAGGAAGGGAAATGGAGCTCGATGCTATGAGGGATTAGAGAGGTACTTTTGAGATGTGTCTATTTATATTAGGATACAATTGCTGTGGAATATTATTTTAAGATGCATTACATTTGTTTATGCTGTGGAACATTTGTTTTAATGATGCAAAAGTGCATTGCAGTCCTTTCTGTTAACTCTGTGAAGCTGTGTTACTTGGCCTGTCTGAAACACCTGATTGGTCTAATAAAGAGGCGAATAGCCAATAGCAAGGCAGGAGAAAACATAGGCAGGGTTGGAAGGCAGAGAGAATAAATAGGAGACAAAGGAGGGCTGGTTTTGGGGAATTGTGAGGGAGGAGAGGTTAGCTACTTGCTCTTCAGCCTCTTTGAACAAACAGAATTTCACCACCACCTTTGAATCTGCAGTTCTATGGAGGGACAGAGATCTAGATGAAGTCCCCTTTAGTGGCTGTGATAGAGCCAGTGTTTGAGGGAACAGAATTGCCACCCTGGCTACAGCCAGTGAGGCTGAACCACTATTGGTAGCTGTAGACTTGCAAATGCTGACAGCAGTTGTTTGAAGGGGACAGCTACTGAATTTAATGAAACACACAGGATGGCTTTGAATTGTACCAAAAAATATACAGAGGTGAAATGGCTCTGATATGGGACAGTTAGGACTGCATACAAATATATCACCATCTATCTTCATCACCACCAGTTCAACATATAAGAAAATGCACTCGGACAAATAATGATAATTTTCTTTTTCTTTTTTTTTTTTTGGCATAAGAAGTCTAAGGAGCCTACAGAACTACAAAGGCAGAGTCTGGGAAGCTCTAAGCCTGAGCATCAAGCACTTCAGTGAGTGCAGAGGTCATTTCATTACAGGTTCTTGTTAAAATGAAGATGCTGATCCGGTAAGTCTTTCTTAAGAAAGTTGTCAGGTGGCAACAGTGATGGTGAACCCAGAACAATACTTTGAATAGCAAGGCTCCAACCGGCATGATGGGTAACCTGCTCTACAGGGATTCTCACAACTGAAGAAATGAGACTGTGATAGACAATCAAATCACAATATGTCTCACTCTGCTTAACTTATGCTATGGAGACTTGGTTAAACACACACACACACACAAGTTTTTATTCAACCACAAAGATTTTCATTTTCAGTTTGGATAATTCCTTCAATGGAAACTAAGACATATATATATATATATATATATATATATATATATATATATATATAACTTCATAAATGGTTGCAGCATCTAAAAGTGTCCTGCCAACCAGAGGCCATGGCGATGTTTATGTTAACACAATTTCCTGGAAGAGATGGGTCTAGGATCTGCTTTGCCATCAGCTTCCTCTCTGATCACTTGACACTCCTGCTTTTTATTGCCTGGTTGAAGAATCTGACTCTGAGATTTTTGCCCTTTACCCACAGACATTTCCACCCCCACTAAACCATTTATATATCTTGCCTTTTGTGAGCTGTTTGGTCCTCTAACATTGGGTGGGATGGGTTTAGGAGAGACAGGTATGATTTGGGGCACATTTTTGTGTTTGGCTAACATACCTCACACAGGCCTTTACTCACAAGAACTTCTTATTGGGTTGTGTCTTTAACTCCTTACCTCTAAAGCCACTGTCATTGTTACTCTGTTACCTAAGTCTGTCCTTTACCATCGAGTCATTTAACCAGCATTATAATCTCCCACTGTTACCCTGGGCCTTTCAGATAAGAAGCGGAGAAGCGAACTGAGACTTTGAGGACAATGAGCCTAACTCATTTCTATAAAATTCACATGCGGATTTCTGGTTTACAATCTCAACACAATGTCGATGCTGGTCTCTTGGTGCAAACGGCATTCTAGTGTTCGGGCATTCTGCTCTGGTCTCTGGGCTTCAGGCATTAGCTGAAGCATGAAAATATACTAGCTCTCAACTGGCAGCCACATTGAGAAGCAAAGAAAGGTTAGACAGTTCCTTTTCTATACAGACTATTGCATACTATGGCAGGCACGTTCAGGCAAGCCACACCTGTGTATCCAAATAATGCTGTGCATGTCTTGCCAGTAAAAGGGCTTTCTTGTGCAAAATAATGTGTCTACATTCCTCCTTCCTCCCAACAGAAGCATGGGCCTTAAACATCCTGCAATAGTTTTGTTTTGTACATCCTGGTCTTCATGACATATATCAGCTGTTCATTGTCTCCTATGCTACCTTCACTCTGACCTTGTATCCAACTCCGTTTCTTTCTTATCACTAGATAAGCCAATTTCTGTTGTTTGTCACATATCGTATCTCCTGTCAGTCTTCTTATAACTTAAGATGTCCTAATGGCCTTCTTCAACACCCTCTGCGGTTCCATCTGTTCTTCTTGGCACGCACAGTGCCACCAACTTCTTTGGGCACATTCCGTGCATAATCCTCGCTGGAGCTCTCATTGTACAGCTCATGGCTGCAGTGCTCGGTGGCTACCACTATGGAGGCGACCGGTGTACAGTGGGAAGTGCAGCCGGCTGCTCATCTGGCTCCAGTCTGATGATCACCGTATCTGATTGCAGCCCAGATGAGTGGTGAAAGAAGTACCATCTGAGAATATTGGCATGCCAATGCACTTACACTCAGAGAATCCAGTGCGGAGCAGTAAAGAGCCCTGGAGTGAGGCACAGCCAAATGGCAACGCTCCTTGTAACACGATGACAAATCTACTTGGCATGCAGCAGGACACTGCTAATGCTACTCTTGGACAGAGTACATGTGAAACCAATACTGACAATAGCTTCTACCCTACCATCCATCAAGAACCTCATGTAGCAAGTACTTTGCCAGTGCAGGTGTCTGCCTACACAGTAGGACTTACAAACCAAAGGAAATACAGCACCTTCCCAGAGAAGTCCACCACCACAACCAAACTTCCTTTGCGTCATCTCCCAAGGAGTAAAGCAGACTGGGTAAATCCTGTCCTAGCCCCCATGATAAATTCTTTCTCAGGGATTACCTCATTGGGCTGTGCATCTTATTTTCAGTGTATACATCTGAATTGTGTTTTCCTGAAAGTTAATGCACCTTCCTCTACTCTTTTATGATTTGACAGCCTTGGAAGAGAAGAGACCATAATTGGCCTCTTCCAATGGTCAACCTTTAATCTTGTGCATCCTTTCGCACATAACAGGTGCTTACTACACATACATGTGATTAAACTTCAGTTCCACATAATTTTAAATGCTTGGGGAGAGTATGCTACCTGCAATGTCTCTCTTATGTTTATCAATAAATTGTGAAGAATTATAGAGATGTAAAAGCCTATACCTCTTTAGATGATGAAAGAAAACTACCAGACAGAAAACTTGGTGACACATGGTTCAGCTGTGACAACCAAGATAGCCCAAGTCTCATCCCATCCAAGCCAATGCACTCCACACTGCCATGCTGCAATTCCTGTGTGCCGGCTTCCACAATAATCTTCACCAACCCCACATCTTACAGAGGGCTGATGTCCAAAATATAAAACGAACTCAAAAAGCTAGTCACCCAAACACCAAAAGTGAGGTACAGAACTAAATAAAATTTCAGAATGGCTAATTCAAAAACACCAAAGAGAGTTTATGCAGGAGAGGATGTGAAGAGAAACGCTCCTCCATTGTTGGTGGGAGTGCAAACTGTATAGCCTCTGTGGAAATTAGAATGGTAGTTCCTCAAGAAAATGGGAACCAGTCAACCTCAAGATCCAGCAATTCCACTCTTAAGCGTATACCCAAAGGATGCACATTCATACAAGGACATCTGCTCAGCTATGTTCATAGCGGCATTGTTTGTAACAGCCAGAACCTGAAAGCAAACTAGATGCCCCTCAACTGAAGACGGGATACAGAAAATGTGCTCCATTTACACAATGGAGTACTACTCAGTGGGGAAAAATATGTAATCTTGAAAATCACAGGCAAATGGATGGAAGTAGAAGAAACTATCGTAAGTGAGGTAACCCAGTGACAGAAAGATGAACATGGTATATACTCTTTCATATATGGATATTAGACATAGAGCAAAGTTTTACCAGGATACAATCCACACCAGAGAAACTAGGAAACAAGGAGAACTGTAAGAGAGACAAATACATTCCCCTGTGAAAGGGACAAGAGCCCTTGAACAAATCGGGAGCATAGGAGGAGGCAGGAGGGAGGTAGGAGAAAGAAGAGGGGAGAAGAGAGGGAGGAGAACATGAGGGATTAGAAAGACTGAACGAGGAGATGAATAGAGGAGAGCAAGAAAAGAGACACATCAATAGAAGGAGCCATTACAGGTTTAAAGAGAAATCTGGCACTAGGGAATTGTACAGAGATCCACAAGGATGACCCCCAAATAGGAATCTAAGCAATAATGGTGAGGCTACTTAAATGCCCTTCCCCTATGAGATTGATGACTATCTTAAATGCAATCCTAGAGCCTTCATCCAGTAGCGGATAGAAGCAAAAGCAGATACCCACAGCTAAACACTGAGCAGACTCCTAGAATCCAGTTTCAGTGAGGGAGGAGTGAGGAACAAAGGGGTCAAGAACAAGCTGGGAAAACCACACAAACAGCTGCCCTGAGCAAGTGGGAACTCATGGACCCCGGTCTTATAGCCAAGGAAGCAACATCGAACTAAGCCAGGAGCCCTGAATATGGGTGTCAGCTAGGAGTACTGGGCAGTATATGGGACCTCTGGCAGTGGAACCAGGATGTAGCCTTAGTTCACAGACTTCAAGAATCCACTCCTCACGGAGGGATACTCCGGTAGGCCCTACCCCAAGAGACTTGACAGATTTTGATATCTCTCATGGAAGGCCTCACCCTCATTGGGGAGTGGATGGGGGATGGGATGGGTGGCCAGTGGGGGGGCATGGGAGGATGGGAGGGAGAGGGAACTAGGACTGATATGTAAAATAAGAAAAAATATTAAATAATATTTAAAAAGAATTTAAAATTTACCAGGAAAGAGGGGGAAATTGCTATTGAAGATTTTATTTCAGTTCAAGAAAATATTCCATTTAATTCAAAAGCAAGGAAGAAGCATACAACTGTGATGAGAAATATGCCTTATGTTGGTATCAGAACCCAGGTCTCTGTGGCTTACACTGTCATTTCTGTAAGGATTTCTGTCACATCATGAATGGCCTCAAGCCTCTGCAGCCCTCCCTCACGAAACCCTGCTCTTCCACTTTATAAGTTATAATGCAAATACTTCTCAGTAATTTATGCACCTAAAACATCAAATAGCCAGCCTCAAAAATTAGCTCCACCAGAAAATGACCGTTTTTTGTTTTTCTTGTTTGTATGCTTTTTATTGATGAGTTTCCAGGAGCCAGAAAGAGTTCCTGTCACTAAGACTGCACTGTACTTCTTTATGTTTGTACAATGGTAAAATACACGAATACCAATAATTTACAAAGTCAGAAAATAAGGAAGTGATGGTGATAGAAGAGAATAAGATGAGAGAATAGAAAGATGATCATGTGTGAAATAGGAGAGGGGAAGATTCAAGGAATGATAATATTTCCCCCTCTTTTTTCTTCAAAATTGCATATTTCATTATTTCTTCAAATAAAGGAATTTTGACAGTTTTATTATTATGTATTATTATACATGCAGACACATACAACATTGGTATTTTTTTGCATTTTACACTTGCTGTATTTATTTTTTATTTATTTTATTTATTTTACATGTTGATCCCAGTTCCCTCTCTCTCCCTCTCTCCTTCCCTCCCTCATTTTTACCCTCTCTGCCCTCTCACATGCACCCTAACCACCCTCCCCTCCCATCCCCCACCCCAATTCCATATGTAGGGGAATGCCATCCAGTTGGGGTCATGTAGATCTGACAGGTCATGTGAAGTGGGGACTAGGGCTTCTCTCCTGTCCCTAGGTTAAGGCAGTTATCCCTCCATGGGGGATGTGTTTGCAAGGTCCTTTTGTGCACCAGGGACACATCCTGGCTCCACTGTCTGACGTCCCTTAGACTGCTCAGTCCTTCTAACTGAGACCCATGTTCAGGGGGCCTGAGTCAGTCCCATGCTGGCATCCCAGCTATCAGTCTAGTGGCCCATTAGCTCCTCCTTGTTCAGGTAAGCTGTCTCCATATGTTTCTGCAGCCTGGTCTTGTCCTCTCCATCTGCATCTGGGTTCTAGTTCGACTCAGTGTTTATGTATGGGTGTTTGCTCCTGTTTTCAATGGGTATTAGATGAGGGTTCCATGGATAAGTTAGTTATTGATCTCACTATCCAGGAAGGGCATTTATGGCAACATTGGTATGTTTATATAATTAATGGTGTTCAATCATAAAAGTAACCACACTGTCAAGACCTCATTTGAGATACTAAGCATACTGATGCCCTTCGAGTTTCCCTGTGTCTATTTGTGTATGTGGAGTGTGTGTGTGTGTGTGTGTGTGTGTCTGTGTGTGTGTGTGTGTGTGTGTGTGTGTGTGTCCGTCCAGAATAGAAAACATGAGATCTACTCTCTTAAAAACATTTCAAGTGGAAGTCTAAAGAGATAGCTCAGTGATTCAGAGCACAAACTGTTCTTTCAGAGGACAAGGGTTCAATTCCCAACACCCACAAGTGACACAGAACCATCTGAAACTCAAGACTCAGAGGATCCAACACCTTCTTCTGGAATCCTTGGGCAGTGAACACATGTGCTACATAGACATGCAGGCAGGCAGAACACTCTTACACATGAAATACAGTAATGTTTCAAATACACAATACTACATTGTTGTTTGCTATAAGCACGTTGTTAGTATGAAAATCTCCAGCTCTTGCTCACTTTTCATATGTAAAACTTTATACCAATATGGCTCAACTCCTCATGTCCCTCTCTATAGTTCTCACTGACCTTCTAAATGGGCTTTCTTTATCATCTGCCACAGTTTCACTGAGATACAGCCAACATACAGTAAACTGCCTCAGCTAAAGTATCAGGATATTAATCACCCATGTCAACATGTTGGGATCACTCTGCCAGTCTCTCTTACTGTTCCCCTCTGAGTACCAGTCTCCAAATAACCTTCCAGCTCTTCTCTGTCTTTCTGTATTATTCTCCTTTTCTATGTTGTTATATTAAGAGAATCATAAAATAGATATTCCTGGGGGGCATGGATTTTTAACTTAATATGAAAATATTAAAAATCACCTTTGTTGTTACCTATTAATTCTTCATTTTATTGCTGTGCAGTATTATATTTCCTGACAATCAAAACTGATTGTTCTATATTCTAGCTTTATCATTTTTGAATGTCCCTTTACAGGAATGATTCGAATACAGAAGTGCACCAGGTGACTTCAGAACATTTTGATACGTATAATGAAAAATATTTGCTATAGAGCTCAAATTTAAACACAAAACACATACATGCTTTATGTATGCCTTATAGAGAAAGTTGGAAGGTAATTTCACAAATGCATGTTTGGGATGACCTCACACCCGAGGCCTGCATCATTAGACATCCTGCCTCTTTCTCACAGCAACTTTCTGAACAAGCAAAGCAAAACTGTAATGTGTCTAAAGTGGTTTTTGTGTGCATATCCTGGGACTTAACAATAGCCTGCATTAGGCATCTTGTTCTGAGTAGACAACCTGTCTCAAAAGACTTCTGTCCACCCAACTGTGTTCCTGGCTCTCAGCTTCACATCTCTGCAGGTTTAATGGTGGTAATCCAATAAAGAATACAGTGCAGAAAAAAACTGAGACCCTTTGTAGTTCTGCAGAATTAATGTGGACTATAGAAAAATCTATCCCCTAAGCATTTGGCTAATTACACACTGTCATCGAGGTTAGCATGCCCTTTGTTCTTGCAAAATCAGTTAGAGTAAGCCATTAACTTTCTATTAGAAGAGCATTAGTGGGTTCAGTGTGTTGGTCCTCTTCTGATAGAAAATTTATATGCAATAAATAATTTAATACTGAAATTTACATTACACAGAAATTTCCTGGTGTATTATCAGGGATTATTATCTGGAACAAATTACAGGGAAAAAAATTATCTTTTATACAATGGTCATACAACAAAGATAAGGTTTAGAAAATCATTCATTAGACCAGCAGCCCATAAAATGACAAGAGTCACTATTAATTCAAAAGGAAAAGCACATGAATTCTCCCATTTAAACACTGACACAAAATTGTAATCTGCACTTGGGAAAATCTGTTGTTTCTGCTTTAAAGAAAAGTCAACAAGATTAAAAAGTCATCATTTCATGTCTACCTTTCCTTTTTATTTTTCTTTTCTTATTTGCTTAAAAATATTTCTATCCCTTCAGAAAAATTTTAGTCTACAAAGAAGACCATTCTAGCTCTGGAGAACTGCCGTTTGTATTAATATACCAGAAAGAGCATAATAATATCTATGTAAGTGGAAGATGTTGCTAGAAAAATAAAAGCATATGCCTTTCTAAATTTAGAGTTATAATGAGTGTGTCTGTTCATCTCAATATAGTTCCTTTCCTAATAGAAATCCTGTCAAAAATATCAGCTCCATTTGGGACAATGTATGGTAATGAGGATAGATTTCCAGAAATGTTTTGTAATCTATAGCTGTTACTTTAGGAAGAAAATGGAAAAAAATGCATGTTGCAACATTAAGTAGTTAAGGGGATGTTATGAAATTACAGTGTCCAGTATTTTCTTTTCCTTCCTTGGGGAAGCATCACTCTGTTGGACGGCACCAATGTGACTTTCCTCTCTGCTTTAAGAGAGGCTGCAGACAACATCTTTCCTGGGTAAAGGATAGGAAATCTTTTTTCTGTGCCCAGTATAATCTAGGTAAGGTTTACCTAGAATGTGCATAAAATACTTTCCAAGACTAAGAATTCACCCACAAAGCAGTTTTGGAAAAGCAGTAAGTACATCTTCATATTGTATCAGATGATACCCTGTGGCAGCTGTGGCAGCCCACACAGAATTCAAGGAGCATCGGTCCTGGTAACCACCTTGCCATGTCTGTTAGCCACCTGCAGCATCACAGAGCCACCTTGGAAGAAAGGCATAAGCCAAGCACAGATTTATCCTCTTCCCCGTCGTCAAAAATCTTAGGGAAATAGTTGCACGTGGGGCTCTGTTGCCTGTTAAATGCTGTGAGTGGAATAACCAAAGCACTGGAAAAGCCACATTATTCATTCACACTCCACTCTCTATGATCTCTGATATAAAACAGAAGAGTTGAAGCCTCTGTGTGCTCCCAGCCCTGAAAGTTCCACTAAGACTGAAGTGTCAGGCAGGACCATGGCTGCTTTAAGGGTAACACAAGATACTGGCTCTGCTTCTGCCATGGGGAAGGAAGGTGATGATGGAAAATATACAGCCATGTCTTTGCTTTGGGGACATAATGTTATGTGCATGTTCCCATGGACAATAGGACTGATGGGAAAACCTTTGAAGTAGGGCTGTCTAATGTCACCTAAGGACATCAGATGTCAGCCAGAACTAATGAGAGGAGGTCTCATGCTGCAAGAAAACTTCGAAGCATGTAAGGCAGTTAGCATTTGGGGGAGTTTATCATTTACTGTAACCTTCCTGTTCTGCAAAGGCAGCGCCCATACAGTGTAATTGCTGTGGAGGCACGAAGAGCCTATACTGCTACCTAAGCCATTCAATATCATGTGTGTGTTACACCAATTCACAATATTGTTGTCATTGTTATTAGTTGTCTGATATTATTCCACCTAGTGATCCCCAATGCTCAAAAGGATGCTTTGAACAGATGGGGATTTTTTTTTACACGAGGAATTTGGTTTTTCTCATATACACTCCCATCAGCACAAAAATCCTTACTGATATTTTCACAAACATGGGTAAGAGTCATTTACTATTTACACTGTGTTGAGCAGAGCAGATGCTGAATCTTTCATCCCAGTTAGCCCAAGTCATCCTCACAGCCACCAGAAAGGTGGGCTTTTCCATAATTTGGTGACCAGGTGACATAAGCTGTAAAAGATAAATGTTAGATACACCATAATAACACAAGTAGGAGAGATCAAATACATTAAACCAGGCAGGACTCAAACCCATGCTGGATTGCCTGAGAAGTACACACTCCTAGTTGCTCTCACCATCTTGCCTTATCTATGGCTGTAAATAAGATTTCAGTTTCCTACTCAGTCACCATTGACACCTAGGTGAGTCAAATAGATGTTTCTTAGAGAGTTTCCCACTCTCTCTTTGGAAGAGCCTGGCCAGACAGGGAGTAAAGGGTTAATATAATGGACTTTCACAAGTCACTCTCTTGGCCTGGAAAGGCACTACAACGCTAAGGGCACTTTCTCAACCGGAGGATCTGATTTTGATCCTTGAAACATGCATGTTGGAAAGAAAGAACCAGCTCCAACAAGTTGTCATCTGGTAAAATATATACCATTCCATGCATCTGCATCATCAGACACAAAATACATTTCATTTAAAATACTTCAAATGCCTCTAAAAATAGTCACTTGTCACCCTCAAGATATCATCCTTATTCCTTGAACTCAGCTCCAACTTTCATGAAGAAATGCCTACCGTGAACCCATACCTACCAGACAAAGTGCAAGAGTTCCTAGTAGACACAGATATAGTGTCTAGATACTGCTAAATGACCTACTGTGGATAAATTCACCCATGCTGTGAGTAAGTAATCAGGAATTCCTTGGGGGAGGGACCAAACCTTTAGCTAGTAACAAGGATTTTAATTCAGACTTAAAAATATAAAAAGGCAACATGGCTAAGATTCACTTGGACAGATGAGAAGTATCAACTAAGATACTTGAAAAGAACTTGCTATAGGCTGAACAGAAAAAAAATCAGCTTCATTCAGTTCAACCAACATCCTCCAAGTACCAACTAGGCTCAGGGACTAACGAGAAACAGCCCAGGCATCACTTCCTCATAACTGCACAAAGTCCCCTGCGAAGTCTCAGGGGGGCCTCTTCCAGATGCCCAATGCCTATGATTTTAATTTTTTTTGATACATTTTTTACATGTTCCTTTTCAGAAACTGCTTGGAAGACAAGACTTGAACTTCAAAATCTGAGAAAACAAACACACACACACACACACACACACACACACACACACACACAGAGACAGACAGACAGACAGAGAGAGAGAGAGAGAGAGAGAGGAGAGAGAGAGAGAAGAAAAAATCTGCTGTGAGTTCAGAGCTTCGGATAGCTTTAACTTCAAAACTTTATCAAACATAAAGTTCTTCTGAGACCAAACCTTAGAAATCTAAATCTATTCAACCTCCAAAGTTGCCATAGCTCTTTGGGGAGTTCTTTTGCAATTTTGTTACTCTGTGGGGATTTTTAACATTTTAGAAACTTTAATGTGTGTGTGTGTGTCTATGTGTGTGTGTGTTTCGTTCACTTCTTTATATTAGTTCACAATTTAGTTCCATTACTCCTTATGTGTACAACCTCTGGAAAAATTTCAGATTCTCTGAGCCTGAAAAATCAGGAGAAATAACACTGCCAATATCACTATGCTTATTGTGAAGAATAAAACACAATTCTTGCACAGCTCTCCTATGTACTACTGCCTACTCCAACGGAGACATCAATCAAGCTCTGCCTCTAAAGGACTACCTATAAGAGTCCTTTACCATCTTTTCTGAGGATTAGTGGAGAGAATCTTCTAACTACAAAAAAGTCTGCTTCTGGGGTCAGGAGCTGCTCCCAGCTTAGTTGTACTAGGACCACCTTCAGATGTCCCACATCCACATCACCACCGAGTTGCTTCCAGACTGAGTCCCGAGCACCATTCAGCCAACCTGACTCAAGCAAGTTGCTAGTGCAGCACGTGGAGATTCCAATGCTCAGTGGCTAAAAGTGAGACCAGACATCTAAAACAAACAAACAAACCAAAACTACTAATGACCTAACTCCAGATGCCTGGGTACCACTGCAAAACCACAACCATGTCCCCTCCAAGAACTAGTAGTCCTCTAGTAATGTTCACTGAAAAAAAAAATCACCTAAGATGTGATGCAAGACAATGACTTTTGAAAACAGCAATTATAAATATTTTCAAGGAACTCAAAGAGAATGTAGATAAATGTTGAAATGAAATTTACAAAACTACAAAAAAAAACAATGAAGTGAAATAATTAAGGCAATTCAAAATATGAAAATCAAATTTCCTAAAGTGACAGACTTTCTGAAGAAAAGCCAAACTGAAATAAAAGTTGAAATGAAGAATTCAGGAAGGCAAACGAAAGCTCAGCAGTAACCCTCAGCAACACAGAAGTCCAACTGCAAAGAGAATACAAAGTCTTGAAGACAAGGAAGAAGAATTGGATCACTCAATCAGAGAAAATATTAAATGTAAAATGTCCAGAAACTGAGCATACAAGGGCGCTGGAACACTATAAAAAGACCAAATAGAATCATACAGTAAATTTCCCTAGTATAATGTGAAATTTCTATTAAAGAGCAAGAGGCATACAAAAGAAAATTAACACATTATATAATAATCAAAAAACTACAGAACAAAAAAAGAATAGTGAAAGCAACAGGAAAGAAAGGCTGAGTCTCATCTAAAGGAGGACTCATCAGATCAATAGCTGAGTTTTGATAAGTATTTTGAAAAAGTCTCTGGATGTGGGTTTCTTGGTCGATGCAATTAACCAAACCCACCCAAGTTAATAAGACCAGATTTAATAAACAGAGCAAATCAACTCCTGGGTGAATCTTGGGAAGGCAGGAGAGAGATCACATGGCAAATCTAGGGTCTAGGTCATAAATACCCTGTAGACATGGTCTTGTGCATCTCAGGCTGAGGAGGTGCCCATTTGTGGGCTTTCTGAGAGGCAGGATTTGGAGAGGGAGGAGGGGGGGAGCTGACGTGGAGTTTCCATCTGAACAAGTTTCTAATGGAAACTTGAAAGGCAGAGGGGTTTAAGCTGATAGTCTACAAATTATAAAAGACTACAGATGCCAGTCCAGACTACTTTATCTAGAAAATTATTAGTTGTGATTAAAGGAGAAAAAAAGCTTTCCACAATAAAAACAGATCTAAGGAATTTATGACAACTATCCCAGCTCCACAGAAGACATTGAAGACATTGAGAATTCTTAGGTCTGAAGGGAATGTTTATACATAAAGAAAGCACAGGAAATTAAATTATAATTTTAGTACAGTTCATCAGGGTGGTCAAAGAAAACGTCATAAAAATGATGGAATTAGTACACAATATGTTCGTCAGGGTTCTCTAGAGGAACAGAACTGGTAGATTTAATATATATATTGGATTTATTAGAATAGCTACAACCCAAGGAAGCCCTCGAACATAAAGTCTACCTATTTCTCTCTCCCAAGTCAATAGCATCACAGACCTGAATTACCAACCCCAGTTCACCCTTCACTGTAATTTTAAATTCATCTCTCTGATGGTATAATTAAGACTTTTTCCTTCAAAGGGGACTTTTACTTTAACAGGCATTGATAAAAATCTTCAGTCCCAAGAAAGTTACAACTTTACAATTGTGTTCAATCATAATTTTGGCAGATTAACTTTCATGCACTACCATTTCACTTGGCTCCTTAAACTGATTACACTGCAAACGCATTCCATGGGTTCTTTAGTCATGGAACCTCAGAACAACCAAAAGCATGGATGATGACACCCCTCAGCCAAGTGTTTATGAAGAAAACCACGAGACTTCTTTCCACGTGAAACAGGGGCACCAGCATACCACCGCATTGGGAGAGAGCTGAACCTTTGTCAGGAAGCTCTCCTGATTTACCCACTGTTGATGCAAGCAAGTTCTTTTACTTTCATTTCGTTTGAAGCCCACATAATATCCAGTATGATAGCCACTCATGAACCAAGAGATTAACACACCTGCCATAGCATCGGCATCACCCAGGAAATTTGGAGATATGGAAGGTGGGTGGATGAATTATTGACGGTCTGAGAGGGAATGGAGGTATCCATCATGACAAGAAGGGAGAGGTACAGGTGACTAATGACAGGGAGCCATTGAATATTACCTGGGTTTCCGCTTCCCAACTCTGACTCTGGCACTCTGGGAGGCGAAAGGAGAAAACAGGTGCACAGAGCGGCTTTGGACTTCTTATTCACAGAGAGATCTGGAGGACTTCTGTTGAAAGCTGACTTCCTTTGTCATTCCCAGGCTCTGTGTTCTACATTATTAGCTACTTCACAGGTCGGGGAAGCAGAGCTGACAGATTTTGTTCCACTGTACCATAGCCAACGAAAAGTGCAGCAGAGATTTCTCTCTCAAACTCAACGGAAGCAGTGGCAGCTGGGTAAACGCAGCCATCTTCTGAGGAAACCGCGCAGCATTTGTAACCCACGTCCCACGGCTTCGGGGAACCTGGGTATTCCTCCTTGGTCTTTATTCTTCTTGGCAGGATTTCTTCTATGTGTGTCTTTTATCTGAAGTCTCACAAATGCCACAGCTATTCAGAATGAATCAAGGAATCTGCGACTTCATCATACAATTTTATCAATGCTGTATAATCCCGAATGTCAGTCATGCCTCTGACTGGTGTCACCTGGGAACGTGTTCAGCATCTATTTCTGCTCCACTTCTGGTTGATTTCTATACATTACTCTGCTGTGTGCAGATATAATTTCCATTGCTGCGCCTGTGCGTCTGGAGTCCCCAGCTTGGCGGAAGGGTGTCCGGACTGAAACGCTTAACAGACCACCACGAGGAGTGAAGCGGACACTGCTGCCCTTTATTACAGGGAGTAATGGCTTATATACCCAAGCCAGGAGGGCTAAGCATAGGAGGAAATCATGCACTACGCACACCTGGGGACACCGGAGAACAACCTTGTTTGATCAACTTTGAGAGCACTGGAGTTCTATAGCAGGGTGGGGAGGAAGAGCGCTGTAAGGGACAAGGACTTAAATTTCCCAACAGTCCATAAAATCATTAATATGAAGACTGTCCTCTTCACAGTCTGTGTTCTTGGCACATTCGCTGAAAATAATTTTTCTGCATCTGCACTTTCTACTATATGCAATAGTACTTGTACCCCGCCCACCCCCAGTATCATGCTGTTTTGATTAGTGTGGTACTATGGCATATTCAAAATATTTAATGTGATTTAATGTGATGCCTCTAGCTGTAATATTTGTGCCTGACTGATTTGAATATTTTGGATTTTATTCTCGTTCCACATAAATATTACAACCTTTTTTCTAAACTGTCAAAAATTCCGTGACATTTTGTTTAGGACTGAAATGAATTTGCTGGTTACTTTGTACTGCTTAGAAATTTTAGCAATGTCTTTATTTGTGTTTGCTTTAATTTCTTGTTTCTAGAGCTTTATTTAGTGTTATTTTAAATGCAAGTATGATAAATTTTAAAATCTTCCACCACCCAAGAGGTTAAAGAGATTTTTAAAAATTGTTTTTTTATTATAAATTTATAATTATAAATTTCAAGTTTACTGTAACACTTCGCTGCACATGACACTGTTGCATATGTCCTCATATACATCTACATTGAGTGTTTTCCCTCCCATTCCCCTTCTTTGTCTGCGTCTCTCCCTTCCCCCCCATAACTTACCTCCGGACAGTTTTTCTTATGTGGTTTTATTCACTTATGCAAACATCTAGGAACGACCTCTGAGAGAAAACATATGATGTTTTTGTCTCTGTGACTGCCTTAATTTGCTCAAGCTGACTGAGATGAGCCCATTTTTTTAAATTCTCGGTTCATAGACTTCTTAAAAAATGCAAAAGCAACAGGGAAACTTTAAGACTAAGGAACTCATAGGGGGTCAAGTGAACTAGCGCTCAGCCTCAGTCCACAGCCAACTACCCCGCTCCCTCTCAGAGACTCACAATAACGAAACCAGGAAAAATACAGTGAAACTAAACTAAATGCAGCACGGAAGTCTGCCTGGAGTCAGACAGACCATGATGTCTGCACCAAAAGGCTTATATTGTCCACACTCAGGCTGGAAGGCAAATGTGCAGGCAAATAAATTTGACCATAAGTGGAAAGTCATAGTCAGTCCAAACTATAGAATGATGGGGAAATGAATAAACGGGAAGTTGAGTATTAAATAAAAATTTACTGATTGCTGCCCAACCAACGATGCAGTTACCAATCTGTATTTGATCGCAAGTACCCAAATGGTGGAAAGAGAAAAACAACTTCTGCAGGTTGCTCCCTGCCTTCTGCATACACACTGTAGCACAACCCTCCCACCACCCCACCACACACACACACAGACACACATAATAGGAATGATCTGGTCCTCTCACTGAAAGTCCTCTACCTTATCCTAATATCCCTATATCAGTTATGATAATTCACTTATCACGAGGCATTCGGTACCAATTTCATATGATGCAGATTGTAAGGAAGTTCTTTAAATTGTGCTAGCACAATTTAAGGCATACTTATTTTATCCATGTGCCTAGTTCTGTTCTATGAAACAGAGGCATCTAACACACACATCTGTGTAGAAAGCAGGACAGTCAGTCCTCAATGTGCTTCTGCCTGATAGTGAATGTCACTGGAGTCTATTCTGCATCCCAGACTATTGTTCCCATGTTCCTCACTGCCAACTCCTTCGCTTCCTCCACATTTGGGACTGTACATCAATGTATCTTTAACTGTTCAGTTACCAAAACTGAGCACGGTACTGGAGCTTCAATATTTAATCAATTCTGAGAAGACTGAAATTAATTCAAATTAAACAAACATGCCATTTTTCTTATAATATTTCACTTATGAGTCCACTTTCTTTCATATTAACTTCTGATTGATGAAAACCATGTGTTGTGGTTCTTATCATTTCTAGTTGTCCATTATAGAGCCAGTGGTTAAGACTTACCCAAAGTTTTATATGTCCAATAATTACTTCACTGCACTAACCTAATATTGCAGTCTGTTAAATTTCTATCGTCTGCATCACTCTTTTAGCTTCATTTCTCCATTTCTTCTCTTGAAGAACATGTTAATTCACCATCTATCTTCTTAGTCATGTAGTCACCTTCCTTTACCTAAGCCTGTGAAACTCTAAAAAACTCAAAGTTTGAAAGTTGCATTTCTCATAAAGATTCCCTAACTACCTTAGATGTCTCACTTTCAAACTGGCCTATGCCCAATTAGTGTAAATTATTGAGGCTCCTCGGTAGATACATCAAGGCAATTTGTCAGCAATCTGTAAAGCGATTTGCCATTGCATCTGGAGCTGACAGTTGGCAGCAAGAATACTTCACTTTCAAATGGTCTGGTGACAGTTGATAACTGTCATTCAGTCAGATCCTTAGTGCATTCTCTGTCTTACAGCGAAACATACACAAAGAAAATATAAAGCAACGGAATGGGCCAACAGAATCATGGCTGTGCACAGAGGAGAACTAACAAATCATTCATCCTAGATGTTTCTCCTGATGTCATTCAGAACTTTAATCCTATGTATAGTTCACTGAAATATATTTTTTAAAAATCCATCATTAATGCTATTATTGACTTTATAGTCACTGTTGTGGCCTTTAAAATAGTCTCCCAAATAAGCATTTTCTCATTCCTAATGGAATATAGATGCAGTTTTCATCCTATATTTGTAATTGTAAAACTGTTTCTACAAAAGTACAAGTGATAGAGACAAACAGATTAAGTGGATAGAAAAACTCATGGTGGATAATCCTGAAGGTGTTAGTGGACATCAACTATCACTGCTTGATATCAGAATCAATGGATGCTTCTTTTTTGTTAATGTGAAAGGAATTAAAGAAGACATTGTAGAGAATGCATAAATAAATATTACTTGCCCTTACAGTTCCCAGACTATTACAAAAAAGAAAGAAAGAAATACACATTTGGTGAGTCAATGGCGGATGAAAGAAAATGCAACAAATGTCTTTAGTCAATACATGTCCATTGGCACAGGATTTAATAGCCAGAAGAGATTTATAGAAGGTTACTGTTATTATTAGAGAAGATTGAGGTGAATCAATATTGGCAGGGAGAATATAATAAGATTATGATGGAGAAAGAAGAGCTATATGAGAAGAGTTAAGTGAGAAGAACTTAGCTCTATAAAATGAAGAATTACATGAGTAAGGAATAATAGAAACTGGCAATTTACATTCTTGTGCATTTCTTCATCAGTCAATAATTATTGATTAGCATTAAACAAACCTTGAATCAGCTGTGCTAACCAAAATACAGCCAAGAATAAATATTCTATGATCTACACAGAGTGAAACAAAATGAAAGGGACAAAAGCAATATACATGAACACACATAAATAGAATAAAAAGTAGCAATCACATTGAAGTCTGTGAATTAGTATAGAACCTGTAAGTCAGTGTCAGAGTTAATGACAAGGTTACCCTTGGTGAGGATAGATAATGAATAATACATACCTATATACATGATAGATTTTTCATTTTATGGTAAAGATTCCCTATAATAATAATAATAATAATAATAATAATAATAATAACTATTATTATTATCTCATATATTGTGTCCCATACACCGTTTCCAATCTTTTCTTCTCCTCGGTCTCCCTGGTCTTCTATTTCCCCTTTCCCCCAAATCTATATATTAAAGTTTTGCTAGAAATAGTTGCCTTGCTCTTGATATTGATTATGTAATACCTAATTTTAAAAAGTCTGGGTTCTTATAACTTAACTTTTGCTTCATCATCTCTTTCTTTATAAGTGAAGAACTTATCCTCACTTTTCCTTTGTGTCTGAGTTCTTTTAAAGTCTTTGTTTCACAGAAAATACATTATGGCATGAGACCCTTTATGTTCTATGTTTCAAGAATCCTAATTATTATTCAAGGGTCTTCTTAACATTCTGTATAATGAAGGAGAGTATTACTCTTTAATCATTGCTTGATGGATTACAATCAGCATGTCTAGACAAAGTGAGTTCATGTTTTCTTCACACAAAAATTAGCAAGCAACAATTATGCAGCTTGTCTGCTATTTTGCAAGGAAAGCGTCAGGGACGTCAATAGCTCAGCTCCTGGAACATGACAAATCAATTGGCAATCTCCTGTGTAAATGGCTTTCCAGTTGTCCTACATGTGTGCACACAGTTACCACATCCAGTGACACTGCTTGCTAGCTCAGTGATTCTTCAGTCTTTTTCTTTTTGGAATTTACTTGTCAGAACACTTGGTATTTAAGGACCTAGAGAATAGTAATCTTGTTGTTGAAAGGACTTGTTTCTTTCAAAGACTGTTGTTTATTCCTACTGCTCAGTTTCCCTGGAGTATAAAGGGAAAATCTATGAGGTAAAGAAATTTTTATCTGCAATGAGTGTAGAGTGCACTTTGAATATTATCTGAAAGGTTAATAAATTAGTTCTTTTCCCATCTAGGTTATTAAGATGCATATCTTCATGCTAAGTCAATAGAGGTATTTATTGCCCGATGCCAATAATGTTTGAAGATTCCCAAAAATCCTATGTCCTATGAGAATAAACAGCAATAAGAATAAAAACATTTAATCCATTGCAAGGAAGGCTATGATAAAAATGTCAAAGTATCAAGTATCTTCAACTGGGACACCTAAGAGGGACTCATAGCATGGGTGACATTGCAAGAGCTTTGGAGAATGACTCAGTTTTAGTAGTCAAATAAGGTAGGAGGCCATAGCTAAGGCAAAGTCAGAGAAGAAAATTCAAGAGGAGATGACAAGCCTGAGCCTATTCAGGAAAGAGGTGTCCATGTGGGTCCCTGAATGTCTTGCTCAACAGCTTATAGTTTATGCTTTAAGTGTGGGGGAGCTAAAAAAAATACTGATGGAAACCAGGTGTATTATAAGAAAGTCAGATGAAAGTAGATGGACTAGGTTATCAAATATTCACACAGATACATTCATTTTATAATGTGTTGATATAATAAATTTATGTTCTGGATTTCATGTTGTGACAGATGTCCATTTACAGCTAAATATTTTTTACTCATATGACCCACAGAACACAGAATTTAAAGAAAACTGATAAAATGATTTTATTCAGTACCTTTATTTTTCACAAAAAAAAAAAATACTCCCCAAATTAGCCATTCTAAAGCTTAGGAAACCCCATCTGCCTCCAGTCATTTAATTCACATATCGATAGTTCTTCTCTGCAGGTTGATCTATTATTGAGTTTCTCCCATGAGTCTGTAGTCAGGCACCAAGATATGACAGAGCTGAAAGTCTAAGACTATTCAGCAAACAAGATATTTCACATAAAGCCCACAAGATCTTTGTAACAGGCTAAGTCATAAGAGATAAAGATGAATTCTGTGAGATCCAAACTTGAACCAGTATAACTGAGTGTTCTGTCCTTCCAGTCAAAATAGCTAACAAGACCTGCTCAGAATCTCAAGGTAGAAAAGGAGATCACATCTGTCATCTCCAGGTAGGAAAACTTAAAGAACTATGGTATACGATGTTCCAATCTGTCTGCTTTACAGAGTGGAAGAGTTCCATTGGCTTCTGTCAATTTATGTGTCCATCTATACGTGCACAAAACTAGAAACTATCTTCTTTATTTAAATTGAGTTATCACTGTCTATTATTTCTTCTACCACTCACTCAATAAACCCATATGATTTCTCCAGTGATGTTTTAAAGGCACAAGTGTAAATTAGCAAGACCGTTTGTTTTCACTGAATCATTATGCACAGCCATTAAACATTATTCATCTTTCACCAAAGATTTTTGAAAGGAAACACAACACTAAACGTTTCCTGTTGCATCCAAGCTTGGCCAAATAACGTATGCATACCAAAATCTTACCTCAGCGAAAGGGAAGGAGAGTATAGTGTTTGAGGTCCCCTCCTAATGACCCAAGCCCCAAGCACAAGCCTCTGGTTCCCAAGAGAGCTCGTTTGCGAATGTGAGTGAAGGCATAGAAATAGGGATGCCCGTCTGCTCTTCCTTTTTCGAAACGGATTTGGATCACTTTCGTGTGCTTTTGGAGAACTTTGTTCACTTCATCTTCTTGGCATTTCATTAGACTTTACGATCACAAAGTCAACCCTCCCGAAACAAAGCGAAACATGGCTCTTTTGAAATAAATGTTGTCATTAACCAGCCATGCCAGGCACAGTGACAGATTTGCAGCTGTAATGAATAACATTTCCCGCAAAGTTCTCCTGTCTGACAGAAAAGCTGTGACATTACTGCAGGCAACGGTGTTGAAAAACGAAAAGATTGATTGATGTAAGTGGATAATTGAAACCTCAGTACTGTCACACGTATGTCAGCCTAACAACCAAGCCACTACTCTGAGATAATATTTATCATGATACTTCCTTTATATGAGTAAAAAAAAAAAAAACACACATGCTGAAAACATAGACTGTATCCCATTAAATATGATTTAGGTGGTGCCATTGTAGACCAGTCTATCAACAGCAATAAATTGCACACTACTCAAACTTGCTCTAAATTTCACATTCTACTAGAAAATTAGTTTCCGCAGAGAAATCTAATCAAAGTAAGCAGTTAACTCTGCTTTTAGTAGCAAAGTAAAGGCTGTGTCTTCTAGTTCATAGGTAATTAACTTTGCAATAAACCAGCTTTAAAGGGTTAAATGTGACACAGTTGGCTGCATCATCACCTGTCTAAAAGTCTCTGCTCAGTCTCAATCCTTTGTCTAGCCATTTGTAACAGGGTTCCCCCTAAACATTTGTAGTTCTACACTTAAATGGAAAATGTTCTCCATATAACCAGCACATGCTCCAAATGAATACATGTACTGATAGATGTCACTCATAAAGACACATGTGTTTTTGCAGAAGGTAAATACCTTTCATTTGACAGTTTGGAGGGCAAATGTGGCATGATTTTTTCATATGGAAAAGGCAAGCATCATGAAGTTATCCCTCAGATTCTCAGGTAGAGTCCTTGGGCAATTTTGCAAGTCCTTCAGATTTAAGTTTTCAACTACATAGAGTGGTTACAACAGTCCTTGGTGGTGAGGACACTTGTCTGAATATGGAGACAACCCTCAGTTCCAGATGCTAGCCTTATCACTAACATTTCAGTGTCACAAACTATTTCAAAGAGAGAGATGATGAGGGTAACCCCTTCCTTTACAACACTAGGGACACATGTCCACAACCTGCCATGGAGCATTCCAGGGAGTCGTTCACACACTTATAATACCCAGAAAATAACTTATCTCCCGACTTATCAATAAAGCCCTATTCATTAGACATAGAATTTGTACTTAGCAATAGGCTCTTCTGTTACATTCCCAACATAGCATTAGCTTTGTAATGAATGAATCATAGGACAAGGTGCATGAGTTTCATCAACTTGAAGGTTTATACTTCTATTAATATATAAAACAAGGAAAGTGACATTTTTGCAGTGAGTACAGTGGGGGGGAAGAAGAATAAAAATAGCCTTCAAAATATTTAATCAAATTTGCCTCATAAGTTTTGTTGTACTATTAATGTCAAACGTCTGTCACCTTTTCCTTGATTTCTCATTTCCTGTTATAATGTCTTACGATGTCTGGCTCCCCTAAGCCCCACCTATTTTTCTTTATTCACTGATATTCCCTTACATCACATTTAACTTTTCTCTATGAAGACATTACAGGTCTGGATTTTTCCATCCTTTTAAATGTTGATCGCATTTACGTCTTATTTACATCTCATTTCTCTCTGTCTAACTTTCCAAGAAATCTGGGCCAGTCTCACTATTGGTGCTGTTAACCCAAGAGTTTGAGATCAAATACCCAGAGCTGCATAGGAGCCTAATTTTATAAAAGTATTTTGGTTCTTCTCATTGAAACAGGGACGTAAGTAAAATACATTATTCTTAGTAATCCAACTTCAGCTTGACTTTTAAATCTTTTGAGATTTTAATTACATAATTTCCCTCTTCCCTCTTGCCAAACCCTCCCATACACCTCACCATTTGCTCTCTTTCGAGGTTATGGCTTCTTTTTCTTTATTTATTGTTACCTATCTAGACACTTGAGTATATGTGTCTGACACATATACTCTGACATTTAATCTCTTCTCCTGCAGAAACACTCAGATTCTTGCAGTCAGGCTGCAGCTGTACAGGAACAGTCCCTCAGCTGGAGTACCATATCCTCCACGGACCTGAGCTCATCATACCATAGTGCTCTTAGTCCCACCCACTTCTGAGTCTCATGTACTCATGTTGGCACTAACATGATGTCTTTGGCGCACAGCCCACTTCTCCAGGCTTCCTGATCCTCTACCCTCATACGTCCTTCCTCAGCTTCCTTTTGGGGACATCATTCAACATTTAATCACAAATTTTAATAGATATATTCTCATCATCTAGGTCACAGATATAAGAAGTAAGTTTTTATCTGTGCATAGTTGACTATAACAAGTGTGTGTGTGTGTGTGTGTGTGTGTGTGTGTGTGTGTGTGTGTATAAATCCAGAATGTATGTGAATCCAAAAATCAAGGAAACTGAGACAAAGATGATGAGTTCAGAGTTAAAGCCTAAATACACTTAATATCAAATAGGGTTGTAAACTTAGAGGAAGCATATCTAGCATATCATCTCCACTGAGTAGAGAGTGAATCACTACACCAGAAAATCACATGTCTGTACACCAAAAGACAACACTAAAATAAGCCTAGGACATGTAGATACCATTCTTATTGAGAGCTTTCATCTGAATGTAAGAAATCAAAATCACCTGCTGTAGTGACATGGGACTTTAATGTTCTTAGGATTGCAACCCTGTGTCCTCTCTAGTCTCTTTTGTCCTTGATGTATTCCCAGTCAGTGGCCAGTGATTTGTGGACATGCAGCCAATGCTCATTGGCAAATCTCAAAGCCCTTGCTGAAGATGTAAAACATTTGGAAAGGAAATCTAAGCTATCCACCTGAAGCTGAGGTTTTCTTTTTCCAGAACTTCATTGGCTCTGCTGGTCATATGTCCTTGGTGGCCAGTGGGTCAGCCCCAGCCTTGGTAGAGTTGAGAACACTCCCCAGATCTGTACCCCAAAAGTGTATCTAAGATCTGCTCCTTGCTTTGTATTAGCTCCTATTCTTTAGAGGTCCCACTCAAGCCCTTGACCTTTTTTTCATGCAACCTTACTTTTCATGCAACAAACCCAAAAGCTCCATTTCTTTGACGCATCCATGGAATTTATTGTTCCAGGAGATGCCTCTCAAATCTCAGTGTGGAACATACAGAATATGCTAGATCCCTGCTTTAGTCATCCTCTGGTTATGGTGCCTCTTCTCAGAGTCCGGTACATTGTCTTCTATTATTGTTTCATTCACCTCCTTCTTCTTGTCACACAGCACCTACCCACAGGGAGACACAGTTCCTGTCTGTTGTGACTGGCTTCACAACTTTCACCTGTCAGTCAGATAGAGAGCTCTGTTTTTGTTTTGTTTTGCCCTTCAAGCCTCAAATCTCTTCCAAGTTTGTAAAATAGTTCTCTTAGATTCACAAGCAAACAGAAGTCTGATTGATTCAATTCAAAATATATTGAATGTTAGATGGTAAGTGAGAAAGCTAAAGAATGGCTCAACAAAGGGTGGTGATGGTGGTGCATGCCTTTAATCACAGCACTCAGAGGGCAGAGGCAGGCAGATCTCTGTGACTTCCAGACAAGGCTGGTCTACAACAACTAGTTTCAGGACAAGCTCCAAAGCCACAAAGAAACCCTGTCCAAAAAAAAAAAAAAAAAAAAAAAAAAAAAAAAAGAATGTGAAAGAATGTGGAAAGAATGTGAACAATAGCTTTAGAATAATCAGCAATCAGACTGGTGTCCGAAATCAGAATCTAATGTGGGTAATCTCTTCTAGGTACCACTATTAGAAATAATATGTATGTCTTGGAGAAGGACATTTTCCTCCAGCCACAAAAATACTTGTATTGGAATCCTTGGAACCTGTACCTACACCATTTTCCATGGCAGAGGAATGCAACAATGTGACTCGGAATATGAATCTTCAGAGGGGAGAGTGCCCAGAGCATACCAGCAGACCACCTGTTATCACTGGAGTCCTTAGAGGGAGTGAATGTTTGGCTGGGTAGGAGAAAGAACAAAGACAGAAGGATGAGACATTACTGGCTCAGATGATGAAGAGAATACAAGTCATTGAACTCAGGCATCAAAGGAATAAAGAATAAGATCACCCCTGCCTCTCCAGGATGGAAAGTGGCCTGATGCCACTTGGATTCCAGCCCACTGAGACATACACTGCTCTTTCCATCCAAAGACCTGTAATGACAAATGTGTTATATTTTAACATATATCAGTAACATAGTAAACACACTCAGCCACAGGAGGACGTCTTTAAAATAGCAAAGCCAACCACAGTATCTTCAACCTCATGTGGGAAAGAAGGAAAATAAAAGGGAATGAAAGGAATAGGGAGGGAGAGAGCAGGGCTTACTCAGAATTTCGAATGCAGTATTTTCTCTGTAGCTGTCTTGCCACTTTTCTGAATGGGATGATGCATAACTCTTAAAAAAAAAAAAAAAAAAAAAAACCCTGAGAAAAGACCAGCAGGGTGCCCTGATATAGACTTAGGTTGAGGTCATGTCCTTGTTCTCAATTGGCTGTCTTCTAGTAAACAGTCCCCGACTCCTCCCAAAGTCTGACAGATACAGATACAGGTCCAGATGGCTGGGTGAGCATGAACCTGAGCGGTCCATGAATGAAGTGGGCTGTCAGTTGCACTTGACTCTGAGCTGGGAAGGCGTTAAAGGGCTTAACAAAGCAGGGGCAAGCAGTTCCCACTCTCAGTATCTGTTTTCAACATCTGTTCATCTCTCAAAAGTACCTATGGCTCCCGAGGAGTGTTCTGTGTTGATTGACAAGAAGTGGAAACCTATAATGTAGTTTTTAGGTAGTCCAGAGCAAAATTCTGGCCCTGAGCTGAAGTCCATTATTAGATGGCTAATCCCTCCCTTAGAGACAACTCTTAAAATTGGTGGACAAGGTAGCATATGGAAGATTGGTGATGAGATGTGAGGCAAAATGCCTCTGAGAGCAGAAGCAGAGTTTGAAAATGTTCGTGTGTGATGGTGGAAATCTCAGTCCAGAAAGAGTCCATGATGATGTGTTGGGAAAGTTGGCCTTGACTCAGGCTTTCATGCTATCCTTTCCCTCTGTGGGTTGGGATCTTTCCTGAGCTTTTATGAAGGTTTTGGCTCCACATACAATGAGAATTTGACACAGGATTCACACTACTAGACATATAGAAGTAAGACAAGAAGGGAAGGAAAGGAAGTGTGATGCTTTCTAGAGTAATTACTGATATTACAGGGCATTCGAAGTCCCTTGGCACTTCTTGGCCTAACTATTAAATCAAAGACACAGAAAGTCTTACAGGGCAGGTAAAAAGAGCATGATGTGGAAGATTATTTTAAGATATGTTGCATTCATTTATGCTTTAGAATAATTGTTTAATGATGCGGAAATATGTTGCATTCTTTTATGTTGCATTTGTTTAACTCTGTGAAGCTGTTTTACTTTGCCTATCTAAAACACCTGACTGTTCTAATAAAAGCTGAGTGGCCAGTAGCTAGGCTGGAGAGAGAAATGGACAGGGCTGGTGGGCAGAGAGAATAAATTGGAGAAATATAGAGAGAAGGAGGATTAGTAAAGGGAGTAGAGGAGGATTCCAGGGCCTTCAAGTTCTTACATTCTTCCCACCTCCTCTTGGTGAAATATAAATGCCCAGTTTAGGACCAAGCAATTAACTGCTTTGTACATGGGTACCTTGTACATTGCCATGGGTTAGTTGTATTATCAAAATTGTCTGATTTGTTTGGAGGGATATTGTAACTATATAGGGCCAAGTGTTGGCCATAAGACATACCCACTCTTTTCCGGTATTGCTTTTCATATGCCAAGATGCACTCCCTCCCCAATGTGGAAAAATCCTATTGTTGCTAGATGCTGACAGACCTGGATGCCCACTGATACTCCATCCTGGCGCAACACACATAAAGAAATCATCCGGAACTGTGGGAAACATTTGTAACTTCCACAGACTGACATACAGCTGCAAACAGCTGACCTTCCTCTTTGAGACCCCAGAAAGGGTGCTCACCAATCTCCTCCCTGGTTGACTATGCTTTCTGCTTCCTCGTCTTTCTCTTGCCTTTCCTTCAGCAGGCAAATTACTTCCTTATCTGGTTCTTTTTTTTTTTTTTTTTTTTACATTTCTAAGACAATAGTTGTTTTTCGTACTTTCTTTTGATGAGCTCCAGTTGTCACATTTGCTCAAATACTGGTCCCAGTTGTGTACGAAAGAGTCTGTTCTCTATGATTACACAGAGCTGTTCTTACGGAAGCATGCCTAGAGTGAGTACTGCCATTCAAACCCTGGTGTGTTGAGAGCATTTTCCCAACATGTGTCAGCCTCAGTATTAAGTGAGATTTCTTATATGCCCTGAAGAGATTTGTAATATGTTCTATTTGTACTTTGCTCAACACTGACCTCCCTTCTTTTGAAGGGGCATTCATGTCCTTCTGTAAATGATTCTAAATTATTGTTTTTGACTTTCCACCTCCATATCACCAAATGCCTCTTTACTTAGGTGAATACTGTAGTCCATTGGAATAGTGGCATCCCACCCGGATGTATATATTATTGCCAGAAGGCAGTAATACATCCAGCAAGAGTTTTCCAAAACTGAACCCACTATAGTTCTAAAAATTTACTCCTTTGTATTGACTGTAGGGACCTTAAGTACTTCAGCATAAAGTCATCTTGATACACTGGGTTATAACATTTTCCATTATGTTTTCACCACAGGGCTGCAGCTCCTACCTGTACTGGGATTAAGTTGCCTTTGCTGGAAACCAACATTAGGGTCTTTCCTGTACTAAGCATCCAAAAGTACTAAAGGGCTTAGACATTGGTCCACATTGAACAGTACAATTTTTTTAAATGAAGAAAATGGTAATATCATTGTATCCAGGATACTAGAAATTCCCATAGAACTATAGCCCTTACTGAGTTGTTCTTTGCCCTTTGGATATGGGATGATATCTTAAGAGGGTCTAAGTATGTGGGAGTACCTATTGGTATTTATCTTTAAAATGGTAACTATGTTACAAATAAAGACAAACGTATTCCCTCTCACATATTATTTTGACCCAGTTTTTAAAATGTAGCTGAGGAAATTATTTCTAAAATGGCTTAATTTGTTCTGCTTTGCTGCTAGAATAAGCAAATACTTAATGCAGTCATTTGACTGCAACCATTTTCCCAAATGTAACAGTTGTGCACGTTTCTCAAGTACTCTGATTATTTTCGTTAAATAAGTTTCTATAGTAACTTGAAACAAATTCCCCTCTCCAACATTAAAACATGATAATATGGGGGCTGGGTTCAGTGGGTAAGAACACTTGTGTGGGAGGGTGAATATCTAAGTTTGGATTCCTAACATCCAGTTAGAAATTCAGGTGTGGTTGCACATTAGCACTGAAGGGGAGGATGGACCACTCTGGAGTGGTCCTTCCAGAAGCCTCACACAAAACAAAACAAAACACGAGAGCTTCCAGTTCAGTGTCTCAAGAAAATAAAATGAAGAATGACATAACATTCTGACATTTCCCTCTGGTTTTTACATGTGTAAGTACAGGCATGCACACATATAGTCATAAATATCCATAGACAGATATGCATCACACATAAACTTTAAAATTTAATATTGATGTTTGATATTTCAAATACTATTCCTTTCCTCCAGAATCTCAACCTACATGTGGACACATACCAGGCAACTTTTCCTGATCTCTTGGCTTGCACTTGACTAAATATGAGTGCACAACACAGATATATCAATGCAGGATTCCATGTAACTGCTCACTGTAGACATTAGTAGCAGACTATGTAGCACTGATGGGATCCTGTTCCAACTGATGAACATTTTCTCATATGTGCAGAACCCATCCTGAGTGCCACACCAGTGTGCCTAGTTGACCCAAGATGCAGGTGAGTCAAGGTCAAACATGGACTTGAATTAACAGAAAGACATCAAGATGTTAGATCTTAGTCGTTCTGATTTTTCTAAAGGGCAGACTCTGTTAAAGACTCTCCACAGCCTGAACTAACACAAAAGGTTGTTATGAAGGCTTTGAAAAGGACAGATCTTACAAAATAACAGTTTCAACATCAAACAATAAATGTTATGTGGGGTACAGTCTGTGACTTCACAATTGAACGAAAATCAAGCTAAGGAAGGAAACAAAATAAAATGTTTTAAAAGGACAAAACAAAGAAAAGCTAAGCGCCTATTTTTTTTTATGGCATCATTTTTACAAATTTAGAAAGGTATTTTGCAAACCTTAATGTTTACACAAATCATTTTGACATTTATCATACATCTGGGGAAGGCCAAAGACTATGTATTTCCAACAAGGTCTTGGGGGATTATATATTACTGGCTTAAGAACCAACTATTAGAAGTAAGCTTTATAGAAAGAAGTATAAAGGTCTGAAATAATGTACTAATTTTTCCAGTTAATTATGGCAATGCCTCTGCACGGGGGCCTTGGCTGGTTCATTGCACTCAATGACATTCTTCTCTACAAGCCTAGATGTCTGACATGGAAAACTAATGCCTTGGGCCATATATGGTGGTAGATTCTCAAATATATTACATTTTTCCATGAGAAGTTGTTAAAGACAAAATGTCCCTGACCATGCTCTCTGGTTGATCGAATCATTTACAATGAGTTATGCCTTAAGGTGAATGGCTGACAATGTAAGAGAGCACCTAAGGGATTTATGCGGGCCATAAGCCATCAGAGATTTTAACAATAAATACTAGAAAAGGAATCTTACTGCTCTGCTATATAATAGCCATTTCAGCACCTTGAACTTGCTCTGTTTTGAAGAATTGTCCCCACTAAGGCATTGCCTATCGACACATAAAGGAAAGAAACTACAACTAATTGTGTTTCAAAAAAATATTTACAAAATATTTTGCAAGGATTTACGAACTGCCAGACAATTCTCTGCAATTCTCAAGATGTTTTTGTTTAAAAATGATAACAGTCTTTTATCAAGAAGCATGTTGAACAGAAACTTCTGGGTGAATTTAAAGTATTTGAATTTCTGTTGATCACTGCTTCACAAATTAAGTTATGTGCCTCTGACAGAGCTTGATGCTATATAGGGTGCACCTGATTTTTCAGAGATGGTCAATCTGTTCATTAGCAAATAAAGGCACTGAAATAAGGAGACAAGTATAGATATCTGAAATTAATCATAGACTCTAAACAGAATATTCTGTTGCAGCCAATTATAGAGATTATGGAGAAAATCAAAGTAGAAGGGTTTATGTCCCCATAAGACAAACACTTTTTAAATTGCATATTCACTAGGTAACACTACAGTTGTATACTGTGTAACATATATATATATATATATATATATATATATATATATATATATATAATTATAGTTCAACAAGAATATAATACAGCTGAATGAAGAGACAGCATAGTAGCTGTTGGAAACAGAAGTGTTATGAGTAGGTTTTTCCCTGCTGGTATGGCCCCACCACAACACCAGCCCCAAATAACACAAAAAAATATATTAGATATAAAGCTGATGGCCTGTTGCTAATTTCTTATCAGCTAGCTCTGTCTTAAATATTATCCCATTTCTACTAATCTAAGTATTTTCACGTGGTCTCATTTTACCGGAGAGAGGCTCTGGCATTCTCTCTGTCCTCCATCTTAAATCTCCTCCCTACTACTTCCGGAATCCTCCTTGACTCCTAGTCCTGCCTATCTTGCTTTCCTATTGGCCAACAGTGCTTTATTCATTAACCAGTACGAGAAACATATATTTGCAGAATGACATCTCCCATCATCTCCTCTTTTCTGTCTAAAATAAAAAGAAGGGTTTTAACCTTAGCGTAGAAAAATATATCACACAACAGTTATCAAATAAAACCACAATTAATATTTAGTCCATAAACAGCAAGATTTAAAGAAAATATTCTATCTTCTATCCTATCTTTTTGAGTCTGAAGTCCTATATGTAACTTTAATCCTAACTAAGGAAAACTATAACCATAACTATCTGTCTTCAACTCCTTCAAAAACCACAGAAGGATAATAAATAAACTCTAGAAATGACAGACAACTCACTGCCTGGTCAGTTACCTGACGTTCTTCTGTAAAGTTCTATCTTCAGCCTATAGGCCATAGTGTGTCTGGCAGACTCCTCAGCAAAGGAGGAAACTTTAAACTGTCCACCTGTATTGGAAGTTTGTTAGTCACTTTCCTCTGTGTCATGCAGACTGTCTGGCAGACTCTTCCATGAAGCAGGAATCCTGTAGCAATGTCCATCTTGTATCTGCAGCCATTTTCCTGTGAGTCCTGCATGTCCATTTTATACAACATAAAGTCAAACAGTCTGGACAAGAGCAGTATCTTGCACTAATGGCTAGTCTTGCCATATTGAAAGCAAACTCCATAACAAGTTTCTTTGATGTCCATCTTCCTTTCTGATGCAGGTGGTATTGCTAGGAGCAGTTATGTTCTCACTGTCAAGAGAAACCCTAAACGATTTTAAATGCCATATTGAAAGGTTTGAAGAATGCCTATCCATCTCAAATATTTCTCTATGTATCTTGAAAACCTAACTAACTTAACTCTAAATTTTGATTATCATAGGTAATTATAACCTGTACTAAATTATACATTACATTTTCAAATAAGCTATATAAACACATACCTAAATAAGAGGAGAAATAGACATATCACCAAATTGACCTTGAATTTTTATCAATAAATGAAAATCCATTCCAAAACAAAGTATTTTATCTATACTATAATTCCCTTTTTATCTTTAACAAGATTGGTTGTGGTCATTAACCATTTATAAACAACTCCATATAATGGAAAACAAATATTTATAAACATTATTTAAGAATTTGGGCATCGTTCTTTCCAAACTACTTCCTTCTGGTAGAAGGTGCTGTCATAGGGATCCTAAGTAGCCACAGAAATCCTGGCTTCAGGGGGTCTTACTTGATTAAACCATATTAGTGTGGATGGAATCCACAGCTTTACATTTTCTATGGAAACAAAATAAAAATCCCTTTCCCCAGTAACCTGTCCTTAGACTTAAATTTTGAAGTCAAAGCATTTTTAAAATATATAAATTGAATTAATCCAGCAGCTTTTCTTTTAACAGGTGTTGTTATTTCCTCAGCAGTCAAATGATACAAAGACAATATAATACTGTACAGTACCCAGATTCTCTCTGTGCTTTCTATCTTTACATGGCTTTTTTATTACTCTATTTCTTCTACTTCTATTTTTTTCATTTTTTGAGACAGAGTTTCTCTGTGTATATTTTTTTCTGTCCTGGAATTAAGTCTGTATATTTGGTTTATTTTTAAATCAGAGATCTGTTTACCTCTCTCTCCTGAGTGCTGAAATTAAAGGCATGTGCCACCATACCCAGCTACTCTTGGTCTTTTTATTATTCTTTTGTAAACCATTGAATCCTGTTTCTTAACATAATCTTAATCTGAATCTGTCTTTACTGTAAATCTTTATCTTTTTCTGGCCACCAATCTTTTATCTGGTAAACATTGCTAAAATGAAAGCCACAGCTGTATTAGTCACGGTCTATCCAAGATGGTGGTGGATAACTTTACCTCCAGAACTGAGAGCTATGCTCACTGCCTTGGTCTACACTGCCATCCAGCAGCATGCTGCCACCTTGGAGATGTGGTCACTACCATTGCCAGTTCTCATACACACCATTATGTTGTTAGCAGAGATCTTTAATAACCTTTCATTTTTTTGCCACTTATGCTGAGTCAGGAAACCTCCCTTAAAGGAGCTGCCCAAGTCTCTTCTTGTCTCTAGCAAAACAGAGTCCAACTGAGAATAATGCTATTACTAAGAAGTCTTGCTTGTCCTTGTTCTTTTGTTTCTAAAACCCTTTCTTAAGTTTTAAGTGAAAGTTCTTATTAGCCACGTTGTGGCACCATTATGTTATGAGTAAGGTTTTTTCCACCTGCCTGGTGCCACAGCCACGCCAGCCCCAAATAACACATAGAGAGAGATGCTGTATTAGATACAATGCTGTTATCCTGTTACTATCATTTCTTATTAGCTAGCACTGTCTTAATTATTAACCCATTTCTCTTCATCTAAGTATTTCCACGTGGTCTTATCTTACTGGAGAGAGAGCAAAGAATACAACCCTGTAGGTCCTCCGTCTTGAATCTCCTCCCTACTACTTCCCAAATCCTCCTTTTCTCCTAGTCCTACCTATCTTGCTTTCCTATTGGCCAACAGTGCTTTATTCATTAACCAATAAAAGAAACATATATACAGAATGACATCTCCCATCACAGAAGCAGACACCCACAGCTAAACACTGAGCCAAACTCCTGGAATCCAGTTGCAGAGAGGGAGGAGTGATGAGCAAAGGGGTCAAGACCAGGCTACAGAAACCCACAGAGACAGCTGACCTGAAAAAGGGAGAGCTCATGGACACCCATACTGACAGCTGGGAAACCAACATTAGCCTGACTCAGAACCCCTGAACATGGGTCTCAGTTAGAAAGCCTGGGCAGTCTAAGGGACCACAGATAGTGGAACCAGGATATATCCCTGGTACTCAAAAGGATTTGGAAGCACATTCCCCATTGAGGGTTACTCCCTTAGCCTAGAGGCAGGAGGGAGGGCCTAGTCCCTACTCCAAATGACATGACAGATCTTGATGATCCCTCCTGGAAGGCCTCACCCTCCCTCTGGAGTGGGAGGGGAATGGAATGGGGGAGAGTTTGGGGGGAATGGGAGGGAGGGAGGAAAAGGGAACTGGGATTGATATGTAAAATAAGAAAAAATAAATAAAAAAAATTCAGCTTCAAAAGAAAGAAAGAAAGAGCTGACCTGAGCAAATGGGAGCTCATGGATCCAAGTCTGATGCTTGGGAATGAGCATAGGACCAACCCAGACCCCATGAATGTGGGTCAGTTAGGAGGTGTGGACAGTCTACAGGTTCTCTGGTAGTGGTATCAGTATTTTTCCCTATTGCATGACTTCTGGGAGCCTACTCCTCATGGAGGCATACTCTCTTAGCCTAGACACAGGGGTAGGGTCTAGGCCCTGCACCAAATGATGTGAAAGACTTTCATGAAGCCTTGGGGGGATGGGTTGGTCAGTGGGTGGCATGGGAGGATGGGAGGGAATGGGAACTAGGATTGATACATAAAAATATGGTTCTAATTTGAATAAAATTTATTAAAAGGTTAAAAAAAGATTGCCATTTGAAACTGTTTATTTAGCTTAATAGGTTATGGTCTATCATTTAAGGACACCAAATCAGGAACTCAAGACGCAAACAGAAACCTGGAGGCAAGAACTAAAGAAAAGCGAGAAACATTGCTTACTGGCTTGCTTCCTTTATCCTGCTTAAATCCACCTACCTAGTGATCTCACTTCCCACAGTGGGATGGGCTCTCCCATATCAGCCAACTGTAGTTGGTTAAGAATGTAGAGGTAAGCCATTATTTTGCCACACACCTAGTTAAGAGCCAAGCCAGTAGTTAATCACATACACTACACCTTTAATCCCAGCCATCAGGAGACAGAGGCAGATGGATCTCTGTGAGTTCAAGGCCAAACTGGGCTACATAAGAATGAATCACTCTAGAAGTGAAACGGAGCGCACACCTTTGATCCCAGCACTTAGGATGGCATGCCTTTAATCCCAGAATTAAAGAGGTATATAAGACAGGAGCTCAGTGAAGTCTGGGGATTCTGAGGTTTGGTGGAGAGCATGGCAATCTACAATCAAGCTGAGGGCAAGATCAACCCTCCTTGGTATTAGCCTTGGTAGAGGTAAGAATTCTGTAATGGCTTGGCTGATTTGATTTTCTGATCTTCAGCTTGAACCCCAATATCTGTCTCTAGGTTTTTATCATTTGTGCTACAACCAATAATTGAGAAAATACCCCATAGACATGCCTATAAGCCAATTCAATGAAGATGATTCCTCAATCAAGGGTCCTTCCTCCCAAATGACTCTTCACATGCTCCATACTACAAACTCCTTTTTCCTAAGACCAGTAGTCCTAGGTGGATTGTATAATTGAGATTGAGTTGGTGCTAAGTCCAGGTATAAACAACCAATGTAACATTGCCATAAAAAATGCAAAAGCATTGTTAACAACCACCAACATTGTAAAAGCCAGATTATAGAAGCATTTACTGTTGGAATTGCTTTATCTATTTGATCCATAAGAGAAACAAAATGGAGGAAATAACAACTAACTGTTTTCAGGTTGGCATGTTTAAGATTTAGATTTTTTTCCCCTTTCTATTAGTAGATAATCATAGAACAGAAGCAAGAGAACATGTACATATACAAATATCAAATAATCTACATACCTGACTAGATTCATACACTCATTTTAAGTGGCTCAATTGCTAATTTCTCAAAGATACATGACACACATGCTCATGAGAGCATACACACACACACACACCCCATATGTTGTTGGGGGCATGCTCTAGCCCAGTCAAGTACACATACAAAACAAACCATCATAAATCTACTCCTTGCTAATTTGGTACTCAGACCCATCTTTTTTAACTATATTTACTTTCCTTATGCAACCTGGAACTCACAGGTCCTTTCCCAAAGAATGAAGTAAAGCCCTTTGTTCTTCACTTTGATATCTCATAAATACAGTCCTGCTGTGCAAAATTAACCCCATTTAGATATTACTAAATAATGTTAAAATATTATAAGTCACATAAGTAATGAAGCAAAGTTATCCGCTCTATCAGTCTTTGTACACAAAAGTATTTCTAAAATAAGGGGAGACACTTAAAAGATGCCTGTTTCCCTTCAACCAAACACAGTTCATAGCCAGGATTCACACCTTCCTCCACCACAGTATTCTCATTGCTTCCGTGTGTATGTATACACATGTGCATCTGCCAGTTAGTCTAGCACAGTCATTGTCTCAGGTAACTTTACCTATTTACTATTATATTGACTATGGTCCTCAGGAATATAGGACAAAAACTAGCAATGCAGCATTGTACAGTCTGTTCATGTCTCCTGGAATCAAAAGAGGTCTCTGCAGGTCATCCTGTGAGTGGATGTGGGAGAGAACAGGGAGAAGGTTAAATGCAAATAATTTTAGAGTATTAAAAATGTAAAGTGTCAACTCATTCCTTGACTTTTTAATCCATTTCCCAGCACAGATTTTTCCCTCTTTTCTGAGCTAATCTTCTTTGCTTCGGAGTTAATAGCCATGTCCATTTAGCATCAAATCTCCAAGAACACATTATATGGGTCATCTTCGTATGCTTTGGAGAACTCAACCTTCCTGAACTGTGAGTCAATTTTGACTTCTCAATATCTATGCAAAACAGTTACTAAATACTAATAACACAGAAAATGAAACATGTTCAATCATCTGGAATTCTTTATGAGAGAGAACATGAGGGAAAATTTAAATCTATACAGATATTTCAGTCCCTGATCTCCTAATAATCACCATAACTATTTTCTAACTTAATAGAATAATAATTAGGAACATATAATTTAATAATGCAAAGACCATAATTGTTTGCAGATACACTTTCTTGACCTTTATGCAAAACAATCCACCTTAGATATAGTTACTGTGTGGGAATATAGGATGGTGGTATGTTAAATCTACAGGTGCTTGTTCAGGATGCAGAACAAACAAGTCATTAGAATGTTCTAGAAAAAACAATGGAGGCATGAAGTCAGAGATTTGCTACCTACATTACGTTGTGCTAGATGATGGAAAATACTCTGGCATACATAATTTTGGCCTTCCTACTGAAGTTTCATTATGAGAAAACAAAGAATTCCTACAGGAGGGCCAAAAAAGTTCATCTCTGGGAGTGACTCCCGTTCTGGCACAAGCCAGTGCGGTTACTGTCACTCATTTCTGACTCATAAAGGGACTGTCCTGCCCTTTCCTATTATTGTCACTGTATCAACTTTCATTATATGCATTCAATTATTGTGTAGTAGGGGATGTTTTATTAATGAGTGTGCAAATTATTGTGGAAAAATGTCCTGCTTAATAATGCCATCATAGTAAATTGAGGGGGAAAAAAGACTTAACTCGGACTGGAAGGTGAACAGAAGGGAAGGAAGCTCCAGTCCATTGCTGTGACATGGACCTGTGGGAAACCATGCACTCTTCACAGATGAACTTCTGCTTTCTTCCTGTAGCGCTCCCTGCTTTTCCTTTCTTTGCTTCAGTTAACGTCATCAGTGTTGCTTTTGCTATTGCAGCTCCGCTGCTTCAGATGATGAAAATATAATTTTAAAAACCTAACAAGTAAAATGGAAACTTTATAATTTGAAAGCCTAGCTAGACTAAGACAAATCTGTGATGTGCTCAAGGCAAAACTAGAGGAATATTCAAAGCTTATATAGAGCTGCCAGTCAGAAATGACTGTGATTGCTAAAGGAAAAAGATACCAGTGAACAATCATGTCGTTTCATATAAATATATATGTTATACATATTGAAAACATATGTCCAATATATATTAAATATTAATAAACCCTATTTTCAATATCTTAACCATAGGACACTGAAGAAAAAAGCAGTGCATAACACTTTCCCCTTTGGTTTTTGCTAGCCAAAGACAGACCTACACTTTTAATTTACATACAGTAGGAATTGAATGCTTTGCACTAATAAAATAAATAGTAATATGTTGGCTTAAAGAATGGAATATGGAGGTTTAAATTAGTATTTTCCTTCTAATGATCAAACCAACGCTGAATATGCTAATCTACTCCTGCAGTCAACTCTATCACATGCAATTATTTTTTATTCCATTATAAGTCAATCACTAAACACAAAGCTACTGAAATGAAAATACAAATGATACTTAAAATTCTAATTGTACATCATATTGACCCCGAACCTTTGGGCACTTGTTCTAAAGTTTTTTTTTTTTTTGTTTTGTTTTGTTTTGCATATATATATATATATATATGTATATATATATATATATATATATATATATTCACAATAGTGAAAACACTTCCATTTTAAAATAAGTCAGGGTTTGCAAATGCCAGCTATTAAAATGTTGGTGCTATTTTAAAAATATAACTCTCTGCGGTTCTATACCAAATACAAATATTAGAAATAGTAAATAATACACAAGAGACATATAATTGAAGCCAAATAGGCTCAAGAATACCTGTGTAATGAACTTTTAACCTCTAATTCTCTTTAAATGTTCTTACACAGAAGTAAGCATGCAGTAATGCTGAAAGCTTTTTATCATTTAGGAATAATAGTCAAATTTCTAAAGAAGCAATGCTGATGACATAAGGACCTGAAAAGCCCAAGAGATGAGGATAACAAAGCCACTTGGGAAATGAGAGGACCTCCTAAAGAGAATGCTGGTAGCGAGAACCGAGAGCTTCATGCATGATTAAAGCAGAGGGGCTGTGAAGAGGAATGGTCAACAGAGAATTTGCCAGGCAATTATTGCTGAGGAGCAGATACTTTTAGTTCTACCCTGAGGATGTATTCATAAAAGTAGCTCCCAAACAGAAAATGTTGCCACTAGATTTGAATAAATTATAAAATGGAAGAAAAAGAAAAGAAGGAGGAAGAGGACAGGGAAGGAAGGGAAAAGGTGGAAAGGTTCTCAGGTAGCTTGTAACTACCAAAGTTAAGTATCCCCTCTAGACATAAGACAACTTTATGGTCTGATCATGTGATCTCCTCTTTTTTGTCTCCTCCTTCATCCTCTCTCTCTCTCTCTCTCTCTCTCTCCCTTTATCTAGGACTACTGCAATTCAATTTTATGTTAACATTTGCAACCAAGAGATAAAACTACTCACTTGAGCAGAGATTAAAAATCCTGGTTAATCAATCCTGGTGCTGTATATGGAGTGGGACATGGTGTTTTATAAACAGAGAAATAACAATGTAACTAAGTTCCACCAGCACAATGATGAGTTAAAAAAAAAGACACAAGGTCATAAGGAAAATACATAATAAATTTCACTTATTTGTGGATCAAGAAAGTGAAAGTGAAACCAAAAGTGAAAGAATTACCATACTTTTTTCATATTTAATCAAAAGAAGAATATTAACTGAACAAGAATGCAGGAGACATAAAATTTGGAATTTTATTACATACATAAATATTTGAAACTTTTAATTTATATGCTTCAGATTGACATGACTTTCTAGTGTAACATACATAGTCAAAACATTTTCAAGACAATGCATGTTCTATGACTTTTATAATGCCTTCTATAGTCAAAAAAGAATAGCTCTTTACACAATTTTAATTTTAATGACTTGTTTAAGTCAAGTAAAAGTAGTTAATGGAAAGTTTTAAACTGTACATAAACATAGAGATCTTTGGATATTAATATTCTTCAGAGACTAAAACACAGTTATATGCCACTTTTTTAGAATCTCAACACTCTATGGGACTTTGCATTCTTTATTCATGTTCTAAAAGTGAGATGCAGTTGCTGATTGGTTGCAAAAGTAGGACTGTCAAGAATAGAATCCATGTTGTTGACTTTAAAAAAAATCTGGTTAAAATATTCACTAACCATTCTCTTAATACCTACCAAAAATAATTTAAAGGGCCTTACATGTGAAGAACAATGATTCTATTACAATTAAATATACAAGCTAATGAAATGTATATTACATATTATCCTCTGTGTGAAAATTTAGGCAGCACTTCATTTATGTAAATCACACAAAAGTATCAAATAGATGAATGAAAGTTCCTGAGAGTGACTCAACAAATAATAACCAGAGCAGTTCAATCTGAGATGTAAGCCATGTGAAAAAAGAAGAGAGTGAGTCTTTTAAGGCAAATAAACTAAGTGTCCTCGTTCACTCCTCAACCATTATTTAACATGCTCACTCTCCTATTGGTTCTGTGAAGTTAAGTCACACATAGACAAGCCAGCAAAGGTACATTCCTCCTTACATTGTACAGCTTCCTGAGTTCTCATCATTTTCTCCATTTTTCTACAGTTGGTTCCATCTTGGCCACAGTGAGCGAAGTTCAGAAAACCTGGTCCCATCTCTTTTAACGAATGCACTCAAAAGTTTATTAAAATGCAAAACAAAAGAGCATACATAAAAAAGCACGTTAGAATTGGAGGGGTAGGCGCTATTTAAACTCAGTCTCTCTTGCTCTAGATGCTCTTCAATGGTATCAAAGTAAGAGTTGCAGTCACATTACACTCTTCTACAGCATAACTATTTCCACCTAGTCCAACTTCTACCTGTGATAGTACCCTCTGCATCAGCCTTGCGTCTCCTTTGACTCAATTCCATTGAAATAAGAAGAGTCCTATGACTAAGGGTTTTCTATACCCTAGTGAAAAGGAGCATGCCTCTCAAGCTTACAGGTTGGTCCCATAGGATGGAGAACACAGCCCATCTATCATAAAGAAAGCAAAAGGCAACACTGAGAATTCTGGGAACTGCAGAAGAGACGAAGGGTGCTGCCTCAGGTTTTTCAAGAGTACAAAAATGTCTAATTTTGGTTATTCTTAACCAGTGGTTTTCAACCTTCCTAATACTGAGATCCTTTAATACAGTCCCTTAGGTTGTGGTGAACCCCAACTATAAAAGTAGTTTCCTTGCTCCTTCATAATTGCAATTTTGCCACTGTTATGAATCATAATGTAAATATCTGTGTTTCCCATTGATCCTAGGCAACCGCCGTGAAAAGGGTGTTTGACCTCCATCCCCAAAGGGGCCCTGAACCACAGATTAGAGACTGCTGCTCTGTACATTCCTGAATAAACTTGCATCTTCATCTAACCTTCAGTTCTAGCTTTTCTATGTTGTTTTCTATCACTTTAACAAATGGATAGAATTGTTTAGGGAACCTTGATGAACAGGGTTGGTGGTCTGTTGCCATGCCAATTTCTCAAGGCTCTTCTAAGTATTTTCTACACACTTACAAAGTCCAGCTCCAACGATTTCCTAAATTCATCTGACAGGTCAAGAATTCAAGAATTTTCACCTCTGTATTGTGTAAAGTATATTGCCATAAATAAAGTACTAGGGTTGCCAGAAGCTGCATGCAACTTAAGGGTCTTACATAAAATATGGTGTTCAAAAAAGAAATAAAATGGCAATGAATAGAATTTTAAAATAGTTGGGAGCTTTCTATAAGGTATAAGTTTCCAAACAGAACTAGATTTTCCAATAAAATCTGTTTTGTCTAGTAAGTCTTACTATTTTTTAATGTTGTTCATCAGGAAAAACAGCAGAATTTTTTTGCTGAGACAAATTTTTCTATAAGTTTTATGCTATGCAGACTCAGTGCCAACTCCAGAGTTTCTGTATAAAAAGAGTTTATGAGTAGCTATCTAGATGAAAAATGGGAACTCAACTCGAAGCAAAACTTAGTATAAGAACATTGCTCCAAGTATTGTTTGGAATAAATGGATAGGGAGAGATCATCTCCTGTGACATCACTGTAATATATGTCATACCTCTTTCTGTAGTTTTAAAAACAGACCTGGCTAATAACATATACATAGCACTTGACTATGTTGTAGCATTTATAAATTCTTCAACAGTATTTAAGCACACTTTTCTATTACTTGATTTAGACTGCTCCAGTTACAAGAAGATCCCCTCCCCAACCACACTGTGTCAATACCTGGATTCCTTTATTTACACTTGTCAATGAGAATTTTGTCATCGTCTGTCTGGCTCATATCCAACAACATACTTTGAGGACTTGCCATATACTCTCTCCTCTGATCGTCAGCAACAGTAAATGTTATCTAACCCACCATGCTACTGTTACATAATGAATGCCCATAGCCTCCACAAGGACAGATTCATATATGTTAAAGTCTCTATTCCCAATGCCATGTTATGAAGAGGCAGCACCTTTAGACGATAAAAGTGGTGCCTCATGAGGTTTCAGCCACCGGGGAGGGGGGGTGAGAGGTGCTGGCTTACAGTCAAGAACAGTGCCCTTACCCAGAACAGAATCTTTGTCACCTTAGTCTTGGAATTCCTAATTGTACAAAACTAAGAAATACATATCTAGCATGTAAATTGCTGTCTATACATTGTTGCAGTATTAGGAACGAAGGCATTCTAAGGTAGAGTCGCTGAGCCTCCACTGAGTCTAACATTAGAGACAGGAAGCTTGTGCACCACATGAGCTGAAAGCTGGGGAGCTCGCTACTTGCTCAAGTTGTACCACTCTGGCTCTGGAATGGAGCATGCCGAGACTTGGCTCTGGGGTTCATGCTCTACCGGAGACACAGGCTAAGTTTGCCATGCGTTTCACCAGTCTACATTATGAGCAGCAATACTAGTTATCCTCAGGCAGAATTTCTTAGCACCAATAAGAGCTATGCAGTGTCCTAAGTGGTTTACACTATAATTCCTGTGATCCTAAGAGCCCACAGTTCACTCCAGCACTGTTCACATTTCACAAATGAGGAAAACGACGAACTGGAAAAGAAGGAGCTTGTCCAGTGCAATACACTTGCGCGGCATTTACTCCTATGATTTTAATTTGCACCTGGGTGGGAAGCATGCCTTGAACATGCACCATTTGCTGCCTAGAACTTACATTGCCATCTGACTCCAGTGGCCCCTTACGTTACTCAACTTCCCATTTCTACAGTGAAATACCTAAGGCAACTAGCTTAATGGCCATTTCTCTAGGCTCGAGAGTTTCTGTGCCATTTATATTTGGTTATTAATTTTTAAGATCATTCATGTTTTTCTTCAGTCTTTTGCCACAATTTTGTCTCAGAAGCTTCACATACACATCTGTGGTGTCTGCTGGATTCCTGCTTCTCTCCATCTGTATCACAAAGAGCTATTTCCCTCATGTTTACTGAGATAGAATTGTGTTCCCATTAAGTAAAGGTCAGACACAGGCACTGTCTATTCATCTGGCCAACATGGCTGCTCTGACTGATTGCAATTCTTAACAGTATTGATGGCCTGGTTAGCTTACAAATACAGCTCCCTTCAGTCTGGTACCTAATTGAATTAGAATCTTGAGGGAGTTCAAGTGCACTAGCTCCTTCTGTTTTTAAAATACGCACATGGTCTTTACCAAAAGACATTCTGCTTCCAGCTAAATTACATACACAATATGCATGCAAGGTCTGTTTAGGTATTAAGCTCCAACATGGGTGAATCTGTTGTGAAGAGGCTAAAATTCAGCTAGCAACATAATTTTAAGTTCTCTTGGGAAAAAAACCAGAAACATGGTAACATTAGATAAGTATGTTTTACTCAACAACTCAAGTGCTCGTTCAATAGACATTGTTGGGTATCTAGTCTCTGCGTGAATTCTGGTCAGAAGGGATGGGTAACAATAGAAGAAGACCCTCTTTTCCTATGTGGTTCATATTTGAGGTAAATTGTCAGCAAAAAACATTGGCTATCATGTATGTTCTGATCATTCCTTGAAAAAGAGAACTCTAAACACAGCATGTTTTGTAACAAGAAATTAACTCAACATTTTTAAAAAGAAAAGTTTCAGGGATGTGGAGAAAATGCGAGAGGGGCATATTCACCATTTGGACTTGCCAGGGCAGCCACTTCAGCAAATGATGGTGTGGAGACCTCCATCTGTTGCTAATCCAGGTGTCATTGTAATGGGGTTTTGCTGAGAAAATGTAGGAATCATAAGGGAAGCCTTGAAAGAAATTTCAACATTAAGATTATCACTCCCACCTCTCCTCAGCTTTCCAGTGACACAAATAGCATTTCTTAATGACCTCTGAGACCATGGGCTTCGGGCCTAACCCAAGTTCACCTATGTATCTTCTTGCTAATTTCCTCCTAACCTCTTAATATTCTCTTTTATTTTATGGCTGTCCCTAAAAGTATTATTTCTGTAGAGGAACCCATAGTATCATGCCATTTAAATTCTCCACAAGTAGCTCATAGAATTTTGAATTGTGCCCTTTTCATTCAAACTTCTATGAGCTATTATGCAGTTTTGTAAATATATGTGTCTATAGGGAAGTGGTTATGTATTTCACTGGGTAGGAGATGATATCATGATTCCAGAAACAAGATAAAGGACAAAGAGAAAATGATGTGGGAACAAAAGCATTCAAAGTGTGCCCCTTTCCTTTTGAGTTTACACAGAGGCTCAATGGAGATGATCACCAGGCAATGAGAACCTAGAGGCCAGATTGGCTTCACCTGGAGATGGAAGTTGTGTGGAGGTCTGAAGAATATAAACTGAGTTTGAATGTCAACACCTATCAAAGGCAACTGAGGAAATCAAGGAAAAATGGTTATTTCATGCCACTGTGAGACAAAGAATATAAAACATAACAATAAATCCCCTTTTCTAAAGTAAAGGCATGAGAAAATAAAAGGAGAAATTCTCCTTAGGTGGCCATGAGTTAGATATTTGAAAACTCTCTTGGTGGAAAAATGACATAATCTGGGGTGAACATGATGTTTTACTGACTAAGTCCTTCTCTAGGAAGGAAAAAGGAAAGACTTACTCTTTAGATTCAGGAATTTTGAAAGATGGTTGTAAATCACCAGCCTTCTTCAAGGATTTCTTTAGTAGAAGAAAGAAGCCTCCCCCCAAGTTACACCTCCTTGCAGGATAAGATAGTCTTCATATTCACTGGTCACTGTGGGAAGACAAAACCCAATCCCCATGTCCCATAAAGAAAAACATCTGTCCTAGCCAACACCAAGATTCCTATAGGGTCATATAATAAAATTATGGGGAGCAACTGAAACCCAGCATTTCCCTAATTGCTTCTCTTCCTTCGTTCCTTTCTTCCTTCCTTCCTTTCTTTTTTTAACCCAAATAAAAATCCCTGATACAATATTCACTGATCTCTTTCAAAACACAATTTTGAACCACAGTAAAATTATTATGTCTTCTGCACTGAAACGTTTTATGAATAAGCAGAAATTACATTTCAGTTGCCACTTATAGGACTTGGCATTTCAGGTAAACATCAGTGATGGAATTAAAAACTAAGAGCTTTTGCTTTGGAGATGTCAGGAGTGGTGAACATGGAGGAGGGGAGATTCTCTGAAGGAACAGAACTGATAGAATGAATAATCTATAAGAAAAGGGATTTATTAGACTGTCTTATAGGATGTGGATGTGAATATCCAATGACTCACACAGGAGAGTTTGAGAATACAGTCATTGTTAAGCCTAAAAGCCTGGATGTCTCTGCAGTCTTAGCCTGATGCTCAAGGTCTGGAGGATTTCTGGAGCACTCCTGCTATTCAGCTAATGTTGGAATCCTGAAAAGTTGATTCTAATGTCAGTAGAGGAATGGCACAGCATTGGATAGAGGAACTTACCAGAAAAGTGACTGAAAGCCCACAAAAAGCAAAACTCCCTACTCTCCTAGCCTCTTATTTAACACTTACGTGAAGCCACACAGACTTCAGGTAGGTCTTCCTTCTCCAAATCATTTGATCAAGGAAAATCCCTCACAAAAGTATTCAGTAGCTTGTGTTTTAGTTGAGCCCAAATGCAGCTAAGACAATCAATGTTAGCCATCACAGACAGTTTTAAGAATTATTGCTTGGAGATATTTATGATGAAGAATAAGAAATTGTCTCAAAGATGCGAAGATACCTCAACATATACAAACCTTAATACACTACACTGGTAAAATGAAAGACAACAAGCATATAATCACCTCAATCAATTCGATAAACTTCAACATCCTTCTCTGATTACAATAAACAGCAAATAAAAGGACTATTTCTCAACACACAAAGGCATATGCATCAAAAACACAGTTAATGTGTCTCAAACAGTGGCAGTGGGATAATACCAGAAGTATTAACCAGAGCGATATGCCAAGAGAAAGAGAGGCATACATATTTCAGTTTTCTTTGTTTGCAGATAACACGACTTTATTATGAACAAAATAAAGAAAACAACTTCATTCCCTGTAGCTGCAAAATGAAATAAAATAAAGATTGTTCAGCCATTATGGAAAAAAAAATACAAAGGCTCCTCACAAAAGAAAAAGTAGTAGTTCCCTTCTCCACTGGTCTCTCTACTAGGTTCCTTATAGCTAAAGAAAACTGAATTAGTAAGAGATACCTGCATTGCCATGTTCACTGCAGCACTATGCACTACAGCCAAGATGATGAATTGATCTAAACACTTAACCAGTACGATAAAGAAAATGTGATTGAAGACATGGGGAAAAGTATTTCTCTTCACAAAGGAAAAGACACTGTATCGCTGGGGATGGACAAGGGAACTGCAGGTCAGGATTTTATGAGAAAGAAGTAAAGCCCAGACAAGAGGCTCACCCACGATCTCATCTATTTCCAGTCTGTGTCTTCTTGATAGAAGTAGAAAGGCTGGCCAGAGGAGAGAGTTAGAAAACCGTTGGTCAAAGAACATAAAATTTCATTTAAATAGGATAAATATGTCCAAGTTATTTCATCTACAATCTAATTACTACAGTTGCAATCGTTGTACTTTGAAAAAAATTACTGAGACCACACCGTAAGTTATCACAAAACAGGTAAGCGTGTGAGGTGATTAATATATTATTTAGTTTAACTGAGCTATTCCACAATGTCTGCAGATTACAAAACATCATATTTTATCCTCTAAGCCTGCACAAATTTTATTAAGAGAAAATCAAACACATTCTAAATTGGAGGACTTCATCAAATCCTTCTACCTCAGGGCTCAGAGAATCCTGTGGATGACTGAATGATGAGGCAGAAAGACTTTTAAGAGCACCTGGAATGGAAGACTCCAGGAGAACATGGCCCTAAGAATCAACTGAGCAGAGTGCATGTGAGTTCACAGAGACTAAAGCAGCAAAAATGGGCTCTAGGTGGACTACACCAGGTCCTCTATACATGATAGCTATTGGCTTAGTATTTTTATATGTCTCGCGATATGAGAATGAGTGGGTCTCTTCCTCCTGTTGGGTTGCCATGTCCAGCTTAGAAATGAAAGTTTCATCTTATCATATTACATTTTGTCATATTTGGTTGTTATCTCTTAAACGCCTTTCTTCTCTAAGAAGACACAGAAAGGGATGTTGTCTAACTCACTCAGAAGACTCACAAGCTCACAAAATAACACAAAGTTTATATATTCCTTTGTAAACCAAGAATTGTGCTTCAGAGTTTGGAGCCAATTAAGAACAAGGAGAGATATGTGTTTTAAAAAATTAATCTTTCCCAGGGAAGAGCATACCAATGGTTATGCAATACCAAACAATCGGACTTGAATACATACAAACAGACCAAGATGTTTATATCTAGGAATATACATTTATATACATATATATATATACACACATATATATGTATGCATTTAAAAATAATTAATGAAAAATAGGTCATGAAATTGAAAGAGAACAAGAGGGGGTACATGGGCAGTTTTAAAAAGATGAAAGAGAGCAATAATTTAATTATATTGAATTTCTCAAAACATAAAGAAGAACAACAATATATTTAGAGATAAACAGAATCAAGGATGTGAAAGATTTCTCCAATGAAAACTATATCTCAGAAGAAAGAGGCTGAAGTAGACAATAGACAATGGAAAGACCATTCACACTCACAGATTCATGGGATCAACATTGGGACATCATTAAACTCTGGAAGTATAGGAAGCGAGAAGCACACATCATGAAGTTCTCTCTGTCAGGGAGTATTGTATCTGGAAAGTTCTACACACAGCAGGTTTGCCCTTGCCAGGTTTGTCCCTTTGAGGTCACACCTCTGCCAGCCAAACAGGAAAGATTCCTTTGACTGACAGTTACGGCCCTGTGGGAGGGGCAACCAGAACTCTGTTTTAGTAACTTGTTTAGTCTTAGATAGGACTTAACTAATATTTTAAATGAATGGCTATATATTTGAGTGGGGTTTTGGAGAGGGCTGACATATTTTGTCTTAAGTTTCAGACTTATATGATGAGTTATTTTATTGGTTTCTTCAGGGAATGCCCTAGTTGATTCACTGTCTGGAGAGTAAAACTCTCTGGAGTTCTGCAGGGCCTGAGGTTTCTGCATGCCCAATTATATTTTCAGGCAAAGTCTAACCTCCTGGAGTGCCAGGTGGCTGTTTCTGAGGGGCTTAGTCCTCAGCCAAGGCTCCTCTCCCTCGCACCACACAGCTCAAACATCTAAGGTCACTTCCTAGTCCATGAGCATAGTGTTATCTGCTTTCTGATTTAATGCCTCATTTTGTGCCTTCTGCTTCACAAATCAATATTAAGGCCCCTGCACTATAAACAGAAGATACACAACTCGAGACACAACTATAAGATCCTTTAAAAGAACACAGACTGTCAAAAATATTCTGAGTCAAATAATAAAAATGAAATAAAAAAACATTAGTTTACTATCCATTATGTATTTTGCATGTTGACTTTTAATTGAGAATTCCATACATGGGCACAATGCATTTTGATCATAATCATTCCCCTCGCCCTCCAACTACAACTTCTCTGAGATGTTCCTATGTGCACATCCCAACATAACATCCTCTTTAACTATTTTTATACCCATTGGAGCTAATTGGGGGTGTTTATGTGTTCAAAGGTGAGAATTATCTACTGGAACATGGCCAACATCCTCGGGAGCATACCACTAAAGAAAATTGGCTCTAACATCTCAGAGCCATCAACTGTCAATGGATTTTCATCTAGAGGTATGGATTCCTTTGATTCACCTGCTTCCTGGTGGAAAGTTGACTGATCCAGGTTCTGTTCAGGAACCACATGCACTGTGAGTTAGTTACATGTTAACTGTAAGTGATAAATACCACACATTTTCTTTATTATTTCTATTTAAAGATGAAATTGTTCAACAATACTCATGTGTCAAGAGCTACTAAACAGCCCAGCCATGGTTTATATTCAGTTCAGTCTAAACTTAAAAGCCAATGTGACACATTATAAAGTTTACTCTCCTGGTTTTCTGCTAGATATTACATATAATAGAGCATCTCTGAACAACATGTTCCCTGAATTCTGAGTTCCAGATGTGCTAGCTGGTGGCTGTTTGAAGGTGGGATTTAAATGATCCCCCAGACCCAAGATAAATGATAAATAGGTATTTATTAGGGGATCACTTAACAAACAATAGTAAATAACTTGTCCAGCATGCCACCCACCTGCAACCCTAGTCTGTTATCATAACTCCAGAAAAGTGAACTGCAAATTCTGAACTCCTGATGGAACTATCAATAAACTAAAATAGAGTACTGAAAGATAGAGAGGAGAGAGGCAGAGAGATGGAGACAGAGAAACAGAGACAGAGACAGACAAGCCAGATCTGCCAGAATAAGAGTGACATGTAAAACACACAAGCTTTTGCTCCAACCCCATCTCACAAAGATTCTCCATCTAAGGATGGCAGTTTGGGGGATAGCAATAATTTTTTTGCTGCAGAGGTATTTTGAGTCCTATCAATTACTTTAAATGCTTATAGACTGCCTTTCCAGGAGTATCATTGTATGAAACTTTCTTCTGAATGATCGCATTTTTCCAGTCTGAGATTAAACCTGTCAGAGGTCCTGCAACTGCTACAGAAATCCTAATGAAGAATTCTTAGTATACAGTTTCTTGTTTTATATTTGCAGTACATGTGGCTGATATTTGGAGGAGAGCCTAGAAACCCTACAATTATAATCAAGTTTATAAATTCTGTTCTCACTTAATTATAAATCCTGATTACATTTTCTCTGCCAGATTCCTGCCTAATGTTCCCATTTGATAATGAGCTCCATAAATGCTACCCAGTGCACATGATTTCATGTGATGTTTCCCCAGGTACCAATGTACTCTGGTTTGAAAAGATTACTGAATCCATGCATCTGGAATTAAATTTCCTGAATCCTTTCTTTCTCTGGAGTGCTACAATGAAGTCCACTAAACTGGGTCACATACGTAGAAAAGAAATCTGACTTGGCAATACTAAAGATGAATTGTTATGTTCATTTCCTGAAAATAGCAATACTTCCATAAAATTAAAAGTTTCCCATAAACCTTCAGGGAGTATGATAGAATCCAGACCTGAGTGATAATGGCATATAGATCTAGAACAGTGATTCTCAACCTTCTTAATGCTGCCACAATTTAATACAGTTCATCATGTTGTGTTGATCCCCAACCATAAAATTATTTTTGTTGCTACTTCATAACTGTTATTTTACTGTTATTATGTAATATAAATTTCTATATTTCCAATTTCTTAGGCAATCCCTCTTAAGGGTCATTTGACATTTCCCCCCCTCCCAGGGTTGTGACCCACAGGTTAAGAACCACTGATCCAAAGCCATATAATTAACTTCTTGCCAGGATAACTTGATTAGAATTAGAGGCAAATGTTGATAACATATTGAACATGACAGGTATTTGTATAATGGGAAATTCTGTCTTTTTGTAAAGAAGGTTTTTCAAACACTGTTCTGGGATCTCTCATTGAAGTGAACAATCACATAGCAGCATTAAATTCTAGTAACAAATTCAGTTATTGCTTTATGAAAATGCATACATGCAATGTACAGAAGATGCATAAGGGTTTTAACAATCAAATTAAATAGAAACAGTTTATAGATATATTTTACTTCATATTTTATTTTAAAGTCTTGTTTTCAAATGTCATTTTGAAGTGATCGCTTCATTTAGTTTAGTGTTTCTCTGAGTTCATTTCACACTCTATCAAGAATATAGGGCAAAGAAGATAATCACTGGATGTAAAATTTATGAATTCCTGGTTGCACATTTACAGCATGATGATTAATCTTTGTTACAAACCTGGATGGATTTGAAGCTGCATAGGAGACACACACTTCTGTGTGTGTCTTTGAGGCCATTTCCAGAGAGATTAAATCAAGAAGGGAAGATCCATATTGAATATGAGTAGCACTATGTCATATACTTGGGTCCCAGACTAAATAAAGAGAAACTGAGAAAGAGTTAAGCCAGGATTCATCTCTCTCGTGGACACAATATGGCCACCTGTCTTACAGTCCTGTCAAACTGTGTTTGCTACCATGCACCAAAATAAAACTTTCTTTCCTAGGTGTTATATTAACAACAATCAAAAGAGCAGTGAACATATACAGGATATTTCTCTTTAGCAATTTTGAATCGGTTCAAGTAAAGGGTTTAATTGCATTCAACTACAAATGAAAATACTACAAATTTTTCTAACATATCATCGAGGATCTTCAAAAAGGAGGATGAGCCAGAGCTAATGGAAATTGGAAATGAGCTATTCTTGTCTCAAGGCAAGACAGCTAATTTTAATAATTAACAGACAGAGGTGAAGAATGTCTTGGAAACCATTTTTTAAAGCAATTACAAGTCCAATCTTATTTGTTTTTCTTTCCTCGGGCACACTCACCTTCTGTTGCTTGTGCCACAGAATCTAATATGCTCTACAACACCTACCATAAAAAGGAAGGAATCACAAGTTGAGGCGAGACAAGTTCCTTTATGGGAAAAAATGTAAAACAATGATAATTTCATATTTCACATGAAACTCTGTTTACTTATTTACAGTAGTTTTATTTATAAGTGATAAAAGAGTTAATACTGCCACAATGGCAGTTAAGATTAACAAAGTAAATTCATATCCAAACTAAGAGATGTCCTTCGACCCTGATTTATAAACCCAATTCTGTGAGATTCTTCCAACACAATAGTCAGATTAACAAAAGCTTAATTTAAGAACATCTATTGCTGTTTCTGGCTTTAAGAGGGGTTGTCCAATTTCATGTACACAAAACATTAACATATGTCTTTCTGCCCTGAGAATACAAGCTTGGAGCATCCATGTCTTAAAGAAGAAAGCAGAGTTGATTCAATGCCAGTAGAAAATGCATTAAAACCAGTTTTCATGCATCCCAATATGTATGAATGTCTGCTACTAGGTAGAGTGGTGGGTTGAAACCAAGGACTGGAATTGTCTTCAACCTTCTTTTCTACTAGTTATGAAAAAAGAAATGGCAATAGCTCATTGTAGATTTTTATGCTACCTACACTTCAAATAAGTAACAAAAGCAAGTTGTACATCAAATGTGGTAAATTCTCATGAGTTAAATGTACAAATTATGTTACCTGGCCTTTTTTCCTTTGTGATTCCTAATAGTCTTTCTTCATTCTATCATGGAACTCCTACAGCTGATAAATGCCTTCTGTATGTCAAGATTCAAGATTAACTCAAAAAACATCAGTAGCCTTCCTATACATAGATAAATGGGCTGAGAAAGAAATCAGAGAAGCATCACCATTCACAATAGCCACAAACAACATAAAATATCTTGGGGTAACTAATCAAACAAGCAAATGGCCTATATGACAAGAACTTTAAGTTTTAAAGAAAGAAATTAAAGACGATAACAGAAAATGGAAAGATCTCCATGTTCTTGGATAGGTAGGATCAACATAAAAAAATGGCACTTTTATCAAAAGCAATCTATAGATTCAATTCAATCCCTACCAAAATCCCAGCACAATTCTTCACAGTACTTGAAAGAACAATACTCAAATTTATGTGGAAAAAAAAACCCCAGGATAGGCAAAACTGTACAATAAAGGAAATTCTGGAATCATCACCATCCCTGACTTCAAACTCTACTATAAAACTATAGTAATGAAAACGGCTTGGTATTGGCACAAAAAACAGACAGGAAGACCAATGGAATCAAATTGAAGACCCTAATATTAATCCACACAACTATGAACACATAATTATTGACAAGGAAGCTAAAATTATACAATGGAAAAAAGGAAGCATCTTCAAAAAATGGCACTGGCACAAATGGATGCTACATATAGAAGATAGCATATAGATCCATATCTATCGCCATGCACAAAACTTAAGCCCAAATGGATCAAAGACCTCAACATAAATTCAGCTATACTAAAAATCTTAGAAAAGAACGTGTGAGATTGACAATTAATAAATGGGACCTCCTGAAACTGAGACACTTCTATAAGGCAAAGGACAGAGTCAACAAGACAAAACAGCAGCCCACAGAATGAGAAAAGTTCTTCACCAACCCCACATCTGACCTCTGGCTGATCTCCAAAACATAAAATGAACTCGAGAAGCTAGTCACCAAAACATACCCAATAATGCAACTAAAAAATGGGGTAAAGATCTAAATAGAGAATTCTCAATAGAGGAATCAAAAATGGCTGAAAGACACCTAAGAAAGTACTCAACATCTTTAGCCCTCAGGAAAATGCAAATCAAAACAACTCTGAGATACCATCTTACTCCTGTCAGAATGGCTAAAATCAAAAACAACAATAAAAAGGGAACACTCCTCCATTGCTGGTGGGAATGCAAACTTGAACAGTCACTTTGGAAATAGTATGATGGTTTCTCAGGAAAATAGGAATCACTCTTCCTTCAAGATCCAGCAATTCCACTCTTGGGCATATACCCAAAAGATGCACAGTCTTACTACAAGGACATCTGTTCAACTATGTTCATAGCAGCATTATTTGTAATAGCCAGAACCTGGAAGCAAACTAGATGCCCCTCAGCCAAAGAATGGATAAAGAAAATTTACAGAGTGGAGTTACTACTCAGCAGAACAAAACAATGGAATCTTGAAATTCACAGGTAAATGGATAGAACTAGAAGAAACCATCCTGAGTGAGGCAACCCAGACTAAGAAAGAAAAGCATGGTTTGTACTCACACATAAGTGAATATTAGGCATACATATAAAGTACACTATATAAAGTACATATAAAGAGACACTAAAGAAACATTATTGCCTAATACATTGCAGTGAATTAAGTTTGTGTGCCTTTCAGACCACAGTGAATATTTTTTCAGTATATTTTTCTACTATTCATTGGGGGGACAGGTGTGTGTTTTGTTTCATTTTTGATACAAAGTCTCTCTACATTGCCCAAGTTATCCAAGAATTCACTCTGTAGATCAGGCTGGGCTCAAACTCAAAGACCTTCACCTGCCTCTGCCTTCTGAATGCTCAGTTTAAAGGTATGTGCCACCATCCCAGGTTCCAATACATCTTTGGAAACATTCTTGGAAATTGTTATGGATAAAAAATCTAAAATTAAAATTAACTAGAAGTTCTGTTGTTTCTTTCCCCTAAATTTGAAAACTATTAAAATAGATACCACATTGTTAATCATAGAAAACCACATCTACGACTTATATAGGATCTTGTAGTGTATCATGTGTGTACAAATGAAAATCTGTCTTCTTCACAATGTAGAAATTTAATGTTAAAATGATTTATACTTATGTGTGATCTCGAGTCAATCCCAAGTGTCATAGTTGCTTGCTTCATGATTTGGCCAAGACACCTAACATTCTATTTTTATGTCTTGTTGCTTTCCAGTATTGATAATAAGGCATAACTTATAAGTTCTATGATATAATGTCACCAATGGCACATTTAACACGAAGCTGAGAAATAGTGATAGATTTGTTAAGGGACAGAGATTAAGCTTGAGGGATTTGGGGCCAGAGAGATAACTCAGTGCATCAAGACCAGTTTCTACCAAGTCACCAAGTCCAGTATCTTGAGTTCAGTCCCTGGGAAAATACAATCAAAGGAGAGCATCAACTCTGAAAAATTCTCCTCAAATCTCTACATGTCCCTGGCATGTGCACATGCTTGCACACATGTTCTCTCTCTCTCTCTCTCTCTCTCTCTCACACACACACACACACACACACACACACACATGCGCACGTGCGCGCGCGCACACACACACACACATAAATTTTTTTTATTTTATTACTTTGTATGTTTTTTTAGTAAAACATGGTAAGTTCTGGAACTGAGTATTCTAGATTTGAGACCTGGATGGATAACTTCCTATTTCATGGCTTCAGATTACTGAAGCCCCATGGGTTCAAGGTCTTCTTTGGAAGTTAGGATAACGAATATAAATCGTTCTACAGTAGCCATAGAATTAAAGAATTGTTGTAAATAAAGCCCTGGTAATAACTTCATTGAATTCAACAAAAATACTCTACTGAAAGTACTCAACTAGATTCCAATAGCTTTGTTAATCAATAAGTTAAATACATAATACACACACACACACACACACACACACACACACATTTCCCAAAGTTGAAGTTATTCTATAAAACTTTTGCCTTCTTCTTAGGCATTTGTGGGAAATCTCTTGCAACCATTTACATGTCATATTTACCTTGATTCTGAATGAATCTAGTTTATACCTCAAAGGAATCCTGAAAATGAGATGCATTATTACAGAAAGGGGAACATAGTATTCATCCACAGGTCAATAAAAGTTAATGAGGAGGGTGACCCTGTACTGTCTCTGGGGATTTACCAGGACATAGAAACTGAGTGTATAACATACACCAGGTTGTGAATGCAGCTTATCCCAACTCAGTGCTTGGGAAAGTCACATGGCTGCCTGTAAATGAAAGAAATGAAACTTGAGAGAGAATGAAGATGCTCAGTGCTAGAAGAATTTCACCAAGGATTCAAGGTCAACAAAGCATCACAGCTCTTCCAAATGGCACATGTTCTTAAGCAACCAAAGACCATTTCATTTCACAGTATACCAGTTGCCAACCTATTCCCTCAGTCAGGCTTGAGATAAGAAACGAAAATGAACGCATGGCTGGAGGAATTTAATTATATGTTTCTAACCAGCTGTAGTTGATCATGTCAGCCATGTTGGTATTGAGTAATTGCCTGTATAGCTTGTCTTTCTTCACAGTTTTATTTCTTTTCATAATGAATGCTTAAGAAATGTGATGTTGCCTTCAGTACAGATGTTCCTCATTTAATGTACCACTGAGAAGTTGTGGGTAAATCAGATTTTTATAAATTGAATCACATTCCCATTAACTTTATCTTACCTTCTGCTTCACAGTAGCTCTGGACAATCTATCTTTAAATTAGTCTCAGTTTTCCAGAGAAGAGTGGCAGGTGGAGTTATTTCCCAATAGGCTGGGATAAGAACAGACCTTCCATCACCAGGGTGTGTTGTTTCTTCACATCGATGTGTTATCAGGGTCCATTCACAGGAAAGATCCTCTTTGAAAAGGAAAACAAAACAAAAAGTAAAGTACAATAAAAGGAAAGAACAATAGAGATGTGGCCTATGGAGGAATGGATTTGTCTCCATTTTAGAAGGTCACACCCTAAACATTACATAATTGAATAAAAATGTTTTTTCTGCTATGGAGTCTACTAGTTCCAAGCCCTGAAGATCTTCTCATTAGATACATGGTCTACTCAAGTAAAATAGCAAGCTCATTTTATTGACCCTATTAAAAACTTCACACTGCAATAAAGAAATAAAAAATAAAGTAAAATTTTAAAAAGATGCCCCAAAGGGAAAGCCAGCAAAGCATATGATAATCTGTCAGGTGTGTGGTCCTGGGCTAATGGTGGTAGGTAACCCCTAAAAGAAAATCTAGTGATAATGTCACAACTGAACAATACAATTTTCATTTCTCTGCTCGTCTGTTTCTTCAGACTACTGTGCTGCAGCCTGGTGACTCAGAGAAGGAGCTTTGCAACATGAAAGTGTTTTCTTTATGTTGTTCTACATGCTTCCCTCTTGTAGCCCCTTCATTCCAGTATTTTCTCACTCAAGTGGAGCAATCACAGGCTCATACAGTGTCAGAGTAGATAGCTACCTCAACATGCTACTAATCGCCCTGTGTTTGTTTTACATATATGTGAGTAATAAAAAGAAAAGAGTGAGAACAGAGTATAAACGACTCCGTGAGAAGGGTAAGAGCTAACAGGATACTGAATTCAGCTGGGAATTCAGCTGGGAATTAGGACTAGGAAAGTTAAGATTTGCCTCCATGGACACACTGCTGTCTGTGTGCTTTCCATACCCATCTACCTTTGTTTGCCACAGCTCTATGTCCAGTAGTATGCACATCAGCAGTAGTATTATTTTGCCACATGGTAAATTGGCATCGATGGCTGTTAAAAGTGCCAAATTTGCTTGAAATAGTCCTGTTCTGTGTGAATCAATATGGTTTTAGGCATTGGTAGAGCTATCAGTAGGGAGTTTAGAACAGGGAGACTTGTTAAGAAATTGTGGAAAACCAGATATTAATTGACCAAGAGCCAAATTGCTTAATTAAAACCAGACATTGGATGATAACTTGGGAAAGTAAATAGAAGAGGTAGATCATTAAAGGATAAAAGTTTCAAGATGTCCATTCCAAGCTGAACAGTTTTCTAAGATTCAGATGGTGCCTGGGGAGATCTTGAATTAGTAAATTGGTATGCAACAAACACACAAGAAAATATGGAATACTGGAACATAAACACAAACTATGAATGCATATTAAATACATACAAAAAATTCTTACAGAAAAAGAGGGAGAAGTAGCAGGGAACCTGTCCACTCAGCTAATCAGAAAAGTCTTCCCTCTGAGCACTTCAGTAGTGACACACTCAGACATCTAGTGGTCTACAACTGCCAGACTGAGGCAACACACAGAACACATTACAGAAGTTGTGCCTATAAGCAATATGCAAGAAAGGTGACCATGGGCTTGTCGAGGTAGCACAGAGAACAAGAGCCTGAGCATACCAGGGTCAAGAGAATCTGAGACATAGCAAAGCTGCATCTATATATGTCCTTAGGAATCCAGGTAGCATTTTATTTGGAGCGTTCACTCAGAAACTCACTGCATGGGCAAGAACAACATTGACTCAAGTGATGTCAAATTGCTTTCCAGAGTAACCTTGTTAAAGGTTCTAGGATAGCCAGATCCTTACTGAGAATTGGCATGGCCCAGCTTTATTGAGTAAATATCTTCATAAATTATATAAATATTTAGTCTTCATTTATCTAATTATTGAGTTGAAGTATCTCTTCATATGTGTGTTATAATTCTAGTCTTTGTTTTTCTACAAGTTGCTGTTTGTAACTTTCATCTTTTTCTGATAGCGTTATCTAGTTCTTTTATCAGTGGTTTACAAATAATCTGGCATAACAGATTTACAATCACTCCCATATGAATGAATAATTTTATAAAATAATATAAATACTAGAAAAAACTAAATTAAAAGATGTAAAGGTCAAAATGTTGACCTTTGAATTCAGCAGATATATTCCATTTTGATAAATATAAGCATCCATAACATAAAGACATCTGACGCACTGCCTAAAATAATCATATATATAAATAATATAGAGGCTCATAGTTACATTGAATTTTTCATCTTATATTTGTCCATATACAAGAAGTAACATATGCAGTAGGGATCCCCCATACCCACATCCTACACATTTGTATTTACAATTTGGGTGAAATTTCTGTGTCAATCTTTGCAGTTTCCAACTTGACAAGGGAATAAATATTTTACTGAAGTTGAACCTACGTTACAGCTATTGTAGGGAAATATATTTATGTTTTGTTTTTGTTTCTGTTTTTGTCTTTTTTTTAAGAAGTTGATTTATTTTCATCTTTGTTTGTTGTTTTGATTTGGTTTAATTTTTTAAAATTTTTCTCTGGGTGGTGCTTCAGGAATGGGAGGACTGGGAGGTGAACAGAATAGGGGTGCAGAATGTAATTTTGCCAGTGGAGTAACCATATTAATTTTAAAAAGGGAAAATGTGTTTCTAAATGACCTCTACAATGTCTCTTTTAAGACTTTTTGAAATGGTATTACATTATTTCCTCTTTTCCTTTCTTCCCTCCAACCCTCCTCATGTCTCCAAACTTTCAAATTGATAGTCTCTTTTGCTATTATTATTATTATTATTATTATTATACAGCTCAGATTGTATTTATATATATTTGCGTGCACGCACACACACACACACACACACAACCTAAGTCTGTTTTTGTTGTTTTTGTTTACATTGTTTATCTGGCCACAACAACAGCAATATCAATGGATACATTGGCCTGGAAGGGGGAATATTTCAGATAGTTCCACCTTTACACAAAGAATTCTAGGCAACAAATAACTGCAGGGAGAAAAACAAGGCTCTCCCGGGGATGAGTCCCCAACTGATTGTCCAATGATTTCTTTAGATGCTCTTATGCTAGAAAAACACAATTTATACAAGTATGTTAAAAAAAAAAAAAGTATACCAAGAGATTTCAATGTCATACTTAAGACTCAGGTTACTCATTCTTAGCTTTATATTTTTCCCAGTCTAAATTAAGTTGCTTCTTCTCATAGAAGGAATTCCTAAATAAGGAAGCATGGGTTGTTTGTAGAAAAGCTCTCTGGGATGGGTAATTAGTTAAGAATTTTTTTTCTGTTTCAGATGTTCAATAAGAATATATTATTACTCCCAGGCAAGTGGAAATTTAAAATACATTTATTGACAACTATACATATATATTTCAATGCTAATTGTACCTGTGAGTAATACAGCAACAAAAATAACATTTCCTCCTTCCTGTTTTACCAACATTTTAACCTGAGTCAATAATGAAAGAATTATTGCATTAGCGATATCTGTATATTGTTTCAAGAAATAATAGTTGATATCCTTTTGGTTCTATGAGTTGACTTGGGCTTTCATTAGCCAGATCATGAGTGTGTCCAGCAAGGGTCTTATAGGAAACAAATACTTCATCTTCACTTTCTCAGACTGGACTTTCAAGTGAGCATCTTCTCATATTTAGGAATTGCTTTATGCAATTCCTTTGTGTTCTAAACACAAAGGCCACTTTAAAGAATCCCACTTGTGTGATTGATACAAAGCTGAGTGTTTCCCAGCAGTGGTTATCACTGAAAGGCACCGCAGTTAGAGAATACTGTGGAACCTCCCATAAGTTAGAGTTAGTAAGAAATACTTACAGCTATTACAATAATTACAAGAAATGAATTCTGAGATTCCTCACATCCCTGAGTCAAGCGGTGGACTCTTGTGCCCTGACACATCTTATCATCACTGCCCACCATCATCCATGGGGGCCTCACAGTCCTGAGCTGATAAAACACCTTTGAACCTCCAAATAGTAAACTAGGTGGAGTCGATTTTATTTATAAATAGTTTCTCATGCTTCATTATAGTGACAAAATGCTGATTAATAGAACCAGAAATAACTAATATTTATATTTAACATTAAAATGTTTGATTGTTGGCTTTTAAGTCAACATCTTTCCTTTAAAATAATTCTCATTTTCAGCTCCTTTACACATCTTACCTACAAAGGACATTTCAGTTCTTGAAATTTCATGTCTTCATTAGCCAGTTTAACTTAGTACTACATCTCTCTAAATTTTGTTACAGTTCTAAATTCAGTATTAGATTAGTACTGTCAAAAGGCAGTCAACAGGCTGTGGTTTTGAGTTCTTTGGAATTAGATTCAACACAATCATCATCTACTGTAGTACTTCTATTATACTAAGAAACCATAAAACTAAAAAAGAAAGAAAAAGAGGTAGGGATGTATGAAGGAAGGGAAAAGGAAGGAAAGAAGGAAGGAAGGAAGGGAGGAAGGAAAGAAGGAAGGGAAGGAGGAAGGAAGGAAGTAATGGAGGGAGGAAGGGAGGGAGGGAGGGAGGAAGGAAGGAAGGTAGGAAGGAAGGAAGGAAGGAAGGTAGGAAGGAAGGAAGGAAGGGAGGGAGGAAGGGAAGAAGAAAGGAAGGCAGGAAGGGAGGGAGGAAGGAAGGGAGGAAGACAAACCTTTGTTTGACTATAGCATTGTCAATAGAATTGGGGTGACTTGTTAATATATATTTTAGGATCCATGAGAGTGTGTGTGTGTGTGTGTGTTGCTAAATAGATTGCACAGAGTACAGATTATGGATTCTAGCAAAATAACTCAGGAGTTAAAGGTGCTTGCCTCCAAGTTTGATAGCCTGAGTTTTATTCCCAGAACCCATAAGAAGAAAAAAAGATCCCTGACTACTGAAAATTGTCCTCTCACCTACACAACACACACATACATGCATACACAGACTTCTGCACACACACACACACACACACACACACAGAGAGAGAGAGAGAGAGAGAGAGAGAGAGAGAGAGAGAAGTCCATAAGTACCAACATACAACACACAACACAAATAAATATAATTAAAAATATTCTTAAATAGTACAAATTTTACTTTTCTAATCTGACTAAATATATGGTGAGTTATAAATTTTAGATCCACTGGATTATTGCAGCTTCAAGAGAGCAGCAAACCAACATCAATGCCCACCTGTAAATGTCATCATCACTCTGTGCCCTGACCTGGGTCAGTGGCTTCTGAAAAACTGAAGATGCCCTGCACTCTCTGCCTGTAGGGAAAATGCCGATTCCTCCAGAATCAGGGGGTAGAAAGGAGAGAAACAGAAGGAAGCAGAAGCAGCATGGGCGACAGGGAGCTCTCTGCCCAGTGAACACTAGCCGCTATTGGCGGGCAGTATTGTGACAGCGCACAGAATCTGCAGAACATCTATTAAACATTTAGATAGTGTCTGTCTGTCTGTCACCTCTCCTAACAAGTGCTGATTGGTGTCTATGTCTTTATCAACCAGCAATCTCGGTCAACAGTAAATCGCTTGTGGAAACAGCAACAAAATCTCATCTATATGTGGCCTTATTTGGAGGCCAGTTCCCAGGATTTGCATACTTCCTGAATCTGATGAAGGGAGACTCAGAGATACCTAAGAAATAGCGTTGGTAGGGTGCATGAAGTTTCAGCATCTTCAGGTGGTGGAGTTGCGAGAAGAATGAACAATGAGAAATAAACTTCCTTATTGCCATAAACACCCCCCAGTAACACATAGGTTATTGGTTTATACGTCCTTATCACTTCTCCCCACCACCCTCGAGAGCCTATTATGTCAGTATTTGTAACACATGACATAATACCCGTTAATTGCACATCTTTCACAAGTATCTACTGAAAGAATAAATAGCTGGAGAGAGAGAGAGATTTTCTCACTACTTTGAACTTACACAATCTACTAATTGCTGATAAATTTGACTCTTGGAAAAAGTGAAATGCATTTATCCTCAATATTTTACTGAAAGAATTAAATGTATTTTTATGGAGGTTCCTTCAGAAATATAAGATGATACATAAGAATTAGGAATGTTGTTATGGGTTTTCTGGTTCATTTTCATTTCAAACCTATTGTTCTCATGAGTCACTTGGGGCTGTATAAAAATTGTTCATACACCATGTTCTAAATACAATGATATTTGAGCATAAGATAAAAAGGGGAAGATGTACTCCCATACTTACCCATGTCTACCTCAGACATATATTTGTCAAAAGCCAAAATACCCACCAAATTTTATAACCTGTACCAACAGTCATATTTATTCAATATAATAATCATGTGAGTATCTAGATAAGGAAAGTTGTCAAGAGAATGGTGTTTGTCTAACACAATCACCTAAGCTCAACAAAAAGGTCACTATTAACAGGTGCCCACAGTTCTTGTCTGCATTTAGAGCAGTTGGGACTTTGTTACTTCATTTTATTTATTTATTATTTATTTATTATTGGTTTTTCTAGGCAGGGTTTCTTTGTGTCTTTGGAAGCTGTCCTGGAACCTGCTCTTGTAGACCAGGTTAGCCTTGAACTCACAGAGATCCCCTGCCTCTACCTCCCGAGTGCTGGGATTAAAGGCATGCACCACCACTATCTGGCCACAATTGGGATTTTCTCCAAAGGTCTCCAACTACTGCACATAGAAGCTTCTCTGATGAAAGGTGAGAGCTGTACTTACCTGGGAGTATAAGGACATGTACTAGGGAAGGAGAGAGGGGTGAATACGATAAAAATGCATCATATGCGATACTCAAAATCAATAAAAAATATTGTATTTGAAAATCATCACAAATACTTAGAAATTGTTTATGCAAATACTCAAGATTGTTCACTTTATATACCTTCAAGTGCTGTTAATCTATTTTGAATTTGTCTAAGTGTGCTGTGGTAAAGTAACACATACCAGGCTGGAAACTGCTCTGCTCAACGGGAGATTTGTACATTATATTTTTCTCACTCCTTTTTATGTTGTCTTATTATATGACTTCTTTTTTCCCAACTCAATTCATCCACGTGCAGAGATCCAAACCCATGCAGTTTCTTCCGACTGCTTCTGGGAAGGAAATGTTTGCCAAACTTCCAGAAGTCATTGCTTTCTACCCTCAACACGGTATTGAATTTTTTTCTTTCATTTCTTCTCTGAAAGTCTCAGGAGTGTCAGAACAATGAGATATGCTCAGCAAGGCCAGATTGCAAGGTCCAGCCTCTGTGAATGCCAAAGCTACACTGCGCCATGCTCACCAGTGCTGCAGACACAGAAGCAGTCTTTCTGAGCAGAGCGTTCATTTCCTCCCCATCTGCAGTCTTTCCCTTCACTCTGTCACATTGTACCCAACTACCAAGCTTTTCCCTTCACTCCGTCACATTGTACCCAACTACCAAGCTCCACAAAGTGTCCCTGCTCTTTCTTTTTCTTGCACAAATTCTTTTGTTCTAACTGGAACAAAGAGTTACATTCTATACATTAATGAGGGCCATTGTCATATTCAATACATAGATGATAATGTGTCTATCTTCTCTTTCATTTATGCTTTTATAGGACTCCAAATCAAACATGGAAACTGGCCATGGAATAAAACTTGAAATATCCCTCTCCCGTCCAAACTGACCTCCTGCCCCAGAGTACAGAGCACCTTGCTTTGTCTTCCCCAATAATGGCAACCTCTTCTGCAGTTTGTCCAGGTGTACCCTACAACTTCCTGCATCAGCTTTCCAAGAGACACTTATTAACAGCAGACTCCAGGTGCCCTTTGCAAACTTCTGGCCCTGAACCTGCACCAGCCTTCGAATTTAGTTACGTATCTGAAGTAGCTATTATGGGTAACACATTCTATGACCGCTTAGAATGATACAGTTAAAATTTTATATCCAAGGGTTTTATTTCTCTGGGAAGCTTTGAGATGAAATGTAAAACCAATATTTTCTTAAAAATTGAAACTTATAGTTTGAGGGAATCTTTCTAAACCATTTAGTTACAGATGGAGGTGATTAGAAAGGACCCAAAACTCTAAAAAGGCTTTATTGGTACTGTTAAGAAAACATAATTTTATAAGCTTTACTTGCTCTGATACTGTTACCGTATTTTTTAGATAAAGTAATAAAAAGAAAAATCTTATTCGAAAGGTTTGCTTTGAAATCTACTAAATGAATGCCTGAAAAAGATTGCAAGCATGTCAACTTTATTTCTTAGATAAAACCGCATGGAAAGAACAGAGTTAGAAATGTACTGATGGAGAAAATAGAGCATCTTCCAGTTAGATAATTGGAGAGATTTTGTATGAGAGTGAGGTGGAGAGTTGAAGGCATCAGTGAAAGAGAAAGCTCCTAGAGACCATGACCAGAGAGGAAGCAGCATTATCCATGACAGAATGAGCCACTCGGGAACGTTAGCATAGCATTGTCTGAAGCAACCCACGAACAAGATCAAAGAAGATTAGGGAATACACACTGTCTCACCATAGACAGGAACAATAGTCCACACTGGGTAGAATAATGGTTATTTAGTGACCCTCGTCCTGACTCTAAGTTAGGGAGACTGTGCGAGCAAGGGTACCATATTCAAGTTTTGGGGGTGGGGAAGGTGTAGCTCTAGGTGAACGCCCAAGGTTTGTGTCAGAGTGAGTCCATGCTGACTTCTGTGAAGCAGAAGCAAATAGACTAGGTAGTAGAAGTACATGGGATGGATGGAGATAGCATGGAGTCCCAACGCCAAATGCAATATGAAGCCTCAGCAAATTGTCTGAAGATGAGTGAGAAACTAAGTGGGGAGGTTCCCACTCCCAGAGGAGAGCTGGAGACAGGGATCCAGCAAGGCCTGACACAGAAGCCCCCATTGCTCATGAAGACAATGCTCCCAACGCAAAGCTCCACAGTGTGTTCCACTCTGCCTCCGGGATTGGACACGGTTGTGCTCATATGGAGTCAGTGTTCTGTTGTTGATGCTGCTGAGTTTGAGAAGGATGAATACAGAGTAGAAAAACGGATGCTGGAGAGTGCTCGGGGTATGGGGGGGGGGCAACAGCCAGCTTTTGGTTCCCGCATTAAAGAGAAAGCTGGGGAAAGGAAAGATGACTAGATACTTAAGGGGCTATCCTTTGTAAGGCTGGCACCCAAAGCCCAGAAGTAGCCAGGGTCTGAGTTGATGTCTTTGGCTCCTGTGACCACCCAGGACTGTGTGTGGATGCATGGGTTCTCGACAGCCACCATGTTGGTATCTGGGGGCCTTGCTGCAACTGAGGCCACATTGATCTGGGTGGACTGTGCTGCCTCTGGGATCATGGTGACATCTGGGCCCTAGCTGCTGTCAAGGACCATTTCTGGGTCTGTGTTTCTGCTGCAGCTCTCTTCGTGGCATGTGTTGCCACAGTGGGTCATAGGAACCATGTTGGTTGAAATCTGATAGCTGTGCTGAGCTGGCCGTTGTTCACTGGCCCTGGGATCCGGGAAAGATGGCCCAACCCCTTACCATGGGCCTAGGAGATCTGGCCCCATCCCGTGCCTGAGAGATCTGGCCCCAGTGGTCCAGACTGCCCAGCTCAGCTACCGCCCAGACCCACATCCTGGGCCTTGGGTTGGTCCACCCTAACATCTACCCCATCTAAGACCTGCTGAAGCATATGAAGGGACTGGTCCTAAGAAACAAAAGCTGCATGGATCCCCATGACTTGGGATAACAGCAGGATAAGTGAGGAGTTTCAATGAGGGTCCAGTGACGATGTTGTGCCAGAGGACTTGAACCAAACCAATGACTCATTGCAAGGAACATTTGTGAGTAGGGCTGATTATACAAAAGGGTATACTGTGTGATGTACCACAGCTCCTAATGGCACTAGGATGAATGGAGATGTGGTGGGGAGATGGGAAGATGACAGGGCCAGGCGGGTTTTCTGTTTGTTTTGTTTTTAATTAATTTGGGAGTTTCTTTTGGGAACATTGCAGGAGTGAGGGGCAGATATGGAGGGACTGGGAGGTGAATAGAATTGGGATGCATGATGTGAAATTCCCAAAGAATCAATAAAGATTAATGTTTAAAAGGAAAAAAAGAATGTAAGATCCATGAATACACTTAGCCATCAGCAGGAAAATTCCCAAAACAGTGTGTTGTTTGAAATCATAAATAGTTTTGTTTATGAATAAAACATCCAGAATCTGGAAGATTAAAAGGGAAACTTACAGAAAACAAGAAGAGGAAGCCTTGAGAAGTGTTTTATATGGCGTGCCACTGAGCTCTGGGGGAAAGCATTTTATTAAGATTTATATGGTTGTATACAGAAGAGGGAATCAAGAAGTTAATCACTATTCTTACTTAAACCAATGCCAATATACATGACAACACTTTGGAATCTTAGAGGCCCTATATCGACAGAGTTTTGAAATGCCCTTTATTTTGGGAAACTTGTACCATATTGTAGCAGTCAGAAATAGAATACCAGCCTGCATGAACTCCTCAAAATAACTAATCCCTCTTTGCCTGTCAAGACAGCACAATGGGTAAAGGTGCCTATTTTATACCAACCTAGACAGCCTGAGTTTCAACTCAGGAACCCACACGCTGATAGGAGTGTACGAACTGCAACAAGTTCTCCACTGACCTCCACATACACACACACAAACACAGGCATACACACACACCATACCCATATACACACACTCTCTCTCTCTCTCTCTCTCACACACACACACACACAAACACCCACATACACACTACACATACACCATACCCATATACACACACACTCTCTCTCTCTCTCTCTCACACACACACACACACAAACACCCACATACACACTACACACACACCATACCCATATACACACACACTCTCTCTCTCTCTCTCACACACACACACACACAAACACCCACATACACACTACACATACACCATACCCATATACACACACTCTCTCTCTCACACACACACATACACACACACAAACACACACATACACACTACACATATACCATGCAAACACACATACACAAACAAATACACTATACAAGCACTCATACATAAAGTCATATACAATACAAACACACAGACATATATACATATACCATGCACATACACACGAAATTGATTAATTATTTAATATAATAAAAATTATACAAAAGTATCTCCTTATTTCAAATACAACATCTGATTGTTAGAGATGTTTTCCTTTGGGATTCCTATTACTTCAAATGCAACTCATATTTCAGAATACTTCAGGTAATATTCTAGATTATGCTTTATTTTATACCCTTAAATGTTATGTTCAATAAAATTTGTATTATATACTAAACAAATAACAAATTGTCATGACAGTATTAAAATAGACATTTTGGATTTGAAAGTGAATCAATTTGTGGTGATCTAACCACTCCCTAGAAAGCTTGTAGGAAGGTCAAGTGTTATAAAAGCCACTGGTTCACAGTTCAACCATTATACTGACTGAAAGCTTGAATACGTTTACCTTTCATGAGTGTATTATTTAAATACAAACCATAATTAAAGTTGTATAACAAGAAGAACTTCAATCTAATAGGGAAAAATTACATCCTTTTATCATTCTACACAACCACGTCTGACTTCACTCATTTTTAGAAAATTCTCTATAAACTATGACTCCTTTAACTTAAGTGAAGAACTGATGTCAAGTAGGTCCCTGAAGAGAAAATTCTTCAGCCTACCTCTGCTAGACATTGTCATGGGGCCAAACAAGCAGAGGTGATGTGCTGTAGAAAAACATGGTAGAATAAGAGAGAAGAAGAGAGGCCTTCCACATATCACATCATCAGCAGAACAAGATGCGAATAAGTAAATTGTCACCATAGGACACTTCCAAGACTACAAATAAAAGAGCTACACAGACATATGTGATTTAGCAGATGAAAAATTTAATAAATATCAGACTGGAGTATTGAGATGGAATAAAAAAGAACACTTAATAAAACATGGCAAGCAAACTCCAATTCAGGAACCTTTGAGATAAAATAGTCTTATTATCATACCATCTGCAAAAGATTAATGGAAGCTTGTGTGCTAAGCGCTAATGGGTCTGACTACATATTGACCTTGCTTCGTCTTTTTTGGAGGATTTGGCAGTTTTAAGTAGGAAGAATAGCTTTATTTAAGAAACTCTCTTTTCCTTCCAAAATTTGTTCACATTTAAGGAAATGCAGATATATGGGCTTCTCCCTTAACATGTATTGCAGTTATCGTTCACGTATAATTGCCCATAAAACTCCTTGAAAAGTCTATTAATCTCTTCAGTATCCATGAACCTAATATCATAATTGTTCTTAACTGTAGCTAGAGTGGAAGAAATGCTTGCCTGTTTTCTTGCTAATAACCCATAGGTTTTATGACTGAATTGAAATAAAGCCAGTTCTTGCAGCAATAAAGGTGAGGGTGGCCCAGATGAATTAGATAATTGCCTTCACAGCCTATTGATCCTCTGTTCGAGATCTGTTACATCTGAGTATTTTCTCTTGTCTAAAAGAGCTTCATTCTCTCCACCAACACACACATGTGCACCTTTTGTCAAGAAGAGATTCTGCTGTGGTATAGGCATATTAAGGAGAAAATAGAATATGAGATAGTATTAAAGTATGCTTGAGTTCAAAAGTTGTTTCGGATCCTGTGCCCAGATTGGATTTTCTGCTTTAAAGCACAAGGCCCAGGGCTTATGGGCAGGTACATCATTCACTCCACGAGGTATGTGTAAGTGCTGCTCCTACCTTCAACAACCTGCCTACCCCATGGGATGTGCAGACACAGTCAACAAAAGCAGAAACACGTTTTTGAAAAACTAAAAAGTCTGGTTAAAAAGACACCTTTATGGAAAGACTACATTTTAAAGTCAGAATACAGACAGAACACAGGTGTGTCTAGAGAGGAGACAAACAAACAAACAACCCATCCTATGCTTGAGGAGAATGAATACAAAGATTTAGATGATGATACTCAGCCAGCAGTTTGTTCTCAACAAGATCCTCTGGTATAAAAACTGAGATTGTCCTTAAATTTGTACAAAAAAAAAAAAGGACACTTCATTTCCTAAAACTGCAGCAACAATGATCGAGATATTTGTGATTAAAACAAGTCTGCAAGCAGGGTAGGTATTTGAAAAGAAATTCAGAGCAGAAGGACAAATAAAAAGGACAGGACTATATGATTTCTGACCTAGTTACAGGAGAGTAATTTTGATTAGACTTACAAGGATCATTCCAGATAAGTCCGGGGTTCTTGTAACCACTGTGGAACTCCAGCCCATCCACTTCCCCTGAGATACTCAATTTTCTATCCAAGCCTCTGTGCCTTTTGACTCTCAGTTGCTGGGCTCTCCACTTCACGATGTGTGGTTTGGATTGGGTATTCATGTGGTCCAGATCTTATCCTCATTGGAATGACTTTTATTGAGTCTTTACTGTCATCATAGCTTGCCTTCAGCCCCCCTTACATCAACCTTTACTCACTCACCTCTTTAGAAAGCCAGAGGCTATTAAGTGCTCCATGATTCTAAGTGTCCAAACCCATGAAAATCTCATTTAATGAAAAGTTTAATTTGGGTCAGGAGGGAAGTAGGAAGGATCTGGGAGGAGTTGGGGGAGAGAAAACCATAATCATAATGTATTATATGATATCTACTTTCAATTTAAAAAAGAATATGCAGGTGGGCATGGAGAAGCCTGGGTTCTTAGGGTCTGGCCTGCCTAAAGCATCTATAGACCTGCACAGTGCCTTGAGGCCCAGGGTGAGTAGATGTCATCATGATGAGCAAACACATGATAGTGAAATGAGACAGACAGACAGACAGAGGGAGAAAGAGAGAGAGAGAGAGAGGAGTCTCATGTCCTGTGAAAAGACACAGTTCTTATTGGTGTCCTGTTTGTTACCTGGGACCAGGGTGGAATCTCGGCTTGGGCTGCAACCTAGGATCATGCATGGGTATGTGGTCCTATCAAAGCCTGGATCTGTGTTGATATCCATGGCTTCAGTAACAACTGAAGGCCATGCAGATGACTAGGGTATGATTAGACACCTGAGTCCATATTGGTGTCCTGAGGGCCACACTGCTGTAGGAGTCATGCTAATCTTAATGGCCCATGTTGCCACTGAAGTCATGGTGACAAGTGAGCACATGCTGTGGCGTAGGGCCATGTCTGAGTCCTTGACTCTACCACAGCCAGGGTCTGTGTTGATGTTTGTTGCTCCAGATACTATAGAAAGCCATGCTGATGACAGGGGACTAGACTGTCACCTGGAGCTGTGTTGGTGCCTGAGAGTAATGATGCCATTGGGGCCACGCCAATCTTAGTGGCCTGTGATGCCACCTGGGGCCATGGTGACATCCAAGCACAGCCTGGTACATAGGACCATAACTGAACCCGTTTCTTACATAATTATATCATAATTCATATCACGCTACTCTTATGTAACTTTAACACCTTAGATTAATCTAAACAAAATTTACAAACATCATATTGGCCTAAGGTGAAATAATTAAGAATGTGGGTATCACATTAAATCTTATGCTCACTTATAGATACCAGAAGTTAAAAATATATGGGATGTTCTTAAAACATCATATAGCAGGCATTTGAGTGAATACAGTGGCCAATTACATTTTAAACATTAATCTTCTTAAAATATAACAAATTTATGCCTTTTCCATATTAAACATAATGTTCTCTTACCCAAAATACCAAGAAAAAAACCTAAAATTAAATATCCCAGTACTATTTGTAGGCTATGAATTTGTCCTGACAGCTGTGCTAGATGCTATTTGAAATGTTTTGCATATGAACTTAATACTGGTTTGTATACATGTTTAAACTTTTGTGTATTGTGCACAGAATATAGTTGGCACATTAGAACACAACACCTAACCTCCACACAAGTAGGTTTTTCCTGCTAGCCGGTCTGGTTCCACCACCATGCCAGCCCCAAATAACACACAGAGATACTGTATTTGATATAATGCTATTGGCCAGTTATTAGTTTCTTATCAGCTAGCTCTGTCTTAAATATTAACCCATTTCTATTACTCTAAGTATTTCCACGTGGTCTCATCTTACCAGAGAGAGGGGCCGGCATTCTGCTCTCTACAATCTTTCTATGTTGACTCCTCCTTACTACTTCCTATCTCTTCCTCTCTACTAGTCCCGCCCATCTTGCTTTCCTATTGGCCAACAGTGCTTTATTCATTAACCAATAAGAGAAACATATTTACAGAAGGACATCTCCCATCACCTTTTCTCTCCATCTTTACTTTTTGGTTCTCCAATATTCCAGTACAGTAATCCCAAACTCAAAATGAGTCATCCATTTTTCTTCATATAATGTCTCCACTCTGCAACAGTTTAAGGGACCAGATAGATCTTTCAGCGTTCCATCCTTCTACAGGCCAAATGACTCTTACACAGCTGCTCGGCAATGCATCCAGGGATCCTCTGCAGATGCAGGAATTTCCCATCCTTACCCCTTTCAGAACAGCAAAATCAAACAATCATAACCTCAGTGTAGAAAGGGGAGGGCAAGTGAAGAGCAGTGAATAGTGGATAAGTCAATGCAGTGCCAGAGATGAAAGGAAACACTCAGTGAGGAGGCTGAACTGAACACTCGGCACTGGGCTGGAGCTCCTAGGAAGGATATTAGCTGTTAGGGTTGCATCCAGCACCTCCTGCATCCAGGCAAGCATACTACCACTGAGCTTCACCCAAGCATATAATTGCACTGTATGTTAAGAAAACAAGATATACTGTTGTCACATACATTCCATCATCTCTTGCATCTCTTGTGTTCCTGCTGTATCCCATCTTCCTCCTCAGCTCTCATTGACCCCTTCTCCACTTTCACACCACATATATATATATGTATATATATATAAACTCAAGTCTTAATTCTGCAAATGAGAGAAGGGGTAACAACAAGAACAAAGTATAGAACAGCTATGGTGATAAACATCTCATGATCTCAGCACTCCAAGGACGGGGGAGGCAGAGAGGAAGTGGGTCTCAGAGTTTGAGATCAGCCTGGTCATATAAAGAGAACATACATCAAAAGAAAAGTAAAATGAAAAATCAAAGTAGAATGATATGAGAATGATATACACATGAAAACAATTGGTATGCAACTGAAAAAAGAAAAAAACTCTAACAAAACCCAGATACACTGTACTATGCTGTCCTGTGCAACCCAGATGCATATTCTAAAACAGTTAAATTTCACACACCAGCTGCATGGAACACTGAAGTTAATACTGTCGACCAACCCTTCTCTGGGGTGTTGTAGACTGAAGAAAATTACCTCCGAGTGCGTACCTCCTTCCAGGAGAAAATCATATCTAATAACATCCTCCGAGTATCGGAATAAAAACTCTAACCATGCTCTCTGTTCTTGGCTTGCATCTCTGAGGTCTTCACTGTGCAGTTCCTTCCCATAGGATTAAATGAAGTCTGAGCTGTGACGGCAGGAAAGTTCGGCTGCACTCTCTGCCCAGCTGTTTTCTTCATTGCTCTCACAGATAATATTCTGAGAGCACTGGTGAAGAATAAATGGCCTGCATGGAAATCTGCCTCAAAGTATGCTCCCTAAGGAGGCTCTTCTGGGTGGCAGGAAAACTGGTTTCAATGTTTCAGATCTCAATTCACTCTTGCTGGCTTCATCTTTGCAATCTTGGTCCAGGCCGCTTCCCATTGGGTACAGCAAAGCACTGCCCACAAATGGTCACTATGTAACTCAACTGACCAGCAGGTGAGTAGTGCACCCAGCATGGAGGATTCACTGTAGGATGAGTACATACTGTGAAACATAGCATTCCACTCCACTCCGGAATGGTGTGTGTGCCATTAAAGCCCTTTAAACTGTGCACATTCTTTTGGCACTCAAGGCACAATCTGGACTGTGGCAACATTTTACTTCAGTGTCCTACTGCCAGACCACTTGCTCTGTTTGCTCATGTTCACTTCTATTTCTGGATTTGTGACCAGTTCCTTCTGGAAATTAGCAGATCTTCAGCCCCACTATTAAACCACATGTATATTCGGTAGCACCCAGACTATCTGTGTCTTTGCAATGTATTTCTTGGCCACAATAGCTCCAAGCCACGTCTGACTCACCAGATTTGCTAGATTCACCCTGTATAAATATAGTTCAGTGGAAATTTTCAAACATTTATAAATCAGTTTGCACCACAGTAGCATGAAATTAGCCATGGTAGGAGTATTTACACCAAAGAAATAAACCATATAATGCAATGTTACCATTCATTGGTTGTTTCTATTTTTACAGACACACCACCAAATTTCTCCTGTTCTATAAACTGACCACATGGTCATTTAAAGTAGATTTGAACTGTAAACTCTTTTTTGAGGTAAAGATTTTCATACCTACAAGGTATGGAATACATAGTATCATGCTGTGACCGAGAATATAATTCTTGGTGACTCATAAAATATTTCCCCCAGCTAGCTGATAGCTGGGAAACCAGCAGTAGACCAACCCAGACACCCTGACCATGGGTCTCAGTTAGAAGGCCTGTGCAGTCTAAGGGACCTCTGACAGTGGAACCAGGATGCACCCCTGGTGCAAGAAAGGACTTTGGGAGCACATTCCCCATGGAGGGATACTCCCTTAACCTAGAGACAGGAGGGAGGGCCTAGAACCTACCCCAAATGACTTGACAGATTTTGATGATCCCTTCTAGAAGGCATCACCCTCCCTGTGGAGTGAGGAGGCTGGGGGAGAATGGGATGGGATTAGAGGTCAGGGATATGGGAGGGAGAAGGAACTGGGAGCAATATGTAAAATAAGAATATATATATATATATATATATATATATATATATATATATATATATATATTGAGTTCTTAGATTTCTTTTCTTCAGAGGCCTCTGGGTGTTGTGTGAGGGTGGAGGAAGATGATCATAATGCTGTGGGGATTTTGATCCCACTGTGTCTCTCCAGACAGTCAATGAAGTTTACCTTGAATCAGCGGGCAGAGCCAGTTGCTAGCTGACTGGAATTAGCCATAAAAAAGACAGAAATTTGGATAGAAAAGACACACGGGAAGGAAAGGGCATGGGCTGGAGTTTGAGTTTCCTTTTGGTTCTGGGACATGGAAAGAGATGTGTCTTGTGGTGTCTAAACCTCTCTGAGCTAGGACGTTTTCATCCCAGCCTTTGATGCCCAAGTCTTTTTGATAAGTAGTATGACAGAGACATAATTTAAACACACCTATGGTGGCCATGAGAGAGCCATGGCAACGGAACCAGAAGATGTAACCTGTCCAAACCCTGCAAACAATAATTAAAACATCATTAGGTTCACGTGCAGCAGCTAAGACCACAGACAAACAACCCCACAAAATGTATTTTCTAAATGTATACTATTCTATATATAACATCTCTTTCACACCCACAGTTTTACACACCAGAGAGCTCCAGTTATCTAATGTCATCTGTGGTCTGAAAATATGAAATGTGAAATTTCAAATACACAATTCATACATTTTTAAGTTGCTCTCAGTTTCAAGACAGGTAATGAAATCCTTTCCATCCCACAGTAACTCTCCTGTGTTCGAAGCATCTCTGCTCAGCATGTTCATGCTATCTGTGCTATTCACTGACCAATCCTCAAGGGAAGACATGAAGTACTTCCTGACACTGAAGAGTGGAAAGGACAGGGGCAAGTCCTGAAAGAGACAGAAGAAAAGAGAAGAGACATTTGTTTGACTTTCATGAGTTCTATTTTATTATTAGTTAACATCCCATAAGGTAGATAGTATGGATGTGTGCACATAGGAAAATGCTAGCGAATGTTTAAGTTTTGGTACTACTGCTGGATCCCAAAATAAACCAATGATCTCAACGTGTGCCCTCTGCAGACAGAGGCGACTGCTCCTCTTGGAGGGGGAGGTGTGTTCTTCATTCAAACACATCATCTCTTGTATTTTTATATCAGTCACCACATTGGGACTTTTTTCAATTCCACTACAAAGAGTATGGTATTGGTTCTATTATTTTAATCAATAAAATAATAATTTAATATTTTTTATTTTAAATGCAAAACCTATAAAATGTGTGACTCAAAGTTTTTTTTCCTTCTTCCTAGATAATCATTCTTGTCCTTAAATGTTACTTCTCATATTCTTGTTCCAAACTTCTCTGTTATTGACACGTGGAAATAAAATTTTAATATGCCTAATTCCACTCTTTGCCTGTTATTTCAAAGAATAAAAATGAGAGTAGGACAGCTGGCTTCAGTTACTAACCTTGCAAGAAAGAAATAGAAAATAAAGAGACTGCTTTGCCTTTCGTTCGCTGACATCTACCCTGTGGCTGATGCTGCTGAGACAGAACGTGCCCAGCCTATCACGTTAGATTTGTGAACCCTGTCAAGAAAGATGTGTTTGTGCTACGGGCTCCAGGGCCATGTCCTGTCAGCACTGTCTCACAATGCTGGGTCAGCACCACAGCCAGAACTTCCCCTTTCTCAGAATCAGCAGGCTGAATATATACCTAACAAGGCTGTGACACTGGCTGTCTGCACTTCAGATGAGCTGCCTGGCTCCGGACCTGCACTTTTCACACTTAATTTCCTAAATTGGTGCATACAAACTCATTCTTGGGATTATGGAACCTGCCAGTTCACAGATGATTTCATGCATGCATATTTTAATGCCTGAAACTTGATTCTCATATAGCCATGAATCCCCTATGGAAGCAGATCTCACTCTAGAAGATTTTACTGCTATACCTTCCTGGCATTGTTGAGAAGCACCCCTCATTAGGATTTAAAATATGAATAATATGATACTATGTGTCAAAATTACCACAGGAGCTAGTGGATTACTTAGGTAGGAGGACACTATAGCTCACTTTCTCATTGAAGTATAGAACTGCTGTTTTCACTGAGAGTGATTAAGAGCTCAGGGTGAGAGGTTAGGAGAATGAGAGAAAACACAAAATGTGGCAAGAAGTTACACCACCTGGCATTTTTGTTAACTTCTGTGCCTGCACTCACTCTAATAGCTGTATTATGTTTGACAGATAGAATTCTATTGAGTGTTTGCTGTTTCAGAATATTCCTTGGTGCATGGTTAGGATTGTTTTTAACCTTCTTAGACTGAGGCAGAAGTAAGACATTTAATGAAGTTTTGGTGATAAAATGCAAGAAATGTCAGAGAAAGTGAATTATGCATCTCACTAGGAGCTTCACTGGCCAATACCAATATATGAAACCAGTAAACCTCAGACTTCCAACTTCAACTCCCACATGTAAACAGCTTAGAAGATATCACTCCCTCATTACAAAGATAAGTAACTGAAATGAATGACTCTTCTTGGAACCATCAGAAACTTGACATTAGATGGCAACCAGACACATTAAGCCATGAATAAGCCATATAGAAAGTTATATTTGCATTCAGATTACATAGCACCAAAGCAGCTGCCACCACAAGCATGTGGGCATTTAAGTGGTTAGGCTGATAATTTTCTACAAGGCCTGGTCGTCAGTCCCAGAGAGATCTACTTGTTCATGGGTTTTGCATCCCAGATTCTCAAGATGCATTTGTTTGTTTGTTTTGTTTGTTTGTTTGTTTTTTAAGATCTAAGCAATACTTTCACAATTGTATTGAGGGCAAGGGAAAACTAATTAGGAACAAGGTGTTCTACATAACAAAGTCATTCTCTGTAGTGGAGAAGAATTTGCCAATTATCCCTTAGCCATGTAAAGGGCCCTTCCACTATTCGGTTGCTCTAGTCTTCCTATCTCCCTTAAGAGGCAAAACACGTATATTACAAAAATGGGGTGGATAGTGGATACTGAACTGCTGGAGATGCAATCATAGAGATGTCAGGTCTACTGAAAGACTAAAACATCATCCAAAGATTACCTAGCCTCCCTTCTCACTACATATCTGGTACCACATGAATAGGGCTTAGCTGAAAAGGCTGCAAAAACCAGACTCTGAGAAGAGATGCTTTGGGAAGCCCAAAGATAAAATACAATGACACACACAAAAAAAATCTGGAGCTTTATGCAACTGTGGTAGACCTTAAGAACTGCCCATGACTGATAACAGGTCAGTATAAATACTAGCACTTAGGCTGGTAAGAAATTCCTATGCACATTACAACATAGCCACTTTTCTGTGGAAAATTACAAAATATGACATAAGTAAAAGAAGAAAGACAGAAGGAAGGAAGGAAGGAAGGAAGGAAGGAAGGAAGAATATAAGGACTGAAGAAAACAAGCAAATACCAGAACCAAGACATGATGCTCACTTTGTAATTATGGGACTGGGAATCTAAAGTAACTGTGATTCCTTTTCACTATTTTGGTGGAAAAGTAGAAAATATGAAAGAACAGATGGACAATCTGAACTGAAAGATGGAAACTTCTTGTGGAACACTACTTGAAGATGTGTTGCATTTGTTTATACTATGGAATGTTTGTTTAATGATGCAAAAACGTGTTGTGTTCTTTTATGTTGCATTTGCTTAACTCTATAAAGTTGTATTGATTTTCCTGTTTAAAATAGCTGATTGGTCTAATAAAAAGCTGACCATCCAATAGCTAGGCAGGCAAGAGAAATAAGCAGGGATGGCAGGAAGAGAGGATAAAGAAGAGGAAATATCCAGGAAAAGAGGAGAGGAACTAGGAGCAAGACACGGAGAAGGAGAGGAGGTCGCCAGGGACCAGCCACACAGTCAGCTATGGAGTAAGAAGGGAAGAAAGACATGTATAATAAGGAAAAGTAAAAAGCCCAGCCTCAAAACATAGATGACGAGAAATGGGTTAATTTAATTTAGAAAAACTGCCCAGAAACCAGCCAAGCTAAGACCAGGCATTCATAAGGAAGGAGCTGGGTAGGCCTCCAAAGATTTAAAACAAAAACTATAAAAACTCTCAGAAAATGAATAACCATAAGAAACAACATTGTGTCAGAAATGAAAAATAATGCCAATCATGAGCTCATGAGTAGAGGTATGTATTAGCCAACTTGAGGAGATTATCAGTACTTGCCTAAAATGCTTTAAAAAGAACCCTCTGAACATGGGTCTCAGTTAGAAGGCCTGGGCAATCTAAGGGACCAGGATATATCCCTGGTGCATGAAAGGACTTTGGGAGCACATTCCCCATGGACGGATACTCCCTTTGTCTAGAGACAGGCAGAAGGTCCTAGACCCTACTCCAAATGACTTAACAGATTTTGATGATCCCTCCTGGAAGGCATCACCCTCCCTGTCGAGTGGGTGGGGTGGGGAATGACACAGGAGGGTTGGGCATGGGAGGGAGAAAGAGGGAACTGGGATCGATATGTAAAATAAGAAAAAAGCATATATATACATATATATGTATGTATGCATATATTAAAAAAACAACATGTAACAATACAGGTACAATTTTAATGGGCGTGACATAAGTACTATTGGGATGCCAGATGAGGCCAAGAAAATGAGAAATAAAGAAGATGGTAATGGTTAGGAGAGTTCTAAAATGAATAAAAAATTCAAAACCACAGGCTCAGAAAACATGGAGAGAAACACACAGAATAGATGTCAGAAAGCAACGCTTAGGAACATCATCTAGAGGGTGAGGGAACCACACCTAGAAGCAGTTATTTTGAAAGAAACTAGAAGAAGTAAACATCTTACTCACAGAAAAATAGCTCATAGGACCAATGACAGAGACCATAGGGGAGTTTCTGCAGAATCCAGCCACTGGAGAGCAGTTTTAATTCAGAGGAAATAGCCTCACAACACCCTAGGATAGCTGCACTATTTGTTAAGTAGTATGAGTGTTTTTTGAAGACGGATTTAGACCACCTAGTATTGTATATCTTAGACTATAAGGAGCCAATTAAAATGAAATAAATGAAGAAGTGTGATGGACAGGACAAATAAAAGAAAGGAAATGGAATCATAAAATGCTCAATTAAAATGAAAGTAGAAACAGCCACAGAAATGGTGAATAGCAGCAGCTGGTCACCTTCAAGGTGAATGAAGTCAATAAAACATAGTGTGGTGAAAAGACATGTTTTACATGAAACCCACACTACATGTAAAGACAAGTTGAAAATGAAGACAGAAAAGACATTCCAGTGTCACTTCAATCCAAGGAAAGTGTGTGTCTCTATTCTAATTGCTGAAAAGCATAAAAAGGGGAAATGATCAAAGATAAGGAAGTCATTGGCTATTGATAAAAGAATAAAATCTTCATGAAAATGAAATCATCCTAAATGCATGTGTCTCAAATGACTATGAGGCAAAATGATAAAATCAAAAAAAAGGTGATGGGGGGAGAAGGTGGTATTGTATTGTTGTAGTTGGAGAACACAATATCAGTCTTTTAATAATTGATCCATCCAGGAGTTCCAAAAGCATAATGATATCAATCAATTTGATCTGACTGACATGTATTGACTAGTTCATCAACAACTGGAAAGATGCACATTTTCCAAAACTCAGAGAGAGCTTTTGTCATACTGGCCCAGGAACCTCCAGAGCCCTGACAAATGTAACAGAGTGGAAATGTGTAAATTGCATGTCCTGACCAATTAAAAATGAAGTAGAAATCAGTAACAAACTATAACAAGGAATCTCTTAATAACAAGAAATTAAATGACAAACTCTCAAGTTACCTATGGGTAAAACAATAAGTCTCCAGAGAAACAATATAATTGAATTAAGTATAACTGAAAATAGAACTTCTCAAAACTAGTGGTGGTTTTTAAATAGAAATTTATGACATTAAATACATAATTGGAAAAGAATAGAGATCTAAAATGAGGAGTCACAGAGTCACAGGAAACTTTGAGGTATGAAGATCATTGAAAATCTTTAAGATATTGAATAAATTTATAGACAGGTATAAAATGTAAAAAAAAAAACTCTAGCTATACTATAAATATTTGACAAGGACTCATAGGAAAGGCATGGAAAGTGATCTGATATTGCAACCTGATATGGTGAGGGCTAACAGAGCTTTACAGAACACTGCACTGCTATAGACAACATTGAATCTGGCCCACATAAAGCCTGTCAATTTTGATACTACTCATGAATTCTGGAATTTAATTAAATGAATCAGTAGGAGACAGAGGAGAGCCAAGTTACTTACTCACAGTTGGGGTGATAGTCTGTGGTTAGCAAGGAGTGGAGGTGGCTAGTGTGTGATACCTCAGCATGAACTCAGCACTTTATCTTATTAATATGTGTAATAGCACATAGAAATATGTGAATGTAGGTAAAAGCTATTCCACAATATTTTATCATAAATATACAAATGCATTTCCATACTCTGTCAGCTGAGAAGGGCCATGATGAAGACTCCTTCATAGTAACAGGCACATTTCATGCCTAGACATTTATTTTTTACATTATTATCAACTAAAAAAGCAAAGGATCCTTAGCAGAAGGACAGAAATTATAAATGATATACCTAGAGCTCTCATACTGACAAATGTAATACTCAAAAATAAATACATAACAACGTTAGAGGTGTGCAAAAGTGATTCAGGAATCAACAGAGAGTTCTTGGTGGTGATGTTATGAAATAAAAACAAGCATCTTTGCTTATAACTAAAGTATAACACAGACTTCCATACATCAAAATATACAGGAACAAACAATCAACCAGGTTAACTAACGGTGTGGGCCACAAATGTATTCTTCAAATATTAGAGAATTCTACGTACTGTATATACTCAGCCTTAAAACACACAAGGCATAACACAGTGTAAGTATTGGAGATGAGCTTGAATAAAATGGCCACATCCAGAGGTTGGGTGTGGTGATTAATTCTGTCAATTTCAGATCTAGACTGACATGGAGATACACCTCTGGGCATGGCTCTGGAGGATCTGGAAGGCTCACTTCAACTCATGGTGTCATGGGCTGGGATATGAACTAAATATAAGAGAGAAAGTGAAGTGAGTATGATCATGAACATTCATCCCTCTCCACATTTGACTACGATTGCGATGATGAACTGTATCCCCCAACCAGAGCCAAAATAGTCATTTCCTCACTTAAGTCCTTATTTTAGGTATTCCAGCACAACGATGAAAAATGACAGTAAAACCTAAGACATAGGTCAGCAGTGACAAATCCTGTGGATATAAATATCCTTGATACAATGCAACAAAAATGGTACTTTATACCGGCTACTTTCAAAACCCTACAACACCAGTCTAATCATGAGAAAATCATCTATAAAACGCATAAGAAGAACATGTCAGATGTTCAAGGTTATACAACAAAGGGAATATATATAATGTTGCAAAGTTAAAAAAATACACAGAAAAGACTATGCAAAGGAGAATATTCATGAGTATTTCAATGAAGGAAGGAGAACTCACCAGGTACATGTAAGTGTAGGGGCACAGGACACGAGATTTTGAGCACTGACATGAGCGAGTGGAAAGTATAAGAAGGTCCTGGGAGGAGGCTGATCAGTGGGATGTGTCCAGCACAGTGGGGCATGTTTGCAAATATGTGTTCTCCATCATTAGACTTTCTGCATTGACTGCTTCAGTGACTCACAGTGAGGCCTGCCACACCCTTGAGAGATAGAAGGATAAGGGTGCTATCTCCTTCTGTGCTTACATGGTGTTTCTGTCCTTGAAAAAGACATTCCTGAGTTTTAAAGCTGTCTGGAAACTGGAAGAATATTTACAAACATTTTAAAAGGTCAGGGGAATGATTTAGAATGTCAACCTTTTTAAAGCAAATTTTCTATGAAAATAGAAATCAAAATGTTGTTTAAAGTGTAGGTAAGCTAAGGGAACAGAAAGCCATGTGGATAAAATCCAAGCCAAGAGGAGCCTGAAGAGATATGGCCACTAAATTAAATGTAGTTCCCTGAGTCAAACAAACTCTAACAATAATGCATCAACATTTGGTTCACTAATTATGACAAATGTACTACAGAAACCTAAGATATTAACAGCAGAAGAAGTGACCATGAGATTTATGGGGACTCGCTCGCTATCTTTCTATTTTTTAGTAACTCCAAAACCATTTTAATATGAAAAATTTATTAAAAAAAATAATAACTCTGACCTGCTCTGAGGCTTTGGAACTAATTTCTTCTTGTTTAAAGAATACATTTATTTTATAGCTGCAGTAACTACTACAGATTTAGAAATAATAATTGTGGTTGTTTCTCGTGTGGCAGACCTTGTTATATTTCCCTCGTAGGGAGAAACTCTGGAGGAAAATTAACACTCAAAGAAGCAAGATTCCATGTGGGGTCTTTGAGGGTTTGTTTAAAGTTATCATCAAGAATATAATCAAGTTAAACTACATTCTAGGAAGAGTCCAAGTAAATATGAGAGGTGGTGGGGTGAAGCGTTAGCCAATCAGACTTAGTAACATATTGCTTCCATCTCCATCTCCATCTCCCTAAAACACAGACCTCCAGAGAGCCACATATTCACAGACGCACATGCGGATGGTGCATGTTTTAGCAGCTTTCAGATGCAGGGAAGGTGAGCGTGAGATCGGGAAATGCAAAGGAGAATGAGCAGAGAAAACAGAGAGATGCTGATATGCCGTGAAGTACCAGCATTGGACAATTCAGAAGAAAAACTATGAAAAACAGTGCATGTCATGATAACTAACTCTATATGCTCATTAGAGGAAATATCTTCTAGACTGAACCCATTTAGTCTGAATTCAACCGGGCAAGCTTGCCTCTGATCTTCAGACCCAGCAATTCACTAACCACCAGACTGATTGGCTACATCAACTAAATTGCTTTACAGCAGTTTTTCAGTCCTTCTTTAAAAAAAAAGTTTTTAGGAAAAGGTAAACATATGAACTATATTCTTGATATTTAAAATAATGTTAATGTTTATGTGTATATATATGATGCACTTATGTGCGTGTCTATGTGTGTGGTCACCCACATATGTGTGCATTAAGGCCAGAGGATGACATTAGGCCTTCTTCCTTAATTGCTGTAGATTTGGAGACCATCTCTTAATGAACTGGAGCTCCCTGCTTTGGTACATTACATGCTCAGTGAGTCCTTGGTCCCCTGTGTCCACCTCATAGCACTGGGTTAACAGATGCATAATGCCAGGCCTTTTCTGTAGGTATTAGGATCTGAATTCAGACCCTCATGACTGTAGATTTCCACATTGGGCCATCTCCCCAGCCCTGCAATCTGTTTTGGATTTTTTTGTTTGTTTTTGTTTTTGCTTTTTTGTAAAAACAATATCACAGTAATGTCTTGAAGTTTTTTTCTGCTAATATTACATGACCTTTGACATCTTGAAGTAAAAGAAGGTTAATTGATATTAAGGCAAAATGTTAGTGAATTCAATTTTGTTAGGATGTTGTCATATGTTCTGATAATAAAGGCTAAAATGTATATAGATAAAAAATAATTTTGTGACATGATTAATATTAGTGATTCTCCCTTAAAATACTAGTATTCTCTGGCCATAATTTGATTATAGTACTTATACCACCAGACTTTGTGATTTTTTTCTTGTGGACTTTTTTATTTAGCATTAATCTATTGTCCATACTCAGAATAGAGTATTACTTTTGAGAAGTGGTGCTATTTACAAAACAACTGCTATGCAAAGTATAAGTCAAAATACACCATGTTAGCAACCAACAGTTAAAAAAGGGCACTACATCAATTATTTACATTTACTATTTCTTGTTATCTCCTTGAATGTGTGTGTGTGTGTGTGTGTGTGTGTGTGTGTGTGTGTATGCCTGCACATGTTCACACCAGGGAGGGAGTAGTACAGTGTGTACATGTGAACCTGTGTTTGTATATGAGAGCATATGGAGACCATGGAAGAGCTTTGGGTATTATATATGATTTTTTAAAATAGGATCTCTCACTGGTCTGGAGTCATCAGGTAATCTAGGCTGGTTGGCTACTGAGGCCCAGAAATTTGTCTACCTCTGCCACCCCTGTGCTGGGATTACAAACCTGTGACACCACAGTCATTTAGTAACACGGGTTATGGGGATCAAACTCTTGTTTCCATGCTTGCACAGTAAACGCTCTGCTGACTGAGCCATCTCTCCATCCCTAAGTCTTTTCTTTTTGTCTATGACTTTTTGTTACTTTCAACATTTCTGTAAGTATAATAACATGTAAAAACAAATGGTTTATTAATCCCATGAATGTTAAATTATACTTGATTTATATCATACCATCAAATTCATACTTCTTCCAAACACTTAAAAGATCTCCTAACATATAGGAGTTGTGGAGAAGCCAACATCAGAAGATAATCTCTTGACTGTTAAATACCAAATGCTTCATTCCAGGATTAAGATAGCCTGGACTTAAATGAAATATGTTTTCTTAGAGTCAGTAGCCTTTCGAGTTTCCATCTCTACTATTTATGCATGAGTTGCAGAAAAGTACAGAAATAGAGTTGAACCACAGGAGAAAGGAAACACTTAAACAGGTGAAGGAAATGGTTCAAGACTTGAAAACTGAAATACAGACAATAAAGAAAATGCAAACTGAAGGAATGCTGGAAATAGAAAGACTGGACAAATGATCAGGAACTACAGACACAAACATAACCAACAGAATACAAGAGATGAAAGAGAGAATCTCAGGCACTGAAGATAAACTAGAGGAAATAGATTCATCAACCAAAGAAAATCTTAAAGACAACAAATCCCTAACACAAAACATCCAGGAAATGTGGGACACTATGAAAAGTCCAAACCTAAGAATAATAGGCATAGCAGAAGGCAAAGAACCCCAGCTCAAAGGTGCAGAAAGCATATTCAACAAAATCATTGAAGAGAACTTTCCCAATCTGAAGAAGGACTTGCCCATGAAAGTACAAGAAGCATACCAAACACCAAATAGACTGGACCACATACTAGGCAACATAACAAACCTCAACACATTAAAAAAAAAATTGGAATAGTCCCCTGTATCGTATCAGACTACCATGCTTTAAAGTTGTAATTCAACAACAACACAAATTACAGAAACCATGCAAGCACATGGAAACTGAATGATGTGCAATTGCATCATACCTGGGTCAAAGAAGAAATAAAGAAAGAATTAAGGACCTCCTAAAATTTAACAAGAATGAAGACACACCTGAAAGCCTTATAATAAAAAGAAGCAAACTCACCCTGGAGGAGTAGATGTCAGGAAATAATCAATTTGAGGGCTGAAATCAATAAAGTAGAAACCAGGAAAACAATACAAAAAAATCAATGCAACAAAGAGTTGGTTTTTCAAGATTAACAACAAGATAAGCAAACTCTTATCAAAACTAACCAAAAAGCAGAGAGAGAACATGCAAATTAAGAAAATCAGAAACAAAAAAGGGGACATAACAACAGACACTGAGGAAATCCAGACAATTTTGAGGTCATACTTTAAAAACTTGTACTACTCACAGTTTGAAAATTCAAAGGAAATGAACAAATTTCAGGATAACTATCATTTACCAAAATTAAATCAAGAACAGAAAAACAACTTAAATATACCTTTAACCCCTAATGAAATAGAAGCAGTCATCAAAAGCCTTCCAACCAAAAAAAAAAAAAAGAAAAAGAAAATCCCATGGCTTCAGTGCAGAATTCTACCAGAAATTCAAGGAAGAGCTAATACCAATACTCCTCAAATTGTTCCACACAATAGAAACAGAAGGTCCATTACCAAGCTCTTTTTATGAGGCCACAATCACCTTGGTACACAAGCCACACAAAGACACAACTAAGAAAGAAAACTACAGACTAATATCTCTGATGAACATTGATGCAAAAATACTCAATAAAATACTGGCAAACTGAATCCAAGACTGCATCAGAGAAATCATCCACCATGTTTCATCCCTGGGTTGCAGGGATGATTTAACTTACAAAAATCTATCAACATGATCCACCATATAGACAAACTGAGAAAGAAAAACTACATGATCATCTCCCTAGATGCTGAAAAAGCCATCGACAAAATAATTCAACACCCTTTCGTGATACAGGTTTTGGAGTGATCAGGGATAACAGGAACATATCCAAACATTAAAAAAAGCAATATACAGTAAACCAACAGCCAACATCAAACTGAATGGAGAGAAGCTTAAGGCAATTCCTCTAAGATCAGGAACAAGACAAGGCTACACGTTTGCTGAAGATGTTTATCAGCTGTAGGAGATCCTTGGTAGAGTTTTTTTTGGGTTGTTTATGTAAACTATCATATCGTCTGCAGGATAAAAGATAAACTCAAAAAAATCAGTAGCCCTACCATATACAGATGGCAAAGGGTCTGAGAAAGAAATCAGAGACACGTCACCATTTAAAATAGCCACAAACAACATATAGTATCTTGGGGTAATGCTCACCAAACAAGTGAAAGACCTATATAATAAGAACTTTGTGTCGTTAAAGAAAGACATTAAAGAAGATACCAGAAAATGAAAAGGTCTCCCATGCTCTTGGATAGGTAGGATAAACACAGTAAAAATGGGAATTTTGCCAAAAGCAATCTACAGATTCAATGCAATCCCCATCAAAACCAGCACAATTCTTCATTGACCTTGAAAGGATAATAATCAACTTAATATGGGAAAACAAAAGACCCAGAATAGCCAAAACAACTGTACAATAAAGGAACTTCAGGAGGTGTTACCATCCCCGACTTTAATTAAGCTCTAATACAGAGCTACAGTTCTGAAAACAGCCTGGTATTGGCACAAAAATAGATAAGTAGACCAATGGAATTGAATGAAAAATCCAGACATTAACCCACACACCTAGGAATACCTGATTTTTGACAAAAGAGCTAAAAGTATACAATGGGGGACATCTTCAACAAATTGTGCTGGCACAACTGGATGAGGGTGTGTAGAAGACTGAAGATAGAACCATGTCTATTGCCATTCACAAAACTCAAGTCTAAATGGATCAAAGACCTCAACATAAATCCAGCCACACTGAACCTCTTAGAAGAGAAAGTGGGAGGTACCCTTGAACAAATTGGTACAGGAGACCTCTTCCTGAACATAACTCCAGTAGCACAGACACTGAGACTGACAATTAATAAATGGGACCTCTTCAACCTTAGAAGCTTCTTTAAGGCAAAGGACACAGTTAACAAGACCAAACGGCAGCCCACAGACTGGGAAAAGATTTTTACCAATCCTACATCTGACAGAGGGCTGATCTCCAAAATATACAAAGAATTCAAGAAACTAGTCAACAAAACACCAAATAACCCTATTAAAAATGTGGTACAGAAATGAATAGAGAACTTTCAATAGAGGAAATAAAAAAGGCTGAAAGGCACTTAAGAAAGTGCCCAACATCCTTAGCTATCAGGGAAATGCAATCAAAACAATTTTGAGATACCATCTTATTCGTGCCAGAATGGCTAAAATTAGAAACACCAATGACAACTTATGCTGGAGAGGATGTGGAGAAAGGGGAACACTACTCCTCTGCTGGTGGGAGTGCAAACTCATACAGCCATTTTGGAGATCACTATGGCATTTCCTCAGAAAAATGGGAATCAGTCTACTGCAGGACCCGGCAATCCCCCTCTTAGGCATATACTCAAATGATCTACATCCACGCAACAAAGACATGTATCCAACTATGTTCATAGCAGCATTATTTGTAATAGCAACAACCTGGAAGCAAAATAGATTGCCCTCAACTGAAGAATGGATAAAGAAGATGTGGCACATTTACACCATGGAATACTACTCTGTGGGGAAAAACAAAACAAAACAAAAACAACAACAAAAATAAAAACAATTGAATGAAATTCAGAGGCAAGTCGATAGAACTTGAAGAAACCACTCTGAATGAGGTAACCCAGTCATGAAAAGAGGAACATGGTATGTACTCACACATATATAGATTTTAGACATAGAGCAAAGGATCACCAGCCTACAATCCACACTGCCAGAGAAACTAGGATAAAAGGAGGATTCTAAGAGATTCTTATAAGGTCCCTCACAGAAGGGGGAAGGGACAAGATCTCCTGAGCATATTGGGAGTGGGGGCAGCAGTGAGTGGAGAGGGAACTAGGAGAAAGAGAAGGGGAGGAGAGGAAAGCACATGGGACTAGGAAGACTAAGTCAGGGGAGGAATAGACTAGGGAAAAGAGAGAGAGAAAGAGAGACCATAAATGAGGGAGCCATTATAGGTTTGAAGAAACAAACTGAACCTAGAGAAATGTCCAGAGACCCACAAGACTGACCCCAGCTCACAATCTGAGCAACAGTGGAAAGGCTACTGTAAATGCCCTTCCATGATAATGAGATCAACAACTAACTTATCCACCATCATGGAGCCCTCATCTAGTAACTGATGGAAAAAGAAGCAAACACCCACAGGTAAACACTGAGCTGAACTAGAATGCAGAAAGGGAGGACAAGACCAGGTTGCAGAAACACATAGAAACAGCTGACAAGAACAAGGAGGAGCTAACAGGCCCCCAGACTGATAGCTGGAAATCTAGCATGGGACTGACTCAGACCCCCTGGACATGGGTCTCAGCTAGAAGGCCTAGGTAGTCTAAGGAACCTCAGACAGTGGAACCAGGACATATCCCTAGTGCACAAAAGGACTTTGGGAGCATATCCTCCATGGAGGGATACTGCCTTAACCTAGAGACAGGAGAGAAGTCCTAGTCCCTACTTCAAATAATGAGAGATTTAGATGACCTACATCACCTTACATGTTGGGGGGAGGGATGGGAGGATAGGGTGGTCAGGGGGCATGAGAGGGTGGGAGAGAGGAAGAAAGCAAGGGAGGGAGGGAGAGAGGGATGGAGGGAGACAGAGAGGGAGGGAGAGGGAACTGGGATCAATATGTAAAATAAAAAAGTATAAAATTGTAGCAGAGTGCTTAATCAACAATACCAACTCTAATTTGGTGTAAGAAAGATCTTTATTCTAACTATTTCAAAGTTGTTTCTCTGTATATAGTGTTTCATTTGTTGCTCCCAACAATAGGACAAGAGAATTGAGGAAAATGTGTTAGCCTATACTCCAGACAGTAATATAGGGACAATGGGGCATTTCTTAAAGATCAGTCTATTAATTAGTGGGGAGACACAACCTAGAACCTTGATCTTTGACATACTCTGCTACTTTACAAAATGTCACCTCTATTTGAAAGCTGGAAAAGACATCACTCTACTAAATTATAAAAATAAATTGAGACATATGTCATCCCTAAAGGTAAATTATGCTCTAGCCAGCTCCAAGGGGACTTGTTCTGGACACAGCTGTTCTGGGGAAACCTGGATCTGATTAATCACTGCCCAACTAGGTATTTAGATCAACTTGTTCATGGACAAGCCCAAGAGCAGATGTAACATTTTACTCCACGGGGTTTCCAAGAAGAAAGGAGTACACAGAGGAATTAATCAACAAACCCACAATAAATTATTCATTTTGAAAATATATTGTGCATGCCTTAGAAGAAAGAAGATACGACAGTTTTGCTACATGTTTTATCTCTACAAATTCCTCTTAAAAACTCCAGGTTTAAATATAGAACTAAGTGGTGAAGTGTTAAATTTTTTTTTATTATTTTATAAATCTGAAAGTAGGTCAATAACTTTACACAAACAGACATCATTAAGAAACGAAGTTCTAGTCAGGTACAGTCAAGTCAGTTGCCTCAAAGAATAATGCCCCTTCCTTTAAAGTAAACTAAAAATAATAATGATGATGATGCACATATTTCAGGGAGAGTGTTATGTGTAGATGAGTGCAGACAGCTGAAGAGACCAGAGGAAGGCTTCAGATCTCCTGGAGCTCACTTTACAAGCAGTTGGGAACTTTCAACCACTAAGCCCTCTCTCTCTTTCTCCCAGGAGACTCTTAAAGATGGATTGATCTTATAAAGAAACAGTTCAAGCATCCAGAAGTAAATTCTAAGTAATCATAAGATCCCATTCATATGATACTAAAGTAGCTAGAAAACACTGATATTTTCAGGAGAATTAAGTAGTTCCAGAAAGAATGGAAATCACAGAATCGAAGAAGACTCACTGTGCTATTGATGTTTAAAAGGATCAGGAGAAACAAATAGGCCAAATAGAAGCTTATTCAGGGAGAAATAACTTACAACATAGACAGATGAACACCAGCAGGTTCCTGGTCCCAAGGATGCCTTCACATGCTCTCCTGTCCCTGTGCTGCAAGCAAGAGAGCTCTCTGAGCCCCCTCCTCAGACTTAGTTCCCCCAGGTAGAGTCCAGCCCTGTCTCTACCCCCAATGGCCATGGTCTATGCCACAGGTGTGGACACAGTGAATATCTCACTACAATGTGCCACGCTAGTAGCAGCCTCTAGACTGCTTTCTCTTTCCTGATGTCCTCAAAGGTGTTGCTCATGCAAGAACTCACCTAAAACTATGTTTCCTAGGCAGGCTAGGCACTCACCTCCTATCCTTGCAAGATTTGTATAAATTATCATTCTTAATAGTGTAGTCAGTTATTTTAACTTTGGTGACTTGTCAGCATGTGTTCCGGTTTACCCAGGATTAGTTTTCTAATTAGACTCATGGAAGACTATTACGGTTTTCTTATTTCTTACACCTGAGAAGAGGCTCATTGGTAATGCCTTGTTGAACACACCATTAAAATAAATGCTACTAAGAGCTCTGGGTTCTAGAAGAGCTCATTATGTACATGAAGATAAAGGGGATGATAATAAAGACAAACACTAAAAATGCTGTGGTGGCAACTATAATCATAAACATGCTTTGTTATTATTAACTGATCAAAGCTTATTAATAATATATTCTTGCAGAAAGAAATAAGGAAAATGCTCCATTTAGGATAATTTTTAAAAATGGGAATATGCGTGATCAAAGAAGAGAAAAAAATCCTTGAAACAGGATGTTGAAAAGGGAAATGAATGAATTTCACGATATGGGATGATGGGAAGACCTTCCAAGTTCCAGGATTGGCAGAATTAATAAGGTAAAAAATGGTTATACTACCAAAATTAATCTGTAGAATTAATGCAATGCCTATGAAAATTCTGAGGTCATTTTTTGTAAATTAAAAAAATATTTTTAAGAATTCATATGGAACCACAAAATATTGCTAGTAGTTAAAGCAATTCCAAGAATAAACACACTGCTGGAGTACTACAGCAACTAGCCTCAAAATATTCTACAATGCTGTAATGGGAAAGACAGTCTGGAACTGTCTTAAACATAGACAGTAAGATCAACAGAATTGAATCAAAGATCAAGAAATCTAACAACAAACCTCTGCACACTTAGTTTTTGACAAAGGTGGCAGAAACATATATTGGAAAAAATGGTGCTAGCAAACTGGATATCTACCTGCAAAAGAATCAAATTAGATTCATAGCTTTCACTTTTTACAAAGATTAAAAAGGATCAAAACACCCTTCATAAAAAAAATAAAATACTGAAACTTAAACCATAGAGAATGTTCTTCAAAACATTGGGGTAGGCAAAAACTTTCTGAAGAGAACACCAATAGCACAGGTACTAGCCCCAACTATCAAAAGATGGGATTGCACAAAAATAAAGATCTCTGTACATCAAAAGGAACTATCATCAGAGCAAACAGACAACCCATAGGATGGGAGAAAGTCTTTAACAGCTGCACTTCATACAAGGAGATAGTATCCAGAATTTATAAAAAATTGCTGCAATGAAATACCGAGGAAATAAAATGTAAGTCAATAAATGGGCTAAGGATTAGAATAGACAGTCTTTTCCGAATAAACACAAATAGCCAATAACTATTCATAAACAGTTTTCAATATCCCTAGCTATCAGAGAAATGCAAATGAAAACTACTCTAAGACATCACTTCACCCTGGGCAGAATGAATAACATCAAGAATTCTGATAACAAATATTGGAGAGGATATGGAGAAAGAGAAACATGCTGCCTACTGATGGGGATATAAATTAATATAGCCATTATGGAATTCAATTTGGAGATTCCTCAAAAAGTTAAAACAGAGCTAGACCATCATTCAGCTGTTTCACACATGGGAATAGACCCAGAGAATACTATGTGCTATTACAGAGATGTAAGCATCCCATGTATATTGCTGCCTTGTTCGCTAAAGCAAGGAAATGGAATCATCTTAGGTATCCAACAGGTGGATGTATAATAAAGATCTGATACATTTATAAAATGGTATACTATCTGTTCTAATAAAAAAAAGAAAGCACAAAATCTACAGGAAAATGGATGGACTTAGAATATTAAGTGAGGTCACACAGTCTCAAAAAATAAAAAAAGAAATGCATGTTCTCCTTCATAATGTAGATCCTAGACATGTATGTATATGTGCATGTATAAACAAATGCACATGTGATTACAGTATAATATGCAGGAAGAACAAGAAAATGTAAGTATTAGATTAAGGATGAACTCAGCAATGGGCACACAGGTCATGAAAGAGGAATAAAGCTGACTGTTTTTTCTAGTTTTAACTCTGTCACTGATTTTTCCATTTTTGTGTGAACAAGTAATAAAATATATAAAAATATAATTGATAATGAAACTGGTAAATCCATGGTGAAGCCCCATGGTTTCAGAATGACTACCCTAACTATATTGAATAGTGAATTGAGATAAATGTATGGCTTTTGGATCTGGTTAATATCACTGAATGATATTTTCTTTTTAAGTTCTTTACAATAACGTTTTCTTTTAAAAAAATTGGCAAAATCTATTCATATACATTAAATCATTTAGGAGGAATAGTCACAAATCTAAAACTTACTTCAGGCACTCAGGCGGGCAGCTCATAACCATACATAGTGGTGAGTTAAGAGGCAATACAGCTAAAAAATTGTCTTTAAAAGTCACTGTGAGTCAGGAAAATAGAAGATCATGATCTTACATGTACCCTAAGTTTGTCTAGCAGTAAAGGGTAGTGGCCATGACGCACATGCCAGGGACACTGTAGGCAAAGTGAGTAGAGAGAAGGGATTACAACAATGGGAGGACTATCATCTAGGAACTCCAGGACCAAACGCCACAGAGGTACATCAGATTGAGGTGGGGTTTGCTGCAGGTCATAAACTAAAGTAACCAAACGGCTAAACTAGGGTTGCATGCATTGTGAATCTGAGTAGAACTCCAAAGTCTGTGATCTGGGGATTCAATCAATTAGCACTGTCCCCCAAGAACCCAGTGTCTTCTCTTAGCCTGTTGGCTTGTTATCCCTGGGACCCCTTGTTAACCCTTTTGTTGTAACACCCTTGTCTTCAAATGTCCCATCCTCCTTCAAAACCAGACAACCATTAGGAAAAATTCAAAAGTAAGCCTACCATTCTCCAAGAGAACCCAACAGATGCCTTTGTCTTCAAGAAAAGAAAATTATCTTTGGGACATGATGGGAGATGTCATTTCTTTTATTGGTTAATGAATGAAGCACTGTTGGCCAATAGGAAGGCAAAATAGGAGGGACTAGGAGACAAGGAAGATTCTGGGAGATGTAGTAGTGGAGGTTCAAGATTTAGAGATTTGAGAGAGAAGAAGGTCCAGACCCTCTCTCTGGTAAAATAAGACCACATGGAAACACTCAGATTAATAGAAATGGGTTAATACTTAAGACAGAGCTAGCCAATAAGAAATGCTAGTAAAAGGCCAACAGCTTTATAACTAATACAGCATCTCTGTGTGTTATTTGGGGCTGACGGGGCAATGGGATCACTGCACTGAAACTACTGGTAACAGGGACACATAGTCACATTTCAGAAGATTTCCTGAAGGACTAGATCTATGGTATGAAGATGAAGCCTTGGGTCTAGACAACACCCTTGGTAACAAGTGTATGACATGCATAAGCGTGCATTGCTCTCCAACTTCTAGCTCTGAAGGAAGTTCCTATTCTCTTTATTAAGGGACCAACTACTTGTGGTGAGAGCTCAAACCAAAGAGAGTGTTTCTCACTAGTGATCACTGATCATTTATAGGCCAAAACATGGGATAAGAATAAACTATCTCAGCTAGGTCCTGAAATTAGGGAATGAAAAGAAACGTATGAAAATACTCAGCCGTTGTGAAAATTAAAGATAAAAGACATAAAAAACCCAAACATGATGAATATGTTTCAATATTTCCCCACAGCCTGCTATGCTATGACCACCCTTCTACCTCTGTTGTGCATATGCAGATAGACCACACTATCCAGCACTTCTGTGGATAGAAAACATAAGGGAAATGACACCTTCCTAGCTTTATCCAACCTGAACAAGTGAACACTTCTCCCGCTATTGTTCTTTATAAAGATTCTAATTGAATAATCTCTGGGGAAAAGTTGAATTCTTAAATCCACAGAGAAATTGCAATTAATTCTCTTTCTACATTTCAGCATCCTGGGTTACCTGTTACTTAAGATTTTCTCAATGAATAGCACCAAAGAGCACTTCCACAAAAATCAGTAAAACACACAACGCTTAGTGCCTGTCAGAGACACCATCAATATGTGAATATATTACCATTCCATGAAGTTTCAGCTGCCAGCTACGGAGATGAGCAAGATAAATCACCAGCGTCATCTTAGTCTTTAAGAGGTACCTGTTCCTACTGTCGTGAAAAATTCCTTCTCTCATGTGATGGAGTTTACCCTGTAAATTAAATCTCTCAAGTAATGGAAGAAATAACCCATGATACTGGTGAGGGAAATTAAATTAAAGTCACTAATAGCAGGTCAACCCAGTCTGAGCAGAGGTAGCAGAAGTGACCACATGAATGAAAAGCAGGTCTTCTCCAGGCTGTGACAAGTGCCTGCCAGGTAGGTGACAAGCTTTCATCTAGCTGGTGAGCAATTCTCAGTCCAGACACTAACATGTTTATAATGCAGCTCGACCCCCATCTTTGCCATCCCATGTCAGCATTGTTGAGGAGTATGCTCTAATTCCCCGCGAAGGCCATTAGGAAGAGTTTAAAAAAAAAAGAGGATGGCTGTTTTGAGGGTAAATCAATTTCCCATTGCCTAGAAACCTTTCTGGCCAGAGCAGATGACCTTTAGAAACAATACGAATCACAGACCTATACTTAAATACCTTATTTTCTAAAGTGCTCAAAGGAAACAGAAGTAAAATTGTGCTATACAGTTCAACGGTGAGGGTAGCCAAAACAAAAGGAGTTATTTTCACCTTGTTGTCCAGGCCTGGAAAGCACACTATTGCCAATGACCAAATAACCTGCAATGAGAGAAAGTTTATGTGATGTCTTCCTCTTCTGGGCCTCCTCTCTGATTTATTTCCTGACATCCAGGAAGAGTCAGTGAACATAGGATATAAACATAATAAGCAAGTTAATGATGCAGCTGCTGCACATAGGGATGAACACAGGATAGAGTATGATGGGAAGGAAGAACTATATGATGACACCAGAAAACTCACTGATGTCTGTCTGATGCATGCAGCACGATCTAATCTATTAATGGATGTTTGCTATAGTCTCAAGTTATAAATAGTATGGGCACAGTAAATGCTACCTTTAAAGCCTGGAAATGTCAACATTGCCTAAAATACGGTTACAGGAATCATTTGAAATGTGCAATAAAGTTGTTGTATATCTAAGGTGATAATATTGTACTTATTGCATGAAGCTTTTGCTAAATTTAATGCCCTTAGAGCCACTGCTTTGCAAAGAGAAGTTACCATTTCATGCTCACTACTCATTGCTTTGGATAGTACATACAAAGTGTTGATTATAATAGTCATTATTTTCAAAATTTTTCCTTAAAAGTAGAAACTAACATGCATATGATCCCAACAGTAGAGAAACAGTAGCGTCAAGAAGCTCAAAGTCATCCTTGAAGACATGACAAGTTTTTCAAGGCCAGTCTGGGAAACGTGAGACACCCTGACTCAGGAAAAGAACAAATAAATAAGGAAATCAAAAAGCAGCATGGGAAAAAAGTCACCCATCAACAGTTTATTTTATACTGCTAACACAAAGTTTATTTGTTCCTATAGAAACAAAAATAAAATTATCTTTTCATTTTTAATATTTCAGCCTTTGCAAGGTTAGCCAAGAAAGGCATAAGCTTTGGGTTCTGATACCATGCTTCCCAGGTGTGTGGAGTCAAATCAAAACCCAGAAGCCTTTGAGGGAAAATAAGAAAAATGAATTAGGAGAGCTGAAACAGTGTGTAGTACATTTGAAGGGTTACACAATCGCATTTTAGAAAAGATGTGTCCTATAAACCCTTCTAATGCAGGGAAGCTGGCCAGAGGGGCTTCGGGGTATAACAAATCTGTGGCCAAATCATACATAGGCAGTGAGTTCTGGTTTCCGCCAGTTGCCAAATCACCACATTACAGGGTTGTGATTCTTGCTTCTCTGAGTTCTGTTTTCATCAACAAAGAGAAATTATTTCCTTAAAAATTCCTCTGAATCCACTTAGAATTTTAAAAGGTCATATTGGGTAAACTGGAAAAATTCATTATTTTTATAGCTGATCCATATATTAGCAATAAACAAACTAGAGTTGTAAATGCGAGTTGTATGAAATATAAATGGGCCTATATTTAGTCCTAAACATGCACACAGTAATTAAAAGCTTTCCAAATCCAACCAACTACTTTCCTATGTTTTACCCAAAAGAAGGAAGAAAGGGGTTCCGGTTTAGTAAGGATAACAGAATTTCTTCAAATGATCCATTTTCGATTACTCTTCTATTTTTATCAAAATAAAAAACTGAGACTGGAGATCTTACACATCTTAGCTTGGTTTTCTTAGAATAGCATGTCTTGCCTTTCATGTGGGAAAAAGAAATCTCTAAGTCTGAAGTGTGAGGTTCAACCAAATCAGCAACACTAAAATAATATAAAATGTAGAAGATAAGGTCTTCTTTCTTTCTATACTTTTTTTCTTTGTCTATTAATCATCCTGCCCCCCTCCCGCCTTAGCCAAACAAAACTGGTTAGCCTTAACTAAACAAATTTTTAAAATAAAAAGCTCTGAATTAAAAAATCATTATTGACATTTGGCTTACTTTCGTAATAGCTACTTAATTTAGGAACAAAAATGTACTGAATAGAAAAGGTTTTATTCGGCGTTATGTTATACATTGTTTATTATCTCACTTCTAACTTCAGCTTTTCTTATAAACCAGCATCAGTGCCATTCTTACACTGTTTTCCATAAAGCAGAAAAAAAGCATACTCACTATCACAGTATAACTGGATCATCAGTCATTTTCTTCTCTGTGTTTTCTTAACTCAAATGTCTCTACATTGTGTAAAACATTAAAACAAAAAGGACTACAAAATAATGTTGAGTCTTACCACTAATTTAGAAGAGGGATTATTACACTATTCTCTGATAGCATTTCACTTTAAATTTTTACTAGGTAATTTGAGGTTAAATATTTGTCAGTTTATTACTATTAAATATAAAATATACCGATTCTAGTAAAAGTATAAAATTAACAACATTATATTAAAGAGAAATGCCTTGAAATTTCAATTAGCCTTTCATTTGATGCATCAACTATGTATTTAATGGAAAAATAAAACATACCCTATTGTAAGGCTAAGATGGGTAAATCAATTTGATCTTTCCTTCATATAAATTCAGTATTATTAGACAGACTAGATGACAGATTTGTTGAGTAAGAGTAGCAGTTAAGAATAGACAAGGTAGCATTCTGTTCAGCTGACCAAAGCCAAACAAAAAATTCAGAACAGGAGTAAAATGATTATCCTGACTAGAATTAATTTATGGGCAACCAGTTTGCAATCTAGATTTTTCCATTTGGCATTAAACTCAAGCATTTCAAACTACTTTATTCATGTCTGGTGACACTTGTTGACACATGTATTGGATGGCCAGACACATTTGCACACATTCATCTCCCATTAGACAAAGACTAGTTATTAATATGGGCAATATATGATTATATAATAATTTAAAATTTTTTAGTTGGTAAAATTACTTGTATTCCTCAAGAAATACTTTCATAAATAACATAAATAATATCTAAATAAAACTCTGGCAGACTATTTCTTAGTTATAGCCAATGACGTAGCCTTTGAGGATTTCCTTTTAAAATTTTTAAATCATTGAACTTAATTAGATATTATCAGTAGCCACTTATTTTATTCCAGACACAAAACTTACACTATTATGTGAGTTTTTTTGTTCATTTACTAATTTATAATTTGAAATATAATTATTGATTCATATGAGCTCATGTAACCCATAGGGCCTAACCATTATATATAAAACTTTATCAATAGGAACTTCTTGCCACATGAAGCAGTCAATCTAATTTTATGGCAACTCTTTGTGCTGATTAATTATTTGATATTTATTCCTCTAGTGCAATTGAAATACGTCTCAGTCAATAGCCTCCTGAGAAACAAAACCAATATGATATGCTTATACTTGTGGATCTCAATTGCAAATAATGATTTAAGGAGATAGATCAACACAGAGAGAAAAGGGCAGGAATAGACATAGAGATAAAGAATGATTATTGTATGATACTTATTATCTCACATGATTATCAGAAGTCTCACAATCTGATGTTTATAAAATAGAGACCCTGAAAAGCCAGTGGTATTATTCCACATGAAGGCCGGAGAGGCACATGAGCCAAGTACATAAGTCTCAGTCCATAAACTGAGTCAGAATCACAGTTGTCCCAGATCAAAAAGAAGTAGCCCAGTTCTGGGAAGGAAGGTACTTTTTCATTCACCTGCCTCTTTGTTCTACTCAGGTCATCAATGAGTTGGTAACACTCATCTGCATTGGTTGCCCAAAAGCTGATTCTTAATCTAATGATTACAGTACTAATATCTTCTGCAAATACTCTAGTAGACACACCCCAAACTGATGTTTTATCAGCTAATTGAGCATGCCAAAACCGATTCATTATGCCACATGAAAAAAAAAATTTGATCATTCAATATAATGATTTTCTGTCACAGACAAGAAACTAACTTTACCTGACAGCCTTCCTGTATTCCTCTGGGGATAGTAATTTAAAATATTTCCACACAGTAACTATGATGAACTAGTCCCTGTTCAAAGTATAGGGGCAGGGGCCGTAGGGGACCTGATGCCAGGATTGTGACATAGTCAGAGGCAAACACAACACAAATGAGAAATAGAAACTTAGTGATGTAATTAATAGAGCATCATTGGCCACTAGAGTTGGTGTCAGCAAATGCCTCTCCAAAGATATAGACACTGAGTCCTGAAGTACCCAGGAATGAGAAGATGAACAAACAGGAGGGGAGGAGGAAGGGATAGGGAAGAAAGAAATTAGTAAAAGAAAAGAAAAACCAGTATGAAGAAAGCCCCATGAACAGCTTAAACAGAGAGCAACTAACATGTCTAGGGTGGCAGGAAATGGGAGGTTGTTGAGACACTCAACTGAGACATGGGTTGATTCCAATCGCCATAGGGCTATGTCAGGCATAGGTCCAGTTTGTGTTTCTTCACATTACAGGTGGTTAATTTACATGACACGACATCTGTTTCAAAGGGTCCTCTGCTAATGTCTTAGCAGTAAATCTATGAGGAGACAGAAACACAGCCAGAGATTGAATGTTGCAAGATATAATGATGGGTTGGCAGACGAGGTGCCAGAAGTAGAAGGGATACATTTTTGGCAAAGAGAATACACTTTACTTGCTAAAGATCTGAATGTGGAAAGTGAGAGGCAACAGAAATATCGATTTCTCATAGAATTCTTTCCTTGAGAAACTCATCACCACCCCCATTATTGTTTGGCAGCTTTTCATCTTCATACCAAATGCTTGCATCAGCTAGTTGCAAGGAAAGAGATTTATTTAGTTCAAAGTCTAAACATCATAGTACAAGCTCTGTGACCAGTGCTACCTCTCGGCGGTGTCACCTCATAGCCTGACACCAATGGCAGGGGTGTGTTTTAGGAGCACTGTGCAGTCTCAGCTTGCTCCTTTTATATAATCTCTCTCTCTCTTCCTCTCTCTCTCTTTCTCTCTCTCTTTCTCTCTCTCTCTCTGTCTCTCTCTCTTTCTCTCTCTCTTTCTCTCTCTCTCTTTCTCTCTTTCTCTCTCTCTCTCTCTCTCTCTCTCTCTCTCTCTCTCTCTCTCTCTCTCTCTCAGTACAGCTTCACTGAGAACCAAACATTTCTATATGAATCCGGGGGGGGCTTAGAAAATTAAACCATAGTCAAACCATATCAGTAGGTAACACTATTTATTAAAATGAAAAAAAAAATACATGAAGAAACTAGTTTGGGTTAAGGAAAGAAAGTAGAGCTCTGCCTTGAAACACAACAAGCCTATGGTTCCTTGTAGACATCCAGGGAGAAGATGGCATTAGATATGTGATGGTATCATTGTCAATACATGTTGTGGTCAGGGTACTGATACTGGAAATAGTCGCCAGCTAAAGAGTAGTAAAGAAATGGATCAGAATGCTGTTACTAAGGGACAATATGTAGTTAAAAGTCAAAATAGGAGGCAAGCAAAGACATATGGTCAGGTCCTAATATAAACTTAGCCATGCAAAAGGAAGAAGTCAAGGGATCTGACAAGGAATCTGGAGTGGAAACACAGTAATTAGAAGGCGGGAGAAGGAAGTGCTCAGGTCTGCAGACCGCTGCTAAGGTGCAGTGAGGTAAGTAAGGTCGGAGAAGTTAAGCATTGACGTTGGCAGTCAGTCAGTCCCCCAAGAACAGCAGAGGTAATAACCAGGATGAATTATAGAGGAGAAGGGATTCCGCATGGAAGGTGGCGATACAGAACTCTTCCGATAAGCTCTATTGTGAAGACAAAGACCAGAGCAACAGCAGCAGGCGTGGGGAGGGGTGGGGTTTGTCTTGCTGCTTTTGGCACACGCCTTTGTGACTTTACCTGGTGATGGATTTGGCACCTATTCTCCTCAGCTTGACCAAATGTCAGATTATTTTCCTCATTCTTGTCTCTGAACGTTTCATAACCTCACAGCATTTTATTTTAAACAAATACATGTAATCATAAATCTGTATTGAGTTTTGTTTTTAAGATCGGAGTCTTTTTAGGTGACCTAAATAAAATGGCCAAATAGTGGGAGAAACAGAGCGCCAACTGGATAGCTCTTGTCACTAAGAGCCCCAGGCAAGGAAGCACACCAAGAAAACAATCCCCTCTAAATCAACATGATCAAGGCCCCTGTGAGCTCACAGAGACTGAAGCAGCATGCACAGCCTGCACTGGTCTCCACCAGGCTCTCTTCCTACACATCATGTCTTCAGTTCAGTTGTCATGGGATTCCCGAGTGTGTGGAGGACTGGGTCTCTGATCCTTGTGCTTTCTCTTGGGCTCTATTCCTTCGGTTGTTTGTTTTGTCCCATTCTGATATGTTAATTTCTCTTTTATCTTATTTTATTTTAGTATTATTCCTTTGAAGCCTGATTGTTTTCTAATGAGAGATAGGAAGAAGGTAGATCCGGATGGGAGGGTAGGTGGGGAGGAACTGGGAGGAGTAAGTGAGTGGAAAATGTAATCAGGATATATTATGTGATTAAAAACAGTAAAACTGTATAGACTCTTACCTGTAGTCAGTGTATAGTATAGAGACCTAACATCATATACAGGTAACACATGAAAACAATAGGCTCTTATGGCTGGAAGAAGAATTAAATAAGTGTGCCCAATTTGGTTGGATGGATGGATGGATGGGTGGGTGGGTGGGTGGGTGGGTGGGTGGATGGACAGACAGACCAAGGCCACTGAAGCCATGCAGCCCAGTGAGGTCAGGAAGCATACCCAGAATCCTGACTATAACACTGGGTACATGTGCATATTTATTTCTATATGCACAGCATTGCACATGTGCCTATAAATGCATGTATAAACACACGTGCATGCATAAAATTAAAATCAAAACTTTAGATGATTTTTTTTCTTTTCTTCAGTCTCAACAAAACAGCTCTCATTATATGGGACTTGCATAAAGTAAAAATGTTGAAGTTGAAAACCAGAGGCTGCACACTTCCACCAGCTTGGTCCTGTGTCCAAAATGTTTTTCATCTCCAAAGCTGCCATTTACTGAACAATAGGATTAGAGTTTGTTTGTATCCACCTCCATTTTAAATGCTTTGACTCTGAAAGATATTCTAGAGAGATGAAAGAACATTAATGTTTATAATGGAAGATAAAGACCTGTGCTGCATGGTTTGGGGCTTAGTGTCATGGCTAAAGGTGCACAGCCTTTGGTCAGACTGTCTGAGTTAAAATCTCAATTATACACCTGCTTGCTGAGTGTTTGGGTGAATTAACTGATCTCGCTGAGCTCCAGATGCTTCTTCCCTGAAGGTAGAATGACACCTGCATCACAGAGCTGTGGCAAGCAGCAATTGTGATGCTACTAAAAAAAGCCTTTTGGAACAGGCCTGATACAAAGTTAGTGCTCAACAACATTAGACCTTATTATCATTATCAGCCCCACTATAACTGGCAAGGAGCATTAAGTCAAGAGCAGTTATGCACTCTGTGTATTCCAATAAATTTTATATAGTGTAGAAAAGTTTAATTACTCTCAGGGTGGGAAAAGTATCAATATTGCAAGAATGTAAAATAATTTTTGACTCAAGCCTGTTCTGCTTATTCTAGACAAATTAACATGGTGATCTTCTCTGTATTCTTTCCTGTGGTATCTCAAGTTTGTTCAAATTAAGACTCTGGACCAGTCAAGTGTATTATTTTACATTTTTAGCTTTACTCGTTTATGTATTGTGGTGTGTGATTTATGGTATATGCACATGTTTGCACATGCACACAGGCATGTGACAGTGTGTGTACTTGTGTGGAGGTCAGAAGTAAATGTAGGATGTCGTTTTTCATCATTCTCCACCTTATCATTTTACTGAGCCTGGAGCTCACTCATTTGTGAAGACTAGCTGGCTAACAACCCCCAGAGATCCTTCTGTTTCTGACTCCCCAGCACTAGGCTCCCAAGCACGTGTCACCAAGTACTGGGAACCCTAGTTCAGGTCTGTATGCTTGTACAGCAAGCATTGTAATGAATGAGCTGTCTTCCCAAAACCTGTCCAGTATTAGATTTAACTTCCCAAATTTTTCTTACCCAATAGCAAACCCATCTTAAGCCTGAATTAACACCACCATGTTCATGTAATATTTAAGAAACTCAATCACAAAGATCATACAGTGAAAAAATATTAATTGTCTTCATTAAAGATTAGAAAGCCAGTTCCTTGACAGAAGGGAGGTAGTATTTTTCTGGGATCATGGGTATCCAAAAGAACTGTTTGATAGAGCTGGAAATGTAAATGTGCTTACACACCAAATATGATCATGGGCACTTCCAACAACTGAAGGCATCGTAAAGTCACACCAAAGTGGCTATATGCCTAGAGCATTCTAATCCAGTATGGCTGCCACCAGAGACAACGCCCCTCATGACCACTTGATTCTCTCCCAACCCTTTTAGTTCATTTATAATATGACAACGTAAAGCAGTTGCACAAGATTGGAACAATAAAATTAGATGGAGTAAAAGTGAATGGATAGCTGATTATAAAGGACCTCACAAGTCAAAGAATTAATGTGAGTGTGTTGTTGTGGTTTCTACCAATGGAATACCATGGTCACCTGAGCATCACAGAGAGAGCTCCAAGACTCCCCCTTTTCTATCCATCTGCATCCACAGCTGTGACCTTGTGCTGATAGACTTTTAACTTCGAATCACTTCAGGCAAAGTCCCAGCTGCCATCATAATCCTTCCTCACTACCACTTCCAGTCAGCCCGTGGCGTACTATTCCTTCAGACAGCGTTGCTTTCCCGAAATCCCCCATTTCATAAAGCCCAAACCATGCTCAGTATAGCACCAAGGACATGAAGACGCACCAAACTTGGCCCTTTCCCTATGATCACCTCCATTCTTGCCAAAATGGGGATATTTCCTGAACTTCTGTGGAAATAGACATAGACATAGAACTAAGCAGACATAGAAGACCATTTTAAATTTACTAAGATTTAGATGGTTCAGCTAAAACCTAGAATTAAAACCTCTAAAATCCCTTCTCTAAATCCAACTGAGTATCTTCAGGCCATTGCAGCCATTGGCATGTGTTTGTATGCTTGTTTCTGACATCTTTTCAAATCAGAGCAAAGAGATTCTCTCAGAGAAAGGAAGCAAGTGGACAAAGGGGACTCTAATCCCCTCTCCATCTTGCTCTCCAGCCATGTCACCAGGTCTATGAGCATTAGAGTGGGAATGTTACCGATTTATAGTGGGATGCTCCCAATGCTGGTTGAGAACGAACAGGAAGGGCTGCTGCCTGCCTCATTTCTACCTCCCAGTGGGATGTCCGTCCTCACGGAGTAACAGGAAGAAAGGAGTTCTCAGCGGAATAGACAAGGGCCTTTTTGAAAAATAAGAACCAAAAGGCACCGGGCAGCGCTGGTCCATGCCTTTAATCCCAGCACTCAGGAGGCAGCAGCAGGTGGATCTCCGTGTGTTCGAGGCCAGCCTGGTATAAAGAGCAAGTCAGGAAAGCCAAAGCTGTTACACAGAGAAACTTGTTTTGAAGAAAAAAAGAATCAAAGGTCATTATCCAGTTATTTTGCACATTATTTGCTTCTTTTAGGGCCAATCTTCAGATTTTAGGAGAATATGTTTAGACAATTTCATGCAGTTATCAGTTGCAAGCTAGTTCACAAGTTAGTACATTGCAAGTGATACTTAAAGATTTTAAAATATTTCTTTTCTATATAATGGTACAACAGTTCCCAATGTTTGTAAAACACCTCTTCAACGTAACAGCGGTGTGTGACTTTCTCATCTACACCCTTCATGGGCATTCTCACAAACCATCTGGAACTCTATTAATATGGAAGTCATATTCACAGAGCTAGTGATAATACTTGCTGAGCATGAGAGCATTCCCCCTCGGGGAGCTGGGAAAGAGGGGGGATGGAGAGAGAGGGAGAGAAAGAGACAGACACAGGATTATGGTGAATAAAATATACAATCTTCTGTTCAATCAAAATCAAATCTCATCAGAAGCAAACCCCCTCAGAAGCACAGTTTGAATTGCCCATGTTGGTTTTGAGAAAGGCATTCTGGAACTGTTACAATTAATCTCCAGCAGCATCAGCTAGCCTGTTAGACACTGGTCCCTGAATCTTTCAGCGTGGTGTTCTGCTCCCGAAGGATGCTGGACTCCCCACCCGTTAAGCCTCTGCTTCCATTGAGCCTGCCACTCAGTATCATTTACAACCACCATTCGGGAGCATTCAAGCCATTACTTATACTAATTTCAAATATACTGGGACTTAGTCCAATCTTCAAAACGTACTGTTTCCTAAAAGAACCTCTTAATGTGTCATCGGAAGACTAATTGTCTATAAAAGAATAATTGTGCCGTCCCAGGGCACAGTGCAAGTTTAATCTGAAATAACAAAGCAAATTTAGCTCCCAACCATAAAAAAGCTGAAAGTCTTTTGAGGAGAGGAAAAATAAGCACAATTTGGAGCAGAATTCGGCCCACTGCCTTATCATTGTTGGATTCTTTGTGGAGAAATATAACACGGATTCTAATAACACGTGAACTTAATTTTTCTACTTTGAATTCACAAGATGAATATAAGCATCTGATGCCTTCCCACATCTGCAGATGTGAAGTGGTCACATCAGGATTTCTGTAAGAGAATGTGAAGTCATTTTCTCCAACCCTGGGACAGAAATAGGAAATTCTAGATTCGTGACTGCAAAGTGACAAGTCAAAAGCCACTTGTCTTTCTCATCCAGTCACATGAATTGCAGAGTGTGTGGGGCTGGATTGGGGATCCAATTGAAAACCTTTAGATGGAGCACATATTCCAATTGTCCAAGAACCCTCAGCTTTCTATTAATTATATTTGCTCAATTACACAGGTGGTGTTGTGTTTGTGATGAATTGGCTTTGGTGGAGGGAGGAATATTTATACAGCCTCTAAAACAAAAGTAATATTCAATTACTACCTGTCAATTCAGGCGAACTGGTCCAACGCCTTGGAAAGCAGCAAAGGCCTGTTCCGCTCAAAAAGGTCTCCCAGCTCTGGCACACATGCCCAGTTTTTCATAGTTGGTCTTTCTTTCTTTCTTCCTTTCGTTCTTTCGTTCTTTCTTTCTTTCTTTCTTTCTTTCTTTTTTGAGCTATGTTTTTCTTTTGTTGTAAATAGTAGGTAATGGTTGCTTATCCAAAAATCATCTCATGATGAACTTTTGGAGTAGCAAAACAGAAATGCAAGAACAATGTACAGTTTCCCCTGTGCAGTAGAACCACTGCCCTGCCCAGTTGTTTCCCTCAGTTATTATGCACATTTTATATTGATTTTTATGTTTCTGTGGTGATAATAACGGTTTCATCTTGTCTTTAAATATCTCTTAAGAGATTTAAACACGGTTTGAGATGATACCTTTTACATTTTAAAATCATCTTCTTACTATAAAGTTCCAGAACCAAGATTGTGGACAATTATGAGACTTTCAATAAATATTAATAGATTTTCATAAATATTAGAACACTCTCAAGGGTGCGATTAGAAGGTCATTGTAAACATGCTGACCCCGGATAGTATCATTTCCTAAAATCTCATAATAGATGGTATGAAGAGGTACATTTCTGAGCTATTTGCTTTTAAATTTGACCTTATGTTACTCTCCATTTTTTCCTTTGGTTCTCTTCCCATTCAAGGCATTGAAGGTTGAGTAAAACTTCTAAAGCCAACAATCCCAACCACTTTATTTAAATATCTAGAAATTAGAGATCAGAATCATGAAATGATTTGCTAGATTATACTTTTGCCTTTGTCTTAAGTTTTATCACTGGAGTGACCCAAGATTCCCATTCATAAATTCCAGCTGATGGGCTAAGTTCAGGTGACTACCTACAAGGATGCCTATTGTTCAGAAGTTCTTAGTCACACTGTTGCAAAGAAGCAAGCTCCAACCAGCTCCTTATGATGGTCATAGTCACCTGTGTTCAGCTGTTCATGACAGCTTCACCTTACTTTACAATAGCCCATCATTCCAGCTGTCAGTCAGCTTGTCAAGATTCTGTGGAGAGAGAGAGAGAAAGAGAGAGAGAGAGTTGTGATATGTGATGTGTATATGTGAACAAAGATTCCACAGCATGGGTGCAGGCACCAGAAGACAATTTTGTAAACTCACTTTCCTCCTTCTCTTTATGTTCGTTTCAGGGATGAAACTCAAGTTGCCAGGCCTGAACTGTAAGCACTTTTAACCACTGAGCAATCCCACCAGCCCCATGATTCTTAATCTATTTGGTTTGACTCTATATCACTTTATTTTGGTTCTTCCTTTGGCTAATGTCCCAGGAAGTAAACATCATCTGAAAACTATTCACATGATGCAGTCTTCATTGCATCCAACACAGCCCTAGTCTCTAATCAGTACAGATGACCTAAAATATGCTGTATGATCAGCTTCCTACTGCCTCACTACCTGAGCCTCCTTTACATTTAACAATTATTTATATGCTTGTAGATTTCATTACCATCAGTAATTGTAACACAAGGTAGATGTGAAATTAAAACAACCAAAGCTTTTACAACACTGGCCCTGTCATCTTCATTCAAACAGTGTTCTCCTTAAAAACCACCTGCCAAGGTGACAAGTTCTACACAGCATCCTAGAATTCCCATTAGCAGAGGCAGAAGAAACTGTGCTCTGGTACTGAGTCCAGCAATCTCCTGGAACTCTTGAGCCCTCCAAGGGAAGTGTGTCGTATCCTCTGGTACCTTCTACTTGGGTAATAGTAGAAAAAAGTTAGCACAAAATAGATAGTTTGTGAACATAAATAACCTTCTTTACCAGTTTTTAGCATTTAAATTGTGTTAATGAACTAATGCTGCTTCCATTGAACAACAAAAGGAAAAAAAAAAAAAAAGACTATGACCTCAAATCTGTTGACCACCCAAGACCTAGCCCTTTTCACTGTCCATGAACCTCCTTCTCACAGACCCACCCACAGGTGAGATTAGTTTACAGGACAACTGAACCAATGAATACATCGTTCTAATGAACCTTTGAAAATAGGCCCAAGTTCTTTGCCTTCCCCTCATTCCCTGTACCTTAAAAATATTCTGACCTGTAAAACCCCAACCATATTCTTCTTGTGTGCTGTGCAATACTTGATTTTTAAAAATCAGACAAATGACAAATAACTAGCTCTTTGTTTTATTTAATTTTTATTGTGTGGTGTGTGTGTGTGTGTGTGTGTGTGTGTGTGTTTGTTTATAGCTTCTTTATTAAGAGGAGGCTATTCATCTATAATTACTTAAATGTAAGACAACTTTCTTACAAACTCTAAGCACTATAATTTTTCATACAATTCTCAGGCAACTTAACGGAAGCTGGAATTCATATCATTGGTAAAGGATGGTAGCTCAAGGGCACGTGTTACCTGCATTTCCAGGTCTTAGAGCCTTAACGGAAGCTGGAATTCATATCATTGGTAAAGGATGGTAGCTCAAGGGCACGTGTTACCTGCATTTCCAGGTCTTAGAGCCTTAACGGAAGCTGGAATTCATATCATTGGTAAAGGATGGTAGCTCAAGGGCACGTGTTACCTGCATTTCCAGGTCTTACAGCCTTAACGGAAGCTGGAATTCATATCATTGGTAAAGGATGGTAGCTCAAGGGCACGTGTTACCTGCATTTCCAGGTCTTAGAGCCTTAACGGAAGCTGGAATTCATATCATTGGTAAAGGACAGTAGCTCAAGGGCACGTGTTACCTGCATTTCCAGGTCTTAGAGCCTTAACGGAAGCTGGAATTCATATCATTGGTAAAGGACAGTAGCTCAAGGGCACGTGTTACCTGCATTTCCAGGTCTTAGAGCTGTACCACCAGTTTGGCCCTGACAGTTATGCTATCTCATGACACTTATAACATGTACGTGATCCTTCTGACCCAGAAAGCATTGCACACCTTACATTTTTTTGTAAATATATAAAAACCTATCCTTTGATATCAAATTACAAATGATAATTTTACTTCATCCTTTACTGGGAAAATAAAAACTGTCGAAGAACAAACAAGAACACCTACTTCTGAGCTTGCCATCTTCAACTTAGGTTCCCTTGTTAAAGGTAAAAGTCATTTTTCAAATACAACAACCTCACATCTTTGCTACTTTTAAGTTGTTAAACGCATATTTTAAATATTTCTCTATGTTAATCCCTAATGTGGTAGATATTAGCAGCTAAAGCCCATGTAGACAAAAGCTTCTTTGTGATCCCCATAATTTCTATGAATATAATGTTTCCTGAGGACAAACCTTTGAAAGATTGCCTTTCAACCCATTCCAACTGAAACTTCTTTAGCTTTTACAGCATCACAGTCTGATCATTTTTGTCATAATTCAATTTTCTTGTTCTCTGCCTTTCTCTTCATGCTATACCCATCCTATTTATTCCTTCTCTACATGTTAGGCCAACTGTTATCTCTCTGTTAGATTCGCTGTCCTGATTATTATCATAGCTTTATATTTTCCCTCCATACTTGTCACTCTCATATGCATTTGTTCAATGAACTAACCTTTAATTTGTCATCATACATCACATTTCAGTATCTGAAAACAATCATGTTCCACACTCAACGCTTGAGTCTACCTCCCAGAGCCAGTTTTGTCCTCATCTGAATTTTCAAACTAATACCTTCAAGCCGAAGACCTGGGAATTACCTCTCAATTTTTTTTGCCCTAATTCAGAATAGACTCTTCCTCTATACATTGTCTAGGCCATAGTGCTTTTTCACAACAATAGAAAAGGAACTAATAACAGAAGTAAATTAACCTCACACGCCCAACTAATCTACACTGAACTATCAATACATGTAAACAAGGTGAATACTGGAGAGAGAAAAAGAAAAGCTTAAATGTCTGCCAGTTACCCATTTTATGGGTCCTTTTGCCATTTGTTTAATCTCTGGGGAGGAATCTGAATAAGAGTCCAAAGTTCAAGTATAAAGGAAAAACTCCTTTGTCACCAGAGCCTAAATAATTTTTAAATGCTTCTTGACAGAAAAAAAGAAAAAAAAATCCCCCAAATACTTGTTTTTGTTGCTTTTTACAAAAAGTATTAAATTGGAATACATGGAAGAGGAGTGAGAATCTAAATGACAGACAAGAGGAAGCACATGTTTGTGTGATTTGACCAGCTTCCTCTGACGCTAAACTCAGAACTGCAAAATGAACAATAAAATCTGGTATAAAACCAGATAGCTCTTAAAGCCAAGCTGGGGTTGTGGCCGAAATAGCCATTGCACATCGACAGAATAGATGGGATGTTGCAGTTTCCAGTTTGGTCGAGAACTGGCAGATACAAGCAACCCACAAGCCTTTGTTTGTCACCATAAGAGTCAAAGTCTCTGCAACTGCCAACATAGCGCGGATTATTTGCTTCCGTATTTAGCGGGTGTCTGTGTACAGACTGGGGCCTTGCTGGACCAGCTATAAATCCACTGCAAAGATTTAATGGAGGGACCCTGCTGCTGACAGCTCCATCTGTGGTGCAGACTCTCACTGAGTTGATAGAGGTCTGTGGCTCAGGGTACAGTGCAAACCTTTTCTATCTTAGCCATCAGCTTCCCTGGATGATCTCCTGTGTATTCAAGGATGATTTAATAGCAGTGTTCCCAGAAATAAGATCAAAATTTACATTTTCTTGATATTATACCACCTTTTAATATCACTTTAATAACACCACCACTCTAAAGTCTGTAACATTTCCCCTGAGAAGCATGCATGGATATACACATACAATTTCAGGTGTTCTCACTTATTTTACCTAATCTGTGATGAGCAAGAAAAGAGTATCTGTTGCATAAACAAGCTGATATCACAAATCCCTGCCCTAAAAGTTCACAGGAAGTCAGGCAGAAAGAATCACAATTGCCACACAGACACAGGCCTTAAAATGATATTGACTTACTTATGACAGTTCCGTACGATAAAAAGCACTGTCCCATCTTAATATATTATAGAATTACAATTCGGATTCAAAAGCAGCTTTCCAGGATGGTATCTGCCATATACCACCGCACCCTCTGTCTCTATCTCTGTCTCTCTCTCAAGCACACCTGCACACAACCATATGTTAGATGGTCATCACCGAATACTTTCATGTGTATTCTACTTTTATATTATGTCATAGCAACCAAATGAGTTTTATCACATCGTCACTACTTTGCAAATGCAGGTCTCCAGTTAATTTGGCTAAAAAGTCACATAGCCAACAAACAAGAGAGCTGGGCTTACCAATGTTTGCTGAATCTACTTTTAGCAATTATGCCAAAATTTGTCCTGGGAATACACATTGCCCTTCCTTGATCACTCGTGGGCCCTGGCGTCCATCTGCCTGTTGCTAATAGCCTAGCTTAAATGCTGAGCTGTGTCTGCCCAGGAGAAAGTACCCCCGCTGACAGAATGGCTGATCCATGACTTCTTCTTGACAGCTGCTTTCCAGTAACAAACAAACCCAGGCTATCAGTCTCCTATTGGCCCAGTGTGACCTTTGCCCTGACTTCCCAGAATGCACCTCCCTGGTGGGCCTGGAGTGATCACCACATGACATTTCCACATATTCTTCATGGACAATTTCTGGATCTTTAAATGGTGTCCATCCGGTGAGTTTTGCTTTCTCTTCTTCATTTTTCATTTGCTTGCAGTGAAGGTTTAGAAGGTTTAGTAGTCTCCTCTTTTCCCAGGAAGGCCTGGACCTCGTGGGTTCAAACAAACGCCTCGGAGTATCTGACATGGAGAAAGGCACGCTGACTCAAGAATGCCTTTCTTGACTAAGTTCCCACCTTGCTATCTGTCACTATCGCGGGAAACAACTGAACTTATCGGTGTTTGCTTTCTTCAGATTTAAAGCCACACTGTCCAGTATAGAAACACCTCTATTAGTAAAGTAACACATGCAGCATAACTCTAAATTAGCCTTCAGTTCCAACATAAACCATAGAACTCACTGATTTAAAAAAATGATAGAAGACACAGTACGTCACATCATACAAGCATATTATGTAGTTGTATCTGTGCCATAGATGTTGATGGATGACCTAGCACAACGCAAATAGCAAATTATCCTTTGAATGTCAAATCTTGAGCTTCCAAGGCAAAAGCTATCAGCTCTCTAAGTAGTGTGCATGACCCCAGCCTTCTGTCCATCAGATTCTTGAGCAAGCTATCATTCCACAGTGCTAGGCTCACAAAGAGCCTCAAGGTTGCTAATGCCTCACAGAGCGTGAAATATTTCACTGATTATTGCCCTGTGACAGATTTAACATTTTTAATGCAATTTCTAATGCACAAGATGAATCGTCCACTTTTAAACTTACTAATAGAATCGGAGACACCTAGCCTCACAGGGGTCTTGAGAGGCCATGCAGTACATCCCTGGCCTGCAGGCAAGTCCACATTTACCTTCTCAGACATGTGAACGTCTCCTGCCCTTGGAAGACTCTGCAGCTAGGACAACCTAACAAGTTCCCTCCATGCCCAGGAGTATGAACTGGGAGTATTTTTCCTCTTTAACCTCAGTACCATGGTGCTGACCTTTCTGCATATTTTTACAAAATGATGTGTGACCTTCTACTTGATGATGTATAGCGTTTCTTCTTCCCTTGTTTAACAGAGCAGCCATTTTCAGGTTTTAATATAATCTACCTCCACCATAGACTGTAAATCCTCTCCAGGAACCACAAGGTGAGGTTTACAGGCATTCCTCAGAGAAATAATGTTCTCTACCATCTCAGGCTAAGCTAGTGAAATTTGCCAGTCTGATGAGGGGGTCCACCTTCAGAGACCCACAGAGACAGAGTACCCAAGTCTACAGTGAAGCTTGCGGCTCCTGCTCATTTTACAAGACACTGTTCCATCTGGAAGATGTCAGGGGAAGGAGAGCGGTAAGACCATGTAATGTGGGCTTTTAGTAGAGTTCACTCTGCCTTCCTGCTCAGTGGCACCTGTGGCCAGCAGGGTGTTTTCCTGTGTCTCTCCTGTCTTCATCTTAGCCTTACTGACACTTGCCCCACGTCTGGCTTAGAGGCCACTGCCTTGCAATCCTCTATCAAGGGTTCAGTCCACCGCCCTTGGTTCTCTGTGACAGCGCTCTTCCCTACCCATTCCCATTGCAGCGTTTTTTGTGTGCTGGCTAAATTCCCTTCTTTGACATGTCACTTGAATTGCTATTTGTTTGTTTATGATTTTGATTTTTGTTGGAAATAGATTTTCTTTTTTTAATTGATGTATTAAATTTAGAAGCAATCTTATTTTACATATCAAACCCAGTTCTTTCTCCCTCCCATCCTCCCATGCCCCCCACCCCCCCATCCAATCCCCTATCCACTTCACAAAGTCTGTCACATTATTTGGGGGGAGGGCCTAAGCCCTCCTCCATGTATCTGGGCTGAGAAAATATCCCTCCATGTGGAATGAGTTCGCAAAGTCCCTTTGTGCACTAGGGATAAATACTGGTTCCACTGTCAGATGTTCCTTGAACTGCCCAGGCACCCAACTGACACCCAGATTCAGAGGGCTTGGTGTGGTCCAATGCTGGTACCCCAGCTTCACAACTGGGGTCTATGCGCTCTCACTAGGTCAAGTCAGCTGTCTCTGTGGGTTTCTCCAGCTTGGTCTTGACATCTTTGCTCATCCCTCTTCCCTCTCTACAACTGGATTACAGGAGTTTGGCTCAGTGCTTAGCTGTGGGTGTCTGCTTCTGCTTCCATCAGCTACTGGATGAAGGCTGTAGGATGGCATTGAAGGTAGTCATCAATCTCATTATAGGGGAAGGACATTCAAGGTAGCCTCTCCATATTGCTTAGATTCTTACTTGGGGTCATCCTTTTGGATCTCTGGACATTTCTCTAGGGCCAGGTTTCTCTTTAAACCTATAACGGCTCCCTCTATTGCTATCTCTTTTCTTGCTCTTCTCTATTCTTCTCAGTCTTCCTGATCTCTCATGTCCTCCTCCCCTTCTCTTTTTCCTACCATCCGTCCCCACACCCCCCCCCCACACACACACACCGTGCTTCCAGTTTTCTCAGGAGATCTTGTCCCTTTCCCCTTCTCTGGGGAACCATGTATGTCTCTCTTACGATCGTCCTTGTTTCCTAGATTCTCTGGGGGTGTGGATTGTAGGCTGATGATCCTTTGATCTATGTCTAAAATCCACACATGAGTAAGTACATACCATGTTAGTCTTTTTGTGACTGGGTTACCTCACTCAGGATGGTTTCTTCTAGTTCCACCCATTTGCCTGAGAATTTCATTGTGTTTTGGTTTTGGTTTTGGTTTTTTGTTGTTGTTTTGTGTATGGTTTGTTTTTGTTTTTGTTTTTTCCCCCGCTGAGTAATACTCCATTGTATAAATGTACCACATTTTCTCTATCCATTGTTTGGTTGAGGGGCATCTAGGTTACTTCCAGGTTCTGGTGGTTACAAACAACACCGATATGAACATAATTGAACAGATGTCCTTGATTTTTGAATGTGCATCCTTTGGTTATGTGCCTAAGAGTGGAAATGCTGGATCTTAGGTTAGACTGATACCCTTTTCCTTAGAAAACACTATAATGATTTCCAAAGTGACCACACAAGTTTGCACTCCCACAAGCAATGGAAGAGAGTTCCCCTATCTCCACATCCTTTCTAGCATAAACTGTCATTGGTGTATTTGTGGGGGGTTGTTTGTTTTTATTATTATTATTTTATTTAACCTTTCTGGCAGGTGTAAGATAGTATCTCAGAGTTGTTTTGATTTGCATTTCTCTAATGACTAAGGATGCTGAGCAATTTTTAAGTGTCTTTCAGCCATTTTATATTCCTCTATTGAGAATTTTCTGTTTAGTTCTGTACCCCACTTTTTAATTGGATTATTTGGTGTTTCTATGACTAGCTTCCTGAGTTCTTTGTATATTTTGGAAATTAGCCCTCTGTCAGATGTGGGGTTGGTAAAGATCTTTCCCTATTCTGTGAGCTGTTATTATCTCAGCCATTAAAAGCTAGGCTCACAAATGAAAATAGATGTTTTTTGATGTAATATTTTCTAATCACTGTTTTCTCTGCCCTGAATCCTCCCTAATTCTCCTCATCACCCTTATCACCCAAATTCATACCCTTTCTTCCTCTCTCATTGGAAAACAAACAGGTGACTAAAAAACAAAACAAAACAAAATCAGACCAGGACAAAACAAACAAAAGTAAAGCCACAAAAAGCTCAGGAAATACATACAGATGCAGAGTCACACTCACACACACAGAAATCCTATAAAAACACAAAATTGGAAACCAGTATATAGACGCAAAAGACCCCAGCATCAGGTCTTAATGATATGGCTGTAATTTAGAGATTTCAAAGGTGCAGCTTCCCTATGATACATAGAAGACACCATCTGGCAACAGAAGGCTCGGCCTTTTGTCCCTTACGATGTTTCCAGCCCCTCTTCCAGGATCATGTTTTATGTACACGACAGTTGGGCCTGAGTGCCACTCTACTACCCGTTGTCCTCTGCATTCTGATCACTTGTAGATTTCTGAAATGGGTTTCTGTCTGTTGCAAAAAGGAGCTTTTTTGATGAGGCATTATATCCAACCCCAATGTGTTAGCCCTAGAAGCATAGACGGCTGAGCAACATTAAATGAACTCTAGCTTATATACAGACATATAGTATGCATGCATGTGTATCGGCGAGTAAAGAAGAAGAGGTCATGATTTTGAGAGGCACTGGAGAAAACATAGAAGTTGGAGGAAGAAGAGTAGAGATGAGGCAAATAGAGTACTCAAGCATGACATTCTCAAAAACGTCCCGCAAACCTCCTATTTTCAAAAACAAGAGATTAAACTGTGCTTGATAGATACTTTCCTTGGCAGAAGAAATGAAGCAACATTATTTTAGCTTTTGAAAAAGCACTCCTTACTCTGCTCACCTTGTATTCTCCATCTTCAGAGTAATCACAACAACTACTGAAATATGTGTCCAAATAAATTTTGGAAATCTTAGAGAAAATATTCTACTTCTAGAGTGTGCGTCAGATGGATACATTTTTGCTATTGACTTCTAGAGTGTGCATCAGATGGATACATTTTTGCTATTGACTTCTAGAGTGTGCATCAGATGGATACATTTTTGCTATTGATGAGTCCCCAAAAGTAATTTAAAAACCACTCCATTGAGGAGGCTGTGTATGACCAGGTCCTTCATAACAGCATATTTCTGCACCCAGCTCTGATGTGCAAATGGGAGACAGGCCTAAGATCAGATGATTACAACAGGATTTTCATAAAATGGAGCTAGATAATTTTTTTTAATTTTCTAATCTAAAACAGGGTACTCTAGTTAAAACAAGCTATAATAGTGCTTGAAAGATGTGTCTCATACTTAGGGTACCTCTTTGGGGGTGCTTAATGGTGTTTTATTTTTGTGCAACTAGGATTATGCTCCAATTCTTCCAAAGTGCTTGAAAGAACTTAAAAGTTATTCCATGAAGGATGACTACATCAAAGCAAACAAACACAAGTCCACATAGAAAAAGCAAAAAGGGTTGCATATAGAAATTAAAGTGAGATCATTACTACCAGAGGCAAATAGATTTAGCTTCTTGAGAGGCCAAAATAAAAAAAAAAAATGATAGGATTATAACTGATCATTAACAATTACACAAATGCAAGATATTAATAATGAAAAATGGGAGGGGCAGGAGTTGGAGATATAAGGAGAGCTAGAAGTCTCTATACCTTCCACTCAAATTGCTTTGTGATGTGAAACTCCTAATGGAATTCAGGTCTATTACCTTTCAAACAGCAGACATCTCTAATACCAAAGCTTAATAAAAATAAGTACTTTCCCATGATCTGATGTCATATGAGACAGAGCTTACAAAAGATGCCTGCAGCCATTCTCAACATGACCTGACATTCTATGCCCTCCCTTCCCACGGATGTTTGGCATCATTCCCTGGTCCCTGTTAAGTACCTACTGGTAGCAGCCCCAAAAGAACTGTGACAAATGAAACTATATCTAAAAACTTAATGGGGCACAGACAACATCGGTTGAGCAGTGTGGAATACTGCCCACACTTTGAATATCTACTGGATCCGATCATTTTTACCAAAAACTGTGCAGCATATAATTGAAGATTCAGCCGTCTTTTAAAAGGTAGCTCTTACGTTGTTGATTAGCTGTAACTTATTTCTATTGCATGACAATTAGAAGAGAGAAGTATTATTCTATTAAAATATATACATATGTGTATGTATATATGTATATATTTATGCCTTCTTGAGTCATCATCTCTTCAGCCTTCCTCAGCCACAAGTGTCCATTATCCCTCTATGTTGGCATATTCTCTAGTTTCCAGGTGTCTCTATTCTCTACTTCATAGTACCAACCAATGAATGCACTCCCTCCCATCCTCCAGAGAATATTTGTTTAGCATACCAAACATCAGCATAGAAGAATTTTTTTCCTTCATGCTATTGAAAATATTACTGAAAAAAATTTAACCTATTGAAAAGGAATATTGCTTGAATACTGGAAGATAACTGTCAAAAACAATTTCCAGGATATGGTTGCCTCTTACCACTGTGATGAGCAGTAGATTGAAATGCATCTAACTTCTCTGCTGAATTTTTTCCTACTGAAAAATAAGCCAGATTTTCTACTGTATGAGAAAAACTAAAGAACTCCCCACACTCACTTTTCCTTCAATTTGTTTCTCCTCCTCCTGCCAGCTCCCACTGAAACCCTTCTAGAAGGTTTAGGCACTGCCTGCTTTCCCCATTCCATCCATTCTCCGACACATTTTAACTGTCATTCTTTCTAACTCAATGAAAGTGTATCACAAATATTCCCGATGACTGCTAGTCTAAAATCCACAATAGCTTATGTTCCTCTATTTAACTCTACTCCTATTTATCTTCCTGTCTCTTCAAATCATTTTACTTATGAATTTTCTATGATAATTTGATCCTTTTTCTACCTTTCCAAACATTTGTTTCTTGTCCTCATTCATCATGGGCCATCTTAAACATGTGTGAATCCTTGCTCATCTGCACATGCCAGAACCCTGGCTCCTCTACATGTGCCTGAACCCTGGCTCATCTACACATGCCTGAACCCTGACTCATGTGCACATGCCTGAACCCTGACTCATGTGCACATGCCTGAACCCTGGCTCCTCCACATGTGCCTGAACCCTGAATCATCTGCACATGTGTGAACCCTGGCTCCTCTGCACATGCCTGAACCCTGACTCGTGTACACATGCCTGAACACTGACTTATCTGCACATGTGTGAAAGCCTCTCTGTTCTGTTCCTCAGTCACCCTCATTCTCATATATGTGAGTATTCTGAGTTATCTGAGCTCTACTTAACCAGCACCAACTCATCCATTCTAACAATCTCTAAGCAATACAAAAATACGGGTCCATTCTTCCTACTTGCTTCTATATCCTCAAAAAATAAATGCTGTAGCTGTTGTCCTAGGCAGATTTGCTCCTTATCTCGTTCAATCAAGGTCTTCACAATCTGCTGATTCGGGTCACAAGAGTTCTTGTTCTTCCTTTTCCTTTTGTTGCCTTATATAGACTCCACCTACTCACCATCCAACCTTACCTGAGGTCTTTAATATGATGTTGTTTGTTCCCTGCACATCACTTTCATTTGAAGTTTTGTTACTCAGTCCAGTGTATGTCATCATGCACCTACACAACAGTCTCGCAAGCAGTTTTCCAACAGGCCTATTCAACCTTAGCTTTCCTAGTCATGTAATTCCACATCTGCTCAGTTCCCCTAGCCCCTCAGTAAATTGGTATTTTTTTTAATTGAAGAACTTGTTTTAGTTACTTTTCTATTGTTTCCATAAAACACCATTACCAAAGTATTAAAGTACTTCATTGTGTTGATGGTTTCAGAGGGTTTGAGCTCATGATGGTAGAGTAAAGTCAGGGTGGCAGGAACACAGGAACAGCAGAGCTTGCAACAGGATTTCCAAATGGAGAAATGGGCACACTGGGAAAAGTGTGAGCTTTCGAAACCTCCACCTCCTCCAGCAAGACCACACCTCTATTGTGTAACAGTTTCCTCTGAGAATGAAACATTCTTTCCCTTAGGGATAACCTCTTTAAACGTGAAGATAATTAAGAATAGCTTCTGGAAGTCCCTGAAACTAGTAAGATTCTCTGGGTAGCTTTATGTCAGAGTAAAAAGCCAAGCTGGGAAAAGGAGACCAGGCCAGCTGCCTGGAGAGAACTATATCAGAGTGACTTGTGAAGAACGTTTTCCAATCTATGTGAGCTCTCACCTGCTATGGGGTAGGATTTGGTGATGCAGTATCTTTGAGTCATTCCTGCTACTCTAAGTAACCACTCACCCAGATAGCCATATTCCTGTAAGTAACCCCAATAAAACTCATTGGTTCATCAAGTTAGATTTGGTTGTTATTGCTACTCTGGTCTACCATAGGCTCCCTGTCTGAAGTAAGTAAACATGTGTTTTCTGTCTCTCTGGGAAAAGTCTTGTCACACAACAATCTTCCAATCCTTCCCAAACAGTTCCACCAACTAGGGTCCAATTGTTCATACATATTAGCACTTAGATGTCATTCTCATTCAAACCTCTGGCTTCTTAGCTACTCTGAATTATCTTCTTACAAAATTATATTCTTACAAAGTAGTCGCATTTTTTTTTTTACTATGTCTCAGTGTTCTCTTTCTCACTGCTTTTCCAGTGTAAAATGTCATCATTTTATTTTAGTAGTTGTCTTCTAATAAACTGTAAGGTCCTGTTGAAGGTTATATTATTATAACTTAATTTGTTCTGTGGTGTCTGGAACTATTAACCACTTTACAAATACTTGTTGAACAAACATATGAATGATATCATCATTACAAAACAAACTTATTTCTATCCAATTCTCTTTGGCAAAAGTGTACATGGACTCAATTCATCTAAAATGTAGCCAAGCTATTTAGACATGTGTCTAAAGCCTGACAAGCTGCAACAGAGTTATCTGTTATTCTGCTTAAAAGTGAAGACTGTTCCCACCCACACAAATTCTGTCAATAGTGGAGAGTAGGAGTTGAAATAAATTTACAATTCATTCTATAGAGGTTTGGAGCCTATGGAATCAGCAGGATTTACCACATCTGGATGCTTAAAAATCCGGAAGCAATAATTGTAATTGACTCCTCAGAAATATTTAACAATGTTATACCTCACTCCTCATGAAAAATAGGAGATTAAGGCATCCTCTCTTAAACTGAAGAGAAATTGACATGCATAAAGAAGTCTTGGACTATTAAACTCTGGCAGAGATTACATATTCAGAAATATCTGAGCACCATTCAAAGATAGATACTTGGTCTTCATCATCCTACAGGGTTAGAGTTTAGCAGTGTGCCTGAAACATATAAAGACAAGTCATCAAGGCCTTACACAAAATAATCTAGGTGAAGATAAGTGTGTCTGTCTGTCTGTGTGTCTGTTGTGTGGGGGGGAGGAGGGTGTTTGTGTCTCTGTGTCTGTGAGTGTGTGTATATTGTGTGTGTGTGTATATATTTGTGTGTGTGTGTGTTGTGTGTGTGTGGTGTGTGTGTCTGTCTGTCTGACTGTCTGTCTATTTGTCTGTCTGTCTGTCTTTCACACAAGATGTGAGAATATCTAATATCCAAAGATTCTGCCAGATGCAACCTCTTTAACTTTCGAGTTGCTCATTTCTTTATAAATAAAAAAAAACTTAATAAATAAATATTAAGTTCTTACATAATTAGGTACCAGTGCTCACTTGGGGGAAATGAAAATGAGCAGGACTAATCTCGATCTTCACAGTAACTCAGACAAACTTCTTAGGGACACGAATCATGTTGAAAGCATCAAATAGAAGCTTCCTCCATGGTCATTCTAGAGAACATTAGTCATTAGCTGTTCTACAAACAATGGCCATGCTCTCAGAACGAGAACTGAAAATGGTCAATGCATGGACTTAAAGACACAATAACTCAAGCAAACAAAGGTTTCTGAAACAATATACAGTAAGGAAATGGCTTATATCTTCAAGCACTGGCCTTATCTGTGCATTTTCTTCCTTGCATAGCCCTTAATAATAAACCAGATTCACAGACTATACTTCAAAAAGTGGTTAGGTAGAAAAAGAAGTGCTTCATGAGACACAAGATTTCATCAAAGTAGAAGGAGAGTATTAGAAGGTCTGTAACTCGGACTAATACAAGCAGAAAGTATGATACTGAAAGACAAGATATGGCATAGTAGAAAAACATTTTATAGAATTCAGGCTTATCGTTGTGATAAGAAAACCAACATCCATTAAGTCTAAAGAAGTGACTCAAGATAAACTCTGCTCCCATAATTCAAAGTATGAATTTATTATCAGTCCCTAGGAATCCTTTATTACTATTCAGGAGATTATGAAAGATCTGGAACTCAATTTCAGCTCCACCTAGACCTACTTCGGTTCTTCTCTGGTAACCCTCACAAACTAACTGTACTTTCTATCCCTACATGCAAATCCCTAAGTTGAGTTCAGGGATCTAAACATTACCTTATCTCATGTGTCTCTGAATTTGTAATGGGGCCCTTCCTCACATTCGGATGGGACTGTGGCTTGTTTGGAATGGTGCTGTCTTCCTCAGCCTTTAGCTATGAATTCAGTCCATAAGTGCTGAGAACTATCTCCTTCTGATGAATGTCTCTACCTGCTTGCATAGGTATTTCAATCCTAAATGTGTGAAAAGTTTTGCTTCGATTTGTTTCATATATAGACCATAATGTTCCCTTAGCTGGTTGTACGTCTCCCTGATTCACAGAAAAAATAACAATATTGACTGTTTATGTCATCAAATATGAAATATGAGAACAACCCAATGCCTCATTCACTCTTATTCACAGATATGTTCTGTCGAGTAGGCTCATGAATCCAGGTTTCCTTTGAAACCTGACTTTTCTTGCTACATGCCAGGACTACACCCCCATGCCATTTTGAGATTTTACACTCATTGCTATGAGAAAACACATTGAAAAGTAGATTGGGTCATAACAATATTTTAAAGTCTTTTCAAATACTTAAATATGGTTCTCATGCCGTCCATAGCACTTTGCTAGACCTCTTTTTTTTTTTTTTACACATTCCTAGAGGAGAACATTTGACTATAGACCCACACAATGTGTGTGTGTGTGTGTGTGTGTGTGTAAGTGTGTGTGTGTGTGTGTGTGTGTGTGTGTAATTTGTGATAAATTAGACCAAAGGCATTAGAAGAGAATAAGTTAGTAAAAGGATATCAAATTTTATTTCATTAGAGGGTTCTTTTTATTTTTTTCATGAAGGTTTGAGTTTGTTAAGAAAAGCTTTTGTCATAAATTGACACATGGATATTAAAAGTAAGAGACAGACATACAAAATGAACAGAGAGCTCAGTCTAGACCCTCACAAGCTTCCCATAAGTACCCCTTAAGGAAAGTTTATTTACATTTATTTTTATTTTGTCTTTATTTTGTTTTCAATATTTTTATTGAAAATAGATTTATTATACAATATATTCTGACCATGTTATGTTAGCTCCTAGATCCTCTATACCCATGCTAATCCATAACTTTTCTTGTTTTCTCTCATTACAAAAGTTATTTATAAACAAAGAAAAATAATAAAATAAAACAGAAACAAACATAAAGAGGACAAGAACAAGCAAACACACAGAAAAATAAGGAGCCAGAGGAAAAGCACATGAAACCCACATGGATGCAGAGATACACAAATTGGCATGCTCAGAAATCCCCTAAATCACAAAATCTAAAATCATAGTATAAACAGAAAAACAGACTATAGGGAAAGAAAAGAAGAAAAATATACCAAAGTATCAGGAGACAAACAAACAAACAAAAATCAAAAGAAGATGAAATTACATGGAGTTCATTTTATGTTGGCCTACACTGTGGGGCCTGGGGCCTGGCCTTCAGAGAGGTTTGTATGCCCAGTGAGACTCCACTGGAGAAAACTTATTTTTTATTAGTGAGCCTATCTGTTTTGAAATAACTTCTAGGTTAAGGTTGTGGACATGTGTCTACTTCTAATCTCCACACTGGGGATCCATCGGGTCCAGATATGTACAGGCTCTGCCTGTGCTGCCACAATCTCTGTGATAGGCGTTCAGTTCTGCTGGAGTTAGAGGGCTTTGTTTCCTTGGTTGTCTCCATTTCCTCTGCCTCTCTCTCCCTCCTCTTACACAAGGTTTCCTAAGCTGTAGGAGAAGGGGGATTCGATGGAAACATCCCTTTTAGGTCTAGTGTTCCAAGGACTCTGAACATTGTCCCACTGTGAATCACTGCATTTATTCCCATCTACTACAGGACAAATTTTCTTTGTCTATTCTTCCATTGATGGACTTCTAGGCTGTTTCCAATTTCTTGCTATTAGGAATAAAATAGCAATGAACATAATTGAGCAAGTGCCTCTGTGTAGTAGGATGTAGATAGAGTCTCTTGTATCTTGAGGATACAAGTCAAGTATCTTGAGGAAAATCTATTCCTAGCTTCCTGAGGAACCAACACACTGATTTCCATAGTAGCTGTACAGGTTTGCCCTCCAATCGGCAATAGATGAGGCTTCACCTTATACCACCACATCCTCAGCAGCATGAGCTGTCAATTGTTTTATTGATCTTGGCCATTCTGACTGGTGTGAAATAGCAAAGTAGTTTTGATTTGCATATCCCTGATGCCAAAGGATGTTGAGCCTTTCTTTAAATGTTTCTCAGCCATTATGTTTGCTATTTTTAGAATGCTCTTTAGTTCTATACCCCTCATTTTTGGGTTATGTGTTTTCCTGGTGTCCATATTTTTTAAACCCTTTCTATATATTAAATAGGATGTGCAGTTGAAAAAAATATAAGATATTTTTCTATTCTGTAGGCTGCTGATTTGTCCAAATGATGGTGTCCTTTGCATACAAAGTTTTCAATTTTGTGAGGTTTCTTTTTGATATTGGGAAATGTGGTCTTGAGTTTCATTGTGCATCATAGTTAAAACAAAGCTTCAAATTATTAACTTCCTGTAGCTAGGAAACAAAGAATTGGATGGTTAGTTAAGATAATTGGACAGAACTCTAAAATATGAAAAGTAAAACAAGTAACCTGTTTTTCTCCAATTATAAAAAAAATATTGCTAATGAAAATGGTTATGGTTGAAAGGCTCCTGATCTATGAGAAGTCTAGAAGATAAATGTTTAACTGTATGTAGATTCTTGGGGATAATTTATTTTTCACTTGTAATATGCAAAATATTTAATCATATAAGGGACATTGAAAGCATATTTTCCCCCTTTGTATTTATTGTAATCGTTCACTTAAAAATAGAATGGAAACACATTTTAATCTTTGTATTGCTTGAAAGATTTTGTTAGGGTATGTAAGCTATAAGGAAAAAAGAAAGTAGTTAAAAGGAAGACGTCAGAAAGTAGTGAGAAGGAAGTCATCAAGAAAGAAGAAAGGAAACATCAGGGTAGAAGAACAGAACAGAACAAGAATACAGTAGAACACACAGAAGAAAGAATATTAAAATGAAGAACGCAGCTTTGCCCTCAGAAAAGTCCTCCTGTGTCTGTCTGTTCACTAGTTCCCCTACTCCCCATCTCCTCTTCAGTCTCTCTGATGTGCTGAAGGCCTGCCGCTTATCAGCACCCTAGGTGAGAACCTGACATATTGGAGGGGTGTGTATGTGTGTGTGTGTGTGTGTGTGTGTGTGTGTGTGTGTGTGTGTGCGTGTGTGTTTCTGTGTGTGTGTGTGTCTGTGTGTGTGTGTCTGTGTCTGTCTGTGAGTGTGTGTCTCTGTGTGTGTGTGTGTCTGTGTGTGTGTGTGTTCCCTTTTTGGCAGGCCCTACAGAATACAGTTTTACTCCCTGGGATGCTGTTTTTTTCCCATTGTGCATTTCTGGCTTTATCAAAAATCAGGTGTCCTTAAGTATGTGGTTTTATTTGAGGGGTAGAGGTAACATTATTTCCTAGCTTACCTATATTAATTTTCCCACTAAACTAACCTCTATCATAGTCCCTTACTACATTAGTTTAAGATCTCAATCATCAAAATTCTACTTAAACTAACACTGTTATTGTATGAAATCATTACTTCAGTTAATCATTTCAGCTTAAGAGAAAACATTTTCAAGATAATCCACAGGTTAAAAAAGCCCAGTAGAACAGGATATTTCTAGGAGGTAATCATACTACATTAAAGGCAGTGCGCATTCACACCATGCCCATTCACACCATGCCCATTCACACCATGCCCATTCACACCATGCCCATTCACACCATGCCCATTCACACCATGCCAGATACCAGGGAAAAATGCCTGGCAGTGGCAAACACAAAAAGACACAACAGTAGCAAGAAGGCCATCAGTGACTTTTATTCGGTGAGGGTTGGGGGACAGAACTCCTGAAGCTCAAGTGTCACATGCTGCTCTATTGATAGGACCACCAGCAAGTTTCTCTCTACTTAGGTTGATGTAAATCACCTTTATTATATTGAGATATATCCCTTATCCTTAATTCCCCCCCCAGGACTAATATAAAAAGGGTGTTGGATTTTGTCAAAGACATTTTCTTCCTCTAATGAGATGATCATGTGGCTTTTGTCTTTCACTGCTTTTATATGGTGGGTTACATTTACTGATTTACATACATTTAACCATCCCTGAATTTCTGGGATGAAGACTGCTTGGTCTTGGTGAAAGAAAGATATTTTTGACATGATATATTTTACATATTGATCCCAGTTCCCTCTCCCTCCCTCCCATGACCCCTGACCCCTCTCCCATCCCACCCACCCCACTCCACAGGGAGGATGAGGCCTTCTAGGAGGGATCATCAAAATCTGTCAAGTCATTTGGAGTAGGGTCTAGGCCCTCCCTCCTGTCTCTAGGCTAAGGGAATATTCCTCCATGGGGAATGTGCTCCCAAAGTCCTTTTGTGCACCAGGGATACATCCTGGTTCCACTGTCAGAGGTCCCTTAGACTGCCCAGGCCTTCTAGCTGAGACCCATGTTCAGGGGGTCTGAGTCGGCACATGCTGGATTCCCATCTAAAGGTCTGGCAGTTCATGAGCTCCCCCTTGTTCAGGTCAGCTGTTTCTGTGGGTTTCTGTAGCCTAGTGTTGACCCCTTTCCTTATCATACCTCCCTCTCTGCAACTGGGTTCCAGGAATTTGGCTCAGTATTTAGCTGTGGGTGTCTGCTTCTGAACCCATCAGCTACTAGATGAGGGCTCTATGATGGCAGATAAGTTAGTCATCAATCTCATTATCAGGGAAGGGCATTTAAGGTAGCCTCTCCACTGTTGCTCGGATTGTTAGTTCTATTTGGTTAGAAAGTATTATATTGGGAATTTTTCATCTTTGTTCATGGGCAGAAATTGGACTTTGTTGGGTCCTTAAACTGTTTAGGTATCAGGCTAACTATGGGTTTGTAAAATGAATTGGTCAACACTCCTATAACTATCTTATGGAATAATTTAAGGAGTGTTGGCATTCATTCTTCTTTGAACATCTGGTAAATTTCTGTGATAAAACCATGTGGTTATAGACATTTTTGTTACAAGACTTTTAATTATTGCTTCTATTTCACTGGGGTGATAAGTTTATTTAAATCATTACTTATCTGATATTGATTTAACTTTGGTGGGTGATATAAATTAAGAAAATTATCCATTTCTTTTAGATTTTCAAATTTTACAGAGTATTTTATAAGGTTCAACTGATCAAAAGCCTCTTAGAACATTTCTCATTTGTAAATTAAAGGAAGAAAAGTAAACCACCATATTTAAAAGTGTCTATGTCTTAAATAGGTAGTTATCTAACTATTGCCCCATTTCTGTGTGCATGTAACTTATCATCAGGCAAAATTAATATAAAAAGGAAACAATTTACCCATCCTGTGTCACCTAGTGCCAAAAAGGTGCCTGTTTCTTTCTTGTGAAATTATATCTACAAATAGATAAAAATCCAATTCAAATAAATTGGTAGAACAAAGTTATTATCAGAAAGTCAGAACTATAATAAGCCACTAATTTCCATTGTCCCTTCTAGGAAAATATGGTAGTTACTAGCAGATAGTACTAGGAAAAATACTTCATGCACAAATGTGAAGACCTGAGTCAAAATCCCCCCAAGTCCTTGGAAAGTTGTGTGTGGTAATGCTTGTCTGTAATCTCAATGCTCTTAGGGTGAGATAGAAGGCAGAGACAGAAAATGCTAGCCTGGCATAAGCAGAGGTAAAACAACAAGGATATCTTGTCTCAGGTAAGCTTGGAGCAAGGACCAATACTCTAGCTTATCCCATGACCTCCATACCCAGGTCATGGCATGTGTGTAACCCTACATATGTGCATAGCTCATAAACACAAATATATTTATGTTATATGATCTTAAATATTTCAAAATCCACTGAACTTACGATGTTATAATCATTTGCCTTTGTAGAATCAGATTTAAAAGAATCCACGATTGCTGATTTTCTAAGTCTACCAGTCTTGAACTGAATTATAATGTAGACCAGTTATTCCTACAAAATTCATGGGATGCCTGTACATGGGATGAAGAGTACACATGGTTTGTTTGTTTGAATTTTTGTTTGTTTGTTTGTTTGTTTAAGAATCCTCACATGACATACAATCACAGCAAACAGAAACTGGGAGGTGGTGGTATCAACTTTAATCCCAGCACAAGGGAGGCAGAGACAGGCAGATCTCTGTAGTTCAAGACCAGCCTGGTCTATAAGAGCTAATTACAGGAGAGTCTTCAAAGCCATAGAGAAATCCTGTCTCTAAAAACCAATAGAGAGAGGGAGTGGGGGAGAGGAATGAGAGAGAGAGAAAGAGAGAGAGAACAATGGCTTCGAGGTAAAATGGGTGGAGACAAGGATCCCTGGCATCATTGTAAGGTTGCGAACATCATAGCAGAGGATGCCACAGAAATAGCAACCACTGACCAGCTAGCTGTACCATGCCTGGAATTATCAAACCACTGAGCAGAGGGCAGAAATGCTGCAATATTTCTTAATGTTTTTGTCTGGAAGTGATACAAGACTTAAGAACAGATTTGGTAATGTGTTTCATATAGATTCTCTCAAGTTGAGATAATTAACATTCCAATTATTTTCTGAATGTAAACCAGCATGTAGTGTGCACATGACTGTTGCAGACCTACCTCCCTCTATTCTACGAACTTGAGAGACGACTGCCCCTAATTCAGGTCTGTCCACATGGAATGCAGTCTTAATGACCATGATCAAATTCCTTGTGGTCCTGCGTTCCATCCTTCACCCTCTATGCACAGTCTAGCATAGCACATAGAAAGTAACCCAACATTTCTATGTTTTACTTGAAAAGTGAATACTTATGGGAAGAAAAACAATGTAGAAAGGATATGCTACAAGTTACGAATGGGTGGGATATAAATCAGTTTGATTAACTTTGTTCCAGACAGACTAATAAGAGATAATTTTAATAACATACTGATGAATCCACTGATATATTTCCTGCCTTTGAAGTGCTTTTATCCAACAAAAAACAACAAAAAATTTCTGTTCAAGCACACATTTTAAAAAGATCAATACATAGTTGAGTAAAACTCCCCTTGTTTCCTCCTAAAATGATTTTGTGAGCTATTAGGCGAACACCAAGAGAGTCTCTGTCAGATCATGCCATATGTTTGCTAAGCTCTGAGTTGGGAAGCAGCACTAGAAATGTGACAAGAATTACCATGGCGATGGTCTTGTAAGAACTCCTTTGGGTCACAACATTTGTGTGTAGGAATGAGGTCGAGAAACTAAGGTAGTAAATGTGTCATTGTGCACATGTCAAATGGGAGTGCATCTTCAGACATATAAGGGAGAGATAACCATGTAATTTTGTAATGAAAACAATGTACAGTGGTGCCTTTAGAAAGAGAAAAGGCAATTATTTTAATGTCAGTAGAGTTATAGGTGGCAGGGTTGGTTATGCAGGACATAGCCTCTTAAGGGAATTTCTCCCGTCCTCTATGCCATCTTGCGAAAGATATTTTGTAAATTAATGTGTTTTATTCAACTCAGCAGAGGGCAAATAACAGTGACAACTGCATCAACAAGTCAGAACCCTTTTGAATGGAAATAAAACTGTGGTTCCAACTCCTCCCTGCCCACAAACCTGAGTGCAAATCACACGCCTCTTTTCCTGCTGCTCTGCCTGAGTCACACAATCTCTTGCCATGGGCACACCCTGAAAAAAGCAACATAAGGGAGAAAGGACTTTTTGTCTTATAGTCTGAAATCAGTCCATCATTGTGAGTCCTGGTAGCAGAAGCCTAAGTCAGTGAGGAGTCCGCGGCTGATCTCACTGAGTCTGCCGTTGGGGAGCAAAGAGTGAAGTTCAGTTAGAGTTTTCCTTTTCATTCCATCCAGAAACCAAACCAAGGGGATGGTGTTGCTCTTTTCAGGGTGGGTCTCCTGCCTCAGTTAGCCTAACCAAGATAATCCCTCACAGGCATGCCTACAAACTGACCTGATCTGGGCACACTCCCTCATGAACAAATGCAGGAATAAGTAGAGAGAGATACATTTTTCTGTGTGTCACATCTATAAAGCATATCCATCTATATATAGATACATACACACATATACATACATGTATAGATCTCAGCCATAACATTCCATCTGGATAGCAAAGAAGTGTACTTTTCTATGTATACCACACACATACACAAATAGGCATATGTGTATAAATCCAAGCCATAAGTCATTCCACCTGGAAAATCTCATTTGTGCAATCACATTAGTTCTGGGAAGTCAAAGAGAAAGTTTCCTTATGTCACAGTAGTCTTCCTGAGTACCAGCCTTGATTAACTGTTCAGGGTGGCCTTAATATTCACTTCAGCTGACTTGAATTTCAGCAGGCTTTCTCCTAATTGAATTTCATTATCTCCCTTTGAACAGGAGTTTACAATTGTAAATTTGTGTTCCTTAAGGTAATTTTTCCCTCAACATAACAGTGTTTCTCAAGGCCCTTGAGTCATTTCTTTAAAAAGTAATCAGTGAGCAAGTTAGGTCCCCCATTCCTAGTCTCAGCAGAGCAGGAAGTTAGCAGCACAAGCTGCACCAAGCATCCATCGCTCCTCCCACCTTAGCCTTTATTAGCTCTCTACGGTTGTTAAAAATGTGTCTTCGTTGAACTCAATCTCTCTCCTTTTGTGGAACAGTCTTGACCCCTGTTGTAGCAGTCACAAATAATGTCTTCTTTGCCTGTTTAGCTTGTCCACTGCAATTGTACTCTGATGAGCAATCCAATGCACAGCACTGTTGCCCACTTAAAGGCAGAGCATTTTCCTAATGTCATCCTCTATCATCCTTTGGTTGGAGTTAAACCTGGACGACAGGCTGTTCATGCTTATCATCTCTCCAATCCTACAACCATATGCAGAGGGTACACAGGAGGGAAAATACCCTGTCTTGCTGCTTCTGGAGAATAGATTCAGTTGAAGAAATTGTGCAAAAATAAATAAATGGTAACCTGTGAAGGAGTTAACTGTATTCTACCTGGCCTAAATTTCATTGTAGAGTCAAACTGTAAGTATAACCATCTCTTTCTTAGGCTGATACTGCAATGGCTTGTATACAGGTATATTAAGTTTAGTTTACTCTTGATGGGTTTTTACAGTGTTGAAAAAGGAATGGCATTGTGGTTTTACTAGAGAGAAGATCTTTGTGAGTTACTGGCCAGTCCATAGCCACAGATTACAGTGAACAGGAAATAGCCTGTGACTATCCTTGACCATGTAATGTATCCCTACTTCCTAAAATGTATTCCTTCAACCATTACATTTGGTCATTCTAGGCCATTTGTTTCCCATATCTGGTGTATCAGAGAGAAAATGGGAAGCTATAAGACCAGGCATGTCAATAGTAATTGCCAGATACTCCTGACAGTGCAGGGTAAGACTAGTGAGCAGTGAGGAGACAAAACACATTCAAAACGACATTCAAGAATTTACAAAAGACATGTTCCGTGAATCATCCTATAAAACACATTTGACTCAGATACACTTGCTTCTTTTAAGTTGTTCTTTGAGAGTCTTTCTCTTTGGACATTTCAGGGTAATTTAGCTAGGAAACATTAGGTAGAAAAGTGGATGGTTTGTGATGTATTGCTTATGGTGAAAAGAAGATAAAATAGAAAAGTTGGTTATTCCACTTTTGAAAAGGAAATACACAAAAGATTTCCTGTGCTCTTGTCTGAATTGAGTCCTAGAACAAGGCTACAACAAAGGGAGTTCTGAATTGAAGCACAGTTTTCAGATACTATTTGTATTCTTTCAAATTCTAAATAATGTTTCAATACAGGACTTTAATAGTCTCATAGTTAATTGCTAAGCACATATGTCCAATTTACATAAATGCATATTTGAAAATACTAACCATAAAATTGTGTATTAAACTAAAAAGAAAAATCGTCTCTGATGAGATCATATCACATTTATGTTTTCTTTTTTTAACTTCCTAAACTTTTTCTCTTTTTTCCTTTTATTGAATGTGGATCACTTTTGAGACAAAAGGCCAAGAGGCTCAAACAAGTTGGCAGAAAGTTATCTTAAAAATTCCTTAAAACTTCTTCATTCATGAGTAGGAGGATCATCTTTGTGCTGGATTTATGATGTCACATTGTTCTACAGAAAACAGAGCCTGGAAATGATGTGAAATGCAAGGTTTATGATGAACAAGATGAGTAAGATTTCAGATACAAATTAATGATTTGAAGATCCTTAAACTTTTCATCAGTTCTCCCCTAAGTCCAGAAAGAAATTAAATAGAGCTTCTAGCAGCCCGCTGTTGTAGGCTTTGTCATAAGAATAATAAGAACAGGAGTTGAATTCACTGAGTACTCAGTTTCACATGGGATAGTAAATTCTCCCAAGAATGAACTAATTGACTCTTGATACCCTCTGTCGTTGAGCACTACTACCCCTGTAGCAGTCATAGAGGTGTGCTGGTTACTTTTTGTCAGTTGATACAAGCTGGGGCCATTGGAGGACAGGGAACTTCAATCAAGAAAATGCCTCTAGAGCAGTGTAAAGAAGCAGGAAGAACAACTCCCGGCTGGACCGAACCCACTCACCACTGCATCCCCGCATTCAACGCCATCATCCCCCACCGCAGCCATGCCCAAAAGAAAGGCTGAAGGGATTCTAAAGGAAATACAGCCAAGGTGAAGGATGACCCACGGAGAAGATCCACAGGGCTGTCTGCTAAACCTGCTCCTGCAAAGCCAGAGCCCAAGCCTAAAAAGGCCCCTGCAAAGAAGGGAGAAAAGGTACCAAAGGGGAAAGCGGATGTTGGCAAGGATGCAAATAATTCTGCAGAAAATGGAGACGCCAAAACAGACCATGCACAAAAAGCTGAAGGTGCTGGAGATGCCAAGTGAGATGTGTGCATTTTAATAAGTGTGTACTCCTGATGAATGTACAGTTTGAAATATTATTTTTTATCAAGTTTTATAAAAATGCAGAATATTGTTTTACTTTTTTTCTTTTTAAGCTACGTTGTTAGCACATAGAACACATGTGGTGAGAACATGTGTCACCAGCAAAATGTCTCTTAAGCCGGATTGATGATGGTTGATGGAAAACATCTCTCCTTGACAACTTAGAAAGTCTCCTCTCAGCTCTGGAGAGACATCCTGGTGTTACATAAGTGGCCAACATGGCACAGAATGCCTTGTGTGGAAAACTCTAAATTAGTTTTTTATATCCCCTTCCCCCCTGTACCATCAACATAGACTTAACTCCCTTAAAACCAGAGGCCTGTTGGAATCTGACCCACTAAAATTGGTTTTAGCGTTCTATTGGGCAATCTGTACTTTGAAGTGATAATTATCCTCAAAGGAGTATCAGTTGCTTTTGTAGACAAGATTGTAGATCTTCAGAACAATAATTCTGCCATTTTCATTTTATTTTCTGAAAGTCAGGGTTGGCTTGTGAAAAGTTGTTAAACAACATCCTTAATGTGAAATGTCAACCCTCACTCTAAGCTCTTCCCCTTTTCAAAGCACTGAATGAAGACTTCACTGGGTTTTATAGTAGCTTTCTGATTTTGGTAGTCCATACAAGAAGGGAGTTTGGAGGTTCTTGTAAACTGTTAATGATTGTCTGCCCAAGTCCTGCCTGAAATACCATGGTTTTTTATGGAAAGCATCTTTAATAAGATAAGGGTTTAATTGGATAAGGGTTGGCTTGGAAAGAAAGGAAGGAAGGAAAGAAGGAAGAAAGGAAGGAGAAGAAAATGCCTCCATCACATTGGTCTCTATGGAAGTATGTGGAGCTTTTTCTCGGTCAATGATTGTTGTCGAAGGGCCCAGCCACTGTGAGTGATGCCACCCCTGGGCAGGTGGTCCTGGGTATATAGGAAAGCAGGCTAAGCAAGTCACGGAGAATAAGTCAGTAAGCAGCACTCCTCCATGACCTCTGCATCAGCTCCTGCCTCGGTTTCTTTCTCCATGATGTGTCTGTAGGATAAAATAAACCCTTTCATCCCCAAGTTACTTTTGGTCATGGTGCTTATCACAGCAACAAAGAAGCAAACTAAAGAAGATGCTCAAAAGCAACCCCACACCACTGTCTCCCAAAACAACCATTAAACAACCCTGCATGGCATACGCTGCCTTGACTTTGCTCGCATCCTTTACCCACTATGAAATGGGACTGTTGGTGTCTTTGAGGGCACTGCATGTTCTTTACTGAGCTCTCTGCGAGACCAATTTGGCTCAGTAACAGTTTCTGTCTCTCAGCAACTCTGGGCCATCGTTTCAAGCAGAATAATAAAAGGTTAGAATTATAAAACTGGGTTTTTTGAATAGGTCCCATTGCTAACAAAGGTATTAACTGCTATCTGATTATTATCTTAAAATGTGATAGCAATACCACTAAGATCCTACTGATCTTGCCAATACACTAAGGGAATACTAGTTTTGTCACTCACATCTCACATCCACATGCATAAAGTCATTTATATTTCATTTTGTCTGCAGAACAAAACACTGCTCTTAGAAAATAAAACTAAAATCTATAGAATGGAGTACTTATCAATAATAATACAACAGACACCCAGGAGAGCTAACAGCCAAATTGTCGTTTTGCTGGCTTCTGTTGGTGCTCTTCAATCTAGTTGTAATGGTACTTCTTTTTAATTTATGGTATTGTTCTTGGCCACCAAGGAACAAAAGGATTACAGCCTGCAAAATAAAAATCATAGAACTTATTCCTGAGCTCTACTTACTGAAGTAAACCAATGGCATCAAACTGAAACATTAACACAGAGGTCACCCAACAACAAAAACAACAACAACACACACACACACACACACACACACACTATCCTACCTGTTCCAGTCCCCACAGGATATTGAAAACTGCAGAAGTTTCACATATGTCCAGTGGACAAAGGAGGGAGGCGTCACATTGCTCAGGCAGCTCCTCTCCCAACAATGAGCCGAACCCGGCATCCACAACCTGCAAATTTAATTACCCTTTATGCTATGCATATTCTAACAATAAGAACTATGACATCTTCAGGCTGAAGCTCTAAGCATGCATTGCAAGCACAAATTGCAGGTTTCTGCTTTATCTGTAGGTCCTGAATATTCGGTCAGAAACTAACAACGAAAGAAAGCCATTTGGGAAATAGCTGGACTGTGGTGAGGCAGAATGACATGGGAACGCCTCTTCAGCATCTCACATGCGGAAATCTCCTCATAAAGGCTTTTACTGCCTCAGGTCAAGGCCTGCTTGAAATCCAGGTCACTGGAGCCTCCTAAGTGCCAGTCGGACTGAGCTCTGGATTTTTGCATTCGTAACTCACAAAGCAGCTACAAGGAAGTACCATCAGAGAAAGATCCTTTTTGTTGTCACTGATAATATGCAGTGCACCCAAAGACATCAGAAAATGACCATTTCTAACAGGCAGAAGACACAAACGTAGAATCAAAACAGCAGATACCATCAAGAATGTTTTAATGGCTGTTATTCCTTCACTTTCCTAGAGAGTAGAAGTGGATGTAGCCTAGGCTGGACTTGAACTCCTGAGCACATGTGGACCCTGTGTCCCAAATGCTGAGACCAGATTCATACCACTGGGCCTTGTAGGACTTTGAAGATTTATTATTCTTTATTTACTTTTTTATTATTTATGTAATGTGCACATAGCTGCTAAGGCTAGCAGAGAATATCAGTTCAGCTGGAGCTACAATTACAGGAAGTTTTCAACTGCCCAGGATGGGTACTGGGAACTAAACTCGGGTCCTCTGGAAGAGCAGGAAGCATGCTTAACCTCTGAGCCATCTCTCCAGCCTCTTGCAGAAATGTGAGAGGTTCTTTTCTTAATCATACGAGACCTTTCCTAACCTAGGCACTGTCTATTATTTTTTATTTTTATTCAGTGTCTTTGAGTATGTGTGTTATATGTGTGTATAGTATATGTGCACACACATGGAAGCCAGAGATGTATTATTTCCCATCTCATTCCTTAAAGACAGGGTCTCTCACTGGGTCTAGAATTAAGCTAATGGTCTACCATCCCCAGCAACCCATTTCTCTGTTCCACACAGCACCAGAGTTATTCATGCAAGCAGCCTCACCTAAGTTTTTGTTTTTTATTTGTTTTTGTTTTTGATGATGATGTTTGGTCTGAAATTTTTGTTTATATGGATGCTGGGATTTGAACTCATAACTGCACAGCAAGCTCTCTTACCTACTTAGCCATCTCCCAAGTAGGTATTGGATATTGTCTACTCTCATAACCTCCTTGCCCAGCATTGCTAGACTTCTGTGCTGCACACACAATCCTTCCAATTTCTTTTTCCTTTACTATCGCTTATATTTATGGGCCCTGCGCAACCTCTGCCATGCAAATACCACTTACAAGTTAGTTCTCTTACAGAACCCTCGTTTACAGGGAAGTTTCCATCCCCAAAATGGAAACATCCCGACTCTTCCTCCATGTCTATTTCTCCTCGGGTGGACTTCTCCTACAGTGCTGTCACATGTAATCATCATCATTTATTCATATATTTGTAAGTTGTGTATTAAATAACAAGCTCCCCACTTGCTCTACCTACAGCTCTCACGCCTAAGAAAATGCATGACATTGAATAGGGTCCCTGCAATGAAAGGACGGATAGGAAAATCACACACACATTCCACCTCACACTTCTGTTCACATCTAGCTCTTCCACTTACTGGCTCTGTAATCGTGGGCTACCTTTCCTCTGTAGGTCTAAGTTTGTTCATCTGTTGTGGGGTGACCTCAAAGAGTTATAATTAAAGGAAGGGTACTTAGAGCATAGACATTGTCTACATTCTCAATAAATAGTAAACAAAAACATCACCATGGCCACCACCAGCAGGACTATGGTCATCATTGTGTTCCCCAGGGTAACAACAGAGCACAGTGAGCAAAGGTGCTGAAGTTTACAGTACCATACAACTGAATCCAATGCCTGCCCCTCCGTTTACTGGCAATGATCTTGGGCAATTTATTTAGCTTGTCTCTAATTTGGGTTTTCTCTAGAAGTGGAGTAATAAAAGTGTCTACATCTTTAAACATTTTGTGAAGTCTTCTTAAATTGTGGGTGTGGTAAAATGTCTCATCATAGCAAGCTCCTTCCTACAGCGGCTGTTTCCCCATCTTAAATCATGGTCAATATCACTGACTTTGAGTATTATCTCAATACAGGCGTCCTCATCAACATAATACTTATACTTGTGCCTCACTGGCAGGGGAACAGGGAGAAGAAAAGCCACTAAAGGAGAAAATGCATCATTGCTTTCTATGCAGAGCATCATGATTTCAGGAAATTCTTAAGAGAGCAAGACTAATCATTTTGTCTTTGACCGAATTGGTATAGTTGTACTAGCCTTGGGCCTGCTGGTCGTTAGGTCCATATCCAGACTTTCAGTTATATTCTGTATAACATGGAGCAAGACAAGGAGGAGGCACTGGGCATAAATTGGAAGGGGGGACCTCTACTACTGGAGTGGTAGGTTGATTTTCTCTTAAGATACATTTTCGGCTTTGGGGGATAGCTTGTTGCTGGGGTACTGACCTGACATGTACAAGATCCTGGGTTTGATCACCAGCAATGGGCAGGGTGGAGGGATAAACTTTGGAAGGAAGAGCCTTGGAGAAACCTTCCTTCTCCTGACTAAAGCTCTACAAAGTACTACTGACGGATTCCTCAACATCCCTGCTGCAGGTCATTTCAAGCCTTGCCACCCCAGTTCCTGCTTGACTTTCAGCCAATGTCCACCTGGCTGCTCTGCTAATAATCTCAGTGCGTGGACACTGCATCTTTATTCTGTTCTCCTTGAACCCTCCTCTACATCACCCCTTCTTAAATATTCTGTAAAGCTGACGGAAGATGAAACCCACACCCTTTGAAGTACCACAGCAAAACTCACGGATTTCATTCTCCATATATTTTTGTTCCCAAATGTTTCCCTGTCGGTGAATCTCTGTGAAGCTGCAATATGAAAGAGTTAGACCAATGCCAGGGAAATCTTGCAATGGCTCAAAGGAGAAAGAGGGAAGGTTTCACATTTGTGGTATGCTAATGAGATCACTCAGTGCCCTCACCAGTAAAAAAAAGCAAAGGCACACTTCTCTCCGACTCTCTCCTCTCATCATGCTCTACCCTGCCTCTCCACATCTAAAGATGAAGGTTAATATTAAGCACCACATTAATGGTTGTCAAATCAATCATGATTTCCTCTGAGTTATGTTACACAGAAGCAACATGCTCTATCAGAAATCAAAGGAAAGACAGTGCCAAAAGTGGGTGAGCTAATGTAAAATCACTTACATGGGCACTCCAGAGACGGAAACCCGCTTAATATTTAATGTAGACATTAACCTAAGAATAAGAGGTAGGATAATGGATGGCCTTCTCTCTTAGCCTGTGGGACAGAGTATGAAGTGAGCTGTCCCTTCTGGGACCAAATTGACACGTGTCTAAAATCCTTAAAGTGGGTCACAGGTGAAGGGAATTGGAAAATTCTCAAAACTCCCAGATGTTTTTGCTGAGTGGGCTCTCGAGCTTGGCAGTCATGCCTGATGTTCACCACGCTGCAAGGACCAGACGCGGTGTCAATTGAATTGCTCAATTAGCTTGTTGTGGCAACAGACATGCTGTCCCCAGCACGTACAGTCAAGCTGCAGCAACTAGTCAATTATCAAGAGACTCTATCTCTAAGAAACACTCATCCATCTGGATATTGAAGGGTTTGTGTTTGTCTCTGTTTAGATTTGGTTATCATAGAAGGAGATGTCTGCTTTGACTTGATGGCTGTCCAGAGTTGTCCCAGAGAGCCAGGCTGTCAAAACCAATTGAGAAAGCAGAGAAGAGGAATGCAGGCCAAGTCTATAAGCGCAAACGCCATCTGAAAAGAACTTTCTAGGGATGGGAAGATGATGCTGCTGTAGGGAAGCTATGCAGCCAGAAGGCAGTGTGCACTGGGTGTTCACTCTTAAATGAGTTCAGCCCAAGACAACAGCGCCCCTGCCATCATTCCCCACTAGCTATGGGATTATTCTCATCCCACTACACTCTTGTTTTATTTAACTGAAAAGGCTCCATTGCATCTTCCCTTCTCTAATGTGAATTCCCAGTGATTTTCAAGAACTCAGCTTCATCAAGGAAACCAACTGGCCCCTTTCATGTACAATCAACTCCTCTCTGCCTCTTGATATATATGCCATCCACTCTTTTCTTCTTTCAACACGAGCCTTGTCACTTGGTAGAAGGTTTAAAACACTGTCTCATAAAAACAAGTGACGACCATGGACTGTGGCATTAATGTGGGTACTAAGGTACTTGCCATGCAAGCATTAGGACATGAGTGTAATCCTCAGTTCCCATATGAAAGCTGAGCCTGGCCACAGTGCCAAATGTTGTTTCTCCAGAGATGAGGGGCAGAGAGACATGTGATGTCCGGGGCTTACTAGCCAGCTAGTTTAGCCAAATCCATGAGCTCTGGGTTCAGTTAGAAAGTCTCACAAATAATATGGAAAACAATTGGAGAAGATATCTGACATTTCCCTCTGGCCTCACATACATGCATACAGAGAGAGAGAGAGAGAGAGAGAGAGAGAGAGAGAGAGAGAGAGACGGGGGGGGGGGGAAGGGAGGGCTGTAAGGACCAGACCAGATATCTAGCACCAAAGCAAATGCTAGCAGGCATCGCAGCTGGCCTGCAATCCCAGCAGGAAAGAGGCAGAGGGACAGGGGATCTTCAGGGGACAAGCTGGCAAGTCTAGCCAAATATGTACTCTCTGGCTTTAAGTAAGAGAGTCTGCCTTGATATATAAAGTGAAGAACAATTCACAAAGACATGTGATGACATGTTATTTATGAATTATTAAAAGATCAGACAGTGGTGATACACACCTTTAATCCCATCAGACAGAAGATAGGAGGTGGTGGTACACACCTTTAGTCCTAGGACTGCAGATTAAGAGGCAGACAGATTGTGAGTGAGTTCAAGGCCACCCAGGTCTGTACAAGACTGATCCAGTCCTAAAGAGAAACAGCTCACACAAAGATGATCTCGGCACCTGGAGTCACCCACCGTTAGGCCCAGCAATAGAGGAGTATAAAAGGCAGGAGCAGGGTGCTCATTAGCATCAGGCTTCACTCTCCAGCCACATCGAGGACAGGAAGACGTTAAAGTCTCAGGATTCTCTAGCCACGCTCAGAGGCTTCATCTGAGGTTTGGGGGAGCCAGGGTTGCCTCTCAGTCTGAGGTAGTAAGAGCTGCTGACCCCCTTGACCACACTGCTTTCTTTTCTAATCTTCAGTTTGAAGCTGAAACCTCAATGTCATGTCGGAACCAACTCTTAGCTGGAACATACATTTTACCTTTGCCAGACAGACTCTTGACCTGGGAGAGTCCCAGATCATAAAACCCCTAAGCATCAAGCAAAGAGCAGCAGTTTCCTGTGACAATGGCCCCGGAAAGAGATGGGATTTTCCATTAAATAGTGTAAGAACATGGGATCCTAAACCTTGAAGCCTGTGCTCAGGGCCTTTCTCTTCACCCTATATGACTGAGGAGATGAGTTTCCTCTTGGGTAGAAATGTAGCATTGAATGTACCAATCTCTGCACAGAGAAGAAAGACTGTAGTAAACAGTTTAGGGAAAGTGACACATCCAACATCCAGCAGCTGTGGAAGCCCCCATAAACAGAGACTCTCCCTCTAAGGGAATGTAACGACAGCAGAGAAAGTCTTTCAAACACTAGCTATGGAGGGAACCATAGCAACACATCTCACTGACCATGCATCCTGTAAGAGAGTCAGCCAATTGACTGGTTCCAGGCAGATAGCTGTAAAGAAAACTTCTTTTCCTTATTAACATTTTTATTGTTTTATTTTGATTTTAGTGTTGGAGATGAAGTTCAGCACTGCTTCCTTTCTCACACGTGAGGTGAACATTCAGCCACTGCTCTACATTCCACCACTGGAGAAACAGTCAAGAGCATCAGCGATTTAGGAAAACTGGCTACAATGAAGCCCATTTAATATGTAGGAAGATCACTAAAGGATAAGAGACCTTACAAAAAAGGAAAAAATGCAATTTTATTAAACTATATAAGCATATTCTCAAAGATATAAAGTATTTCATTCATAAAATAAGAACACGAACATACCTAAATTTGACATTTAAAAAAAAGAATTTTGGTAATGGACCCACCCTGGCACACTTCACCATCTGGACCCTGCTCCAATTGCAGTCTTGGCCTCCCTATGGCCTCTGCATGAGGTGAGTGTGAGGCCAACTCGGGTCCAACTCCCTTCTCCCCTCTTGGAACTTCCTGGACCTGTCCCAAGTATAATGGACCTTCGTCACCATGCTGGACCATCCGGAGTCTGCCCTCATTGCAGTCTTGGTCCCCCTATGCCCTCTGCTTGAGAACTCCAAGACAGCTCGGACCATCCAGAGTTACTGACATCAAAGTCTTTACCCACCTGCACCCACCCACTGGAAGATGAGAGGAGAGAGAGAGAGAGAGAGAGAGAGAGAGAGAGAGAGAGAGAGAGAGGGAGGGGGGATTCCACCTTCACCCACTGGAACAAGAGATGGGAAGATGAACAGTTTCAATGGTAGAAAGACCTATATGACACACCCAGAATCTAGTAATTCTACACCAGCAAGACCTCAACATTCCAACTCAGATGAAGCAGAAGAGAAGGACCTTAAAAACAATGTTATGAAGTTGTAAGAGACCCTCAAAGAGAAAATGAGAAAATCCTTTAAAGAAATAGAAGAAAAAACAAACAAACAAAATACAGGAAGTGGAGGAAATGGCAAATCAAAAATTTAAGAAATAAACAAATCTCTTAAAGAAAGCAAGGAAAGCCAAGAAAAATCAACTAAACATGTGAAGGAAACAATTCAAACAATACAAGGCTTGAAAGCTGAAATAGAAACAATAAAGAAAACACAGAATGAGGGAATGCTGGAAGTAGAAAATCTAGGTAAATGATCAGGAACTACATTTGTAAGTATAACCAGTACAATACAAGAGATGGAAGAGAGAATCTCAGGTGTTGAATATTCACTAGAGGAAATAGAGTCATCAACCAAAGAAAATCTTAAGTCCAACAAATCCCTAACACAAAATATTCAGGAAATATGAGTCACCGTGAAAAGGCCAAACCTAAGAATAATAGGTATAGAAGAAGGCAAAGAAATACAGCTCAAGGGTACAGAAAATATATTCAACAAAATCATAGAAGAAAATTTTCCCAACCTAATTAAAGAAGGACATGCCTATGAAAAATACAAGAAGCTTACAGAACACCAAATAGACTGGACCACATAAAAATAAATAAATACATAGATAGATAGATAGATAGATAGATAGATAGATAGATGGATGGATGGATAGATAGATAAAAATCCTCTTCCCACATAATAATCAAAATGACAAACTTAAAGAATAAAGAAAAAATATTAAGAGCAGCAAGAAACACACCTCAACTTCAAAGGGAGACATTACCTCAGACTTAAGTGTTGGGAAAAGATTTTTCAATCAAATGGACATAAGAAACAAGGGGGATGTAGCAATCCTATTTTCTAACAAATTAGACATTAAACTAAAATCAATCAAAAGAGTTGAAAAAAGTCATTTCTTATTCATCACAGGGGAAATCCATCAGGACAAAGTCTCAATTCTGAACATCTATGCCCCAAATAAAAAAGCACCCACCTTCATAAAAGAAACAATTCTAAAGTGCACATCACACATAAAATCTCACACTAACAGTGGGAGACTTCAACACCCCAATCTCACCACTAGACAGGACCACCAAACAGAAACTTAATAAATAAACAAAGGAACTAACAGAAGTTATGTTTAACAGACATCTATAGAGCATTCCATCCAAACACAAAATAATATACCTTCTTCTTAGTGCCACATATAACCTTCTCTAAAATTGACCACATTCTTGGCAACATAGCAAACCATGATTTAAAATCAGAATACAACAACACAAATTGCAGAAACCCTACAAACTCATGGAAATTGAACAACGCTCAATTTTACCATTCCTAGGTCAAGGAAGAAATAAAAAAGAAAAGAAAAAGAAAGAAAGAAAGAAAAAGAAAGAAAGAAAGAAATTATAGACTTCCTAGAAGTCAATGAGAATAAAGACACAACATACCCAAACTTATGGTACATATTGAAACCAGTACTAAGGGCAAAGTTCATAGCACCAACTGCTCACATAAAGAAACTGAAGAATAGTCACACTAGAGAATTAACAGCACAACTGAAAGCCTTAGAACAAAAAGAACCAAACTTACCCCAGAGGAGTAGATGCCAGGAAATAATCAATTTGAGGTCTGGAATCAATAAAGTAGAAACAAAGAAAAAATACAAGGAATCAATGAAAAAAGAGTTGGTTCTTTGAGAAAATCAACAAGACAGACAAATCCTTATCCAAATTCAGGAAAAGACAGAAAGAGAACATAAAGATTAACAAAATCAAAAATGAAAATGGATACATAACAACACATTGAGGAATTCCAGAGAATCATCAGGTCATGCTTTGAAAACCTGTACTCCCCAAAATTCAAAAATTTAAAGGAAATGTACAATTTTCTGGATAGATATCACTTACCAAAATTAAATCAAGATAAGATAAGCAATTTAAATAGACCTATAAACCCTAATGAAATAGAAGCAGGCAGTAAAAGTCTCCCAACCAAAAAAAGCCCAGGGCCTAATGGTCTCACTGAAGAATTCTACCAGAAAATCAAAGAAGAACTAATACCAATACTCCTCAAGGTGTTCCACACAATAGAAGCAGAAGGGTCATTGCCAAACTCTTTTTACAAAGTTACAATTACCTTGGTACCTAAGTCATACAAAGACACAACTAAGAAAGAGAATTACAGACAAATATCTATCCCTTATGAACATTGATGCAAAAACACCCAATAAAATACTGGCAAATCAAATCCAAGAACACATCAGAAAAATCATCTACCATGATCAAGGAGGCTTTATACGAAGGATGCAGGGATGGTTCAATACATGAAAATCCGTCAATGTAATGTACCATATAAACAAACTGGAACATACCTAAACATAATAAAAGCAATATACAGCAAACCAACATCCAACATCAAACTAAATGGAGGGAAACTCAACACAATCCTCTAAAAGCAGGAATAAGACAAGGCTGTTCACTCTCTCCATATCCCTTCAATATTGTACTTGAAGTTCTAGCAGAGCAATAAGACAACAAAAGGAAGTCAAGGGGATACAAATTAGAAATGAAGAAGTCAAACTGTCATTATTTGCAGATGATACGATAGTTTACATAAGTGAACCAAAAAATTCTACAAGAGAACTCCTACAGTTGATAAACACCTTCAGCAAAGTGGTAGGATACAAGATTAACTAAAAAATAAAAAATCAGTAGCCCTACTACATACATATGATAAATGAGCTGAAAAAGAAATCAGAGAAACATCACCCTTTACAATACCCACAAACAACATAAAATATCTTTGGGCAACATTAACCAAATAAGTGAAAGACCTGTACAACAAGAACTTTGAGTCTTTAAAGAAAGACACCAGAAAATAGAAAGTTCTCCCATGCTCTTGGATAGGTAGGATCAATATAGTAAAAATGGCAATCTTGCCAAAAGCAATCCCCATCAAAATACCAGCACAATTCTTCACAGACCTTGAAAGAACAATATTTAACTTTATATGGAAAAACAAAAAAAACAGGACAGCCAAAACAACCCTGTACAATAAAGGAACTTCCGGAGGCATCACCATCCCTGACTTCAAGATCTATTGTAGAACTATAGTCCTGAAAACAGCTCAGTATTGGCACAAAAATTAGACAAGTAGGCCAATGGAATCAAATTGAAGATACAGATATTAACCCACACACCTGCAATCACCTGGATTTTGACAAAGAAGCTAAAAATGTACAATAGAAAAACAGAAAGCATTACCTGTTGCTGACATGTACGGGGAAGACTGCAGATAGATCCATATCTATCACCATGCACAAAACTTAAGTCTAAATGGATCAAAGACCTCATCATAAATCCAGCCACAATGAACAAGAGGGATCAGGCATACTGAATCAGAGGATGAACAGAGGAGATCAATAAAAGAGATACCTTAATAGAGGGAGACAGTATATGTTTAAAGAGAAATCTGGCCCTAGGAAAATATCCAGAGATCAACAAGAATTACCCCAACTAACAATCTAAGGAATAGTGGAGAGACTACCTTAAATGCCCTTCCCTGATAATGATATTGATGACTACCTTAATTGCCATCCTAGAGCTTTCATCCAGTAGATGATAGAAGCAGAAGCAGACATCCACAGCTAAACACTGAGCCATATTCCTGGAATCCAGCTGCAGAGAGGGAGAGGGGATGAGCAAACTAGTTAAGACCTTGTTGGAGAAACCCACAAAAACCGCTTACCTAACCTAGTGATGGTACACAGGCCACAGTCATAAAGCTGGGGAACCAGCACTGGACTGAAACAAGGCCTCTGACTGTGGGTACCAGTCAGGAGGCCTGGGCAGTCTATGGGACCTCTAGCAGTGGAACCAGTATTTATCCCTAGTGCACAAATGGAATTTGGGAGCCCATTCCCTATGAAGGGATACTATTTCAGCCAAGATACATGGAAGAGGGCCTAGGCTCTCCCCCAAATGATGTAACAAATGTTGATTATCCCCCATGGAAAGCCTCACAATCCTTGGGGAGTGGGTGAGGGGTGGGGTGGGGGAGGGTCAGTGGTGTCAAGGAACGAAGGGGTCGGTGGGAATAGGAGGGGTAAGAGATGAATGTGATCACTGCATAGTGTTCACATGCATGTATGCTTTTCAAGCAAAAAGTAATGATTGAAAGGACTGAAACGATAAAAACACAATTTCTACAAATTTCTAAAGTCATTTCCCAATTAAAATGTAATATAAACTCTAGTTAGCATAACATAAAAACTATGAAATCTTTTAAAATAATTAATTTGAAAAAAAAAAAAACTGCTTTCCAGCATCCTTCCCAGGGACCCTCTCAAAGGCACTCCTTGTTGTTTTGAGTTCATCACTGTGGCTCTGCCTTATTCTACTGCTATTTCAGCCAGCAATTGCAGCTCTGAAATTATTAGCCCTGGCCGCTAAAGTTGCATACAGCCTGGCTGGAATTCCATTCCCGTAGGCACTGGATCTGTCCATGCTTCTTTAGCTTTAGTTAAATTTCTATTGTTCTGTTTATAAATAAGATTCAAGATTCAAAAGCTGGAAGGGAAGGAAAAAAAAAGTCTGGGGCGAAAATCTTCTAGCTCAGAGAGGCTGGGTTGTAGGTAGCTAACCTCCTCTATACTAGCATCTCCAAAAGAGCTGTGCTGCTTCTGCTTTGCCAAACCTGAACCACACCTATCCCCACCCTACTTCCTGTCTCTCCATCTCTTCCGGACAGTCGCCCTCTGAGACTCTATGGTTACTTTCTGTCAACTTGTTGCTAACTCAGTCTCCTGACCCAAGGTTAATTTTATTTAATTAATGCAAATGCAAACTCGGGGTTCACAGTGTGATTGCATATTCCCCCACAACTCCTACAAAAGGCAGGAACAAGCTAATGCACACCACGCTGCATGTAGCTGTAGATACAACAGCAGGGCCTTCTGAGAGCTTCCCACAATAACAGCGCTTCCTAAGTGGGGAAACCAGTCAAGATGGTTTCCTGAAAAACTCAGAAGAAATGATGGTTTCTTTGAAAACATGTGGGGACTTTGGGTATAATTGATGATCCTGTCACTAAGGTTACAGTTCAGAAATAATCGATGATACACAGAAAACCAAAACTGAGTGTTTTCATATGGGGGGGGGGGGTTAATGAATGCTGAAAAAAAAAACCAAACCCTGCAATATAGTAAGTGCAGCCCTACTTAGAATGTGGCTCAACTGTTTTTAAAATGGTTTACATTGTTGTAACAAAGTGAACCCAAACACTGACTAACAAAGGTGGGTGTATTTCTGCCAGGAGCATGAGGAAAGGGAAGATGTGATTGGAGAGGACCAGGAGCTGAGGAAGTGAATACTTTCCACAATAAAATGTAGCTAAATGTTTTCCACAACACCACAAGCAAAAAGAACACAAATATAATTGGAAAAGCATATTTTTTTTTAGAAAGTTGGGGGTAAATTCAGATACAGCAAACAAACATATTGAAAATCCTTGTCATTGAGAGTTATAAACTGTGCATCAAGAAGAAAATATGAGTGGAGTACTGGCTTTCTTTTCTCTCTCTCTTTTTTCCATAAGCCTCTAAAACTATGATCTTTCCACCTTGATCTAAAAGTGACAGTGGTATAATTACACATGCTAACAAATATATTTATTCCTTCAACACATTGTACATGAAAGTAGAAGCATATATTGAAAGATGAGCTTATGTAGTATTATGAGTACAAAGATAATAAATCCGAGGTCATCCATTTTTGCCTCTTCAGAGGCTGTTTGACCTTGTTGACTTAACCTCCTCGTGTCTGATCTGCAGCTTCTGTATAAAATAGAGTAGGAAAAGGGGTGGGGAGAAAGAATCAGTGTTTGTATCTAAGGCATGAGGACCTGGGTTCAATACCCAGCACCCACATAAGAGGCAGGGTATGGCTCCAAGCAGTTATAATCATAGCCTTGGAGAGATGGAGACAGAATAATAGTACATAAGTAGCAGTGGCATAATTATACATGCAAATGTATATTTATTTATTCTATACAATGTACATGAGATTATAAGCATATATTAAAAGGTAGGCTTACATATAAAAAGTAAAATGGCTGGGCATTGGTGGTGCATACTTTAATTCCAGCACTCAGGAGGCAGAGTCAGATAGATCTCTGTGAGTTCAAGGCCAGAGTAAGTTCCAGGACAGGCTCTGAGAAGACATTCCAGTCACTCCAGACAACTTATATATCTGGAAAGTTATCAAGTTTTATTCTAGGAATATATGTTTCAACATTTGTTTTCTTTAAAGAAAATACACTTATTTTGAATTGATTCCAATGTAAAAGATACAGTCTTCAGTAGACCTCTAGATGAATTTTAAGAAAAAGATTAACAACGTATTTTCAGACTACTCATAGAAAGGGTTAGTAGGTCCACGTGGGAGAACTTGGAAGTATTTGGAAGTTTTAACTACTGAAAATCAGGAGGTAGGAGGAAGGCTGACTAAATCACTGATGACTCAACTAAAAGTCTGCGTAGAGTTCACCTCCCATCTCTGCTAAACTGGCCCATGGGAGCTAACCACTGCAAATGTGTAAAACAGTACCAAACTGAGAACAGTGGCAGGAGATAAATATGAGGGCCATTTGTCCATACCAAGAAAGAAACTTGCACACACACATACACATACACACAAATAAATTGCCTCTGAAGAAACAAAAGAAAATCACACACCTTATAAAGGATCTCCTGCTGCTTTGGGGACAAAGTTATGGAGGAATAGTGAGTGCACGCTTCCATCCTCTGGGATGCCATTCATAACACAGACCCTAAAGACCGCCCCCGATCAAAGGAGAAAGGGAACTCTGTCAAATGAAGGGCACTCCATCAACTCAACAGAAAGAGAGCAAGATGCTACTTGGCTGTGCTAAAAGAGAATCAGAAGGAAGACATCAAGCAGCATTCCAGAACACTCCAACAAGCAGATAGGATACTGCCCTTTACACGTTACTATTTCAGGATGGTACCAACACAGCCTACTGAACTATAATATAAACAGACACTCTTCACACCCCAAGAAGGATAGCCAAGAAAGGATGTGTTCCTAGAGATATGAGACTGGAATGCTAGTTAAGGATATTGAACTTTAGAAAGATGATCCACCTCCAGAATCAATAACAGCATTTTAGTTAGGACCTTGGGGGTGTGTGCTGGCCTTATCGACTGTGGCCAGTTCCATTCCATTAAACCAAGGACAGGTGATGAGACTATGCCCTTGGGTGGAATTACCACCCAATTCATCAGAGATCCTTATGGAGCAATAACTAATGAATGAGGTCTGCAACATCTTCTTAAAGCCAAGTTATCTTAGTGAAGGGATCTGGTGATATTTCCTTTTTATAGCAACATATATATATATATATATATATATATATATATATATATATTCTTTTTAAGTACCTCTTTAAAATACCTAACTCCAGAAGTAGTACCCAAAGACCATTGTATCGGATCTTCTTTGTAACCTTAAAAGTTATCATAACACAGATCATTTCCAAATACTCTGTACATTCATGGGTAAAGTTGTCTCAATCGATAGCAGTATTGCAAATAGTTATCTAAATAGCTAAAAATCATGCCGTACTGTGTCTATCGATACTTAAAATGGGTTTAAAATAGTAAAATGTATTACCGAATCACACCCTTGACTGAAATGTTGAAATAAGAAGTCTTTGACATATGGTTAGAGGAATCAGTGGTAGCATTGATTTGCTAGAGACAGTAGTAGTGTTGTACTTGCAGGCAGAGCTAGCAGGAGATAACAGATCATGGTTGCTGTTAATGAGATTTACAAACATGATTTAAATCAGTGGGAGTTTTGACTACCGTTAATGAAGATTCATATGTTTACCTGTATTCACAGACTATCTTGATTTATTCCTACCCAGTGCCCTATGATACATACAAATGTGTACGATGTGCATATATATGTATTAAAACCTAGTTAGTCCTTAGTATAAGAACATGGTATTGAGATGCTATTGCTAAGTAATACTCAGTATATAAAAACAAAAATTGTGAGCAGTATTCTGCTTGTCCCTTTGTAACAAGTATCAACAAATATATCATCAACATACGTCACGGAGCGTTCTTAGTCATAAGCTTTGTTTTCTTGCTGCAGACCAGTTTACAGCCACAGGTGTGCATGCCGGCTCATATGAGGAGATCTGATAAGCAGAAGGCCAAATAGTTTTACAAAACTTGTCCTGAAAACTAGAGCCCGATGTGTTGAGGCAGGTCTGTAAATCCAGTGTTCCAAAGGCTGGCCCAGAATGATCACAGCTTTGCGGCCATGAAGTTTACAGCAAAGAGGACTAGAGAAGAAGGAAGAGGCATGGCTCACAAGGACTACTGAGAAAGCAGAAGTGTTGGAGAGCACTTGATGCCAGGAGAAGAAGGCTCTTCCACTGACAGCTTGTTCCTGTGGCTGCTCAGCACAGAGAAGCCCAGCCTTAAGTGTTTTCCGAGCAGAGGCCATGAGCTCACAACTCTACTGAGAGTCTTTTTCACAACACTGGAACAAATAAAAGAAGCTGGCTTTCTTTATAAGCAGCCTAGGCTTCCATTCACAAGGTCAAGGGGAGCAGATCAGAACTGGTCCTCGGACTGGATGTGATGATCCCAAATGAATACAGAAAAGGGCAGTGAACACACCTGCATGGACTCAGGGAACTGTGTCGAAGCCACCGAAGGGCCGTGGGAACCAGCATCAGTGTTCAGTACTGTCTCTCCCTTTGCCCCCAGCTTTCCCATTGTAGGAGACCATACTACGATAGAGAAGACACCAGAGTAATATAAGATTGATGGCCATTCACCTACCAGGCTTATCAGGCTGGAGCCGAAGGTAGACACTGGCCTGGAGTGGCTTTAGAACTGAGAAAAATAAAATGTGTTCTGCCTAATAAGTATGCGAAAGTGAGCTGAGTGTGCCCAACGAGGCTACTTTTCAAACATAACCAGAATCATAATAAATGCTCATTTTCTTAAAGCCCCTTTTGCTTTCAACAGTTTTGAGTACAGCGTTACTGACAAACTTGCACTTGCTACCTGATGCTGTCGTGAGCCTCTTCTGAGCCAAGGTCATTGCCAAGTGTATGCGCCCATTGCTTGTCTCTTCTACCACTATTGTGAATTCAAGGAGAAATATTTCAGCTCACCTGAAGTGTAAACAATTCCTGGGAAGATCTTCATTTAAAGAATACTGGGCTGAGTTCTGCAAAAGAGACACCAGAGAACACCTGAGAAGGTAACTAGCTTCTAGAACTGACAACTCCCAGGAAAGGAACTTGGAAAAGAACTTGACCAGATCTTCATATGATGAGTAGTTTTTAGGAATTTTCTGTTTCCTCTGCATACAGATAACCCTTTATTTGCATGATTTACTTTAAAACATTTTTAAGTCTTAATTATCTTAAAGCATTAAATTTCAGTGTGGCTACTCAGCTAATTCTATCTGTAAATAAAAGATAATGTAACAAAGCAATAAGTTTACTGCTTCCTTGAAGAAAATTGTATTCTGTTCCCTTTGCCTAATTCTAAAGTTGAACTAGAGGTAAAAATTTATTACATTAATATATGAATGATTCTTTTGCCTATGATTTGACTGTAATATCATTAACATAACTACCTACTTTGGGGTCTAGTGAAAGGGCTCAGTTGGTAAAGTGAGTGTTGTACAAGCATGGAGCCCTGAGAATAGGTCCCCAGGCACCCCAGCTCTGAGCGGGCTGAGGTAGATTGTGGAAGATCTGGCCAGCCAGCCCACCTGAATAGATAAGCTCTGGGTTCACTTGCACAAGGGAATTAAAGATCTCTTCTATTGCAAAAGAAATTCTTTTCCTAAACCTGTTTCTGTGAATTATCTTGTCTCGTAGTTTATTCTCATTCAGAAAATAAACCCCCAACAACAGGTGAAAGACCCTGTCTCAAAAACTAGAGATGGATAACAGTTGAGGAGAAACACCGAGTGTTGACTTCTGGCCTACATACACGTGTGTAAATATGCACATGCCCTGTATGTACATTTGCACATCTCCACACACATCTCACATACAACACACAATCACATACCTAAACAAGTTTTTTTCCCCCTTTGGAAGAATGCATCTTTCTAAATTATCACCATCTAATTCAAATAATATTTTTATAAAACAAAACTTACTATGATAAATTTTAAAATATATAGAATCTATACTCTGAAATTTCAAAGGATTATAGTCTTTTAAATATGTGTATTACTTTAAATTGAAAGAAATTAAATAGAAAATAGATACCTGTGATTCTATGCTTTTTCCTAACACTCAGAAATCCTCGGCTGCATACAGCTTCAAGATTTGGCAAGCCATAGCCACCTTTAACATAGTTCCATCTGTATTCTACTCTTTTGGACTCATTTTCCACACTGTATACACACAAATCATCATTGTAGAAAACCACAGGAGCCAAATCTTTAGTAATTCTGGTGTAAATAGTCACATTAGTCCCTCAGAGGTGGCAAGTGGAGCTTGTTAGTTTCTCAGCAAAGGTGCATTTGACAATGTTGAGTTTCAATGTTTATATCCAATGTTGAAAACATATACAATAAAGAGAAGACCAATTCAGAAGCAAGCACAAAAGAAAAGATCTCACATACTGGAAAAGGGATCATCTTAAAGCCAGTTTCCCCCCAAATTCTCTTGTCACATGATCTATTCTCACCTAATAGGGAAGTACAAAGAACGTTAGCCGTTTGTGCTGGAAGGTGGCACTTAGCTTCTGTTAAAACAAAGCCTTTATTGTGATCACAGGTAGTTCCCAGGGTGTGCAAATCTATACGAAAATCAAAGCAAATATTTTGAGATAGAAACCAGAAGACTCAGTTTAGTGATATAAATGAAACATCAAACCCCAACTCTGTCCAGGAGAAGGGGTGCATGAACAGGAATGTGTCCCATCTCATAGATACGCTATATCAATCTCATGACTGAGGATACAGCCAAAATGTTTTTTTGTCACTTATATATTCACACTGATTTTTGCCTCTAAGAAGTCTACATGTGGCATAAAATGGACATTAAATAAATTAGTTATGTCATGCAGAGGCACCCTAAGTGATGTTAAGAAGCCCTACATAGAGACAAGGCCAGGGTAAGAGAGACTTTGTACTTGGGAACATTAAAGGAGATATTTTTGTGTGTGTATTTATTGTTTTGTTGGTTGGTTTGATTTGGTTTGGAGTTGAGAGTTTTCTCATATCAAAAAAAAAAAAGCATCATTGCAGAAGACTGGGCATTTACAAAATCAGAACAAAATGTTTTCACAGTAAATGAGGCCAACATAGCCTTAAAGATTGGAAATAAACAGAACAATTTTAAAAAGCCATGGTTTGTCTATATCTGAAGAGTTCTGTTCATTTTCTTTGCTACTCTCATAAAGGTTATGTGGGACTTTGTCCTTTTGTATACCAGAAATGTAAAGAGAGCCAGAACACAGAAACTGGGGCTCATAAGACAAAGTAATTCAGCTGATGTGCACAACTTCCTTTAAAATGGAATCTTTCATTCCATCAGCCACTTCTACATAGAGTCACTCTTAACTTTTCATTCCCTCCCCTAGAAGCATGATGTAAGCGAGCTAAGAGTTATCAGCTGTCTCTAACGTAACACAAGCGAAGACACCAGGGTCTCCCAGCCCTACCTTGCTCTTTACATCAATCCTTTTTTTCATTCTCTCCACCCTGTAACTACTCCTCTTCATCCTCCTCTTCCTCTTCCCCCCTCTCTCTTTAGGTTGGCTCTCACTATGTAGACCAAGCTAGCCCATAATTCACTGTGTGTCTTCCACTGGCCTTGAACTCTGAGCCTTGTGAGTGCTAGAATTAAGTCTTCTCTACGTGAACATTTCCTATAAATTATCTCATCATCTATGGATTCCACGGGTGCTGACATAATAACACTGACTATTCCCAGATCTCTATTTGTTCCTCAAAAGCCACCTCTGAGTCCCACGTGTGTAGAGACAAGTGTCTAAAAAGCATTGTTCTGGAAATGAAACCTAAAATAACCAAGCCCATGAATATAAAACTAGAATCAGATATATTCCTCCCAAACCAGACCCTCCTGTATTTTCTACCTCAAGTGGTTGTATGTAACATCATTCACCAAGTCACCCATGGGAGACTTCTTTCACTCAAACCCTCTTGGGTGCAGTACCACACACAGCACAGATAGTGCTGATGGGAGAGGCGATTCTGTAAATATGTTTCTCATACTGGTTTAATGAATAAAGCACTGTTGGCCAATAGGAAAGGAAGACAGGAGGGACTAAGAGACAAGGAGGAAAGAGGAAGTAGTAAGAAGGGGTCAAGATGGAGAGTCTGGGGAAAGCAGAATGCCGGCTGGCTCCCCGGTAAGAGAAATACATAGATCAGCAGAAATGGGTTAATACTTAAGACAGAGCTAGCCGATAAGAAACAAGTAACTGGCCAACAGAATTATATCTAATACACAGTCTCTGTGTGCTAATTGGGGCTGGCGCAGCGGCGGGTGGAAAAACCATACTCCTTACACAGTGCTCAAAATCCGCTCCTCCCATTAGAGTTTAACTTCCATCACCACCAATGTAGTAAATCCCACTGTTGCCCTCAGTTAACGAACAACGAGACTGAATCTCATCTCAGGTATTCAGTTCACCTTGAATTACATGCTTTAAGTGTGGTAGAAACAATGTTGGAATCTACCGGGTCCGGTCATCCAATATTAGACTACCATTCTATAAAGTTTATCAATCCTACTTGTACATGCTTGCAGTTTCCTCTTCCATCCCCTAGTGCCCCTGTCATGTCTCACCAAGTTAGTTATTACTTCCCACATAGACCGGAAAAGGAAATTTTAACTGACTTGTACCAGGCTTTTTCTTTTGAGCCACCAACCAGCTCCCAATCATGATATAGACACTTCTTATTAGTTTTGAATGCTCAGCCTAGCTTAGGCATCCAAAAGCTTGGTGGCCATTATTCCTAGTGTCATCCTATTGTGTTTATCCCCTAATTTAGACCCCTTCAGACTACTACTGAAAATTTATATAGAATTACATTTAAAATAAACCATGGATGCCCACTTCATATGAAGGATAACAACAGAAACTTTGCCAGAGATGATGGAAGTCACATGTCATATATAGACCTGGGTATGAAACACAAGAGACCATGAAAAGAAGAAAGACTTGATTTCATTTTCCTGGAATATTTGGGAAAGAATTGTTAAGCCCTGTAGCCCAGCTGTTGGCACACTGTGATGTCTGACTCAGCACACACGCCCATTTTTGCTCTGTGTGTTTGATAATGCCTGAATAACCTGGAAAGAAGCAATCAGAATACAGGCTCTAATTTTAGAAATGTGGAGTGATCTGGTATTTCTGAGCAAGAACACTGGTCATCTTGACTTGAGCCTTGTAACTATGCCAATCTATTCCACTGAAATGGGGATGAGACAGCCTCCCATTCAGGGCTATTTTTTTCTTATGTCACGCTGATGAGGCTCTCTAATGAGTTTGGCTCTATATTCCCAAGAGCAATCATAATAGACACTTAGCTTTCACCTTAGTCACCTGGAAGCCAGACACCTAGAAACACTGACAAATGTTTCAATGAAAAACAACAGGAAGTAATGCTTGTGTTCTCAAAGTATGATGCTTGATCACTTCATACATTCAAGGTGTGTACTGTGTATCCTTCCTCACTCCTCCCTCTTCTCTCCAGCCTAGATTTCTCCCCCTGTGTATTCCTGGCAGCCCTGCCTACCCCTCTCCTGCCTAGCTCTTGGAAGTTCAGCGATTTATTAGACCAATAAAGTAACAGCTTTACAGAGATAAACACATGGGACATAAAAGATGCAACACATCTTTGCGTCATTAAACAAATATTCCTCAGCATAAACGAATGTAACACATCTTAAACTAATATTCCACAACAGCATGGGCTTACATTTCACCTCCGTATCGCACTATTTCACATCATTGTTCTGGGAGTTAAACCTCTGTTGGGGCGCACACCAGTTTGGGAGATGACTAACTGGTCATTTGTGACAACTCCTTTGTTGTCCCTGGACTGCTCCTCTGTTCCTGGAATAACCAAAGCCTACGCTTTAGCTGAAGAGCACATCCCTTCTCCCTCTCTGTTCCCCACTCCCCCCTCCCTCCTTCTCTTTCTCTCTGTGTCTGTCTTGTGCTCTTGTTCTCCCTCTGTGTTTCCATCTATTTGTCTGTCTGCATTTCTGTGTCTATATGTGTCTGTATATGTGTTTGTGCATGTATGTTTCTATAATACCTCTCATGCCAAAAGATGTTGTCCTTTCCCAGTAAGGGGAGACCCAAAACAATCACAGTAGCTGTCTGTGGGACAAATGCCTCCGGCTTCCTCTACGATCCCTAAGCTGGTAGGACATGAAGAAGCCGGAACTACTAGGGAACTTTTATGTTTTGTGTCCTCCTGGGAAAGAGTATTCCTACGGGAGAATAAAGTCAATGCAAAGCTTGTGTACGAGTCTAGCGGTTCTAATAAAAAATTAACTCAGACAAGAGAAGCAACTGAGGGAAACTCAGTGGCATTTCATGGGCTGTCAGTCACCTTTGCTGACATGGATGCCTCAGTGTGGACAGGACAAGAACAGCAATGCCAAAGCCTCTAACCGCACTGTCGTATTGAGAAAGGCGAGGCATTTCAAGTCTCACCTGTCAGGAAGCAAGGTGTCTCATCAAGTGAACGCTGCCTTTATGCCTGAAGACCTCAGTTCTGTCACATGGGGGAAGGGAAGAATCCACTCCCAAAAGATGTGTTATCACACAGGCACGCAGGAACACACACACACACACACACACACACACACACACGTGAAATAAATACTAGGAGATGGGGAGATGGCTCAGTAAAGTTCTTGCAGAGGAGTGGAATTCAAATCCCTAAATTCACATCAGGTGGCTCGTAACTGCTTGTGATCCCTGTGGCCTCCCGTGGCACCTGCGCCGGCATGTGCATGCCCACAAACAGAAAGACATACACACAAATAATTTAAAAATCACAGAAAAACTTAAAAGTTTTAAATAAAATTTTATCTGTGGTGTGATTCTTATTGGTTGTGAGAGCTGGGGGCAGAAGAGACTTTGGGAACACTGTGACGGCAGCTGGTGCGGCCGAAGAGATGAGCTTGGAATGAGCTGCTCATGACTTCCAAGTTACAGGGCGCTCTGCTAACAGGCCTCCTGCTGCCTCTGTGTTAGTAATCTATGCCCCTTCTATTCCTCGCTCATTACAGTTTCTCTCTTAATCTCTACTGCTTTAAAAGCTTAGAGATGTCGATAACATGTTCAAAATTACAGAGGCAATAAGTAGATGTAGCACATCTACTTATCTGCTCCATCCACAGAGTCTGTTATAAACTTGGAGGAATTATGATGAAGTGTTTATTACACATCCATGAAAGCTGACAATGCTCTGTTTATTATAGTAAATAGGGGTGGGAAGTTATATAACAATATGTTATTAAATTTTGTGTACATGTATAAAATATATCAAAAATAAATATACTAAAAGTTTAATAATAATTATAATAATAACTGTCTCTGGGTAATTAAATTGTGGATTATTTCTTATCATTTTTATCACATATCAGTGTACAAGCAAGTTATTTTCCTATCAGCATTCCTTACATTTATAATTTTATAAAAAGTGATACTGTATCAACTCATCCAAGAAACATTTACCAACTACTACTCAATGTTAGGTGTCTGTTCCCCACCCTTGACTCACAGCCAAAAGCCTAGCATATAATCATGGCTCCAAGATGTGAATGCCACATGGGGGACTTCAACAAGAGAAGACATGGAAGCTTATTCTTCTGCCGTAGCTAAACCTCTATAATCACAGAGTAGCAGCTTTTGTATCCTATGTGTATGATCTCTCTCTCTCTCTCTCTCTCTCTCTCTCTCTCTGTGTGTGTGTGTGTGTGTGTGTGTGTGTGTGTGTGTGTGTGTGTGTTAAGGGTAGAGCACAGCCTTCTGTGTCAGTCTTCCTTTCTCCTTGTTTGACATGAGGTCTCTTTGCCCTTCACTGATTCTGGATGCCAGGATATCTATCATGGTAAAAGCTTAACTAACTGAGCCATATGCCCAGATAGAGAAGTATTTTTTTAATCCCTATAGAAGAGAAAATTTAGAAAACATTTTGTAAGCAGCAACAAAATTACCTAATTTGTACTAACCACAATAAAATTGCTTACATTTTTCTTCCAGATAAATGAAAAATATAAATGTTTTGATTGGAATGTAAGACTTGATTGTGGAATTGGAGTGGCATATAAATACACAAGATTGTAATTCTATGGAAAACTATTTCAATATTTTGAGAGGCTACAATTATGATCAGCTTATTCGAGTTGCTTTTTGTCTGTCTAGTATGGGCTCAGAAATTCCTCAAGCTCAAGAAAAGGCAGACTTGTTCTTGCCATCTTGTTTTGCAGGCTCTCTAAGTTTTTTTTTTCTTCTACCTGGCCTACAGGGATTTATCTCAGTTGGTTTAAAGCAAAAGTGAAATGTTAAACCAGTGTCCAAAGGCATCCATCTGAATGTGGCACCTGTAGTGTTGATAAGTGCAGAGCAATGACCAGACTGGCAAAATGGGAAAGCTCCTGGCACTGTGTGACAATGACAAGCATCAACAGGGGCAGGCTGAGCGCTGACCAGCACAGAGGGGCTGAGTGGCAGCAAAGTCAGGAAGATCAAGATGTGACTGTCAAGAGCCCTTGGCATCAAGAGGCATTCACAGACAGTAAGCTATGGTCAGAGCCTGAGCCGCCAAGCTGCTCATCTTTATGTAGAGGACATGACACTCTCCTGCTATTGGGGATGTTCCCTCTTTCTAGAATTCAACGGTAGCTGTTCTCAGCTGTTTCAGGCTAGTAGCATTTTCCTCCCTGGGGACTTGACCTGTTCTCCTTCCCAAGCTTGGGACAAGGTCTTCTCCACACTGAGAGCAGAAATGGTGAAGACAAGTTCACAAGGCAGAATAAGGTGCACAACATTGGGAGATCAGTCACAGAGAAGGCAAACTGCTCCCTATGTTGCTGCCTGATAAAAGCGGGAAGAGGAGAAGGAGGAGGGGGAGAAGGAGGATGCAGTTTTATAGATCTCTATCCCATCCCAGGCACAGAGTGATCATTTCTCTAAATATAGACTGAGAATAGCCTTTGCCAAGTTGACTGCAGCTCCTGCACAGCCCAATATGCCGCATCCCACCATCCTGACAAGAACTGAATGTAACATAAGGCATTAACTAGGGGAATTCCACATTATGCTAACCACAGTGTGCAGCCAGCAGAAGATAAGGCCAGGAAAACATTGCTCCGCAGCCCTGGGGCTGCTGAACTAGAAGGGACTTCATTGTTCCAGCAACAGAAGACAAAGGTCCTGCAGGTCTATCCTCCTGCAGAGATCAATGTGATCATCAGCTGAGATGGTTCCTACATGTCTGTGTTTCAGGGAGCTTTATTATTGAAATTCAAAAAGAAAACAACATTTTTGTGCTATAAGTTTTGAGAACTTAGCCCTTTCTTTTCCTTGTTAAAATAATCATTCTCACAATGAAGTTTTTATTTAACTTCTATTGTCTTAGGACCACTCGAATTCTATTATATTACAGGGGACTATTTTAATATATTGTTGTTTTCAAAGAGCCAAGGACTAATTGTAAACAATATACCCCACTTTGGCTAAAGGGTTGAATGTGTTTATCTAATAATTCCTACTCTTGAAAGATGATGATGATGTTTTCCAAGACAGGGTTTCTCTGTATATCAGTTCTAGCTTTCCTGGAACTCACACTACAGACCAGGCTGGCCTCAAACCCACAGAGACCCACCTGCCTCTGCCTCCCAAGTACTGAGATTAAAGACATGCAACACCACCACCCAGCAAAGAGGGATTTTTTTTAACACTCCACAGAAATGTGTACTAAATGGGGACATAGATTAGGGATTCATGCTATTGATAACAGGTAGCAAAAAGGCCCATGCTAACGCACTGCCCTGCTTTAGTGGAGTATGTCAAGTTGGGATAGTGTTTTGATTCTTTCCTCCAGTGTACACATTTGCTTTCCATCATGATTCTCAATGTCATCTTTCATGCACTCATTACCCTTTATCACATTAATGTTCTTGTCAGATATTGTCTGAGGAATGATTCAGTACCAAAGTCATACAAAAACAAAAGATACTAGAGATGGCTAACCTTGACTGCAAGCTGTAAGGAATTTGGAATAGCACAGACAACACATACATGCATGTATGTATGAGTATAGATGTGCATGTATGTTGTGTGTCTGTGTGTGTGTGTGTGTCTGTGTGAATGTGCCTCTGTGTGTGTGTGTGTGTGTGTGTGTGTGTGTGTGTGTGTGTGTGTGTATAAGGGCATTTCCAGAGAGGAAAAAAGCCTACCCTCAAAATTGGTAGCATCTTCCAACAAGTGGCCCAAATACAAAAAAAAAAAAAAAAAAAAAAAAAAAATGTAAGTCCCAGGAAAATGCAGGCATGCATGCCTGTCTTCTTATCTTCCAGAAGGTATTTCTCACCACTGAGGTTGTTATCCTCTGCTGACATCAGACTGGAGCTTCTTTGGCCTTCCAGCATGATTTAAGACCAAGACCATTGACTCTCCAGAGATCTCCTAGCCAGCAACATCAGATGGGGACTAATGAGGCATCCAGCCACAGGGTCTCAGTAGCTACTGGGTACTAAACCTCTCCAACACACAAATCTCTCCAATACACAAATGGTTGCTATTGGACCTAACCTCCATCATGCAAGCCAATAATAAATCCCCATTGTGTGTGTGTGTGTGTGTGTGTGTGTGTGTGTGTGTGTGTGTGTGTGTGTGTGCATTCTGTCAGTTTTGTTCTTCTAGGCAACCCTGCCCAACCAAAACATACTGAGTCTCTTGGGCCTCATCCTCTTTAGGCTCTCATCATGTACTGGGGACATACATTTTTCCTAGCCATTGTACTGTTAACAATACAGAATAATAGCTGTATAGATAGTAGTTACACTGAATGGGTGGTGCTGGTAATCCACAGGCGCTCTAAAGTTCACAGGAGGATGAATCTACACTACCTCATATAAGGACTTGGGCACTGCTGGTTTGGAAATTTCTGGACGTCATAGAATCAACCTGAAGGGTATTGAGGACAATCTTTCTCATTCTGATAGGGCAGTCCCTGTGAGCCAACCATTCAGGATCCCCAGCTGAGGTCACAAAGTCTTGCAATATGATAAACATAAAATTTTTAATACAAATAGTGATATTCTTTGGGGAATTTGTTTACAATATTTTATTGTTTTATTTGAACAATCCAAAAGACATCACTTTATTGAAGTAAATTATTAAATCTCCCCTTTTAATATTGGCTCCAATATAATCACATTTATGCTATTTCTTTATGATCACAACACAAGCTTTGTTCTAGGAGAATGCCATTCAATTTTCTAAGACTAGATAATTGACTCAAGAATCATAATCTCCCTAAACAGCCAGTCTCTGTGACCATAAACTAATTTTAAACTATCACTTCAATTTATCTCTTTTGTATTTTTCTTCTGTTTATGTGTTGTGTGGGAGAGGAACACATACAATCAGCATCAGAGAACAACACTTAGGAGTTGGTTCTTTCTTCCCACTATGTGGTACTCAGGGTTGGCACTAAGGCTTGGCAACAAGTGGCTTTACCCGCTGGTCCATTTTGCTGGCCCTCAAGGGCATATTTGATGTCACAAAATGGACTAATGGCAAAAAAAAAAATACAAATGAAGATACAACAGTGAGAAGGCGGAGTGTGTGTTTTTGTTATGAGCACAAATCCATTGTAGACATGGATACATTTTCTTATTTACGGTTCATTCAAATGTGTGCACAAGGTACTTTGTTCACCTGTGTGTACCGTACAGTTTGTTCATGTGTGTGTCCTGTGAACTTCCTGCATATGTGTGCATCACATCCTGCTTTCACAAGTGTACCGTGTAATTCAGTCACACATGGGTCATGCACTTGTTCACATGTGTTTACTGTGGGCTTCATTCACATGTAGATCAAGCACTTGTTCACACATGTGCACCATGATTTCTTTGATATGCACATCATGAGCTTTATTCACATGAATACATGCACTATATATTACATATATACCATTCACATAATTCACATGTGTGCCACACGTTTCCTTTGCATGTATGCACCACTCACTTCATTCGCATTTGTGCACCATGCACTTAATCACATGTGTGCAGTGCACACATGTACACGTTCACATGTGTAGCACACTCTTCATTCGCATTTGTGCACCATGCACTTCAGTCACGTGTTTATCCATATGCATGTGTCATGCACTTCATTCATAGGTACAGATGCTGCATGTTGTTTATGTTTATCCTCATCAACCCTTCTCCCCGATTTTTCCTTCCTCTCCCCAAATATCTGCCCTTCTACTTTGCACCATGAATGTACAAATAGCAGTAGTAATAGCATTTTGAGTTCAGGTCTCACTATCTATCCCCAGATGGCTTCAAATTCACAGAGATCTGGCTGTCTCTGCCTCCAAAATGCCGGAACTAAAATGAGGTACCACCATACCCAGTCCCCCTTCTACTTACATTATTACCCTAAACTGCATAGGGCCTGGAGTATTTGTCCTTGAAGGTCTGAATAAAGGGAAAATCTTCAGAAGCTTGCCACCTTCACTGGCAGCTTGCTCTTCTTGTTTCTGTAACACGTTAGAGAAAGAGAATGCTAATGAATGTCTACTGTTTCCTCCTCATATCAACGTGGTCATGGTTACCGTCATACTGACACCGATCTCAGTGGGCCACTCATGCCACCGAGGAGTGTGGAGGGCAGCAAAGAGTTCTCTGCCGCCATCAGCACCTCACTGCCCAGCAGCCAGCCCAGAGGAGACCTTTCCTGACAGTGTTATTGGCCCCTGTTGTGATCTGCACCCACTGACAACACCACAGCTAATTCACCCTCGCGACCTGTCAGCTTCCCCTCGGGTCAATTTAAATCTGCCTTCTCTGTGACACAGATCCGCTTTTAACAAACGGCGATGATCCAGAAAGCGTCCCTCCTGGGGCTCAGCTGTGATTATATAATCTGTCACAGACCCAAAGGAATTATAAATGCAAGTGGACATTGAGATCCCACCAGGGACAAAGCTTGGGAGCCCTTGTGTCAAATGACTTACTGGCTTCCTCTAAGAAGCAATTCTCTATTTTCCTTTACCTACAAAAGCACCTGATGAAGGGCAGCTACCAAAGCAGGATGAGAAGCTCCCAGCCATTAGCCAAGCAATTTCCCGTTACCTCTGACATCGGGCACTAAAACCAAAGCACACACATTGGAATGGGTGGTAATTGGAATACTAAGTGATTTGAGCAGTGATAATTGGTGTGTCATTGCCCAATATAAGCAAAAGAGAATGCATAAGTAGGAATAATTCTGTCCTAGTCTATATGAATGTCCCATACATTAAGCAATGACGCTACAATTATCCACAGTATGGGAGCCCCCTGGCACCTCAATTAAATATGTTCTCTTCCACACAGTTCCAATTCCTACTCTCTGTCAGTTCACTTTCTCGCAATTTTTTTCTGCCAGAAGTTCCTTATATGCCATTTGGTAAGGAAATAGTAGTGTTGGCCTAAAGCCATCCACCATGTTATGCTGGCCTGAAAACAATCATGCTGGAAACAAATTCTCACCGTGTCTTCCATGGGAATGACTGACACAAAACATATTTGTCTACGCCCACCTGCACACTCACGCACAGACCGGCACACCCCATGCAGGCATTAATCCACACAGAGGCAGAAGACTGACAGAGTAGTTCCTCACAGCCAGGCATTTATTCTTCACAGGTACACTACGAATGGCTTGTATTTTTGTGCGTTGAAAAAGTATCTCATGTAACTCAGGCTGGACACCTTAAACTTCCTAGGTAGCTGAAGCTAACCCTGATCTTTCAGCCTCCACTTTCTAAGTGACTTGCACGATATTCCTAATAATGAAACATATGGAGATAGTCGCACCTGACTCTATGCAGTGGACAATCACGCAATTCCCTGGATCACTTCCAGGGGTCACTGCTCCCATGAAATATTGGTAACTGAAGATATACCTCACAGAGAAATTGCCAGTAATCAAATATCCCAGAGGCCACAGTGTAGTACACACACACACACACACACACACACACACACACACACACATACACACACACACCCCTCTAAGTTGCTCTGTGTATTACTTAGCCCTCCACTTCAGCAGCACCAAAGAATTAACATTGTTCACGTTTCTGTGTGTGTTCATTTCTTCCTATAATTTCTCTTCTTCTGAAATGCTTTCAGTAGATGGAAAAGGCTAAGTCAGAGAGTTCCTGGCCACTGGGTCTTATCCAGGAGGACTGTAAAAGGCTGAGAACAGCAAGACACAGACTCCTGGATACTCCTGGAATTTGAAATGTAGACAAAGTATCTAAAGAAAACAAAACATCTAGCATGGAACAGTGTTAAGTTTGTTTGAAGGCCACATGCTAATCAAGAAATTTCTACATCTATTTCCTTTCAAAAACCGTGTCCTGTAATCAGAAACTCCTTGTCAAGAAATATTTCATTTCTAAAAAGACTTATCCTAAGATACTGCAAAAAAAAAAACATGAACTATAACAACAGAACGAGAAAACAAACATTTTCTATTCACCACCCCGCCCCCCAAAAGAGGAAGAAAACATACAGTCAATTATTGAAAGGTAGGCAGACTTCTGCCGAGATAAAAATAGTGTCCCATTTTTGTAGGGAAATGAAGAGATGAAGAATTTCTCACAAAGGAGGAAGGGCATCCCACCTATTCCAGGTGTGAGAGCTCCCAAGGGTCAAGAGGGATCCCAGAGCCAAGGCCGCACACACACCTGAAGATTTTCATACTTTAGCAGTAGAGAGAGACCGGCAACAGGGACAATAAGCTCTCCTCCATAACCACTTCAAGGGGGATTTTATTTCTAGAATTTGGCAATGCCTTCATTTTACACATCTTAATCATTTGTGTTTATTCAATGCCTTAATTTTATATTTTCTGTAATTCCACCTTTTACTTATAAAAGATATACATGGAGAAATGGATTATCAGGGAATCATCTTAAAACACTTTTCTCATTCAAAACAGCAGTGTGGGGAAGCAGGTGTCACATTAATCCCAACCCTCAGCACAGGCCCAGGTCTCTTAATTTGGTAAACGTACCTCCAGGGTGGTCAGTGTGTTAAAGAAGCATCACCAGTGAAACACAATTGACACTGTACCACCTGAGCCACATCGCCCAGGGATGTTCACCAGACCATGCTAGAGGATGGTGCATATAGTCTCTGTACCAATGCAACAATGAAGCTTCAAGCAGCAACATACCCTGTGGTCCTTCCTCCAAACTACAGAAGGAAAGTGAGACAAGGTACTTGCAGGATGTCTGAGTTCGACCCTCCTCACAGCATAGGCTGCATGCCTGCAATCCTGAGATGTTTTGTGGAGGTGGAGACAGGAGAATTAGAGGTACAACATCTCCTCGGCTACATAGTGAATTTGAGGTGAGCCTGGGTTACATGAGATCCTGATGTGGGATGTCCTTCTGTATGCTGTGAATATATATTGTTTTCATTGGTTAATTAATAAAGCTGTTTTGGCCTATGTCAGGGCAAATATAGCTAGGTGAAAAATCCAAACAGAGATATGGAAAGAATGTGGAGCCAGGGAGATGCCAAAGGAGTAAGATGTCAGAATATTACTGGCAAACCATGGCCATGTAACAATACACAGATTAGTAAAACTGGGCTAATTTAATTGAGAGAGCTAGTCAGTAATATGTCTGAGCCATTGGCCAAGTAATTATAATTGATATTAAACCTCTGAGTGTTTACTCAGGAAATGGTGGGTGGGAAAGAAACCTCCATTTACAAACCCCTGTCTCATAAAATAATTAATAATAATAATAATAATAATAATAATAATAATAATAATAATGGAGTTAGAGTTTTGGCTTATTGGTAAATTGCATTGGCTGTTCTTTTCTCTCCAGAGGACCAGGAATAAACTATAGAACCCATAGGGTGCCTCACAACCATCTGTATTCCAGCTGCAGCAGATCTGATGCCATACTCTGGCCTCTACAGGCACAAGGAATGCATTTGGTGCATAACCATATACCCAGGTAAAACACTTATATTTTAGAATAAAATATTAATAACAATTTTTCAAAGAACAGAATGTCCAGCCCATCTCCATATGACTTGGTTTCCTTGGTTTTAATGAACATTCCATATCTGCCTAATTCTGCAGAGACTAGTGGACTCACAGTAGCATTTTTAGAGCAATAAGCAGTGACATTGTTTGTTGTGTAGTCAGAGAAGCTCCTGAGAGTGAGAAAGAAACAATTGCTATTTTTTTCCTCAATGAACTGGCTAATGGGGACATGCCTTTGTCTTGTGGGAAGGTCACTGGCATCCCAGATCCTCTCTATTCTGCTGTCTGGAAGCAGCACGTGTAGAATCTCATGTGGAAGACACTGTTAGCATTTCACTCTGGACAGCCATAGTTTGCTATTGCTTCTGCCCCACACCCATAATCTAACATTAGACACAGTATCATATCTCATGAAGGGATCCCTCTGATATCTTACTGGGTTTTAGTTAAAGTAGCCACATAGTCAATTTAAAGTTCAAAAAGAGCATGATAAAAAAAAATATTCCCAATAATAAATATATTTTCCAAAAGAAGCCAAAGGTCAAAGAAGAGCTCATTTTTCCTCTGCTTGGGCTTTTATAGAAAAGTAAAGCCGAGAGGTTCCATTTTTAGATCTATTCTGATGTCTTTTCTAAAAATAAAAAGTAAAAGACACCACACTGAGCACATGTAAAGAATAAAAGGAAAATACAGGAGACTCACACCAAAGAAGCAAAGCCCGAGGCTGAGATCATCATAGGCAGCAGTACCCCTGTGCAGAAGTCAGAGATAACAGGTCTGGTGAGCTAATGGTCTTACTTATTCAGGGGTCAGGTACTTGGGTTCAAAGTTACACACTTCAGATAATTTATTTTCAAAGTTTAGTCCTAAGTACAGACCAGTTGCATTGTGTGATCTAACATGATCTAATTTTTCCCCCTGCTTGTAAGTCCTTCCTACTCAGTCTACCACGGAACCTGAGGCTTGGCTTCTCTTCCCCCTACATCCTCTCTGCAAAGTGCTCATTTCCAGCAGGGGCCACAGATCCCTTTTGACAGGCAAGGAAGTCAATCCCCCCTCCTCCTCACCACCAAGGTGCATGGCTTCCCAATCCCCATCAGTGCCACAGGCTGGTCTTTAGGAGAAACTATGTGCTTCAAAGGGACTCGAACTTTGAAATACGATTGAAATGGAGCCAGAGTAATCTGTTTATGTTACTCAATTATGTTAAACTACTAGGTAACATCTTACTTGATAATTAGCTTCTATTATAAGCAAGACACATGGCTGAATAATATTTAAGTAGTAATAAAACTTGGAAAGTCACCATTTATAGATCATTTGGTTTTATCTTTTCTTCAATCAACTAATACACTTTAGGTGTCAACTGTGTTTCAAAGTATGTGCTGTCCCCTGGCAATAATATTTAGAAGATTCTGACATCTCTAACTCTAACATAATGGGTAATGATTTCAATAAGATAATAAGAGTTTGGGAGGAGAATACTAAAAAAGAAAAACCATGTGTTGAGAACCTGCTATATCAGACCCTGTGGTTTTCCATACCATGAAAATATTCTATCATGAACAATTTGTCATGACCACTCAGAGGGGGAGGCTACAAAAGTGAATAAAGACAGGGACATATGATGGAATTTCACCTTGAAAAGCTAACTCTAGCATCCACATGGAGGGTAAACAGGGACTTAGGGTGGGAAGACTAGGTTGAGATGCTGACAACTTGAATTGAATCTCCGTAAGGCTAAACACGAAAAAATGTGTCTAAGAAAATGGGTATAGTTCCTAATTAGCCAGGAGAAACTAACAGCAAATGACAATTGTGGGTGACTCCGAGGATTCTGGCTTGGGCAGCTCTGAGAATAAAGTTGTATGAGATGGAATATAGCACAGACACAACTCAGATGGAGAGGGCAAAAGAAACAGTATCCGGTTAAGATTCTTGAGCTAGTAGAGCATGATCAATCCTAAAGGACCACTGAAAACACAGATGTATGGGTAAAAACAAGTGAGGGGCATTACTGGGACCAGACATAAAAGGTTTGGGAAAGTAGAATTCTTAGCAAGCTTTTGTTTTAGAAACTATATTCATGTAAAGTTTCTTACTCAGCATACATGAAGCCTGTGCAAGTTCAAGCCAACCAAATGCCAGCACGGAGATTGAGGTGGGCACAGAATTCTATCCCTAGTCAAGGAGCAATTGCCAAGTAATACTACAAAGAGAAAAGGTCTGTTTTCTTTAAGAGTCTAGGCTCTGGGAAGCCGGCCATACTGCAGGGGAAAACCAGCACATTCGTGACTGCTTAGCCAGAACATTTGAAGCTACATGAGCAACACAAACTAGAGTTGAAGGTTTAAAAGAAAAAAAAAAAAGAAGAAGACATGTAGTTGTGGGGGGAGGGGAAAACTGTATCTGAGGTACTTGGCAGAGGGTAGCTAAATATGATCAAAACATCCTGAATTGTATAACATTTTCAAAGAACTGATAAAAATAAAATATATTACTATGCTCATGTTTCTCCTTATATCATGTAACACTTGCATCTTAAATAACATATTAAAATATAATGTTGATGCATATAACAGCTGGTAAATAATGGTTTAAAATTTTCTTTTAAATGAACAAGTAAGTATTCTGGAACCTTCTATATTTCTGTATTTATTGCAATAGTATAAGTAGGTATGACCATACAAATCAAAGTGCTTGGGCTCCTAAATAATTTTCGGATATAAAGAATTACTGAGGATTGGGGAGATGACTCAGTAGACAGAAACATTCACTGTGCAAATGTGGCAGCCAGGGTTGAGATCCAGGAACTACATATATATGGAAGGAAAGCACTGATTCCACAAAGTGCTCTGACTTGCATACACAGACAGTAGCACAAACACACACACACACACACACACACACACACACACAATAAGCTGTATGTTTTCAATTTATAAATTACTCACAACCTAAATAAAATTGGTGAAAATAATTATTAAACCAGAGTAATAAGTAAAATAAACAAGAAATTTAATGAAAGTATTGTGAACCTCAGAATAAAGATTGTAAAGAGGACTTAAACTTTAGAAAAAGATTGTAGAACAGGACTCTGAGAATCAGGGACACATACGACAATTCTAAACAGGAAGCAGAAATGAAGGACATCAATTTTCATTATCTGACAATAGAGAAAGTCACTCTTTCTGTGTGAAGTCAAAGTGTAAGAGCAGCAAAGATGCACATATCAACCACTTTACCCAAGTAGCCACACTTTGAGCCAAGTGAAATCCCTGTGAATTTCTTAAAAACACAAATTTAATTAATGAAACAATAAGAAGAAATCACTTCTATTAATTTTTGTCAGACAGTTTAGTTAACAAGGAAGACTGTTATTGATTCCCACACTATGGCCACTCAAACTAAGAAAATACTAATGCGAAAATGAAAAGGTAAAAACTCAGTTGATGAAGAATTTGAAACATGTCCCTAAGCACAGATAAAGGAGTCTGTATCAGTATTTAACAACCATTTCCAACTGAGGATGACACTACTGATTGCATTTTATATAACCCTTAATGAAAAAGTCATGCTAAAATATTCTAAAGGGCTCTATGAACGGTTACAGAAAGGCATTGACACTCTGGCTCAAAATGTAACTGCTCTTGGCAGAGGAACACGTGGTTTTGTGTGGCTGTGAACAAGTGAATGTGGCACTTCTGTGCTGTCTGGCCATCCTGTGTCCTTTCTGGTCCATATGCATTGCCCGTCTAGATTGGAACTCTTATAGTCAAGCCTAGTGATCAGAAGTAACAGGAAATAGAATTATGAAGCTTAGAGAGACATCTACTCTCTGCATCTTCTCTTTAAAAACAATAATAGCAATAATCTGTTCCACAGTCTTCAGTTCAAAACCACTGGAGAAAGTGCTGTCTCTATCAAAGGTGGTTATCTTCAGTACATTATAGAATTGTTTTCCCGAAGGTGCATATGCAGTGTTGTGTGTGTATATATACATGTGTGAATGGGTAAATCTGTCTATTGGTTTTCTTATATGCTCTTTATATTTCAATACATATAGCCACTATTATTTTTCCCTTGGATACATGGAAATGAGGAATCTATGAAGTATGCATCACGGTTTCTTCCTTTGCTCACCAAGCAATTTACATTACCTAAGAAAACTCTGAGAACACATACTGCAGCTCAATGGCCTCCTCTGGTGGTCAATTTTCATGCTACAATTTGGAAGAGAAACACACACATGTGCACACACACAGAGACACACACAGTTTCCTTTTTATGCCTAAGTATAATAACTGGAAGATTGAATTCAAAACTAGAAACAGTATCTAAGATGAACCTAAAATTGAGTAAAATGTGTAAAAGCAGTGAAATTCTACCTCTACTGTAAAAGCTGCTCAGGCAGTGCCCCAAAGACGGCTTTGGTAATCCCTCTGGAACACAGTAACCACAGATGTCCTTCCTGAGAGACACAGCTTTGGCAAAAGAAAGGAAACTACTGTTTATCACAATTAATTTGTTTAAAGCTTCACAAGCAGAAATTGTTTTTATGTCAATACATCCTTGCTAGGGCAAAGATTCTAGGTAATCATTCTTTGGCTGAGAGATTATGAAATACATGAGGACTCAAGAATCAAATGGCTTATTATTGTTTCTATTGGATGGGAAGTCAAAGGGAAGCTACAAAATTCAGAGTGTGCTTTAAAAATGCAGTATTATCCCATCACCACAGGAGTCAAGTAGTTAAAACAGTATCCACTCGCCTGTGGTTGCATCAACTATTAAAGTCAGTGCTGAGTTTTAACAAAGCATCCCAGAGCTGTTCATACCATACCCCAGAAATGAGATTCTCTAGGGCTCACTGCAGAATCCCACTCAACAGCAACGGCTCCAGACACATCTCCCAGACACAGAGAGCACTGTCAAGACTGTGGGTGGGAAGCGGCCACTGCTCAGTGGTACTCTTATTCTACACATCTCTCCATCATTTCTGCCCTTCCTGAGAAGACACAACTGTTTCTAAACTCTCATACTAAAACAACCAAGATTAAAAAAAGAGCTGTTTCTAACACAAAAACTCTTGTGGCTGTTTAGAAGACACCTTCTAGTCCCCAGAAAACAGGTTGTTTTTTGTTTGTTTGTTTGTTATATTTTGTTTTGGTTTTTGTCTCTCTTGTTGAATTGTGTTTTAGTCTGAGTGTAATGTGCTTCTTAATGTAGTGTATGCACTATCTTAGTGGACAGAGTTGTGTGAATGCTGTTTAACACGAGATGTGACAGGTTATTAGATTAGAGCTTCAGAACGTGACTCTGAAAATGTCAAGCTAGCTCATCAACTTGATAAGTCTCAAGACACTGATGTTGCTGTTTTCATGACAAAAATAAATGGAAGGAAGGAAGGAAGGAAGGAAGGAAGAAACAGTGGATGATCTTTATATATCAAGATCTGCAAAGGGATCTGCAAAGCTGCACAGAGATGCAGCAAGTATTCCAAGCCTTGTTTGTTTGTTTTTCTTTTCTAAATAATTATTCTGAGTCTCTCAGTGATAGATATCTTGAATTCTATTTTAGCTATTTTTTATTTAGCAAATAAGTATTATAGTAAATGTCTGTTTTCTGTGATGAGTGCAGACAATCAGAAAATTTACAAAATGAGTGTGACTCTGTGCTAGCATTGAATAGCACCTTTCTGTAGCATCTTTCTGTTTCATGAAGGATAGGATCATATACTGGTTCCTAACAGTAGCACATCTGCTGTATATTATCGGATAGATGGTATTTGATTCCTGAAACTATATAAATTGTTCAAATACTTTTATCTTGAAACTTTTCTGAAGAAAAATGTATTACAAACAGACTCAAAGCTATAAAATTGGACATATTCTTGTGCTTGGGAATAGTTCATTTTTAAATGTTATAGATATGTACACACAAACATATATATATATATATGTAGAGAGGGGGGACACTAGTTGTTGTATATTAGGCATCTATCAAAACCCTTACTCCTGCAAAAGTACTTGTTAGAGGAGAAAGATGTGATTTTTATTGTTCATCACTCTTAAATGTCTTCATTCATTTCCCAAATATGGAAGAACAAAGCAGCACAAGCCAGCCAGCATCTGTGACTCTCCCATGGCATAACAAATGGAATCTTTTTTTCCTCACAATTCTGAGGGTAGAAAGCTGAAGTCAACATGTAAATAAGGTTGATTCTGACAGAGTCTCAGAGGGAGAGTCTGGTCCAGGCTTTGTCCCTAGATACTAGTGGTGATTGCCAGTTACTAATGTCTTTGGGCTTCAGATACAACGCTCTTAATTCCCCCATCCTCAAATGACACCCTCCTTATAGACAGTCCGGTGTTCTGCCCAAATCCCCCTAGTCTTATAAAAGGACCTGTTTTTAGGCTAGTGTGACTTCATCTTAATTTGCTTACAGATGCAGAACATTATTTACAAATAAAGTTATGAGCAGGAAGCTGAACTCAGAGACAAGCACATATCCTGGAATTATAAAACTCAGCCCACAATGCCTGACCTCACTCATACTAAATAAACCTCAAACTCAAGACTTCTCATTTAAATTAGTGGTTCTGTTAGGTTAAATTTACATTTGTTACTCATAAATTAATACCAAACAGAGATAGCCTCATTTAAAAACGGAAACCTCTGCCCAGAGTCCAGAGAGAGAGGTGTGGTAATATGAGCAAAGAGGTCAAGACCATTTTGGGGTGACCCACAGAGACAGCCGACCTGAGCTCGTGGGATCTCATGGACTCTGGACTGACAATGGGGGAACCTGCATAGGATCAAACTGGGTCCTCTGAATGTGGGTGACGGTTGTGTGGCTTGGGCAGTCTGTGGGGACACTGGCAGTGCGGCCAGGATTGAACTGGCTTTTTGGAGCCTATTGTCTTTGGAGGGATACCTTGCTCAGCCTGGATAGAGGAGGAGGGCCTTGGTCCTGCCTCAAAGAGATGTGCCAGGCTTTGTTGATTCCCCTTGGGAAGCCTTACCCTCTCTGAGGAGTGGATGAGGATGAGGTGTGGGGAAGGTGGAAGGTGGGGAGAGCACGAAGGGGAGGAGTGAGAGCTGGGATTGGTATGTAAAATGGGAAAAGATTCTTTTAAAAATTATATATATGTATATACATATACATATATATTTATACGTGTGTATACACACATACATACATACATACATACATACATACATACATACAGTGAGACCTCAGCTAGACCCAGACCATGCAAACTATGCTTCCATCACACCCTGGAGCACAGCCAACCTACAAGGGGATAAGGGGAGTGTCCTTAAAGAAAACTGATACACCCTCCCTGGAAGCCTCCAGCTGTGGACAGCTCCTCCAGTAGGGGTGGGAGCTTCTGAGTCCTTCCCCAACCCCAGGTAAGACTAGAGTGTTGGCTGGCTTGTTCTTGTGCATGTCTTACTACCTCTACCCCACCCCCACCCCCATTTATGCTGGGATGTTGATCTTAAATCCAATCAAAAAGCAGTTGGTTGTCCCCATTAATTTTGCCTTGCAGTTCACATCTGGGAAAGACAGTTTATGACTGTTCCTCAGCAGCCTGCATAGCAACTTCTAACATTATGAGAGCTGGCCAGCAGGAAGGAAGCTTCCTTGTCAATTTGATTTCTCTATGTCCTGTGACCAACATGTACATATCTTCAGCGTTAGGGTTTTACCATTCAATGCTGGTAGCCTACTAAGAAAAATGACAATAGCTTGTATTGTTTGAGATGAGGCCTCTGGGACATTCCTGACCAAGAACTCGAGAAGTACCCCACACCTGGTGCAAATCAAAGAAAGAAAGAAAGAAAGAAAGAAAGAAAGAAAGAAAGAAAGAAAGAAGTAAAATCACCTGTGTTTAAAGATGGCTCCTCTAGGAAATTATTGGAGCTGATAAACATTTTCAGCAAAGTGGCAGACTACAAAATTTATACACAAAATCAGCAATGTTTCTGTATATCAAGAAAGATAGGGAGAAATCAGTAAAGAAAAAAAAAAGAACTGTATAATTAACAAGGTGGATTCATTTTATATTCTGGCTTTTTTTTATTTTTCCCTATACAAAAAAAAAAAAGAAAAGAAAAAACCCACAGGAAAAGGTGACCTTCCATAGAAGGAGAGCTGAGTTCAAATCCCTGCTCACCTTTCACTACTTTGCAAGCTTGAACATAATGCACTTTAATTCATGCATGATACCCTTTCGTGGAGATATTAGAAAGCACACAAGTCCAAGTCACAAAGAAAACTGTGGAAATTAGATGTCTACTAGCACCTATCACTGATTCCCAAGTGTTAATCACCCCAAGCCTGTCTGTACTTGCCTGTGTTGAGGAAACCCTTGGCTTCCATGTAGTTCTCTTTATAAGGGCCTATGATACAAACAAATACACAATGCAGTTCTGATTCCAATAATACTTCCTTTTGTCTAATCAGTATAGCCAAGGATGGAAATTTTTTTTTTGTATAAACAAATAAAGCATCACACAGAATTTTAAACAAAAAGGGGATAACAAAGTAACAATTCCTAACCACAATCAGGAGAGTCACAGATCCCACCCACCAATTCTGTACAACCAAAGGAAGACTTTCAGGAACAATAAATAAATAAATCATGCTGATCATGCTGACACACAGACAGACTCTCTTGCAGGTCTTTCCATGCTCCCATTAGGAGCTCAGTGTGGAGATACCTCCCCAGGGGCCTTCCTATTGCAGTTAAATAAGGATCAGGATAAACAAATAGGCCAAATAGATGTTTATTCAGGGAGAAATAACTTACAACCTAGACAGATTAACACCAGCAGGCTCCATCGGATGCTTTCCTCTCTGCGACCCACCAGCAAGAGAGTGTTCCCCGGCTTGATGGGAGATGCCATTATGTATATATGTTTCTCTCATTGGGTAATGAATAAAGCACTGTTGGCCAATAGGAAAGGAAGATAGGAGGGACTAGGAGACAAGGAGGAAAGAGGAAGTAGGAAGGAGGAGTCATCATGGAGAGAATGGGGAGACCAGATGTCTGCCCTATTCCCCAGTAGGTGAAACCATGTGGAAATACATAGAAATGGGTTAATAATTAAGACAGAGCTAGCCGATAAGAAACAAGTTACTGGCCAACAGAATTATATCAAATACAGAGTCTCTGTGCATTATCAAGACCAGCAGAGGGAGGAAAAAGCTTACTCCTTACACTGTTCCTTCTCAGACCTCCTTCCACAGGTCACTTCCGCCCACGGCTCCACCCCTAATGGGCGTGGTCAGTGCCACAGAAGGAGACAAAGTGAAAATCCCTGTGTCACCATTCCCATTTTTACAGCTCCTTTCTCAGAACTTCCCTCGGGAGCTAGCCTCCACCACCTTCCTCGAAGCCCCCTTTGTTTTTATCAATTCAATTAATAAGATCACAAGCCCTACTCTCAAGTGCTACCCTGACTAGCACAACTGCTCCAATTTGAGCCCAACTCGGAAACTAGACTAAGTAGTCATTCTTCTAACATGTTTTCTATTTCATGTCTATGGGCATTTTGCGTGGCACACTTTGTAACTATTAGCATTGTATAGGAAATAAAGGTTATTGTTAAAAGCAAAATCACTGCAGTAAGTGCCACACTAGATGGCCAAAATGATGACTGGCTCATAAATAGAAGAAGGCGACATAACCACCCCAAAATTAAATAAACAAAACAAAACAACTCATACCAATCCCTCCTTTGGAGTTCTGCTCACAACTCTCTTCCAAAGAGGATTTCCAGACCTTCAGCTTCTGGCTTCATTCCCAGACATGCCCTCCTTCTGCAGCCATCTTCCACCCCTACACATTGACTTACATGTGAGGTTGTACCATGAGTGCCTACATATGTATATCCCTTTTGGACTACATAGACACCACCAAATTTGAGCATGCATACGTAAGCATATGTACACGTGTGTGGTTTTGTCTTCTTACATCCCTCCAGTATAAAGCAGTTGCAGGTTCCTGTGGGACCTGTGCATCAAGAATTAATATCTTACACTTGTCCTGACACAGTTACATGAATACAAAGTTTATAAACTAATGTGGCTGAGCGTCAATAGAACCATTATATTCCAATTGTGGGCAGACTGTCGTCTGCGGAGATACCCCTATGAAGTAAACTCACTAAGTGAAAGAACAAAGGGACATAGTATTTCTGGGGTTTGTGAGTTTCGAAACTCATGCAACATTTTTCTTTTCCAATTGTCACCCCATCACGTGTGAGGAGAGTTGATGATTTTGTGCTCAGCGCCATTCACTTCCTTGACACCCTTTGATTCTGGACCAACTCCCCAGCCGCCATTTTTCCTTGTCACACGGGTCCTGTCAGGGCAGCTCATTGAGTAGCCATCATCACAGTGAACTATATCCCAGAAGCTCCAGATGGAAGTGGGAGGAAACGCTCCTCAGAGAGTGTTCTCCAATGCCATGCCATCAATCACCCTACAGCTGGGACCGAAGAACCACTCAATGACTTCCCACCCAAAACAGCACATTCCCCAGTGTGTAGCTTCCTCCCTTCCTCCAAAAGAGCTGCACGACCCCTTGTCTCAGCACTCAGAAACCCTGGGCACCTGATAGTTAGGCCCCAATTCATTTAATGACAGCCATTAATATTCATCTTTATGTTTAAAATCTAATCGATATTCAATGATTTGGTATCACTAACTTCCCAGGGAAAGAAAAGTCTCTTATTTTCTTGTTTCTTCCATAAATCATAATTTTAAAAAGCATGTTATTATACAGAATTAATCGCTACACTAAATTACCTTTGTGGTACCTTCCCACAACTTAGTTAAAGGTAGCCAATGACATGAATCAGCAGCAGGCAGTTCGTTTTACTTCTGCAAATAGTTCGAAGGGGCAAAGCTTCTTCCATAAGCCCAGATTAAACCTGACAGTGGCCATTTGGAACCCTGTGCACGTAAACCTTGGCCCCCTCATACTTAGGCAAGAAGTCCTCCTCATGATGACTGCAGGAACATGTTCCTTTCCTGTGATGCACACAAGTGCAGTGCTGTGACCCTTTCCTAGATAACAGTTGGGGGGCTAAGGGGGGGACACCCTGAGAAGGATAATGAGACCCGCTTACAATCATAGCTTCTGCTATGAAATTTTTAAACACGAGTTATGGCATTCTTATCTACTTAATGACATTATTTAGGTGAAGCTAGTAAAAGCCTCAAGAATAGAGAATAAAATATTAAAGGACAATAACCTTCCACACTTATTTATGATATCTCCATTCTATGCAACTCTCTTCACATGCTGTGGGTTTCCCTCCAGCACTGTCTCTAAACTGTAGACAATAAAAGACTATTTTCAGAGCTCCACATGCTATCCTGTCCTGGTTCAGAACATTGAATTCCTAATGTTTAGTTAGATAAGAAAATGCAACCCAGCTATATGTAAAGAATGACTATTTTACCAACATTTTTCCTACTTCTGCACATGTGGATACACACACACACATATGCACAGACAGCCCGTTTCCCTCTAATTTCAGCTTCAAAGGTGTAAGGAAGTCCCAGGACACCTTATAGCCACATAAAATGGAAATGCCTACAACTCTAAGATTATGTATGAATTAATGAGCTTGAGAGGTTCCAAGGTCTGAGGCACCCTTTCCAAAACTAGGGTGCCAGGCTGGAGAGATGCTTTAGTGTGTGGACTCGCTTCTCGTGCAAACCTGGTGCCCTGACTTCCACCCCTGAGCCCTCATGAAAACCCAGATATGGTAGCACACATCTGTAACCCAGCGCTCCTGCGGGAAATGGGGACGAGAAAGAGGAGAAGCCTGGATCTCAAGGGCCTACTAGCCTATGGTACAGAAAAAAGAAAGAAAGATAACAGGAGAGACCCTGCCTCAGAAACAAGACCACGACGCACTGCACTGCTAGGCGCGATTCCTCGGCTGTCCTCTGTGCACACCCACACTTGCACTTCACGTGCTGTGAAATACATAAATAATAAGTAATGCAGCCTGAGAGTGGTTGAGATGAGTGATGGGAGAGTCAGAGAGTCAGTTTATAACCATCTAGATGGAGACCTGGGGACTGTTCTGCCTGAATCTTTATTTTATAGCTGAGGAAACTGATACCCTGATGTGCAAATTAAACTGCTAAACGGAATCCCCCGAAACCGGTTAAAGGGTTTAGATGACGTTTAGTCGTACCATAGTCAACAAGGAAAATATGGGGAAATTATTTAGGGAAAATCACACCGTCATGATCATAGTACAATTATTCTAGTTTCCAGTGGGCATCTGTGGGGCATCTCACAACAGTCATGTGATTCTGTGACTTATTAAAGTGTTGGGTCCCTTTTGTCAATCAGAGGATAATGACCATAAGACAATACAGACTATAAGCACAAGACATACCTGTGTTAAACCTCAGGATCTACCATTCTCCCATAAAGGCACTATCCTCTTGGCTAAGTGAAACGACACAATATGAAATCCCGTGGGCTGCAGTGTTGGTTAGGAGAGTAAGAACAGGGCTGTGCTTCCAGAAGACCTGAGTCTGAATCCCAACACCTACATGGCAGCTCACAATGAGAAAGGTACCTTTATGGTGGGGCTGGGTTTCTTTGGAATAAATTTGGAAGCCATGGTTCTATCAGAAGAGGACTAGTCCAGGAAATTGACCCCTAAAGGAAAGCATGTATTCATTCATCTTCACAAAAAATGCCTAGAAGATGCTCCAGAACACTGTTTTACCGCTTCAAAATGAGCGCTTGCTGTAAAGCACTCAGGGTTTCGGATGGTTCACCGGTTCTCCGGGGTTTCCTCTTGCCTCATCCCTCAAGCACTCTGGCAGACTACACAAACTGCAGCTGTCCACTGGACTTGTCTTGTTAGGAGTACATCCTGACAGGACAAAAAGCAGGAGGCCGTGAAGCTCCTACCTGGGCAATTGTCCTTCTGCGGGTTCCTGTCGCAGAGGCCACAGAAAGTGGATACGAGCATAACAAGCGGGAGGGAGTCCAGACACACAGACCGAGAAGATGGAGTTAAGAGAGGTCGTTTCAACCTCACCTGAATCCTATGAGGCATCAGACAAGGAGCAGAATCCCTGACTGGCCCATGAAAAAAAAAAAAAACTCTTTTTTCCAGATTAGGCAGGAGACTGGAGCTCAGTTGTAGACCTCATGGCTGCCAGGCCTACTCATTCCATCACAATACACATGCAACAAAAGGTTAAAAAAAATAATATTTTTTATTTAAAAAAAAACAAAAACAAACAAACAAAAAACAAAGACTCAGGGCTCTGTGATACACCAGACAGTGTCTGATTACATCAAATTGGCATGAAAATAGCATATTCTCATCTCAGCCTGGGTGTTTTAATTGAGGTAAGTAGCCAAGAAATTCATAAATGGAACATTTATCAAAAAAGCAAATACAAAGTGTATTCCTAAATATAAAAGTCAATAGATACTGCCTTTGAAAACAAATGAAATACGGAGTTGAACGCCACCCTCACAAGAGACTAGACTGAAACATGGAAATTATTTGGGAGTTTTACTTAAGGGTTGGGAAGACGATTGGAAGAGGGAAAAGCTCTAGAGACAGAGGCTGCCACAAGGCTTTTGCTACTTGCTTTCTCACTGCAAAAGCCCAAGGTAAATAAGGGAGATGGTGCAGCCTCTTCCTAAACGGTGGGATAGCTGTCCATAAAACATTAACATGACATTCCTGCAGCTGTGACAGATCATCTGGAAGAGAATGCAAGCCCTTTGGTGAAGGTGGAGGCATTTGTTCAGACAAAAGCAAACAAGCACCAGATCCAGCTTCTGGCAGGTCCAGCTTCTGGGAAAATGGGCAAGAAAACATGAATGATTAAAGCCGAACACCAAAATAGATTGAAGTTGGCTGTCCACAGTAGAATGACCAAGCAGGAGGGGAAAAATGGAAGGATTTTGTCTCCTTCTTTACTCTTTGAAGAGAGATAGGCTAAACAACACTTTGCCTTTAATTTATGCTGCTGCTAAGTAATTGAGCTACATGTCCTCTGGTATACAATGAGTTAATGCATCTATCCATCTTGTGTAGTGTTTGCCTGTTTGTTTGTTTTGGTGTGTGGTGTGGGGTGTGTGTGTGTGTGTGTGTGAGTGTGTGTGTGTGTGAGTGTGTGTGTGTGTGTGATTCCTCAGTTGGTTCCAGTAATCTTGTTTCTTTAAGTTAGGATCCTGGTAAGAGACCACCTGTGCACTCCAGCCAGAGAAGCAGGTAGGCTAAATACAGGGCTTCACCTCTCCCTCTGCTCTTTCAAAACCAGCACCACCACCCTGTTATGAGTTGTTTGTCCCCACTGGCAGTCAGGTCCCAGAGCCTAGTCCCAGAGCAGCCCTAGCCCTAAATAACACAAATAACACATAGAGACACTATATTTGATATAAAACTGTAGGCCAGTTACTAATTTCTTTTGGCTAGCTCTGTCTTAAATATTAACCCATTTCTGTTAACCTAAATGTTTCCACATGGTCTCATCTTACTGGAGAGAGGGCCCGGCATACTTCCCTGTAGGTCCACCATCTTGAAACTCCTCCCTACTACTTCCTCTCTCCTCCTAGTCTCCTTGTCCTGCCCATCTTGCTTTCCTATTGGCCAACAGTGCTTTATTGATTAATGAATAAAAGAAACATATTTACAGAATGACATCTCCCATCAACCCCCTGCTCTGCAGCAGACCACCAGCTGTAGCATCCCTTTCCCACTGCCACCTTCTTCGGTGGATCACACATTTCCACCCCACCCCCCCACCCCCACCAAACTTCCTCCCTCTCACTAATTGTTTTAGCCCAGCCCCCAATTCCAACAGAAATCCCTAGGAATCCACAGACCACCTCCACCAGTGAAGATGGTAGACATGTTCATTGCTACTCTATTTGTAATAGCCAGAAATTGAAAACAAGCAAAATGTTCCCCAACAAAAGAATGGATAAAGAATATGTGATTCCATTTACACAGTGGAATATGAGCTTCTCAGGGTAAATAGATGGAACAATTAAAAAATAGTCCTGAATGAGGTATCCCCGACCCAGGAAGACACATACAGTATGTATCCACTAACATGAGAATAATGATAACCAAGTCACAATCTATAGATCCACAGGTATAGAGTAAGGAACTCGAGATGATGTACAGATCTCATTAGGAAAAGAAAATAGAATAGATAATTATGGATGAACAAGAGGAGATAAAATGGGAGGATCAAGAGGGAGGTGGAGGGGAGAGGGGATGAGGGAGGGACAGGGAGAGACAGATGAAAATAAGGGCCATTGGAGGGGCAGAATGAAAATTTAGTACAATAGAAACTTCATAAAATATGTCATATAAGGGTGATCTGAATCAACTCACCAAATAATAGACAAAACATAGCCTAAGTGAATGTCCATGTTATCAAATGAAACTTCAAGTACTGAGATTGGTTTATATCTAATTAAATGGTCAGCCAAAGGGATCCTGGGGGATCCCCAGAGCAACTCAGACTGTTGCCAAGACTATAAGTTCCTCTCCAAACTGTGGGCAAGGTCACATTCCTGACAATAAAACCTACACGGCCCTTTAAACATGGAGAAGTCAAGCCGGTGCCTACACAGACAGCTGTGTTCTACTGTCTTTGAATAGGAAGGTTCTCTGCATGCTACCAAAAGAGAAATGCAAACAACAAGCCAGCCACGTTCCTTTGATCTACAGTGCTGCCTGCCTGTCCTAGGTCAATGGTAGCACAAAGCTTGTGGGAATGACCAACCAATGTCTGATTTGACTTAAGGCCCCCTCCATGAGGTTACCCACACCTGACACTGCACAGTGACCAAGGCACTGAGGTCAGAGAGCCCAGAGTTCTAGGGTAAAACCAAACACTTGTGTTCTGCTAAAGGAACACAATAATAGAATGACTCCTGATGACATTCTGCTGTACTCATAGATCAGTGCCTTGCTCAGCCCTCATCAGAGAAGCTTCCTCTTGCAGCAGATGGGAAGGAATACAGACACCCACAGCCAGACATTTTGAAGACAGTGAGAGACCTTGAAATACTCAGCTCTAAACAGGACATCTCTATCAACTCCTCACAGAGAGGAGGCCGACAGCATGCAAGAGCCAGAGGGGATGGAGGACACTAAGAAAACAAGGCCTCTAAATCAATGTGGGCAAAGTTCATGTGAACTCAGAGAGACTGAGGCAGCATGCCCAGGGCCTGCACCAGTCTACACCAGTTTAGTCTTTTTGTGGGATTCCTGAGTGTCTGAGCATGTGGGTCTCTGATTCTCATGTGTTCTATTGGGTTCTTTTCCTTCTGTTGTTTGTTTTGTTCAATTGTGAGCCATTTGTTTTTGTTTTATCTTATTTTTAACCTTTCCTCAGAAACTGTTTGTTTTCCAATGAGAGTCCCATAGACAGTCAATCTGGATGGAAGGCGAGGAGGGGACAAACTTGTAGAAGTAGAAGGAAGCGAACCATATCAGGATATATTATGTGAGAAAAGAAAAAAACATTTTAAATAAAAAAAGAATACAATAAAATCAATTACAAAATTACCTGATACATACTATGTATCATAACCACTAAAAACCATAATTAGGTTCTTTGAATTTAGATACTGTGGCTCAAAATTGTCCTGTTGTTAATGCAAACATATCCATTCTTGTAAACATGACACAGAGCTCTGAATATGTAAATTCACTGGTCCCTGGGACCATTTCTTTACTAATAATCTATACCTATAGGACAAACAGAACTACACTGTACTTTGTAAAACAAAAGGTCTTTCTTTAGGATATTGACTATAAAAATTGCCACACAAGAGCATTTATAAAAAATAAGTTTCAAGATATATGATGAGACAGTTGTTCAGCTAAACATTTACCACACTGGCATAAGTAAAAAATGTGCCATATAGCAATGCAATTCTTCAAATTCTCCTGACTACAAATGTAAAAAGTAAGCTGACAGAGGAAAACAAATACTGTAGGGATGCTATCAAGGAGACTGGGTATTGAATGCCTCATCCTAAGAGGGATTTGTGTGTGTGTGTGTGTTTTATTCTATTTATAGCACTGTGCAATTACAAGCATAAATTTGGCACACTTGATTGTTTTTGTTGTGGCTTTTTTTTTCACCCAGAGTGTGTTTTTCTAAGGGCATAAGGTTGGGACACACTACACCAAAGTATTGAAAACTCTGGATAATGGAACACCTCAGAAGACATCTTTCTGAACTTTGCCTCCCGTCTCCAAGCCCTCTGCTTCCCCGCAAATGTGATAGAAGTCAAAATTTCTCTACTTAAAGATTGGTCATGGAAACCAGAACTCTCTCCATCTGCTAAGGCCAACCCTCAAAATGTGGCGGGATCACTAGTCCACCTCTCCCCTTCTCCTTGAAACGCCTAGAGTGACAGCAGCCATGCCCACCCTGGAGGAAGGAACATTAACCACACTGAGATGCCAGAGGACTCAGAGCAGAAAGCTCCCTGTGGTTAGACTCATTTCATCGATGGCCATTCTTCACTCATGTAAGCAGGGAGCTGACAGCTTTTCCTCGTGTACTTGGTCTTCACACTAAAGAATTCATTGTCACATAAAATTCGGGTTTAAAAATAAATGTTCTGTGTGTTTCTCTTTTCAACACATCTTTTGTTTTGTTAATGGCTGGTGCCTTCATGAAGGAAAGCAAGCCTACATTGACAAGAGGGGCCCCTGGGAGATGGTGTTGGTCCATAGACATCAAATCTATAGTTTTGAGGATACAACTCAGCTCCTGTCTAGAGCACATATGGCTCTGGGCTCAATTCCTCTGAGCACAAGCAAAACATTAGCCCTTCTTCCAGGGCCTAAGTTCTTTGACCTTTCACCTGCCCTCGTCCTTATCATTTCTTTCAGAATGAACAGCAGTAGCCAAGGAAGTGTTCACCCCTGTAGTCTTTGCCACTGGACCTTCTGATTCCTCTTCTTACCCCCATTTTATTTTATTTTATTTTATGTATATGAGTGCTCTAGCTGCATGTATGCCTGCCCTGCACCCCAGAAGAGGGCATCAGCTTCACTACAGATGGTTGTGAGCCACCATGTGGAGCCTGGGAATTGAAAGCGGGTCCTCTGCAAGTTAGAGCCGCCAGTGCTCGTATCCTCTGAGCCATCTCTCCAGCCCTCTAACCCCATTTTAAATAGAGGTATGTGAAAAGATGTAAAACTGAAAGCAACCCCTGTTGACAGACATGTATTTTTCCCCTCACAGAAGCAAGATGACACAGTGACTGTGGTCCGGGAATTAAAAGCAGAATACAGAGATCTCCTAACTACCTCTGGACACCATCAAGTCACATAACCTCCCTGGACTAAGGTTTTAGCTACCGGGGCTACAGAGATGTCTCCGAGGTTAAGAGTGTTTACTCCTCTTCTAGATGACCTGCATTGGGTTCCTATAACCCACATTAGGTAACTCACCTACTTGTTAACTCTTGTTCCAAGGGATCTGATGCCCTCTTCTGGCCTTCCAGGGTACTGCATGCAAGTGCCCCAGGCACACACACCTACACAAAAACAAATTTTAAAATATTCTAGCTATAAAATGCTACTAATTATTTTAATGAACTAATAAGTTATGAGCCGAAGGCCAGTTTAACAGCATACATTATAATTATTTAGCAAATCAGCAACAATGAAAGGATGGGTTAAATAGTGGTTTCTGAATGGAGTTCAATTTTATGCCCTAGTGATTTTCTTAAGTCTTTAAGGTTAATGGGAAAAGCAAAGACAAAACTGAATGGGGAATTTTTCTAACACATTGGAAAGGCTAGAATACAAGTTAATGAAAATAAACGGTTATCTGTTTGCAGAAGAGGATTGGTAAGAGTAAATCTTTGTTGTTAATGCATTGGTCTCAGACTTTGCAAGCTCAAGAATCCAGCTAAATAGAGAAGAAACAGTATACATGAGAGGAGGGGAATTAAAATTATTAAATTACCTTCTTGGTGACTCATTACTATCACACCATATGTTCAGGGTATTGCAGCTTTTCTTATGAGTCAATACAGCCACACACACCTCTCGTCCTGTCACGGCACACGCCCATGATGCTGATAATTAGCGTGATGACTTTGTTCAAGAGTAGAGCATATGTAAGATTGTATCCAGTGCATTCTCGATTATTCACATCAGTGGAGATCGCGGTAGTCCCAGCTGAGCACCGTGAGAGACAGCACCCTGCAGGGAGGTGACAGCAGTTTGGATCCTTCCTCTTCAGGGCAAGTAGCCCTGGTTGCTATCAGGAAGGATTCTCATTGTTCTTGTTTGTTCCTTCCGCAGCCCCCATGGTGGACCTTCCAACCTGCCATGAACCATCTGGAAAGCCGAGGCCGGCCCTGCTCCCAGTGGAAGTTGTTAGCTCTGAGCCACAGTTGGATCCTGGGGTTTGGGGGACTTCACTTCTTCACAGGCCTTCCTGCCCTGTCAGGAAGCCGATTGTTCACTTCTCAAGCCATTGTCAGCCGCCACCCGGTCTAAGTCACAGGACAAGTCTCTAAAGCCAGCAGGAGCTTCCCACGGGAGTTGGAGGCTCTCATAACTGAGACTCTAGGGCCAAGTTTAAGAGAAAAACAATCCCACCTGGCTCTCTCAGCATCACTCTCAAAAATGACTGAAGATCTAAAATATGTAAGACAGAATTATAATCTCCAAAAAATAAAAGACATGTTGTAATATTTTATAATGTCATTTCAATAATATTTGAATATAATAAAAGTAAATATAGAAAGAAAACAACAGAAAAGCCCCAGTAAATTTTTCAAAGTAATCATCTAACTCTTGGGATTAGAAAGACTTTGTGGCCAATCATTGAATTGTTGTGAGCTCAGGGGAGTCGTGTGACCTTGCTGTACATCCAGGAATGGGAAAGAGGTGCATGCATGCCTGGGTCTCTGTGTGGGGGAGAGGAGATTCACAAAAGTTACTAGACTATCAGCACTGCTACATATTAGTATACAACACACCAGAAACCCATTAACTATTAGCACATCTCCCACATTCACCTGCTAAAAGGATGTATTTGATGTGGCTTCCATGTAGCAAAACCCTGCATCAGTTCCTAGGGAGAAAAGGCAAGGAAAAATCTATTAAAAATGGTTTTCCTTTGGGATGATATGAGTCTTACGGCAGATTTTAACATCCCGGGCCCATTAATTATCCGAACACACCGGTCCAACCACATGCACTATTGGATTCCTTCTCTTTATTCTAGCTGAGGTAACAGACTCCTTCCCTCCATGGTGAGATGCCCTTGAATGACAACCCTTAGAGAAACATCAAGCTTTCTGAACACAATAGCTGCTTCATCCTGTGCCAGTTACGCTCTATTGTCAGCCACTTCGTAAATACCTTTCTCTCCGTCATGCTTACACACTTGCCATGTTCAGCCTCCTCCCCACAGCTAGAGTGTGAGGCCTATGCCTGTGCCGAGTGTCGTGGTGTTACAACTCGGGGGTCGGAAGTGATCCTAAGCAGCGCTGTGAAAAGGGAAACCCACGATTTCAGTATGTCAGGAAATGCAGCAGTAATGGTTCCTGCCTCGTTTTCTTCTGATCTAGGCTACAGTCAAGGACACAGAGCCATTTGCTCCTCTCAGGCCATGCCCTCTTTCTACGGCACTAGATCATGGTCACATTGCCTTTCCAGGCTTGACCGTGCAAACCTACGCAGGGAAATGTTGCATCCTTTGCTCTTTGTTAGGTTTATTTTATTTTTATGTGTATGAGTATTTTCATTCATGTTGTATTCATGGATGTATGCGACATGCATGTCGTATGCCTGCAGAAATCAGAAGAGGGTGTGGGATCCCCTGGAAGTAGAGTTGTAAACACCCAAAAGATGCTGGAAAAGTATGTTCTTACAATAGCAGTAAACATGCCAGGCGTGGGTGGCTCTGGCCTTTAATCCCAGCACTCGGGAGGCAGAGGCAGGAGGATCTCTGTGAGTTTGAGGCCATCCTTGTAGGGCCCTGCAAAGACACCCCCATCCCTCCAAGACACCTTGAGCAAGCCTGAAGCCATTGGCTGGAACATCTTGCCCCAGAGTTGTTACCGGTACTCTTCTTGATTTGCTAACACATATCTGCTGGGGCGGAACTTTCGCACTTGACTCTTGATTGTTTTCCACTGTGCTGTGAGTCAGTATACAAGCCGGCTCCTTCCCCTCAATAAATGGCATTCGGCATCCCAACATTGCTGTTGCACAACTGACCCACTGTCTTGTTCTTTATTTAAATCTCTAGGCCTTCACCCGATTAGTGGAGCAGATGGTAACAGGGGCGCTACACAGCCTGGTCTGCAGAGCGAGTTCCAGGACAACCTCCAAAGCAATACAGAGAAAACCCTGTACCAAAAAGAAAAAATACAATAGCAATAAACGGTCTACACTGAGCCATCTCTCCAGCTCTGGCCAGTTCTGTCCCATACCCTCCCACCCCTCCAGGCCCTGTGCGCATCCCTGTGGGTGAGTTACTTGATGCTCATCACAACACACTCTGACCATCTCCCCGGGATCTGTTCTGCCCTTGCTTCCCTTTTTAAGCCTGCCTTTCCTTGTTTTAATATTAACCTCAGGCCTCATGCATGCTGTCCACCAGGAAGCCGCCAGTGCCTACTCTCACGAAGGAAGACCTTAGTCGACATTACTTCTTAGAGCATGCTAAGGAAGACCCAGCAGGTGCTAATGCAGTAGAGGCTTGCAATTCAAGACAGAGAGGGTGCTGAACTCCGTCCACAGGATGGCCAAGCAGGAATTCACAGCTGGAAAATAAGAGATAGAAAGTTACTAAGAGGCATTATTAACAGAAAAGCAGATGCTGACTAAAGTTTCCTAACAGGATTCTAGTCAAAGATCAGACAGAGTGCCCGGATCACTCTTGTGAGATGAAGGAAAAACACAGAACCCAAGTGGTAGAAAGTAGTTCTTTCTAAACTAACCTAGAATGCCTTTCTAAAACTGGATTTTATAAGACAGCGTACAGGCCTCTGAGAGGTTTCAGAAGTCTGACCAAAAAAAAATCCTTTGGCCAAGCAGGGAATCTTTGTCTCCAAATCCACTCCTCCATCACTCCATCATCATCTCTGCCTTGATGCGGCCACTGCGCCCATGCCGTATTGAGGAGCTATGTGCCTGCCTGATTGGCAATGAAATCTCTTCAATGCTGATGTTATGTCTTATTTCTTGGAGAGTCTCAGCACTACCAAAGAAAAGAAAGAAAATTATTCTTTCAGAGCTTCTTGGCAAAACAGACTTCTCTCTCCCTTAGCAGCCGCTCATCTCGGCTCTTCTGCAATCACGAGACTAAAACTGGGCTCCCTTAAGTGAGTGATAAACTCAGACTCCTAGAGACACGTGTCCTGGAATTCAAACATGAACTTGGTTCTGTCCATGTAATGAGTGGTTGTGTGACTTCTAAATGTGTGGCTTCTAAATGACCAATGTGACTGTAGATGTCACTGAAGGGGGAGGAAATGAAGTGTCCAGCCTTCCATGGGGATATTATCACCTAGCGTACATGGGTCTGGCCCCTCCACTATAAAGTCTGTCCCCAATCATCTGATCACATTAAAAGTATCCTAGATGTAATGATGTGCCCATATGTTCACCCTGAAATAAAGTCAGGCAGATTGAGAAATCTCATTCCTATCTGAGCTTATTCCATCCTCATTCTGCCTACTGTAAGTAAACACATTTTAAACTCACTTTTATAAATTCTCAACTCCCTCATGCTAATAAAAATAAATATGATTATACTTTCTTATTTCCCATATTTTCATAAATAAAAACAAGTCTATACTGCTGGGAAGCTTTGTTTTTCTCAACTATATCTTGAATAACTTTCTAAATTAGTACACACATAGCGTTATTATTTTTCATAGCCAAAGAGTGCTCCATTATCAGGGAATACCACAGTTTATCTAATTGGGATTCCAGTTATAGGTTGTTTCCCAATCCCAATTTTACTCAGTATATGTCCCATTGCAGACTTTGCCGGGCCAGAGCCTACAGTCCCTCAATCATCAAGTCTGGGGCTGTACAAACTTTAAAGGGATCATCTCTCCCTCTGGCACATAAAATGGAGCTAAGTTATTTTCCCTTCTGTTGTATGCTTAAGTGATTTATTTTCATAGGAAGGGGAAACTTCACATTTATCATTGTGAAAGTTCATTTTGTTTGTTTCAATTCATCATTCCCACACTCTAACATGACTCCTTAAATCTCGACTCTATTATTAATCATATCAGCTACTCTTCAGTTTGGGAGCATGCACAAGTTTACAAGTGTGCTTCTATTTTTTATGCAAATAATTGATCTTCTTGGTCTATGTAAGTAAATATCTTTCTTGGAGGGTGAAATCTCCTTCCTCCTCCTCTTCCTGTATCTTCCTCTGTGGAATCTTGACCTCACCCTCCCAACATTCCCTGGATCTATCTTAGTACTGCTGTTTTACAGCACCTGTACTGTCTGCCCTCATGTGACCTCTTTCCATGTTGCTTTCCATGTTGTCTCACATTAATGGGACTCCATGGGACGATGTTACTATGTGCTTTACCTTCTTCCTTTCACTCGGGGTGTCTGCTTTCCTCCCTCCTCTCCTGGCTACCGCATGATCGCCAGGCACCTCTAACACACAAATCTTCCCACTGGTCCTACTGACGTTGATACATCAGTGATTTGACAGCATAAGACCGAAGTGCCTCCCGGATAACATCTGATTGTTTCCGGACAGGAGCTTCCTGTTCTCCGCTGAACCTCTGCGATAAACTCGCCAGGGTTCTGATTGTCTTGCCTCCACCCAGGTGTACAAAGAAATGGCCTGAGTGTGTGATGGTTAATTGTATGTATCACAAACTCTGCAAATTCATTTCATGCTGATGTATGTCAAATGTCATGCCAGCCAACGAGAATTAATCCCGAGAAAGAATGAAAACACAGGGTAGAGGTGAGTAGGACTTCCACAGCCGCCATCCCTCACGATGATGCTACGCACTAAACTAACTTGATTTTTTCCACACTGGTGCCTGCACATAGAATTTGAACTTGGGATCCCCTAGTTTAAGTCATAGTATGAAAAAGAGTTCATGCTGGTCTTTGAAAGAGGGAGATATGAACATGGTTTCATATGTATTACAGATGCTACACAAGAAAACATGGAGAGGGAATAAAATATACATATAGGTGACTTGAAAGGAGGGTTGAAATTGAGACACACAGAGCCACCCCAATGAGTTCTGAAGGATTTTTAACAACCCTACCCTTCTTCAAATTCACTGCTTACCCCCGCCCCGACACACACCAGTGGCAGTGGTAAAGCCAGCATCACTTGCCCTGATGGCTTCCTGGAGCATTACTATAGACTACATTGTGTGAACATAGCATATGGTGTTGGGGTATTGTATGACGCTATTCCTGGGGAAACATGAACAAGCATCTCAACCCAGACAGGGAACCAACAACAGACCAAAGGTATAGTACCACCAAAATCAATACATTATTACAGTGATTTACAGAAGCAAGGATGAAGTTAGCTTCATCACCTGAAGCTACCTGAGCATAGGTGATGTTCATAAAAGCTGGAACCCTAGAGCTTTTTTCATGACTGACTAGTAGTTGAACAGATTGGAGAACTCTTCCATAGACTGGGCTTGTCTTAGTCTCTTCTTTCTTGTTTATACAACCTTGGAATAGAGAGACCTGGGGCATCTGGTCAAATTCAGGGGCTTCTTGTGACTCCTTCATGAATCTTAAGGACCCTCCCCTGTTTAGAATTTCCTGACTCTTAACTAGCCTTCCTTCTGGATGGAATGCTTCCACCAGAAGGAAACTGCTGTGCCACATGGGTAAAGGGTCTAGATCTTGATGAAGTAATCCTTAAGTTTTTGCATTGATTTCAAGGGAAGTGATTCTGAAAGTGAGTAAATACCCCCGGAAGATCAGTAACTATGCACTTCTTTAAAGCATCGATCTCGAAATCCTTAATTTCAGATGAATATTGGCAGCTTCTTAATGCTGACAGGCACCAGCGAAGATTAAGCACTGAGCCCAAAGACTGCTTTGGACCAAAGGAAAGAAATTCAACTCTATTACAAAAGAGGAATTCAAGGACTTAGTAAATGGATGGTGGAATTTACCTATCTGGCTTGTTGGGATTCTCTAAGATCTTCTACCACTCAACACCTGAAATTAAAGGAACCTGACATTAAATCTAATGGACTATAAATTCCACTTGAAGAAAAAGAACCCCTCTTTAAAAATGTTCTTTTGCATAATGCTGACTTGGTAGATATAAATACATGTTTTTTATTTTTCTTAAATTTGTTTCTTATAACAAATATAACATTCCAGTTAGCTAGGAGGTGACTGGGAAAATAACATTGTGATAGAAACACTGCACATCATTAAGCCACCTGCCTTCGCTGTTGCTTCATCAGCATAGTGGAGATGAAGGAAGATGGTACTGCTTATAATTATGTTCTCAACCACAGACACATAATAACGGTTCAGACTCTCCCAAAGATTAATCCATTCCTAAGAGAATAATGTCATCACCTAGCCTATACTTAAAAGAAATGGCAAACAACGAACTTCTAATACTCCATGTGCAGAAAATAGAGAAACCACAAATCAAGAACAAAAGACTCATTTGGGGGAAAAAACAAAAGCTAGAATTAATACAGAAGAGAGATAGAAGACAAAGTATTCTTGTGGTATTTCATTGTTACAGGACTGGAAGACTTTTGTGATACCTGAGGAGGAAAATAGCAAGATGAACAAGGAAGAAATAAGACTTGCACTTCCTGAAATTCCTCCTCCTGAGAGGTAGGGATCTGGGAGCAAATGTGAGGATGATGCAGAACCTGGGGATGCTGAGAGGAGGAGATGACTACACACCAGAGCATTGCTGATGAGGAAGACCGGAATGCATGTAAGATCTCTCTTACAGGAACAACTGACAAGAAGTCATTGCTGACAACAAGAACGTGACAAAAATGCACCAAATATGATATCAAAGTTTACACCCCACCCAACAGACAGTGAAGACACCATTGACAGAAGTAGGTTTGGTGGTTGATACATAGTAAATTTGATTCTGAGTCTGCCGAGTCTGAGATAACACTAGAGTGTATTCTATGAGCCATAGTTCCCTCTTCCATGAAGTTGTGGCAATGGCATCTTTAAGATTTAATGGGAACTAATTAAGGAAATAAAATGTGCATAGATCTGTGTGCATTGTAAGCACCATCTATTCACCAAGGGCCTAATTTCAGCATCCCACAATGAATTTCAATTTCCTCAGATATATCCTGCCAATGCACCTTAAATTATCTTTAGATTACTAATAATACCTAAAACAATGCAAATGCAGTATAAATCACTGAATATCAAGGAGAATGTCTATATGTCCTCAGCACTGGTGCAACTTGGCTTTTCAAGTATTTCTGGTCTATAGTTGCTTGAATCCTCAATTATAGAAGCCATGGGTACTGAGGACTAACTGCACGTCTGGAGAGTTTCCATTCTAACAAAGAACTTAGTATATGAGGTCCCTAATTCAGTTGATACAACTATCAACAATCTTTTTAGTACTATAAGTACTCTGTATTTGCTGATTGTTCTCTCCTCTGTCCATTTCATAGCTATCTTACTTATAATTATCTAGGTCTGGCCTCATTTGATAGACTGGCAAATGTATATTTCCATGTCTTACTTACCTGGGACTTGAAATCCCCTCATCTGTTTGCCTTTCACACTACCTTTCTGGTTATCATGAATCTTACCACAAATAGGCCTTGTTAATTGTTTCACTGGCCTACTTTACAGGCTGTTCCCACAGACTAGGGTATCATATTGTGATGTAACTGTTATCCTTTTCATTGACCACTGAATCTCTAGAGGTTCATGTGGTGGGGTCCCCAGTATCCAGTCACAAGTTGCTTCTGTTAGGGTCACCAGTATGGGAAGGAGTAAGAGACTCAAATGAAACAGAAAATCATGCAAATTAATGTCAGAAAGAAATTGCCATCAAATCACACACACACACACACACACACACACACACACACACACACGAAGAGTTGAACATGATGGCACATACCTGTAAGCCCAGTACTCCAGGTGATAGGATCGGGAGTGTTAGTATATGCTTGCTTGCACATGTATATTGGAAGCCTAAGACCAACATAGGAAATTACTCTTGATTACTCTCCACTTTTATTAACTGAGGCAGGGTTTCTCGGTCTAACCCAGATCTCCATGTTTTGGGTCATCTAACTAATTAACTTGCTCCTGGGAATCTCCCATATCCATATTCTGAGCCATAATTACAGTCAGGCTGCCACACAGCCTGGGCATTTACATGGGTTCTTGGGATCCAAACTCTTGTCTTCATACATATACGCCTAGCTCTTTACTCACTGAGCCATCTCCCCAGGCCCAAGGACCAAATCTTAAAATACACCATCATTCAATAGCAAGAAGTGTAAGGAAAGTTGAAAGGAATGGAACCTGTCATTGGATGAAGTCGCTACATTTTCCATCACTGATTTATTAATGTTCCAGTTCTATAGCTTTGCTGGTGATTTATTTTTATTTTCTCTATTTATTTGGTTTCTTGGAAGATCGTTTGCAATGTTATTTAGCTAGCTTCATACTCACTATGTAGCCCAGGCTAATGTCAACCTAGAGCCAATACTCCTGTCTCAGCCTCTCAAATGCTGAGATTAAAAGGGTGAGCCACCACACCGTTTGCTATTGAATGTTTTGAATGACCAATTTTCCTATCTCAAATGCAGATCCAGACAAATTCTCCACCCATGTTGAGGCTTCTCGTGTTCATTTGACTAGCCTACAGCACTGCCTTTGAAAGTACACTGAAAGTGAATGCATATACTAAAAGAGGAAAATGTCAAGAGATTGGGGTCATCGTAGTTCTAAGCAAATTACTCTCATAATTCACAGGAAAGCTTAGAAAAGGAAAGTAAGTAGATACCAAAGTTTCTCCTTACAGGAGAATTCACAAAGGTTGGAAAGATGAAGATTATGACATATAGAAAAAATAAAATTAGTTTCAAATCTTGGGACATATATCTCTACTTTGAAATGGAGCATGCAATGCAAAATATCGAAGACAGTGGTAAATATGAAGTACAATTCTCATAAACATGCAATATCTCTATAGCATTAATTAGACTATTTGAAATTTGGGGAAAATCTACAGCCTATAGTAGAGTGTAAGTTTCTTGGCAGCCTTACAGGATTTTCCTGAGCGACAGTCAGCTGATAGATCATGTCCCTCAAGCAGGACAGATTCATTATTGGTCACAGCACGATTGCTGAAACACAGCCAAGAGTCAAGGCAAAAACAGAACTTTTACCAGAAAACTGAATGAGATGCTAGTCTCCAGTGAGATCATCATTTGTATAATTACCACATGGAAAGCCACTGCCAGGGCCCTGGTGTCAGTCTCCTCATGCAAAACATGGCATCCTAAAAGGTAAACACTATTTTGGTACAAATAATCAAGTGTAATCCTGAAACCATCCTATATGAATTCCATTTGAAACGTGCTGAGATTAAAAAGGAAGATGTTTGGTTTTCTGTTGTCCAGGTATGGAGACGTTGAGATTGGCTTCAAGTAGTCATCAAGGCCCTGGAGATGAAATGTTTCTAAGGAAGAACTCAACAAACTGCAATGTGAGCAGACACAGCCCTTTAAAATTTCAAAGATTAATTACCCTCTTAGATGCACCTCAGCTCTGTTTGCCTTCATATCCCAACAATACTGACTTTTCTTTGAGTTACTGAATGGCATGGTTGAGGCAGAAACACCCTGTCACAGTAGTCAAAGTATGTGAAACAACATTTAGGATCCAGGATGGAGACTTGTTTTCTTTGTTTAATTGTCCCCAGTGCCTAGAATATATCTGGCTCAATAAAGAGTTGGTGAATGAAAATGAATGAGTAACTATATCACCATATTTAATCTAAAATTTCCATCTCTAGAATAAATCCTGGGACCATGAATAAAGATTTAGCCTGAAGGTAACTGAATTCTATTATAATAATAAATTTATTTGACCTGAAAATTCCCTTTACGGTTCAAAAAGCTCCTCTTATAGAAACTTTCCATAATGTCCCAGTAATAGTCGATCTTGACATTCAAGTCTCTAAAAACCACTAAATCATAAGTCTGGCTGACTGACACTTTATGTGGACCTTAGGACCATTTGTGAATTTTGTTCTTGCTCATATCATGGATGAACATTGAACATTGAAGCAACATAAATTCTTTTATCTAGTTTAGGTAGGTGAGATGACCCAGTGACATCCTAAATTCAGTCTCTAATGATCCCAACTCCAGGTAATTTCTCCTTTGAATTCATATTAAGAAAATGGAATAGTATCTTTACAGCGATAAGAAGTCCTTGTAATATTCAGCCTTGGAAGAAAATGAATCCCATCCATTTGTTTTTAAGCTACCCTGCAAGCCAGAATTCTAATGAGGGAATCATGTCTGCCCTGTATTTCTCTACAGGAGCCTTTCTGAACCACCAGCTTATTTGTGGAGCCAGGGCCATAACAGAAACAATTACAAAATGACATCTGACTTGGCCTCAGGTTGTGTTCTTCACCTTCACTCGTGTAACCAATTGCATGGAAGTTCTTATAAGAAACAAATGCTTAAATGGCCTGGTTACCAGGCACCATGAGCATAGATAGCATAACTGAGCCACAGAAGAATGCCCTAGGGGAAAAGTGTCTCCTCCCACAGCTGAGCCCCCAGAGCTGTGGAGTAACTGGGAGTCTAACTATCTGTTATTTTGTTTTTGTTGTTATGGTTGCTGTTGTTGCTGTTTTGATGCATGCATTTAATGGGTACTGAGTGCCCACTGTACATCAGGTCCCAGGATAAGACCATGTCATGTATGACATGAAGAAAGGATCTTCTGTGTCAAAAATTATTTCAAACTAAACTGCAGGGATAGACAGATTATAAACATGATCGGGGGCAACTTAAGTCATTCAGAATGGTTGTGTGATGTTTGTATTTTGGGAAGAGGGAGAGAGTGTGAGTTCAGAGACCTCTTCATCTAAACACTGAGTTCTCCCTACCACGGCTCGCCTCTGGGGAGAGGGGGGTGCCCTCACCTCCCATAACCATCTCGTTGAATGTGCTCCTTCCCATAACACATGAGGGAAACATGAGGAAAAGCAGCTACATGACAGCAAAGGAACCCTGCAGTTCACTGAGGACGGAAACTGGATTTTCAACATAGGACAAAAAGAACTGATGAAGGTAGGCAAAAATGTAACGCTAAAGCTATCTTTGTTAATTCTGGTGAGGTAAGTAGGTCCCTAAAAATGGAAAGCATCAAAAGCTGAAGGTTCAAGACTTCCTTTATTCATGACCTAAGAGAGGGCACATAGGTTGAAAACTCTCACTAGAATTTGTTGAAGAAGACTCTCCTGAATTTGAGCTAGACTTGAAGCTCACGCATGTGCAAGGTATTTTTCCAGGCTAAACTTAATGTCCTTCCTTGCCTTAGTATACAAACCTGGCATTTACTTCTCCTCCCAGCACCCTACTCTGATTTTCAGCGTGGCTCCTGAGACCTGAAATACATTTGTGGATATTAGCCCTCACCACGCGGTACATATTCCCTATAACTAGCAGTCCTGGAGGACACAGACTGGGTGTGTGGGTGACTTGTTTGTTTGGGGGGTGGTCTCACCATGTAGCCCTGGCTGATCTTCACAGAGATCACCCTCCCTCTGCCTCCAGGGTGTTAGGATCAAAGGCTATCACTGACACAGCTAGAAAGACATCATCAGATCATGTAGGGCACGAGGGTCCCGTGCCACATGCAGCCGCATGTGTTTGTCTAACTTGATTGCCAAAGCAAGATAAAAGCCCATTGTACAGATTATTTTTAGCAGGTAAGAGGTGGCGTACTAATATGCAAGGGGTAGCACCTCATGGCTAAAATATAAACGTCAGATCCAGCAAGTTCAACTCCAAATCCCCATCACCTTACTGTTCCATGCTCCTTCCTTGAAGTCTATTCCCAAGTTGCAGCTCAGTGCACAGCATAGGGCAGACGTTCATTGAATATTGTGTTAAGGACTGAATAAAGACCACTCATGGCACTCATCTGTGTATCTCAACATGCAAAGGAGATTTACTGCTCATTTTAAGATTAAATTGCTTTCCTTAACCACACATTGACCACCTTGAGAAAGGAGACAGCTCCGAAATACATACAGCAAGGGACTGTTTACGAAAAATTAGGTGTCCATCCAGCACCCACTAAGTGATGTTGAGAGTTAGAAGTTAGCTGTATTTAATAACATGTACTTAGATCCAAATATTTCACGACCTTCATGAAATAATCAGGGCTTTATATTCATGAAACTCGATGCGATTCATAAACACAAACAATAATATTTTACTAAGAGCGGGAGAAAACTGTTATAAAATTAAGTGATTTGATTTGGCAAAGAACTGTCAGTAAATCCCTGGCTAAGGCTGAAATAGACGTGGTAAATCTAACCGTGAGGTCTCAAGAGAGAAGACCTAGTTCTTCCAAGACAATCCTGTCAGTCTCTCGGCTCATCTAGTTTTTTTTTTTTTTTTTTTTTTTTTTTTTTTTCTTCTCCTCCTCCTCGTCCTCCTCCTTTCTACTTGCATTTCTTGCCCTCATTGCAGGACTCAGTTTTATTGTTTGGCAAAACAGGAAGTACGAAGGGAAAAGGGGACATCACTGTGGGAGCTAAAATCTAGGAAATCCGTGGCTTCCACGGAGAACACGCACCCTGTCCCTTTCTGTTATGTTCTTCGTTCCCTGCTATGACTCAGTATGGCTTGGGGTTAGAGGCTCTGGAAAGGGTGAGTGCAGTGTTCTTTCAGTAGACCCAAAGGCAAAATTTTGCCCTCGCCCTTCAGACAGAAGCGTTCTGGAATTCCAAGGTCCTCTTAGTCTGATCCACTGTACTCCCAAAATAAGACCTACAAGACAGAAAGCTGATGATGCAGGGCTGTGCCCAGCATTTAACCAAGCAGAGCTTCCTTCATGTAAAATCCCCTCCCGACGAGGCCTTTCTTGGTGAGAATGTAACAAAGCAATGTCAAAAATGAAAGACAAAAGGTAATTGTGTCATCCATGCTGGACAAGTCATGGATTTTTAACTATTTATGCCATTAGCCATCCATTTATTTATATGGAATGAGCCTGAAATACGTAATTCTTCTCTGTCAACACATTGATCTACAGTCATAGTATTGATCAGATAATAAAATACAGATTAACTGGTTTTTGGCTTCCAAAAAGTACCACTGTGATTTAGATATGCTGAACTATTAGCACAAAGTCAATATTTGCATATAAATATTTAAATTTCATGCTGAAACTACATTAAGTATTTAGTAGGAGAAAAGAAAATTATTCTGAGGTTTCGAATTAAGTGGAGTTTACACCACAAGCAACATATCATTTTCCCGTTTCCTGAGCTAAATATTCTAAAGTATAATGGGGAAAAACTGTACATTTTTCATTAGTATGGTAACACTTAAGTCACCTGTGATTGAAGAATATAAACTGTGAGTTGTTGGTTTACACTAGTGTTAAAAAATATTTTCCTTTTTGTATTAACAATTTTCTAAGTGCCTGTACTTGTCTAGAACTAATTTCACAGGGATCTATTCATAATTAGTGGCTAAATGTGCAAATGAGAATGTAAGTGATGATATATATATATGTATATATGTATACGGATATATATATATATATATATATATATGAAATATTTCAATTCATTTGAAGCATGCATGGAATCTAGTCAAGATGTATCATAAAATACCTATGGAAACATTCCAAAAGCCAATGTGCTATAAGCTCTGGTTTTGGTGATGAGTACTCAAAATCTATTTTAATAACTAGATTCTACCAGAATTGAAATGTGTAGAGAGATCATATGAGACAACTCTTCATTGAAGGTCTGAGAATTCAGATGGGAGGAACGTTCCTTCAATAATTTTTGGCACAAACTGATGTGATACGAGAATTATACATTGGTTTTACTCTCCTTTGCTCTTTCTTCTGATCACAAACTCTTTTGCGGCAATCTGGGTCCCCATCTGCTGGTCATTTTGAGAACTTATAAATAGCTAACCCTGCTTCTTTGATTTTTCCTGTCCCTGGCATTCATTCCCACTTGCACAATATTGCACAGACTTCTTGCTTTATGGTTTTAACACACAAACACAAAACAAAAATCTCACATTAGAGGTTTGTGATTATCTACATGGAATACTGTACATGGAATACTCTAGGTTTCTCTAACATACAAAGAAAAGATAACTCAATACATTGTTTCTGCTGATCTTTTCTTGAAGAGATGCAATTCTGCAAGGAGGTAGAGTCCACGGAACAGTTTCATCTGAAGGAAAATCTCTCCCAAATAACTGAAAATTCTTTGCTTTTTATTATTTTTGCCTCTGATTTTTCTTCAAGCAGAAGGTAGATAGCCTGAAAGCTGACTGCCTGGTCTCAAGAGTCTTCCTGTTTGAAAATTCTGTAGCACTGTAAAATTAAGCTGCTGAAGATAATTCCCAAGAAACATTTTATATTACAAAACCTCCTTTGTCTGATTCAGATCCTGAAGTTTTAACTAAGCATATTCAATAGTCATATAAGAACACTTCTGTAATATTCTTAAAACCAGTCTACACCAGATAAAGGAAGAAAGATTTTTCCCATAGATTTTAATGATGCATTTTCTTAAAATAGCCTCACCTTTCTTTGTTTCCAGTATCTTCTCTTCTTCTCTTTACTTATAATTTTATTCTTTAGGGCAGTTTAAATGACTTGCCCCTGAGATTTTAAACCTCAAATCTCCTATCACCTCCTTGACACTATTTTAACATACTCTTAAATGGATTTAATAATTCATCTGCAATGAGCCATATTGTTTCATTTTGAATAATTAGATCTGACATCCATAGCCAAAGAAAATGAATAGACACTTTACTTGGAATTACTTAAATTTTTCTCTCTTTTCTTTTTCTACTCTAAGCTAGGTGAAACTTCTATTTCTAAAGAAAAGCAACCTGCTTATTCAAAGAACATTAGGAAATTGTTTAGTCTTGGAATAATCGGTAAGAAAATGACAGAAAGAGTCATTCATTAAAGCAAATTAAATGGTCATTCTGGAATAAGAGGTATATCAGTTCAGTATGTGTCTTTACTGTACTTCAGGTTTAAATCACCCTAAGAGAACAAAGGACCGTGCTGTAGAATCTACATAAATTCAATGGCCACTATAGCAATGGGTTATTCTTGCAGGTTCATCAGAGCCATAGATTGTTGCTGCCCTGTGCTACTTAGCATGTCCCTGGTGATGTGACCTCTGCTAACCCTGCCATAAGCTACCAAACAAATCTAATGTATTCTATGTTTAGAAACACATGCACCCCTGTGAATTCTGCAGTCACAGCTAGTTGCTATGTGTGTCTCTTCTCGCTTTCACACCCACACATCAGGAAAAGCTGTCCATGTGATGTGTGTAGTCTCAAACCTCTTCTCTCTCACTTGGTCTCAGTTCCCTGCTATTGGACTTTGAGCCCCCTTCTCAGATGGACCAGCTCTTCCTCAGGATCACAGGTCATTGAAAGTCTAATGGGAAAGTTCCATGCTCTTCCTCTCTTTAATTTCAATGTAATTGGCACCTCTTTCACTCTTGGCTCCTATGAGAGCACTCTGATTCCGAATCCATGTCTCTAACATTTCCACTCAATCTGAAATTCCATCTCTTCGGCTTTCATATGGGGCTCAGCATCACCAGGCTCCTCTCCTTCTTCCCTCACTTCTGCCTAACTTGAGCCCACTTCCACACTCCTGTGAGAACAGGAGATCTTTCAGTTCCTTACCATCTCTTTCCTCTGCAGAGTATGCGTGTCTTCTGATAGACACTGGCATTCTTTAACCTTTCAGACCCAACCCACTGGTGTAGTTACAGAGTCTTGTTACTCACGCCCACAACACTCCACATGCCTTCTTTGTCTTTCTCAGCACAACTTTCCTTCCTTAATTCTGCATGCCTTCTTCTTCTTCTTCTTGTCCCCCCACACACAGCAGGTTGCTAGTTTAAGACATTATTTGACACATTTCCTAGGTATTGTGTGTCATGCTTAGGTTTTCCTTCCACAAACTAGTAGATCATAAGACACTATTATCCAAAGGAAGGTCATTATAGTTCAAAAATAGGAAAACAGAAGTCAAAATCTTGTAAGAGTTTTAAAACTAAGGCTCTTAAAAAGTAGCCTTCAGTCTTTGAATTCACCCAACACAAAAGACTGAAGATTCCAAGGACACAAGGAAAAAGTGAACTGAAGAGACTTAAAGGGTTGTCGGAGTCCTGTTCGCAGAAGTAAGAAGGAAGACCTTTGGCCAAGATTTCTTCCAATGAAAGGTAAATATCTAAGCAGGTGGCTACATGATCAGGGGAATAAACACCCGTGCCTCGAGACTCATTCCTCGACAGCTTTACCATCCCACCTAGGGCTCATGGGTGAAAATCCAGGGTCATCTAAGACTTCTTTAACACAGGTTTGAAGCAGACAGGACATTGTGTAGAAATGGGTTCTGCAAATCCTACACAGCAGAGGTTGGAAGTAACAGCTGGTACAGCACATCTCTACTTTCCTACAGTGCTGCCCAGGCTCCAGGACCACAGTAGTACTCAGGCACTCAGGAGTAACTTCCTTCTCTGAGTTTTTTTCATGGTCTAAGATGGATATTGTGTTTCATGTTTCAAGTGTGAAAGAAAGGAGGAACAATGCTATCTTTCTGTCCCTCTCAAGGTCTTCCCAGAAGGCATCGAATTGTTCTCTTGTATTTCCCTATCAATATCTATCTCTAAGAGAGCCTTAAGATGTAATGTTTCTGTAGTTTTCTTTGATTAAATGAGATAGATGGAGAAATATGAGTACTGGACAGCCAATTACAGATCATGATTTAATTCTCAGAGAGAAAACCAGAGACTAATTATGCCTATAGGTTTGAAAGCTGAGAATCACATTTGCCATTCTGATTTCACGTCAGATTGCAAACTGAAAGAACGCAGGGACAAGGTCACTGCTCTTCACTTTGGTCCAAGAATCTAGTCGACTGTCTGCTATTCATAGGTAATCAATAAGTGCTTGTTGAATGATTAATAACATTATTAATAAAAATGTAATGGATGATGAGGTCAGAGAGGATGTTGCACAAGTATAAAGAACCAAGCTCAATCTCCAACACCCAACACCCATGTAAACACACACACACACACACACATACACACACACAGAGTGCATGAGTATATATGATGGTACACCAAATTGTATCACTGGAAATTTACTAAATGCTTTAGTGTATTGTGACAATCTCTTGTGTTGCTCACTAAATGTTGATGAAGCCTATTTTGGTATACACAGTGGCACTGCAAAACCAGCTTGTCTTGTACAAATTTATTGGCAAAGCCAATAAATAAGTTGAATGAACTGAGCAAAGGTGGGGCATGTGTCTTCTGGCCCCATGGGCTTAACTGCTGGTGTGAGATATGTCAAAGCCCTTATTCCTATCTTGGAAGAACTGGCCACCTGGGTGGTAGTTTCCCCGTCATCCAGGCTCCGTACCCTGCAGTGTATATTTGGCAAAGACAACATCACAGATCTTGGATTCTTGGCCTTGTTTCCCATCCTACAAACTCTCTTCATGTAGTCAACTGAGGATCCATCTTATTTTGCCATGAAACATGTTAAGTTTATGTGGTAGATCCACAACTAACTTACTTCTCTGAAGCACTCGAACCAACTCGTAAAAGTCAAGTTCCTTCTTAAACACTGAGTTGAACTAGAACCCAGATGCAGAAAGGGAGGACAAGACCAGGCTACAGAAACATATAGAGACAGCTTACCTGAACAAGGAGGAGCTAACGGGCCACCAGACTGATAGCTGGGAATCCAGCATGGGACTGACTCAGGCCCTCCTGAATATGGGTCTCAGCCAGAAGGACTGAGCAGTCTAAGGGTCCTCAGACAGTGGAACCAGGATGTATCCTTGGTGCACAAAAGGACCATACGAACACATCCCCCATGAAGGGATACTGCCTTAACCTAGAGACAGGAGAGAAGCCCTAGTCCCTACTTCAAATGGCCTGTCAGATCTACATGACCCCAACTGGATGGCATTCCCCTACATATGGAATTGGGGTGGGGGGATGGGAGGGGAGGGTGGTTAGGGTGCATGTGAGAGGGCAGAGAGGGTAAAAGGGAGGGAGGGAGGAGGGAGGGAGAGAGAGAGAACTGGGATCGACATGTAAAATAATAAATTAAATAAAAAATTTAAAAAAATAAATAACTCAATGGAAATTTTAAAAAAATTCAAGTTCAAAGTTAGCGATTTGATATGGTACCCATATTAAAGAAATCCATTGTAAACAAAGAACAAATATGCACCAAGTCAAGTATTTTTCTTAATGTTTTAAAAATCCAGAAGTAGAAATTATCTTTAAATAGCTGCATTTGAATCAAAGTTAGATAATAGCATTATGAGAACAGTAAAATTACAGGGTTTTCTAATGTTTTCGTTATATATATATAATCAAATGTAAAAACTAATCATATATAATTATTTAATAAAAGTACTAAAGGCACTATTCGATATATTAATGTTTTTCAAAGACAAGAATCTTTCTTCCTTCTTTAAAAATACTAATATTGTCATCTGGACTTATTTCACAGTTTCTCAACTTATAAACAAGCACATATTTTGAAAAGTGATTAAAAAAACTATGAATGTTTTTATTTCTTAAATCGTATGCTTTCTAAATTTTATACTTCATGAATTTAAATGTAATAGACAGTACAATATAAAGCCTTATTCTAATATTTAAGGGAATTATTTTAAAATAATGTTTTGCTCTAACAAATCAGAATAATTTTAGTTGCTTTTAGTCATTTTTTTCCTACCATGCAGTTTTGTGGTACTACAGTATATGAGGTGATGTCATTATACAGAAATACACTTAACAAAATGCAAAATGCATGTCTGAGCTTGTTTCCTTCTCTGGAAAAGCTGACTATTTTCCATGACAATGAAAAAGATTTTATATTGAAATTTATTGCTTTTAATGACTAAGGTTAATAGATTAACCACTTAGGTAAAAAGAGAAACTAGAGACTAGGCGACTCTTTCCTTACAGTCTACAAAGATAATACCATCTAACTGAAGACTTCAAGTAAATTTGTTGAAGGTTCACAAATTCAGGGTTCGCATACATATTGCGGTTTAATAAGGTTCAGGATAAACAGATAGGCCGAAGAGATGTTTATTCAGGGAGAAATAACTTACAACCTAGACAGATGAACACCAGCAAGTTCCACCGGATGCTCTCCTCTCTGCGTCCTGCCAGCAAGAGAGCATTCCCGACGTCCCTTCCGCCCCTGGCTCCACCCCCTAATGGGTGTGGTTAGTGCCACAGAAGGAGACAAAGTGAATATCCCACTATAATTCCCCTTTTAGTCTAAAGAAAAGATTTAGGCTTGATACAAATATATATACAAAACAGTGAATAACAAGTGTGCTCTAAGAAAAGGAAAATCGAGAACAAAACGACCTACATATCTAGTCCTAGGGTAAAGGCATCTACATTTTGTAGATATGTTTCTTGTATTGGTCAATGAATAAAGAAAGCACTGTTGGCCAATAGGAATGCATGATAGGCAGGACTAAGAGACGAGGAGGACAGAGGAAGTAATAGGGAGGAGTAATCATGTAGAGACTGGAGAGAGCAGACATCGGCCCCACTCTCCGTTAAGATGAGACCATGTGGAAATACTTAGATTAATAGAAATGGGTTAATAATTAAGACAGAGCTAGCCGATAAGAAACTAGTAACTGGCCAACAGCATTATGTCAAATACAGAGTCTTTGTGTGTTATTTGGGGCTGGTGCCACATTGGGCCCAGGTCGGCAGGAAAAAACCTTACTTGTAACACATACATTGTTATTGTAAATTCACATTAAGTAAATTAATCTGCTCGCTGTGACACTGCCATGCATGCAAATGTCAGGCTTTAATCATAACCACTCTCCTCTCTGCCTTCTTTTTCCTTTTTCTCTTCAGATTTCTTGTTCAGACCCCCTCTTTCCTACTTTATTTTTGTCTTTTTATTGTTTGATGTTTGTTTTGTTTGTTTTTGGCTTTCCATATAGTCCTGGCTGTCCTGGAATGGGCCTTGAACTCACAGTGATACACCTGCCTATCTTCCTTTTCCTACTTCTAATAGTCTCTCTTCTGTGTTCAGGTCATTTTGTTAAGTGTCTACATAAAAAAGAAAACATGCCATTATTGTCTTCCTATGCCTGGCTTGTGTCATCCGATTCCATCCATGTTCTGGAAATGATATAATTTCACCCTTCTTTATGGGTAAATAACATATTCTATTTTTGCTCTATAGCTTATTTCTACGTGGTATTAGTAATCTGAGATATCAAGCAGCACTTTTAAAAGAGGAAAAAAAGATAGTCTGGGTTTGGTGATGCACATGTACAATTATAGTACTCTGGAGATGGAGGCAGGATGATTCAAGAACTAAATATAGCCTGAGCTACCTGAGAAACACTGTTACAATACATGGATGGATGGATGGATGGATGGATGGATGGATGGATGGACGGACAGATACATAAGTAGGTATGTAGATAGGTAGATAGATAGATAGATAGATAGATAGATAGATATCAGGCAACTTAGGCCATGAAAGATGGTACTATAGACACTAAAACATTGCTGGGGTCAAGGGTTTAAAATAGTTGTGAGTATTCTCTGCAAAATTTCCTGGCTTTGTTTTCCTATAATCCTGAGTTTTTTCATCATGCTGATGATTACAGCCAAAGCTCACAGTAGTGCCTGGAAATATAAGAACCCACCATTTTCAGAAAAGTCTGTGGTGACTTCTTTCTTGTAACCCCCAGACAGGCTTTATTTGTGCAAAAAGATATCACCACAAGAGTCCACTGGCCTACTAGCATTCTTGGTATATATTCTCAGGTATACAAACCCCATTTACTTTGACAGTGATGAGAGATGGTGATGAAACTGGGTTAAGGTATTAATTCATCACCATTCCAGTTCATTATCAATGCATCTCTGCAAAGAATCCTAAAAATTCGCCAATAACAACACACCAGCAAGGTGTTTTGGCCCAAATCCTTTATGTCCAACTGTATAGAGAAAAATATGCTTTGAGGTAGAGCATGTGCTTGACATGGACCACCACCTGAGCCCTGCTTCCTCCCTGAAATTGTAAACCTTGTTAAGGTTTTCAAGGGAGTATTACCTTTAGAAAACCTGAGTCAAAAAGTTAGTGCTTCTCATGTGACTATCACGAAGGAACATAGGTAGTAGTTATGAGTGCAGTGGTATCACCCTGCATGCATCTTCACTGGTGTCTGTCAAGGCAGACCATTCATACAATATGGTCATACGTTCCTGATCACTGTGGATTTGACTTTGTGTTTGAAGACAAAATATTGAGCTCTGTACAACTGCTAGGACTCCACTCTGTGCCACTTTGACCTTGAGTAATTTAAACCTATTTCCTTCCTTATATTCTTAAAAGGAGGCTTAATGGAATTTTGAATTGTTCTATCACAAAACTTCTTAAGGTTTTTGTCGAATATGATTTGAAATACCACATAAAATGATGTACTCACATCCCTCACTACCACCTCTAAATAACTGGATTACATAAATAAAACATTACATAAAAAGTGCTTGGCTACAATTTATGGGAGGCAACTTCAACAAGAGCTGGCTCATTGTGAGAAATTCAACATATCTTTTTCCTGATCCTTTTATTCTATACAGGGAGCAAAATTTATGTCAGTTTAAAAAAAAATCTATTACTGCTTCTCATAACTGAATCCATTATTTTTCTCCATGATCCATCAGGGTAAAAACAGGAATAATAGATTGCTTTGACAGAACCTTGAACATAAATGTCCCCAAGAATCAAACACAGTGAGTTAAACAAGTTTCACATGGCATTAAAACAGGAAAGGATAACTGTTTTATGCTTTAAAACCAGATCTTAATACAAATTTATTATTATCAGCTACCACAAAAAAGTACATAGCATTGGAATTTGCACAGTGAAATGGGAATTTTTCCATTCATTTATACATATGCCCCCAGGCAGAAATTAACTCAGAAAAAGAAGTCCTATTATTATTATTATTATTATTATTATTATTATTATTGAAAATCTTCTCCATGGTTAGATTAGACTAGATAACTTGAAATGAATAATTGAAGTTACTCCAAGTTCTGGCATCTGGTTAAAATATTAATGCTTTTGTTTCTCTGAGTGTTTCCATAGCTTTTAGCTCCACATGATCCAGATTAAAGTCTTCAGAAATTCTTGAGATGATAAATGAATGCCTTCATGTACATAGATTAACTTCATCAGTTAATTCATCTTAAATGGTTTTCTTAATGGACACCTATCCATCAACTAATCTGTAATTTCATTTGAATAAACAGCTTGTCTTGGAGTTCATACCCTCAGCTTCACTCCAGAATTTCCTCTAAGGCAGTCAACAAATAGCATTCACATTCACCGTACAGACTTGGGCACAGGACTTATGTTTGCCACCTGCTCCCCCTCCCACCCCCCAAATGAGAACGGTTTTAGGAAGCTTATGATGATACCTAAGAGCAAAGCGATTTTCTTCTTGTTGTATAGAAGAAAACAAGGGGCTTCAGGTACTACTTATGGCCATCTGTGACCATAGGAACACAGACAGTGCTTGTGGTAGACTGTAAGATTTGATAGGATTTGAGTTTTAAGTGGTGTGATGGCTAGCTACACTCTACCACTTGACACAGCCCAGAATCACCTGGAAAGAGAACCTCATTGATGCATTGTCTACATTGGATTGACCTGTGGGCACATCTGTAGAGAATTGTCTTCATTGAGTTAATTGATCTGGAAAGATTCAATCCATGTGTGACACACTATTCCCTAGGCAAAAGGTCCCAATCTTTCTGGGAGTATAGAAACTGATCTGAGCATAGGTAAGCAAGTAAGCAAGCCGCACAAAAGCAACAAGGACAGCGACATCAACAAACTGCTAATGGTTAGTCCCTGGTGGCTTGCCCCCTAGTTTCTAGTTAAAATAATCAACTTTTTCTTTTAATTGTCAGCATGTTTTTGTGACTATCTAGATATTGTCTTTTCTCTTTAAAAAAAATGGAAGGTAAACTTGGTATACCCTAACCCTGTTTCCTTTTGAGTATGTTCATTCAGTGTTGTGCATTAGAAGGTCTTGGAATAGATAGATCTGACTTTGACATCACTTTGGAGAAGTTTTGTTAGTCATCCAGTGAGGCAGAATATTTGATACACTCATTGTCTAAGAAAATAGAGAAATTCTTACCGTTAGAAAAAAAACATAAGATACTAGAAGGCTTCCTGTCTTAACAGACAAAAGCTGTAGTTCATAATCAAGTTCAGACATTATCCCAGGACTCCAGAACCAAAGCAGGGCTTGGCCTGTTTTGTGGCCAATGTAAAATTGCCTTTTGTCCCAAAGTAAATTTTTATTAATACTTAGGAAGTGGCAGCAATCCTGCAGCACTCCTCTAGTCCAGCTTCCCTGTACCATACTAATACCTATTTCTCAGACTGAGTGGGCAATACAGTGGTTCCCTTATATTCCCAAACATAACCATCCATCAGCCTTGCAACCCGATTCCTGACGTTAAGAAATTAAAGCTAATATAGATGATTCTCTGATGACACACACTGAGGTATAGAAAGACGCCATCATTTCCTCCTACAGAACGAGAAAGATTTGAATTCTTTTTCTCAACAGCTGCTTCATTTTCTTATGCATAGGGAGAACATGTGCAATTACTTCAAGTACAATCAAGTCATTTAACGTGGCTTTGCCATCATTGTAGTTACAGGGTATTTTAAAAGAGAAGAAAAATGCTCAAAGCACAGGTCCCGCTGTGTGGCAGAGCAATCAAATTCCTTCATAATAACAGCCTGATGGGATTCAGCAATTTGAGGAATAATGAATAACCAGTCTAATCAGTAAACAGGAAAATGCTACAACAGTTACTGCGTAAAAACTGTCATCTGTTGATTCTCTTGATGGGCATTTCCAACAATAAATAGAAATGCGAGTAGCTCTTAAAAGGGAAAATAACTTCATTTAGTGTGTTTGATTGTACCAGGCAGTGAGAAAATGATATATCATCTTAGACTGTCCTGCAGTGCTCCCTAGTCACAAAATACACAGATAATATTTGTTAATATATAATACATGGCTGAGTTCACCCTACCACCTGAATATGTCAAAATAAACTGATTTCACAGTTGGTTTATAAGACTGTATGTCTGGACCGATGATTCTGATTTTTTTTTCACATCTTCATTGTATTTCTTCTTTCTCTTTGCTGTTCAATTTATGAAACTATTTGTATCTGAATATGAGGCGTCCGTTTCAAAGTAGTCTTCGAGTTTACAGTGCAGGGTCTCAAATGTGGGCCGTAGCTTCGGCTCGGCATCCCAGCACTCTAGCATGACACTGTAGAGTTGCTGTGGACAGTTAGATGGCTGTGGGAGTCGGTAGTTCTGACTCAGCATCTGAATTACTTGAGCACCTGTCATACCTAAGACATATAGAATAGAACAAAAAAAAAAAAAAAAAAAAAAAAAAACGGAAAATCAGAGTCTTCCATTTATAGGCAGTAAACTCTGCGTTACAATGAAAGTTCTTTCCCTTCATGAAGCCATGAGAGCCACCATCCACTTGCCAGGAGGTAGATATTAAACTAAAACCTGCAGACAGTAATGTCTGTAAGACTGCAATCTAAGAGCAAAGAAGAATGCTATAAACCACCTCATTAATGCAAATTATTATCATCAGATTTTATCTACCGAGCTCTTCTAGGAGCATGGCATGGTCAGCCTCATAACTCTGCCCTCTAAGTCTGGGCAAAGCAGTTAAAGTCACATCTAAGCAAGCGACCTGCAGCAGAAAGGGTCACTTCCGAATTAATCACTCACCACTGTAAGGCATTTTGCCATAAGTAATGATTTCATAGAGAAGGATTCCAAAAGACCACACATCTGACTTAATGCTGAACTTATTAGTACGAATGGCTTCGGGCGCAGTCCACTTCACTGGCAGCTTTATTTCATGTTTAGATTCATAGATGTCTTCATTATCTACCTGTTAATGCATCAAGCCAAGTTAGTGATCTGTTGTTGTGCTGGCCTCATTTATTTGTAACCTGTTTCACATGAAAACTTAAACAGGGAAATATCCAATATGAGCTTAGATAAATTTCTATTGCAATATCAAATATTATAGACTGGGCATATAAAATTAGACGTCATTAGCAAGATGTTTCTTGAAAAGTGAAGTGTGTGGTAATAATGGCCCTGGAAGGGGCATCGATCTGTTGCATGCAGGAGAATTTGTGATAGCTTGAATTTACATCAATCCTTTACAAACTTAAAAATAGAAGGAGACAAAAGAAGAAGACTACAGGAGAAGAAAAAAGAGGAGAAAGAAGAAAAGTAGGAAGAGGAAAAAGGAGAGGATGTCTGGTTTTATTTGCTGTTGGTACTGAAGAGCCCCTAATATTAAGGCTAGAGAGATGACTCAGCAGTTAAGAGCATTTGCTGCTCTTGAAGAGAACCCAGGCTATACGGCAGCTCACAATCATCTGTACCTCCAGCTCCAGAGGATCTGGGGCTTTCTGACCTCTACAGGCACTGTTTCTGTGCATATAATGCACAGACATACATTCAGGGAAAAACACATGTATACATAAATTAAAATAAACAAACCTTTTATAAAAGGCTAGCACTGACTATCTCCAACATAGTGCATTTTGAATTAATTTCTAAAGAAGAAAAGGTGATATGAAAAGAGAATCTTTAGCTGTTGTGTATCATTTCTACAATCATATTTTTAGTGGATGATGTAGAAACCTAACGTCCAGACTTAAACACCTTCTATGGTGACTTATTATTGGTGGCTTTGGATTGATGTCACAGAACAGGGTGAGTATGGGAGAAGGGAAACCTCAGTGGTTCGGTTTTGGAAAGACTACTCTCTGGGCAAGCACACACATAAAAGCCAGGTGATATAGTGCACACCTGTAACCCCTGTGCTAACAGCGAGGGGACAGATGAGTCCTGGAAATTTGCTGGCCAGCCAATCTAGCCAAAATAATAACTACGGATTCCATGAGAAACCCTGTACCAATAAATACATAAATAAAATAAGGTAAATGCCAGTTGGCCTCAATAGGTTTGGTGAGAGATGGAAGAGAGAAACAGAGAGGGGGAAAGAGAGAGAGAGAGAGAACTACTTAGAACATGGAAATGTTGGGTGGGTTGAGAGATGGGAGATAGATCTGGAACAATTTGGGGGAGGGGATGAGTTTGACCAAGACACATTATATGAAATCCTCAAAGAGTTAATAAAACACTTTAATAAGTTGGAGAAATGACTGAAGAAGAGATCTCAATGTCAACTTCTGGCCTCTGCATGCACTCACACAGGTAAGAGTACACACACATATACAAAACATTCACACGCCCATTTACATACAAACACACACACATTTATGATTGCTGCAGAATCATGGTAGCAAGGCATCAAGGTATTATCAAGAGAGCAAAAGTAAATAAAGTCTACTGATTTCTGCAGGAGATGTGTGAAAGTAAATGGGTGTTGCTGGTAGCATTTGAAAAGCAAGCCGTAAGTTCAACCACAAACTTAATTACATATTTATTAATCTCCCTGATCATTGTTTTCTTCGTTGCCCCGCCTTTTGATGAAGAAATAGAGAGATACACTGTCTGTGAAGTCCTAGACTACTTGCCTTTATCAATGGACCACAGGTAAATAACATGGCAGTTTTCATTTGTTTTGTTGTTGTTTTTGTTGTTTTGTTTTGTATATGTAGCTTTGGTACTCTTGTTGAAATAGTTGTTTGGAAATAAGGGACTCACTGAAATTCAAAGTCTAACCTTGAACCCCAAATCCTCTTGCCTTATCCTCTTGAGTATTGGGATTCTGAGAATTTGGTACCACACTCAGCTGAGAAATATAGTTTTAAGTAATAATGATAAACTTAATGGTCTACCTGTTTGGCCTTTAGCCTACTATAAGAACTTATTAAAACAAAAGCAAATCTACCTTAAAAACTCTTGCAAGTCCAAAATCTGCTACTTTGTAGATATTATGTTCACCAACAAGAACATTTCTTGCAGCCAGATCCCTGTGGATATAGTTCTGGGACTCCAAGTAGGCCATTCCAGAAGCCACCTGTGCTGCCATGTCTATCTGTTGAGTCAGATGGATTTTTGACCCACCATCATCTAAACAAAAAGAGAAAATGAGAGGTTTGTAAAACATTGAGCTATTAAATGAATTCTGGTCAATCAATCATATGTGAAATGACACCAGTCTACCAGGAAAACATTACTGATTTCCCTCTTCATTTGGGAGTTTCTGTCCTTTTACAAAGCATTTCCAGAATAGAGAAATTGTTCAGTTAGTGACAGCCTGAGTTTTAGGTCCACAGAACTTATATAAAAAGATCTGGTCATGGTGGCGTACTCCTGTAATTCCAAATCTGAGGAGTCAAAGACAGGAAGACCCCAGAGCTTGTTGGCTAGCAATTCTCATCAGTGAGTGAGCTCCAGACTGGGTGAGTCTGTCTCAGATAATAAAGTGGAGAGTTATTGAGGAAAGCACTCAATATTGACCTCTGACCTACACATACACTATACATAAACACTTATTTTTTTAACTGGGAAAACAAACTGCAAGGTTTGCTTTATTCATTGATCTGATGAAGTGACAACAGTCTGCCTAAGCCAAAGAAAAGCTTTTATCATCTCACCATATTTTCCTTAAAAATTAGATCACTGGTAAATTTTAAGGGTATACCACTTACAAAATGTGTACATCACATTTACACCCACATGCATAATGTATTTTTAATTTCCCTTCTTATCTTGCTATTCTCAGAACAGGTTGTACATCTCTGCAGATACAGATACACCTTAAATGGACAGAAAGCCACCTAGTGCTCACTCTATGTAACCAGGTGCAGAGATTTACATTACAGAATAGCCTTGTTCATCAGTAGAAGGGGCCAGAGCTGTCTTTGGAAACTGAAATTTCCTAAGCCATCTTCAGGTTAAACTACCATACTGTTGGCTAGTATCTTCAGACATCTAGCAATTTGAGGTTGTTTCCCAAAAGCACCAACTCCTGTTCCCTTTGCCTTCCTAAGTCAGATACTGTTTCACATAGCTAACTGAGTTCTTGTCTTGACGACAGAGAGAGCTATAACACAGGAGATAGGAAGATTAATGTGACACCAGTGAATCTGACTTGATGTCAGGGCTACTCCTCATATTGCTTTGTAACTTTGAGCAATATAGTTAATATCCCTGTGCCTCAGTGTCTTCATCTACATAGTTATAGCAGTAATTATCTCAAAGTATCCTATGTTAAAGTAGAATTTCAAATGAATTAACGCATGTAAAGTACTTAGCACGATGTCAGATACCTAAGAAGGTCCCAATAGATCCTAGATGTTAATATTATCATCACACCTGTGAAAAAGTGAAGCAATTTTAGTTGCCCAGTGATATATGTGAATTGCCCATGTGGGGTTGGCTGAAAGAAGACAAGCCTGTGGGTCGGGAGCTCAGGGTTGCGGGTAAGTGTACAAATGGAATAGTTGTGATAATGAGCGGGAACACGGGAATGTGTGTGTTAGATTCCTAGGGAATCTCACATTCTGTGAGAACATCAACAGTCGGCAAAAAGAAGCAAATCTGCAAGAAAACTCCTCCCTCTCTGCAAATGGATTCCAGAAGTTTGGCTCACTGTTCAGTTGGGGGTGTCTGCTTCTGTTTCCATCAGCTACTGGAGAAAAGCTCTAGGATGTCATATAAGGTAGTCATCAAACTCATTATCAAGGAAAGACACTATTGCTTAGATTGTTAGTTGGGGTCATCCTTATAAGGTCTCTCAACATTTACCTAGTGCCAGATTTCTATTCAAACCTAGAAAGCTCTCTCTATTATGGTATCTCTCTTCTTGCTCTCCTCTATTCTTTCCCTGACTCAATCTTCCTGCTCCCTCATGTTCTCCCTTCCCCTCCTCTTCTCTGCTTCTCTTTCTCCTAGCTCCCTCTCCCCTCACTGAGCCCCCTGCTCTCAATTTGTTCAAGAGATCTTGTCTCTTTCCCCTTCTGTCGGGGACCATGTATGTCTCTCTTAGGGTCCTCCTTGTTTCCTAGCTTCTCTGGCAGTGTGAACTGTAGGATGATGATCCTTTGCTCTATGTCTAAAATCCATATATGAGTGACTACATACTATATTTGTCTTTTTGTGACTGGGTTACCTCACTCAGGATGGTTTCTTCAAGTTTCATCATTTGCCTGTGAATTTCAAGATTCCACTGCTTTTTTTACACTAAGTAGTACCATATTTTCTCCATCCATTCTTAAGTTAATAGGCATCTAGGTTGCTTCCAGGTTATTAAAAATAATGCTTCTATGAACATAGTTGAACAGATGTCTTTGTTGCATGAATGTGCATCTTTTTGGGTATATGCCTAAAATTAGAATTGCTAGATCTTTGTGGTAGACTGATTCCCATTTTCCTGAGGAACCACCATACTGATTACCAATGTGGTTATACAAGTTTGTACTCCCACCAGCAGTGGAGGAGTGTTCCCCTTTCTCCACATCCTCTCCAGCATAAACTATCATTGGTGCTTTTGGTTTTAGCCATACTGACAGGAGTAAGATGGTATCTCAGAGTTTTTTGGGTATTTTTTTTTTTGTTTTGGTATTTTTTTTATTTGCATTTCCCTGATGGCTAAGAATGTTGAGCACTTTCTTAAGTGTATTTCAGCCATTTTAGATTCCTCTATTGAGGATTGTCTACTAAATTGTGTATCCCATTTTTAATTGGCTTATTTGGTGTTTTGGCAACTAGCTTTTTGAGTTCTTTCTATATTTTGGAAATCAACCCTCTGTCAGATGTGGGGTTGGTGAAGAACTTTTCCCATTTTGTGGGCTGCCATTTTGTCTTGTTGACTGTGCCCTTGGCCTTACAGAAGCTTCTCAGTTTCAGGAGGTCCCATTTAGTAATTGTCTGTCTCAGTGTCTGTGCTACTGGTTCAGGAAGCAGTCTCCTATACCAATTCGTTCAAGGGTACCTCACACTTTCTCTTCTAAGAGATTCAGTGTGGCTGGATTTATGTTGAGGTCTTTGATCCATTTGGACTTAAATTTTGTGCATGGTGATAGATATGGATCTATCTGCAGTCTTGTACACACCAGTATCCAATTATGCCAGCACGATTTGTTGAAGATACTTTTATTTTTTCTATTGTACAATTTAGCTGCTTTGTCCAAAATCAGGTGTTTGTAGGTATATGGATTAATATCAGGGTTTTCAATTCCATTCCATTGGTCTACCTGTCTATTTTTTGTGCCAGTACCAGGCTTTTTTCCTTGAATTCTGCACTGAAGCCATCTGATTTGGCCCTGGGCTTTTTTTTGGTTGGGAGACTGCTTCTATTTCGTTAGGGGTTATAAGACTATTTCAAATTGCTTATCTGTTCTTGATTTAATTATGCAAAGTGATATCTATCTAGAAAATTGTCCATTTCCTTTAAATTTTCCAATTTTGTGAAGTACAGGTTTTCAAAACATGACCTAATGATTCTCTGGATTTCTTCAGTGTCTATTATTATGTCCCCCTTCTCATTTCTGAATTTGCTAATTTGCATGTTCTCTCTCTGCCTTTTGATTAGATTAGAGAAAGGTTTGTCTATCTTGTTGATTTTCTCAACTCTTTGTTTCATTGATTCTTTGTATTGTTTTCTTAGTTTCTTCTTTATTGATTTCAGCTCTCAATTTGATTATTTCCTGGCATCTACTCCTCCTGGATGAGTTTGCTTCTTTTTGTTCTACAGCTTTCAGGTGTTCTGTTTATTCTCTAGTGTGGCTATTCTCCGGTTTCTTCATGTGGGTACTTAGTGCTATGAACTTTCCTCTTAGCACTGATTTTAGAGTGCCCAATAGGTTTGGATATATTGTGACTTCATTTTTATTGAATTCTAGGAAGTCTTTGATTTCTTTCTTTATTTCTTCCTTGACTCAGGAATGGTATAGTTGAGCATTGTTCAATTTCCATGAGTTTATATGGTTTCTGCATTTGTGTCATTGTTGAATTCTAATTTTAAGGAATGGTGGTCTAATAAGATACAGGGTGTTATTTCAATTTTTTTGAATCTGTTGTTGTTTGCTTTATTGCTGAGTATGTGGTTAATTGTAGAGAGGGTTCCATGTGGTTCTGAGAAGAATGTATATTCTTTTGTGTTTGGATACCCTTCAATGAACTGGCACAGAGACAAATTCCTGAACATAACACCAGTAGCACAGACACTGAGATTTACAATTAATAAATGGGACCTCCTGAAACTAAGAAGCTTCTGTAAGGCAAAAGATATAGCCAACAAGACAAAATGGTAGCCCACAGAATGGGAAAAGATCTTCACCGACCCCACATCTGACAGAGGGCTGATCTCCAAAATATACAAAGAACCCAGGAACCTAGTCAATAAAACATGAAATAATCCAATTTAAAAATGGTGCACAGAACTAAACAGAGAATTCTCAATAGAGGAATCTAACATGGCTGAAAAATACTTAAGAAACTGCTCAACATCCTCAGCCATCAAGGAAATGCAAATCGGGGGGAAAAAAAAAAAAAACTCTGAGATACCACCTTGTTCCTGTCAAAATGGGAAACAGTCCTCCACTGCTGGTGGGAGTGCAAACTTGCACAGCCACTTTGGAAATCAGTACAGTGGTTCCTCTGCATAATGGGAACCAGTCTACCTCAAGATCCAGCAATTCAACTCTTGGGCATATACCCAAAGGATGCACATTCATACAACAAAGACATCTTGTCATCTATGTTCACAGCAGCATTATTTGTAATAGCTAGATCCTGGAAGTAACCCAGATACCCCTCAACTGAAGAATGGATACAGAAAATGTGGTGCATTTATACAATGGAGTACTAGTCAGCAGAAAAAAAAAAAAACAATTGAATCTTGAAATTTGCAGGCAAATGGATAGAACTGAAAGAAACCATCCTAAGTGAGGTAACCCAGTCACAGAAAGACAAATATGGTATGTACTCACTCACATATGAATATTAGACATAGACCAGAGGTTTACCAGACTATAATCCACACCTTCAGAGAAGCTAGGAAACAGGGACAACCATAAAAGAGACATACATGGTCCCCCAGTGAAGGGGAAAGCAGAGCTCCAGAACAAATTGGGAGCATGGGGGAGGAGAAAGAAGAGGGGAGAAAAGGGGGGAAGGAGAACATGAGGAATCAGGAAGACTGAATGGGGAGATGGATAGAGGAGAGCAAGAAAAGAGACACATTAATAGAGGGAGCCATTATAAGTTTAAAGAGAAATCTGGCATCAGAGAATTGCACAGAGATCCACAAGGATGACACCCAACTAGGAATCCAAGCAATAGTGGAGAGGCTACCTTAAATGCCCTTCTTTTATAATGAGAATGATGACTACCTTAAATGTCGTCCTAGAGACTTTATCTAGTAGCTGATGGAAGCAGAAGCAGACACCCACAGCTAAGCACTGAGCGTAACTCCTGGAATCCAGTTTTAGAGAAGAAGGATTGATGAACAAAGGGTTAAAGACCATTCTGGAGAAACCCACAGAAACAGCTGACTTGAGCAAGTGGGAACTCATGGACCCAAATCTGACAGCTGGGAAAACAACATAGGACCAAACCAGGCACTCTGAACAAGAAGTGTCAACTAGGAGGACTGGGCAGTCTATGGGGTCTCTGGCAGGGAAACCAGGATGTATCCCTGATGCAGGAATGAATTTCGGGAGTGCATTCCCCATGGAGGGATACTCCCTTAGCCTAGAGGCACAGGGAAGGGCCTAGGCCCTACCCCAAATGACTTGACAGATTTTGATGATCCCTCATGGAAGGCCCACCCTCCCTGGGTAGTGGATGGGGGATGGGATGGGGGGGACATGTGAGGATGGGAAGGAGAGGGAACTGGGGTTGATGTGTACAATAAGATTGTTCCTACTTTAAATAAAATGTATTAATAAAAAAGGAGTGAGAGAGTCCACGTGTTTAGAGATTTTTGAAATTGAAACAAGTTAAAAAAAGCAGAGATCTGAAATACATTCTTCTACAAAGGTGATTTTTTTTTCCTCCTTTACATGGTGATGATCGATTTCTCAAAGGAAGAGGCAAGCGTGCCTTTTCTCTTCTGTAAAAGCTTTAACCCATGCTTCCTTCTTTCATTTCTTTCACCACTGTATTTATTAAGCTACCTGATTGACACGAAATTTGATACTTTAAGGTATTTTTTCTCACAAAGTAATTTAATCAAAATAATGTATGTGTAAAAATAATAGGTATCACTAAGATATATTTACATAGATATGTCATCAAACATTCTCAATATTATGGTATTTTAATGGGCTTCTCAAAATTTTGAAGAACATTATTACCAAAACAAATCAGCTAAGATTAGAGACTACAAAGATACATAGGGAAAATGTGTATGTTCTTTCAAACCTATTATACCACACTGCAATCCTACTACAAAGGGCATGCAAAGTTGTCACCAACAAGCCCAATACTCCAATACTGGGAGACTGTTTTTCATAGCATTATGTAGGACACATCACAATCTCTGTTCTTTTGGTTTGTTTATTTGCAATTGAGAATTACCAGTTTCACGAGTCCCCCTTGAGAGCAGAGAATGTTCTCATCTTCCTAACCCCTTCACTCCACTGTTCCCGCCTGTTCATAATCCTATCATATTGCAAAGAGTCCAAAGAAGTCTTTGTTTTTCAAGCATAAATTATTCTCTCAGTTCTTTTTCTCAATTTTGAACATCTTGTTTCAATGCTTATTATTTTATTGTGCATTGAATTATTCATTTGTGATAAGCATTGTGGTATCTTTATTGTGACTTCAGAAATCAAATGGAGCAACACAGCAATAGTGTGCTTTTTAATCTGAAAACTCTAATGGTTCCTAGGCGCCCCCACACACACAGAGAGAGAGGGGGGTACAACCTTAAGAACAAAGAACCTAAGATACTTTTGTCTCTCTCTCTCCAGAGTATTTCATTTCTACAAACTCTACTTCATAGAAAATATCTGTCCATGACTAATAATGTTCAATTAGTTGGTGAAGGAAACACAATATATCCATTCACCAATTTCTCACACTGTATTTAAGTACTCTGTTATGTCTATTGTGAACAATTTCATCTTTCACTACATAAATATTTTCCTTCCCTTGAGTACACAGAGCATAGTCCATTAAATAGTAGTTGAGCTGGTCAATGTTACAGCATTTGTTCTGACAGACCCACTCATTGTAAACATCTTTGTGTTGGTTATAGAAGGCTTGCTAAATTGACATCAATGTAGCTAAACTAAATCCCTCCTTTTCCTCCTTTTATTAAGTGTTCAACTTACTTTGGAGATATTCTTGCAGACTTCCATGTCTCATCAACTCTGTAATAATATAAATTGGATCTTCTAAAGTGCAAACAGCATAGAGCTGGATGAGCTTTGGATGTCTTAGGCTCTTCATTATCTGTGCCTCCCTCAGGAAGTCATTTGGATCCATTGAACCTGAAACAAGAAGAGGAAGAAATCACTATGTCATTGAGGCATTCCCATCTCCCACAGCAGCCCGGTGGGAATCATTGAGATTGCCTCCTGCTTCTTAGCAATGTGAGAGCATCAATGCCGCAAATCTTCAGAGTTATCCAAGAGTGGAATCAGTTCAGCCTGGACAACCTAATCACTGCATGTGCCGTCGGGTCAGGGCTATGCAGTTCATGTGCTACGATGTACAGGTGAAGAGCAGGTGGATTCAGTTCCATATAAAAAACATGAAAAGACAGAGAGATACTGACAGTGTAATTGATGATACAAAGCAGGCATCTTCATGGGAAGAAAGAGTGCCTGTTAACACAAACACAGGCAGACAAAGAATGTTTAATTACTCCAGGCAGTATGCTTGGTTTCAAATTCAGAGTGAACTGGCTGGGCCCTGTCCTTAGTGTTCACTGTCCACCCTGGGAACAGCGGGAAGACTCCTTAAAACAATGACGGCCATATTCCATTGTGGAGTATGCCATTGTGGGCATGGGCTAAATAAATATTCAGGGACATTTCTAAAAGCTAATAGTTGTATTTCAGCATCTTATATGTTTAGTGTGAAACTACTACTCAACAATTTATCCTGCATTCTGATCCAGTTCCTCCATCAGAGCCCTAAAGTTTTGAGGTTCGGAACCCTCCTCTGAAATCACATTAACAATTAAGTTGATTTTGAATGATATAACTCTAACTCATATGCAATGTATCAAAGAGTTAATATCAAATAAAATGGAGAAGGAAAGGTGTCTGGAGTTCACATTTCAACAGTCATTTTAAAATCTATTTTCAGTAGACAACATTCCAGAAGTATTACTACAATTGATCGCATCTTGATATTCACTCAGGACACCATTCTATTCATCACTGGCATCAAAGACTTCACCGTTGACATCTGAACCCAGACAGAGATACACTTTGTAATGTATGTGCTGTAAGGGTTACACTTCCTTGTCAATGTGAAGCAGTCCAACCCTTGCAAAGTCTAGAAGTTCAGCCTCCAGGCTCAAGCTTGAATTCTGAAACAATTTCAACTCTACTGCCAGCTTGAGTTGTACTCTTAAGCAGGTTGGTTGATATTGCTAAACTTCAGGATAATAGCAGTCCCAGAACTATGGACCCAACAAGTGCTGCTGCTGCTGCTGCTGCTGCTGCTGCTGATGATGATGATGATGCTGATGATGATGATGATGATGCTGATGATGATGATGATGATGATGATGACGACGACGACAATGATAATACGATGATGATGGTGATGATTTTACATACTCGGGAAGAACCAAACACAGTAATTGTATTTTTGTCGGCGGAAGGGAAGAGGAAAAGAAATGAACCTGTTCTCTTTTCATCAGATGTTTTGAGCTCCCTCAGTGACAGCATTACCACTGGTCAAAAGATCAAAATGTGGAACAATAGTAGAAAAACGTAACTGGGGATAAAAGAGACACATAAATCGTAACAAATCACTTTGTTCTCAGTAGTTAAAAATAACTGATATCAAATAAGAGAGTGTATGAACCTCTCTTCAAAACAAAAAAAAAAAAGGAAATATGTATCTGGCTCATGAATGTTCAGGTAACGGCAGCATCCTATTTCTAAGGACAGAAGTTGCAGCACTCTGGAAACTCCTGTGGCTGAGCGCTGCTCAGACTGTGCCTTCACGGCCAGGCCTGCTATTGCTGACCAGAAATGGAATCAGGAAGTCTCAATCCAAAGTCAGCTAGTAATGCAACCTTAAATATTAATTTTTGCCTGTCAAAGCCAGTGTGGGAGTTGATTTCAGGCTCATCTTTATTGCATGGTAGCCTGCTAGGCAATAAATAGCTGCTAAGATTGATTAATGGCCCCAGTAAAGTGAAGACGTTTAACCGATCACCAATGCTGCTTGCTGCTATTATACTGTAAATCAATAATAATTATTCCTGTTTGGGAGCAAACTACCATGGCTTTTTGGCATAAGAAATATGACTTTGTTGTTGTTGTTATTGTTTTTCCCTTTTAACCTCCAGAAAGCCCTCTGTTGAGAGCAATGTTGGGAAGGACAGCTTGCTGTTCACCTTTGGAAAAATAATTAGATTGGACAATAAAGTTCCCTCTCAGGTGCCAACAAGATTATCATTTGGAGGTGTATATGCATGGTGACTCTGGAAATACCAATGCTGGGATAAATTGTCCTCACTGACAGCCACTGGGTGGCATCTAGTCACATACACGTGTCTCTCTGATGTTTCACCTGGCGGAAGTGAATGCGGGAACTGAATCCCTGTGTGCTCAAGCTTGAACTTGAGAGCTGCATCTGTCAGCTGCTAGGAAATAACTTCTGCATAAACAAAGTGCCCACTGGCTTAATCTGTGCTCATCAAATTCTACCATCCTGATGAGGAAATACAGAAAGTTTAGGGGACTATCTAAAGACACCCAGGGACAGAGCGACCAAGCCAAGTTTGCACTCAGGTTTATCTTACGCCAAATTTCTTGTTCTTACCTGTCACACCCCAACCTTCTCAGTTCATATTATCCTTAATGTCTCAATTGGTTTTCTTCACAATGCCCCATGCCACAACCAATATTTAACACATAATTTGATTGTCCAGTTAGATCCAAACAACTGCAAGTTATTTTCTTAGGAAGCTAATAGCTATCTGAGAAGGTGATGGAGGGGAGTTGAAAGGAAAAGGAGAAATCTAGATTTCATCTTAACTGTGATGCCTTTTTAAAGTGGCACAATCAATACAGGACATGCCATCACTTCTCAAATCTTGCAGCCAGATTCAGGGCTGCCACCGCTGTGCCCTCGTCTACGGTGATTTTTGTGTGGATTCTGCATTTGATGATGGAAGTCATCAAAGCCCGGCATAGGGAAATCAAACTGGAACTAAATTGGAAGCTTTTCCTCCACTTGCTAGCTTTCCCGATGCTGGGGATGGAACAAGGTCGCAGTGTAGACTCCTTGGGGAGAAAAGTTATCATCGCTCTTGCTCAGCTGGAGACTCGGTGTGCTACAATGCTGACCTGCCAGGTGAGATGTGCCCACTAGTGCGCTAGAGACAAGACTGTCCTGGAGACAACCAGAGAAAAACCATGCCTACAGTTCGAATCTGGAAAAAAAACTGGCTAGTAGGGTCATACTCCTTAGAGAGGAACTATACTCTTGTTTTCTACATGAGCATGTTGTCTAGTTGCCTTCCAAATGTTTGTGTTACTACCCTAGTTACTATCCTAGATTAGGGCTGCTCTCCGCTGTAGGGGAGCTTTTTATTGTGTGTAGTGAGTTTGGGCTAATGCAGAGACTCAGAAAATGTCAGAGTACTGAGAATAATTAACAGTTGAGAGCTCACACCTAAAAAGAACATCCAAATCACCCTCCACACCAAGGCTCCAGGAACATTCTAGAGGAGAAAAGGGGGAGAAAGCAAGGGTAAAGGGTAAGCAGGAATCCTGTGAAACACTGTCTTCTGAACGTGGTGTGGTTGTTGCTGCCCTCATGAATCACTCATGAATCACAGCAGCCATGGTTGCCTGTAGAAGACCTGCTCTGAACTGGACCTGTCAGCACTATATAATGGAAGGAGTTGGGGCTCATGAGGCTCCTCACCTTCCTGGGGAGCTACTGACAGCTACTGGCTGTCATTTTCTTCAGTGGTGTAGACACTGCTAAGTGCTCCATGCTCCAGAAAATATCACCCCCACCCAAACTTTTGCAAGCAATCCTGATTAAACTTAGTTGATCACCACAAAGAAAGGACATGAAAATAGGAGATGAAGTTGTTGGAAGAAGAAACAATTCAATGGGAGCAAAGGGGGAAATGGGAACTTAATTGTATGTGAATACAATAAAAATATATATGCATGTATGAAATTATGAAAGAATATATAAAAATGTTAAGTTTCACAGAAATGTGGTATCAACAAAAAGAATACAACACTGTCAAAAGCTAAAACTTGGAATTTCTTTAATGTTGCACCATTGTGCCATATTCAAGATGCTACTTCAAATGCCCCTCAGCTCCTCTGTTCGGTTCCGTGGGGTTCTGCAAAATATCTTGGCACACAATTTGGGAAGCATGTATTATGCAAATTAGCATCTGAGGAAAGCCAAATGCTCAAGTCTCGGCACTAGGAGGCTTCTAAAATGTTTAAGCACCGTGGACTGGTAAATAATAAAGTTTCACAGAGCACTGTAGTCTAGCCAGAGTTATAATCTCTGTGGTGATATTAGAGGTAGACGTGAAGTGGCCAGAGCCTCATGTTCTTCTACAGAGCATCATTTCTATAGAGTATGATACAACAATGATAAATATGGGTCATAGGTTCTGCTATTACTCATTTTGTAATAACAATATGTTTTTTCATTACTGACTTTGAACCAGGCACTATGCAATATGTCTCTGCTAATGATTCAATTTAATCTTTGCAATATGTTTATTTCACAAGCAATGTAACTGAGGCAAACAGTGTTGTTAGCAATTGATTGGGTTATATAAGAATAACAAGTGTTAGGAAAATTACTTAGTCTCTCTTAAGCACCTTACCTCACCTTTAAAATGAAACAAATGAACAAACAACACCTGCATGACTAAATATTGATCTAAGGATACACTTACTCAACTACAGGGAAAATGAAGATGAGAAAAAAAAATCGTTTCTACATTTTTAATGAAAGGTCTCCTAAGCCATGCATGATAGTACATGCCTTTAATCTCAGTACTAGGAGGCAGAGTCAGGCATATTTCTGGCTTCAAGGCCCACCTAGTCTACAGAGTGAATTCCAGGAGGCCAGAGCTACATAGAGAAGCCCAGCCTCAAAAAAATAAAAAAAGGTCTTGTAGATGAATTATTTTATCTTATCCTTAATCATGTACAGTTAATCTTTAATAAAAAAGGTTATTCTTTAAATAACACTAGTTTTTTCATCTGAATGTATGTGGATGTACATATGTTTTTGAATGCATGTGGATGTATTTGTACATGTGCATGTATGTGTGTGGAAGTCAGAGTCCAATGTCAAGAGGCTTCTTCTATTACTCACGACTTATTTTTGAAACAAAAACAAAACAGAAAACCTTGAGTTCACAAATTCAGCTACATTGGCTGCTCCCCCCCCCCACCCAGGGTGCTGCCATACCTGGCTTTGCACATAAATGCTGAGGGTCAAACTAAGGTGCTCATGTTTGCGTGGCATGTCCTTCACCAACGGGACAGAATCTCCAGTCACCACATCTGATTTGTAAAGAATGTTTAGTCAGTGAATTAACAAAAATAAAAAAGGAAGATGGAATGCTAACTTTTTGAAAGACATACATTGCCAGGGTCTAAAACTGGGAGGTGTCTTAGCTTTAGTGGTATGAGAGCAAGTCCTTGCTTCCTATTTTAAAAGGTATCCATACTGTATACCAGTCACCAAGGGTAGAACAATAACAACATCTGCTTGCTGTCAGTGCTGGCTGTCCTATGAAGTCTATGGCATTTACCAACCAGAATCTGTCACACACACACACACACACACACACACACACACACACACACCAGTGTATGCCATTTAATCGCTGGTGTTCTCATACCTGGTTTTAACGTTTTTACAGCCACTGGAGTGGTATTATTCCACAGGCCTTCCCAAACTTCTCCAAACTGGCCAGATCCCAGTCGCTTCAGAAGCTGGATGGAGTTGCGGTCTATTTCCCACTGGTCCACAGTTTTATATGACAAATCAAAAGGAGTTGGAACCTGTATCTGTTTCAGAGAATAATGATAATACTTGTCAAAACAAAAGATAGTGGCTGGCTTAGAGGGCAAAAGAACTTACTGTGCAAGTGTGATGACATTAGTTTGATTCCCAGAACCCATGGAAAGATAGATGGAGAGAAATGACTGCACACAACTGTCCTCAGACTGCTATAAGCATGCTATGGTACTTAAATGCTTTCTCTGTCTCTCTCTCTCTCCCTCTCTAGTGTGTGTGTGTGTGTGTGTGTGTGTGTGTGTGTGTGTGTGTGTCATATAATTTTGATTGAAAATGATAATTTTGGACTTCTAGAGAAAAAGGCTCTTTCTAAAAACCAAATGGGGTAAATTAAAATCTGTACTGTTTACTTTAAACCAATCCTCTCTCTTATCCTACAGCCCATGTCCATCCACCCATGAACACCCTGTGTCACCCCACAGGAGTCTGCAGTGTTTTCTCTCCACCCCCTGCCTGGCTGGATCCTCTCAGTGTGAACCTGGACTAGAAATGCTGCCTTCCCCTCGTGACTTCCCTGTACTTTGGGCTGTAGTAGTTATTATTTATTTGCCTCAAATCTTTTTTCAAAATGAAACCTTCAGTTTTCAAATTCATTTTTGTCATTTAATTTTTTTCCCCATTCATTAATTTACTTAGTTGACAAGTAATGTTTAGGCACTGACTAGGCACCATTCAGGAAGTAAAACTGGCAAGGCCTCAGAGCGTTATAATGGTTATCTGGGTAGTCAACTTGATAGGATTAAGAAACACCTAAGAGATTAGTTCATCAAACCCCTAGGTACATCTGGTGGCATTTCCAAGGTCTATTAAGTCATAAGCACTGGAGTCTAATCAAAGGCTTGATCCTTGGTGTTCTTACAAGAGTGCTGAACACAAGGACAAGGGCGAACTATCTGTATCTTATCCGGTCCCCTCCTGTATTCTCCCCTTTCATACACTTCCTGGCCACCATGAAGGGAAGAGCCTCCTCAGCCACAAGCTCCTGCTGCCATGATGGTCTGCCCGGGTGTGCAGAGCCAGGAGCCCATGGACTGAATCTTCTAAAATCACTAAAATCCACTAAAACTTTTAGAATCCTCTAAAAGTCAACTCTGCCTTCTTGGGTTGTTTTTGTCCATTTGGTCACAGGAACACTGTGGATAGTAAAACTCACTGTCAAGCTTACTGTGTGCAACATGTATGTCTCTATTGCCACTATTAAACGCTATCTAATATAAGAGAGCAAAACAACTAAAGATAGTAAATCAATTGGCATACCTCCTGTAAAATAAACAAACATTCTTTAAAAATACCAACTCACAGGCCATAATTTTCCTATTCCTGGTCTACGCAACCAAATGACTGTTTTATATGAACCAACAGCAAATGACAAATACTGGACTGTCTGAAAAGAAAATGTTAGCTTTAAAGACAAATGAACGTAGCTGAGATAATGTCACCTTTAAGCACGGTTTTCCCAGCTTGACACACAGGCCATCACTTGTTGTGCTGTAGTAACTCACGAATTCTTTCAAGGTTGAAAAGGTTTTCCTCCTGGTAAGGAAAAAGCCACCTTCATCCAGCCTTCTGATTCTGTAGTGTTTTACAATACCTTCATCTAAAACTAGAACACAAAGTGAACCCTGTGAATAAATGCATCAACAAAGCCGAAACCATTTTGTGGCCATCTGTCAGTGTATGGAGTGAAATTTTCCCAAATAAGTATATTTCAACTTCATCACCAAATATAGAAAATTTACAATCACAATACACAATCAAAATCTGTGGTGGGGTCATGGGGGCACTCAGAGATCAGACCAAAGGAGAAAGAGAACAAAACCTAAGGATTGAGGTTAACACCAAAACATTCTAACCTTGGAGAGCTGGCACACATCACTGAGGATGTGTGCTTGAGTCTGTCATTCTAGGAACACAAGGAAGAAACTCCTGATCTAGCTCAGAAATCACAGCATTCTGAAGCTGTGTACAGCTTTTACAGGGTGTGTAAAAAACCTCAGCTCATCCTGGTCTTTTGTCCCAGGAAATCTCATAACAGAAAGACTGAAATAGAATCAAATGAGCCTTTAGTATAATATCTTACAATAGGATAAGGAATTCCACAGTGCCGCTCGCTGTGTAGTAGCCCTTCAGTGCAGATTGATAACAGAAGACCCAGAACGATGCAACAAGAGTGGCCTCCCAAAGGCTAACATGTGGCTTACATGAACAACTCCCCAGCACTATTACTTAATCCACAGGCAAATCCTATGGTATCTGTGGAACAAGTAACTGCATTAGTTTCTGCTAATCTGAGCTGTCGACCACCAACCACTGTCTCTTGCTAACAGCATTCCCTTGTTCCCCAGGAAGTCCTTGCTCCTCTATGATCCTGAGATGCAGAAGGAACCCAAGCCCACCCTTGAGCTCAAGAGTGTGCCAATCAGAGAGAGAGATCAAGAAACTCCGATTCTAGGACACATAAGGATCCCAGGAAGGCAAGAAGGGTTGGCGGTTACCATTTCATTTTGGCTTTATTTTTGCCATGAAGGTTTTAAAAGATTAATATAATTTGTGTGTTCAACAGGGAGGAAACTGACCCAGTGAAAAGCAGTGTTGATTGAGAAAGTAAATCTTTGTCCCTGGAGTCAGCCAGGCATGGCTTTTCAACCTCACAGGGAGGTCACTTTGGGCTGAAATTAATTTGAGGCATGTTTTCTGCAATTGTGTTCAAAACATTGACTGATACGATTGCTCTCTTCCTTTCACTTATCAAAGGCATTGACAGCCATTGAGGAGAGAAACACATAGCCTTCCTGAGCTTTTTTGAAATCCAGAAGCTAGGCTTTGAATAAACAATCAGGAGGCAGAAATGTTCTCATGACAGCACAGAACTCTGAGTAGACTGGGTGTGTGTCAAGCGCATGCACTGGCTAAAAGATTTGTTCAGAAAACAGTTGGCACACACCAAACCTTTCATTTCAAAAGTTTGATTTCAAACATATCAAATGTTGTCAAGGAGGTGACATAACTTCTCAGACACACTGAAGAAAGTATAATTTTTACAGCCATTTTGGAAACTGCTACTATCTAATAAAAGCAATCATAGTTATAATTAACTTGTAAGCCTGATGTTAGTAAAAATGGTCTCAACCATGTACATGTGTAAGAATGTTCCTGGTGCATCAAGAAAGAGCCTGTATTTCATGGCTGGAGAGAGGAGTCAACAGTTAAGAACATGTACTGCCTTTGCAGAGGACCAGCATTCAATTCCCAGCAACCCAAGTTGGGCAGCCCACAACTGCTTCTAACAGCAGCTCCAAAGGGATCCAATGCCTCCACCTACACCCATGTGCACACACCTCCCCCCCCACACACACAATTAAAAATAACAAAAAATAAGTATCCTACCTCTCAAAATTACCCAAATAGTCATCAACCAATAACAGAATCAACTAATAAATTATTGTGTATTGTCCAAATGGAATATGTACAAATTTGTAATTAAAGAAACAGGAACTATATATTTAATATAAGAACATCTCACAAAATTTGTTTCCAACCTGAAAAAAGTCTAAAAACAAGGAAAATCCCTCATAAGGAGGCAGAGTCAGAAGTCAGCAAAGTTCCATCCTATGACCCAGTGTTGGTAACACAGATTCATTCTCTCTGCCAAACTTACTTATCAATAATTATGCTCTTTTGTTATATGTATCACACAACAATTTTACTTAATGAAACAAAGAAATGGCTCCCTTTTCCTGTTCACATTCAAATACTCACAATTGCTGTGTTATGGGCATGCCAGAATATTGAAGCCTGGAAATTCCATGCAACAGTGACACAACTTTAACCTTGGATATAAAATTTCTCAGTAAAGTGCCCAGAGAACATTAGTGTTATGCAAATAAACGTGAGCACTGTGAGAAACCTGGTTACAAAACACCCTCCTTAGTCACTGAAGGAACCGGCTTGGGGTGTGGGGCACTTGTTATAAGCCAAAAACAGCAGAGGAAAGATCACACAAAAATGAAAAGTGTGTGAATACAATAGTAAAGTTGAAGTTGAAGTTAACCCTTCTGCAAAAGCATTACCCACCGTAATGTAACCAGCACTACAGATCGACTGCCTGTTTTTTCTTCCTAACACACTTGAATTTGCACTCAGCAAGGATTGCACAGCTGAGTCCCTATATAAAACCCTGTAACATTTCCCTACTCATTTTTACTGATCATAAAGTCCCGCTTTCGACTGAAGTACAGTTTGCATTCAAACATAGAATGCTCTTTCCAAGATATCAGCACGAGGTCCAGTCCTTGACTGCTCTTCATGTGGCTTCCCTCCCATCACACAGGTCGGCTTCAGGCTGAAAGGCAAGTGTAGTGTGAGGGATTTCATCTCCCTTTCTCTGCCTAGAGTGTCTCCCTCCTCCATCTTCTCCTCTACGAACCCTGATTGGTCAGGTTTCAGGGAACGGAAAAAGGAGAGAGTGAGGAAGGAAGGGTGGATTGATACTGCATCATGGATAAGGATAAGCGGGCTTCATGCAAGATCACACTGCTCATTCCTTGAACGCTCGCACATGTCCTCTGAATGTCACATGCCTGCACACTGCCACACCGCAGCGGAAGGGCAGGCATCCCCTAGGCCTCCTAGAGTCCATATGTCCTCAGCTTCTTTCTCTGACCACACTTTCTCCTGACTGTGACCACTATTTAGATAGAACCCCAACTCTCCTCCAGACCTTTGGTCCCTGGCACATTTGTTCAAGGAAGTGTATTGTGTTTCTGAGAGAGTGTTCTCGGTGATTGGGGTGGTGCTTTTCTTCACAGCTAATTATTGAGAGGAGGCAGTAATGCCACAGGCACCTCTAACTCATGAGCACAGCCTGTGTTCACTTCTCAGCCTATGCGGGGAACCTGTGTTAGGAACTGCCGACTGGGCAGAACATAGGGAAGTTCCACTGTAGCTTTTTGGGAGATCTGTTACTAGGTTTCGTATCTCCATGTGCCCTAGAAAGAAGAGGGAACTGTATAATGTGCCCTCATCAAATTTCCACTCTGCGTATCCTTTTAAAGTCTTTAGTAAGTCACAGCGCTTAAGAGCAATAGTATCTTTCTTTGTCCTTAGCCAATTCCTTTGTGGAATGCTCTGGCTGTGAGAACCTGACTTTTGAATTTTACTTCTATTTTATCTGACAACCTGTCAAAATTTTCCATTTAAACATTCTGTTATAAGCACATTTACCGAATCAACCACTAGGGTAAGCTCTATTTTACACCATGGGGTATCTTTCTCACAGGCCTATCAGGTAGGATCGCCTTGTTAGTCATTTAGGAGAGGTACATCTGGGATTCAGATATGGGGCCTTGCTTCAAAGATCCTCTATACCAGTGTTTCTCCACCTTCCTAATACAGTAAATCGTATTGTGGTGACCCCAAACCATAAAATTATTTCATTGCTACTTTATAACTGTAAATTTGCTAGTCATGAATTGTAATACAAATGTCTGATATATAAGATATTTGTTATGCGACCCCCATAGGGGTCATGGCCCACATGTTGAGAACCACTGCTCTATTGCAATACATTTCAAATGGAAGAGGAATTATCTAAGTTCATGATAATTAAAGGGCATCATCTGAATTTGGAGAAACTTGCTTTCATTTCTTTTTATTAAAATATAAAAGGCAATTGTACAATTAGCTCTCTTAAAAGGATATTATTATCTTAAATTATAATTTTTAAGTGTATGGGATACATCTTTATACCCTGGTCTGTCAAACTACCAATGCTACTGACTGACTCTAGGATCAAGGTTAATTGCCCTGTATCATTGTCTCCAAGTAGAAGGCTTTTAATACCATGGAGAGCTTAGCTCATAATAGATTTCTGTATCTGGATTAAAAGGCTAACCAAAAATAAATAAACAAAAGTCAAAGAGAGCTGTAAACAATATCACGTCAGTCCCAATTCATTTCTCCACAATGTAATAAAAAATATCATAAGTGGAAGCAAATATATAAAGTATAGCTGCAATTCATATAACTTATTGGCCTGAAAGTTTAAGCTTTGCCATTTATCAAAAAGAAAAGTGTATCAATTACAGCTGTGATCTCTAGCAAGCCAACAGACCTGTAGCTGGAAACGATGAAAAACAATCCTTTTAATTCCTACTTTGAAACAGGATGGACCATCTCAAGGCTCCAAATTGAAGTGGACTATTGTGTACATTAAATGCAAATTTATGGATTTCTCTTTTATGGGCCACAGAAGATCAAAAGGTTCCCAAGCAAGAGATGTAAATCAATAGATGAACAAAGACTTAAAATACTCTATGTTATTTTCTCAATCAAGGATGAAAAATCGCCTTGATTAATACAGCTGTGGCAATTTCTATTGATTACAAAGAAAGCCTAAGTAAATATTTCCCAGATTTTTTTGTTGATATGGGTTTGAACTCTTAACACAGTTAACAGAACACTATTTGGCAATTTGGGCAAAGTCTTCAAGTTCAGTAAGAGTAATTTTATTTCATGGTATGGCATAAAGCATCACTTCAAAAGATGGGTGACCCAGACTAAAATTCAATACAGCTGCAAAATGTGTGCCAGTACCCTGGGCTGTGATGTCATCGACACTGAATTAAACATAGACTTTAGAAACCTCCAGGTTCCCAAATGTTCTGCATTCACGTTCAAGTCTGTCTGATGCCTGTTGCTTTCTCTTCCTGGATCCTGTGCTTTTGTGTTTTTCAACAATCTTCATGAAATTTAATTCATATCTTGAACCTTTTGAACTTCACTTTGAATGTCTTTTCCTATGAATAGCCTAATTGATGCCTTTCCCCGTAGATCTCCATTTAAACCCATCAGTAAGCCTGTCCTGCCCACTCAAGCTCCTGCTCCACCCAGACACACACACACACACACACACACACACACACACACACACGCACACACACACACGCACGCACACACACACACGCACACATGCATGAACAAGGGGGGGGTATGCAGATGTGCATTACCACTCCTGATTTTTATGTGGTGCTAAGGATAGAAAATCCCACCCCCGCACATGTGCAGGAACCAATTTATACACTACACTGAGCCATCTTTCTAGTCCTGAAATTTTATTTTTAAAATGAAAAAAACAGACTAATAAAATACTTTAAAAGAAAATTATATCCAAGACGACACCTAATTTCTTGGTTTTTTAAAAACAGTGAAGATTTGTAATTATTCCAGTATTTTGTGACATCATAGGCCACATGACAACTCAAACGTGAGCCACTCACATTCAACTGGAACAAAACTGAAAGATGTATGTTATTTAAAGGTCAGGCCACAAAAGTTACAGCAAGAAAATTGTAGTCAGGTTAGAATGAAGGCACTTCTAATGTTGTGTGTATTCATGAGTAGTCAAATTAAATTAAAAATATATAACTGATTTCTAAAAGTAATTTCGATTTGCTATAGTTCCAAAACTGACTAATTGTCATTCCAAAAGACAACGAATCAGGGGTCCTTAGAACTGGGGAGAAATGATTTTTATATTCCTTTTGTTTCTTGTGATTTGTCTAATGGAATCAACTGTACTTTAAATTCTAGAGACAATAAATGGAGAATCATGTTTGTGCCGTCCTCAGTGTGAATTGTTGTGGGTTCATAAAATGAAGCACTTCAGTAGTTGAACTGCAAAATTGTGTGTGTGTGTGTGTGTGTGTGTGTGTGTGTGTGTGTGTAGCCAGCTATAAAGCATAAAACAGAACCATCCATTAAAAGTCAATAGCATCATGACAGAGCTGAGTGATTACAAATTCTGTGTTCACAGCTTTGCTCTCGTTTGTGCTATTAAACCTGGGGAAATGTTCACCTGTCAACTAATTAATCTATCAGAACATGTCTAAGAATCGGGATCTTCTGAAAGAAGTGAGAAAGCATGTATGGAAAGTACAGTAAAGGTCTGATGACTATTCAAAAAGTTCTAATTCTGCAGCTAACTACAGTGTGGACCACTCCACAGCCCACCTGAATCACAGTAACTGAGTTGCGAGTGGGGGTATCAGAGTGATCTGGATCATTTACCACAGTGGGGTGCACTTATTTACGTACAGTCCTTCACAGTTCCAGCTCGGTGCTGTCCCAGCCGAGAGGTCACAAACAGTAGAAAGGGTGTGAGCTGGTTCCAAATGAATATTGTGAGATTGTATAATTTAAAAATTACAAAGAAAAAAATCTATCCCAGCTCCATCACACGAATAACATGGTATTCAAACATATTGAGTAAGTGTAAAAGCCAAGATATGCCAAAATTAGATTTTTGAAGGATGGAGACTCCAGAAACTAACTTTGGAATGAAACTTAGAGTTAGAGGCATAAATACATCTAGTAGTTTCAATGAAAAATACCAGCACAGAAAGCAGTTTGTTGTTTTATAGACGAACAAATGGATGACTGAGCAAAGTCTTACTTTTCAGCATGTCTTCTGGCATCATGTGGGCACAGCCGTATCCCTTCTGATGATGCTAATCAGTTCCCACACTGAGTAAAACAATATGATTCCCTTGATTGAGTGAAGGATTGAAAACCAAGAGCTCTCTGCCCTAATCTTATTCTGCCAATGATTTGTTCTTTGACCTTAGGCAAAGAATTTCATTTCAGTTTCCTTATCTATAAAATGAGAATAATGATCTTATCTATATACCCCCACAGGGCTAGTCCTACTGTCATTGTTCACAAAGAATGATAGATATTTGCAATGTGCAATGTATGGGTACTGTATTACAGTATCAGTAATATCAAATTGCCTTGTCAACAAACAAGAGACACTTCTGGAGTAACATTTTCTACTGGCTGCACAATGATAGCTGCAAAACACAGATGGCTACCAAACAGATTTGGTGAGAAGAAAAGTGCTATTAATTAATTCAAGGAGAAAGAACTTACAAACTGCTTATTTGAGTTGACTACAAAAGACATGCGTATATATTTTCACAACTATGACAAAGGCAATCTTGATGACTCTCCCTGTAACACTGCCTCAGAACTTGGGATAAATTAGCTCTATACCAATGAATAAATAGCATATAATTCAGTTATCATGATTGTATCTCCCACCAAAACAGAATTCAAAATACACAGTCATTGTTTTTCTATGAGTTTGGTTCCCAGCACTTTATATTTAATGGCTCACAGCTGCCTGTAATTCCAGCTCCAGGCAATCTGAGACTCACCTCTGGCCTCCACCAATACCCAGTAGACACATACACATAGACACATGGATGAAAATAAATCTGAACATAAAAATCACACTCATTGTGTAGTGAATTCTTATTCTATGGAGAAGAGACCAGGACTTGGGAAACTAAAAAAGTGTATCAGTCTTGAAATATTAAGTAGGATCATGTAAAATAATTGTTCTCTCTTTTGGGAAAAGAAATATCAATGAAGATCAAAAAGAATAGCAACACCTAGCTTAAATTGTGCATATAACTAATTTACTGGGTCCTCAAGCACCCTGTACTATGAATTTTCAATGTGCTGTGGACGTTAGTCATGAAGTTTTACTGTTCAACTGGTAGACTGAATTAGGTGAAGAGTCACTAAGAAGGCATCTGCATTAATTGACTCAGAAAAGCTTGCTAGGGATACTCTTTAAGGAAACAGGGGGTCACTCCAACATCTGGGGAACCTCAAGGGTTATTCTGGGCTGAAGTCTTCACTAGCGTTGCTACTAATCTTTGAAGACAGTAACCAATGACCAATGCAATCAAATTCGGCATCCTTTTCCACACTGTGTAGCACAGAATTCACGATCCTGACTGCTCAGCTGCTGAAATGCTGACCACATGTTGAAACCTATTCCACAGACCCCTGTAGACCAACCTCTAACACAGATAGTCTAATTCCAATTCCACACTTAACTTTCTGGCTCCTCGATTTAGCTGATTCTTCTCTTCTGAGAGGAGTGGTTTTATTGTTTGTACATCTGATACATAAAATAAATGAGCACTTTTTTAATTACCAATGTATAATTTTAACATCCACTATTCAAGCTAATTATAACGACAATTATAATTTGCCATGGCTGGTATTTCAATGAAACCCTCTACAAAGCAACATGATCTTTATTCCTCTTGGGATTCTGACTCTCCACTTGGTATTATAACTGCAATAAGTCACTACATATTGACATTCTTACATTATATCACCTCAGTTTCCTGAAAAAAAAAAACTGTTGCACTAGGTTAAGATATGATAGGACATAACAACCAGCGCTGCTTCTTTTCAAAACTTACCCTAAGGAAATGATTCAAATATCGATATTCTTTTATTAAGCTATGGCTCTGCCTTATTTCAGAAAGGGTCAAAGTTTTTCATCTCAAAGTGAAATTTAAAATAAATTCATGGGGGCTTGGCATCATATCTTTCTTAGTAGATTGCTTGCCTAGATAGCATAAGCCCTGTTTCAATCTCCATCACTGCCCTCAAGATGAATAAAGAAATAAAGCACACCATGTTCTATTTACAAAAATGGGTATGAAGGTGTAGGAAATGGGCAAACAGAAAGGAAATGCCAAGGCAACCTTGGGGATAAAACTGATGAGGTCCCTTCAGTGACCAATCCGCATTAATGAAAGCTGCTTGTTCCTTTCAGTGAAGACAGAAATGTACCCGCTACATGATTCCCTAAAGCATTAACAAACTATTCATCCAAAAGCCCAAAAAGAGAGGCACAGAATGAGCTAAATAGTTATGATATTACAATGAGAAATAAATCTCTGGAACAGATCTCATAAAGCAAACATGAAAAATGTGGCCACTGATAGCATAAAAGATATCCTTAATAGTTAAGTACAGCAGCACACTGCAAAGAGGAAGTTCTTATAAAGTCTATTATTGTGGGCTAATTTGAAACCTGAAATCCAATAAAAGCATGTGTACAGGAAACTGAAACAACAGTTAATTACCCCAAAGAGGAAAGGCAATATGATCAAGAATGTTGACTGCATCATTTTATAGGACTAAGTGATTGTTAAATTGTAGTAAATTTGGGAATTGGGACTTAATTGTAGAAACAGAATAATTGTAAAAGTTATCTAGCAAGGGAAAAAAGATATGTATTTACTGTAATAAGTGAAATAGATGGATATAAAATTAAGAGATCATAATTACAAGCACAAGGAATCAGCTGGCAACTCACACACTCCAGAACCTCTCTACTGCTGAAGGAATCCAGCTGAGGTTCCTTGCGGAAATCATAATTGCGTATGGACAAAGATGATTAAATTTGCCAACATGAAGATTACACTTTGATTGGCAAATCCGTGGGTGTTTTAGTCCATCTGTTTTTTATGTCAGCTATAATAACAGTACACAGCCTTTAAATTAAGAGCATAAACACAATGTTCCCAGTCTTTTTTTTTTTTAAAGGGGAAAAAATGAAAAATTAGCCACCTAAAGCTGGTATCTATATCTTTGGCTCAAAACATTTTCTAGTGTGACACAGAATATTCTTTACACAAAGAAACAATGTAGTCCATTTTTCTTTTACACTTAAAGTCATAATCCATTTTCTCTTTAAAAAGCACAGTATGTTTCCTTTTTTGCTTCATCTCCCAGAGAACCCCTGGCTAAACCAATTCCTAAATTCATATAATGATCTCCCATTGGAGACTCAACAAGAGACAGTTCCTGTTTCTTCTCCACTGATTTTTTATGTTTATATTTTAGACTGTTCCAGCACCGTAGCTTAAATTGATACTCTTCTGTAAGTCCCTGCACAGGGTAAATGACAAACAATTAAGTGGCGCTGTACACTTACTAATGCCGGGAAGAATCTCTTCTATACCACATGCTCAACAAATGGTTTTTAAATGAAGGAACTTCCTGGTGACTAAATAACTTGGCTTTTTTGTTTGTTTGTGTATGTTTTTAGAATTTCTATTCATGGAAGTCTTGACACTCCAAGGTATGAGATGGCCCTTAAAAGGACAACTTTAACAAGGCATGCTTTGAAATTCTAGTATTCTATTAGAGACGAGTCATTAGAGAAGGAGAACATAATATATGGAATAAAGTTAGTGGATTTTTAAATTTTTAATAACAGGGAAAAAAAGCCTAGATGTCTGAAGCAATACCTAAATGTCTAGAGTAACTTGCCAGTTGCTTGCAGGGTTAGGATCCAAGTCTACCCTGAAGCATGGCCTATAAAGGGAAGCACAGGCAACAAAACCCACCAACCATCTACTACCCATTTCCTGTATGAAGAGAATGTGATAATTTATTAACATCCTGGCAGCATGTAACATATTCCAAGGAGTTTCAGATCTTCGCTAGGACTCTCAGAAAACCCTCTTCAAGATAAGGAAATCCGGCTAATTCTTATTCTCCCTTAGAACTCAGTTTTATTTTATTTTATTCTTTTTTTAACAAAAAAAAAAAATCTTTAAGTTTCATTTTACATTCCAACCTCAGTTTTCCCTCCCTCCCCCCTTCACCTCCGTAGCCCACACCCCCAGTCCTACTCACGTGTAAGGGCTTCCCTGAGGAGTCAACAAAGTCTAGCACATTAAGTTATGGCAGGACCAGACCCCTCTCCCATGCATTAAGGCATCCCACCATAGCGAATGGGCTCCAACAAACTAAAGGGCTGGAGAGATGGCTCACAACCAAAAACACATAAACTCAAATTTTATTCTTGCTAGTTCGCTCTTTCCATATCGTGTTTCAGTTAATCAGAATGAACATAAAAGTGCCGAGGGAAATGCAATCAATGGGCAGCAAGAAAAATACTTGAAATCAGTTTTGACCTCATTAATAAAGGTTTCTATCCACTGGGGTGTAGATATGGAAATGTCCCCCAGAGGCTCAAGTGTTAAACAACTGATTCTGAGGAGCAGAGCGCAGGGCACAGAGGTGGAGACACAGCTGGTCATGGGGGTCCAGGCGTCATCAGTGGCTGAATCCTTGATGAGCTATTAAGAGGGGATGCCTGGTTGGATGGAGTGAGTCACCAGAGATGAGACTTTGAAGGGTGTGTTCTGTCCCAGGCCCTTCCTCTCCGTTCTCTCCATTCCTGAGTGCCATGAAGAGGGCCGCTTTCCTCACGCCTCTGTGCTGCATGCGAAGTCTCACCACATCTGGACTGAAAACTCTGGCCAAAACAAGCCTGTCCACCTTTGTGTCACTTTTCTTGCGCATTGTGTCATAGCGGAAGAGCTGATTCAATCTCCTTTCAAATTACTCATTTTGGCATCTTAGCTCATTGACTTTCACACTGAAATATTGTCCCGTTCCATTTTTCAACCTTGGTTTTTCTATAGCAAAGGTAACTGTTAGTAACTTCCTAATGGTACATTCTTTACTTCTAAAACCATTTACATAAAACATTATTTATACTGAAGGGAGCCTTGGGACATAGAGCCAAATGGAAGGAAGGGTCAGCAGCCCTTGGAGGGCATCCTGGAACCTGACCTTTTCGGGGCTCCCCGCCTCCCAGATGCTATAAGTTGGCAGGTTTGCTCCAACCCGTGCTCCCCACGGTGATGCTCTGGCTTGTAAAAGGCCCCAAAACAATAGGGACCAAACATCCGTGCACAGAAACGCATGAAACCACAAGGCAAAACAAGCTTTACCTCTTTTAAATTGAACTTTCTCTAGTGTTTAACACAAAAACAGAAAAGTAATTCACACTTGCTCTTGTATTCAGGGAAGCTAAGTTTTAATTTTCATGGTTTGGTTTAAAACCAGACAATGAGGCTCTGATACCCACCACCTTAATCTACACCATGTTGCCCTCTTGGGAAGGGGTAAGGACTTTAGATTGCTATCTCACAGCGCTACTCCAAGTGTGAAACAAGTAACTGTGGAGCTATGAGTTCTGCTTAAGAATGAAGTGGCATCTAATCGGAGGAATCTCTCCCATCTGCCAGGTCCTGAATGCTCAGAGGCTGAGGATTACTTATAAACGCTTGGCCAATGGCTGGGGCTTATTAGCTAGCTCTTACATTTAAATTGACCCGTATTTTTTCATCTATGCTTTGCCGCGTGGTTTGTGACTTGTTACCTCATTTGTTAGGCATCTTACTTCCTTGGCTGGCAGGCATCTCCCAGACCATGCCCTTCTTCTCCTGTATCTCTGCTTATCTTTCCCACCTGGCTCTGTCCTGCCTTGGGGTAGTCCAAAGCATCTTTACTTATCAACCAATGAGAGCAACACATATTCACAGCATACGGAAAGACGTCCCACAGCAATGGTAGCTAGGCCTGTTGACGCACGCCTTCAATCCCAGCACTCTGGAGGCAGAGGCAGGCAGCTCTCTGTGGACTCAAGGCCAGCCTGGTGTACACAGTGAGTACCTGGACAGTCAAGGCTACACAGTCAAACCTTGTGGGGGGGGGATAAATGGAAGAAGAAGGAAGAGGGGGAGGAGAGTGAGACAGTGATAAGGTCCATTTCTACCACTGACGCCACCTAAAGGAAAGGAAGGGGTAGCAATTGAGCACTCGTTGAAACATTGTAGCCATCTAATACCAGGACTCTACTCTTTGTTTATCATCTCAGGCTGCTGAAAAGCTGCCTTCATTCATCCTCTGTATCCCTTCAGGGACCTCAAATAAAAGTGGTTAAATATTTAATTCAAAGGAAACCATCAGCTAAAGAGACAGCTTACAGAATGGTAGAAATCCCTGCCAGCCACACATCTGAGGTCAGGGAATTAATATTGAGAGTACATAAACTAAACTAAACACAAGGTAAGCACATAACCCAGCCAATAAGTGGACTAGTGAAATGTAAAAATAGTTCTCAGAGGTTGAAATACAATATTTTCATACCAGTAAGCATAAAAAATAGTCAACCTCAGCAGCCATCGGGAAAATAGAGATTAAAACTAACTGAGATTCCATTTCGTCCACCCAGGATGGCTGTCATTAAGAAAACAAATAATGCTAGTGGACGCAGAGGTAAAAGGACACATGTGATGCTGGTAGTGACTGGACCAGCCACTGTGGGGAGAGGGTGTGCCAATGGGACTAGTACATGCACAAAAATAACATTCCGGGGTAATTCACCCCCATGACAGTGAGTCAGCATGTCACAGACATACGTACACGCCGATGTTTACACAGGCAAGCTGTGTGTCTGTCACTAGAAAAGGGGGTAAAGGAAATGCAGTATGTGTCCATAACAGAGTTTTATTGAGCCTAAAAGAAGAACAAGGTTGTGTTGGGTTTAGGAAAGTAGAAGCAACTGTAGATTGTTGTGGTGAGTGAATGAAGTCAGACTTCGAAAGGCCGATGTCAAATGTCTTCCTCATTGGTGCTTCCAGATTTTATATAGGTACATAAAACCATGTGTGTACACAAGGCGTGAAAGCAGAAACTAAATTGTGGGAAGAGTGAAGGCAGCTGACAAGCATGTGGAAGAGCAACGCAAGGGAGCAGTATGGATAGGAACAACAGATGTGTGTGCAGACACCCTTTGAAATCCATTCTACGTACAGCGATACAGTGACCCTATACCAGCAAAAATTAATTCACGTTTTCTTTGTCTGTTTGTTTGTTTTTTTGAGACATGGTTTCCGTGCTTAGGCCTAGGTGTCCTGAAACTCACTCTGTAGACCTCAAACTCACGAGATCTGTCTGTATCTGCCTCCTGAGTGCTGGGATCAAAGGCAAGTCATATTTTCTTATTCTCCGAGTTTCCTCTTAGCTGCAATCCCCACAGTCATTCTAAAAACTAGGCATTCAAGCTAGAGACATAGGGGTGGATGCTCAAGTGACAGGGACCACCTTTGACTCCCATCTCTTCCTGACCTTTCAGCTCAGTGGGCACTGTGTTTGCTCAATCGGTCCTTCGCACTATCACTATTCTGCAGAGGGCTCGTCGGTACCGTGTTCCTGAGTGTATCAGAGAGGTCAAACGCAAGCTGCCTCCAGCCTCCAGCCTCACTGTGCATCTTCCATCACCAACGGAGTTGTCTTTCCAAAATGCAAATGTTAACTGTTGTTCTCCTCCATAATGCTCCATGGCCTGGTGTTCTCTCCTATACTCTTTCTGCATGGTTTAAATGCTTAATTATAATTTCACAGGACAATATTCTGTTTCCTAACCCTGTTCGTTTTTATAAGCTATGTGCTACAATTAGAATGCCTTCTAATTATATATTATATATTACCTAATTTCTCAAGCTGAGGGAGGCCCAGATATGCCTTTCTTTCTTAAGCTTCCAAGCTAGCTTATGTAAACAGAATGTCTCTCTTGACTGGGAGTCTCTGGTAGGACTTTAGCCTCCAGGCTCTAGATGCTAGGCACTCCACGGTGTTGCTATTACATATTTCACTGTACCTGTCTTAAAAGGCTTGGAGCCATTTGATAGTGAAGATCATGTCTTCATTGCTTTATTAGCTTAGTAGCAAGAACAATACTGTCTCATTATCACAATCACCGTTTATTGGGCTTTTATTACATATCAAACTTTATATATATATATATATATATATATATATATATATATATATATATATATGATCACAATGAATCAGCCTTGATGCAGAAAAATCAAGCTAAATTGGCTTTAAAGATGTGTTGAAGGTCACTCAGCAAGTACATGCCAGAGGTGAAACTGAAATCCAGATAGGTTCAGATTGGTTGATGTCTTAAGCCTTGTATCTTATTGGACCAATCAGAGCTCTTGGGAGGATTCTTCTGGCTCAGACTCACAAGGACCAGGATTACAGGGGAGTGCACCACACCCTGGAACTTATGTCAGTCTCTAAACTTTAGTTAGTTATATTTTTTCACTGTTTTATTTTCAGAGTTACTACCATTGTCTAATATAACGAACCTTCAATGGTATCTAAATCACATTTATAAATCAGTCCAATTCAACTGAAAGTTGATGCAGTACAAGTTACTATAGCATGTAAACAAACAAGTTCTTGGCACAGTTTAGGAGTAGGCAGGTACAGAAATGATGAAGCTATAAAAGGCCCAAGCGAGTTCTTATATTTGTTATTCTTTGTTCTCTGTAGTACCAGTTGAAAAACCGTATACCTTTTAGAGATCCTCACAGAGAACATTTTGATAGTTGGTAAGCTCATTTATTGGGGTTTATAAATGGAAACTACTTGGTGATGATAAGAAATTCACCCTAAGCCTCTTCCACATGAGGCAGTTTGGGGTATGGACAGTCCTGGTCTTGGTGTTGAAAGAGCTGGGGTGGAAGCCACCTCCTCTGTAAGCTTGTGAGTGACTTTACTCATGTCCTCTAACTTCTCTTTCCTCCTGGGTAAAGCAGAGTCGAAAATTCTCTGCAGCAGCATTGTGACCATTATAATAAAGACACTTAAATTTGGCCACATTTCTGTTCATAATAGCCACTGTATTGCTCAAAACCCCAGGCAGCTGATACCCCTCAAGCCCCTTAAGTGGGCACTCCACATTCCTCCAGAGAAAGGGGAGAGGTAGAAGAGAAACCCTGGTAAAGTAGGAGATTCTGCTTTGTTTGTATCTAAAGAGTAACAGATGGAATCTCTACCTTACACTGAATCTAACACATTTTTGCATTTTTTTAAAACATGGAATATACTTCATGCAGAGCTCTGAACTTGGCTACCTGGCCATATCTACTTCTCAGATTCTTTCCTTTCAAGCTATGTGACTGTGGACAAGGTACCTCTATCTCTCTACCCCTTGGTTTCTCCATCTGTGAATTGGTAATGAAGTGCACTTCGAGGAGCTGCGAAGGCTAACTGTGTCAGCACATAAAATATTCAAGGTATGTCTGCCATGTGCTAACTGCCATATAGCTTACTCTCATGAAAGGCACGTTGGTAGTGGGGGAACCCAGCTGAGGCTCTGATGGCCTTACCCTTCCAACCTAGAGGGTTCTATCACACAATTCTGCTTTCCAATTTCTTCCAAATTCCCAGTCTAAAGAAGCAATCTCCATTTCTACTCCAGCTCAGCATTTATTATGTAGAGAAAAATGCCTTCCTTGACTCTGATGGTTGACGTACTGAGCCAGAGGAGCTCACCAAATGAGTAGGTAACTTTCCTAATGAACATGCCTCTTCAATTTATTTTGCATCTCACCTCTGTTGTCAACTAGCTACATGTTCGTGAGCCAGGGACTGTCTTATGTTTCATTGTGGCTCAACTGTCTTAATACTTGCAGGGACATGAAAGGCAATAAACAAATATTTGATGGATGAATCACAAGTTCTTTAAGATCGAAATCATCTCTTTACAGGGAATGTCTTACAGTACAGATAAAGAGAAAAGCCTCTCACTATAATCACATAAACATGGAAGTATAATGTTTGCTTATTTATTCTTCTGCTATGTGCTTGCTTTCTCTATGTTTTAGTTTTCAAAAAGCGTTTTTCCATGAACATCTGCAGGTGGTAAGAAGGAGATCTGCAAGGAGAAGGAACTGAAAGGCAGTCCCTACCCTGCTAAACATCTAGGAAAGTAAATTTAGTCTGTCAGGAATGGGCTTTCAAGGCAACAAAAGGATTTCGTAGAGGCCAATTCCTATGCCAGAATTTCTGATGATGAATGCAAATCATGTCCTTAAAATGCATTAGAAATTACTTCCTGATTGATGGGATGTTAATAAATAGCTATCAATTATCTGATATGCATGTATCGCTTTAAGTGCACAGTTTAAAATTAGAACGATTACATTATTAAATTGAATTGTATTTATTTTGTTCCCTTTTTATATGATGAACAAATTTTGCATAACAATCACCACCTAGACTCTAGATGCCATAAGAAAATTTAAACTCTGGTCAGTCTTTTGAGCAAGGCGTGTTTTCATTTACAGCCTAAGTCTGTAGGGTTGTTGTTTTCAAATAAAATCAGATAATTTTAACCTTACTATAAACTACTGGGCCATGAACACTGAATATATAAATAAAACACTTTAAACGCTAAAGTAAGAGTGGTTTTTCAGTTGCCATACAGTGGATCGTACACGTACAAAAAGATATAAAAGTGCCAGGGTATTCGTGAGAGGAAGGAAGACATCCAAAGGGAGAAAGGGGATGGTATAGAGTGGTGGAGCTGAAGACAGTATTCATATATGTGAAAATTGAATGAAAAATTAATTTCAATGTCATCTGGCAATTTTATTACGATAGAAGTTTAGCGACCTTGTAATTTTGACAGTTCTACATCGTGGCTTACATTGTTTGTCAACTATTTATGTGGATATGCTTTCTACTTCTAAGAATAAAGACAGCATTGGGGAGGTAGGAAAAATAATACCATGTTTCCTTTTTGCTAGCTTCACAGCATGTCATTTCCCGACATACCACAAGAGGGAGTGTGTGATCAAAAATGGGCCAGCGGCAAAGTTTCAGAGGGGAGCTGAGGGAGCCTGCAAAGTTTGGGGTTTTATTGTCTTCCTAGTTCTTCTTTTCCTGTTTTTCATGTCTCTTTTTAACGAGGCGCTGGTTTCACAGACTGCGCCCGGCACACAGGAGTGGCTGGACAGCCTGAGCTCTCATCTCAGCTTTGGTCGTGTGCCTTTCCCTCAGCCTCTCCCTGATCAAAACTTTGATCCTCCTGCTTTTCAACATTATATTATTAAACTTACAAAGAGATGAGGGCCTCCAGACTAGGGAGACCTTCGGTTTTAATTTCCTCTTGCCGCTCACAAATATTGAATTCATCATGGCCACAGTTATAATGTGCACAATGCTATATCTTTTTTACGTGTTCAAGTGTGTCGGTGGTAACGGATAAACAATCTATAGATCTATATTGTTGTTTGTTTGTTTGGTTGGTTTTTTTTTTTTTTTTTTGAGGGCTCAAAAGTGGATTGAAGAAATTATTTCCCATTCTCAGTTTAAGGGGCATGATACATATTTCAAAAGTAAGGAAATCCCAGAATGGACATTATCTGAAAAGAAAAATAACTTTGTTTTTGTTTTGTTTTGTTTTTGTTATTTGACTGTTTTTGTTTTGTTCATCTGTTTGTTTGTTTGTTTGTTTGTTTTAAAACAGGGACACTCTACATAACCCAGGCTGTCCTCGAACTCACAGTCCAATGTTCTATCTGCTTTGTTCAAAGAAAATAAAAACAAACATTGTGAAGACCAGACTAGAAAGTTTAATCATAGTGGATAATGTAACTCCTGTGCGAAGCCTGGCTAATTTAAGGTCATATGAGAGATTACCCTGAACCATAAATACTTTCAAAGGTGCGAAGCATCCTTATCTAGCAAAGAAATGCAAACCCTCATCAGAATGGCTATAATCCAGAAAAGAGAAAATAATAAATGCTGGTGAGAATTTAAACCTGTATCCACGGTTGCTAGGAGTGTGACCTAGTATAGCTATTATGTTCATCAGTACAGATGTCTATCAAAAATTGAAAGTAGAACTCTGTATGACAATGTTGTACCACTCCAGGACACTCAAAGTACTCAGTTCTGTCATAAAGATACCTGGGCATCCATGATTATTGCATCATTATTCACAATAGCAAGGAAATAGAAGCAGCCTAGATGCCCCCAAACAGAGAGTGAATAAAGAAAATGTCGCAATGTAACAATGGAATTCTATTCCACTGTAAAGAAAAATGAAATTTGGAGAGCAACCCGGATCTGTAGGTGAGTCAAACTCAAAAGCACAAAACTCACTCTTTCTTGCTCACGGGCCAACTTTAGCATGGTGTCCAGATTCCTGTGTTTAGTGGGGGTGTGAGCATAGGCTGTGAAATGAAAGGAGGGCCACAGAGGGAAGAAGGGGAGAACTCAAGGAGAAGAGGAGGGAAACTGATCAAGAGAAGAGCTGGAAGAGAACTGAGGGGAGGGGGTCGGTGGGACCAGGAACAGGGAGATGAGAATAAACAAAACCAACTTTGTTTTAAAATGCTGGGATAGGGCTAGAGATCTGGCTTGGCCTTTAAGAGCACAAGCTGTTCTTCCAGAGGACCTGGGTTCAATTCCCAGCACCCACATACATGGCAGATCACAACTCCAGTTCCAGGGGATCCAATGCCCTCACAGAGACACACATACTTGGCAAAACACCAATGCACGTAAGATAAAAATGAAAATGATAAAATGAAGCCTGATATTATGTATGCTGTTTAAAAGTAAAAATAACAATTGCGATGAAAAGAAAACTCAAGTGAGAGATTTATTGCTTTAAGTGAAGTCCTGAAAGGCTAAAATGGCAAGTTAAATGGGATTGTGTGTGGTTGTAGAGCAGGGCTGTTGAATGCCTCTTTGGGGTTTTAGAGAAGATGTAATAATGCAGGAAAGTGCATAATGCTCTGTTGTATCAAAAGCAATTGAAGAACTTAAGGAAACATTTGAAGATATTTGAGTACGTGCTCCAGTTGACGTCATTCTGTCAGGGTGAAAACCCCAGGGTTTAATCTTAAGCCTTTAGTAACAAGGAATATGTGAACATCCCTAAAGCTAAAAGAGGAAGGGACAGATGCAAACAGACAGACACAGAAACAGGAGACGAGGAGGAAACTGTTTCAACGTCAACAGCTGGAGAACAAAGGAAAAACTGCAATTTATCAACTTTACTAATACAATTGGACTGAAAGGGTTTGTTTTTGAAATCAGAACTTATATCGTTATAGTGATCTTTTCTATATTTAGTGGTATGAAAGAGAATTCTGATTTTACTTAATCTTTCAAGATTATTTTTCTCTGGGATTCTCATGAAAATTTTTTGCATGTATTTTTAGAAAAGGTATCATACAGAGAGATGTTTTCACATATTTTACATGGAACACTGAGTCATTTTTCCTGAAAGGCTGGGGTTTGTTTTAGTTTTGGGGAGAGGGAGAGTAAATACTAGGGAACTTTTTCTTCTGTTACCTACTTACCATCATTTAATTCAATCTAACACTTCCTTAATGGAACAACTTTCAGAGATATACCTGCTTTTATGTGATGTCTGGGTTCACAGCTTTCATCTGCTTCCTTCTCTTTCTACTGAGTTCTTCAAGGAGGTGTGTTACGCCACCAAATGCTGTCCACAGGGACAACTTTAGTTTGTCATCTATCATCATTTCCTGTCTTTTCTGTCTCATTGCACAGAAGCTTTGCTTTCTTGTATTCCGGTATTTCAAACCGAATGCATTCAAACTTTTCTTCTACTCCTTTTAGTAAGTATTTTCTCAATGTCTCCATACATTGTTTACCATCTCATATGCTACTATTTTTCTTCTTAAACTCAGTTTTACATAAAAAGAAAGTATTCTATGACCAAGAAATTTGAAAACCTTTACACTGAAAAAGTTTAATTTCATTGCTAGCGATTCCCCTTCCCCGGGGGCATTCACTTTTACTTGAAATTGCTTTCTTGCATCTTTATTGTTTTTCTCTTTTTTGAACATTTTTTTGAGATTACAATATTAATATAACATTTCTCTCTTCCCTTTCCTCTGTCCAAACTCTCCTATATATTCCTTCTTGCTCTATTTGAAATTCATGGCCTCTTTTTTCATTAATAATTATTATATACATATGTGGTTATGTATGTCCATAAATGTCCTGAGATATAGCTTGTTAGTTGTTATAAAGCTACGTGTGTGTACATTTTCAGTCCCTTTTGGGATGGGACAACCAATCAGTGTGCTATTCCCTGGGGTAGACGCTCCCATCACTCAGCAACTCCTTAGCTGTTCCTTTTGAGGGAATAAGACAATCTGAAATTCAAGCTGAAACAAAGTAGACATCATCCGCCCTCCTTTTTCCACTAGATGGGTGTACATTTACTCCACGAGCATATGCAGTAGAGCACTGAAGCACCCAGCCTATATATCCATGCCAGAGGGGTAAACACCAACCCTCACCTTGCTAGGTGAGTGTATTTTCTACCTCACTGGCATGACCACCAGCAACAGAGGAGCTGGGGGACGGATGAACAGGATCAAAACACATTGTATGAAACTCTCAAAAACCAATGAAAGATTAAATTAAAAGGAAACATAATTCAATAATTTGCAATAGACATGACCTGAAGGTTTGCTTGTTCTGATCAAAAATTCATACACTGAGGCTCCAATGCCCCAAATGATGGATTTGGAGGTGAGTCCTTTGGGAGATAATTACAGGAACTCATGAGCATGGAGTCCTAAGAAGAATCTAAGGTCTCTGTCACATGAGGAAGCCACCTGTGAAGCAGGAAAATAGCCCTTCCGAGACACTAAATATCCCCGCGCTTTTATATTAGACTCCCCAGCCACAAGAACAGTGAGAAATAAACATTTGGTGGTCTAAACCCTCCTTAAGATGACTATGATGGCAACGCTCGGTGGGTAATGCTTAACCAGAGGTGTAAAAACAGTCGTAAGAGACTGGCTCTCTCACTTGCTCTTTTCCTGAAGGTCAGCTCCACAGTCCTGTGTGCACTACACTATTGCCACTTTGTCTGCCTTGAACTGGAGTTTGCTGGGATGGAAGCTGCTGACCCACTCAGGCACAGGAAATGAGGAAGCTACACAGGGACAACTCCAGGGTCATGGGATTGCTGCCACAGAGCAGGGCAGCAGTAGCTTCCTGGTGTTTGCAATATGACGGCTTTCCTCCCTAAGGCAAGGACACATGTTGAGTGCAGGTCAAAGGGCAAACCATCCTCCAACCTTTCTCCTGCCTTGCCCCCATCTATGACCACTTACATATCAACTCATCTCCATTCCCCTCTTACATAGTGACTCTACTGAATCACTATGAATAGTTCGCAGGACTGCGAAGATGCTGTCACTCTTAATGTGTCCCTGAGCAGATGAACAGAAAGAAGGTGCTGCTTCCTTCAGAGACTGTGAGTTAGCTATTATCAACATGTGAAGGCCACATGAGGCAAAATGTAATGAAAGAACAATTTAATTTTCCAGAAATAAAAATTTTAAAGCAAAGGAGTTCATTGTCTCTTAAGACATCAGTTTCCACTTATTCAATAGCAGAAGTTGATTCATGTAGAGTTCTACTGAAAAAGCAACAACATGGACCATTCATTTCTTGTGTTTCCCATCAAGTAGCTCAAAATGACAACACGGACAGTCTTTTAAATAAACATAACAGGGTATTCAAAACAAGAAGACGTCAATGAACCAATCTTATAGTTTCACAGAAAAGCAGAAGGAGAAATACCAAGTCCTGTAAAGAATACTATAGTACCCAGAAACACTAGAGTGAGTTTCAGTAAGAGCTTTCTCCAGGGACTGGAGCTCTGGAGAGAAAGAGGCTGTTTGCCTGTGTATCTGCTTGTGTGGGCACACCAGCACCAGCACAGATCCATGGACTGCATAATAAAATGTTAATTTAACTTTATAGAGTATTTAAAACATTTGAAACACAACTTATCAGTAGTAACATTAGGAAAATGCAGCAGAAAGCATAACTCACAGAAAAGTCACTAGCTATTACAGTCAATGATATTTGCAATTAAGCTGAACACAACTAAATTACGACTTTAATTAAAAGGCATTTTCTGAGATGGCACCAACATGTTTAAAATTTAATACATTCTATATGAGATAGTGGAATTATTAACAGAAAATTCCCTTTCTGCAGTGTGTGCACTTTTTAAAAAGCCAAACATCTTTAACCAGTATCAAATGCTCCCAGAATCCATAGAAGTTTCACTGCACGATAAATTCAAGGAACATTTTTTTTCCCCAAGTCGTTTAATACATGTTCATGCTTGGGATATAAAACTGTATTTACCTTCATAGTTAATAGTAACAAAATGAATGACAAACTCTAGTGGCCACAAGGTCCACATTAATTTTAAACGAAGAAAGAATAGAAAACTCGGGAGACTGCGAATGAACCGCAGAGCCTTTTCCCATGGAGCAGGAGGCAGCCCTGAATGACTCAGCGTATCTGAAATGTCTGGGAAGAGTGACAGTGGCTGAGAAGGGAGTGGAAAGTGAATTTGAGTCTGGACTCTGGGCCTGGCAGGGGTCCCACTAAGGAATGACATCTTCCATTTCTCTCCTCTACCACAGCCATATTACTCGGAAAAGGCTGACCTGTTCAGGTGTAAAACCATGTTTCTAAAATAAGGTAAAGCATGAAAGACAAGAGGATTATCTGTGATCTTGCAAGGCTGAGGCTTGCTAGTTTAAGGACATGCCACTGGCCTTGCTTCTCTCTGTTCTCAGACACTGTACATACTGACAGCTCTTTACAGACTATTAGGAAAATGTGCAGGGACAGAAGAATCATAAAACAGAGGCAGCAACAAATTGTCTCTGTCCTTTGTAATCCACTGGGGAAAGCACATTTTTACACAAAGTAAAAGGGCTGCTCATAAATGAGTAAGCCTTTATGTATGTATGTAAATTCACATGAAGAATACATACAAGGTCAACATGAAAAATACACAAGATCAGCATAAAAAATACTCTCAAGGTCAGCATGAAGAACATACACAAGGTCAACATGAAGAATACACACAAGATCCACATGAAAAATACATCCAAGATCAACATGAAGGATACACACAAGGTCAACATGAAAAATACATCCAAGATCAACATGAAGGATACACGTAGATCAACGTGAAAAATACACACAAGGTCAGCATGAAGGATACACATCTTTTCTAAGGAGACTGCTATTGTCCTAATTCTCTTACAGTTGTCTTTAACATTGATTTATAAGGCATGTGTAAATATATACTATATAAGAAATGTGTATCATCGCTCAGACCAATCTTCTATCACAGTTTTCAGGAAGTCACTTCAGATCATGCTGGTCTCTTCCACATGTGGACATTATTCTCAACCAATATACATGAAGTGATACTCTTTTTACAATGGCAGTTTTGCCATTTACGTGGTACTTCAATCAGTGGCAATCAAATATTTTAAAGGGTAACACTATTTGATTCTAAGAATTTGTGTGTGTGTGTGTATATATATATACTAAAAACTAAATATAGACATGTCCCTAGAAAGGTACATCTTATAGTCTCACAAAAAGGTTTCACAGCAACCATAAAGAACTCTTGCATACTCCATGGAACGTAAATGATCAGAAGAATAACATTTTATCATAGAAAATGTGTTACTCAAAGTTGATTTCTAAGAGTCTGAAGCATTTCTGGTTTGGAAAACTTTTTGATTATTCTCTGCTCAATTAGAATGACTTAGATTTTTTTTTAAATAAACAATTCAAAAAAAGAGATGCTGTAGGCTGGAGAGCTGGCTCCATGGTGAAGAGAGCTGTCTGCTCTTGCTCTTTCAGGGGACCACTGGCAATTCCCAGCATCCACAAGACAGCTCTTGGCTGTTTGCAACTCCAATCCCAAAGGATCCAGTGCCCTCTTCTGGCCTCCTTAGGCATCAGGCACACAAGTGATGCACAGGCATACATTCAGAAAACAAAGACAAAACAAACAAACAAACAAACAAAAAAACCTACACAGTCAGCAAAATAAAAATTTAAAGAGATGATTGATGGCTACGACTAAGTTCAACCAGAACTGCCCCTACCATCTCTGAGGTTTTCTCCACTTTCTCCCTATGACGAATCAGCCTTCCCGGATCAGGAAGCATAGAGTTAGCTTGGCAACCTAGGACTCTGCTACTCACAGCTCTTTTCCCAACAAATTGCTTAGACTCTTGGGACCGACACCTGATCAAGCTTCACACACACTGCTTTTCAAACAGAGCAACTGATCACTCCAAACTATAGCTGCCTGTAATGTTTAGTGATTCTCTTTTCATGGCTAATCCTGATGCATATCCTGACCATGTTTAACATTTATAAGCAGTAAGGCAAGCTTTGTCCTCTGAGGGAACTCTTAACAAAAAATACCCGATATGCCATCTTAACCCTACATGTGACTGGGCACACATGGGCAATATACCCTTAAGGTCAGATGCTTGAAGAACATGCAAGATGCAAAATAAAAGAAGATACTTGATGAACAAAGGCTTACATAACCGAAGCCTAACAATCAATAGCCTACACTCTGCCCCTAGCAACCAACTCCTCTCCCCCAGGAAGCTCCAGCAGTGATCAGACTCTTGCATGCTCTGCTCAGGACCTGCAGCTCTCCTCTACTTTCTCTTTGCTTCTGGATAAAAGTCCTGGGCTATTCTGCTTTCTGTCTGTGCTCAAACAGAACAGAAGACCAAGAACCTACAAACACTCAGCCCAGATGGAGACTACCAGTACTACTCCTACAGAATTCACTTAGCTATTCAGAGATCAGACAAAAATCTTTCTTCCTCTTTCGATCCATATTTAATCAACCACCAATTCCTGTCAGCTCATCTTCAGATACACCCATTTCCCTCTTTCTGGTTTTTCTAAATGTCCTGGTCCACATTGGTATTTGTGGAGACAAAGTAGGACTGCTTGAGAGTCCTTTCTAATACAGGCAAACTGAATCCAAGAACACATCAGAAAAAATCGTCCACCATGACCAAGTAGGCTTTCATCCCAGAGATGCAGGGATGATTCAACATATGAAAATCCATCAATGTAATCCACCATATAAACAAATTGAAAAAAAACCACATGATCATCTCATTAGATGCTGGAAAAGCCTTTGTCAGAATTCAACACCCCTTCATGATAAAAGTCTTAGAGACAGCAGGGATACAAGGAACATACCTAAACACAATAAAGGCCAACAGACAACATCAAACTAAGTCAGAGAAACTCAAAGGGATCCCACTGAAATCAAGAACAAAACACTCTCTCCATATCTATTCAAGATAGTACTTGAAGTCCTAGCTAGAGCAATAAGACAAAAAACAAACAAACAAAACAAAACAAAAACAAAAAGGGATCATCTGGAATCCAGTTGTACAGAGGGAGGAGCCATGAGCAAAGGGGAATTACCATGCTGGGGAAACCCACAGAAACAGCTGACCTGAGCAAGTGGGAGCTCACAGACCCCAGCTTGGAATCAGCATAAGACTGAACCAGGCCCCCTCAGAAAGTGGGTGTCAGTTGGGGGACTTGGGCAGTCTTTGGGGCCTTTGGCAGTGGAACCAGTATTTATCCCTAGTGTACGAATGGGCTTTGAGAACCCATTCCCTACGGAGCGATACTCTCTCAGCCTAGATACATGGAGGAGAGCCTAGGTCCTGCCCCAAATTTTGTGACAGACTTTGATGATCATGAAACTGGACATCAAAGATCAAATAACCCAACTAAAAAACTAGGGCACATCTAATAAGAGAACTCTCAATAGAGGAATCTCAAATGGCCAACAGAATTTTAAGGAAATGCTCAATATCCTTATTCATCAGCAAGATGCAAATCAAAACAACTCTGAGACACCATCTTACACCTGTCAGACCGGCCAAGATCAAAAACTTTGATGACAGCTTATGCTGGAAAGGATGTGGAGTTAGAGTGACATTCCTCCATTGCTGGTGGAAGTGCAAACGTATACAAGTCACTTTGGAACTAGAGAAAAAGCCACCCTGAGTGAGGTAATTCAGACCCAGAAAGACAAATATAATATGTAGTCACTCATAAGTGGAAATTATACATAAAGCAAAGACCAACCAGTCTACAAGCCACAACCCCCAGGACTCCCAGAGAACCTAAGTAACAAAAACAACCCTAAGAGAGACATACATGGATCAGCCTAGGAAAAGGGAAAAGACAAGATCTCCTGAGTAAATTGGGCAAGAGGGAGGATGGAATGGAAGAGGGAGGAGAGAAGGGGAGTAGAGAAAAATAAAGAGCCTACTGCATAAGACCTAACATCAAAATATGATACACTTTAACTCAGTTTCCTATGGCCCCACGGTTACCTCTTCTAAACCAAGAGGAATTGATGTTTATTACCATGTGAAGCTCATAGGTTTTGGAATTTTGAAACAACCCTGGAAATAGTTGACACTACATCAGACTGCTTAATACCAAAGTATATTTTAATCCATTCCTATACTTAACTTACAAAAAAAAAAAAAAAAAAAAAAAAGACAGGAGAATGTGGAGTTTGTTAGGACAATGCAGCCCACTGAGTCCAGGGTATGTCACCCACATATGCAGAATGCTCATGGGCTTGGCTAGCCTTCCACATGTGACTTCAGGTAGCAGCAAATGATGCCACTGTGTTCACCTGTCTTCCTTCTCTCCAGACTGCTATTATAAACATGTCACTCACACATCTCACCGAATTCTCTGTGATTGCTCACTTTCACTGACCACTTGGCTGGATTTAGAATTACCCAGGAGACACAGCTTTGGGTCTGTCTGTGAGATCTTTCCCAGAGAGAAATAACTGCAAAGTAAAAGCACACTCTGCAAATGGAGCTGGAACCATCTCATAGGTTGAGGCACCAGACTAGCTAAACGGGAAGAGAGGGGAAGGGAACTGAGTGGTGGCAGTCATTTCTCTCTGAAACAGACACAATGTGGCCGTCCATTCACCTTCTGCCCTGGCCACCAGGTCTTACCCATCACGATGTGCTGCCCCTCCAAACTACAGGGCAAAATAAGACCTTCCTTGCTAAAGTTGCTTCTTTTCCTGTATTTTTGTTCCAGCAATGAATAAAGAACTAACATGTGGTCCATAAAACATTATCTATGATCGGGTGAATTGTCTTCTACCTAAAACCTCTCTCTATAGAGTGAGGTCCAAAGTCCTCAGCATGGATACATGTGACTCTGAACAACATAGGTCCACCACACACACACACACACACACACACACACACACACACACACACACACACACACCTGTACTATTCACCCTTCCTGCAAGTCCAAAACTACAACTCAGGCAGGAACAGTCCTTCAAACACTACCAGCCCTGATACAGAGCACTAGGACAGCCTCTGCTTTTCTTGACTTTCTCCCGTGACTCAGCCTCTACACCCTGTATTACCATCCTCCTCTATACTGAATTCAAGGATTACCCCTTGCTGAACTCTGCTGCTGCCCACCTAGCAGAGATCTGGAATGTTGTGTGCACTGTCAATGTGTCCATTCAAAGAAAGGAACAAAAGCATAAATAAGTAACGTCATAAATTACAAAGCAGAAAATATAAATAACAGCCTTCGGTGAACTTGTTTGCCTTATATCTTCAAATCTATTACTGTTTCTTCTTGAAAGAATTTCAAAAACCATGAGTCTGATAGTCTGCCTACTAGTAAGTTATTACACATAGATGCCAAAAGCAAAACTACAAAGCAGAATCTCTTCTGAAAAAATTCACATGCAGCTGCGTGTTAGCCCACAAAGCACACATTCCTTAAAGAGTGCATCAAACAAGACTACAAATGCTTTATAAGACACAACCATCAAATTAATATTAATGGTAATAGCAATAATAATTTCTCTTTACTTAATTGATTGATGTGGAGAAGTAGCCAAAGCAGTTGATATGAAGTCAGAATTTTATATTTTTCCTCCGAAAAACAATTCACCACCAATAACAAATAACAACAGAGCCACTAAAACTACCTGTCATGTGCCTAATGAAGACAGATTCTCTGGCTACCATGTATGATATGTAATATCCAAAAGCACAGCTGTAATTCATAGCTAATTAGTGTCCCACCTTTATGAGAGGTGTCATGGCCCTAAGTCTCTTTTCTGATCTCCTCAGACTTCACAAGATCCGACAACCACGTAGATCACAGCAACCCAATTAGCACCCTTCCCAACCTTGGGCCACTGCTTCCCAGAGCTGCCCTAGCCTCAATAAATCATGCTCTGTCACAAAGTTCTTCTCTGACAGCTGCAAACCATTGCTGTCCAAGGAATAAAGATAATACTTGTAAAGAAAAGTCATACTGGAGAGACAAAGATAGAAAAGGGATATTGTTTGCCTTCCTTTAATGGCACCACAGTCAGCAAACTTGAAGACCATCAATTCTGACTGATTAAGATGACAACTGCACTGAGAAATAAATCTATGGATGGTACATCTGATGCTCCTTGGTGATAATAAGCCATCAGCCATTGGATTGTTTGTTTGTCTTGTGTGGGTCTATTGAAGCCTTTTTCCTTCCCATTTTTCCATTGCATAGCCTTCCCTCTGACTAATAAGAGAGTTTCCCTTTCAGCAAAATATAATCAGATGCATTTCTTTATCCCCTGTGAATACATAGCAATCAGATAATTTGTTTGAAAGACTCTGAAGTGTTTTGCTTCATTGAAAAAGAATCTATAATGATTTGCTAGTCTCCAAAAACAGTTCTACAGTACTTCCTAAGTCCGTAAGCAAACCCTGGAGTATTCACAGCTCACAGCAGCCAATATCCTTGTAATTCTCTTCTAAGCCTGTCAAGCTGTTTTGTTCCATAATACTCCTCCTTGAGGAGAATGTTCTGAATAGTGGCTATAGAACCAGCTTTATTCAAAGATATGTATGAGTAGGATGACTTTACTTTCATTTGGCTTCCTCCATGGAAATATTCTTCTATATCTTATGTTAATCTGAAGCATTCAATCAAGCTTTTAATACATAACTTTGACCAAATTGGATATATAAATAATGAGAAAAGCAAATAAACAAATATGGGCACATTTAAACAAGGAATACTCTTATAGCTCTTTTTATTATCTAGATTTCAAAAAGATTCAATTTTCCTCCTGTGAATTTAGTATTCTCATGGAAATATTCAAGCATTTGTCTGCAGAGACTCCTAGTACATTATTTTGCAATAGAAAAATAACTGAAAATAGCAATGTATAAAATATGAAACAAGTCAAATAAAAATAATTATTCCCTTCATAAAATATAAAGTTACGTAACTTCTAAAATGGTAGTATGTAATAGATACTAATGGCATGTAAAAACATTCACAGAATACTGAAAGTCATAGATATGAGAAAGGGAGACTGGCTTCCATCACACACATGAAATTATGTGTGTTCACATGCTTATTATACTCATATGTGTTTGTGTTATAAATATAGGTATGTATAAGTTTATATTGTACTGATTACAAGATCATCTCTGTTTTATTTCCTGTGTATGGAAATGTGCATGTATAAATACATATACATAAATAAATATAGGTCAATCATAGAAAGAAGCAAATAGGAAGCATTTTTCAGTATTGAACATATATATCCAATTAATAGCATTCAAGACTGTTCTTTTAAGTGTGTGTGTGTATGTGTTTGTGTGTGTGTGTGTATATATGTGCGTGTGTATGCCTCATAACCAGGAGAAAAACTATTATATAAAATACTGGCTTCTACTTCTATCACCTGGATTTACACCAGTATATATTAGTGTGAAGTCCCAACCTTCCAGGGTACCCCTTCTGAGTGACCAACCCCAATAGTAAATAATTCTGTACTGCTGTGAGTGCCAGCAACATCTCAAAAATCTGGGATCATTATACTTAGGCACATCTCAAAGATGAAAATGAGAACAGCATTAACTGTTATCCATGGAGCTGAGCGGGCATGCAGTTGTCTTCTGATTCTCCAATACCATAGGAATTCAGTACCAGAATCATCAGGAGCTGGGGTCCAGGCCCAGCAGAACCTGTGTCTGCAACTCCTGGTGCCAGCCCATCTTCCCGAACCCTGATGCCACAAGTTTGTGGAAGGAGGAAGGGGATCAAGTTTGCACAATCTGAACAGAATTCCTGTCTGAATTCTTAAAAGGTGACATTGTGAAGGTCACCACAACTTCTAATGAGCCAAGAAGACATCATGGAATATACAATAGTTATAACACAAAACAAGAAAACTACAATGAAGAGAAGCAAAACCCACCCTCTCCAAAAAAAAAAAAATCTAATTTTTTATCGAGTCAAAAAAACAGGACACATGCTTTAAAGGATAATAATACATGATCTTGGATCATGTGTGTGTGTGTGTGTGTGTATGTGTGTGTGTGTACATATTAGACATATAATCTAGACAAGGCAAGAGAAACAAAGTTTCACACTTAGAAGCGGGTTGGTGTGGCAACTCTAAGCAAGGCCATTTTTCATTGTTGCATCTAGCCTGGAACACAGCCCTGTAAAAGCAGACATGTGTGTCTGCATCTCTAAAGATGTGTCTCAAGTCCCCCAGGCTTCAGTTTTCTTAGGACAGCACAACAATACATCTTGGTCTGAAATAAAAAACTATTTGACAAAACTATACATCCACTAGGTTGACTAAATTCATTTTCATACAACATTTCGATTTTTCTACTTATCAGATAAAGTCAAGTCAAAGGAAAGAGAAAGTGAATATTCACAAGCTTGGTTTTGATACTAGTGCAACTTTTGCTTATTTTTAGTCATTTTTTTTTTTCAAAAGGATACTAGGTTATGTGAACCTCAACCAAGTAATCGCTGGGCTTTTCATTTCTTATCTATAGTTCGTATACTGGGAATTGTTTGTAGAAACTTCTAGCCATAGAAATTCTTACCTAATTTATGTTACCCCTGAGGAGTTCAGCAGGTTTAATTTTGGTGAAATTGTAAGTAAAAAAAAAATCAAGAAAATGTACCATTCGCATAGACAGGTACACATAGCAAGTTCCTAACTGCAAACATCCAAACCCCTAACCCCCTCCACAGAGCAGTGCCGGTACCTGAGAGAGAAAAGTCCCCCTTCTGGCTTTCACTCTCTCTGATGAGAAAGGCGCCCGTCTGGTTTTCTGAATACAGAAGCTGCTTCTCTGCATCTGCTCTTTTGATTGCGCCAAAGAACCACCTGAAAAGGAGAGAGACACAAATCCCAATTAGCCAATCAGAGTCATTTTTAAAAGAACGGAAGAGAACATTCCAACACCGGAAACATGTGCTGTTGCTTCAGTGAAATTGTCACACATACAAATGGTAGCTTTTGATACTTGAGATGACTTTTCACCTCTCACTCCAGCGTCTTTCAACACTCACTCCAAGATTCTTAAAATGAAAGTACAATGCAGAAATCGATGGAAGCCTTCTCTAAACCCTTCCTAGCCCTTCATTCTTTCTGAGATCTTATGGTATATAAGCATGGTTATGGTATATAAGCATGGCCGCAAAGGGCTGCATATTACACTCACCATCAAATTTCCACCACCATTAAGGTGAGAACAATTAAAAATACTTTCTCCAATCATTAATTCTTTTGGTCCCCACCTCCATCACTACCAAAGCCCTTGGTAATATGGAAATATTTCATATGCTTATGATAAACTTATTAACATAGGAAAACTTCGTTGACCAGTAAGCAGACTTTATGAAAGTACTTCTGCCTGGCAATATATGTTCTATGCTACACCCATCTCTGCCTTCTCTCTCTCTCTCTGTTTCTCTCTCTCTCTCTCTCTCTCTCTCTCATCTCTCCCTCTCTCTCACAGATAGGTGCTGTGAGTCAACCACACAAGCTTATGAGTTTGATTAAACCAAGGTCAATGCCTCAGTCAGTCTAATTCTAAATACAGTTGTAAAAATTCAGACCCAAACACAAATTAGTGCTAAGTATGAATGACTCAGTGAAAGATATCAGAACCATTAAAATTTATATAAAATAAATTTACATGTATATGCTACTTCCAGAATATACAATAATTTCACAAGAAGATCTAATATAAATGGTGAATTTTAAAACTTGCTGAGGATATTGGACCAGAACAACAACCAGAGCCCCATAAGTCTACTATAAAGTAAGCCACAAGCCACAAACCTTTGAAAAAGTATTTGTAAAGCATATAACCAAAATATGAGTGTTATTCATATTGTACTGGGGGAGTTGGCCAATAATCAATAAAAGACAAAAACATGAGAAAATTGGCAAAGGCTATGAGTGGACAATTCACAGAAATAGAAAGCCCAAGAAACTAATAAAAGTAAGCGGCATGGCCAAGTCTATGCCATTAACTAGGTTTTATATATAAATCACAACGAGCATGCATTCATACTTTACAACTGGACAACTTAAAGTCCTCCTAGTGTCAGGTGGTGGGGGAAATGTCAAACAATGTTTTTTCAATTCTAGTGGCAATATAATTTGGTATAACCTATCCAGAGACCAATCTGGCACCAGCTGGTGGAGTTGGGTATTTGTGTGCAGCTCAGATTCACTTCCTGACTCTCTGTTTACTGTGCTCAAGGAAATAGGCAACAAGAAACTTCACTCAAGAATTTTAGCACTGGCACACAAAAACAAGTACAGGAAGTGTTGCTCAGTGGTAGAACGTGTGTTTAGCATGCTCTGGGGGCTCAGTTGGCTCCTCCGCACCATAAAAAAAGAAACAAAGTAAAAACAAGTAGCCTGAGTATCCACCATAGAGAATAAACAGTGGCAATTAAGTAGAGTTTTACACACAAGTAAACAAGTAAATCATAAAAAGCACAAAAGGAAGCTGAAGAAAGATTCACACCATTGTGATAACATTTGTATAAAATTTAAACACATTTTCAAACCCTGCACATCTATTGATGAATATGTACTAGCTTCTTGAAAGTGAATAATTAAAATAGCCAAGCATTTCCAGAAATGATAAAAATTCTCCATATATTTCCAGCAACACAGATGAAATATACTGATCAGCTTGGGGGCAGTTTCTGATTCAAAGGGAATTAATTGATCATGCATCAATTTATATAGCAAGTTACATTTTTTTAATTATGGTAACTCCTATATTTTATTTTCATGCATAAATGCTCCATTACATAAAATGTATTTGCATACATTAAATTTGCATTTGGGATAATTGTCTATGACTGATGTGTTTCTTCTGCCCAAGTTACAAACAAGCAAGCAGCTTGTGTAAATCCAATGATTAAAGATAAGGCACTCTTCATTCATAGAGAAACTATTTACTAATTTCCAGAATTTCTTCTGTCTCAGCATTTCTCCATTTCTGTTTCCTATATAGATACAATTTAACTGTTTGACTGAATGTATCTGTTTATTTCAGTCATACTTAGAATTTTCCTTGGCGTCACTCCCATCAGGAAGGGGAGAATATAAATAAAAAGTTATTTTCTGCTTGCAGTGGCATTATAATGCCATCCTTCATACTCAAAGATGACGCACCTGCTGTGGATTGTAATCTTTAGAGCATGTGATGTTGTCAAGCCTAAAGAGGAACAATAGCTCATCCCGCCCTTTAGACCTGGGGAACTCTTCCTACCCTTGAGCTTGAAGCTCCTAGCAGGTCTGTTCCTGCCATCGGCTCTGACTTTTAGAGACCCTGCTGGCACCATTTCTGGAAGAACATGAACACCAAAGCCATTACAACCCTCTCCTAAGCTGCCATCCTGGGCAGTGAACAGTGGGATCCAAAAAGGACCCAGACATCCCAGGACATGTGATGAGCCACAGAGTTATGGAGGTCTACAGACCTCAAAATGTGATCTCTAGGCCAGGAACACAGGCTTTGTATGGCAACACTAAAGTGGGAATTCTCCAGTCTCACTGAAAGCATGCTCAGATAGAGACTCTGGGAATGTCACCCAGCAGTCAGGAACATAAGAAGCCTTTAGGGTGTATTTGATGGATATGTAGAAATAGTTAAGAAATTATAAATTTGTACAAGATTAAGTCTGCAAATAAGTCAGAGTTTGATATTTTGCTGTGAAAAAAAGGGGTTACTGAATAAATGACACCACATATATTCAAACACATGCTTTATTGACACTTCTGAAAATACCATTTTTATTATACCTTACCATGACAAACCGGTGACACTGACTATCAGTAATCAAAAACAGAGATCTGTAATAACTTAGGTACTGGGAGAAGTAAGTGCTTCCTTGAGAAAAAGAGAAAATAAATGCCTATTGTGGAAGTAAGACTTACATATCCAAAGCCTGAAATGTATTCTGCAAATAACTGACAGATGTCTACCATACTGACGTGGGAACTTACGAGCAATAGGAATGTTCTATTTGTTTATATTTTAAAAACCGGCAAGATGTGTATACATCCCTGAGATTAATGAGAGATGTTGAAAATAATGACAGAGGATCCTCTGTATTCTCTATAATGGGAAGAGTTCAAATCCAATGTAATTTATATAGACAATTAAAAGAAGTAACAAGAGCACACTACAAAAACTACATGTTATCAGGTCAAGATTCAAAATGTTCACAATCAAACCTGATTGATATATTTAAAGACCCAAACCTTTAAATCCCACCACTAGGGAGGGAGGTAGAGGCAAGCCTATCTGTATGAGTTCAAAGCCAGCATGGTCTATAGAGTGAGAAACCCTGTCTCAGAAAAAAAAGAAACAAATTGCTAGGTTCAAAAAAATGCAAGTCGAACCCTGGAAAGGGAATTAGGGGTGAGCAGACAAACAGGTGGAAGGTTCAAACCAGGGTATCAAACACAAATCATTCCCAGGATACTTCAGAGCACAGCCAGAGAGTTAGGGAGGGCAGCATTGCGGTGGTACTTGCATTTAACCACTCATGACTCAATTTCATCATTTGGCAATATGAATTCTAGTGACAACTTGTAAGAGAAATCATATCTGTAAGAGCTTGCTGTCCAGGCCTGGACATGCTCATTGCCTCCAATGAGAACAAAATAGAGAGAGAAATTACAAATCTGTTTTGGATATTCTTAATTTGAAGTCATGATGCGACATGGGTTAATATGAGTATGATCTTACATGCCTAATTGTCCCAAATTACTCTTCTCTTTCATGTCGTTTTTCATAGATGCCATCTAACTAATCCAAAAAGACTAATGAAATCTATATTATAATTAACAAGTGATTACATATAAAAATGAGAGAGGGGGCATTAATGGATCATTGGGTAAGAGTTCTTCTTGTACAAGCACAGGAACTTGAGTTCAAATCTGGGTATGCAGTGCAGGGATAGGACAATCTCTGGAGCTTGTTGGCTACCAACCTAGGTCCAGCCTCTGTGAGAGGCCCTGTCTCAAAGAATAAACAGTGTGTGTACCCATACTCATGAGTACATACACCACCCACACACCTCACATACATACATACACACCAAAGACAAAGCATTAAAGAATATCACATATAAGTACAGCATTAAAAAATCACATAAATACTATCATTATCAAGCAAATGTTATGCTACTAGGAAACTAACCAGTAAATAGATTTGCCTTCACTTAGAGTTCATTATTGCATATACTAGAATCTTCACTGCAACATCAACTGGTTAAAGGTAGGTAAGTATCTAGGTCACTCACAATTCTAAACAGATGTATACAATCTCCTCCTACAGTTAAAGAAAAACACCATTGTGGTGATATATTGTTTATGATCTAATAAAGCTTGCCTGGAGATCAGAATGCAAAGCTAGCCACAACCATAAAAGCTAAGCAGTGGTGGCACATGCCTTTAATCCCAGGACTCAGCAGACAGAAGCAGATGGATCTCTGTGAGTGCAAGACCAGCCAAGGATATATGACAGTGAATCGGTCTAAAAGAGAACCAGAGCCCCTGCCTTTAATCCCAGCACTAGAGAGAATGTAAGGAGCTCAGTGCAATCTCACGAGCAGTCTGAGGGTTGGTGGAGAGCAATGCAGTCTGAAGATGCAATCTGAGGTTTGGTGGAGCACCCCTGCAGTCTGAGCATTGGCAGAGGTGAGAAATCTCTAGTGGCTGGCTGCTTTACTTCTCTGATCTTCAGTGTGAACCCCAATACCTGTCTCTGGGTTATTATTATTTGTGCTACACACCACTCTCAGTAAATGCTGAGCAAAGTAAACAAATGTTGACCTCTACTGTCTTACTCTGGTCTCCAAATACCACAGGCAGATCCTGGAGCTGAAGGAGGAACTATGTCACATGAGCAAATAAGGAAAGGAAAGTGTAGGTCAACTCAGCAAACAACCTAGGTGGCAAGTAGGTTGGAATAGCATACAGATGGAATTGGAGTCAGGATGTTTTTGTTTTGATCATTACACACGTGTTAATGAATAAAGCCAAAGCCAACTACTGTCCTGCAGCAGTGTGGCTCTGGAGGCTTCATGGCACAATCAGAGAACACCTACAGATTGCAGGGTGCACTCACCCACACCTATCACTTATCGTATCTAAACAAAAGCCTTCTACTTAGTGCACCCTGGAGCTATCATGGTTCTGCATCTCGGCATCACTCACCTGTATCTATGGTTCAACAACACTGCCAGGAAGGCCGCTCTCAAGTTCCTGTTTCAGGTAACCAGGCCCTGCCCCTTCTGTGAACTCTTCCTGGGCTCAGTGTCTGCTTGACTGGGGCAGGGGTGGCTACTACTGTATCTCTTCCCCTTCTCACGTCATGATCACAGAAAACAGAAGCAGGCAGTTCTCAGAGGAATTAATGATGCTCATCCCGTCCTTTCCTTTCCCCACCAAAACCCTTCTCTATTTGGTCCCACACAGGTCATGGCAATATGTCACTATCTTTTCTCTTTAATCTTAATCATTTCTATTTCTTCCATATATGCATGGGCCAAGCACAATTGTCACGGATATCATATGGAACCTCTGTCTATCCCTAACACTGAACCCTGAACCCTGAACTTTAACCCTAACCCTAACCTCTGAAAATATGACCAGGTACATCCACCATATGGACAAGGTTATTTATTAGAGTTGTTCATTGGTGAGTTGAGGTTGTTTTGTTTCAATTTAGCTGATGTTGTATGCAAAATGTTTATGAAATAAAGCCTGCTGACATGGAATTCCAGGCCTTCGAGCACGTGGACATTAGCCATCATCCAAGTTGTCTCACCTACATCTGCCATGCCTAAATTTACACTTAAACATACTTCCTCAAAATGCCTAGAGTCTTCAGAGACTGTGCTTCAGGTTTGACAAAGCATGACAAATTAGTGTACCAATTTTTAAATCTTTACTTATTTATTTTACATTCCAACCACAGTTTCCCTTCCCAGTTCCCCCACTTCCTTTCTGCCCCTTCCAATCCACTCCTCCTCCCTTTCTGTTCACAAAAGAGCAGAACTCACACAGTTGTCAACAAAACATGGCATCTCAAGTTAAGTAAAACTAAGCACCTTCCCTTGTATTATGGATGGTCAAGGTGAGCCGGTATGAGGATTTGGGTCCCAAAAGCCAGCTAAAGAGTCAGACACAGCCCCTACTTATATTGTCAGGGTTCTCACAAGAAGACCAAGCTATACCACTGTTAGCTATATGCAGAGGGCCTAGGTCAGTCCCATTAGAGCACTAATTTTTAATTTATTTGTTTATCATAGGCAATTCAGTAGTTGCTAAAGACCTACGTAGGCAAAGATCACATATAATACCCTCACAGATCGCTGGGGGCAAATACTGGCTGTATGTCCTTTGGAGCTATTAACTAAGCAGTTGATAAAATTATTGATGCATTGAACTTTGACATGGGATTTATAGTCATGTTCATTCTGAACTTTGAACTTCAGATGTATTCTCATGCAATCTTCTGTGCTGGTCGAATAGATGACAGTATAGAATGCCTATGTGCTAGCATCCAATTGTAGTACAGTTCTGATGTTAATTAGCCTTAGACCATAGATTCTCAGGTGAGCTCCTCTTACTTCCAAAAAGTAGAGCTTTTGTACAGGAACATGAAGATAGAAAATGAGGCTGACCTCTCCATCCTTTGAAAGGAGCCTACAGTCTGCACATACATAAGAATGTTGATCAGTTGACATCACTCAAGGTCAGTATCTGAGGTAGGACTGTGTCACATTAGAAACTAGGAAGTTCATGCTTAGATCACTTCATAAAGTATTTTTTGTTGCTGTTGCTCACCCTAGTCATCACCACAAAGGGGGAATTTTGAAGGAACTAAACTGTGTTTCCTCGTTGGAGGAGGGGAATGTTCATTAAAGAATCTGGTTATAACCTGGACCCACTTCCCTTGATGGTTTTCAAGAGCACACGATTCATCATGCGGGATTCATCATGGAAGAAAGTACAGAGAATACAACAAGGTTCCCATAAACATTTTGGAAGAGAACTAGCAAACTAGGTGGTACTACACTTTCAGAAAGTAATATTCCATACATCCATTAAGAAATACTCTGCTATGACAAGGCTAACAGAGAAAATGAGAATAAATGTTCGAGATACTTTGTGAAGTAATGCATTGCTGGAACATCTTAAGGTCAGTTGCCTTTGCCCCCTCATGGAACACGAGGCAGAGACTCATGGTTAAAGCTTTGATCTACTAGTTTCTGGTGGGTACAAGAGTGAGTGTGAGAGTGAGAGGGAGAAGGAGAGGGGGAGGGAGAGGGGGAGGGAGAGGGAGGGAGAAGGGCAGGGGGAGGGAGAAAGGGAGGGAGAGGGAGAAAGGGAGGGAGGGAGAGGGAGAAAGGGAGGGAGGGGGAGGGGGAAGGGAAGGGAGAGGGAGAGGGGGAGGGAGAGGGAGGGAGAAGGAGAGGGGGAGGGAGGGAGAGGGAGAAAGGGAGGGAGGGAGAGGGGGAGGAGGGAGGGGGAGGGAGAGGGAGGGAGAGGGAGGGAGGGGGAGGGAGAGGGAGGGAGAGGGAGAAAGGGAGGGAGGGAGAGGGAGAAAGGGAGGGAGGGAGAGGGAGAAAGGGAGGGAGGGAGAGGGGGAGGAGGGAGGGAGAGGGGGAGGAGGGAGGGGGGAGGGAGAGGGAGGGAGAGGGAGGGAGAAGGAGAAAGGGAGGGAGGGGGAGGGGGAGGGGGAGGGGGAAGGGAAGGGGGAGGGAGAGGGGGAGGGGGAGGGAGAGGGAGAGAGGAAAAGAGAGAAGAGATGGAGCTAAGGTTCCTCTCTATGTGCAGCAGAACATGACAAGAGGAATTCAGGGGGTCTTCTTGTATGTTCCTGATGGCAAAGCAACTAGAAGACTTTCAGAGACTCCCAAGTGAATGCAGACTCTAGGACTGAAGCCACCACCCACATTCCTCAGCCACAGGTTGGTCAACATCGATTAGCATTTGTTTCTAACTGAGCAATAAACAATTCCCACTGCCTCATGTGTTTCTGTCACCGGCGTGTGCAGAAATGAAAGACAACAGAAGCTGTGAACATTCTCTGAAGAATTCCTGGGGCATTGTGATTCTTTTACAAAGGCAAAGGGAAAAATCTGTTTAAAAGGAAGAGGGATGCTTTATGAAAATTATCTGTACTGTACACAGGATGTTAAAAGTTTATTGAAATTATGTGTGGCATATGTGTATGTCTGATGTCTATATTTGTGCTCATGAATATGTTTGTGTATGTGGTGTGTGGCATACATATGCATATGTATGTGTGGTGTATGAGTATGCATGTATGTGTTTATATCTGTATATGTGTGTGTATGTATGTGTGATGGATATATACATGTTTATGTGAGGTGTATGTGTATGTATAAACATGTATGTGTTTATGTGTATGCAGGTGTGTGTGATGTGTGTATATGTGTGTGTGTGTGTGTGGCATACTTGTGTGTGTTTACATGTTTTTCTATGGTGTGTGTATGTGTATATGTTTATGTGACGTGGTGTGTGCATGTGTGTGTGACTCCCAGTATAAATGCATGGGTCTATACTTTTGTCACTACTCTTTGAGTGTTCATTAAAGTTTGTTTGCTAGGCAGCCAAGAAGGGAGACACAGAATCCATGAAAGGACAGAACAAGTGTACCCATTCTCTCTCTTCAGAAAATAATTTGGTCCTGTGCAGCCAGATACTCACTAAATGTAATTAATAACCACCAAATCTAACCCTACCATCAGTAACTCAAGGTCATTTCTTTCCCATGAAAATGCAGCTCACGGGACAGTAAAATGTCAGACCTGGAGCAGGTCCACAAAGCCACTTGTCCCTGTCAGACCACAGCCAGAGCCAGTGCCAGAAAGTGCACCCTCTGTTTCAGGTGTCAACAGGCTGCTTGTCAGGACACAAAGGACAGCTCCCAAACACCAGTGGTTTTTTTTTTTTTTTTTTTTTTTTTTTTTTTTTTTCCTGAAGTCTGAAGTTGGTTTCCTGATTTTGTTTTTTCTTTAAAAATAATTCATTGAAAAGGCAGCTTCACAAAAATAAGATGCCCCACTCCTCAGAGGAAAAAACGTTCTAGAAAATACACTCTCCAGTTCCCAGTGCCACTCCCAGAGCTAAGTGCCAAGGGCTAACTCCCCTCAGGTCTCAGTTCTCAAACTCTGGCTTCTAAACTTCATCTCAAGAAGACTGTGTACAAGGCAAACATTGCCAGCTGATCAGAGCTGATGCCCAGGGTGTGCTACAGGTCCCAAACACAGTGGGGAATTTTAAACCAGGTCACCCAGGGGCTGCATTCTGAAAAGCACAGCCCTACTTATGAAAAGGAGGACCACAGGAAAAAATCCAGGGAACTGAAAGTGTCTCTCTTCAGCTGCTAACAATTAGCAAACCACCATGAAGGGAGATTTGATTCCACAATTTTGGTAATTGATAGAACAACTTCTCTGAGTACTAAAATTGTATGCTAACCTCTTCATCAAAGCATCTGAAAGGACTCATACAGAAACAAAGCAGCAAATCAGATCTGCCAGTCATGAGATCCCTGGTCAGCCATGTGTCCACAGTCACACAAGCAAGGTGACAAAAACTGTCCCAAGAGGAATTCCACGTCAATTCTCCTTTAGACTTGACAGTGTTCTTATGATGAGGTACGGAGTGGTCAGAGCAGGGGCCTCAATCTCAGATGTTATGGAAAGGGGGGGTGAGTGGACAGGAGCCACATTGTTTGTCATGCAAATAGTAAGCAGAGCCCATGATGGCACATGCCCAGTGAGTTCCACGTGACCAATCTAAACTGTGCAGACTGAGGACTAAGAAATGTGGGTTTGTGCTCAAGTTTTCCAGTGCTGGGGTCTGAAATAGTAAATAGTTATGAGTTGTGAAGAGCAAGCATTTGGGTTCTAAACATGTTCCTGAAGAGTAGCACAATAGGGATTTATGATGCCGAACATTAACTTCTATCCATTGTTTAGACGTTTGTTTGGGTTCATAAGAGTCTACATGGGAAAAAAGAAAGCAAAGTGACATTGAATAAACAATTAAACAATATGAAAATCATAAATTATGCTGTGTATAATGAATGCCAACATTTCAAGAGGTTTTTCTAACGTACTAACCATGATGAAAAAAACAAAAAAACTGTTCTTCAATTGTTGAGGGCTGGAGAAATGTCTCAGTGGGCCTGTCCCCAAGCTGAATAACCTGAGTTTAATCCCTACTATTGAACTAGTGGAAGAAAAAGAAATTTCACTCCCTCAAGTTGTCTAGTTGTCTTCTGACCTCCACACATGTGCCAAGGCAAAGTGCACTCACATGCCTACACAAGCACACACACACACACAAATTAAATAAATGTTAAATAAAAAAGAAATAAGTATTGCAAAGCCATTGCCATGTGAAGAGTCAAAGAGAATTAAGACTGTATGGAAAAATGTGTAGAGTGAAGTTATCCAAAATTTTCACCCTGCCTGTGCAGTGAGGGGTGGGGTGGGAGGGAGGGAGGGAAGAAGGGAGGGAGGAAAGAGAGAGGGAACTGGGATCAATGTGTAAAATGAGAAAAAAATAATAAAATTATGAAAATAAAGAAAAGTGACCTAAGGCCGGTGCCTTTCACTGTATTAAACTGTCCTCTTTAAAAGTTAGTTAGGAGGGTGGAGAGACAGCTCAGTAGCTAAGAGTGCTTAACTCAGGTTCTGTTCCCAGCACCAACATCAGTTGGCTCACAACTGCCTTTAACACCATATCAAGAGATATGGTGACCTTGGCTGGCCTTCATAGGCACTAAGAATACATGTGCAGCACACACATGCATGCAAACAATCACACAAATACGTAAAATAAAAGTAAATCTTTTTAAATGATTTATTTATATTGTGTGTGCACTGGTGTTTTGCCAGCATTTATGTCTTTGTGAGTGTTGGAAGCCATGGACCTGCACTAACAGACAGTTGTGAGCTGCCCTGTTGGTGTTGGAAGAGCAGTCAATGCTCATTTTTTTATTTAAATTTGAAACAAGGTTGTTTTATATGTCAGCCCCAGTTCCCTCACTTCCCACCCTCCCCTATCATCCCCACCAAACCCCAGCCCATCCACTTTCTGCTCCCCAGGAAGGGTGAGGCCTTCTATGGGGGAGCCTTCAAAGTCTGTCATATCATTGGGGCAGGGCCTAGGCTCTCCCCCACGTGTCTAGGCTGGGGAAGTATCCCTCTATATGAAATGGGCTCCCAAAGTCCATTTGTATACTAAGGATAAATACTGATCCACTACTACAGGCCCCATAGACTGCCCAGTCCTCCTAACTAACACCACATTCAGGGAACCTGGGTTGGTCCTATGCTGGTTTCCCAACTTTATCATACTGGGGTCCATGGGCTCCCCCTTGTTCAGGTCAATAGTTTCTGTGGGTTTCTCCAGCCTGGTCTTGACTCCTTTGCTCATCATTCCTCCCTCTCTGTAACTGGATTCTAAAAGTTTGGCTAGTGTTTAGCTGTGAGTGTCTGCTTTTGCTTCCATCAGCTACTGGATGAAGGCTCTAGGATGGCATATAAGGTAGTCATCAATCTCATTATCATGGAAGGGCATTTAAGGCAGCCTTTCCACTATTGCTTAGATTGTTAGTTGGGGTCATCCTTGTAGATCTCTGGGCATTTCCCTAGTGCCAGATTTCTCCTTAAATCTATAATGGCTCCTTCCATTATGGTATCTCTTTTCCTGTTCTCCTCTATTCTTTCCCTGTCTCAATCTTCCTGCTCCCTCGTGCCCATCTCTCCCGTCCTATACTCCTCTTTCTCCTAACTCCCCCTCCCCTCCCTCCATGCTCCCAATTTGCTCAGGAGATCTTGTCTCTTTCCCCTTCTCCAGGGGACCATGTATGTCTCTCTTAGGGTCCTCCTAGTTTCCTAGTCAAAAAAAAATAGAAACACGGCATACACTCACTTATATATGGCTTTTAGACATAGAACAAAGGATCACCAGCCTACAATCCACACCGCCAGTCAGTGCTAACTGCTGAGCCATCTCTCCAGCTCCCAAAGTGAATCTTTTTTAAACTTTCTTTTGAAAAACTAATTTGTAGGGGTCACGTTTTTATATGCAGTTACTCACTGGTTGAATATAGAGTATTGTTGCAATAACTCAAGGTTTAGTCATATTCTCTTGAAGACTTATGCTTTTTAAAAACTGGACAATGAACTAGCCTGGATTTTAAATATAAATGTTTGTCTCCATCATGGTCTGTAATGACATGTATCTCTTTTCTCTCCTTGTTTTGTATGAACAGAGGATCATGGGGGGATATGCTTAAATAATGCTGTACATTATACATTATAATCATAGGTAAAATGTCACACTGAAATCCATTATTTTTGTACATTCAATATATACTAATAAAAATTTTAAAGCACTAGCAGTTTGCTGTGGTCCGTTTCTTATCTACCTTACACTTCCTTAGTTTAGACTTAAAAATAACAAAGACTGACTTCAGGCAGCTTCTTCCTATAGCTGTGTCTCTGTAGCCATGAGCAATTGAAAACCTATACACATACACCACCAGGAAAACACCATCCCATACACTTACACTGTCTTACTTAAGGTTCCTATTGTTGTGATGAAACATTATAACAAAAAGTAGCCGAGATAGAAAGGGTTAATCTTGTTCTCACTTCCACAGCATAGTCTATCAGAGGGATTAGGGCCGGAATCTGGACACAGGCCAGTCTTGTGGGAGCTTTTCCTCAACTGAGGTTCCCTCTTTGCAGGGCCGTGCATGGACCCCTAAGGCACCTCAAGCAAGCCTGAGCTGTTGGCTGGAACATTCTGCAGTTTTAGCTGGAACATCTTGCACCAGAGTTGTTATTGGTACTCTTCTTATTTGCTAACACACTTCTGCTGGGGAGGAACTGAGCCTGAGAACTTGCACGCTTGACCCTTGATTGTTTTCCACTATGCTGTAACTCAGTTTATAAGCCTGCTTCTTCCCCCACAATAAATGGCATTCAGCATTCCTGCTGCCTTGTCTTTTATTTCAATTTCTAGGCCTTGGCCCGATTTGTGCACTACAAGTGGAGGTCCCACCGAGATTGGGAAGAAAGGATCACCTAAGGGATCACCCTCGGAGGCCAGCAGGCAAAGTGAATGAGGGTGTACTGAAGGATGGGTGCTAGGAACTCTAAGGAAATTCTCAGTGGGCAGTTAGTGGCCCTATTCAAAAGACAGGGCACTGGGATTAAAATTAAAACAGCTAAAACTTTCATTGCCATATTAGAGAAACATCGTCCATGGTTTATACACTGTGGAGGCTTCAACATCCCGATTGAAAACAGGTAAAAGGAGATCTCCAAAATGTTTATAAAGAAGAGAGGCCTGATAATTTCCCTATTGCCACCTTTTCCCTTTGGCGTCTAATTAAAGATGTGCTCCTGTCAAAGTAAAAGAACAAATGGCAGAGATGAATAGGACTTTTGAGGAAGTGCAAGGTTTAGAATCTGTGAAATCTATCAGGGAACAAGAGGGATCCCAACTAGATGATAGTCCCACCGTAACTGATGAAGAAGATGCTTTGGAAGCAGAAATTGAAGCTGATGAGCCCATATGTCGTCGGCCATGTCCCAACCCCTTTTGTGATCCCTTTAGTAGGGCCTTTGTGCCTCGAGGGTTAGAGGAAAAGGTCAAAGATTTAATAACCAAGTTAGAAGCATTAGAAAAGGAAAGACAAGCTTTTCCTGTAGTTGAGACAGTGGATCCTCAGGATAACAGGGTTAGGGAGCACAACCCACTAAATTTCAAGGATTTAAAACAACTTAAGGAGACTGTCACTGCTTATGGGCCTCATGCTCCTTTTACTCAGGCAATTTTTGAGTCTTTCACAGCATTTTGCACCTCTAGTGATTGTATGCTGCTCTGTAGAGCCACACTGAGTGGGGGCCAGGTGCTAGCCATTACCTTCTCAGAAGGGTCTCAGATGCTCACAGGTGTGGCCATTTTTTCTGACCACTAATTATAATTTGGGTGAAGCGCTATAAATTTACACTTTAGTCCAAAGGATAAGAATTTCAGCTTCATTTCAGGCACTTGGGTTCTGGGTCCCTTCAACTTGCAGGCAGATTAGTTAGAAAATGGGCAAGCTCTCTCTCACAGGGGTTCATAGCCCTTGCCCTTGGTGCTATCTGCCTGATCTCCCTATGCAGCCACAGCATTAGACAGGCCCAAGCCAACTTTCAGACAAGACAGATTTTACTGTCTTTGGCTCAAAAGAATGCCTCTGTCCACCTATGGCTGAACTTAGAGACAAACTAATCACCAGAGGCATGTAAGACAGAAGGGGGCAGCAAATATCCAACCTAAAACAGGAAGGTTATGGGCCTGGATGATCTCTCCCATGATGGATAAGGAATTATGCTGATGTCCTCTGTCACCTAAGACAGGTGTTAGTATATATTAAAAGGGGGATATGTAGGGCCCTTCATGGACCCCCAAGGTACCTTGAGCCTGAAGCTGTTGGCTGGAACATCTTGCACCAGAGTAATTCTTGACACTCTTCTTGATTTGCTAACACACGTCTGCTGCGGAGGAACTAAGCCTGAGAACTTGCATGCTTGACCCTTATTCACTGTGCTGTAAGTCAGTATATAAGCCTGCTCCTTCCCCTCAATAAATGGTATTCAGCATTCCAGCTCCATGAATGACCTGCTGTCTTGTCTTTTATTTCAATCTCTAGACCTTGGCTCAATTAGTGGAACAGATTGTAGTGTGGGCACTACACCTCTTCCCAAATAACTCTAGCTCTCGCTTGTATCAAGTTGGCATAAAATGAGCTAGTGTACACATACACATAATCATCAATATCATCATCACACCATCACACACAGAAAGAACACTGTCTCACACACCATCATATGCAGAGAGACACTGTCTCACACAAACTATACACACACACAAACCACCACCACACATACCATCAGACCTTTAACTATTCTGTCTTTTCCTGAGCTAAGATCTTATTCTCATCAAAGGGTAAGAATAGAGATGTGAGTTTCTTGGTGATAATATCTACTTCCCGTTAGAACAGTTACCTTTAAAATAAGACAAAAATGCCTCTGGAGGGAGGACATTAAATCAAAGAACTGCAAGAATTTTGGACTCGAGGAAAGGAAGGACTTGGAACCAGTAAGGCCTGAAAATATGTGTCAATGACCTCATCCCAGCTGCTGCTGCTGCTTCCTTTAGGAAGTTACAGAAACTTTCACAGAGCTCAAAAATATAGCAGGAGCTCAAGCCTGATGTCAGCACAGCAACTCATCTACAAAAACTAAAGTGCAATATACTTCTCACTGGCTGGAAAGTCAGAGCGCACATGCTAAGACCAGGAACTAAACAAGAATCCATTTTTCCCTTTTATTAGAAAACTGAATGAAACTTTACCTTTAAAATGTATGTGGGTACATCTGCTATAATTAACTGCAGTGTTTCACTAAAACCCCTACCGGATGGTGGACTCAGACTAATGTCTGATCCATAAGCATGCTTTCCAGGCAACCAAGTTCTCTCTAGAAATAATCAAACTTGTAAACACATGTTTATACATTTGGCTTTTAAACAGTCTGCCCTATTCTAAGACCCAAATGTTCACTGTGCATGGTTAGATCCTTCTTTATCATACTCTATTTCTCAATAATACTTTTCCTATCACTAATCTTTGTACATTGTAATTATCTGATAGTAAACTCAGCCCAACCAACTTAGTTCCTTAACAGAGTATGAGGAAATAAGTTGCCTTTCTGTTCACGCCTTCACCAAACTTAGCTACTTGACTTGCTGTTGACAAGAAGTTTGTGATGTTATATGACCTCTGATCTTAGTTTCCTCATCTTTAAAAATCGGGCTAATAATTCTATGCTTATTTTTCTTTTGTGCTGCCAATTGAATACAGAGCCTTGTCCAGGGGAGTCAATCACTCCCTATTTCCAGTGTATACTTCTTATATGACTATTGCAAAGAGGAAAGTTAAAGTCAATAAGGGAAATACAGAGCATCTTAATCTCATCCTGACATTTCTGTGGAAATCCTTTCATTCTAGTAACCTACCAATGACCATACAATGCTCAGAGACTAGTGGTCCTGGCTTTCTGGCCCTTCCTTTCTTTATTGGTCATGCCTACAGAAGAAGCACTTTGTCATTCTTCACTATGCTTTGGACCACTGATAACATTTGGGAAGGAAAGACTCCAACTTTGTAGACTATGGTTTTTGTAGTCTCTCCTCCATGAATCCATTGACTCATATTTCAACTCTTGGACCAAGAAAATTGGTTCCTATTGATAAGTATATAGTGGGCTGGAGAGATGACTCAGTCTGTAAAGTACTTATCACAGAGCAAGGATGACCTCTTTCATGCCAGGCACTCACATAAGAAGCCAGGTGTGTCAAATTATGTCTGTAATTCCTGCAATGGGGAAGTTGGAAGAGGTAGATTCCTAGAGATGATTGGAGGACCAGTTTAACCAATTTGATGAACTCCAGGTTTTGTCAGAGATCCTGTCAAAGACAATGTGAAGAAGGGCTTGAAAAAAGGAACCTAGCATTGACCTCTGGCCTAGATACAGAAAAGGGGGGGATAATAAAACAATAGAGGAAATAATTCATTTATTAAAATCACAAATCTAAAAGCTAGAACAAAATCTTCAGAACCTGGGACTAGGCAAATAATTTTCTCTACTTTGAATCAGGAGTATTTCCCAAAGGCCTGTGTGTCAAAGGTTTAGACTCCAGTCTGGGAAATGGTGGAACCTGGGTCATTGGAGCTGTGCCCTTGAATGGGATACTGGCACTTCTCTCTCTTCTTCCAGGACACCGTGTGAACAGTCTCACTCATTGTGCATTCCCACCACGATGTATTTTGTGTCACAGAGCCAAAGCAGCAGAGCCAGGCATGTATTGGCTCTAGTCTCTGGCTGAGGACACATATCTCTTTCAGCTCTGGTTACATAAGCTGAAATAATCCGTTCATTGCAAGTCGTTCATCTCGAGATTTTGCCACCCTAACAGAAAACTATCACAGAGGAAAACTTTTGTTGTCTGAACACTTCTGTTAAAGCAGACAATGTACAGATTGATAAAAAATCGGATAATGTGCTTACGGATTACATATCTGACAGAAGATTACTATCTAGAATTATAAGAAATTCTTCAAAGATAATAGTAGAAAAATTTATCCTTAAAGGTTGGGAAGAAACATTTGGAGAAATTTCTTAGAAGTTAAAATGAGGAAGTATAAACATGAAAAGATGTTTAACATCATTAATCATTGAAGAAACAAATTAAAATCAGCAATACTATTACCACAAGAATGACTAATGTAAACACTAATAACTATCAAATGCTGATATGGATTTGGAGAAACTAGGTCATTCACACATTGTTGGTAGAAATAAAGTGACAGAACCATTTGTGATAATAGTATGGCAGGGTTTTATTAAAATAAAACATGCAGTACCATATGGCCTAGCAATTACACACTTGGGCATTTATCCCAGAGATAATAAAATTTATATTCACACCAAAATCTGCAGAAAAAAAATGTTTGCAGTGCCTTCATTCATAAAATCCTGAGACTGGGAACAACTCCGATCTCCCGGTGGATAAATGGTTATTCATTCTATGTAATTCAAGCCATGGAAAATTATGAAACAGTCAAAAGGAAGATACAAATGACTAGCAATCTGTTTAAACATCCAGGAACTTTTATTTAATGAAAAAAAATACAACATCAAGTATATGGCATGATATTCTTGAAATTGAGGTAAATAAGTAGTAAACACTTGGTCTTGCTGGTACCAAGGCTGGAGGGCCATATGCAAGACAGAAGAGGTGAGGTGAGATGCAGAAATGGAGCGGGGTGGCTGTACCTGAGCAGAAGGCAGCCCTGTGTGGATGTACTAGCTGTATCTTTGCCTGGTTGTGATGTGTAGTGTAACTTTGAAAGTTGGTCATCATCAGCAAAATGGGACAATTTCTATCACCTACAGCTAAATCTATAATCATCTCAAAAGAAGATTAAGAGACACTTATTCCAAGCCTGAGTTTAATCCTCAGGCCCCAGGTAGTAGAAAAATCACTCCTGCAAATTGTTCTCTCATATCTTCATGTGCAGCATGAATGTATGTGCAGAGACAGAGAGAGAGAGGGAGAGAGAGAGAGAGAGAGAGAGAGAGAGAGAGAGAGAGAATTAAATAATAAGTGCAACTTTACATTTTAAAAATAAAAATAAACTGATTAAAAATTGTAAAACCCACAAGCTCTTGGGATGTGGCTTAGTGGTAGGAGCTTGCTAGCATGGGCTAAGGCCTGGGCTTCATCACCAGCCAGTACCACAAGAAAGCATGGCTATTTACAAATTAGTCCTCTACTAAAAACTGCAGAAAAATTAAAACAGCTAGAAAGAAAAAAATTGCATTTTCTTGTACTATACATATTAATGTTTGTAGTGTTACAAATTGTCATACAATATTCCATAATATTTATGTGTTATGTATGCAAAGTATTCAAACAAAGGAGTGAACTTGACCAAAGTTTGTTATACACATGCACAATGAAACAATGTCACAATGAAACCCATCATTTTATCGTCCAATGATCAGAGGATAATAAAAACATTCAAAATTCGGTTTCTGCTATCCACAAGGAAGAAAATATAAAGCAAAAAATGCTTGTAAGTCTTGGGAAAAGTGATAAACATTTGCTCTCAAGAAAATGCCAAAGGAAAATGTTCCAAAGTTCTAACACAGATGCCACAGATTAAAGCCAGTGAGATGGCAAATGCCAGGCTGAGTAGAGGGACCTCAGTGTTGAGGTCAGCCTGAGTGATCCTTGATCTATAGTGGTCAGAAACTACGTGCCTTCAAGACTTTGCACACATGGCTAGGACACAATAAGGACAGTTAGAGGGTTCTCGTAGATCAAAAACCTTTGAGCATCCCTGGCAGAAGTGGGTCGTTGTGGGCAGAGCTTGGGAATTCATAGCCTAGCCCCACTTCCTGGCTGCTCTGTGTTTCCTGACTACAGATACAATGAAGTCAGTCACCTCATGCTCCTATGGTTGTGCTTTGAAGCTAACTGTATTCCCAAAAACTGTAAGACAAACAAACCCTTCTTCCTGTATGAGCTTCTTCTCGGATACTTAGTCACAGAAATATGAAAGATATATATATGATTCTTGTCTAACCATATAGCCAGACCATTTGGTTTGTTCTTGTTAATAAAGTGTCAGATATATGGATAAGTTGTATTTCAAAGAGTTAAGTTCTTTAGATAGACAAGGAAAAGTTTTAAGGAGAAAAAAAAGATGAACATGGTAATTATTCTACAAATGACTTTCCAGAAGGGGAAAATATGATTTCTAACAAGTGAGTGATGATGTTCAACTGAACATCAAAACTGTAAAAATTTAGCAATAGAGAAAGATGTATCAAAGGAGACACAACACAACAGCATAAAGCAAGGAAGAGATGACAAGGAGCTCACTGTGCATCCCCAAATTAATGGACACTGACCATGACATTAGCTTTAGGTCCAAGTTTGTGTATTGCTGTAGCTCTGGAATAAAGCCTTAAAGAGTTGACTGTGGAACATTCTATGCTCTCAAACACATCAGTAAAGATGTGTTAGAGTCTTACATGGGGTAAAGGCAATAATCACGAACTACTTCCCATGGTGATTTTGAAGACAAATGAAAGAATACAATTCTATCACTGAGCAGTGTCCAAATAATGAATGTTTTGAGTTGATGTATACTCACCCCTCCCCAAAAAGTTCATGGATTAAATTTCTAGCCCCCCTCACCTCAGAATATGACCCCATTTGCAGTGAAGTCATTACAAATTTAATTAAGATAAAGTTATCTCAAAGTGATGTGTTCCTGACCCGATAGTAGATTACCTTGTTCTTATTATTGTATCCTAGCAGTCCATTGTACTTGCTATTCTCTTTAATGGAGTCTTAATAAGGGAAATCCCCAACTTTATAAATCATCAAAGTCTCCATGTAATTAGAAAAAAAACGCAGTTATAAGAAGAACATACACAGCTCATGACTAAGTCAGGGAAGTATTTGCCAGGCAAGCATGAAGACATGAGTTCTAACCCAAGTGATCACGTGAAAAGGCCTGGTGTGGGGCATTACATGGTAACCCCAAGAGTAAGGACACAGGGTGACAGGCTTACTACCCAGCCAGCCTCGCCTACTGGCAGGGTACAGGAAGACTGTCTCAAAATCCATGGTGGGCAGAGCCTAAAGAACAACATCTAATGTTGCCACTGGCCTCCACACACATAAGCACACATGTGGGCACATACACTAGCACATACATGACATGAGCACGCATGCATACATATACACAGATAAACACAAATACACAAAAACTCATGGGGGAAATTCAAATTGATTAATATAAAAATGTTTTCCTACCGTTAGAAAAACAGTTAAAATAATTCCAAATGGTGATAAAGATTTTTATGAACATAATTCCACCCTGAAAGGACTGTTTAAAAAAAAAAAAAAAAAAAAAAAAAAAAAAAGAATTTGGCAAAAGCAATGAGACTGAAAACTACATGTATATCTGTTTGGCTTATTCATTCTGAATCTGAAAATAAATGCTAACAAAATCCCACAAAACATGAGGGGACTCTTTATGTAGTAAAATAGTTATACTATTCAAAACACTGTTAATAATAAATAATGCCCTAGAGCTTAAATGCTGATTGTTGAAACAAGCGCCAATAAGCTATGGTACATTCACTTGACAGGATGATAATGCAAATTATAAAAGTTAAGATGAAGACAATGTAGCAGCTTAAAATAAGATGTGTAGACATGTAGATTATGTATGCGCGCCACATAAACATCAAGTACAATGTGTGTGAGTTCACTTTCATGAGAGGATACCCACACGCGAAGAGTTCTCATGTCTGTAGGATCCTGATGCAAAACACTTGACGATGTCTTAATAATTTCTTCAAATGTCATTATAAGGCAACATGGAACAAAGAATTACACACACCAGTCAATTTCTGAGAAGCAGAAAATCATGTGTAGAGTCTGAAGGAAGGCAACTCGGAGTTAAACTTGAACTTTTAAAGATTTAAATATCAGAGAGACCAGAGCAAGCATGCTGGGAAATATAGTTATAGTTTTCATCTCTTTCTGGCTGCCATTCCAGTGCAGGTAACGAGAACTCACAGCTGTGGGTTTGAATACATCTAAGACGATTAAAAGTGGGGTCCAGGCAGGTCCTACAGTCCTGAAACCCGCATCCACATCAGAACACCTTATCGTCACCCGAAGTACATACAGCCTGTTCTTTTTCGGATGAAACTGTTGTGAATTTGTTCCTATCTCAGGTGGCTTTAGCTCTAAAATATGATGCAATGGATGAAGGATAAAATTCATTTTAAGAAATGAAATGACTGCTTAAAGGAAATTATACCAGGTATTCACCTGATCTGAATTCCTGCAGTGGCCACATGCCTCAGTGTATCCTGAAACACTCAGAAGTGGCATCTTCAAGTTTTAACATGAGGAAAGAGAAAATACTTATACCTGTTTTTTTAAGCACACGATATTAACAAAAGTGACATCAACACGTGAAGGCAGCTTTGCCTCCCCCAAGCGCCACCCCTCTAGCCATCCTCTCACATGACAGAGCCCATGTCCAGTGCCAGAGGATCTTAAGGAAGCAATGATAACTGCAGACATATGAGCATAGTAGAACATTCATACATGTGTGATAGGTTTAATAAACTCAATGGTTCAGCATCCAAAGAGAAACCTTCAATAACCATGAGGTAAACTGATGACCGTTCATAATCCACTGAGCATTGTTATTGAACCTTACAATGTTTAAGCAATTCTAATTAATGTTGGTTAATACCAGCAGTCATGTTAATTACAACTAAAATGTCAAGTGGTATTACAGCAAACTCATATCTATTTCTAGTTCATGACTATCTTCAGTGTTTTAGTGAAGGGAGACACATCTTTGAGGCAATGATTTTTGTAGTGGCACTGTGAAAGTATTCAGGTTATGTTTGTCTTAGTCAATCCTATTTTAGACATATGCATGTTGCATTGAATTCACAAAAATAAATCTTCCTTAAACATACATTTTTAAACATCTGATGTAAAATATACATGCCTCTTTATCTTGTTAGAAATAGTAAAGACTATTGTTAGACACTCAAATTCCCCTTTTGACTCAAAAATCAATGAGTAAAAACATGACTGTTTTTGTGAGACTAAGCAATGAAACATGGGCATCCAGTTTAATGACAATCTGTTTGAAATGTCAAACGTTGATGAACCCTCAACACAAGCTAACTAAAAGTTTTAGTGAGATTGTGGGCTTTCCTCACAATAGCTTTAAATTTTGAAACTGACTTTCCCAGTGCTGCATGGTGACTATATGAATACAAAAGAAAAAAAGAAAAAGAAAAAGAAAGACAATCTGGGATCATTTGGGGACACCTTTATAGGTCAGAGACTTAAAATAATCAAGGTTCCTTTGCCCCTAAGACCATTCCCAAAGGTCTCCAACAGTCAATTTGTATTTGATCCACTTACTCTTCTCCTTATTTCTTTAAAACTTACTGATCAATAGAAATCAGACATGAGGCTCCAAACAAGATGGTACAGAACAAATTTTTAGGTCTCGGTGGCCACTGACTTTGTGGAAGAAAGAGAAGCCAACCCTGTGCTGTGAGAATGAAGCTCAAAGACATAAATGGAGACAGAGGGTCTTCAGGGCCTGGTGCGTTGCCACAGAGAAATTTGGGGTTTACCTGGATAAGGAAGCTACCAGAGAATTTGGAATGAAAAAACAATTTTAATTCTCTGACATTTCATCTTAGATTGGGTATAGAATTTTGTAGAGCATGAGCTAAATCAAGACAATTGGTGAAAAACCTTTCACACCAAAGCAGACTGAAAGATCCGAGGGGGTCTTAAAATATATAGTGAGAGATGGTGGGTGACAAGCACATAATAAAGGAAAACACAAGATGGTGTGCTGATTGGCTGGAAGTGAAATAGGGAAGAGAAATGGGAGTCAGAATGATTCTGTGATAGCCACCCTTCCTTAGCAAGTGGAGGGACACTTGCTATGGGCAGAGCTGAGCTACCTCATGGAACTCTCATTGGGAGTTAATAAAAGGTACACAAGTATTTTAAGTTTCAGAAGTATTTGCTATATTATAATTATATTTATTTGTTTATAAGCCTCTCACACCCTTTGGAGACACACAAAAAAAATTAATAGGTAGAATGATATTTCCATGCGTCTAGGATTTTCTTCAAAATACTACAGGAGTAGAGGTGATAAGAAGTACAAAGATGAGACAGGATTCCATTGTGTTGTGAGTTTCTGCCCTAACTATTGTCCACTGCAGGAAGAAGCAAGTGTCTGTGGAGTGATCAGACTTAAGTGGGATAGCTATATCACACCCGCTTCGTCAAAAGTTTAGGGTACATGAGAGGTGTGAAAAAAGAAGTCCGGCCCTACTCGGGGAAGTAGTGTCTCCCATACACAACAGGACTTTTGCATGCATGAACTCACGGCAGTTGAGGTTGCCCACACAAGACCTGCACAAGATCAAGCCAGTAGCTATTTCAGCACAGAGGGAGAAAAAAGTCTTGAGTCTCTACCCATAGCTAGGGAGCTTTGACTATTAGTGGCTGCTAGAATGGGAGAGTCGATTTGAATTAAGGGTATGTGGACTCTGGTAGGTTGATTATGCTCCAGTAGATGGCCACAAACCATGCGTAGACGCATAGCACAAATTGGACTAGTGAGTAGGTTATGAAAAAAAACAAAAGGAAGTCATGGAGGTGGTAAGGGTAGGGGATTAGATGAGAAGAGGTAGATGGAGGAGAGTAGGGTGATATGTGATCAAAACACACAATATACATGCATGAAATAGGCTGGCTAGTTTTACGTCAACTTGGCACGAGCTATAGCCATCTGAGAAGAAAGAACCTTAATTGAGAAAAATGCCTCTGTAAGATTGGCCTGTAGGCAAGCCTCTACAGCATTGTCTTAGTTGGTGATTGATGGGGGAGGACCCAGTCCACTGTGGGTGACCACCCCAAGCTGGTGGTCCTGAGTTTTATAAGAAAGTAGACTGAGCAAGCCATGAGGAACACACCAGTAAGCAGCCCTCTTCCATGGCCTCTGCATCAGCTCCTGCCTCCATGTTCCTGCTGGGCATGGCTTCTGCCTTCTCTCAGTGGACTGTGATTGAGGCTGCATAAGTCAAATAAACCCTTTCCTCACCAAACCGCTTTGGTCATGGTGTTTTGGTACAATAATAAAACCCTAAGACAATTTTTGGAGAATTAATACAGGTATTATATTTTAAAATATTTCCATGTGTGATTGTTTGAAGTTAAGTGATGTATTGGAGGCACTGTTTTCTATAATTTTTTTAATGTTTTATTCTTTCACTATAAAACAAATAAATAAAGGTAACATCGTGGAGATGTCTTAGTGGGTAAAGGCAATTACCCAAGACTGAGAGCCTGAGTTCAATACCTGTAACCTATATGGAGGAAAGAGAAACTGACTCCCATAGTTGTCCTATGATCTCCACAGCTGCATGCTCTCTCTCTCTTTCTCTCTCTCTCTCTCTCTCTCTCTCATTCTCAAAATAACTTTATAGTTTAAACCAAAGAGAAAGGAACGGGACTCCTTGTTCAGACAAGTTTTTCAAAGAGCTCTGTTGTTTGAGAGAGCAGTTCCACACAAGTAGCCATAGGGGAAATGGAGTCAGGAACTGTTTTGTAAGAGACAGAATATTGATTTTTATTTGTCTGCTTCCGTCTGGCATTCCAACCAGAATTTCAATTATAGTGGTGAACTTGAGAGCAGTCAAGGATTTTTATAAGAAACCAATACCTACATATCACACTTAATTGAGCCCAGAGAATGCTTCAGATGCATGTACACTCTAAATCTGACAACCTTATTCATCTCCAGTTTAACCACACTGTGTTTCCCTCCTATCCATCCACTTACAATACACTTTCAAAACCCTCTGACAAATGAAGATTCTTTTCCAAAGGGATAATTACCATACTATTTGACAAGCAGAGTGTTGGTATCTAATAGCTAGAGTACTTGGAGTAAATGTCCTGGGTGCCGGAACCAACAGGGGAAGAGACACAAGAAATGACATATCACTCATGAGCTACTCCATGGAACTGCATTTCACTCATGAGCTACACCATGGAAATGAAAGTGTGACCCACTCAGCCCAAAGTAGAGCTACTGCTAGAAGCTTTCTTTAATCCCTACTGTACTGAATTTTTTTTTTTTCAGCATTGTTGAGTGAGCTAACCAGTCCAGAGTTTCTGTGTTGTAACAACTACCTGTGAATAAGTAGCGAGCAGGTGAACACCAGTTTCTATGGTTTCTATTTATAGTGGAGCGCATTCATGGGTTATGGACACTTGCCGCTTTGTAATAGAAATCCCAGCACACACTTTCCCTCCGTTAGTCCTTCCTGGGTTCTTCAAATTCCCAGGTTCGTGTCCTGTTACCACCTACTTTCTCCCTCCCTCCGAAACCCTTCATTGTCATTACCTGTCAGTCTCAAGAAAAGCATTTGGATTGGAAAGAAACTGCAGAGTGAGGCCGCTGTGCTATTTTTAGAGGAAGTTTGAACATGAGCTTTGTTTCTGAAAAGTAGATCGGTTTGCTCCCTTGGCTGAACAAAACCTCTTTCTAGTACAAATTACCAGCAATGAGTTACTCGGCCCTTCTCAGCACAGGCTTAAATCCACAGGCGAAAGAAAGCTCCTAGAGTCTGCAAAGCAGGAGCTGCCCACTCCTGTGGCCTTCAGCAAACACATCGGCTGTCTGCTGGATTAAATTAAACCACCCTCACTTACGCTAGCCTTGCTTTCTGGTTGCACACAACCAAAATTTGCTAAAAATATGTCAACTGGCTAACAAAACATTGGCTTGAAAAAAAAAAAGAGTTGAGATTGTTCTTTTCCTAATGTCCGCTGATCAAAGCTCAACTACTGCGCCTGCTCAGTGGCCGGCTAGTATGCAATGATGGAGCTAGAAACGTGAAAAACAATGTGTCTTGGGGAGGATTTTATCTTTGCAGGACTGTTGCGCAAACAGACTTTCCTAGGAGACACTTTCTCTTTGAATCTGAGAAAGATCAGCTTCTTAAGGGTTGCAAGGCCAGTCAGCTGAAAATGTTTCTTTGAGAAAGGAGAAAGTTGTATTCTGTCCATTCATTATGAAATGAATAACTGCCTACTTAACAGTAAGCAGATGGACATGTTGCATGATGGAATTATGCAGAATTGTCTATAATCCACCTCCAATCCACATTTGACTTCTTAACAAGCAGTTTCCTCTCCTACTGATAAGCACGGGAGTTTTGACCTGCTCTGTTTCTGACCTGGGCCGGCTCACCCCTCCTTGGGTAACCTGGTGGCCCCCCCGCTCCGGGTTGTCACCATATTGATGCCAAACCGGATCATGGGCATAGCACTCTACAGCCCAGGACTCCTGGACTCAAGCGATCCTTCTGTCTCAGCTTTCCGAGTAGCTGGGACTACAGGCGTGTGCCACTGCACCCGGCCCTATCCTACTGATAAATGTGTTTTCTTACTATTTACTACATAGCATTTCTTTGAACATTCAGTCATTGAATGGCACGTATTTCATGTCAGGCCCATCCTAGAGTGTTGGTGTTTCCTTTTCTGATTGTTTGAATCCTTCCTTGGGTACCAAAGGAAGGCTATTAACTTACTTCAATTCCCAACAGAAGTCTTTTGGTTTTAGTAGCGTGGCTCCACCATCAATTTTCCATTAGCCAACATTAAAAAAAAAAAAAAAAAGTTCTTACATCAATACCAATTGCTTGACCAATATGCACACTGGATAGGCCAATGAACTTTTAAATATGCAAAGTCACATGTTATTATTGTCTGCACAATAGGGTTGTACATTGCTGTAGGCTTTCCTTCTACTTTGTGAAAGATCACCAGTACCCAGGCTAGCAGACCAACTGAATGGTATAAAGAAGGCAGAATAAAGAGAGAAATGAGCTTAGCTGTGTCAGTGACAATACCAGTATTATATTTACTTCACTTAGGCTGTAGTAACCAAGCATGGGTTAAAATTTGCTCATCTCCTTGACATAAATGCTTACATAAAATGAACACAAAAGCTCCAGGGGTATTGTTTAATGCAGTAAAAATAGCCAAATCCTGGGCTTTCCTGGATGTCCACATCTTCCTTGAATAGCCACTACTTGTCATACACAGTTTCATAATTGGCAGAGATTCCTGGGCAAGTTTCTCAAACACAAAGCAGTTGGTGCTTTTATCAGCTTATCAATCTCTTTTCTAATATCTCTACTTCCTCGTACACTTCGGCTTTATTTATTTAGCTTAAACGTTAACTTCCCTTCCTTTAATTTGCTTACCCCGCTAATGAGCAGAGTCCTTTCTTTCCTCTTACATCATCTTTCCGTCAACCCTCCTCTTCATCTGCATTTTAATAATTGTACACCCTACTTGTGTTGGGCTCCTGTTCTCTTCATGCCTTGTGTTTCTCTTGCGATGGACCTGGCTCTCAATGAGGATTAAAACATCCCTACTTTAAACCTCCCTACCTGATTCTGTTAATAAAAGACAAGACAAAGGAGGACAGTACACACATGCACAATACTGAAAGCAAAGAGAATTGTGAGAAGTCTATGTCAAATTCCCCAACAGACAATGGTGTTCCAAACATTGAAAAGGGGATGAAAGGAACAAAGGAAAAGGCTGAGGAGGCAGAACCAAGCAGCTCAAGGTCCAGGAAAGCTGGGTGATAGAGAGAAGAGGCTGGACTTCCAGCCCACAGTCAAACAACCTGCCCTGACTGCTTCAGTAGTAGTCTCTCGAATAAACTGAGAAGGCTTATTTTTTAATTGTATACTTTGATTAGTATATAAATTAGCATATAACATTTGTTTTGGTTTATGTTTTGTAAAACATAAGTTATGTTTATACTGATAATTGTTATTTATTCATTACATAGATTACAATACAGACCCCCAACCCCCCCAAAAAAAAACCTCAATATATATTGATGAGGAATTATAAACATATTTTTAAAAGGAAATGAGTGGGACCAAGAATTAAACCACGTTACAGCCAAATAAGTTTATGACTAATAGGCATATAATTGAACTCTGAGCTTCTTGGCAACATAGAAGAGCATGGGACGTAATAAAATGCTGGTGCCTGATATAATAAAACAGATAAAGTTTTCAAGGGAAACAAACCTTAAACATAAGCCACACTAATGTCAGGATGCAAGATCTTGCACTTTTAAATAGTCTACAGGACAGGGACCCTTGGCATTAGGATGCAAACAGAGGAATCCTAGAAGTCATAGTGTCATCTGATTTTGGTTTTAGTAGCGTCTTTCCTACTCATGTTAGGAATGTAACATTAAAGAATAATTTGGTAAAACCAATATTGTAATGAATAAAACTTCATGAGCTGACCGTGTGATTATAATGTCTGTGTTTCATTTTATGGTCATCAGACTTAACCACTCTTTGATGGTATGCTTAAGTTATTTTTAGCTTTGTTGTAGTTATTGAACTTTTTTTTCATCATACAGTGGAGGGAACTCAGGACCACAAGCTTGCAAAACAATGCACTACCACTGAACCACACACCTGACTACCATATCTAATCAGTTTTTTGAGTCTACAATACTCAAATGAATAAATCAAATAGCAATCTACTCATCTACTCATTTTCTTTATTTCTATTTGTAATGTTCCAAAATACACATGCCTAAACAACATCATTTAACTTATTTGAGGACATTAAAAATAGACATTTTTTTCATTTTAAATACATATACACAGTCTCTTGAAAAAATCTCATATGCATATGTGTGTGTGCTTGTGTGTGTGTTCACATATATACACCTGTATGTATGTGGGCACACATGTATGGGTGCATATGCATATTTATGAGTATGTATAGAGAGTTCAGTGCTAACACTAAGTACCTTCCTCAGCTACTCTCCATGCAATCCATTGAAGCAGAGTCTCTCAATCTAACCCAGAACTTGTGAGCTAGCCATAATTCCCTGGAGATTCCCTTCTCTGTCTTCCCCACCCTAGACTTACAAGAGGGCCACCACACTCCTATAGCTGTGCAGCAATCCCTTTATTCACTTCCCCATCTTCTGAAACATGTTTTAGCTCAACGTCATGTTTTCTAACTTCATCCCTGTTGTTGGGTGTCATTCAGGCCATTATTTTCATCATTGAGTAATGGTTCATTGAACAAATAAACCAAAATTTATCAGTGGGCATTTGGATTGATCTGGTCACTTCCTTTGAAAAACTGAGTTGCTATCAGCATTTTTGGGGAAAACAGGTTTAATTCTGAGTCTGGGAGGAAGAGAAACTCAAGGGCCCACTGTTATGACTTTCGTGTTGGACAAGCTGGTAATGATATCAATCACAATTTCAAAACTTCTCTAAAAGTTACACATACACTTTTATATTTATCAGATTTGTCTTAAAAGATAACAAATAAGTTACTGATAAACCAGAATAGTTGATGGCACCACATAACTTTGGAAATGGACTTTTGGGTTTTAAAAAAGATCAGGAGTTTCTTTAAGTCCCCAAATTTTCTTTCAAAGGTAAAAAAATATTTAGTGTGATTCTTTAGCCTCCATGAACTGTCACGTAAATCTTTTGCTTCCTATTCTTTTACCAGAACCTGTCAGTTCTGTGACTTCTAATTTTCCTAAACTGTTACTTCCCTAAGGCAGCCCTGTGCTAATACAGAGCACAGAGCCCAGTGATTTAACCTCCAAACCAGTTTGGTCTGTTTTGTTATCAGCCATTGTATAACACAGGGATAGAAACTACTGACTCACTTTTATATTGTTTTTATCCAAAACATCACTGCATGCACCGTATCATAACTGTAGAGGCAGTGTCAACATGCCACAGCAGACACCTGGGTGGACATAACTCTGTCCCCAGGGGTTCCAGAAAGCACAGAGGATTGATCTTATATATAGAAGTTTCCTAGATTAAGCAGCTCTGAGGGCATTCTTTTTATTTCATAGTGATAAGTAATATACCATAGAAAAGGAATTGCTCCAATGTACAAGCAAGGCATATTCCTACGTACTGAAGCATTTTTAAGGTTATTAACCTTACTCAATATTCCCAATCAATCTCCAATCATGATGTCACCTTCATCTAGTGTCAATCAAATGTTCTTCAAAGTAACGCCTGCACCCTGTTTCTAAAAAGTGGTTATACACTCAGAACATTCTACTACATTTTCAAAGTATTTTGGGACAGCCAATATGATTGAGTACATCCTCAATCTGTTCTCACTCTGTCTCAATGGCTAAATACTCAGTCCACTAGACAATGATGAACAGCTCCCAATTGATACCTTAGAGACAAGAAGCAGGCTATAAATACTAACCAAACAGTCCGGTAAGACACACCAGACTCTGCTTAGAGGTGAAGGCAGCTGGACTTCATTGCCCCTGTGGCTTTTGCATTCCCTAATGCTGACTCTCTGGATTGACCTAAGTCTCATACTTTTACTATGAGTCAACAAGCCTAAGCTGTGCAGTCACAAAGAGGGCTCCTTCGTAAATGACTATCTTTATTGCATGCTGTCACCAGCCAGTGACCATTACCTCTTTCCCTCTTGTTCCCTCGATCTTTCTTTAGCAACTGAGCCAAAAGCTTTTGTCTGTATTCTATTAACTTATTTTGAGAAAGATGTCTCCAGTTTCCCTCTCTTTCTGTGAGTTCACTGTTTCATTCACTGACTCTCTTCCCATATTAATTATATTTGGTACATAGCAACTATTTTAGTTAACTCATAAACTAAGTTAGTTACTGAGGATGGGCTTCACTCATCTTAAATGGGCTTAATCATAGGTCTTCAGTCAATTAGCAAGAGAGTTTGACCAGAAGGAGCTCTTAACATTTTTTACCCTCCAGTATATAGACTTGTGTTTTGTGCATGATAGCTGTAGAATTCTAAGAGAAAAAAGCAAACGCCAACTTACAAGCTCTTAAATCTCTATTCTTGCCACATTTTCTACTATCCCATTGAGCAAAACAAGTTGCTTAAGAGTGTGGACATAAAATACACAACCCAACCTGGAATTTTACCAGAGTTTATACATCACTCTTCCTCAGCTGACTACAGATGTTTCTAAACATTTGGTCTTTTCCTCCCTTCTGTTTCTTGGGCTTTTACTATATGGTCATTATAATATTTATAAAGGCTGCAGCACTTCATGACTTTTCAATTTCTGTGACATTGTAGCTTCTACATGTGAATGACTTCAAGATCTATCTTCACAGAGCTAACTTGCCTCTCTGTCTGGACATATATATATATATATATACCAGATATTTCCACTGATGTATCTTACTTTGACTTAAAAGTTGACATGTCAAGAGAGGGGGAGTGATATAATTATGTCTCAATTAAAAACATATTTTTTAAAAAAGAAAAGAAAATGCTGCACCCAAAATTGATATATGAAATGAAGTTACCGTATAAAATGAATATTTCATTCAATGTTTCACCTGTTTTAAAATGACGGTTTTTTTCCAGTCCCTTTCTCTTTCCCCTCATCTAATTTAGTTCTGCCTCCACTGCTCACCAGATGAGACAACTCTAGAATATATTTAATTTTAGTTTAAATTTTCCAGCCCTAAAACCAGTGATATGAAAACTTGCCCGACAGAGCTATCACATAAGAATTAAACTGATTTTGTATGAGCTTAGTACTTTAAAGATGCCCAAAATTGTTCACATTTCCTTTGCCCTCGAGTCCTACGTTGAACCACAGGATTGCTCACCTCTCTACTCTCCTGTTTTAAGCAGCCCTAGAAATCAAAATTAAGTCCTCATAGAAGCCTGTTACACAGTTTAGTTAGAGTCATCCTCCATATTTACAAATGTCTACAGTGAAAATGCCTACTTCATGAGGATGTCCTGAGATAAAAGACAATGCAAGCTAAAATATGTGTACTTTCGATAAGATAGTGGTAACCTCTCTCAAATGAAAGTTATTATAACTTCTTGCTCTACTAATAATAAACATGGACTTACAGGGATTGTGAAGCCTTTCAATAAGGAATTCCTTCTAGAAAGAAGATGGTATGAGTTGAGCCTTGAAAGAAATGTCTAAATTAGCCCAATTCAAAACTGATCTCTCTTACCTGTAGCTACTCACCAGGTATTGCTTTCTAAATATGCATCATATAACAGTTTTGTAATCCCCATAGCATAAATAATTATCTGTCCCAGGAAACTGAAAATAAGCCCTTATATTCAGAAGCTAGCCCAGCACTTAAGGCTAGGTTTGGTGTTCCCTGTTAAAATAAATAGTGTCATAGGTCATCAACATCAGATAGTATCCCTTTATAATCAGGACATATTTAAACATCCACAAAAACATATACATTGCCTAATGGCAAAAACACCAAATATCCACCTATTTTGGCTCACTTGGGTGACTATTGCTTCTTTGCCAATCACATCTTCAGCCTCCAACTAGTCTTATTTCCTCAAGATTCACTGATGCTCAAATATATGTGCATCACTACTTCCTTGTAGAATCCAATCCAGAGAAAAGCCTCTCTTCCTTATACCCACCCCAGAACAACACTCAAATATAGTAGTTTTTTCTAATGCTATATTTCTGAGGCGATACTGTTTTTCTCTGTGGTATGTTCTTTCTCTGCAACCCTCCACGGATGAGCTACAAGAGGGCTTTGCTAAAGAACATTGGCATAACAGTCTCTAGAGATTCTTTGGTCTTCCTAAGACTGGAAAATTCTCTGAAGAGGAGGGAGATGCGCTGTCTCGGTGTTTACAGTATCCATGGCAGAAACTCTTAATGCAGTAAGAAATAAGTAAAATGTTTGTTGAGTCCCCTAGAAATCATTTCCTTCAATGATTAGAAATGTTGTAGCGAGTGAGAAGAAAGAATTCTAATCACTACTCAGGATTACCACGGGCCCCTCTGGAAATGATTCATGAGCACCAGTGGAAAAAAATAGCATAGCGCCTCAATATGTTATAATTAATATTTAGAGATACGAGATCAGAATATCATTATAATGACTTCATATCTGTCAATAATACTGCTCCTATGATTGAATGGTTATTCAAATCAAGCTGCCAATGACCTATGCAATATTTGTGTTGGAGGAAATATTTTTCAATATGATTCTAAATTCCTTTCAAATTACTATGTGCATGAAGTTCAGAACTTCCTAGTGATTACATTTCTTGAATTTTTCTTTTCATTTTACCCTCAAAAAGGAAGAGAAATCATGAAACTTCTTATTAAAATTTTTCCAAAACTTGAAGGCTTTATAAACCATCATATTAATTATAAAAATACGTATAAACATTAAAGACTTTGACATGATAATTAGCTCAACTTTTAAATAGAAAAACATCTAACTGAAAAATCTCTGTAGAAAAAGCATAGCGTAACAGATCTTACACAAGGGATAGTATCTGAATAGAGTAAGCAATATGATGGGTAATAGAGGTCACAAGATCTATATTTGCATCTATGCATTTTGGAAAAATTCTGATGTTCCATTAATCTTCAGAGAAACAGCCACATAAACTAATATTAAAGTTGCAGGCTTGGGGAAAATAGCTTTAAGGAACCCTGAAACACCATTAAAGCTGCTATTAATCTGCATAACTACCTTCCCTGGAGAAAGCAACTCAATTTTTTTCAGTGCTAAGAAGTGCTAAGGACCCCATTAAACATGGAAATCAGAGAGAAGGTTGCAGAGAAAGTAGCAGTTAATTAGCAAGGAAATTAGCAAAAAAAAAATAATAATAAAATTATTTTGTTTGGTAATGTTTAGAATATAACAGTGAAACTCTATTAATATCCACTCCAGTCAACTTTCAGCATGTATAAGCTGAAAATACTTCATAAACATACTAATTTGAAATTATATATGTTGACCATAAAAACTGAAATTATAAGTCTGGCCCACAACATTAATTTTGCAAATTGGGTTTTAGTTTGCTTCCCATTTTTAAGCTCTGCCCAGTAATTCCTTTACTTTGATTACAACCAGGGTATAGTTTAGGGTGTATATATATGACCTTTAGCTGCTGTCTCCATGACAGTTACCATTTTTCCTGGCTTCATATTCATTCTCTGTTATGAAAAATATTATGTTAGTCTTAGGAGTACAGCAATTTATTGTTTTGAATGTTGGAGATTATGGTACTATGCCTGTGAATCTAACAAAAATAATAATGTATGAACAACTCACAAAGACATTGCATAATGGTTAATACCCTTACTATAGGTCCCCTAATAGGTTAAAAAAAAAAAAGTAACTCAGACAGTTCACTCTGTTAACTGCCCTTTAAAAATACCTGAGAATTACAGAAGTCATGCACTGAATTAATCATTTATCCAGCTAGCCTTATTACACATACACTAAGCTCAGGGCGGAGGCAAGACAATGGCTCTACTCCTTACCTCCCATGTCCCCAGTTTACAGCTCTGCAGAAAACAAAGTTTCCATAGTGACAAAGGATGTGAAAACCTATAAGCAGAAATTCTCAATGTATTCTAGAGGGTAGAGGGAGAGGCAATAAGTTCCACCATATCAGGTAACCAAAAGGAAGGGGAGTTATGGGAAGACAAATGGAATAGTCTGTCTGAAGACCAAACCTAGAGGTGAGGGACAGTATTAACTGGATAAGGCTGAATGGTTCCCAGCATAGGATTCCAGCTATAGAGTACATTATGAACGAACAATTGGGATAGTAGTGGAAAAGACATTGCCAAGTAAATAACGTGCAACATTCACTAAACGCTCACAATGAAGAGGTTCTCTACACTAAATGTTTTTGAACAGCATCATGTTATAGAATGAGGAAAGGGTATCATTATTATTATTCCCATGATCTACATGAGAAAGTGAGATAGGGGTATCAATAATTTGCTCAAGATTACACAGGAAAGTGAGAGCAGCCATATTGGAATCCAGATGCTGTGTCATGAGGCATATAGCACAGCATACGTGGAAAAGAAAAACCAGTATTATGTTTCCATTAAAATTCTATCCCAGCAGCTCTTGAGTCTCAGATATTTGCTAGAAGAACTGGAGTATTACTCTAAGATGAATGTATGATAGAGGTTATTACTATAATATTGGAAGCCAAAAGGAATCTTTTCAATCAGTTCAGGTAAATTATTGTTTCCTTTCCTTTTCTTTTGGTAGTCACAAGACAAATCAGAAAGCATAGGGACAAAGTTAGCTCTTATCTTACTGTGCACGAAGTTGTTTATGAGTGACATGTTTACCTTTTATTTGTGGAAAAACGGAGCACCAAGATTCCAAGACACAACACATCAACAAAAGCAATTCAAACTCTCAAATAAACTCATCTGGACAAGAACAAGCTGTCTTGGGCCCACTAAACAAGCTACCTGGGGATCCATTACACTATTGCTATCAAAAATGCAAATTCAGTCAAGTTGAAATTTAGTTTTTACTCTTTAAGATTCCACTTTAGTATTAGTAGTTTATGATTTATCTCATTCACATAGAATTTTCTATAGTTTGTAATTTGTTGAAAACTTGAAAAGAAAAAAAATGAATACTTCCTCTAAGTAGAAAATTGTCCTGGATAAAATACTATAAATGAAATTTCCAAAGTATTATCAATTGTATTACTTTTTGTAGAAAAGGTAATTCCCAACTCATCCAAACCATGATTCATCAATGTTTCCCAAATGTATAATGAGATGCACAGAATCAAGTTTTCCTCTATTAATTATTTGAGGCCCTATTAACTCGATTTTTAACTGGGATTTCAATGTAGTTCAATTGATACCACTATTTATTATACCTTTGTGGTTTTTCTTTTTTAAAAATTTGAGAGTGTCTAAACAAAAGCATTTCTCATAGTTTTGGATACATAGCCAATACTTAGACAATAACTAGTAGTTATTGTCATTTTCATTAAAGTGATGGAAATCGTATAAGCACTTATTCTATGAAATAATACATATTTATTATATACTTAATATAAACCGTTTTATGAATGTAAACATAGTACAGTGTTAACATGAAAAAATAATATTAAAGCTGAGATAAAATTTTGATAATTCCTTTAGTAACACATGTAGTGGCATCTTGTTTCCTTGCAATGGTGGCTGCATCCTGGGGTGTGCAGATGTGACCCCTTATAAGGGAGAGGAGGGCTTGGATCGCTCTCTTGGGCTGTGGTATTTGTTAGGCAGGCACTCATACAATTAATGGTAAATAACTGCCATGGTCTTGCTACTCCTGAAGATGCAGTCTCTGCCCTTCCAGATTTCTAACCACAGCCCAAGAGAGCGAGCCAACCCCTCCTCTTCCTTATAAAGGGTCACAACTGCACACCTGAAACCATGACCCTAGGATGGGGCCACCACTGCAAGTCCACTGGCGAAACGAGATGCCGCTACAAACACATTTGCCACACTCTACATTCAAAGCACAGCAAGAAGCAGATAATAGCAAGCAATTCAAAGAAGAGAAATAGTATGAATCTGTAGGTAACACAATCATCCAGTGCTATTTATTCCAGTTGATTTCATGATATCTAACTACTCATTTATCTGATTTGAACTGCTCGTCCTAAATTCTTACCATTGATAAATCAGGTACACTTTATTTCATAGACAAACCATGTGTGTATTTAAGATGTATTTCATTGTTGTGCATATAAACCTCTTTTTAGTTAATTTCTAGAATTATAATATTTAAATATGCTTTATCTTGAGGAAGAACTACAAATCCATTATTTTCACTCAACACACATACATTTAATATTCCTTGAGAATAAGCAAAAGGGAAAGAAATAACTTACACAAAGAGCAATTGCTGCCCATGGGGATTTTCTAATGACTTAACTATTCAACAGAAGTGCAGTCTATTGTGTCAATGTGGTTTATAAATATTTTAAGCCTCTTTCTTCATTCATTTATTGGTAAACTTTTTATTTTGAAACTACATTGTTTATCTCCAACTAATGTAATTTTCAAAAGTTGGCTTCATACCCAAACTAAGAAATTCATTGACACCTAGGTTGAAAATGACTGAAATCACTGAGTGCATTTTGTATTGATGATTACTAAATTCAATAATATTTGACTTATCAAAGAAAAAGCCTCACTCTGTTCCAAAATGACAATTTGGGACTATTTCTGAAAATATCCACTTTATTACCCCAGGCTGCTATCTTCAAGCCAAACAATACCAATGGCCTTGGATTATATAATATTTCAAAAGAACTCTCATTTAATGCTTTAAAAAAGATTACAAGTAGAAACATATATCCTAAAAAGACAGGGGAAAGTTCCATTATGTTCATGCTTCCAAACATTCTAACATTTTCATCCTGTAAGCATCAATTACAAATTATAATACTGGGGCTGGAGAGATGACTCAGAGTTAAGAGCATTCACTGTTCTTCCAGAGGACAAGGATTCCATCTCCAGCACCCCCATGGTAGCTCACAACCATCTGTAACTCCGGTTCCAGAAGATCCAATGCCTTTTCTGACCTACAAATGCACCAGGCATGTACGTGGTGCACTTGCATACAATGCAGGCCAACCACACATACATATTAAAGGCTACAAATACTGATTCTTGCTGTCTTTCTCAAGGTAGATTCTAAAATAGTATGTAGACAACAAAAGAAAAGTGAGGAAGAGGAGGGGAGAAAGGGAGGGAGGGAAGGAGGGAGGGAGAGAGGAAGGAAGAGAGAAGGATGGAGGGAGGGAGGGAGGGAGGGAGGGAGAGAGGGAGGGAGGGAGAAGGATGGAGGGAGGGAGGGAGCGAGGGAGAGAGGGAGGGAGAGAGGGAGGGAGAGAGGGAGGGAGGGAGGGAGGGAGAGAGGGAGGGAGAGAGGGAGGGAGAGAGGGAGGGAGAGAGGGAGGGAGAGAGGGAGGGAGAGAGGGAGGGAGAGGCAGGGAGGGAGGGAGGGATCTACCTTTAAGAAGGAAGGAAGCAGAAGAGAGAGCAAAGCTTCTCACACAATGTTTTATTTCTTGTCCAGATGATCACAAGAGATCTTAGACTTTCTATAATGGTAGCTCCTCTAGCACCCCTATGCACCAAAGTAAACTGTCCTCAAGCTTAGTTTGGCCCCCTTTATAATTTGGCTCCTAAGTACGAAGACACTTAAGGACATAAGGTGAACAGCTAGCCTAGCCTATTTGGTGAATCCCAGGTCAATGAAGATCTGTCTTAAACACCAAGTGCACAGCAGCTGAGGGACACAGAAGTGGTCCTCCGGCCTCCACATGTGTGTACGTGCGTGTACACACAACATGCATACATACGAACACCAGAAAGAAACATCTTATTCAGCTCATAGTTTGTAGGCTCCAGACCAGCACCAAGTTGACCCCAGTGCTGTGGACCTCAGACAGAGCAAAATGGCACAGGTAGAGTGACAGTAGGAAGAAGAAAGCTTCCACGGTGAACGCAAGAGCTGGAGAAGAAGCTAAGGACCCACACTCTTGAAGGACACAGTCCCAGGGACCTAAGGACTTCCTAGTGGTCCCTATGTGGGGACAAAGCCTTTAACACGCAGTAGTCAGTATAGGAGCTGTCTAAAAACACCAACTAATATTTTCTAAAGGAGCTCTGAGTATCAAGACCTTAAGCATAAAGTTTTTGGTGGATTCTGGATTGAAAATGCTGAAGGAAAGCACTCATCTATAAGAGGATCTAGGAATGAATTCAAATGGAAAATAATATAAACATAAGGGTTCTTCACAGAAACAAAGTTCTTTTAGAACTGGGTCATCGTCACTTAATGTAAGATACTCAGGGAACTTAAAGCGTGTTCAAGTATAGTAATAATCAATTAGGACAGTGGTTCGTTTTAATAGTAGTGGGGTTCTTGTAACATCTCTGCTACCGGATATAAAAAAAAAAAAAAAAAAAAAAAAAAAAGATTGAGGGTGGATTTCAACAAACTAAAATAACTAAAATCTTCAATTGATTTGCCCGAGTAGTAATAACTGCAGAAGTACTTACATTGTTTTTCTGCTAATGAAAGTCAAGATAAATATATAAACACTAATATGTTGAACCACATAATTAGGAACTAGATGAATTGTCTTTTCATTTGTTTCCATCGCCTACTCATATCCCTCCGATGAATACAGGCAACGATCTCTCTCCAGTTCTATTTACTTAACTCCATCAACCACATTATTATTTTTGTTTTACAGTGTTCAAAAGGAAAACTAGAATATGGGCTGAAAATCTCAATGAAAATACTTACACTTTTCTTATGATTCCTTTGATAATAAGGCACTGTATGAGTTTCTTGAACATCCTCACGCTAAGACTGCCATGCTTAACTCACTTCTGTTGGTAAAATGGGAGAATTTTTGGCAACCTGGGGAATTCAGCTAAGTGATGGCAAGAAACCAGGTATCTAGGTGAAACTTCTATGTATGCTTAGAAAGAAACAAGTATCCTGCCCTGGTAAAAGCAGAACAGCAGCACCTCCTGACATTCTATTCCTGTTGAAGAGAGTCAAGGGCAGCCCACTATGGAGGCCTGAGTTAGCAGTGATGGAGACAGCTGAACTGACAACCAGCTCCAAGAGGAAAGGTCTGGAGTTAGGTGGACAGTGAAAGTGTTCTTGGCTATAGACCATCCCTGCCAATTAAAAAATGACCACAAGGTTCTCTAGTGATGACATTTGGAGGGTTTTCAGATTTCTCTGGTTACTCTTTCTGATTGCATAAAAACTCCAGGGGTTGGAAGCGGCCTTGGCTGCGAGGCAGGGCTGGTACAGGTTTCATTCCCCTTTAGCCACGGGACGAAGGAAGTCTAAACGGAAGCCACCCCCAAGAAGAAGATGACAGGCACCCTGGAGACCCAGTTCACTTGCCCCTTCTGCAACCATGAGAAGTCTTGTGATGTGAAAATGGACCGAGCTCGAAACACGGGAGTTATCTCCTGTACCATGTGCCTAGAGGAATTCCAGACACCCATCACATATCTATCAGAACCGGTGGATGTGTACAGCGACTGGATAGATGCCCGTGAGGCAGCTAATCAGTAGCAATATCAAGGACCCGCCCCCTCAGCAGTCCCCGACCTGGGTACCAATACAGAGACATTCCAGGACTCCCGGGTGTAGGTCTAGGGCTGTGGCAGCCCTCCCTCTGAGTATAGAGTGGATGTGAATGAGTAGATGTGTGTGGGGCTGCAGATGTGTCTGTAACAGTGGCCCTGACTGCTTGTAGATAGGGTGGAGGTAAGGGGTTACTGGGTCTCACCATGCTGCCCAGGATAGCCCCAAATGACTCTGAAAACCTTTGAGTGGCTCCCTTCTTCAGCCACCAACCCCTGTCCCAAGCTTTAGGTTCCTGTCTCCTCTGGTGACCATTTTCCTGACATCCCTGGCAAAGAGTATCTATGGACCTTCCAGTCTCCTCGCCGCCTCACCAGCACATGATCCTTGGGGACCCTGCACCTTCTGTGCTTCCCAACTCCTTGTGTTTGTGGCCTGGGAGTCAGGGGCCCTTGCTGGGCTTTGCCTGGGGACCCATCTTCCTCCGTTTGCAGGTAGGGGCTGGTTCAGGGACAGCTATTACTCACAAGCCTGTCAATAAAGCAGCCAGTGCAGGAAAAAAAGAAAAAGAAAGAAACTCCAGGGGTTTGTTTGTTTGTTTTTAAGCAGCCCTTTGTACTTCACGGTGTGTTCTTGTTATCAGTATTAACTCTTGGGACACAACTTGCTTTGTGTATCTTCCTTTTAAAGTGATTTATTTCATTCCAGTTTGATTTATTTTAATTGTTGATGCCTAAGTTGTCAGACCATAGAAATGCTTTATTTATGATATATTTCCGCTTCAAGTTATGTTATTAGATGTGGATGTAGATTTGGTGTTTTACAGTTTAAAAAAAAAATGTGACCACAGTACCTGAGCTGCCTTGTTTTGTGTTCACGGGCAGACCATCTAAATTAGTCCAGACACTGTCTGGCCTTTTAACCAGGGTGCATTCAACTTGGGATAGCTTATCTTCTTTTTGTACTCTATCCACCAGCATTTGCAGTCCAATAAGAATAAAAGTAACTAATGAACCACATGAATAAATACAAGCAGTTTCATTCACACATACGTATTCATGAAATGAGGGAGTCTAGGCAACCCGAGAGAACTTACAGAGGAATCAGAGTCTCTAAACTACAATAAGTCAAATATATTTAAACACTAGTGTATGATTAATTCTAGGCACTAAATATCAACATTAACATGTTTGTTCTGATAATGTTACACTGAATATTATAAAATATGCATAATGTTAGACACAGAAACAAAGTAGTAGGAAATGCATTAACTAAGTATTTAATAGATGACAAAAAGATACTTTTTTTCTGTTTAGGTGTGCCTCAGATATTTCATGAAAAATTAAGTGAGAAAAGATCTAGATTACCACAGAAAATAAGAGTTTCTTTGGGTCTTTCTTCCTCTTCTTTCCTTCCTTCTTGAAGCAAGTTTCTTAGGCTGGCCTTACATTCACTGTATAGCTCAGACTGGTCTCATATATGTAGCAATCCTCCTGCCTCAGTCCCCTGAGTTTCTGAGATTACAAGAGTGTACTACCATCCTCTGTTATGGAATCTATGGACACATTAAGCTTGGAAAGCAGTAGCAGTGGCCACGACTGTCCTTATGCTGTTTCATGGAGCTGTAAGAGATGTGCAGCTCACAAAGGAACAAAAACTATGGAGGAAGGAGAGTGCAAAATGATCAAATCACACAATAGGTAGTTCTCAAAGGATTAATAAAGATTGCATGTTAAAATAATAATAATAAAAGCAAGCAATCAGAAAGAAAAACTCCCTAGGTGAGAATTTGAGAGGGTGTCCAGTGATCTCCACTGTACGGAGCCCTTCTTTACAAGGAGACCATTTCCTGAATTAGATTCCATTGGAAATCATCACCAATATTAAATCTCTTCGACTTGCTTCCTATTCCTCTAAATCCTACATATCCAGCATCAAGACTACACTTTGTTTACTTCCTAACCAAACAGCACTAGCTCACCCACAAGTATGCCTGCTACTTGGATGGATGGATGGATGGATGAGGGTGGCTTAATAAATTTATAATTTTTCTTCTTTTATGTCATTACAAACCACAGGAATCGCTCAAATACTAGGATGAATTCTCTACTTCTCTGTGTATGTCTCTATCTCTCTGTGTATCTCTCTTTGTCTTTCTCCCTCCCTCCGTCCCTCCCTCCTTCCCTCCTTCCCTCCCTCCCTCCCTCCCTCCATCTTTCTCTTCTTCCCTCCCTTCCTCCCTCTGGGGAAGGAAACATTTATTTTGGCTTCTGAGGGTTTTCATCTAATATAGGAAAGCAGGTATAGGGAATAAGTTCAGGGTGGAAAGGATGTGTGCAAGTTGGTCCCCTACTATGGCGGAGCAGTAAACACAGAGTAATAGGAAGAGCAAAGGCTGGGTGCGCTCTTCAAAGGTTTGTTCCTAAAGATGGACTTCCGTTACCTATGTACAACCTCTGACCACCTGCAGACCACCTGCTCGAGAAAAAGATTCACAACCCGAGCCTGTCAAGGGCATTTCAGATTCAGACCATAAGAAGAGGTAATCAGATCTATTCAGCAAACTGTTGTAATCCGTTTTACATGGTCAGAAGCTTGTTTAACCACCACAATCAGAGACAGGTAACTGAGATCTGCTCATCCTCAGCCCTCCCTAATTATTTCAGGTTGAAATCTTATCTATTGTTCTGAAGAACTATTTCTGTGACTTTTTAAAATTTACTGTCTATACCTGGCCAGCTTTTAATCCTTACAGCCAACAGCTATCATAATATGAATAGTGCACCCCAGGATTCAGGAATTCCGAGAAAGTTGTCTTTATTATGATTTCACCATGTGTGAGCCTACCAGAATAGAAATGGCTGTGATTAACTGTATGGTCTGTAGTATTAGTCTGGGATGCTTGGAAAGTTAACATTAAACAAGAAGCCTCAAATTTTACATTTGAAAGTGGGTTCAGGGTTCCCCATAGATGAAAACGTCATTCTGTTTAAGGTGAGGCAGAGCAAGAGGATTAAATGGACCACAGGTATGCATACTGTAATCAAAGTCATGTTAATAGCGGTCACCTGACTGCTTCTTTCGCACTTTTCGGGAAAGGCGTGTTTCAGTTAGTGGCTTCCGACCAGTGGCTTCCACACCCTGGGTCGGTCTGCAGATGAGGGGTAACAGGGAGTGCTCAGCATCCAGCACCCAGAAATTCAAGACACAAAATATGGTCTGTGCTACTCACGGCTCAGCCTGGAGACTCCGGTCCTCTGCCACGTAATTGGAGGGAATGTAGCCCTGTAGCTGCTGACCCAAGCCAGCTCTCTTCTCCAAATGTCTGGCAAGCCACCAGCCCTGATGCGAAGTGTCCAAGACTTGGAGTTTGTCACCTGCACGGAAGCTCAGGTCCTCTGCGGTACGAGCTTGGTAATCAAAAAGAGCCACGAAGTAGTTTCCACGTCTTCTCTCAGGCTCCGATGATCTGCGAGCCCCTGGGGGAGAGGAGGCTCCTGGATTCTCAATCACCACTGACTTGTCTGCCTCTTGGGACCAGCAGGGGAGAAGAGGCCTCAAGTATGCCCAGAGCCTCACACAGATGCTGCCCATTGTGCTCTGGCTGGGACTAGGGGAGAGGATGTCCCTCTCCCCACAGGCTGTACGGATCCACTGTCTCCCTCGACCAAGCAGCTTCTAGATCAGCTGCGACTCACCATACTGTGCAGAGCTCCCTTTTCGGATCTCGCCTGCAGATCTGGGCTTGGCCAGGACAGACTCACAGCTGGCTTTCTGTTTGTAGCTGTTGCCCTGAAGCGAAATTAAGAGGGGACTGGGCAGGAGGTCCAGTGGGAAGGCAAGTCTTCCTAACTGCTTAGGTACCCAGCAGTAAGTAAGATGGGGTGGTATTTAAGCAGTCATCTGAGAACAAAGAACAGCCATGTCTCCTTCTGTCCCAAGAAAAAGTTAGCAAGAGACTGATACTAACTCCCGGCAAACCCTCCAGACCTGGCCTGCTCCAGCTGCTCTCACCCTGCTGCAATCCTGCAGCTGCGCTGACCCTGCTTTCCCTGGAGCTTTCCTTTTTGCTAATGAATAACCAGGCCGTGGAGGTTATCGCCTTTAACATCCTGAGCTGGACAGACTGTAATAATTCCTCCTTACTTCCTGGTTTCTTTTTGTCTGATCTAAAAGGAACTCCCAGGCTAGCTTTACCCCTCCCTCCTCCCACACCTAGGATAGACCAACCCCCCTTACCAGGGAGCCAGACTCTTAAAGCAGCCAAAACCCAAACTCTAGAGAAATGGGCTGGCCCAGGCCCAGAGGGCTCTCTGTCTTGCAGAGAGATTCCCTACGCAGAATGAAGGGCAGAGATTTATTTCCCCACAAATATGTGCAGGATTGTTTTGATACTGGTACAGAAAAGAGAAGACTGTGTGTTTAGGTATTTGCTGCCAGACAAGGAGCAATTGGGAAAGAGCCATTGAGTCCCTGACTTTTTTTTTTTTTCTTTTTTTTTTCTTTTTTTCTTTTTTTTTTTTTTTTTTTTTTTTTTTTTAATCACTGGGAATAGATTTTAATAGCCTCAATCGTTTCTGAAAAAGTGGAAAAGCAGCCGGGTAAAATGCTGAGAACCCGAAAGGCCGCTTTTTCCCACAGAAACATTCCATTCCCCATCCCTTACATTGCTGTTCCTGCGGCACATGTACCCGAGCACACACTCAGAGTAGGTGACCGGCTGAACATTTGTGAAGATTCTATCTGTTGAATTTGAACCTCAGTTCCGAACTAATTCTGAATCGGTTGGTGGTGGCTGTGGCAAGACCTCAGAACAATCGAGGCTGGGATTGAAATAGACATTCCAGGGCGCCTGTAGGCTTCGCCCTGCTTCCCCTAGTTTAGGGCCACTGTCTCCCTAGATATCAAGAGCATCTGTGGAAACTATCTATCTACACAGGCTCTGCGCTGATGGAGAGCATCACAAAATTTCTCATGGTGTGTCATTTGGTTGAAAATAAAAGATTTTGTTTATTTTGTGTGAGGTGTTTATGTTATTGTTGTGTTTTTCTTTTTATTCTTTCTTGGACCTGGAATCAACCTAAATGCCCCTCAACCAAACAATGGATAAAGAAAACATGGTACATTTACACAACAGAATATTATTCAGCAGTTTAAAAAAAAAAAAAAAAAAAAAAACAGTGACACCATGAAATTTGCAGAGAAATGGGTGAAACTAGAGTCATCATGAGTAAAGTAACCAGACCCAGAAAGACAATCATGGTATGTACTCACTTATAAGTGGATATTAGCTATAAAACAAAGGATAACCAAGCTACAATCCACAGCCCCAGAAAAGCCAGGTAACAAGGAGGACCCAAAGAGAGATTCATGAGTTTCCCTAGGAAGGGGAAATAAAAGATCTGGGTAAACTGAGGGTGGAGGAGGGAGTTATGCAAGTATGGGAACATGAGAGATCTGACTTGGCCAGTGTAGACACCCTCTCCACTATTGCTAGGAGTCTTAGCTGGGGTCATCCTTGTGGGTTCCTGGGAGTTTCTCTGGCACCAGGTTTCTCTCCAACCCCAAAGTTCCCCTTCCCATCAAAATATCTCTTACATTATTCTCCCTGCCTGTCCTTCCTGCAACTGGCCACGTCTTCTAAACTTAAATATGACCGCTGTGACTAGTCAAAACATTGTGGGGAAAGACGGTGACAAGCAGCACCGCATAGCCACTGAACAGGGGAATGGACCTGATATGGCACCTGTCACCCAACGATGTAGGGAGAGCCAGCCGTGGCCGGAGAAACTGAGCCCAGGGTGAAAGGCTCCTCATGTCCACAATACCGGAAGGAATTCTGCCGGGCACCCAAGCCTGAAGCCTAGCAGGCAGCTTTTACTCACTCCCCTCTTCCTTCGGCAATCTCCTGTGTCTGCTTACTCTTCCTTTTCATTTACTGCACAAACTTTTGTTTTTAACTGCATCCAGTGACAGTGACCAGAAAATAGAATCTTCTCCCCTATATTACTCCAGAGGTGTCTAACCTGGCCTCTCCTCCTCCTTCTCCAGAGATGAATGGCATTTACAATAGAGGGCGCCTTGGTAGTGACAATGACTGTATCAAGAGGAACACAAACAACTATTTCGGTGTTGAAGGGCTTCTGTGTACTGAAAACCACACTAGGGATGCTGCGAACGAGTCAACATTTAAAGAACAATGTCTATGAAGAAGGTGTTTTTGTCTTGTTTTGAGAATTGAGACTTAGAGTGGTTAGGTAGCTTGCCCAAGGGCTTAGAGCCACCAAGTGGTTGAACCATGAGTAGCACCTTGACTCAATCATGGCAGACTCTAAAAATGTAAACCCTCACATTTGGAAACTCGAATAATAATAATAATAGTAATAATAATAATACAAATCTTATGCCACTGTTCAAGGCTAAATTTTCCAATAGCCTCCAGCATGCTTGGAATGAAATCTAAACTCTTAAGTATGGCACACAAAGTCCTGGTAACTCCTCCAACCTCATGGTCCCTCTGCCCTGAGCATAAACCTGTCATTCCGTTCCATAACAGCCTGGTACCAGCCACTCCTGAGGCCAGAGCCCGTGTTCCCCATCCACAGCACCCCCTCCTCTTACTCCATGGATGGCTTTCTTGTCATTTCTCCGTATTGGCTTCAGCATCACCTTCTCTGATATAACAGTACTCTGTGCCCTTCTGAAGCCTGATGCAAACTCCTACTTGGTTGCTCTCTGGGCCACTTCTGCTTCCCTTATTGTTTGCTTCTCTCAGGAGAACAGACTGGGTTCTTTGAACCTTTGGTGCCTCGGATGGTATCGGGGATGTGCATAGTCCCCGATAGTAAGTCTTTCTGAATGCTTTAGCTAAGAAAGATGGGAAGTGAGAGACAGAGAGAGGGAGCAAGGACAGAGAGGGTGAGGAAAGAGAGGAAGGAAGGAGAGAGTGAGGGGAAGGGAAATGGGTTGAGGAGTTGGAGGTGAGACAACACTTACGAAATACCCACCCAGAGCAAACATCTTTGCGGGTGCGATGGCCTCGAGCACAGTGCACAATGACGCTGGTTGAAGGTGTCGGGCCCTTATTGCAGACTTTATTGAATCAGCTATCCAGACCAGCGCCCCTTCTTCTGGTCACTGTCCTTTCTCCCCCCATGCCAAACTTCCAGGATTTCACTCTCTTGCACAATGACCTCAGATCATCACAGATCCTCATTGCCTGAAAATAATGCTTAGAATCAAAGCCGAGGAATGCACATTTTATCCAGGCGTCATCAGACAGGGCCTTTCAACATCCCGCTCCATTACAGCCTTGCATTAACCTTCCGGCTCAATTGAAGTGGTTTACCGAGGCTCCCAATAAGCCTTATCTGTCCCCACATCTGGTTCTGCCTCCTCTGACATTCTTGTGCTCAGCATTCCCTGTCCTCCCAGAAGATTCTGGCCTGCATTTCAAAGTCTGAATGAAATGCCTATTGCCTCCTCTAGTCCTTCGTCTGTGCTTCTTGCTCTGCACTCCACGCCCGGTACCCACAGCCTTAAGTGAATCTAACCCTCCTCCTGTATCTGCTTTTCCGAGTGCTGGGACATCAAATCCCACTGCTGCCAGCTCTCGTCACTCAGTTCTGTGCCAGTTGGTCGGCTTGCCAGTTCCTGTCAACCCCTCGCAGCACTGTTAAGTCACTCACTAGTCTGCAGGACTCGGTGGGTTCCACCTTCTCTGCTGCCCTTGTCACCGAACCGTGCTGAAATCCCCGATCTGGGTGATGTCATGTCCATTGCTCACATTAAAAGCAACAGTGAAAGATAGCCTGGCTAATGCATGGTCTTTCCTCTGGAGACAGGTGTTCCTGCTCTCACCCAATGTCTGTTTTCTTTCTTTCCTGACAAAGATACCAAAAGCAAACAACAACAACAAATACCAAAAGAGGCTAAAGAATACATTTTTCTTCAAAACGCTCGAAGTCATACGTGATGGGAAGAAGAAAAATGAGCAGAACTCCTTAGGCGAGAGACTCCCTTAAGGGAGTGGGCTAAGATGGACAACCTATTACTTTCTTCCTCTTCAAACTCTTGTACAGAACTCAGGGGAGATGGGTTAGAATAAAAAAAAGGAAAGGGAGGGAGACGGGGAGGAAGGAAAGGGGGGGAGGGAGGGAGGGAGGGAACAGAATCTCTGGCCCCATGTGGAGACCGGACATTGCAGATGTGCTGCCTCAATTGCTTTGACAAAGGGACCACCCCCTAAGAAGACAGGCTCACTTTAAGCAGTGTTAAAGTGATAGCTAAATAGCTAACACATAACTAGTTCTTTAATGAGATACTGTATGTTTCCCACAGAATCCCTGCCCCTAGTGAGGAACAGGGAGTTCAGCAGATTCCCTGACAGGCAGACAAATAGGGAGAGGGGCCATAACCAGCTAAGAAAGATGGTCAACTTCCAAGATGGCTACCTCTCTCGTTTCTAAGATGGCTTCTTCCTCAGTGTCCAGACCTAAAGCAAAAGCTTTGCAGTGTAAAACAAAGGCCTAGGGGACTTTTTTTCTTTCACTGCTATGGATCTCTTGCTGATGGACCCACCAGACTGGCTAACTGCCAAATTAAGACACATTTACACAACAGTTGTGGGTCACCCAGCCATCCTGTCTTTGTCTGAATTAACCAGCCCTTCCTTAACCAGAGAAGAAAGACCCTTCAAAGCCCTTTACAACCCCATCACTCAAGGAGAGGCTGGATTTTCAGATCCCTGAGTAACCCCTCTGAAAAGCCACCATCTTTGTCTCTGTGTGCTTGTTATGTGTGTGTGCACATTTCCTCGCTCTTAACGAAAGCCTTTCTTCACCAGCTGGTTCTGTCTGCTATGTTAGAGAATTTCCCCCAACATTTCCCTGCCTTTTAATTCCTCAACTGGCTGAGGAAATGAACCCAATCAAGACCCATACATAGTAACATTAGCGAAGAAGCTTATGAACTGTGCAGTTATGTGTCTGCCTATTTTTCTGACTAACTCATAATTGTATAACTTCCTTTTCTTTCACCTCTTTTCTAGGGTTACTTTTCTTAACACTTTATTCTCCCCATCCGCTGACATTTTGGATGTCCTTACTCCTCTAAAGCCCCTGATGACTGCCGTGGGACAGACTGAGGTGCCACCTTAAACAGCATGGCTTTGTCTTTCATTCCCCACCCCCTCTCTCAAGAAACTGCTGAGGTTTATAGTTTGTCTGACCTGAGTTCTTTCTTTTAAACACTAATAAAATTTTTATTGAACTTCCATGAGCCCATTCTTAAATTCTCTCATTAATGACACTAAAAATCCTAAAAGGGAACCCTAATTTCCCCTGGATCAATTGCTGACTACAATCAGACATCTTGGAGCACATAGAGGCCTTAAAAAGTTGAAACATATCTGAATCTTCTTCGAATCCCCCAAGACAGCGCCCCTTACCAGCAGGAAGTAGTTTGGAAAGAACGACGCCCAAATTCCCAAATATTGTGTATAAATGTTTGTTTTCATTTAATTGGACTTTGTTATATAAAATTAAATAAAAATAAAGAAAGAAAGAAAAATTAAAAAAAAAAAAGAATAAACTACTGCAGACAACCACAAAAAAAAAAAAAAGTTGAAACACAGTTAGAGGGTAATGGTGTCTATATGGAATTGCAGCATTCAGGAAGTAGAAACAGGAGAATCTGGAGTTTAAGTCCAGCCTCAGCTACTGGGTGAGTTCAAGACCAGCCTGGACAACATATCTCAAAACACACACACACACCCCTAAAAAATAGTAAAATAACAAAGAAACCTATGCTTTAAAGTCTACAAATACCTATAACTTATTTATAATTATCTTCTGTCAACATAAATAATAATTATTTAAACATTTTTGCATGCAGTAAGACTCATCTTACCTGTTTTCAATGACAGACAAGGTGTCTAGATTGTGTACCCGTGTTTAGTCCCCTGTGAACTTGATCTATCAATTAACTTTCTTAATTCTTTAAACGCTGTAGTCAAGTTCAGGTATGTTGACCAATAAAAACAGAAGAATGGAACATACTAAGGAAAAATAAAATGAGGAGTAGAGGGGAAATGATTAAACCTCTTTCCCAGCCCCAGCTGAAGCTACCACTCCAGCTCTCTGCCTTCTATCTCTAGGAAATCTGGAGTGTTGCCTCTAAGACTTCTTTGACACTCTTTGAAATTTGGTTTCACCTCGTGCACTGAGGTAAACCCACATGTGGCAGGTAGCATGGCACTGGACAACATCTGCCTCTGGCCTCCTTCCTGTAGCTGACTCTCACTAGCTGATAATGGCAGATGCTCTAAGCCTCATGGAAGACTTAAAGCTGCCTTTGTTTACTGTATTTCCTGCCACACATGGGTGTTTGGACCTTCCCTGTGTCTCCGTGCAGAAATGCTTTGCTGGAGCTTTTCTTCTTCTGATGTACAATGGATTCCCACTTTCCCTGCCGACACCTCCCACAGCTACATTTCCATCTGCCCTGACCTGCTGAGGTTCCAACCCCCGAGTCATGGTCTGTGTGATTGAACATAACCTTCTAGAATATCTCACAAGCACCTCAAGTTGAAGTTCAGCAAATTAAAAATACACTGGTTATCGTTCTTTCAAAGCTTTCTTTGTCATGTAGGCTGCCTTGGGGAAAAGCATCCTAAACTGCAGCCTCCAGAAGCATCCTGGATGAAGGCAGGGGACTTGAGACTTGGCATCACTCTGCAGTTTAATCTTCCAGTTTGCTTCCTGATAATATGATTGATAATGCCTTTGGCTGAAGCCTGACAGAATAGTTGGAGTGTTCCATCTGTTTCTTCTTATCTCTTGCCAGCCCCTTGTTTAATTGTCCTCTGTGGGTCTAGACACCAGCCTGATGTGTTTAGCATGAGCTGAAGGGAACAAAATACATTATGGGGAGAGTCAAGTTATATTCAGAGGAAGCTGATGATGATGATGATGATGATGATAGGAAAGAACAGCCTTAGTATTCACAGCACATGAGAACTTATTTCAAGTTTGTTCTGGTTTCATTGGTTGGTCATGGGGTGTAATTCACAGACTAGAAAAAGATCTGACATACCTGAGTGACATTGGGAATTAAGGGAAAGCAGTAATTACTAGTAACCATCATGAGCTGAAAAAGTAAAGAAGGATGCCAAACTAAATTTAATTTACTTTTCCATGCAGAATTTCTATTATAAAGAGAATGTTTAAATGACAAGGACACTCTGGAGATATGAAAATCAAATGCTGTTTTTACCATAAATGCTAGATATGAAGGGCACGAAGTTTGAGGCACATTAGCAGGGCAGATCTCTTCTCCTGGCCAGTAACAATGCTGGACAACCAATACTCAGGCAGCACTTGGTGCAGTCTGTGCTTTGATACTTAGAGCCTGTCTTAGTTAAAAGTTTCTGCTGCTGTGAGAAGACACTATGACCCGGCAACCCTTATAAAAGAAAACATTTAACTGGGGTTGGTTTACAGTTTCAGAAGTTCAGTCGATGATCGTCAGAGTAAGAAGTATGGCAGGCAGACATGGTGCTAGAGAAGGAGCTGAGGGTCCTACATCTTGATCCAGAGGCAGCAGGAATGTCACCCCCAACAATGTCACACCTACTTCAGCAAGGCCACATCTCTTAACGATGCCACTATGGACCTATGGGGGCCATTTTTATCCAAACCACCACAGAGCCTAGCCATGAAACCTCATTTTTAACACTTGAAAGCTCATGAATTTTTCCTTTATTGACTACTCAGTGATTTTTCGTACTGATTGCTGGTAAATAATTCAGCTTTAAAAGAAAAAGCAAGAAAAACATCATTTTACTAAGTCTTTGTTATGTTCTTATGAAAGGCATGGAATAGGCATAGAGTCTTGAATAAGATTTAAAAAAAAACATTCTACACCTATTTACACAAAAACTTATTTCCTATAGGATTAATGAAAAATCTTCTATGTAGAATTTTCCAAAGACAGCTGATTATTTTCCCAAAATGGGGACTGGGCTGCCACGTAGCTTAGGGGTAGAGCACATGCTGAAAATGTATGAGGCCCTGCCTGGACTCTATACCTAGCATGCCAAAAAATGAGTAAAAGTTTCAAAAAGAAAAGCCAGGCAGAGTGGCCTGTGTCTACCATGGCAGCATTTGGGAAATGGCAGAATAATGAGAATTCCAAGGTCATTCTCAGACACAGGCCAGCCTGTGGTATATGATAAGTTGAGTAGAGACGGGTAGCTATGGTCCACTCAAGTGTGATTTGTTCTCAACCATTATACAGACAATTTCCTTTATCAGGGTTCACATTTCCCTAGCAGCAAAGTTATTCACTAATTCTAAGGCACCCCCACACTTCCCCCAAATGAAATGAAGCTAAAGTACCTGGAAAGTCTCTCTCTCTCTCTCTCTCTCTCTCTCTCTCTCGTGTGTGTGTGTGTGTGTGTGTGTGTGTGTGTGTGTGTGTGTGTGCTTCTCTCCAATGTCTTGACATAGAAAATGGATGGCTGGACTACAGTAAGTAGTACCATTAAGCACTCAAGTTTCCTCCTGAGTATTCTAAACTTTGTGATCCACAGAGCCTTGCCTCTTACAGTTGAACTCCTATCAGAAGATAAAGTTTTAATTATCTGCTATAGATACTTGAAAACATGTATGAGATACTAGTAAAATAAGATGGAATCACAACTATCTAAGGTGGATATATGTCCCTGTTCCCTTTTCTTATGTGGTCTTGGGTAAGGTTAATGGCTGCTTGGCCTTAATTACTTTATCTATAAAATGCTGTCCATTTCTTTGCAATAACTTTGTTACCTTATTATAGGAATTAATTGGAAAACTACATTAAGATATATATTCCCACTCCCGCCATACATTCATCCCCACGAGACTCAGCCTCTTGGTGCAGACCTATGGTCTCCCTAGCTCTCCCTGCTTGTTTCTTTCAGCCCTTTCTTCTAGTCCATCTCCATCCCATTGTGACTCCCTGCCACCTGTAGGATAGATCTCCACCAAGGACCCCATAGCCACCACACTTGGCTAGGACACTGAGTGAGCAACAGCAACCAAAGAACAAAGCCCTCAGCCAACAACGATGACACCAGATAGCCACACAAAGAAACACTGCATAACTCCAGATGCCTAGATCCCAGGGCAAAGCCCAAATACAAACAACCAAGACACTGCCTCCTCCAGAAGCAAGCAGCCCTTTCGGGTTAAGCTCCAAGAAAAGCCATTTAGCTGAAGCACAGGACAAGGACTTCAAAACCGCAGTTATGAATAAGTCCAAAGGCCTCAAAAAGTATATAAATAAGTGCTGTAACAAAGATCATACAAATAACTGAGTGAGATAATGAAAACAACTCAAGATGTGAAAGGAGCCATTAACGAAGAGACAGAACCACTAAAGAACACTGAAAGTCCAATGTAACTGGAAATAACAACTCAAGATGCCAAACAACAACCAACCCCAGAGGTAAGCATCGTCAATAGATTAAAAGGCATGAGAATGAGAATCTGAGGCTGTGAAGGCAGGGTAGAAGAAACTGACAGCTCAGGCAAAGAGAATGTTAAATGTTTTAAAATCTAGGCACAACAAAAACATCCAGGAAATGCATGACACTGTGAAAACTAGAAATAATGAGTATAGGGGACCGAGAAAAAAACCCAGGTCAAAGGAAGAGAAAAAAAGAGGAAAATTTCCCCAATCTAAATTTTAAAAATGCCGATCAGATGCAAGAGGTATTAGTATTCAGTATTAGTACTGGCCTGTACTTGGGGTTCTGACAGGATGCGCCCTCAGCTGCAGCCACTAAGAACACCACCTGTGCCCCTTTAAAAGGGCCCCGCCCACCTCCCATTCTCTCCCTCTTTCTCTCTCTCTGCTTCTCTGCCTGTCTCTCTGTCTCTCCTTCTCCCCTGCCTCTCTCTTCTCTTCTGCTGCTCCTGTCCCCAGAGATCTGTCTCCTTTCTCCCCTCCCCCCTTTCCCATTCACTTTCCCCCAATTAATGAATCCCACCATCCAAGCTCTGTCACATGTCTTTCTCTCGAGGGCCACTTTTTAAAATTACAAGAGGTATACAGAACACAAGTAGGCAAGACCAGAAAAGAAACTCCCCACAACACAAAAATCAAAATTAACTGTGCAAAACAAAGAAAGGGTATTGAAAGCTCCAAGAGAAAAAGATCAAGTCACATATAAAGGCAGGCCCAAGGGTGAGCAGAGTGATTGCCGGGACTGATTTGGCCTTAGTGCTGTCTAGTAGATGTCACATGAGCCTGAAGCAATCACAGAAGGAAACCAAGGTCGTGTGAACCACGAAGCAACCATACCCATACCGAGAGCAGGCAACCAGAGCATGACGCCCGGGTGAGTGAGATGTGCCACCATACACGGCTTGGAAACCTTGGAAGGCTGTTTTCTGTGGAATGTTGCATAGAAATTGTATTCATCACACGATGAATTGTCAGATGAGCCTGTCAAAATTAAATAAATAAAGGCAGGTCCATTAGAATGATGCATGACTTCTCAACAGAGACTCTAAACATCAGAAGATCCTGGATAGATGACCCATAAGTTCAAAGCGATGACAGATACCTGCCCCAACTACTACATCCAGAAAAACTACCAATCTCAATTGCCATAGAAAGAAAAGTATTTCATGGCAAAAACAAATTTAAGCAATTTCTCTTCACAAATCCAGCTCTCCAGAAGGCACTAGAAGTAAACTTCAGTCTGAAGGTTAGCTAAACCCAATAGGACATAAGGAATAAATAGTTCCAGAACTGTTAGTGTAAAGAGAACTGGGGAGTCTATAGCACAATGGCAAAATAATGGGAATGAATAAGCACTGCTCATTAATAATTCAATAATGGTCTTGACTTCTAGCAAAAGCCTAACATATTAGATTATAAAATAAGATCCATCTTTCTGCTCCATCCAGGAAGCTCTTCACCATAAAACACAGACATCACCATAGGGTAAAGTAGGGAAAATGGTATTGTGAGCGAATGAAACTGAGAAGCAAGAAAGTATAGTGTTTTAGTATCTGACAAAACAGATTTCAAACCAAGATCAGAAGAAATAGAAAAGGATACTTCATACTCATTTAAGGAAAAATCCACCAAAAAGTTACCACATTTTAAACATTAATGCTCCAAACACAAGGATACCCAAGTTCATAAAAGGAATACTACCACAGCTAAAATTGCATATTGACACATAATATCCCACTCTCACCAATAGACAGGCCAGGCAGACAAAAACTAAATGAAGAAATACTGGAGTTAAATAATGTCACAAATCCAACAGACTTACCAGATATTGACAGAACATTCCACCCAAAGACTTACTTTCAGCAGCCAATGGAACTTTCTTCAAAATTGACTACACATTTGCACACAAGGAATGTCTCAATGATGGGGGGGGGAAGAGAAAAAGAAAAAGAAAAACCTTGAAACAGCCTGCATCCTATCTGATTATCATGGACTAAAGCTGGATATCAACAACAGAAAGGGCAGAAAAGATAGAAAGTATACAAATTCCTTGAAGCTGAGCAACTCACTACTGAATGAAATCTGGATCAAGGCAGAAATCAAGAAGGAATTAAAACCTTTTTAGATTTGAAATAATATGAAAATGCAAACTATTCAAACCTATGGGACACAATGAAAGCAGTCGTAGGAGGCAAAGTCCATAGCACTAAGGGTACAGACTATGGACTCGGGGAGGGGGGTTGCTTCCTTGTGTTGTTTTATTGATTTTATTGATTTTTTGTTCATTATCTCTCTCTCTCGCCCTCTCTCTCTCTGTGTGTGTGTGTGTGTGAGAGAGAGAGAGAGAGAGAGAGAGAGAGAGAAAGAGAGAGAGAGAATAGAAATTGTGTGGGTAGGGAGGAGGTGAGGAGGATCTGGAAGGAGGTGGGGGAGGAGAAAGTATATTGTGGGAAAAGTTTCACAAAACTTTGAAAAGATATGTATTCTCCCAGAAGAATATATATATGTATTTCTATGACACATTCAGTGCCAGATATATATTAGCAATCATTACCATTTATAGAAAAAAATAAAAGCAGGCAAGTAGGAGGCATGGGGCAGGCACCTCATGTACCACTTAAAATTGCCACAAAAAATTATTTTATTACTATATACTATATAGAATTTTCCTCCAAATCAAAACATTCCCTCTAGAAGGGGAGGGAAACTCTTGATACTTGACAGTAAACAAAACATCAAGTATCTAAGACGGTAGAGACTTTCTCACACACACACACCCAGCACACACACACACACACACACACACACACACACACACACACGTGGCACAAACAGCTTCTGGGGGAAGAGAGCTGAGCAGCTGGGCTGCAGGGAAAGGCTTTCTGGCTGCTGAGCCATCTGCAGAGCTCCAGGGCTGGAGTGGCCATGAGTCATCACCTTTGTGGAGTGGGTTTTTCAGTGATGCAGTAGATGATTTCTGAGTGGTTTTGTCTGCCATGGAGTAACCTCTCACCCACATTTGCACTAGTTCCTGTAATAAAACTCAGGGTTCATTAAGTTTGACTTGGTTTAGTCATTACTTTGATCTCTCGGTCACATGTTCCCTATTTGGGGTGAGTGTATTTGTGTGAGTGTGTGTGTGTTGTTGTTGTTGTTGTTGTTGTTTCTCCCAGGAAATGACAGTCACATAATACCACATTATCTCCCCCTACACAAATAAAAGAAAAATCCATACCATGCATCCATTTCCTTAAACATTTCCAACCATTGCTAACTCTTAGTTCTGTGATCATGTCACTGTGGTCTGTAGAAGAAAACGTCCATGATAGACATACTTTAAACATACTTTAAGCCTCTCCGCTCTTCCCCAGAATTTATTCATACGTTAATAATTGTACTCGCATCACTTCTTAATTCTCAACCTCTCCAGCTACACTCCTCTCTTCATTTCTTCTCACCTCTTCATTTGTGTATTCCTCTCTGCAAAACACCAATGCATAAGCTTATATAAACTAAGTAAAACATTGATCCTATTTCATTTGGTAATGCAATTTAGTGTAAAGATTCTGAAAAGCATTACAAAAATGTAAAGACTGCAATGATTTTTCTCTAGAACTAGGGTATATCTATTCATGTCTGAAAGAGCCTAATGAATAGCAAGTCAGCATACCAACCACAACAGATTTTTGTCAATTATCCTCTGCAGGATCTATTACTCTACCACTTTAAGCCAAGGCAAACAAAAGCTCTAATGATAGGAAAGTGTTTTTAAGAAGGTGGTCTGGCCCTTTAAGACTGTTAGAAACTCCAGTGAGGAAAATACTAGACAACTTTCCTTGTTCCCAGAACTCCCTGACCCTAAAGTAGTAGATATGCATGTCTTTCTCGGTTCGGTTTCTACACATCAGGGACTCTGGCAAGTCTGGGAATATGTCTGTATGAGCCACATAGTTTGATGGCATTGTTAGCAAATAGATTATAGGCAAGTTCATGTACAATCACTCATCATTTCTCCATTAATGTAAAGGGAGCCCTTTTGCTGAAATGGAACATATAGAAGGAAAGCTTCCCAAGACAGCCATGTGGAAACAAGAAAGTTGCTAGAGGGTGGGAGGAGTAATGTTTAAAGAAGAATTGTGAGCTGCCCAAGTTAAACAAACTGAAGATGTAAGACACAAAGTATACCAGGGAGAACTGAAATAAGAATAAAATGAATAGCAACCGAAAAACTGGCATGTTTCAGTGGTTTAGGTCAGTTTGGTATTCCCAAGGTGTCTTATCAGACATAAAACTGGCTCGGGGATGCACAGTTTCATAGCTAGATGAGGAAGGATTCACCCAGGTGAGGGTGGGTGAGTCATGGGAATGTTACTGGGAGTCTGAGCTTCCTCCCCTTTGAAAGTGTCCCTGGGTGAGCATCGGCATACACAAAACTTGATCTAGCCTAGGTTTTTCTCAAACCTCAGTGAAAATATGAAACACCTGGACATCTTGTAAAACAGGTTCTGATTCAAGAGATCTGGGGTTCTGTACTTTCAGCACATGAGTACTTGGGATGGGAGAGAAAAATCATTTGATTAAGGGGAAGAGGGAGGTTGATGCTGGAATAGATATGTAGAGGCCAAACTAGAACCCTTCATGTTTCTTTCCTGGTTTTCACTTTTAGTGTGGTAATAGCAATTTACTTAACATCTTTCTAATTAGGATTGCCATCATCATATAACCTAAAGTCTGCAGTGTGTCTTTGGCAAGATCCCCATAAAACTAAAATAATCTTAACCCAAAGGGAAAAAGAACGTTGTTATAAACCTAGTCAATAATGTTCTTACTTTGAAAGATATATAATAGTTCTTTCTCCCATACAAAAATTTCCAAGTGTCTAGTCTTTAGCAACAACACCAACAACAAACACAGGTTCTTTGTTTATACATTTATGGTTTTATGTGGAAACAAAGAAGAAAATCCCTATACTTAACTTCCCTGATTTAGAATTTTCCAGTGTCCATGCCAAGCCACTGGGCAGGGCTCCAAGATCTCCCTGACTGAGGCCTCTCTTTAGACTCTTAGTGAACTAGCAATATGCTCAGCATTTTTCCTTTGGATGATGTACTCTGTCTAAGTAGCCGCATTAAGATTTAACTGCTACCATTATTTTTTTTAAATGTTTACATGTCTTTAAGGATTTCTTTCCATTTGTTCCTTGATGTTTAAAGAAGTTCTACTTTTCTTATTAATTTCTATCACTAACATTCAAGGTTGAAGAAATAGTGTGCTTAGATACAGTAGATAATTTAATACTTCAAACCTCATGGAAGGCTCTCTAGAATGACTAGGTAGGTGTTTGTTATGTGCCTAGGATTTTATTAGCTAAGTTCATAGGAATTTGCACAAGGTTTATATCAAAAAATATCTCTCAAACTGACATGCTGGTTACTGTGTATGGTGCAGTGATTTGGAGATTGGAAATTGGTATTTGAGGCCTTTGAAGTTGGAACTTGATGGGAGATGTCAGTCTGTAAATATGTTTCTCATGTTGGTTAATGAATAAAGCACTGTTGGCCAATAGGAAAGCAAGATAGGCGGGACTAGGAGACAAGGAGGATTCGAGGAAGTAGTAGGGAGGGGTCAGCATGTTGAGACAGGAGAGAACAGAGATCCAGGCCCACTCTCTGGTAAGATGAGACCACATAGAAATACTTAGATTAATAGAAATGGGTTAATACTTAAGTCAGAGCTAGCCAATAAGAAACAAGTAAACTGGCCAACAGCCTTATATCAAATACAGCGTGTCTGTGTGTTATTTGGGGCTGGTGCCACAGTGGGTCCAGGCCAGCAGGAAAAACCTTACTCATAACAGGAGCTGCTCATTTTGGAAAAGGAACAAAACCTTCAACGCTTAATGTGCCTTGGGGAGTAATCAAAGTGGATGTGTTTGCATGTAATAAAAGCTTACTAAAGGTGACTTGCTTTTCTTGGATTAGAGTTAAACCACGGCATGCTTTGACCCTGTGAACACAATGACGTGTGTTTGGTTCAAAGTAAGCACAGAAAAAGCCTGTGTTATCTGCTCCTCTTTGTAAGAACATTACTGTGTTGGCTATGCAAGGCTATGTGGTTGAGACATTTCACAATATAACGTTGTGAGTTGTACAATAAATCCGTCCCACACTTCTAGATCCAAATGGGTGGGTGATGGAATTGCTCCCTTTTTTCCTTCTCCACCCTTCCCCCAGCAGAGGTCCATTGTCAGCTGCTGAAGGTCATGTACTGAAATGTTGTTGCCTAGTTAGTGTCAGAGGAGAGTAGAGTTTTCCCAGTGACAAGAACACTTATCTGGTGGTCTATCAAATGCATTTGTGTATATCTACCTTAAAAGATTAAATCATTTAATGACACAGTTGAAGGAAATGCACTCTGGTCATGGTTATAAAGTGCTAGCCTTTTTCCTTGAATTTGTTTTCATAGTTCTTGAAGCTTATTTCCTTTGTTTCACTGACTCAAATACTTAGTGAGCTTCTGCAATGTATTAGAAACTGGGCTAATGTTAGGAGCAAAAAAGTTAAATTAAATGACCTATACAAAGAGTATCATCACAATCCAAAGTGTAACTGATTAAATACTATGAATACAAAGGGTTGTTTCGATCTAAATAAGGCATAAATCTGTTTAGGAGCAATATCCTCCTCTGTGGCTTCCATTTATCCCTTTTTAACTTCCTTTTTTATTATTCATTTAATGTATGGTTATCAAATATCACCTACTAGACACAACTCACAGTACTTTTTGTTCATTGTGTAATCATAAAAAGATGGTATCTGTATTATATATAGAACTTATAGACCAGTGGAAGAGATGGGGTTAGACTTTTTTTCAGAAACAATGCCCATCTTTATAAGAGCTATGATACAAAATTGTCAATTACTATAAGAAAGCTATAGATCTCTATGTTAAACAAAAGTCTTCAGATTTGGACATGATTCAACTTCTATCATTTCCAGAACTTGGAATAGAGCACAAAAAAAAGAGACTCAAATAAATATTCATTGAGTTATTGAACTCTGAACATGAGTATAAGACCAAGAAATGTAAATATCACACCAATAAATTTGAAAATTTAGAACAAATACATTTGTGAACAAATGTACTCTACCAAAAGCAAACCATGAAACCACAGAAAATCTGGACAGGGCAATAATGAGGAATAGAATTAAACTGATAAGAACAAATCTTCCAGCAAGAAGGTCCTAGGTACAGATGGCTTCACTACTGAAATCTAGGACACACTTTAAAAATCTACACCAGATTAAAAGTATTCTCCAGCAATACTGTATAAGATGCCATGAATTCAATGACCAGCAAGAGAAAAAGGAAAAAAAAAAAAAAAGCCCGAAGAACAAACCAATTCATGTCAGAATATATAAAAAGAAAAAGGAAGTTAAAGGAAGTTAACATTTCCAAATTCATTATGGAGCCAGTATTAATCAAATACCAAAACAGTCAAGAATATAACAAAACAAGGAAACCACAAGCCTGGGTTTATAGCTTAGTGGTAGAGCCCTTTCCTAGCACTGGCAAGACCCTGGGGTCACAGAAAAAGAAGAGACTAAGACCAATCCATGACACACATTGATGCAAAAATCTTAGAGTACTGGCAACCAACCTCAGGAAGTTGTACACCAAAGAAATTGCACAAAATGTCTAATAGAATTTACCTCAAAGGCATAACATACACCAAAATATAACTATATCAGATTAACAAAAATGAAAGACAAAATCCACTTTATCATCTCAAGAGATACAAAACAAAACAAAATTCAATAAAATTCAATACCCATTCATAATTAAAGTCAAGGAGTTAGGTATACAAGAATGAACAATATAGGACAAACTCCATAATTACAATGAATAGTGACTAGGGAAGAGCTGAAATAGTTTTCCCAAAGGGACAGAAACAAGAAAATAGTGACCACATTCATCACTCTTACTTAACATGGCATGAGAAGTCATAGCCAGAGCCGTAGGAAGAGAAAAATTAATAAAAAGCATCTAAATGGAAAAGGAAGGAAAATCATAGAACTATGTTATGTTTTGTACATTGAAAGCATTAAATTCTCTGTAGAAATCTGACAGAAATGATGAATAAACTCTGTATTCACTAATATTGCAAGATATAAAATCAAAATACTTTAGTGCATGTTATACCTTTTTACACCGGTGGTGAGCTTACTGAAAAGAGAGTCAAGAAAGCAATATAATTCAAAAGAGCTACAAAATAAATAAATGAGTCTGTGTCTCAGAATAGATTTCAGCAAAGTAGTAAGGGATCTGTACAATAAGAATTATAAATCACTGATGAAAATGTTGGAGAAAAACAATTGGAACTGTACAAGATTTATGGATTGAAATAATCGATGTTATTTAAATTTTCACATGGCCTAACAGATTTATAGGCACTTTGCCAATTGACAAATTATCATGTGTTTATTATAAACTGACAATGGACTTCTCCTTAGAAATAGGAAAACAATAAGAAAATTCACATGGAAACACAAAATACTCCAAGTAGCCAAAACAGTCTTAATCAAAAAGAACAAACCAAGAAACATACTACCTTATCTCAAAACGCATTTTAAGGAAGAAGGGGAAAGGAGCATGCATTGGCATAACACAATGAAACAGAATACAGAACCCAGAAATAAATGCATCCATTAGCAGCCAACTCATCATTGATAACCATAAAGTATAAGAATAAATGAAACAAACACATACAAGCAGCCATTTCAATAAATGAGCCTAGGAAAACTAGAGAGGAGAGCTATATGTATGATACCTCTGCCTCTCACTATAAAAATCAAGTACTAGTGGATCAAAGACACAAAAGTACTAGAAAAAAAAACATTATAATGAAATAACAAGAAATAAAAACAGAGAGGAAAGCTTTCATGGTATCATTATAGGCAATGACATCTTTAGACAAGATTCCTAAATCATTGGCAACAAAAGCAAAACTAGACATAAAGAACTGTATTAAATCAAGAAACATCTGTAAAACAAAGAAAATGGCCAACAGAATGGAGAGAATGCCTACAGAATGGAAGAAAATATTGCAAGCTACCTGGTAGAGGGTTAACTACAGAATGTACCAGCAACAACAACATGAATAAATCAACAGTGAACACTGAATAATCCATTTTAAAATGAGCATATTGGATTCTTTAAAAGCCATTTCTAAAATAAATTAAGGAAATAATTTGAATAGATAGTTCTCAAAAGAAGATATTTGAGCAACAAGGTCAATAAGTGTGAAAAATGTTTAGCACCAGTATGCATCAGAAAATGGAAATACCCCATACAACATCATCTCACAGCAGTTAAATGGTTGACTCAAGAAACAAACAAAAAAGTAGCGGATTTGCCAAAAGGATGTAGTGGGGTATACATTGTGTCAAAAATGTGTACTGGGTATACATTGTGTCAAAAAAAAGATGTAGCAAGGTATACATTGTGTCAAAAAGATGTGCTGGGTATACATTGTGTCAAAAAAAGATGTAGCAAGGTATACATTGTGTCTAAAAGATGTGCTGGGTATACATTGTGTCAAAAAGATGTAGCAAGGTATACAGTGTATCAAAAGGATATGCTGGGCTATATATACAATGTGTCAAAAAAGGAAGAGGTGGGATGTACATTGAAAGTGCCACTATAGACAGCAGTATAGCAGTTCCACAGAAGTCTAAATTTAGAACTAGCTATCTACTCTCCTTGCTTATAGGTATACAATGATGAAATCAAAGTGATCCACACATTCCAAGCTTATCCCAGCACTATTCACACTGGTCATGATTTAGAACCACCACGGTATTCAAGGATTAAGAAACCACATGTGTACAAAAGTGAACTATTCTTCCGTCACACAAAACAATAATGAGATGATCATCAGTATGATCAGAAAACTTGATGCTAAATAAAAGAAAAATAAGTTGTTCACTGAAAGGCAAATATGTCATCTCTTTGTTCATACACAGAAGCTTAAAAGTAGATTTGTAGAAGCAGCAAAAGAGTGCTCACCAGAGAAAATTAGAATAGGGGAATGGAACAATTGAATAGTGGGTACCATCTGAAGCTATGGAGAAAGGGGAAGAATAAAAATTAATGCACAGTGGAGGGTTGACTGCAACGCACAGCAATTTACCATTGAATATTTTCTGAGATGGAGGAAGGAATTCAGAGGTTCTTGCCACAAAGCAGAGCTGAATGGGTAGTGAGGTTCTGGTGTTGACTCTGGTGTGACCGTGTGTGTGTGTGTGTGTGTGTGTGTGTGTGTGTGTGCGTGCGCGCACGCATGTGTGTGTGTGTGTGTGTGTGTGTTGGGTTGTCACATTATGCCTCATTCAGATGTTTGAGATTGTGTAAGTGAAAACATTTTTTTTTTAAATAAAGAGATTCATCTAACTTTCTAGGTATGATGTCTTATTCTTTACACTATTTCCAGTTTTCCCCTTTCAAGGCCGAATTTGTTTTGGTTTTTGAACAGGAGTGTGGCAATGAGATTTGTTTTAAACAGTGAAGTGTAATTAGAATAGATGGCCATCAGTTCCAGATAAAAACCTTCCAGAGGAAGGCTTAATTTATAGCTTAATTTTAAAGTAGTTGAACCTAACACTGCTGATGACTACATAAGATACTACATAAGATGGTAAGCAGGCGAACAAATATTTTAGGATTTTAAATAAACAGATAATTTTGATAAGGCTAATGTTTCCTAAATCTCTGCAAAAACAAAAAAACAAAAAAAGGCATAGGGCATCCCTGAAAAAGGAAATACCCCTATGGCATTGGGCCAAAAAATTGAATCTATTTGTCATAAGGAAGTTAATTAAGAATGAAAGAAGGATTTTGTATAACCAATTAACAGATACTGAAAAAAAAAAGTTGCCTCAAGATGGCATGCTAATGTATCTCCAATGTATTCTGATTTTAATTACCAGATATTTTTGTGGAATTTTGGTAAGAATGAGAAAGGATCATATTCAAGAATTATTATAATTAGGTTATCAGCCACTTGATGGTATCTACATTCTCTATCATAGTCTCTCTTCATTAAGCAACTTTTGTTTTCTGAATTAGATTTCTGAATAAATCTACTAGTTCTGTCCAGTTATGTTTGTTATTAGCAATTAATATTTTAAAATTGTATTTAATCATCATCTTATGAACTTTATTATCTAGAATATAATTTATAATGGTAATCTCTTGGCAAACTAATTTTCACAGAGATTCTAAATGTGCATGACTGAGGGTCAGGCCCTGCATCAAGACTGATTTTACTACAGTGTTAATACTGTAAGACACTGGGTCTTAAGTAGCTACCAGCTTTGTGTGGCACAGCATTTTGTGGGGAAACACAGTGTACAAGACCATGTAACTGTCTCTACTAATGTAGTCAAAGTGTGGGAACAATATAGTTATGGGAAAACAGTTATGATAAACATGGTATATGCAGTGATTTGAAAGAAAATGCCCTTCAAAGAGTGTGACACTATACTTATATGCCCCTGTTGGAGGAAATATGTCACTGTGAGGTTGGGCTTTGAGGTCTCTTTTGCTCAAGCTTTGCTCAGTATGACCCTCAGATCACTTCCTGTTGCCTACAAGATGTAGGACTCTCAACTACTTCTCTAGCACCATGTCTTCCTGCGTGCCACCATGTCCCATAATGATGATAATGGACTGAACTTCTAAACTGTAAGCCCTCCCTCCCAATTAAATGTTTTCCTTTATAAGAGTTGCCATGATCAGTGAGTCTCTTTATAGCAATAGAAACCCTAACTAAGAAACATAGAAGTTACTAAATATTAAAAATGGCAACTATATCAACCCCAATAACATCATGAGAAAGGAATTTTTTGAGTAGTATTTCTAGCCAGGCATGATAGTGAATGCCTGCAATCACAACACTGAAAAGGTTAACACAGATGAATCAGTAGTTCAAGGTCATCCTTGAGGACATAGTAAGTTCAGACTAATATAGTCTTCCTGAGAACCTGCCTCAAAGCAAAACAAAAATGTTCTTGATCTGTGCTACTTTAACACTCAGCATTATAAAAAGGCATATCATTAACATGTTTCATGTTTTATGAGAAAGGTATTATTTCTGTCTTATATGAATTGCAAACTTAACCAGATACTTAAGAGTAATTTTATTATACTCAAAATTCTTTTTTTTTTCAATCAAGTCTACCTCTAATTTTATGCTTACAAATTCAAATATGCACCAAGAATTTACATCACAGCAATTGTATGTACAATAAAGCTAAGTAGAGGAACATCTGTTCTCTTCAGCAAAGTGTTCCCATGCCCATTCTTAAGTAATGACAAATGTCCTGAGTCTGCTGGACACATTTCAAACAGGAAAATCACAGTCAATGATTTACAAATTGTAACTGGAAATAGGAAGATGTATTGAACTTAACAGGAAACAAAATACATCAATGCATGACAACAATAAAAAAGTTAATTTAGCAGAAATCATTGTTGAAAACATCAAATCACAAAATCGCTAAATGTATAAAAGATGAAAGGGGAAGCACAGATAACTGATCGCCACTTAAAAATTGTTCCAAGAATACTACAGTTCATGGCTTATTTTCTTTCTTCATAATACTATGTAGGAAATAATTTTTCAATGCATGCAGTAATATTTATATTGCACTTTTCCATTTAAATGTGGTCATAAATATTAATCAATTCCCAGCACAACACTATGACATAACTAAGAATTATCCAGAGTTGACAGACTGAGAGCTTAAAATTACATTTGGCTAAGATGTCAAGGAAAAGAGGAAATTCCCAAGAAGCTAATGGCAGAGTTCAAAGTCTAGGCTCCTGCCTGCCATGGGATGAAGGCAGTAGCTGTCTGAGAGTTTTCTCGTCTCTGTCCTCCACGCCAACACACAAGGAGCCAAGAGCAGAGCACTTGCTGGACATTAGACATGCCTGGTTAGCAGGGCTACACTGCAAAGAATTTGTACAAGCTAGGCATCTGGCTTCTCCTTAGGAAGGATCAGCAACTTTTCAGACCAGCGATTGAGAGACCTGATGTACAAGGTCTTCTCTGTATTCACCTAAGGCAAATCAATGCAGAGTTAAAGAAATAATATTGTTGCAGTCTGAAAAAGCAAACTCCAGACGAAACAAGGGGCTTTTGGCGTTAAAACTAAGTCCCAGGCAGATTCAAATGTGCCTACCTCTGCAAAATGAGAAATGCCTTTATGTAACTGGTGAAATTAAGTCAGCCCACTTGTGTTTCCTCAAGTATTCAGATACACAGTAATCAAAATTAAATTGAGCTAAACACTTGAAGTATTTGTTTTTTAATATACTTTAGTGGATCTCATAATATAAAAACTTCCTGTCTGTTATGAAAACTTCCATGAGGTTGGGCTCAGTCATTCGTCCCTTCATATCCATGAGTTCCAAGTTTGCCTGATGCTATTCTTCCAGTCTGCTGACATCTTTTCTCCTTCTAAGCAAGCGCCTCTTTAACACCAGTAGCCTCTTGTTTTTCCACTGTGAGGCCAGAAGCCAACTCTGTGTTGGGTCCTCTGGATATTACCTTTTCTGGATGTTACCTTTTCCATATCTACTTCCTATCAGACCTTTTCTAATACATAAAATGCAGATGTATGTACAAACATATATGCATTTTTTATTTGAACATGCAAGTATTTCTTTGTCTATGCCCAGCTTCTTAGGTGGGTTCTGGGAATCCAGCATCAGAGCCCCAAGCGTTCCCTGCAAGCAGTTAAATAACTAAATCTCCCCAGATTTTAAATCAACTCTCAAACACTTTTCTCTGCCTACTGTGGTGCTGTGATCTGGCTGCACAAATGTCCCACAGAAAAGGCAGTGTTTGTACGACTGTTGTCCTATTAGTTTTCTCTAAATTAAAATAATAATAATAATAGTAGTAGTAGTAATAATAATAATCAAGGACCATTGAATGACTTTTATTCTTCTGGCAGTTTTAACCTCAATTTCTCATTAAAAAAAAAAGACACTGAGAAGATCAAGAAAAGAATGGTGATGATAATGTGAATTAATTTTAATGCTTGATCCACACTTTGAAAAAATCGAATCTCCCAGTTAATATACATTATCACTTGATAATTCTAAATTACACACACACACACGCACACACACACACACACACACGCACGCACGCACACACACACACACACATATTCTAACACAAGGAATAAAAACAAAAATTTAGGTGATTTCCACATTTAAATTAATAAGGTAATACATACAAAAGGAGAGGCAAATTATGCATTCCATTTTATGTGTTCTCACGTGAAGAACTGTGACTCACCTTATCATAAAGCACAGCCTTGATTAATTTCCCCCAGAACCCCAGGTAAGGGATTTCCCCAAGCTGCCTAAAGCAGGAAGGTTTTCAGTCTCTATGCTACCTGTTGGTGCAAGTGTTTCCTTTAAGTGTGATGTTTTGTTCCTTACTCTTTTGGCCTTTTGTTCTTTTTGAGGGGCTCTCCACCTAGCTCCCAAATATATCACACATAGAGGCTTATTAGTTATGAATGCCAGGCCTTAGTTTGCTTGTTCTAGTCCTTCCGCCTTTTCCCTCTGGGCTTTTATCTTTCTTACTTCTGCACATTTTACTTTCCTTCTCACTCCATGGCCGCTGGGTGGCTGGGTGGCTGGCCTGTGATGGTCTCGTCTCCTTGTTTCTCTTTCTGTTTATTCTCTCTGCCTGCCAGCCCCATCCACACTTGCTCCTGCCTCACTATTGGCTGTTCAGCTCTAAATTTATTGGACCATCAACTGGCACGGTAACAAAGCTTTGCAGAGTTAAACAAATGCAGCATAAACAAAAGTCACATGCCTTAGAATAATATTCCCAACAGTTTCCCCTGGGGAACTCTTTTGCCTATAAAAGTATTCCCTTCAATTTCAGAACCCCTTGGGTATCAGGGTTGCCTTTTCCTTTATGGAGACTACCCCTTATTCATCATACAGGAAACATGGCAGTTCAGCCCTGTAGCTTGCCTCCCAAGTCATTCATCTTAAACTGATGTGGGATGATTTTTCTCTGAATTATGATCTCTCATTCTAGTAAGCACCTCTTTGATTTATTTATATATAATTACCCTTTTACCTCTTTCTTGATCCATATATATATATATATACATATATATATACATACATACACATACATACATATATATACATATATATATGTGTGTGTGTGTGTATAAGCTCAGTCTCATTTATACAACAGTAAAGGGTACCCAGAGAAAGTATAGAACCCCAGATGCCTTGTGACTTATGCTCAGAATTGGTAAAACATTGTTTTTTGCACCATACTGTCAACTAAAGCAAATCACAGGGCCAGGTCAATATTCTTTTAAAAAATGGAGAACCAAGGTATCTCTTACTGAGAAGGGTTGCAGAGCTATAGTGTACATGGAAACAGGAAGAAAAAATAGTGGCTAGTTTTAAAAATCTACCACTATCAGAACTGCGATTTTCTATAAAGAAGTGAGAAAAAATATAAAATTTAAGGACGGGTCATCGAAGTGATTATGATTGCCATGAATATTCGAAAAGAAGTGAGAACATAATAGCAGCGAAAAATGATTTTTAAAGGTAAGACTTAATTAATATTACAGACACCACTGGCTTCGAAGAATTGTTGAGTACCTGAAAGAGTGGGAAAATAAAACAGTATTAAGATACATTGCTTTTGACACTATGGAGGGAGTGAAAACAGGAATATTGATGTTTAGATTGCTTATCCAATGGGTAACTAAGGTAGTGTGGACTGCAGGGTCATCTTAGAGGAAGACTTAAAGGGACTGAGAAGTAAAAGATATTCGAATCATTAAAAATTCAGAGCTATGTAGGGTGGGTAGTTTTAAATGTCAACTTGACACAATTTAGAATCAGTGTATGCTGGTGTAGAAAGATCCATCATGGGAAAGCCCATTCCCTAGGCAGGAGATGATTTACAAGATGGGAAAGGCTAGACCACAGCTAGAAGCAAGTGGCAAACGGGTGCATTTCCTCTCTCCCCGTTCTTGAGTGATTAGTCTGTGCCCTGACTTCCACTGGATGATGGATCAGAGCCTGGAATTGTAGGCCAAATTTACTTTACTAAATCACTTTTGGTTGAGGTGTTTTGTCACAGCAACAGAAATGAAACTAGAAAAGATGAGAAAAATTATAATGAGAAGCTAAACTCTTCAATGAACAGGAAACAGGAAAACCGAAAGGAGATTGGGGTAAGTTGATGTATACACAACGCATGTGCACAAGCGCATACACACACACACACACACACACACACACACACCAAAAGAAAAAGAAGTATTTGCATGATCCAATTTTTAAAATATGCATATATATGCTTGAACCTATATCTGCATTTTATGTATTGGAAAAGGCCTATAGAACATTCACTCAATTGCCAGTAACAGTACTAAACACAAGAATGATAAATCTGTAAGATAGTGAGAGTATTTGCACACTCATTTTCTTTGCCCTTTTGTGTCTTATTGAGTGCTTACATGTGCATAGGTAATTTAAAAAAGAAAGCTCAAAAAAGTGTAAAAGCTTTTAAGAGTGTCAGACATTTCGACAGATTAGGACCCAATACATCTGTGTGCCCTGTATATTTCCACAGTGTAGTAATTAAGTCATTATCTGATGCTCTTTGTTAAATTAATCATTGCATAAATTAATAATTGCATTAATCATTGCATTTATGCTTATGAGTGCTTTGCCTGCATGGATGTCTCTACACCAGGTATGTACAGTGCCCAGGCAGCCAGGAGAGATACTTGAATCCCCTGGACAGGAGTTATGGATGGTTGTGAGTCCTTGTGTTGGTGCTGGGAACAGAATCGAGGGTCTTTGGGAGAGCAGCCAGTGCTCTTAACTGCTGAGCCATCACTCCAGGCCCTTCTAGTGTTCGGAACATGACTCCTTCTATAGGGAAGGAGCTAAATGATCTTTATTTTTACTCCACTCATTGACAAGCACCACCTCCATGCAATTCAGTGTGTTTGGGGGAATGTGTGTGTCACAGAGACAAGCAGGGAAGGAAAACAGAACACAGGGATTCTGTAGCTCTTAAATGTTTACTTAGAGTAATCTCCTATTTAGTGGGGAAGGGGAGAAAATGGACATATTTGGATTTATATTGCCTGTCCAATTTTCTAGAACATGACTAGAAAATCTGCATGTATCAGTACCTGCTATAAACAGTTTTTATGCAATCATTCTCTTTACAGAAGTTTCCAAAGGGCTATGGAGACAGTTTAAGGGGACACTGCCAATCCCACAGGGGCTAAATACATTCAGAGAAACCAAGGGAACCCTATGAGACACAATAAAATATATAAGCCAAGTTCATCAAATACACTTTTTAAAGGAAGTGAATTAGTATGTTTCAACTATGCTGGCACAACCCATCTTAATCTTACCTGCATTGTAGGTCTTGATGTGGGCAATATAATCTACTAACAGTTAAACGAAAAGTTAGTAGCTGATGCACTTATGATAGTACTTAACAGAATGAAAAATTAGTGGTCGTCAAAACACTGCCTGCTTTGTGGCTGTATGCAATTAACATCCTTGTTGCCTGTGACATGTAAACCCCGATTCATTGCTAGCAACACAGCTTGTGGAGCTTTGGTAAAATATGGCACCTCTTCCCCTAAGTAATGGCTTTCTGCAGCCATTCTAACCCACAATGGAAGAGACAGAAATGAACAAACAGGCACGATTTCATCCAATGGGCATTGTGAGCCAAGCTCTACGGCTAATCACTGAAGTACAAAGATGAGCAAGGCAAAAGTACCTATTCCAAAATAACTTACAGATGGTAGACAACGCTGTCATAAAAGCAGATGCTAATGCAACCTAGACATAGAGATATCTGCAGGTTCCCATGGCTAGACTTGCCTTCATTTCTGAGAGTAACATGAGGGATGGGAATAAAGGAATAAAAAAGGGATCTGTTGGAATGAGCACCTAACATTAAGCATAGAAGATTGACTGGCCTAGTTGTTTCTTTTAGTTTATTCACGCGAGTGTGCGCATGTGTACATGTGCGCATGCGTGATCATGAATGTGGAAGGTGAGGTTAGTGTCCAGTGTCTTACTGCCGTTTTTCCTTCATCACCGTGGCTGTGCTTTAACTTCCTGCAGACGTGTAGTTCCCCTAGACACTGGCTCTGTCGCTGCCACTGAAGCGAGTTCTAACTAAATGTCTACAGTTCTGATAAAACTCAAGATGCAAAGGCTAAGGTGAAAACCTGTAAGCTGAGAGAGTCAGAATAGCAACTGCTTAACTTTCTCTCTCTGCTGGGGCCTGGAAGCCACTCCCTTCTACACCATCCAAATAGAAGAAGAAGAAGCTCCTCCCTGCCACTTCCTGTCAACCAGTTGCTAAGGCTGCCTCTCTGAGCCCAGGTTAATTTTATTTAATTAATGCAACTGCAACACATCTTTATACAATTAACAAACGCAACACAAACAAATGTAACAAATCTTTGCCTAGTTAAACAAATATTCCACAGCATCTTCCTCTTTTCATCTTTTACAGAACTTGGAGTTCACTGACTAACTAGACTAGCTAGCTGGTAAGCATCCGGGCCCGTCTGTCTTTGTCTCCTAGTATTTGGGTTGCAGACCATGCTTGGCTTTTTATGTGTGGGGTGGGATCTGAATGTAGGTCCTCATGCTTGACTGGCCAGCATTTCATCCACTGAGCCAGCTTCACAGCCTGTTTTTATGTGCAGTATTTTGTTGGGTTTATCAAAACATGCATCATTTTCTCTTTGAACTACAGGCTCTCCTGGGGAAGCGGCCATATTGTCTGCTGTTACATTCTGCTAGCTCTTGCATGCCTAGCAAATAATAGAGATGCAATAAACATTTGCTCATTTGAATTAAGAAGTTAGAACTGAAGAATTTACTAGCAATTAAAAAGGAAAGAAAAATAAACAATGGGTTCAATAGAGTGTTTCAAACAATGTGTGCTGTCAATACTCAGCTATATTTATAATACGATACTTATCAGCCCTTTCCTGGGATCTAAACAGGATAACCAGAACTTCATGAGCCTTGGTTGCCCCACCAAGCTGGGCCAGGTTTTCTATTCACCCCACCAAATTAAATAAGCACTACCAGTTTCTATGTACCCACAACACAAATGCATTTGGAAAGCAGCCGCCTAAAAACACTTATGGTACCTCCCATTAAGTTGTATTAGTCTTTATTTGGAAAGAGAACACAGCACAGATCACAGATGGACAGAAAGAGAAGATGGGATGAAAAGTGGGTTGCAAACAGACTGACCAACAGATGGATGCACCAATCCCAGATACATTCTTAGTGAAATAAATTGTTGCAAAGTATGTGGAAATGACTACGGTTTACAAGAATGGTCGGTATACCAGATGGCACTGGTATTCCACCCTGAACCTTTCACACCAGTTCTGATTTCAGACACAGCCCAGACACAGAGTTATTTGCATGCAAGTCAGATGCACAGCACACTGGCAATAGCCCACCTCAATAGATCTCTGAGAGGTTCTTATTCTTGATATCCAGGGGCTAACTCTAAGACCATAGAACCCGAGGTCATATACAGCCTGAAAAGCTGGCGGATAGGTAACTGTCAGTCAAGACAGAAAAGGAGCTAGTAGATAAATACTCAGCTGTTCCTCATTCCAGTGATGAGGCCCTTCTGCATTTCATGGGGCATCCTAGCAATATTGAACCACTGCTTGGCTACATAATCTTGATGTTAAGCTTATATTGTATTCACTGCCACTTTTCTCTCTTCCCTGATTTATTGCTGATTTCTGGGATGGTTTCCAAATATGCCACTCGTAGCCTTGTTTTGTTTTGTTTTTTTGTTTGTTTGTTTTTTTTTAACATTTGGTAAGAAGAGAAGCTCACCAAAGAAAATGACTCAAATCCCAGAGAAACTTATCAGTATGAGTTTTATGCAAATCTTCATAAAACAGACTTAAGAAGTGAGCACCTTGGTTCACAATGATGGGGAGGAAAGACTTAAAGTCTGATAAATCTTGCAGAAAAGAACATTGTACATAAGACCCTCCTCTTCCCATAACTAATACCCTCTAGCAGTTTGGGGGGGAGTTGGAAATAAACATTACAAACCATCCATCATACAGCATTTCTGTGTTGTTTCAGGAGACCATGCACACTAATTGTGTTGTAGCATTTTAGACCCATGTTTAGTCACGTCTTCAAGACAGTAGCTCTGAGAGGAACTCGGTTCTCAGCTCTGCTTAACATGATAGGCGGGATCCATGTGCTCAGAGGAGGCAAAACCAGGGGTAATGCTTGAAAATTTTGGTAAAGATTTATAAATGAATGACTGATCTTTTAGTGTGACCCACTCTCCTATGGTGCCTTCAGTCACTTAAATTATGAGACTGACCCATCCTGCTCAACCAGTTTGGAGTCAAGAAGCTACAGCTTCAAGAATGAGTCACAAGAAATGAAATCATAACAGATTTTAAAAATATGTTCATTTTTGGTTACTCTATAAGACTCTAAACCTCAACTCACTTAAATGTTCAAAATCTTTAAATCAAGATGTAACTGGAAGAAGAGGAACATAGAGCCATGATCTAAAAAGCATCTCAGTCTCTCTAATTTTATTTGCTACTGTTATCACCAAAAGACCCATCACAGCCAAAAACCATCTCACAAATCTCCCATAACCTTTTAGAGATGCCAATCCCACATAAGAAGGCCAGGTATGTTTCTGTTATGTTTTTGTTTGTCATTTACTCCATATAATATCAAAGAATTCAGTGAGCTCTTGGTACCATTCCGAAAACAGCAACAGTGTCTTCTCAGCCTAGTCCTCAAAGGGAGATTTCCTGTAACAGAAGAGTGATGATTTTAGGCTTTGTGTTTCAGAATGAACTGAACTCTTAGAGTAGAAGAACAGTCTTGAAAACTGTGTTGTTTAGCCAGCCTTAAAAACCACAGATGAGGCAACTTAAAAACAAAACACATTTCATTGGGGTGGGGGGGGCATTTCGTGACAGGGTTTCTCTGTGTAGCAGCTCTAGCAGTCCTGGAACTAGCTCTGTAGACCAGGCTGGCCTCGAACTCACAATCTGCCTGCCTCTGCCTCCCAAGTGCTCAGAGGCATCACCACCTAACCAACAAAACACATTTCTAAGGGTTCTGGATACTGGGAGTCAAAATGTCTTTGGGTTCTGTTTCTTCTGAGGACAACTTAGCTGACAGCTGTCACTTTCCTTCTGTCCCCTTATGTATCCTTGTCTTCTTTCCTACAGTGTCTTCAGGAGATCATTTTCTGTGCATGCAAGTGTCTCTTTACATGTCTAAATTTCGTCTTATGACGATGACAACCAGAAGGGGTTTGAAGCCACTCTCGGCCCCGTTTTAGCCTAACAACCTCCTCAAAAGTGTTATCTTCAACTACAGTCACATTATGAACTCATGAAGGTTAAGGTCCCATCATATAAAACAATTCAGTTCACAATAAACACTAAAGCATATTTGATTTAAATTCCAGACTTTGAAAAAAGAAGTTAATAATAAAAATAGTTTCAGAGCTGACAAGATGATTAATCAGGTAAAGCACATGCCAATCGAGCCTGGTGATCTGAGTTCAATCCCTGGGACCCAAGCAATGGTGGGACAGTCCATAGAGTTATCCCCAAACCTCTACATGCATCTAGTGACCACACACACACACACACACACACACACAAACACACACACACACACAAACACACACACACTCACACAGGCACACATACACAGCATACACACACACACACAGGCACACACACTCACACACACAGGCATATACACACACAGACACACACACACACACACAGAGGCATACACACACAGACATACACACTCACACAGGCACACACACAGAGGCATACACAAATGTACACACTCACACACACACAGGCATACACACATGCACACACACAGAGGCATACACACATGCACACATGCACACACCACACAAATAAAAACATAGAGTTTGAAGAGATAGCTCCTTTGGGAAGGAGTTAAGGGCACTTGCTGCTCTTCCAGAGGACCCAAGTTCAGTTCTTAGCACCCACATTCGGCACTTCACAACCACCTACATAACTCCAGCTCCATGGATCTGATGTCCCCTTCTTGTCTCCAAGGGCAACTGCACTTAATTATATATACATACCCACAGGAAGATACATACACAGACACATAATTAAAAATAAATCTTAAAAATTAAAAAAAAAAACTCCTCTGCCAAAAACCTGATAGTGAAATGACTGAAGTTGCTATATTCAGCAAATAATGGCACTAAATAATTTTTAGTATTAATTTGCCCCGTGGAATATTTGGGACAAGTACACTTAGGGACGATACATTTGATTTGCTAATATAGTCTCAGGGAAGCAGGCTAGAAAACACCAGTGAGCTTTGTGATGAAGGCTACACTCTGCCCACACAAGGTTTACCCACATTGGAAACAACAGCACCTTCCATAGGAGCTTGGGAGCCCAGAGCAGGAAGAGTCAGATCTGTATCTGTTTTTGGAATCTAAAGAGGAGGTGGCTGTCCACAGTGCCCTGTGACTTAGAGGAAAGTGATGAGGAGTCTTAGAGCGGACCTGCAGGGGCTGCTCCATCATACATTTCTCCTTTCTCCTTTTCTACCTCCGCGTTTCCGACACCGAGGGCTTACTCTATGTGGTAGAGAGGTGCTGTCTGAGTGTGGAATGGCATGCATGAAGTGCTCTCCTGAGCTGAATTAAACCTGGACCTTTTTTTTTCTGGTAATACCACATTAGAGGTGTTTTGTGGTCAGCATGGCCCACAGCAACAAATTATGACCAGGGCATACACAGTTCCGTAGGCTCCATTTGCATAGATGTCATTAACTTCTCCCAAAACTCCATGACAGTGTCTCATTAGCTCTCGTGGAATTCAGAAGCCTCGTGCCCGACAAGGCAGCCAGAAGACAAGTATTGGGACGCAGCTCTCTGTTCAAAAGACTCTGAGTTCACCTTGAGTTTATTGATGCTTCTTTTCCAACTTTATTGCTAGTGAAACAAGATTCTGCACCGTGTTGTTTAAGTTGGTCACTTGAACCTACAAGCAAAACTTAGTATTTGCGTTTCAATCAATTGCTTCACCCTTTGGGATCCTTTTGAATCACAGCTCTGTCTTTTAATGTTTTATCTCTCTCCTCAAGATAGATTTATTTCATACTTTAAACACCACCATCAAAACTAAGTACAAACACGAAAACCTCAGTGAAATTTCTAAGTCGGTTTCTCTTTTTGCTGCAATATCAGAACCAGAGTCCCCAAGATAAAAATGGTTTTTAATTAAGAAATGTAAAGACCTAAAGAGCGCAAAGAAAATGGAAAATAGTCCCATGAAGAGCTACTGCCACCTCGTGGCAATTCCCAGTACTGCAAGAGTGTTTTTTTTTTCTTAGCTGAATAGCTAGTATTGAGATGCCATAAAGATTAAAAAGTAGTTGTAAATGTTATCATCCTTTCTAAATAAAGGTTGATAATACAATTTAATCAAGATATGTATGGAAGAGAACATGTTGGTTATCTTAAGGCATATAAAATGCTGAATGTTCCAGTGCTTAAATAGACGTACTGAGAAAAAAGTACATTTTAACCTAATGAGAGACCGTGTACCTCTCAGTATAAAAGAACATTTGAAAAATTATGTTTGCAATTTATATGCTAAGAGAACATTGTAAACTCATATGTGGTCACATATTATTTGTGATTTATTAAAGTTTGCCTCAGAGGAGGCAAGGTGAGGTTTGGGACAGTGGACAGCAAAAGGTGGGCGGGGCTCAAGACCACAGTCTTCAGTGAAGAAACCGAGCAACTAGTAAAATTCTTCACCAAGTGAAATAATATGGACAACAGCAAACAGTACAAGGGCTCTCTGAGTGGACATGAGTGATATCAGAAATAAGATGCTGGCTGATCGGCAAGTGTTGGGTTGTTATTGGATGGCTGCTGAACACGTCTCATGGCCAATTCCAGCTTGGAGCCACCTGTTACAGATGGGGGTGTCTTTCTCTTGAAGATGTTCTCTTTCCTCTAAAGAATTTTTTGTCTCTGGTTCAGAACATTCAGGGGAGTTTGTAAAGGGAAGCTTCTGCTAAGTCATCAAGAAACCAATCTTTAATTTTTTTTTTGATTCTTGTATTTTAAAATAATCTTTTCTCATTTTACATACCAATCCCAGTTCCCACTCCCTCCGCTCCTCTGACTCTTCACCTTCCCACCACCCCACCTACTCCTCAGAGAGGGTAAAGCTACCCATGGGGAGTCAACAAAGCCTGGCACATCTCTTTGAGCAGGACCAACGCCCCCTCTCCCATATCTAGGCTGAGCAAGGTATCCCTCCAAAGAGAAAGGGCTCCAAAAAGCCAGTGCAAGCACTAGGCATCCTGGAGCCACTGCCAGTGGCCTCGCAGACTGCCCACGCCACACAACTGTCACCTACATTCAAAGGGCCATGTTTGGTTCCATGCAGATTACACAGCTGTCAGTCCAGAGTCAGTGGGCTCCCACTAGCTCAGGTCAGCTGTCTCTGTGGGTCACCCCAAAATGGTCTTGGACCCTTTGCTCATATTATCTATCCTCCCAGTCTTTGAACTCTGGAAGCTTGGCCCAGTGCTCAGCTATGGATTTCCACATTGCCTCCATCAGTTGCTAGATGAAGATTCTACGATGACACTATAGGTAGTTATCAATCTGATTATAGGGCAAGGCTAGTTCCGGTATCCTCTCCACTGCTTAGGGTCTTAGTTGGAGGTCATCTTTGTGGATTCCAAGGAATTTACTTAATGCCAGGAAGAAACCAGTCTTTTAACAGTCCTAGCCATGAGTGCTGGATCACTGACCACAGGAAGAGAATCTCTAAAGTGCAGAGTAACACACACACACACACACACACACACACACACACACACACACACACACGAGTACATGAAGTCTTTTCTAAGGAGACCTACAGCCTTCAAGTTTAAATTAAAGCGGAAGTCGGATTCGGTAGGCCTTTCACTGAAGATTCGGAGAAGCATGTGGAGGTCGGTGCTTCCCACTCATGAAGGAAGGTTTGTTGATAAGAACAAGGAACAGAAACTAGTCCAGCAAGGACCTCAAAAGAGTTTTGTCCCTGGCCCGGTGTAAAAAACAAAAGGTCTTTGGTTCTGTAGCCGACAGAGGCCAGGAGTCCAGGAAGGCACAAGGGGCCTGTGGCTCTGGTCTGTCACCTCTGTAGTACCCAGATGAGCACCACTGTCTGGGTGCTGTAAATGATGGCATGGACCAAACTGAGCAGCACCTGGACAGGTCAGGGATGAGCCCAATGAATGGAGCAACTCGCCTTCCTCCCCAGGTCTCCTCCAGCTGCTGCCATCAGTTCTATGAAAATTGCCCCATCCCCGGGACCTGCTTCAGTGACAGGGAAGCTCTGCCTTCCCCCTTCTCTTAAACTCCCACCTAGAATCCTAGAATACAACTCCTTCCTAAACCTTCCCTCCCGTCTCCTGCCCTTGAATTTGAGAGACAGAACCCAGAGCTATTAATTCAGTAGAGTCTTCCTTGACTGTGACCTCGTGTCACCCTAACTCCTGAGTCAAAGCCCATGCTAGGAGGCCTGTGTCCTACTCAACGACCCCAACCCCCACTTTTCCTGTATGGGTGTGATACAAAACAATCCCTCCCTTTCTTCACACACAGTAAAGAATGGGGGGTCCGGATTCAGGCATTACGCTGGCCTGCCCCTGTCATCTGGCAGAATGCATTCAGGCAGTACCCTGGTCAGCCCAGGGGTCCATGAGTACTAACTAGTCTTTTGTTCTCTGCTCTCTGTCTCTGTCTCTCTGTCTCTGTCTCTCTCCCTCTCCCTCGCTTTCGGTTGACCACCAGCTAGCCCCCTTTCTCTCCTCTCCACCAGTAAACTCCACGTGGACCCGTTGAGTCTCATGCTCGTGTTTCATTGACCACAGATGCAGCAAGAGAACAATGGTCTCAGTGGCCCGTATGCTCTTGTGAGCTGCTCCGTTTTCTAGAGGATCTTATCCTATTCCTAGCCCAGAATTGTTTGAGGCCTGTTATGGCAGGAAAGCTAATAATTCGTTTTCAAATGAGTCCACTAGGTGTTGCAAGCATCCTAACCAACTGCACTGTCTACTGGACTACGTTAGTCCCTTGACTGGTCTAGCCATCTCCTAAGAGTATCTAGGGGTCAAATGGAATTCTCAATCGGTTGTATCATTATGTCGTACCGATTATTCCTTCTCATTAGACAAAGCGTTCTCTTAAATTTAGAGCAAGAGTATACAGATAATAGATAGGTGTTCTTTTTTCTTTTAAACGAAGGGCTGTGAGATAGAGACCTTAATATACTAATTTTTTTTCACACACAGAGGCGGGAAGAGGTCAATGTCTCTGGCATCCTTTGTCCTAACTGGATTAGCTTTTCTCCATCTAAAATTATATATAATGAGCAAATCGTCCACCACTCAGATCACTTTGTGCTCCCTGCTTGCAGAAGGTTTCTTGTGTAGTATACCCTATTCATAAACAAGGTTTTTGTTTTGATGTCTTCGTAGAAAAGCTCAGCTAAAAGCAGGATCGTCAAATAACCACCAGCTTTAGAGTCTTAGCAAAGTGGTCCTTGATAATGTCTAATATATTGTCTACCGCATTCCAAGTGATGTAAGGAGAGCCTTTCATAAATAATAGAGGAAAAACCTGTTGACGGGACACACAAAAATCACACAGACCAAAACACAAAACAAACAAAAACAAAAACAAAAAACAAACAAAAGGCAAAACTACCAAGCATGCTAAAGGAGTCCAACAGCTATTTCTTTGTGCATATTTACTTCACACTATTCCACAGTCAAGAAGAAAGGATGAGGTGTCACTGAGATCGCTTAATTGTGTGGCACTTGAAAGATGATCGATCGGGGGTTGCACTAGTAGTTCTGAGTAATCTTAGGGGACATTTGCTCGCAGCAGGGTCCTAGGAGGACACCAGCTCCCGCAGCGCTGGCGTTCCGGGGAGGTGGGCGGGCCGCGGAAGGGGCGGAGCCTTGGGGCCGGCCCCGCCCTGCCACGGCACGCCCCGCCCTTCCAGCCTCGCTACGTCGGGCCAGGCCCCGCCCTTCCAGCCTGCCCCGCCCCCTCCCTGCCTGCGAGCCTTCCGGCCTGGGCACCCGGTCCACGGCGCAGCCATGGCTCAGCCCTTCTCCCTGGCCGCCTGCGACGTGGTGGGCTTCGATCTTGACCACACGCTGTGCCGCTATAACCTGCCCGAGAGCGCCCGGGTGAGTGGCGCGGGTAGCACGGCCTCCTCGGCGGCTGCGCAGAGTCGTCGGTCCCGGGGCGCTGGGAGGAAGTGTGGGTTCAGGGCCTCTCGGGGGCCGAGGAGGAAACCTGGGGCAGGAGGTAGCGCAAAGTGGAGCGCAGGAGCCGGCCTGAGGGCACCGGGAAGCCTGGGTCGAGGGACTTTGGGTGTCGATTGCTGGTCCGAGGCCCTAGCATTTCCTTCCTACTCCTCTGGGCACCGGCTGAGTGGGCACAGCCACTTGTTTGGGACTTGTAGGAAACGTGGTTGCATCTTTCCGTTTGCACGCCCACATAACCACCTGTCAGAGTTTAAACAGTGCATTTACGGAGATACTGTGTAATAGCACTGAAAGAAACGCCAGCCGAAAAGTCGTTACAGTTTTAGCCCTATTTTTGTCCTTTCCAAGAGGGGAAAGCGAACATGTATCGTGCTACCTGCTCTGTGCGGTTTAAATAAAGGTGTAATCTCAGCGGAATCTGGGCCCTCGTTGCCCCGAATGCTGTGTTTGTAGACTTGTACCCTCATCTTAGTTGTCCTACTTTCTCTGACCCTTTGGTTTCACAAGAAACTGAAGAATTAACAGTATTACCAGGAAAGATCTAAGCAGGACCCTGCAACTAGATTACCGAGTCCGGGACACTAGCTCCAAGTGTCTATCCCTGTGATGCTGGCCAAATAACCTGGGTTCCTTCTCAGTTACCCTTGGCAGGATTGAGTAGGCAGTGGGTGTATGATGCTGAGAGCTTGTCCCTGGAAAAAGAACAATCGTTTGCTGTTACGGTTTGCACCCTGATTGGGTAGAGCTGTGGATCACTAGAGCAGACCCGAGCCTTTCAGTGTAATCCTGTCAGTGCCCCAATTGGTGGGGTACTCAGAAATAAAAAACGGGGCTCCTGAATCGCTTGGGTGTGCTTTCTGTATGCAGATGCTTTTTTTTTTTTTTTTTTTTTTTTTTTTTTTTAAGTGTGTGTTCCCTGCTTTCCGGTGACACAGATCTCACGTCCTTCCTCATAGTGACAGCTCAAAGGCATTTCTTTAAGTCCCCATCCTTTGGCTACTCCTTCGCATAGATGTTTGGGTGTGATTTTCCTTCCTTCCATGCCTTTCAAACCCCTGGAACAGCATTACAGTCTCTCTGGAGGACCTCTGGGTGTCACTAGTAAGAGATGGGAACCATGGGGCACAGAAGGGTTAAGTCCTTAGCAGACCCTGATATCTCTGGGTCACTCAGCATGATGCTGAGGCTTGAGTTCTCATTTCTCACACCCAGACCCTCTTAAAGTGCAGATGAGAGGCCCAGGGCAGGGTGTCCACATGCGGTTGGAATTGGAAGGTGACAGGCGAAAGGAGCAAGCAAAGTCCAGCAAAGGCAAATGTTGTGAAAGTTAGAGACTGCAGACGCTTCTAGAGGAATCAGGGATTTTCTCAGCGAGGGCATGTAACAAGTGCATTGTGTTAGGCAAACATGAGCCTATCTGTGTCCCTTCCCCCAGGGCTCAGGAACAGCATCCCAGGGGACATGACACTTGACACCTGTGTTCTTTGGGCTGGTAGATGGAAAGACCAGGTGACACCCACTCCCCATTCTCCAGAGAATGGGTGTCTGACATTGAGAATGAGTGCCCCATCTGAAGGAGTAGCCACACTCCAGTCTTCCCAAGGTTAACCAAGTGGACCTCTGTTCGAATTCATTAAGTCGGAAATCTGAACTAATTTGAAACCTTTCCATTTTGGGGACATTGCCTCATTTTCCAACACAGCAGGATTCTCGAGTTGCCAGGTTTAGCAAATTAAAACACAGGGCACACGGTTCATTTGAATCCCAGGTTACAGAAACATTTCTGGTGTTGTGAACACCCCAGCTATTATATGGGACACGCTTATCAGAAAAACAAAGCAAAACTTATTTATTTGCTAGTAATCTAACATTTGGGTTTACCTGGTCATTCTTTATTAGGCAGGTTCTAGTGGAAGCCAAAGCTGTGTTGTCGGTTTAGACAGTGGAAATGGGCAGGAGTCACAGTGTTACAGCAGCCGTGGTTTTGGTTTATTACTAGCAAAGGACTGATAACAATAGCAAATGCTTCTGTCAGATTTGCCTATGTGCCAAGTGCCTCTCTAAGCTTTACATCTGTTAAGCCCAGGCTGGCCATAGACCTTATAGACAGGATCATGACAGGTAATCTTTTACTGTTCATTATAGTTACTTTGAACCTTGGTGTGACTCGGTACATTTAAAAAAATTTTTTTCAACCTGTATGTCTATGGTTCCTAGGCTTCAAGAATCCTGTCGGAGCTGAGCATGGAGTAGTGCATGCCCCTTTAATCCCAGCATTAGAGAGGCAGAGGCAGGAGATCTCTTCCTGGCTTCCTAGCTTCAGGCCAGTCAGGACTATTTAGTGAGATCCTGTTTCAAAAGAGTAAAAATAAAATAAAGCCCTGCATAGGAGCCCACCAGGACCTCTGTCTGCCCTACAAGCCTAGTGACTTTAAGAGGTAGTCACCTCTGTGATTTAGAACTGTTGATATGTAGTGTGACCCAGATGAGGGTCACACTGCAGTGGACGGGAGTCACACTCAGAGTCTGTCATTACTGGGCTTTCAGACAGAGAGCAGCTCTATTTGATGGGAGTCTCTGCTTTCTCTGGTGTCATCTCCTAGTACCTGCCCCCCCACACACACCCCCAGCTGCAGCAGAGTGCAGGTCCCCTGGCCTTTACACCTGCCTGGTCCACCATGCCCTGGGCTTCCCCAGCTCCGCCATACCTTCTAGACAGTAATGTGTCACTGAACTTGGCTCACACTTTCTGTTGGACTAGCTTAACCCCAGTGCTCAAGTTACAAATGGGTGTCATGTCCAGATTTTATGAGGGCTCTGGGGATGTGAACTCAGGGCCTTACGCTTGTGCGGCAGGCATTCACCCACTGAGCCACCGCCCCAGCGTCACGCTGCTTATTAAATAAGGCTATTTTCATTTAAAAAGAAAAAAAAAAAAAACAAAACAAAAAACTGTTGAGAAATCATGTCTGTCAACAACCAGAGCTTTGGTTTATCTGGCTTCCAAAGGCTTCCCGCCTGGTTTGCGCTTAGTTGTTCTCTTTGTGTAGACAAACACCAGGCTCCTTGTGTCTGATAGAGGCCTCATGTTCCTAACTCCTCTGCCTGGCCGGGTGTACCTCACTGAGTCCCACTCAGCCCAGGCCCTTTGTAGCACTGAACGTCCAAGCGAGAGCTAATGATAGAGTGGCCAGCATGCCTCTTGTCCTGGTGACAGTCTGGTAGCTGCAGAGCATTGTCAGGTCTTAGTGAGGAGTGCCAGTCCATTAGGACCTGGGAATAAGATCAATGCCCGTCTTTGGTTACATAGGTGTGTGCTGATGATACGATTTCAGGGCTCCCTGGGACTAACGGATCACCCGGGAAGCGTGTTAAGAGGTAGAACTTCACAATTACAGATGTTCCCTCCTACCAGGCCCCATCAGTGATTCCCGTAGGTTTCCCGGGCATGTGAAATGAAAAGTGAATAGTAAACGTTATAGTTAATCTCTCTGTTTGCTTCCCTTATTTGCAGCTCATTTATAACAGCTTTGCTCAGTTCCTAGTCAAGGAGAAAGGGTATGATAAGGAGTTGCTCACTCTGACGCCCCAGGACTGGGATTTCTGGTAAGTCCACCTCTGCCCGTACATCCGCTGTTGTCCCTTAATTGTTGCTGATAAAGTCTTAGTGCTCCCTCTTCTGTGACGGTGGACAGTGAAATGTGAAACTGAGTCAAAGAACAAAATTCATTCCACACTAGACGCTTCGTGTTAATCGCTTAAAGTCTTTTGTGCTTGAAACATGTCTAGACTTTATTTAATATGAAACAGGCTTTTAGCTTGAGACTACTTGGAGCATATTTATGTGTAGTTTCAGTCACTCACAGGAGGTTGAGAAGTTACTAAAAACTAAAATTTACGTCTGTACGAAAAAGTTTGCTTTGTTATTCTGAGCCATGAAAGAGGAGTCATCATGTTAGAATAAGTGACTGGATTAGGACATTTGAATAAATATTCCTTCCTGGTTCTTATTGTTCATTCCCTTCCTGATTTATGACTCTTAACTTCACAAAGCTTTCGTCCTCATTTAAGCAACACAAAGCTTCACCAATGTAAATTGTTCTGTTAGACAGGTTGTGGTAAAACATGCTGAGTCACTGTTATTATTCATAATAGTGGATCTATACATTTTGTCCATATCCCACAAGGTTTGTTTCTTGTTGTTGTTTCATAATAAAGAACCTAGAACTTAGTATTTGAACTTCTTTTGCTGGTTTTCAATAATATACCCTGCCCAGAGGTTTAAGTTTTATAAGTAGAATTATATGGAGGTAGGTTCAAAGCCTGTGCATTGTAAATGTGTGTGGAATTCTTGTGGATCTGTTTACATGTGTTCTGGTTTTACTTTTGTGACCGCACACCTGTGTGAAGGTCAGGGGTCAGCTTTCAGGAGTCTGTTCCCTCTTCCATGGTGGAACTGGGGATAGAACTCAGGGTGTCAGCTCTGCTTAGTCATCGCTTTTACCACTGAATGGTGTCACCCGCCCATGTGCTTTAGATAACGGAAAACATTTGTATATTTTAACAAGGTTCAGGATAATCTTCATTTAGGGTTTTTTTTTTTCCATAAGCTGAACATGCTGCTTGCTTTTTTGCCCCCATTCTTAAGTGATACTCAACTTTGCAGTTCTTGGATGTTCTCTCTATTGATACACACTCTTTGTTTAGGTGAGGAGGAAATCTCTTTTAACATTGTAGTGTTAGAGAATGCAGAATTTTGTCTCTGAGATTAACTAAGTATATGAGCTGGTTGATAATCAGACTTTTCCATTTTAGTTGCAAGGGTTTGGCGTTGGATCTGGAAGATGGAACCTTCATTAAACTTGCAGCTGATGGCAGTGTGCTCAGGTAATTTGATGTGATTGTGGTTAGAGTCTTACCTCTTCCTGGAAACTTTATTACTAGTGAATAGTCCTTAATCTACAAGAGGAGGATAGTATTTTAGTCAGTCAGATGACAGATAACAGCTCTGTACTACTTTTAACTTCTTAGAAATATTTGCAGGGAATACAGTAGATTAAAAACATGTCTCATGACATTGCCTTGCCTTTTTCCTAATTAGAATAACATCAGAGATCCTTTGATTAGATAAGATGCAGAGGGATACTGGGTAGGGGTTGATGGCCTACGTATACCCACTAGGCCATGGCCTGTGTATACCCATTAGGCCATGGCCTGTGTATACCCCACTAGGCCATACCTGTTTCCCTCATGCAGGCTCCTTATGGATCTCGTCAGCCCCAAGCTCTGGATTCCTTCCCATTCCTCCTCTCTGAGTGCATGCAGACCCCTCAAGGGTTGAGCAGGGCATGGAAATGTCAGTAAATAGCTGCTGTCACTACTGAGTCTCCAGCAAGCACCGTGCAGTCAAGATCTATTTCCCATCTCATGCTAACAGTAAGGTCACACCAACATGGCAGAGCAATGTGCTGTTACTATTTATACCCAGTTGGTCTTCGCCAAAGAAGACTCAGTACAGAATGAGGGCAAACACTCCCCCTTTGGGTACTTTGGATACATCATTTGCTTTGTGATGAGGTGCTGTTGTATTTCCCCAGCCTCTCCACTAAGATACTTGTAAAAGGGGCAGGGATGGCCTTACTCTTACTATTTTGTAATTTATTCGCCTGTTATTTTTTTTCAGGCAACTAGGGAGTGTGTTTATCTGTAAACAATACTATCTCCATTACCTTTAATCTGTAAGTCTGTGGTCAACTTAATAGTGTTCTTGGCTGTTAGTGTCTTGTCTGCCTGTCGTCTGCCTAGTCCCTGTCTCTGTCAATTCAGCTTCTGAATAACCAGAAGTTTCTCTTGTACACCTCCCCTCCTTGATGATTCCTTTCATCCTCCATGCTCTTGTGTGGCTCTAGGACCCCTCAGTCTTGACAGCGCATTTTGAAGGCCAACCTCTACAGAAAGAACTCAGTCTCTATTCTTTGTTCCTTCCTTCATTTCTTTCTTTTTTCTTTTGTTCTTCGTGTGTGGGGGGGTGTTGTTTGTTTGTTTTTCGAGACAGGGTTTCTCTATAGCTTTGGAGCCTATCCTAGAACTTGTTCTGTAGACCAGGCTGCACAGAGATCCACCTGCCTCAGCCTCCCAAGTGCTGGGATTAAAAGTGTGTGCCACCAACACCCAGCTCTTCCTTCATTTCTCCATTTTCCCCACCAAAATGAAATACCCTGTATATTCTGATCGTGAGCCCTTTAAAATACCAGCTCCCAGCCTTTCTGCCTGGCAAGAGCCCCCAACAAGGCTGTAGTCGGGAAGAGCGGATTTCTGAGCATCCCGTTCTGTGTGCACATACCTGGGTGCTTCCAGTGTGTGTGTCCTTGTGTGGGAAGGTTGTCCAGCCTCATCTCCACAGGCCCTTGGTGCCAGGCGCCCTCCACGCCTGGGGACCCGCTCTTCCTCGCGGCTGTCTAAGCCCCCTTCCCACTCTGCCTACAGGGTTGTCTCCTAATTGCTCCAGGTGAATGCGTGCTTGCTCTTGCTTGGATGGAATCCAGGGCCCACACATACGCTAGACTAGTTCCCTACCGCCAATCTGCATCCTCTTTTCCTTTTATGTCTGAGACAAGGCCTCTCTGTAAGTTTTCCAGAATGGCTTTGAACTTGTGGCCGTGTGGCCTTACCCTCTTGAGGAGCTGGGATGCCGGCTTTGTCTCATCTTTTGACGACAGCACGGCTCTAAGGGCTGCGTCAATGGCCTCAGCTAGGGCAACTCCTCATCACTTGCAAGTGGGCGGGCTAGAATTGGAAGAGCCACAGCTGTGGTAGGGACCCCAGAACACCCAGATGATGACCTTAGAACTGGCCTACTGTACTTCTGTTGCCTAGGCAACTGTTTCCTGTCTTAAAGGCCTAGTATCTTGGTTATACTATAGCCATAAAATGTTTCTGGAATCTCAGACCAGACTAGATGAGCCCAGTGAAAAATCAAATATACACAAAGAGAAACACTATTTGGACATGGCGGCCCATGGTAGCACTCAGGTGGCTGAGGCAGGATGATCACAAGTTCGAGGCCAGCCTGGGCTATATAACCAAGATCTTGTCTCAAGAAAAAGGAAAATCAAAGCTATGTTAACTCCAGCGGGATGGGGATCAGTATCCCCGTTGTTATTGAAGGGGCAATCAGGGGAACTGGTCATGAGCAGTCCTCCCCCACAGGGCAAGCCACGGCACCAGGATGATGACTCCAGAGGAGCTGGTGGAGACGTACGGCAAGAAGGACTGGAGGCACTGTGCGACAGACAGACACTCTGCATCGAACGTCGACATTCCTTGCTGCTCAGGTAGGACTTCCCTGCCACCCACTCTGCCTTTTGGCCTGGCTGTCCCTCTGGCCAAGCAAGGTATCCAGAGGAATGGCTCTGGCTTTATAGCAGCAGTATTTACTTTTCAGGTGTGTCTGCTCTGTTTGGCATTGGACCAGAGTGCATTTCCCAAACTGTCAGTGCTGTGAGGACGATTTTGTCGAATCTCCTTTTCCCCCTGTTTGTTCTGGAGTAGAAAGGTTGTCCTGGAGATGATGCATCCCTTAGGAAGATGCTGGGTTGTCCTGGAGATGATGCATCCCTTAGGAAGATGCTGGGTTGTCCTGGAGATGATGCACCCCTTAGGAAGATGCTGGGTTGTCCTGGAGATGATGCACCCCTTAGCTGGGCTTGGTTCTTTATGCAGCAGTTACATGCTCCATCCTCAGTTTCTCTGTCCCCTGGGTCTTCTTATTTCCACTGCCAGGCCACTCCTGTTCCCTAGACCCTGCCTCTTCACTGACAGTCTCCTGCCTCTGCCTCAAGTCTGTGTAAAGAGCTTCACCAGAGTGAAGCATGAAGAAACATTTCAGAGATTATCCACTGACATGGGTGTGGGTGGGTTGATTTGAAGTGGTTAAGACCTCTTTTTATTCGTGGAAAGTCATCATTAAAATGATGCTGTTTCTTTGTTCTCTCTGCCTTTACCCCTGCTCTTCCTACCAGGTGCCCTTTCCCCTCCAGACATGTGATAGATAACCTGGAAAGTGTTAACATTTATTCCTTACTATTGTGTTGCCTTGTTATATTTGCCTTCTTTTGGGGATGTTTTGTTCACGTCCTCTGCCGAGTTGAAAGTATTAGAAGACATGAGTATTTTTTTGACAAAGTATATTTATAAAAAAAAAAAAAAAAAGACAGTATGCTGGAGCTCAGTATACGGTGCTTTTGTGCATCTCAGTCGAAAGCTTTCTTCCCAAGTAATGACAATAAATTGTTGTCATTGTTGTCGGGGGCTGGGATTACGCCCACTGGTAGACAGAGGCTGCCTAGCATATGCGAAGTTATACATTCAATTCCCAGTGACAAAAATGCCTTGTTGAGTAATTTCTTCCCTTTCCTAAGGAACGCTAGGCTCTTAGCTAAGTGTTTCACTTGGAAATTTGTTCAAAATCTGGACTATTTTTTAAAGGTAAAATATTCCCTGGCTCTGAGAAAGAGCTGGTACCCAGTTGTGACAGGCTTGTTTGTTCACTACTTTCCCACCAGAGGGCACTGTTGCTTCAAAGTGACAGCTGCTGCTGCTGCAGTCCCCAAAAAAGACATGCTTGGTCTCGTCCCTGTCAGGTCTGTTGGGCAGAATTGCCATGCAGGTGTGCAGAGCCTGGAACGTGAGACTGATACACGATGAAGGGCTGCCTCTTCAAAACGGCTGCACACAGAGGGCGGAGGGGGTGTCAGATCCCCTGGAGCTGGAGTTACAGGTGTTTGGGTGGAGCCACCCTGAGTGCTGGATCTCAGGTCAGACCTCTGGATGAACAGTGCATGCCCCTAAGCAGAGCCTTGTGTCACTCCACAGATAAAAATGTAGAAGCGTGGAGAAGGAGGGAGGAAAGAAGATCCAGTGGTTCCGTCACGCAGTTAGGCTGTGCTTGCGTTCAAGCGCAGTCAGAGCATGTGGTTGGTAAAGTTAAATCTTATAAAAAGAAGGAGCAGGGAGCTCTGGGTTTCACTGGAGAGAAAGGTCAGGGTGCCTTCCTCGCTTGTTAGTGGAGTTGACCTCCTGGGCCATGTGGCCCGGGGCCTTGGAGAAAGCACCTGACTCTGTTAGTGACAGCTGCTCAGCAGCTCAGCTGGAGTCAGATGTGTCATGGACCAGCAGAAGTGTTGCCTGGGACATGGAATCCAGAGATGGCAAATGGACAAGGAAGGGCTTAATTTACCCCGAGACCATACAGAATAAGCCTTCATCCTTGTCTCCCAGGAGACCCGGAGTGGACTTGTCCCATACTGTTGAGATTTCCGGTCCAGCCACCAGACATTCACATGGCATGGTTTTTATCCCTGTCATTACCCTGGCTGTTCTCAAGTTTTCCTCTCCAGTATTCTACATGGATTAATTAGGGCAGTTTACAGGGAACATTTCCTGGGACTCTGATGTTAGATTATTTAACTTTTTGAAATTTGGCAATATTAACAGTATATTGATGTTTCCTCATGTTGCATTTTATACTGATAATGTATCCTTTCTTGAGGTTATATATTATCTTGCAACTGAAATGTGTTTTAATAAAATGCTTAACTTACAGATGTCTTGTCTCAGCTTTCTTTTAGGGTCATTAGAGCTTAAACATTCTCAGAAGATAGGGGTGGGGACTGGAGAGATGGCTCAGCAGTTAGGAGCACTTACTCTAGCCCAGGGTCTGGGTTCAGTTCCCTGCATCCACACGGCAGGTCACAACTGCCTGTCACTCAAGTCCCAGGGGCTCTGACATCCTGTTCTGGTTTCCACAGGCACCAGGTACCCATGTAGTGCGTATCTACCTGCAGATTAAACACTTAGACACTCTCAATAAAAATAAATAGAATATGGAATATTTAAAATATGAAAAAAAGGACAGCCTGTAGTAATGCTAATTTGAAAAGGGTCTTTTCACTAAAATTACTGTGGAAAATTCTCTCCATTTCCAGCTAACAGTACCAATGTGTGCTGCATTGTTCAAGGACATGTGCAGCACAAGTTTAGCATCCCCAAAATAAAAATTAAAAAGGCTAGAGAGTACCTAAGTTAAACCCCCGAAGTTACGATGAAAACCCTGGCACTGTGCCGTCTCTACTTGTAATCCCAGTGCTCGGAGGTGCAAACCCATGGAACCTGGTGTTCCCAGGCCAGTCGGCCTGGCCTACGTGACAAGTTCCAGGCCAGTGCCTGACCCTGCCTTACAGACAAACGGTGGACGGTGCGTGAGGGATGACACCAGCTGTCACCTGGCGTCCACTTGCAGACACACAGCAGACACTCAGGCCTCTTGCCCTGCCTCCTACACATGGGGTAGGGGAAAGCAGAGGCTTTTCAGATAAACGAGCACCCAGGCTTCCTTCAGACAGGTTTCTCTCTGTGCCACAAGCAGGGGTGTTTATTCTTTTCTGTTTGTGTGTTTTAGGAAAGTGTTACTTCTATGATAACTACTTTGACCTGCCGGGGGCTCTTCTGTGTGCCAGAGTGGTGGACTCCTTAACGAAGGTGAGCGGGCACTCGGCTTTAAAACACTGCATTTAGTTGTAAGAGAGGTTAGCCACGGGCAGCTTTCAAGTTGAGGTGTCATTTTGTTTGCTTTTGGTGGTTTCAGAGGTGACTGGGGAAGCAAACATGGTGAATTTGTCGAAAATGTTTTTAGAAAATTTAAGAGTACCCTTTAAAAAAATATTTGGTTAGGCAAAAGTCACTCTCTTCTCCAGGAGGGAGGGCGTGTAACGTCTAGAGAAAGGATACAAAAGATACGCTCTGGACAAATATTTTCTTGCTTTCATTAGCAGATTAAAAAAAAGTACAAGTAATTAAGAAAAATTCCATGAGTCTTGATGTAGTCTAAATGTCAAACCAGGAAAATGAAGCGATTTTTTTTTTAATTTATCATTTACTTTGTGACTGTCCAGATAAAATAAATCTTTAGTTTGACAATTTATACTTAAACTTAAGACCTACAAATATAACTCGGTTTGTGTGCCCGTAATGCTTGTGTTTTAAAACCACAATCAAATGTACAAGTGGCTTATTATTGAAATGAGAATTACAGTCATGCATTCATGAAAGTTTATGTTGAGCAGGAGAGATGATTGGTTTGGTTTGGGTAGGTTTAGGTGCTGAGGATTTTACTCAGTGCCTAGAGTATGCAAGGACATCACCACTGAGTCATATCCCATCACTGTCGTTTTTATCAGCACGAAGTGGAACCTGTTTATTCTCTTACACCAATGGGGAGAAACTATCAAGTGTTCCCCTGCCCCCCAGGCCTGGGAATGGAACCCAGGTCCTTCCACTTCTAGGCAAGGGCTCTACTGCTGACCTTGACCCCAGCTCACCAGCCTGTAGTATTCTACAATGTGTATAATTATATATAAATATCTAATAATTTTTCCCATATAGAAAGTAGGCACTGCTGATATTTCTATGGAACAAAGGGCTGTAGAGTATAGTTGAGTGTAAATTTTTTGCTAGCTTGCAAAGTTCTCCATAAGATGATTTCTGTCTCAGACTTTGCACCGTCCGGGTGCTGCTCAGTGAGTTACAGCTCTGGATGTGGAAGTACAGGTTAAGTGGACGGTGAATTCCGAACTACCCTGCTTGGGTCTTGTTGGTACCATCATGCATGGAGTAGCACATTCCATTGTTCCAGAAGCTATAGAGCTTGGCATTTTTCTAGTATGTCAAAATATTCTGTAACTTTAGGCTGTAGGAGTGGACATTTTTACATTATTTGGGCTAGGTGAACTGCATTAATACTTAGTGATATTTATTTATTGCAGCAGTGATTTTGTTTTGAGGAATAGTTCTGTATTAATCTGTCATGTTTGGTATAACCTGAATTCCTACCTTAGAGTCAATACATGTAATTATTTGCTGTAGCTTACCACTGTGCTTAAAAACAGAATTCACTGCACTTGTTACATTTGGAAATTTCTTTTTTTAGCAGAACAGAGGTCAAAAAACATTTGATTTTTGGAAGGATGTAGTTGCTGGTATACAACACAATTTTAAAATGTCAGCCTTTAAGGGTGAGTAACGTGAAGAGGGGCTTCCTGGTAGAGGTTCTTAACCGCCCCATGTCTGCTGAATGAGATTGACGCTGCCTCTTTTGCTCTACTCCTCACTTGGGATTTGCTCTGGTAAAAATGTTTACTATGAAGTCAGTCCGGTACCTCTGTGTTCATCTGCTCTGTGGTTGTAGTTGTCAGGAGTCTGAGCCAGTCTGCTCTGCTGCCTGCCTTCCCATGCCTCCCAGTGCAGCCGTCCTGGGCTGAAGGGCGTTCCCTAGAATCAAGGTCCCAGTCCTTGTTCCGTGGCTTCGGAGTGGGAGCTGGTGCTACCTGAACCCTCAGTGTAGTAGTGACAGACAGACGATGAAGTACCCACTGATAAGTTTCCTTCTATTCTCTTTGTTTAAGGAATTGGAGTGGTTGACCCAGAGTGGGGACAGAGCTACTGCCCACCTCACGCTAGGGCTTTCTGCTTTCCGGTGCGGGTTTACAGAGTGTCTTACTCAAAGGAGTAAATAGCCTTTATGTTCCGTAACCCCAGTGACCGAGTCAAGCTGGCTTGATTAACAACTGGGCTGATGGATTCAGCAGGGTTTTAAGTTTTGAAATATGTTGCCTTTTGATTGACACCAAAAAATTACATGCCTTCCTTTCAGTAAATCAAGCCATCAAAATGATTCTAAATATTATGACTAAAATATGCTAAGGCCGTAAATAATAATTGCAGGGTGTTTGTTCCAATTTGATATTTCTCTGACAACTTCCCTCCCTCCAAGACAAAACCAGTGTTTTACAGTGGCGTTTGTATATTTTTATTTTGCTGTGTGTGCTCATCAGCCTTGGTGCTGGTTCACAGAGGCCATTTTGTAACTTCTCCATAGTACATGGTGTATGCAGTGCCCGTCTTCACAGAGGGACAAACCCATGACAATTGTGAAGTTGTCGACTGCTTCATTACTTTTTCTCATTAGCTTTATCCAAGGAAAAGCACGCCTAAGAACAGCCAGCTGTTGGCCTTGAAGTGAGTTCAGCGTAGAAGAAAAGTCTGTTCATGTCATTTTATTGCTTTGTAATAACAAGTAGATTAAACACTGTATGCTTCCATAAGTGAGGTACAGCGTAACAGTCTTAAACAGTAATGTAACAATACAGTACAGAGCATAAATAAATAAAGTCTTTTCGTTCCCAGTCTGATTGTGAAAGCTTTAGTGTTAATTAAACTTTCCCTGGAATGGAAGGCGTTCCTTGCTACTGCTCTGTAAGCCCATAGAGTCATCTTACAAAAATGGGGCAAAATTAAGTCAGAGTGACGGCCCTGTGTGACAGACACAGGACTAGGTCGGACACCTGTTTCCGAGTTGCACCAAGCATGTGGACTTCCTGCAGTTGCAGAGAAGCTTGAAAAGGTTTGTGACGAAGCCCCTTATACTTCAAGTTCATTTTAATGCAGTATTTTGGTTTCTTGTGAGAGCTTTAGAAAGTGTTATGCACCTGTGCTTTTGAATTTATATTGATGACATTGATGACAGGGGCTGTATGAGCCACCGTGATGCACCATCAGAGATGTCCCAGGCTATGCAGGGTCATTTGCATTTGAGTATTCAAGTACTTAATATAAAATTATGTGATACTTCCTGCATGTTTCCTAGTTTTCCTATTATTAAAAACAGCCTTTAAAAAAAAAAGAAAGAAAGAAAGAAAGAAATGCTGCACTTCTGACATGAAATTCTTGGTGAATTAGAACCTTATTTCTGGTTTTGTAAGTTTTTTTTTTAACTTATGGTAAAAATTTTAAATATTAAGGGAATTCACAGACACACACACACCCCGGGATTGGGGGGGGGGGGACTCTAGGCCTGCTGAGTGCTCAAGAGAGTCCTCACATGGTCGCCGTTGCTGCTTACTTTTGTAGGAGGAAACGTGGCCTCGGAGTACAATAGAGATTTAGATTGTTCACATTACTTTTAGCCTACCTCCATATGCATCTCCAGGGTGGGCGCGATGGAGCTGGGGGAAAGCCTTTCCAAGCAGAGGATTTAGATGAGCTTGGTCTTAGTGCTCACATGGGCGCCACTAGGAACCCAGAGAAGGAGGAGTGGACATATTCAGAGGAATAGAGGCCGTTTGACTCCGCATTGGGCAGCTGCAGCCACACCTGGTCGTTTTCTGTGAGCTCCATGATTGCGCTCCCCGAAGCCTGATCCAGGTAGCCTTTGCTGTACTCGTCATATGTGTACATTGTGGGGTTGCCGTTCTTATACAGTCCTACCCAAACGTGAGTCCCCTTCACGTGCACGTGATAGGAGAAATAGTATATGCCTGGGATCTTACAGGTGAAGATTCCAGTCCTCGGGTCATAATGATGCTGCCTGTTATACAGAATCTCATCGAATGGGATGGGGGCGCCTACAGCTGGGTAAGCTTTGGAGAGGACAACTGTGAAAGCAGACACGGGCACCCCTGTTACTCCATGGTTCGCACTGACAAGAGGCGTCCCAGAAAGCCTGGGCCTTTGGCCCGCCTTTATGAAGCCATCAGGCATGACTCCTTGGCCAGGGGGTCCTGGGGGACCCGGGGGACCTGGGAGACCAGGCTCTCCACTGTGTCCTCTTGGACCAGGAGGGCCTGGAGGACCTGTGGGCCCACTGAGGCCCTTAGTCGCTATGCCAGCTGGGCCGGGAGGACCAGGGTTTCCAGGGACACCCTTAGCTCCAGGGAACCCTGGGGTGCCTGGCGGCCCAATGGGACCCCTGCTACCTGGTGTTCCCGGTTCACCTCTTGGACCTGCCTCACCGTTGTGTCCAGGAAGTCCCTTAGCTCCTGCAGGGCCAGCAGGGCCTTGGGGACCAGGGGGTCCTCCCACTCCAGGATCACCCTTTGGGCCTGGTGGCCCTGGGTTACCCTTAGGGCCATTGAGACCTGGCTCCCCAGGATACCCTGTTTTCCCGTCTAACCCAGGGGGACCCCTTGCTCCTCTACCCCCAGGTGGGCCTACAGGCCCCATTGGACCCGCCTCGCCTTTAGGACCTGGGACACCGGGGTTGCCTGGGGTCCCTTTTGGTCCTTGGGGTCCCACATTTCCTGGGGATCCAGTCAGACCTGCCTCCCCAGGATGACCGGCTGGCCCTTGTTCGCCTTTGGCCCCTGGAGCCCCAGGAAGACCAGCTGGCCCCCTTTGTCCCCTCAAACCTGGCAAGCCTGGTTTCCCAAAGCCGGGAGCTCCTGGAGGCCCAGCTATTCCTGGAGCTCCCGGGTGGCCTTTTTCTCCTGGGGTACCTGGCTCACCTGGGGCTCCGGCAACTCCTGGCTTCCCAACACCTTCTCGTCCCTCTTTCCCAGGAGGCCCTTGGGGTCCTGGTGGACCTGATGGTCCCCTTTCTCCTGGGAACCCCCGATCACCTTTGATTCCTGGCTGTCCTGGAAAACCATTTTCACCTCTTCGTCCCACTCCAGGAGGGCCAGGGGGTCCTGTGGGACCCTGAGGGCCTGGAAGACCTCTCTCACCTGGACGGCCAGGAGCACCATATCCTGTTTCCCCTTTCTGTCCGTTCACACCACGGGCTCCAGGTGCCCCCTTTTCTCCAGGAAAGCCCCTGGGTCCCGGGGCACCTGTAAGTCCCTGCTGTCCAGGTTTTCCTGACACAGAAATTCCAGCTGGGCCAGGGAGCCCAGGTGGTCCTGGAGGGCCCCGAGGTCCTGGTAAGCCAGCTGGTCCAATGTCTCCTTTGTGTCCATGTGGCCCTCTCACCCCTGGTTTTCCTGGCAGGCCAGGCAGGCCTGGCTTCCCAGTGGCCGATATTCCTGGTGGTCCTGGCAACCCTGGCTCTCCTTGGAGCCCAGGGCTTCCATAGCCTGGCTTTCCTGGAGGTCCTGAGGGACCTGGGTGTCCTCGGGGTCCCGCTGGGCCTGGTGGACCAGGAACGCCTTGCTCTCCTCTTACCGGGATTCCTGTAAGACACCAACACACCACCCAACATAAGCAAAAGTAAAAGCAGCCAGGGATTCTCAAAGCACAGTAAAGGCAGAGTTCGGTGGTCCCTGCCTTCCACATAAATCTTCCACACAGCCGTCTCCAGGAGAGGAAAGGAAAGGAAGAACCCTGCATTCTAGCTTCGCATAGGTTATTCTCTAAGGCAGATGACAGACTTAGACCTGAGCAGTGTGTCCTGCTGAATGGCTTAGATTGATTGGTCAGACTCGGCATATGCTTGAGCTTTTGGTCTCCTTCGTTGACTTAGAGTTGAAGCAAAGAGTGACAGCACCAGACAATACATCGATGAGGCACACAGAATAGCTTCAGAGTGGTGATCGAAGTGCAGTAAATGTTGCTTAATCTCCTGATGCCGTGGATTCATTTAACTAAAGTGTTTCCCTGGTGTGCCAAGCTTATCTTCAGTACCCCTTTATTCAGTGCCTGTGACAGAGTGTGCTGCTATTGGCTCTCAGATGGGGGTGAAACAGAATGTGACTTAATGCCTCTGGGATAAAGTGTGATGGTTATCGTAAGCCCTTCAGCAGTAGGACATAGCCTGCAGTGTAGATATTACCTTATGCCATGACGACCATGCTTATTTCTGTCTATTGGCAGTAGTAATGGTAAATGTCATTTTAAAAGTGTTTTTTTTCCTCAGAAAAAATATATATAACTAGTAAGGATCACAATAAAATTGCAGGCGATTTTTAAAAATATTTACTTTTACAATTTATATTTAAATTCTTTTATTTAATAAGTTTTTAGAAACCTTTAGATTTTTGGACTGTTGGAAAGCAGTTCATAATAATTTGGATTTAGTAGATGTGACAGTAGGTAGCTCAAAACTGTAAAAATGATTAACTATGATCCATTTATTTCTTGGGGAGGGTTGTATGTATGTGTATGTGTCCTCTCAAAACCAGGACCTTATGTATGCTCGGTGAGTGCTCTACCATGAACTAAACTAACTATATCCCTATCCCTCTTTAGCTAACTTTTAGTACAATAACTTTTAATATGATAAACTCCTAACACTTTAATGGTTTTAAATGCTGAAATGAAGACTAGGGAATGTTTATTAATAATTCTAAATTATCTTTGACAACATTTTTTAAGAATATCATTCCCTTTAGCTATTAATTGTTGGTATACAAGTACATTAATTTTTTTTGAATCTCTTCTATTAAATATCTGGCATTTAAAGAATAGCGAACCAACGGCAGTTACTAATATTCTCAAAGATAACTCCTGAGAATAGCTTTGGTGTGTGTCTATGGTATGTGTGTATAAATTTTGACACATAAAGTAAAAATGATGAGTAATAAGGGATTTTTAACAGCTTGGTGTAAAATAACATAGTTTTCAAATGCAGAATTTACTGTAGCACTTGGGATCACTATAAAGATCACACTTACATTTAAAATTGTCGCGGAATTATGGAAATATGTTTTGGTGTTGAAACAAAGAGAGAAACACGTCTTACTGGAAAAGGTAGAGTCCGACACTGTTGGAAGCTTTCCCTCCAGTGGGGGTGGTGAACTTTGTGGCTCTTAGGATCCTAAACCTCTCAGTGAAAGAAAAGGTCTGGATTCTGTGACTATTTGGGTGGGTAGTCATCAGTTCCTAGCCTAGAAAAGTAAGATTAGGAGCATGGTCCCTCAGCAATCCCAGCTGCCTTCTGTTAAGGCTCCGAAGTGTCTTCAGGCTGCACCGTAGCTTCGCCGGAGCACAACAGAGTGTGCTTTAACTGTTCTGTCAGCCTGTGCTGAGCAGATATGCCCAGAGATTACCTAGGAACTTGCTGGGTTTCTGCTGTCACCTTGATGTAGGCAAGAGTGTTTGTTATAGGGCACTAATGCCTGGCAGTGGCGAGGGTTTCTGTTCATTATCAAAGAGAGACCAAGGTAGATTTAATAGTTAAAATACAGCTTTTCCACTGCTAAGAAGCTATTTCCGTGTGATCCCTAAGAACAGGGTGATGGGCAGTATGTCTTAGGTGGGAAGACAGAAACACATTTAACCTTCTAAGCAGCGTGTTTCGTTTTACTCCAACACTTTTTTGTGATGTTGGTAAAGCACTAAAAAGTCTGAATTGGGACAGAGTGCCAAACCCATTTCTGCCCATTGGTATTTCAGACTATACTCAATGCTTTAAGATAGAGTAGGTTCGTCTTCTATTCTTTCCTTCTAGCTTTTATCTTTTCCTCAATTTATATATGAGACAGTCAAGAGTATCTTTCTGATCTTTTTCCTTACAAAAAGAAACAAGTTACAGCCCCCCCCCACACACACACCCTTTGCCCTTGCTCAGGCCCATCTGGACCCACTGAGACATTTGCCAAAGAAATTTATGCTGCATCTCTTGAGCCACTGTCCTCCTGTTCATTCTCCAAAGCATCTTACTAGAGGGTTCTATTCTTCATGGTAGTAAAACTATAAAAATTTGGGATATATATAAAAAGAGAGTAGTTCTCATACTTTTTAAATATTGTTTCCTTTTGTGGAATATTTAATTCTTTTAAGGAGACATTCTTAAACATTTGATTTTTTTTTTCCAAAATGTTTCTGTCTAAAACAGTACCACTTAAAGATTACAACACATGCCTTTGCTCTGTGCAGGGCAAAATATGTGAATAAAGTGAAAAATACTGTGGAAGATGAAGCCTGAGAATAATCTGTATTACTAGTAGTCATCGTGTACTGTTAGCAAAGGTACAGCTTGATTGTTGCCCTTCTGTGGCGATCTCATGTTATTTTACATGTACTGTCTCGGCATCCTTCATATAACAAAGCCAGGTAGGCGAGGGTTAGATTCCAGAGGAAAGATAGAGTGTCTCAGGCTATGCCAGTGGAGGAGTAGAAGGGAGAAGCTGTGCTTGAATGCAATAGTAGCCAGACATACAGACTCATCAGATGTAGACACATTTAAACTTCACAGCAGCTCTTGGAACTCTGAGCCCACACAGCCAGCACTTAGTAGTTAGTTATGTCTGTATATGTTACCCATGCACCGTATATGAATATGTAAGTAACTCAGAATTGCCACTTCCTTTACCCATTAGATTCATTGAGGGATGTCTGGCTTTGGTTACCATTTTTCTTTAATATCTGCAGGCTAGAGTTTTAAAAGCAATGTGTAAGTAATTAGATACATAAAATTCCTAGTCTGTGAAATTGTTTTTGGTTTAAATTAACTTAATATTACTGCATCAATATTTCTAGATTCTGGGTAATTAGCTAATTGCACAAAACCATCATTTGAAAGGGAAAAAAGCCAGCCCATACATAATCTCTGATATTCCTCAGGTATGTCTTTCTCTTCTACCAACTTCTCTGGGAATGTTACATCCTGTACAGACCTGACTTTTCCACACAGTGCTTTGTTATAGTAAGCTGAGCCGGTAGAATGAGAGAGAACCGGCTGGAAAGTATTTTGTGAAAGAGTTCGTCATTAACACTTGACAATGCCAGCCCTCCAGTTAGCAGAGCAGATTGTGCAGCGGACTTTACCTTTCGTCTTTATGGAGTATGGGATGAAGTACTGTGTCTTGGTGTTCTGAAGTGGGCCCTTTATGCCCGTGGGAGTCTGGTATCTCTCAGCGTAAAACACTCCATGAACTGAGGTCAGGCACGTTAGCAGCAGAACGGCTGTTGGTGGCAGCATATTTTCAGATGACCCTGAAAAACAGAAGAGAGTAGTTGCATGAAGCCCAAGGCTGCTGTGCTTCATTTCTGTGATGCTCTACAGACTGATTCACTAGATAGTCGTTCTTTTTATGACCAATCTTTTATATTTTAAATGTATTCCATAAAATAATGGGAAAGTTTTTTGTTACATGAATATATACACATCTTACTAGTTTTGAGAAGCTGCATTTAAATAATGCTCTAAAAATAAGATGACCCCAAAAACAAATAATACTAATAAAATTACCCCACCAAATAATTTCTGAACTAGATGAGTATATTAAACAATCCAGTATCTTTGACATTACCTGAAATAGCTAGAACTTTCAAGATACATTGAAACTCACATAAGGCAAATTTGTATAGTCCTCTTCATTCAGAATATCTCAGATAGTTAACTACACAGGAACCTGTCTAGTTGCCCTTTGGTAGAAAGCCACTTTTTAACAACCATACACATGTACATCGATATCTGTAATTGACTGAAATTTATTCCAAGCCACCTGACAGGGTTGTCTCCCAGTACCCATGGTCCAGGCTTACCAGGTGCTGGGCGTCCCTGGAGATGTGTGGGCAGCTTTCCTGGCTTCCTCTGCCCGGTGAGCAGTGGATGGTGCCCTCCCACAGCTGCTCTGGGGTATTTATACCATTTTTTCCACTTATTTCATATGAGCTTAAGCTCCGCCCCTCAGGACTGGTCGGCACTAATTATTGTGGAGAGTGCTATTGGACAGGCATACAAAGTCAAGCTGGGTTCTCTTTCCCTAGTTTTTTCTTATTGAAAAGTAAACTCTTTGTCTTTGGTATGTATTAATAGGTTTAACTGCACCATATTTTTTTCTGTATGTCATTTTAGGAGTTCTGACTCCAGTGTTGGTTCATGATGGAATGATGATTTGCCCTTTTTTATTTTTAAAAAGTATATTCTGGTGTTATTTGATTGAAAATATTTGGTAGAAAAAAATGTGAGAGTTATTTTAGGAAGAATATGGGTTTAAATCATCATGTTAATCTTTCAGTTATTAGAAAGAAAGTTTTATAAAAGTAGCTGAACTGAATTTTTGCTAATTTTGAGGACTTAAAGAGGGAAATGATAAAAGTATAGGTAATATTGTTTTGTATATCAGGATTTTAAGGCAAGCTTTTAGAGGCTAATAAGTGTGGAAAAATAGCATTAAATATTTCAAATATTTTCATATTAAATATTCTTAAATTTTGAGGCTAGTGCAAGACTATTTGGACTTGTGGTAATTGGCCATTTAATTTCCCTGGAGGGTTTAAATTCTTTATTCATAGCTACACAAAAGTCAATAAGTGGCTTTATTTTATCTTACAGTTGAAAGGGCTGTTACCTTGATAACCCTATAATGTGTTTATAGATGTAAGATTGCTGTGCTCATTTTGAAGGAAAAGGAGCCTCAGACTTTGCTTTTTAAAAATAAGGTTGACTAATGATTCAATTTCCTACAGGGATCTCAAAGCATCCAGATTAGAAACATTTTTCTCCCAGAGAAGTAAACATCACTATCAGTTCCAGTCATTGGTTTTCTCTTTTACAACCTTGGAGAACATATCATTAGCTTTCAGGGTCCTGAGACATGTAATAGCAAGGGGTTGAGATCAATCTTTGTAGCCAATTTGTTGTCATCATTTTGGTTCTGAGCTGGATCAGCTGTGCAGGTGAGCAGGCTTGAAGCAAATTCGGTGCACAGCATGGATACATCATTTTCTGCATCTAGCTAGAATGTAGTGTGGGCTCAGGATTGGTCCATCCGTCATTAGAATATTGACAGAAAATAAAAGTTTGTCCTTTTCATCTTCTTCGCCCTCTTGTAGGTCTTTTCCTGTGTATGGTTGAACAAATCCTTGTGCAGTTGTTGAAATACAAATGTGTAATCCATTCTCTCTCTCTCCCTTCTTACTTTCAAATGTTTGGCTCACTGCCACATTTAATAATCTATGTTATTGTAGTCCTGGAGAGATGGCTCTGTGTTTAAGATCTCTCCTGCTCTTCCAGAAGACCCGGGTTTGTTCCCAGCACCCACATGGTGGCTCACAACCACCCACCTGTTAACTCAAGTTCCCCAGGATCTGACCACCTCTTCTGACCTCCGCTGGCATTGTATGCATATGGTGTGCACACACACATACTCTGGCACGCACACATACATATAAATAAGTAAAAAAAAAAGAAATTGAAATTACACTGTCATGTATGTTTCTATGTAATGCTCAGGTACATATAAAATACCACTCTTTTAGAAGTTTTGCTTTTGTTTGTCAAGGTCTTAGTGTAGAGCCCTAGCTAGTCTGATTCTGGGTACCTCTCACCTCACAGAAATCCTTCTGCCTCAGCCTCACAAGGACTGGCAATGCAGAGGTGTAGTACCATACCTGGTCTTAAATATGGCTTTTAAAAAACTCAGCCTAGGTCATCAGGAGACTATGAGAGTTGATAGTCTAGCGTGCATTTTATCACTTAGAAACCATGAAAACAGCTTTTATAATAACAAACTGCACTGCATCTGAGAGCCCAAGGACCTCCTCTGCACATGCTCAGTGAAGACCATGCTGTTCCTCCATGTCAGGATGTAGAAACACATCTTTAGTAGTTGTGCATGTGGCTTACGTCCACACCTGGGGGTATGCTTGGGACTGATGCTGGTTAGGCGTCTGCGGGGTAGTTCTCAGCTGTATACTCAGAAATCTAGGCCTGTGCACTTGTCCAGGTGTGGCTACCCCTGGTGTCTGCAGAACTCCCTCGGCATCTCTACCTGTCTTGTTTTCCACCAACGCAATGACATATTTGAACCAAGAGCTGTCTCCTCCTATTGCCCCCTATAATCAGAGTCCACTTCGTATTTAGAGAAAAAGAAAATGGGGTGCATGCTGAGTGGTTTGGGGAATACACGTGAGTCATGCTGAGTGGTTTGGGGAATACACGTGAGTCATGCTGAGTGGTTTGGGGGATGCACATGAGTCATGCTGAGTGGTTTGGGGGATACACGTGAGTATCTCATTCAGTGCTCTCTAGCCTAGAGAAGCGTAGTGTTTTACTGGCAGAGTGGCTCTTCGGTCCTTTGGACGAACTGTACTGATGTCACCACACAGGCTCTGCCCTTCGTTTGCTCTGTTAGTCACATATGAAGCACTGCCTTGTCCAAAACAGATTGTAGAATCAGAGTATTTGCTAGCCACACCCACACCGAGCTGTGTGTATAAAACTATTTTTGTTCTGGGTGTTTACTCAAAGCTGCTCGGACTGACTGGCCTGTGGCTTTGTGAAGGAAACCCATTCTGCCCGAGACACAAGGCCCTACCCTCTCAGCCCAGTGCGACCAGAGGTTTCAGTGTCAGATATGAAGTTCTGTTTTTGCACATGTAGCAGTTAACTGCTCTTCTGTGCTTTGGATCAGTCATTCATCACCAAATATTGCTCGAACGCCCCTTCCGCGTTAGGCGCTGGGTAAACACCGTGTTAATAATGCACATTCCTGCCCTTGAGGTGTTTCCACTGTGGTTCTCGGCCTCTCCCGCTGCCACAGTCCTGTGGGGTATGACACAGACTGCTTAACGTTCAGAGTTTAGTAAGGTGACGAAACCCACAAGTGGCCACAATGGACTCTGAGATGAAACATGTAGTCCGATAGCGTTTTCAACATTGTTTCTAACCTTAGCTGCTTAATTTTTTTTTATCTGTGCTCATATTTTAAGCTTTACTGTAGAAAAATTTGCTTATATAAAACAGAGAATAGTCCATCACCCAGGCTTACCTGACTATCACCCAGTCTCCCTCCCACCCATCCCTGATCCTCCAAATTTTTGAAACAAATCAAGTGTATGGGTGCTAATAATCCATCTATTCATAACCTAATAGATGTCTACAGAAAATGAATTCCTTAAAAAAAAATCTAAAAAATATAGTTATTTCTCAATCACGTCAGACACTTTTGTGCCTGTTCATGTTTCCCCAGCTACCTCTTAGGTATATGCGTGCAGAGACATATGCATAAATATGTATTATAGACATGTATAATATACCATGTAAGTTTTAGTGGTAGGCTTACCATTCATTCCAGCAGTGTTCATGCGGTGTCATTAACTAATAGGTTGCTTATCTCCATCTCTTCTTTCCCACTAGCAGTTTATTTAGTGAAAACTGAGTCATCTGTCCTGTGCACCTACCTGCAGTCTGCCTCTGCTGATTGGACGTTTGATCTAGAGCGCTGATGCGATGCAGTTTTGAGATAAATGCACTCACCTACTGACGAAACTCTGCCTTACGAGAACACTTTGCTGCTTTGAAAGGGTGGTGTGGTGTGTCTGCCTGGAGGTCTCAGTTGCTGGTTGTCACTGGTGTTATCAGACATGGATGATTAGCCTGGTTCATTATTTCATTATGGTTGTGAAATGCTGGTATATGCGTAACTTCTATAATTCCTCTTTTGTTGAATCAGCCAGGATATTTGTATGGGGGGGGGATGGGATACCTTGATCAGCTGTTTATTTATCCTGAGGTACAGTTTACAAAGAGAGAAAAGGAAAAGGGAATTGCTTGCATTCACCAGCATGGAAAGTAGTGTCTTTCTTCTTAGCATCCCAGTCTAGAGGCCAGCATCCCTGGCCAGTGTCTGTGTGTGCATGTTTAAGCATCACCATAAACTCACAGATTTAAATGAATTTCATGCAATCCATGACAGTTTTTGATAGTGCTCAGAATTTTTCTTCATCTTTGCACAGAGGGAACATCCTCAGAATGGCACCTTGATTTAATCTCAGTTGCTTTAATAGGTTTCTTTTCCTCTTCCAACAGTCTGTACTTTCCTTGACCCAGATCTGTAATAAGACAGCTCTTTTAAAGTCTTGTTTTTAGTGAGAAATAGAAATTGGACATTGAAGTTTAGGTATAGCCAGGTCCTTTGGGTGCCCAGGATTCCTAGATTGTTCATTGTTTTGTTATTTCCAACTTTTTCAGTGAACAAAACTGGTAGATTAGTATGCGTATTACTGGCTTAATATAAACGATACTGCAGCGTCACACTCATATATGTAGTTCAGATTCAGCACCATTGGGTGTTTGCTTAATGAACTCAAACCTGCATCCCTTAACTCCTTAATCCCACCTGAATATCTTAGCTCTTCTGAAGTAATGCAGTGATTTATCTAGCATATTGTTTAGTACTGATAACTTTCTCAAAATAGAAGGCCAGCATTCCCACCGTGACATTGATTAATTTTGCAGTTCTCTTTGCTGTTTCCAGAAGATCTGTGAAGTCAACTTACTGTGTTAAGACTGTCTTGAAATCGCTCACTTAGAGGGAGAGCGGTAGCAGCTCTGCCCACTCATGCCCTGTTCGGTTGGTTTGCTTTAGCACTGTTGTGAGTTGCTCTGAACTTCCTTCCCTGAAGTCTTAGCATTTCTTGTGGAATGCAGCTCAAAGGCAGTGTGAGGGCAGAAGTTGTGTGTGAGCTGATTTCCAAGGTCTAAACATTACCAACTGATACCATTTTCTAACTACCAAGGTAAAGACAATCAGCTCAAAGACCACCTGACTGCTTTCCAGGGGCCAAAATGAGCCAGCTTAGGCCCAAGCTGCTGACGTCCCAGTTCAGATATGTAAAACAACTGTTACAGACATCTAGCCTCTGGGACCCATCTAACCACCTAGTGCCTCCTTGTAGGGGTGTGTGTGTGTGTGTGTGTGTGTGTGTGTGTGTGTGTAAGAGAGTGAGAGGCAGAGAGGGGGAGGGAGGGAGGGCACACACACACAGAGAGAGAGACACACACACACAGACACACACAAATACACAGAGACATACACAGACACACATACACAGACACACACACAGACACACAGAGAGACACGCACACACACACACACACACACACACACACACACACACACACACACCAGCCCTGCAATTACAGGCCTGTCTCTCCCCACTTGACTTTTTATGAGGGCGCTGGAGAATTCCAGCTCACATCCTCATGCTTGACAGGCAAATACTTTATCAAGTGATCCATCTCTCTCCAGACCCTTTAAAAAACTAATTTATCCTCTTATAAATAATTCATTCCTTTTTTTCTCTTTTTCTGAGATAAATGTCATTGCACTTTCTACTTTATTTCATTTTTATGTAACTGTTCATCATGAAAGTCATACCCAGATGATCTTGGCTCCTTTTTTACAACTTCACAGAACTCTACTACATGGACATACAGTGTGTTTTCCACCATTGTCCACTCATTATCTCTTATTATCTCCTGTCTGTGTCTATATTGTCTATATATTTCTTGTTAAAACAAATACTTTTACAGTAAGCAACTTTGTGTATGTATATTTTTTGACTTTTTTTTTCCTTTGGAAGAAACTTTTAAAATTTGGATTTGTGGGTCAGACGGCAAACACAGATGTACAATCTTCTCAGATATCATCAAATTCCCCTCCACCAGACTTGATCACTCTGTATATTCACTCAAGTACTATTTCTGCTTTACCCATAGCCTTACAAACAGAACGTGTTTGTGAGTGTATGCCCCACCCTAGAGGTAAAAATGGCAATTTGATGGAGTTGTATTTCATACACCTCACAGGTAGAGCCCCCTCTGCATCTGGCTAAGATACATACTCATAAGAGCCTGGTCTCTAGCTCACTTTCCCGTGCTTAGTGATGTGAACCTTGGGATTTTGATAAGAGCTTACATGTATTTCTCCCCTCTGTGGTGCATGTTTGGATTTGCTTAGGAAGTCCACTTTGGTGCGCAAAGCTTTCTTTTAAGGGGTGTAGCATTTTGATTCCCAACATTTTGATTCTCTTATAAACTATAAGCTGTGAAGGTCATGGGGAGCAAAGGCCATGGGGATCAGGTGTTCCATTCATTAAGTGGAGAGACTAGCTTGCCTGTCCCGAAGGTGGCACTGCCCGTGACTCAGCATCTGCCTCATTTTTTTACCCATCAGGGCACTGCGGTCCCTGCCCCTCTCTTAGTCATCGTTTTTCAGTGGAAGTGGTAAAGGCACGCAGAAGTTCAGTTAGGGTCCTCTGCGACCCACAGCCTCCACTACCTCCCTGCCATGCCTCATTCCTCTTGAAAAACAAAAAAATTGTGAAGGGACATTTGTTGGTACTGTGACAGAGTCAGAAGCGAGGAGTGATCTGTTTGTGTAAACAGTCTAATGTGGTTTTGTGGTTAGATAGCTTCTGGGAGCTTGGAAAGAGATGCTCATGCATAAAAACAGGTGTTTATGAAAATCTCCTGCAACTTCAGGTCAGGTCAAAAGACACAGTGACTTAAGAAGTTCAGACAAAGGCTTTATGTTTTATTTTATTTTCTGTTACACTTAAATTGCTGTGTTATTTATGGCAAGCTTATGGTTTTGTACCTGGCACTTAATGACATCACTTTCTTTCCATGGTGACTTGATTGAGTTAAAAATATAGAGCTCTCTGGCCCCTCAAGGGCTGCCCAGTGGCTTCACAGCCACACAGACTGTCCTCATGCAGTCTGCCAACTGGTGAGGAGAAATAAGTTAGAGTTGCAAGGTTATGAAGGTCATAGGGTGGCACTTAATTGACTGTTTGTGCCCTGGATTTATTTATGCCTCAGAACAACTCTGTAGTCACCGCCCACAATGAATAAAATACATGAGTTCCCACAGGCTCTAAAGTATCTGTTAGTACCTGATGGTGGGCTTTGTATGGCAACATAGACCAAGAAATATACCCTGGAGACTCACAAGTACTTTTACACTTTGTCCAAAAATGAAAGCAGAGATTAGGAGGGTTATTGTTTTGTTTTTATTATTAGGAGATTGTTTTATCTTTTTTTCTTATTTTTTTTTTACATATTGATCCCAGTTCCCCCTCTATCCCTTCCTCCCTCTTTCCCTCTCTTTCCCCCTCACATGCACCCCGACCACCCTCCCCTCCCTTCCCCCCAGATTGTTTTATCTTTTATCATGACTTTCTACATTCATTGCCAGTGCATATCATCATTTGTATTATGACAGTAATACACAGTGCTCATTATTAGTTCAATCAACCATTTTCCATTAAAATACTCAGTCTTCTGTAACTGCAATCCTTTTTATAATAGAATATACAAAAGGCAAGTATATTCTTGTAATATTAGCATGTGAACTTTAAAGGAGAGCATCAGCTTTTCTTCATATAGACCAAGATGCTAAATATATTTATTTATTGAGCTTGTTTATCCTGGTTTTCTGTATTACCTAAATAAGACTCTTAAGTTTAGAACTCAAATATTTGTGTATATTTATATTAACCTTGAGTTCCAATAAGGTAGTCAGTAGGGTCTTAGAATTTTATTGGTAGTCCACAACCAGCCCTTGAAGCAACTGTTTTTAAGACTGTGCATCGGGAATGGTGAACCAGTGACATTGTCCACTGACGACTTACAGCTCTGTCTCCATGTTCCAGCCAAATATTCATGATAGGAATGTGAAACCTCAAGAGAACTCAGCTAGGATGAGATACTGAAATACTCTCAGGGTCAGTGAATACACCATGTCAAATTTGATTGACAAGGCAGATATATAGTGCTCTTTAAGTTTAACACACTAGCAAAGTTATTCATTATACTAACTTGAAACACTGCAGCAGACTATAAATTCTACAATATATAAAAATGTTCCCTCTTGCTCTTTGAAATTTAAGTCTCTGCAAAATGTTCTATTCTAGAGGGCACATAATAACTGCTGACTACTGATGTAGCCAAATGCATTTCTTTGGAAAGATGAGCAATGATAGAATACTTGGCTACTCAAAATCACCCAACCCAAGTTTAGTATTTTTCACTGTGTAATTCTCAAAGAAAAAAAATAGTAACATTAAATTGATGGTGAAAAAGAAATGCTTATTTTCAAAATACAGAACTCCGTCCATCCTCACGTTCTCTCTTAATACAGAGATTGTTAGTTTATTGTTTCAGGACAATCACAAGCTCTCCTGTTCATGAGTGCAACATAGATCCAACTGGTTTACTAGAAGTCCTGTTATTGAGATCATTTTTGCTTCAGCTCTTATCTAATGTTTGTTTATTTACTGTGTTGTCAATATTATAGAGTTGCCATTGAGTTCCAGTTCTGTACAGAAAGACACTAAGCATCTCAGTGCCAGGGACCACTGCACTTCTCGGACTTGACTTGACCTTTGGGATTGTAGCTCACTTTTCACATTTCTCAGATTTTGCTTTCTTTAGGACAGGTATGTGAGCCATGGTTAAACACAGTGGGCGTTAAGTCAAGAAGGTTCTCAGAGGTGCATTTTACCTGGCAGGACATGTAGGGTAAATTATACATTTGGTTCACAGTTTGAGGGTGTAAATGATATTATTAGCAAATTCAACACAATTTTCAATTTTAAATGGAGAACCTTTCTATAATTAATAGCTTAAGTATCTTCTCATCAGTGCAGTTTTTCTGCTATTTTAATGCATTTATTTATGCACTCCCCACTGTGTGTGACAGGAAGTCAAGTAGACACTGGGTTGACTGCATTTTTAGGACTAGAGTCTCCTAAATTATTTCCGTGCCGGTGTTAACGGAACACTGACCTAGTCAAGGCAACTTTAGTCAGATAGTAAGTTTGAGATGGAGCTTTCCAACCACTCTGATGCTTGAAGAGTGAACAGCATATCACTGCAGTTTTAACCAAGGTGAGCCAAGGGAAAATTGCCATGAGTATCTAGACTTCAGAGAAATAGTTATTTTTCCAGAAGAGTCTGACTAGTACTGACACAGAAATGTGAAGGTACGTGTGAAAATTACTGATTTGACAAATCCGAACAGAGGCTAGCATAGAGCCTGCATGTGTGGCATCTACATGTAAAGTAAGAGGGGTAAGTCTTGGGACCAGACTGGAGTCGAGCAGAGGTCTCTTGGCCCATCTGTTCCCTGTAGAGATAAAGGGACGTGAGTGGTATTTGACTTACACAGAGAATCAGGATTTAGACTTCTGTCCCTTTCCTGTGGCACTCCCAAACAGGTGCTGTTGAAGGAACTGGCACTTTGTTATACCATTGTTCCCTCTGATGTCTTTCTTAAGTGGTTTCCTCCACGATGTTGTGGAGGAGTTAACGGAAAGCTGTGGGCCTTGTGCTCTAACGCCCAAGGTGGTTTGAGCTACAAAGGACAGTTTTGTTGGGCTGTTAAAAGACTGGCCTTTGGAAAAACACTATCAGACTGGGTTTAAAGGAGTTTATTTACAAGAGTGACCCAATTAAATGGGTGTTTGATTCTTTTTAAAAATCCACTGGCTGCAATTATGGGGAACATACTGAAGGAATCAGCAGCCACCTAGAAATCATTTGAGAGGACGGTGTGTTAGAAGAGAATTGTGCAGGGGAACTGACGGAGTCTAGGCAGGAGTAGCTCTTGGGTCCTTTTCTGCACAGATTGAAGCATTAATGGGACAGTATTTGCTAACCTTGGTTTGATTTCAGGTATTTGGTCTTGTTGCTGTCTCCCATTATACCTTTAACAGGTTATCTGCTGTTGTGAATCTGAAGAGACTTGGTGTATTTTGTGTCTAGTGATTCTCAAGTGTTTGCTTGGGAATATTACTTATATTTCTGTGTGGTACTTAGAAATTCATATCTAACATTATGTAAGTTGACTTAGGTGCTATATCTACATTTAAATTTATAATAAGAAATATTCTGTGCTATGTAGTTTTGTGGCTTACTAAGCAAGGGAAAGGGAACAATAAGGTGGTATCCGAAGGTCCTATGGAGTTTAAAAGTGTTATCTTGCAGATCCAGGGTTGTGTAACGTTCTGAATTTGTTCAGGGGTTAGAATTCCTGCTCAGCCCCCTGTGTACCTCAACTAGAGATGGCCACCCCAGCTTCCATGGTGCACCGTCACCTGTGTGCCAGTCCTGGAGGACTCTGTGACTTTCTCATGAGCATGTCACTCACCCCAAATCTCATGCACCAGTGCAGATTCAGTGCATGCTTTCCTTAGGTAATTTCTTTTCAGAATAAGTTACAGAGGAAGTAAAATCCTTTTCCCATTGGCACTGGTTTTGATTTTCTCAGGCTGAGTGATCATATGGTTACAAGCATTTGTAGACAAAAGTTGATCCATTCATCCCATTATTCAGATATATTGAGCCACCTGTGTACTGTTCCTTATTTAAGTTCGATAATGTAAGGCAATTCAGTGTTAATGATCTGTGTGTGTGTGTGTGTGTGTGTGTGTGTGTGTACATATGATGTGCTGGTATGCTTTTAGAATTCAGTGATGTCGAACACCCAGTAAAGAAAACATAATTATTGGGCCATTAACTCTAGAGTAGGGTTATAGGCAGAATGAATGGACCCTGGTGTTATATTCTTCCCACTCACAATGGGGTAAGGCATCTGTTTCAACTTGCCCATATTACATACTGGCTTAGGTTCCCACAACAGATACACTTTAAATTTAAAAATAAGCAACAGCAAAACAATTCTCCATGGGGGCAAAGATCAGCAACCCTTTGCTCGATTGTTGAGAGGGTTATGAACTGATAGTTTTGCGTCGTCAAATATGCTTTGTCTCTAGAACACCAAGTTGTTTATTTTGGCTTGTGGGCCTTTATGAAGACATGTCATTAGGGGAGTATTTGGTGCCAACCTTATTGAAAACAACTATTTTATTTTGCTAAGGCACTTACTTCCTCTGACGGAGATGCAGGATTACAGTGACCTGCTTGATTCTGCTCCACTCCTGCTTCCAAAAGAGAGACATGGAAATTTTTGAGACGGTGGAACTTGTCCTACTGCAGAGTCTGCTTTCAAAGGACACATTGTGTCCTTTCTTCATTTTTATTATACTTTACAGTTGGCACCAGGGATGCAAGGGTCAATCTAATCAAAGTTTTGGAATCCTCAGTGACAGGAGAGGACTGAAAAAAATTATAGGAGCCACTTGACTCTTCTTTATGTAACAATGACAGCTGTCTTTGTGTAAGGGGGGAGCTGTATGCACTGAGAACACACCTGTGTGCTGTGTAAGGGGGGAGCTGTATGCACTGTGAACACACCTGTGTGCTGTGTAAGGGGGGAGCTGTATGCACACGAGGACACACCTGTGTGCTGTGTAAGGGGGGAGCTGTATGCACTGAGGACACACCTGTGTGCTGTGTAAGGGGGGAGCTGTATGCACACGAGGACACACCTGTGTGCTGTGTAAGGGGGGAGCTGTATGCACACGAGGGCACACCTGTGTGCTGTGGAAGTGGAGGCCAGAGCAAGGTCCTGAGCATGTCATCCTCTGTCAGTGTGTCCTGTCCCCCTGAGATACGGTCTCTCGCTGAGCTGGGAACTTGCCATTTCAGTTAGGGTGGCTCACCAGTTCATCCATTTTTCTCTGCCTCCTATGTTGGAGTTAAATGCATATGCAGCAAAATCAAGCATGGTATTTTTATGTAGGTGCTAGGGATTGCAACTCAGGCCCTCATGCCTGCCAAGCAGGCAGTCTACCCACTGAGCCATCCCCTCAGACCATGAGTAGGGTCGCAAGATTTAAAAGGTAGACTCAGTAAATCATTAGTTTAGAGGTTTTGTTGGTGGTGGTGATGGTGCTTGGTGTGTGTGTACATGAGTGTGCTAGAAGGCCAGAGGCCAATGACAGGTATCATTACTTAAAAGCCTTCCATCTTGCTTTTTTGAGACAAGGGACCCCCAAAGAGCTGCCTGTCTGATTCACCAGCACTGGGATTACAATTAGGCACCATCATGTTTGGCTTGTTCACTCTGGATTTAGACTCAGTTTCGGTTACCATTTAACATCCATCACTTTACAGTGCCTCTCACTTCCTGATGTAGATGGATCCCTTTGCCTCTTGCTTCAAAATCCAAGACAGAAGACATTCTCTTTCCCCTCTCTCTCTGCCACACAGCTGCTCACAGAGCTTTGTGGCTCGGTCTCCATTGCTGTTTGGTGCTCCTGTACTGGGTTCATCTCCCTGAGACTTTTAGTCTCTTGTCTTTTCTAGATCTTTATTTGAACTTTTACCACGTTTGAGACTTTCTTTTTTTAATATAACGCTGTTGGCCTTTTACTAGTATTTCTTATTGGCTAGCTCTGTCTTAAATACTATGTCATAATTACCAGTATATGTATTTCTAGATGGTCTTATCTTACTGGAGAGAGGGTCCAGACCTCTTACTCCTCTTGTGTCCTACATTTGACTCCTGTCTACTACATCTTCCAGAATCCCCCTGTCTCCTAGTCCTGCCTGTCTTGCTTCCCTATTGGCCAACAGTGCTTTATTCATTAACCAGTATGAGAAACATATTTACAGAATGACGTCTCCCATCTCCTCTTTTCTGTCTAAATAAAAGAAGGGTTTTAACGTTAACATAGTAAAATACATAACAAAACAGTTATCAAATAAGAACTATAGTTACAATATTTAGTTCATTAACATTTAGCAAGATTTAAGAAAAAATCCCATCATCTCTCCTACCTTTGAGAGTCTAAAGTCTTATATGTAACTTATCTTTAATCCTAAGGGAAACTATAACCATGAGACACACTATGGCCTATGGGCCAAAGATGGAACATTACAGAGGAACTTCGGGTGACTGACCGGGCGAGTTGTGTCTGCCATTTCTAGAGTTTATATGCTATCCTTCTGTGGCCTTTGAGGGAGTTGAGGCAGATAGTCGTGTTTGAGACTTTTAATGCCTATAGTCTCCTTCTCCTTCCCCCTGGCATCCCTCCCTTCATAGCTATACTGCACAGACTGGCCTGTACTCTTCCATTTCCTTTAATCATACCACCATTCTTGTGAACACCTGACCTTCTGGATCATCCTGTCACAAAGCTGTCTCTTCTCTGCTTTTCCTACCAGCTGTGAGCTTCCTGTTCCTCTGGTACCCTGACTTCTGATTTGGTCATCTCATGAGTGTTGGGATTCCTAAAAGTCACATGTCTGGACTTCTTTCCCATCCTTGCGTGACGTCTTTCACCATTTCCTTTCTTGCTTTCCTCTCATGTGGCCTCTTTGTAGGACGGCTCACTTCTGTTCTACAGCCTTATTGAACACTGTTTGACCCTTAATAGATACAGGGAGTTAGGAGTCAGGACACTATTACAGCTAACCTGAGACGAGGGAAGTTCGGTGTTTCAAGAATACACTAGGGGAGGTAGATTGGACAGTACCAAGAATTCTGGTTGGTGGAGAGTTCGAGGGAATGATTTTGAGATTTACAGTTGGGCCTTTTGAAGATTTCTAACTTAGGAAATGAGTGAAACTGTCAAAGATGGCGTTTCTGTCTTTGATCGTGCGGGGTTGGAAGGATCTGTTAATCTTTAACTGTTCACTTCAATGTGTGAAGTCCAGAAAGAGGGCTCATATGTACATGATGAATTTGAAAGGAACACCTGTGCAGATAGACATGAGACATAAAAGCACATAGCATGCCAGACTAAGATCACTGCTCCTCATAGTAACTGACATGTTTCCCATCGTCTCTGGTTGTTCCCACATCTCCATGTCAACTGGGCTGTAACCAGGACAAATGATGTGGAGGCCTTTAATGTGCTGTGTTCCTTTTCCTTTGTCATTATTCCCATAGATTATAATGTCTGGGATACCCCACTGCACTCATGATGAGTTTTCCTTTTTATCTTCCGCTATATGCACACATGCACATGCACACACGTGCATGCACACTCCCCTCCGAGACGCTACAATGAGGTATGTTCCTTTTTTCTCTGTTTCTGCAGCACCTAACAATGGCACCATTTTGCTCTGTGGCTTTTATATGTCTAGCCTCTTTCCATGTAGACAGTATTCCCTGTAGACGCCCAGAGTGGATTGGCAAGTTTGGTGCCGAATCTACTTCCTCATCAAGGTGACGGGATTTTGATGAGATGCTTCATAAGTACTCAGCTCACTAAATGAAACTTAACTTGTACCTATACTTGACCATATTCAAATTTAAACATGAATTTTTAAAAGTCTGGGAAGAAAATCCATCAGGATTTTTTGTTGTACTTGGTGAGTTCACCAAAGGAAAGAAAGAGTAAATTTAAACCAGCTGTGCTACTCTGTACTGCTTGCTCATCTTATTTTATTACATAATAAAAGTAGAAAAGGTGTCGCTTTGTGCTTTACCACTAGGTGGCTGAACTGCATTGCCTTGGAAAAGAAGTAAAATCTATGAAGTAATTATGTGCATATTTAACAGTATAATTTTCACATGGAAATGATGCATGTACCTTTGTAAATACATAAACATAATATGCCTATGCATGCACACATACATACCAATGTATACATATAGTTTTGAGTAGCAGAGTTAGAATTAAGAAATGTTTCTTAAGAATTCATCAAAATTATGACCTTGCATGCTTTCAGCTCCATTTGTAAGGTTTGTTATATACAATATATACAGATTGATACATTTTCCAAATATGTTCTTGTGGGCTGGAGAGATGGCTCAGCCATTAAAGGCTAGGCCCACAACCAGCAACGTGTTCTTGCACAGAGTACGCACAGCCATGAGCTCTAAAGTTTTCACAAAAGCTTGAGGTGGATGTAGCCCTATGGTGGCCTACCATCAGATGTCAGGTGAGAACTCACTTTCTTTAAACATCTTGTCAGTCCATGTGGTGTCGCCATTTACCTTCAGGTGTCAAAAACACTCAAATAACAGCCATTTTGTGTGACTGTGTAGTGGCTTCCTTATTATTAGTGATTTTCGTTTCTGTGTTCTCTGTAGTGCATCTGGGTAGTACCATGGAGAAGCCTTTCACCTTGACCTTGAGACTTGTCCCCCTGTCTTCTCTGGAATTCTGTGGGTGCTATGTATCAGAAATGTAACTTGGTAAAAATAAGTTTGGGGGTGATAGGCTATGTGACATACCAGATGTTTTTCCAACTACCTTTTCATATTAAGTGACAAACACATGCTTGGGAGATGCGGGGTACATCATTGAGCATAGCGTGTACATATCTAAAGGGGTACATATGTAGACTTACTTTGATGATGTGCTTGCTAGTTGAAATGACAGAACAAGGAGATGTTGACGCTTAGCTTTCACATCAGCACAGATTTCTAACATGTCTTTCCAGGGCCAGCATTTTTGTTTAATGTATTTTGTATGTGCATGCAAGATGTGTGTGTGTACATGTATATACATATATGAGTTTATATAGGCATATGTGTGTATGTGAGCAGGTTCCTATGTACATGGAGGTCAGAGGTCAACCTCAGGTACGTTCCTTAATCATTCTCTACCATGCATTTTGAGATAGGTCTCTGTGTCTGAAGCTCACTATTCGGCAAGGATGGTAGGCCAGTCACATACAAGAGTGACCCACTGCCTTGGGTCCTTTTGTGGGTGTTGGGGATCTAAACTCAGGTGTCATCACCCCCCCCCTTGTATAGTAAGCTCTTAACTACTAGATTGTCTCCCAAGACCAGCAGTTACATTTGATTATGTACTGGTAGTGTTAATGTTTAATGAAAATATGTAAGATTTTGAAATTAGCATTATAGTAAATATGCTTGATATTGTTAAAAAAAACAATGAAATATCAGAAATAATATTTTGGCTAAACTAAAATGTTGCCACCAAGCCTTGATCTCCTTCCATTCCATTCCAAACGCTGCCCCCATGAGCAGCTGTCTTCTCCAAAGCAGACATGGCCTTGGCTCGTTGACAGCAGATTCACCCAACACTTAGTCTCCTTGCTGCAGGCGACCCTGTTCTTAGTTTGGAGTGCTCATGTAGCCTTAAGTCCCCTAGCAAAATGATAATTAGAAAAACACACAGTGTTTGTCTAAGAAATGCCAGCACAGTGAGGCAGTGTTTAACAGTTTGAAAGTCCACCGTTTGTGTGTTTATTTGGTAAATTTACAGGTTGATTTAATTATGGAAGGGAGAGGTTCACCCTGAGAAATCCACGGGTGTTTCTGATGATGAATTAAATAATTCCTTATTTGCTGTGTTTTATTTTATCCATCAGTCTAAAAATAAAGCCACATTTACCTTGTTTATGCCTCAGGATTATTAATTAAGAGATTCTTTTCTTCCCAGAGATTCCATACTACATTCCTCAGCTTGGTGGTGATGCATTGGAGGTGAGGAAAAATAATGATTTAAAAAATAAAAATACCTTTTTTTTTTTTTTTTTTTCCTTGAGTAAGCAGTATAAACACAAAGCAACAGTCAGGGTTTTTCAAACAAGTATGTTGTTCTTTCCCTTTTCTTTCGCCCCCTGATGATTAGGAAAGGGACTGACAGAATAGACCTTAGTTTTGTCCTTGAGTGGATGTATCAAATTTCCTGTGTTGGCAGCTGTCTGTAATGTAACATCAGAGGGTCTTTTTGGTCGGGATGAGTTGTAGGTTATGGAGTTTTCATGGTTTTAGAGCTTAACAGATGAACACACTTGTACCTTGTACAGTTTCCTTAAATTTCCAAACTACTGCAAATATGGGCTCATCTGAGAGACAGTCTTTCTGACTATGCATGACAAACTCCTTTAACAATTTCCATGTGTAGTAACGCCAGGCTCTGTTAGAAGACCCTCTGAATGACCAGTCAGTCACCATCTCTGCAATTATCTTTTGAAAATAAATAATATACTAAAGCCAATTTAAGAAGCCTGAAATGGCCTTTAAAAAGATAAAGTAGCATTAGAAACAATTTAAAATAATTTTGGATCCATTAAAAAAAAATCCCAAATGTGTTTACCTTTCAATAATGCAACTCATCAATGAAATAACTTGTGAATGGTGATACATTACCACATGTCCATTACATTGGAGCAAGGCACATGCTCTTCTAGGAGGTAAAGGGAAAATAACCCACCCTGTGCCTATGCAAAGGGAATCATATGTTTCTCTCAAAAGCAACAAAGTAGTTTGTTCTGTAGGTGCTAGAATGTAAGGATTCCCAAGGTGTATAAATTTTAATACCTCGGGATGCACAGATATATGCACTGAAGCTATCTTTTATAAAAATGGAATGAAGGTGGATAACTATGCAAAGAAATGCTGGAAACATGTACAAGAAATCAGTAGGATTTAGGGACAGGAATATGCCAGAAAGAAATTGCATTCATTTTAATGAAGTTCAAGAATAGCTTTCATCTCCTATAAAGAAATAATGTAATAGTAACCAATCTACTTACTACATAGTTGCTTAAAGTTCTTGAACTGCTTTGAATATGAATATTTACTTTGAGAAAAAAAAAAAGAGTATCGTTGCTCTCCTGTTCACTGACATTTCTCATTCAGGAAATTAGTATTTTCTCTTTGAGTCCTAGTGTAGCTCTTCAGTTTGTGGAGTTGTTTTTATGTTTATGTTTTTTCCTTCTGAGTCGATCTGATTTCCTGTCAAAACTTTCTCATTTAACTGGTTGGAGATTGTGTTTGTTTGTTTGAGTTTTTATTACGACATTGAAACGTTGGGATTTAATGCTATATTACATGGTCCCTACTTTTGAGATTACTGTGTTAGCGATAGTGTATCTGTTAAAGAAGTATGTGGTGGGTGTGCTAGGATTAAATGTACTTTTAAAGAGGCATAAGTACCCTGAGGGAGGGGAAATTAAATGTTAACTGAACGTGGATGGAGGAGGGCTGCAGAAACCTTCATGAAGATAATGGGAATTTAAGAGATGCCCAGAAAGGTGAGTGTGGATGGGAAAGAGACGGAGGACACTGAAGTCTTGTCATGCGCCAGTAGTGTTTGCTTTGAAATGACACTGTCCCTTAAATAAGCGTTTCGGTTCGCAGTAACGCTGGGCTTTCAATCCTCCTTCCCCACTGTGGCCTAGAACAGCTTACCTCTTCACAGTCCCGGGGTTCCCTCCCCAGACCACAGTTTGTGTGTGAGAGCTGCTGCAGAGCTGCGTGCTGGCTCCGTGACAGGAAGGCCTCCTGCATCGTCCTCGTCACAAACTGCTTTCTGGGTTCTGCTCTGCTTTGTTTCTGGTATACTCAAGATACAGCACCACCTCCCTTCCACAAAACAAGGGAGGGGGCGTGGGGTACTAGCATTGGGCACGATGACCTGGATTGTTTAGAAGAAAGTAGAAGACAAGAAGGCACCCTAGACTTTGCCCCACCCCACCCAAGTTCCCTTCATCTGTTTTCTTGAATAATTTAGCTTAGGAACAAGTTCAAGTTTCTTTTGAACTAGCTGTTGCTCACCAGCCAGTTTTTAAAATGTCTGACTATGTCAGAACAGTCGGTTGTGAGAGTAAGGTGTTCAGTGGAACACTCCAGACAGACAACCTTGAGAGCCTCCTTTCCATTCTTTGGCTGCTGGGCTTGGAAGCGAGGGCAGTAGGAAAATAGAGTGCGGAGACAGGTTCAAAGAACTGAAACTGTTGAAAGGAATGTCTGCCAAAATCTAATATTGAAGTATTAAAACCAAATAGTTTTTTAAATTCAAAAAATACTAGCATGCATTGCTGAAGAGATTTGAGTCCAACGGGGGATCAAGTGTATGGGAAACTGCATTTTAAAAAATCTTCAGTAGACTAACAAGAAAGCGTGTGAAGGGAGAGAATTCAGAATTCTTTTTCTTAACCAAATAAATAAATGGAAGAAAGGAAGAACGCATTGGTGTAAATGGTGATGCCCTGAAGACGGAGCAGTCAGGAGGCACATCAGTCTCTAGGAACTAACTTGTACAGGGCTAGAGGATTCCAGCTGGCTGGTTTAGCTCCAGAGGCTTCTTCCCAGACTTCTCATCCTTGACTTCCACATCCTTAGCCTACCAAGAGCATTAAAGGGCAAAACCTAAATGTGTTGTCAGTTATGAGACCGTTCAGAAAAATGAAAAGCTTGTTTTTCTGTGGGTAGTCATGTATTTTATATCCAGTCTTGACACCCCCCCCCCTTTAAGTATATCTTAATGACAACATGAGACTCCGAAGAAAGCAATTCTTCTAAAATGGCAAGAACTTTTATTCCCGATAGCTGTAACAACTCTACTGCAGGTTGTGCTGCCTAATGCCTAGAAGTCATGGCACAGACCACCCTTCATTACTGGGAGATGTTGATTCCAAAAGTAGACGCAGATAGGGAAGTACTGTAAAGAGCAACCTCACTGAGAGGGCCAGGCGTTTACACACGGGCTTCCTCACTAGTCCTGCACATCCGCACAGATGCTTTCTCCCTTCCATTTCAGTTGCCCACTCCAACGTCTCTTCCAATCCAGAAAAAAGCATGTTGCTGGTAAATGACCTGCCTTCTTATTTAATCATTACTCGATGAAGATGAAAAGGTCCAACTCTAGAAGTCTCATGAGACACAGAGAAAAGTTACTCCCCTTTTTAAGAAGGCATGTGCCCTGTCTCCTCTGTGAAATCGTTTAACTTGTCACAGCTGATGCCCATGCCCTGTTTTCTCTCTGTCCGCATTGTGATCCTGTGAACCAGGTGTCACATTTGAGTGTTTTCCTACCTGCATCCGCTGAGGGTCCCTGCGTGCTTGTCCACTGCTAATGGCAGCTTTGCCGTGCTGCTGCGGACCTCTGTTCCACCGTCAGGAGTAAGGATGTTGATGGCACTGGTTCCGGGAAGGGTCAGCGCCATCCACTGTTGCAGAACCCACGGTTGTTTCTGAACTTTCCTTTTTATACAGAGCCCTGCTGAATCACATCACGTTCTGGCTACTGAGTGATGGTCTGCCTTCTGGTTCACGTCCAGGACAGGATCAATTTCTGTTGTTTTCCAGCAGCCAGCGACTCTTTGCAACGTGGCTGGGAATTGGGTAGTCTCACTTGTTGAGCCCATGTGTTACTGTAAGGACAGAATGACAGACACCTTGGCACAGACTCTTAGTGGGGATGATCGAAAACAAGTCGGGTTCTTTGGATTATTAGATCTGAAGGATGTTTCTGTTTTCAGGGGGGAAATTATGCTGTGTCTGCCTACTAGCCAGTCTGCACAGATGAATGTCTTCTGCCATCCCCTCCATCAGTGCTCTTTGTGAGGTGCTTGATGACATGGGACTATTTTGCAGTTTTATTGATTTTTTTTTCTACATTACTCTCTTTTAAAATTAACCCAGCTTTGTGTTTACTCATAGTGAAACTCAGAAAACCATGCTTTTCTCTTCTACAAAGGGAAAGAGTATTCGTTTTGTGAAACCCCCGGTCCTGTTATTTTCTCACAGGCTTCTTCCTGCTTGTTTGACAGTTTACCCATTAGTGCTTACCCACTCTCTGGACCGTTCCTTAGTCCTGTTTCAGCCTCCTCCAGAGTGCTGGGATTGCAGGTGTGAGCTAACTGTGCAGCTTCCTCCTGAAGTCATGGGGGTTTCCTCTCAGTTTGCCCCTGGGAGTTAGAGGCGGTGAAGTCCCCTTCATTGCAGGACTTTCTGTAGAAGAGAAAGCGCTTGGGCTAGGTGGGCAGCGGCACCTGCTCTGTAGAACTCTAGTGATGGTGGGAGAGAACTGACCGCAGCACTGTCCTCTGGCCGCCACCGTGTGCCACGACACACGCGCATGTACAGCTAAACACTGAGCTGAACTCCTGGAATCCGGTTGTAGAGAGGGAGGAGTGATGAGCAAAGGGGTGAAGACCATGCTGGAGAAACCCACAGAAACAGCTGACCTGAGGGAGTAGGAGCTCAGGGACCCCAGACTGACAGCTGGGGAAGCAGCATAGGACTGAACCAGGCCCCCCGAGTGTGGGTGACAGTTGCGAGGCCTGAGCAGTCTATGGGGCCTCTGGGCAGTGGAACCAGTATTTCTCTAGTGCATGAAGCGGCTTTTTGGAGCCCATTCCCCAGGGAGGGATACTCTCTTTGCCTAGATACACAGGGGGAAGGGCCTAGGCCCTGACCCACATGTCATGGCAGACTTTGATGATCCCCCATGGATGGCCTCACCCTCCCCATCCCATTCCCATCCACTCCCCAGGGAGCTTCCCATTCTTTTCTTTCTCGTGACCTTGACAGCCTACAGTAGTGGCCAGGTATTATGTAAAATGCCCCTCTGTCTGTGTTTGCCTGATGTTTTTCCCATGACTAGACTGGAGTTGTTTGTTGATTTGAAGGAAGACATCCCAGAAGTGGAGTGCCTCTCTCATCACCTCATACCACGGATCCCAGCTGCCAGCGTGTCTCTGGTAATGCTAACATTGGTGATCTAACCAACAGAGACCCTCCTGGGCTTCTTGGCCATGAAACTGATAGTTTCTGGGCGAGAGAGATTACCTAGTGGTTAAGAGTACTTGCTGCTTCAAGAACGTCCAAATTCAATCCAAGCAGCCACCTCAGATGGCTCACCAAAGGCCTGTCACTCCAGCTCCAGGAGTTAAATGATCCTCCTCTGGCTTCCGTAGATGCCTGCACACCTGTGGCATGTACTCACAGACACTGGCACACACATATAAACACAAACAAAAGGAACCTCAGGGTCATGATTTCTCACTTCCCAAGCTCTGCTCTTAGGAAGCAAGTTACCAAGTACAGTTCACATTGGGAAATTGGAGTCAATCTGCTGCTGGAGTGGAGGAAGTAAGATTATTGGGAATACTTTATAAAGAACGTTGTGGAGATACTGCTTTCTCCTCCTTTATTTTAGACACAGCCTCACCTATCCCAGGCTGGTCTCTGTCCTTCTAATGCTAGGCAGACAACATTAGCCTGGATTGAACAGTGCTGGGGAGCAAACCCAGGGCTCTGTGTGCTGGGCAGGCACTCCTCCAGGCCAAATCCACAGCTGTTTCACCCAGCCAGTAGGACTATTGGCCAGAGTTAATTATTTTCCTGTTTTTAGGCAAAATGCACTTTGCATACTCAGTGAAACAAGCAACTTAAAGATATCTATGGCCGAATGTAATGATTATAAAATTCAAATTGCAAGTATTAAGTAAACAAAACATTACCTGCTTTTACTTTTATTCATAGTAAAACTAATGATGACACCCTCCCGTGAAGACAGAGTAGACCGGGTGTTTCAGTCTCTGCTGTTTTCAGTGAGGGTTTCTAAGCCACTTCTATTCTCGTGAACTTATTTTGCATTTGTCCTTTTTGTTTCTAGCCCTACCATCCCCATTTTAAGTGGCTGGTAACAGAGGGTGTTCCTTTAGATTTTTGATAGTCTGTTCTGTAACCACTATGTAAGTCTTACTCAAATGTTAGGAGTTTCTTACCATTTTAAATCTAATCTAAAAGTATTGCAAAGTCATGTTTTGTAAAATAATAATAATAACTTTTTTATTCCTATTTCAAATGGTTGATATTGAACTGAGTGATGTTTATCTCTCCAGGAGTTCTCTGGACATCTAAGCTCTGAGGGTAATATCATTCATTAATTTTTTTTAATTCTTGATTATTGTATCTTCAAATATCTCCTCCCTAACCCTTCAGTATCATATAACTGTATGTGTTTTGCGCCAGTTGATAATGTCCTATAGCGTCACAATGGCCTCTTCATTCTCACTGTGGTATTTTCTTCACTTTGTGCTTTAGTTTAAGGAACTTTGCCTTCACGGTCCCCGACAAAGACAAATCCTTAGTTACGTGAGAGGTGGGCAAGCCCACTGCAGGAAAGGCCCTCATCTCTGATGCCTGTCTCACCTTGGGTTTCTGTACAAAATAAACCATCTTTCACGTTCATGCTTTTTATTAGGTCCTTTAAAACTTTGACCCAGTCTCTTCCTAATAGATCCAAGATAAGCATCATCTCCGAGTCTTTTTCTCAACAGTGAGAGGCTTGAGGGAGTTATTTGTTTAGTGCGTCAATCCTAAGACTTAATTAAGTGCCAGCCCCGGTGTGGGCATCGACACTGAAATAAACACTGTCTGTACTATGAGGTGAGCCAGAACCTTCTGTTTGGTGACTGCTAAGTGAAATGTGAGGTTCAGTCAGTCACGTCGGGAGTTGACTGGGACTGGGGTTTTTATACCTTCTGTGGACCATGGGGTTCGGATTCCCCTGGTGGGACCCTGCCCCTGTGTGGTGCTCAGGCCTGACATGCTGGGTAGTTTTCCTTCAGTACTGCTGTTCCACTCTCAATGGTAAGCCATGCCAGCACATGTGTAGCCCTGCGAGTCTGTATCTCCGCACTCACGTCCTTGCCCAGCACAAGACTGCCACTGTGCCTCTCTTCTTTTAGAGCCACGACTACACTAGAGGGTTTACGGACGTCTTCCACACACTGCTTTTCCTCCCTGTGATAGCCAGGTGCCTCCCTTTTGTCTGTGGCCTGACACTGGACAGAGGTTTCTATTGCAGTTAAATAAGGATCAGGATAAATAGGCCGAATAGGTGTTTATTCAGGGAGAAATAACTTACAACCTAGACAGATGAACACCAGCAGGCTCCACCGGATGCTCTCTTCTCCATGACCCGACAGCAAGAGCGAGTTCCCCAGCTCCTCCTCAGACCTCTTTCCACAGGTCACTTCCGCCCCTGGCTCCACCCACCAATGGGCGTGGTCAGAGCCACATAAGGAGACAAAGTGAATATCCCACTACAATTCCCCTTTTAGTCTAAAGAAAAGATTTAGGTGTGATACAAAACTATATACAAAACAGTGAATAACAAGTGTGCTCTAAGAAAAGGAAAACCGAGAACAAAACGACCTACATATCTAGTCCTAGGGTGAAGGCATAACGGAGTTTACAATGGAGTTGTCCTAAGCTGGAAGACTTAAGTCTGGTACCTAATATATCTAACTAGGAAGAGAGAATAATAGCTGTGATGGTTTAATCTTCAACCTCATCAAGACCTGAGAAGGAAAATAATGATACTAGGGTAGACAGGAAGTGCGGATGGCCAACTTCCAAAAGGTGCAGCGAGGACAGAAATAGCAAGCCACCTGGACAGTTACCCAAGGTCTCACAGCAACGTTGGTATGCCCAGTTTTGGCTAAGGCCAAGAGAACTTGACAGACCACAACAACAGCAGGGTGGTAGAAAGGCTGTCTTACCCTGACTTGGCAAGATCCACCAGTCTTCTATATTTGTCTCCTGCAAACACATAGGACTGCATGTCCAAATCAGTGGTCAAGGTGGGGGCAATTCTTTGCCCAACAGGCCATTAGCTGAGGCGAGAATGAACTCCAGCAGGAGCAACAACAGTGTCCAACATATTTTCGGGAAAGTGCACGGTGCTGTCAGGAGCAACAGTGTCTCAGAGTACTAATATTAAAACATTTAAATGCCATGTTCTGCATGTCTATGAAGTGATTGAAGATTAAGTACATGTCTGACTAACCTCATAGGTAAAGGAAACATAAGTGAAGATAATATCTGTAATACTCAGGAACTTAGCTAAAAAACTGAAACTTCTCTGAGTAAAGCAGGAACAAATACCTAAACAATATAACTATATGCATATACATACATATAAATCCCTAAAATAGAGGTAGAGTAGAAATGTCAAGACAAGAGGTAGAACTATAAAGGGCAGCATGATAAATATCCCAAATTGTATCAATATACAAAATGTCTTGAATACACGAAAAGTATATATACATAGAATATGGCAAGAATAAATGTGCATAAAACATCATAAATGGAAAGATTTCACACAATATGACAAAATATAAACTTAATTTTACAAAGCTTACCACAAATAAGAATATATAACAATGTAAGCTGTAAAATACTATTATCTCACTCTTACTCAATAATTTACAAGAAAATAGGCTAATCTACCTATATCCCGTCTAAACCATACCTTTCCCAACCATACCCTATCCCTGTCTAAAAGATAAACCCGAGTGTAAGCATCACATTCCATACCCGACCCTAAATAACTAAAACCAATCCAAAGAAGATGACTATTATCCCCAAATTCCAAGGGTAGGGAAAGGAGACATCGTTATCTTAAGATTACTTCCTGCTGAAATGGGACGATGATTGCTCCATGGGATCCTGTAGGAAATTCACTAACACCACAGTAAATCTGTGTTAGATTCATTATTCAGTATTACTATAGGCTTGCATTTTGCTTTTTTTTTTCCTCTCTCGCTTAGCAGTGTTTCATGATGATTTCCTCCAGTTGATATATTTGTTCCTTATGCACGTCTGTCTTATTTCTAAGCACCCTGTGGCAGTAACTGAGGTCTTTTTGCATGAAAGGGGAAGACGGTCACATGTAGATGCCATTTGTGGCACGGCGGTGTTCTTGCTGCTGAGTAAAGGTCAGCGTTTCAGCCCAAGACGCAGGCTGTTTTTGTCTCCTTTGAAAAGGGTCTTGCCTGTCAGAGGAGAGTAAATATTTATAGTTGGCTATGGCAGGATGTTCTGGGAGGGCATGTGAAGTAACATGAACAGCACTCAGGTAAGTGCCAGGCGTTGGTTAGCATCCTGTCAGAGGATGTGCAGCATTCTTTTATTGCATCCCGTACGTCTTGTGCACATTTGCCAGTGGGGGAGTTTTTAAAACCAATCCAGTGAGTATTGAAATGTACTTTTTTTTTCAGTCGCTTTTAGGCAGTGACAGTGCAGTCATAGGATGGGAACTCCATTGACTCTGTTGAGAAAAGAGTAAGCAGTCCCTTCCTCTCATCTCTGTTCAGTTGGAACAGCGATCCAGCAGTATCTCTCAGAGGCGGTACTGGGTGTTACATATGCATACAATGCTTAGCACATTCAGCATATATTTGTTTCCCTCTTTTCCTGTCCGTACATTTTTTCTCCACTGGAAATTCAATGTTCCCCGGGCAAAAGCAGTATTTTTTAAATTTGCCTAATTTTTATTTTATTATGCTGTGAAATACTGGTTTGTCCCTTGACGAACAAGATTATTTTCTCATGTTAAAAGAAGTTAAATTGCTGCTGGTTCTTATTTTGAAAGAGGGGATGTATGGGGTTGTTACTCAGTGTGGGAGTTGGGAGAAGCTGTGAAAGTTATTGAATGGGGGCAGGAGGTGAGGAAGACACAGTAGGAAAGGATTGGATGGGGGCAGGAGGTGAGGAAGACACAGTAGGAGAAAAGGGTTGGCAGTAGGCGGCACCGTGAGAAACCAAAACGCCCACCACAACTGCCTGCACTGAACTTGCTGGGAGGCATCTAAACGATAGTGGTTGTGCGATAACCGGCCCCCAAGTGGGAGAGGGCTGCTGCTCTGCCCAGCTCCACTGTGGGGTCCTGAGTAAAGTCGAACAGGAAAGACTTTAGACCTGCAAAGCAGCCAAAAATGTAGCGGTATCTGGACTCTTGACAGCTGAGCGGCCTGAACGGTGTGATGTGTAAAAGGGCTGGGAAGAATCATCTTGCCTGAAGAGTGAGTGTAATCCTGTTAGGTTTTAGAAACCCAGTATGCGTGAGATTGGCTCCTGGTTTCACTGGGACTAGTCCTGTGTGGCCCTTATGTAGGGTCTGGATACACCTGTTTGTACAGAAAAGTCGAGGGAAATCTTAGAATTCCCTCACTAGAAGAGCTTAAGAAATTGCCCCCAGATCTCTGTTTCAGTAAACATACTGATGTCCACAGGCCAAAGCCATCCCCAAAGTTGTATTAGTGTTAGCCAAACCTGTTTCTGAACTCAGTTGCAAACCAATAACAGGAGAAGCCACTGTTTGAAATCACTTCACATTGCCCAGCCCAGAAAGTCAATATAGTAAATCAAGAAAGGAAAACAAAGAGCTCCTACCTTCCTTTCGGTAGTTTAGCAAAAATGCAAACTCTGATCAACACGACAGATGAAATTGTTTTAAAATGCAAGAACTGTGTGTGTGAGGTCTTTGAGAATGTCACTCGTAAGAAAACGAAAGCTGTGAGGTCAAGATTCTAGGAAAGAAAGGAAGGGAATGCATTTATAATATGGGAGACGTGTGTGAACTGCATGTACTGAGCTAATGCTTTTTGATTAACTTGGGGTTGTATGAGATGAAATAACCTTCAGCAGTCACTGTCCACCTGAAAGTCATTTGATGGATGAACTACACATGAAAATAATCAGCTCCTCAGGGTGCCCACCATCACAGTTACATGGAGTACAGTGTGCCAGGAAAATAGTATTTATGATAAAGAAACTTCCTATTGAATTCACGTAATTTTTTTTTTTTTTTTTTAGTAGTGATGCATGATCTGTGTTATGGAAGTTTTCAGAATGAACATCTGAGTTCTGGAATATTTCTCCTGGTGTGTGTGTTGGGGGGAAGGGGGAGACAGAAACACAGAGACAGGGAGAGGAGGGAAGGAAGGAAATAGGATGAAGGGAGGGAAGGATGAGAGATTGGCTTGTATTTTGGAACATTAGGCTGTTTGGCTCTCGTTGTACCCAGCAACAGGACATTATCAGAGATTAATTCAAACCAGATTTTCTATTTCCTGCAAGCTACATCATTGGTTTTGAGTTCTTGTGGGTTTGTTTTACTATTGTTTGTTTGTCATTTGGGATTTTGTTTTATAAAATATGTGAAGGAAATGAGCGAGCTCATACAATTCTTATCCCTCTTACAGTGACTATTCCTGAGAGTTAAACATGAGTGGCGTGGAAGCGGCTTCTCGTGTGAAGTGCTGGAAAGTAGATCAGTGACAGACTGACTGTCTAGCACGTGTCAGGGCCTGGGCTCAGTCCCCGGCACCCACCACAGTGCTGGATTCATAATGCTGTTGTGTACATGGTGATGTGAAGTCATTCTAAGTGTGGCTTAGCAAGTTAGTTATAGCTGCTCGCTATATATATATAGTTACTCTTAGATGAAATTTAACATTAAAAGTGAAATTTTATATATGTGTATGTATAATATGTTGCACACAGTGCCTCATACATAATGGAGTCTCATTAAATATTGTAAATATTTTAAGTTTGTTACTACATTATATTTATTTCTGATTTTTGGGGACAGGGTTTCTCTGTGTAACAACTCTAGCTGTCCTGGAACTCACTATGTAAACCAGGCTAGCCTCAAACTCACAGACATCCACCTGCCTCTGCCTCCCCAGACCTGGGATTACAGGTGTGCACCACCACTGCCTACCTTCGGTGTGTGTGTGTGTGTGTGTGTGTGTGTGTGTGTGTGTGTGTACAGCCATGCTTGTATAGTTAGAGGACAATTATGGAAGCTGGTTTTCTCCCTCCACTGTGTAGGTCCCAGAGAGTGATTTCAGGTCCTCCATCTTGCCAGAAAGCGCCTACAGACTGTCCTATCAAAAAGCACTGACCGTCGTCTGGGGATGTGCTCTGTGGTAAAGTGCTTGCTTAGCAGGAAGAAGACTCTGAGCTTGACTGCAGTGGCTAAAGAGCAAAAGGCTTGTCCCTGTTTCTGTTATTGGTTTTTAGTGTCCAGTCCCCTGTGTCCTAACACGGCACCTTTAGCAGACCTTCAGCAGACCCTGTACTCCCTCCTGAAGAACCTGACTTTCTAAGCCAGTGCGTGGAGCTGTCTGTATAGTAAAAGGCTGTCTGTGAGACCTATATTAGAGTGTAACTGGGATTGCCTCCCGCTCCTAGGGGATGTCTTCATTATTACATCATTAGCTACCAGAGTCCTGGTGTTCCTGGTGACTCACAGGTGCTCCTTGTGACGTGCTCGGGGACTTTGCATGCATTTGTGCTTTTCTGTGGGTTCTTCTCGCTTTCTAATCATTTGTTTGCTGATGTCCTCTCCATGACATCTGGTACCAAGTGAGCTCTGTGAGTTCTGTCTTGATTCCCGCAAGTGCTGTCACTACACCAAAACTGTAGTCCAAAACCATGTGCTTTAATCAACCAAAGGCAGACAGAGCTGCATCAGGCAGCTGTGCTGGGAGCAGAGAACACGCATTGGGCTTCGAAAGGCAAAACAGATTTGAAAATGTGTAACTTCAGCTGAGTTTCTGTGTTGTGGCTAAATCACCGAGTCTCTCTGACCCTGAACTGGAGTCTGTTAAATGGAGAAAATGCTGACTTTGTGGACTCAGAGCGCCAGATAATATGTCCAAGCAGTGTCTTAAAAAGATATTGAATTTATCTTGTCTCAGTGCTAGTAGACACAAAATGATCAGTTGTCTTTTCTTAAGCATTTGAAAACAAATACTTTAAAGGTTTTTAAAATTATAATTCTTCTATAATATAATTTTCCACCTTTATTAGATTAAGATATATAATTATAATAAGCTTAGGATTTGATATATAACATGAAGGTAAAGGCAATTTAAAATTCCAGCCAGAGTGGAAAACTGAACTGTGACATTGTAGCCCAATCATACAACAAAACACGGAATTTTGAGATTTTGAAAAAATAATGAAAATGAAGAAAACCAAATCTGGAGCTGGAATGATGGCTCATTGGTTAACTGTACTTGCTTCTCTTTCAGGAGACTATGGTTTGACCCCTGGCATCCACGTAATCGCCCGGGACAATCCATATCTCCAATTCTATGTGGTCTAGTGCTTTTTTTCTTTTGGTCTCTGAGGACACTATACATATACAAAGTACATATGTGCAGGCATGCCCATAAATACTTTTAAAAGAAAACAATCTGCCTTCTTGTAACATGCTGTTTCACATAGCTAAGAATGAGAACTTGGGAAAAATAAAATGGATTATTGAAGTAAAAATATAATTCTACTTAAATTTTTTGCAATGAAGAATGTTCACAGCGTCGTAATCCAAATGTTCCTGTTTTATACATGACTTTAGGTTTTAGAAACAAGTTGTAGACTATCGCGGTAAATAAGGATCAGGATAAACAAATAGGCCGAATAGATGTTTATTCAGGGAGAAATAACTTACAACCTAGACAGATGAACACCAGGAATTTCAACCCGATCCTCTCCTGTCCGAGTCACGCCAGAAAGAGAGCGCCTTCCTGGCCCCCTCCGACCTCCTTCCACAGGTCACTTCCGCTCATGGCTCCACCCCCCAATGGGCGTGGTCAGTGCTACAGAAGGTCTATCTCACTACAGTAGACTGAGCATAGGAAGATGAGTTGGGAATTTAGGGAGAAGGTAGTGTGTAGAGCAGGAGAGTGGGTGAATCACTGATGGGTTCGGCTTTCATATCTTATTGGAGGTCAGTTATTGTCCGCCCATAGCTTAGGAACTAAGAATTTTTAATATTATTATACTATTTGGAATTGTGAATGTAAGGGATTAAAAAGTAAATAATTCAAGGGGTGGAAAGGTGGCTCAGCAATTAAGAACATTTCCTGCTCTTGCAGTGGACCCAGGTTCAGTTCCCAGCACCCACATAGCAGCTCACAAAGGTCTGTAACTCCAGCTCCAAGAGGTCTGACACCCTCTCCTGGCCCTTCTAGTCGCCTGTCACCTACATAGCACGCACACACATAAATGCAGACCAATACTTATACACATTAAGTAAGAAATACTCTTTAAATAAAGATAATAAAGTAAGTGACTCTGAGTGGCAGTTTGGTGAACAATCCCAAATGGGATCAAGTACCAAGCTGGGCTGTTCTCTATTATACTCCACTCTACATCTCTAAAGTAATCACTGCTGTGTATCATTGCTTTGATGCACCCATATTTTAAATACTAGTGGCAAAAAGCCATCAGTGGATACTTACAGTCTGCCTACCTGTCACTGCCGCTCAAGTGCTGGCATGGAGAGCTGCCACCCTCAGCTCCGCTGTCTCTTGCTTCCTTGAGTGGACACAAGACTCCCTGGACTTGGGGCCACTGATAGCTTTGCAAGATTGTCATGCAGATGTCACTCTGATCCTGAGTCAGAGAATGGCCCCAGTTTGGTGGCACCATCCCCTTTCTTGAAGCCATGTGACACTCACAACTGAACCTTGTAGAAAAAGTACAACAAGGCCTTGCCCTTTTAGATCTCTTCATTTTAATCTTACTGGATTAAAATCTTGAGTAGATGAGATTTTAGCAGTCATGACCCTCACCATCTACCACTCAAGACTTAAGAACTAACAGCCACATACAGTGATTCGTATCTTCAGGGGCTGTAATAGGACTTAAACAGTCTAATACAATAATAAATATAATCCCTCCTATATAATTCGATTGGTAGATATTGAAATTTCAGCTCTACTACTGTTAAGATTGTTTCTTATTGGCCTTTTGACACAATTACTTTTGAATTTTCTAGTGAAAATTAGCCTGCTAATGAATGGGGTTTACCTCATAGGGGAGTTGTGAGGATTCAGTGAAGGGACAAGTAGAGCACTTAGCGCAGAGTTTGACACGTGGAAGGCACTAAGTTTGCCTTTGCTGATGTACGTGCCGACTGGACGTTGTGGTACATTCAGTCCTCCTCATCTCCACATCCACCGCATCAGACGCTTCACAAATAGATTCACACCAGACAATACTGCTGCCTTGTGCTCTCTGAGCTTTTTATATAAGGCAGTGGCAATTAACAGCTCCAGGACCCTGAGCTTTGCTCAGAAAATGGCCTTTGTGAAGGTAGAGTGAGCAAGCTTTTCCTAAAGCTTCCAAGAGAGATCCCAGTAAACAGAGCTCCTGTGCAGCTACTGGGTGGTCATTGACTACATCAGCAAACAGGATTTGGTCACTCACTTCCTTCCAAGTGAGTCACCGCTTAGTGGACATCAGTCTCTGGATAGTACCCGTCTCCTCAGTAAGGTTCCCTCGCTCTGCTGGCAGATTTCCCAGCCGCCTCACTAGTCCTTCTCGAACCAGGGGGTGACAGATGGCATGCTCACTAACTAATGGTTGATGCACAGGTATAGGTTCCTCCCTTTGCAAGACCGTTCGTTCACCCTAACTGTCCACACCTGAGGGAAGTTTGTGTTGCCCATGCCCTGCTAGTCTCAAGTCACTCATTGTAATGACTGTCCCTCCTTCCATCGGTCCAGTGCAGAAGAGCCCTCAGAGAGCCTTGCCAGCTAAGCTCCACATTGTTTAACCATAATGAAGTCAAAAACAGAAACAGTCTTTTAGATTTGCTCTTGATAAGCCTACAGTTGAAGAATAATTTAGCAAGAATAAAACTCCCTTGATATGTTTGCCTTTCTGGCTATATCTAAGTGTCTAAAAAAGTATTCTACATTCTACCATGTGTATTTTCAGAAATGGTATTGTTTGTAGATTCTAGCCACAAAGCACTTTATATAGTGTGTATTTTAACATTGTTCTTTGTAGAAGTTGTTCCAGAATTGTTTTAGTTATATAGAGAATAATATTCTGTAATGTTGGCAAACGAATTGCCAGTGATTTGTGGCTTCCTCTCCACGGGGTTTTCATCTCCGAGCAACAGCAAGGCAGTGAGGGGGATCTTTGCCAGAGTCAGGGGTACTGATTGTATTAGCTACTGTGCCATTGCCATGGTAAATGCCTTTCAAAGGCCACTTATGGAACACAGGGTTTGTTTTGACTCACCCTTCAAAGCTATAGTCCGCTGTAGCAGGGAAACTGGTGGCGGCAGCATGAGGTGGCTGGTGAGTCTCGGATCATCCCGGCCTGTGGAATAATGCGGCCCACGTTTAAGAGGAGCCTCCCCACTTCAACTAACGGAATGTAGAAAATCCCTCATGGATCATCCAGAGCCCATGGTGATTGCTTCATGGTGATTCTAAATCCTATCAAGCTGACAAGATTAACTATCAGAATGATGTTCTAGGATTGTCATTTAATATACAAATACTCTCTAGAATTCTTACCGTGTAAGCTTATTTGGCATCCCATCCCTACCCTTGATGTAAAGAAGGCAACATGGATGCTTCTGGAAGAGGGCACAGAGTTGGGGTAGGGAAGGTAGCATGGATGCTTCTGGAAGAGGGCACAGAATTGGGGTAGGGAAGGAATGTGGCTGTTTGAGGTGCAGGTGTAAAGACACCACCACCCGTTCTGGAAATAGTTCCCCACTAACCTGTACTAAAGCATTGAAATAGTTTCAGGATTATAATTATTCCTTCTATTTAAAAAAAAAAAAATGCTCTATTCCCGGATCAGGTCGATTTACTTGTTATTCTGATCCAAGACCACACTGTCATACATAGCCACAACTGGTCATTTTGAGAACTGTGAACTGAAGTTAACTTACCCCAAGAGAGGGCTGGTCAACACAACTTCCTGCCACGATGAAATGGCCTTTATCTGTGCTGCCCAGTGTGGCAGCCACTAAACCACATGTGGCTCTCAAGCACCTGAAATATGGCTCAAGTGTTGCAGGAACTGACTTTCCAATTACATTTGCTTCTACTTAATTTTAAGTAGCCACCTGTGGCAAATGGCATGTTAGAGCACAGGCCTAGACAGTCTGGGAATCTCCGTCACAGCGCAGGCCCATGTGCAGCTCTTTGCATAGTTTATGCACACTAGTCATCTTGAGGAAAACTGGTTCTCTCGGAGACCCTGCTATTCTTAGAATGTTTGCTGTGTAGCTCACATGAGGAGTAGGGTTTAGTTTCAGTTTGACCCATTTCAGCCTGAAGCTTAAAAAGTCTTGAACTCTTCTCTAAAATATGGAATTTGATGAAATGATAATGAGGGAAATATGATCAATATATCCAGGTGCTCAGATTTATATAAAATTCCGAAAGAATACATTTTTCAATGATGCGAAATATCTGAACTTATCCCTCATAGTCTTTGGGGAGCAGGAATTAGAGCCCGTATGTCCTCAGTTCTATCTCCAGGAGGCTGAACCTTTGGAAAGAAAGTTATTATTGGCAGATGTCATTCCTTTCATTCTAAAAACAAAGAACTATTTTCTTTTACAGATGCAAGTCTGTTATTTGATGCTTACAAAGTTCAGTGACACTTTAAATTCAGATTGAGTGTTATTTACAGAGACAGACAAAAATCCAGCCTCGTGATATTTCCATTAGGCTAAGAATGGAATTCAGAGATTATCGACTGGGAAAGGGGAAATGTGGTCTATTAATTCATAAATACTTTGCAGATAAGCATCCAACTCTTAAAACAGTGACAGCTGTTTCCATCGCCAATACTAAATTAGATTAATAGATTCAGGAACTCTGTGGAAGAAACCCGGAGAGGTGAGACTTCTCGATGACTTACTTCCCTTTAGTGAGAATACCCTCCAGGAGAGAGGCCCGCGCAGCGGTAACAGTATTCCACAGGCAATGGGACAGAACTAAAGAGGAACAGGGGGCCTATGTCCCTAAGAAAACTTCTGCTAGTGTGACGTTTGTCTTCTTAGCACACACGGTTTCCATTGTTTAGTGCGCAACTCTCTCCCATAGATTATAAAATTAAAAACAGTTCTTAGGTTTGAAAACAGGAATGTTTCTATGTGAACAGACTTACAGTGTTGCGTGGGTTGTTTTATTTGACTTAGTTCTACATTGGCTCTCTCCATGTGAGACTTTCACGGCTGGTTTAGCACTTGCTTTCAGTCTGCTTCTCAAATTCACTTCCCTGGTCATATACCTATTGAGTCAGCGTTCTCTCACTGCACGCGTTAAAGTCTGTCGGTAACCGTGAACATGGTTTTAACTAACAGAACTTGCAACTGCCCCAGAAGCCGTCATGTTCGTTCTAGCCTGGAGCTCTTCCCTGGAGAGACACCTAACACCGTGGACTGATTTTACCTGGTTTTGTATGTCCCTGTGTCTTTATCCGTGTACTGCAGTTCCTCCTCTGCACAGTGGTAGGCGTGGGCTAATTGAGTTGTTTCATACTCATCACTCATGTAGTGTAAGTAGCTCTGCCTGTTGTTCTGTCTGTCGGAACTGTAGAATCACCTTCTCCAGGGTATTCCTCGGTCTAGGAATGGTTGGATACTTTATGTTGTCAGAATTGTTTTCCTTTTTCAGTACCCATAATGATAGTCACAGAGTAACTTTTGGAGAAAGCTAGTACTGATCAGTTCTTTTGCTAGTTGAGGTCACAGCTCCTATACAATCATCCTCAAATATACTCATTCCCAATTTTCAGACTGACTGACACCCCCAAGCCCTGCCACATAAAAGAAAAAAAAACTGCTAAGGGAATAGCCTTTGACCCAGTTCAAGGGGGAAGCTGGCCCCCCCTTTTCTAGCTGAGGCCACTCCCGTTCCCCCTGGGTTCTCTCCTCTACTTCACAGGGTGGACTAGGTGCCGCTAGTGGTGGGTTCTCGCATGTGTAGACTAAGAGGCTCTCTTAGCATTCCGGCAGGCTACAGACTACAGAAGAAAAAGGGTTATAAAATCCAGTGACCATACTGCTCAGGACTCTCGTTGGTTAAATAAGTGAGCACTTGAGTCCTCTGTGGGAGGCACATTTCCTTTGAAAATTTACAGCAAGTGAACTGTAACATCTAGAATGTGTTTCTTTGTTCCTGTTGTTGTTTCTGATTTCTTTGTGCCTCAGAGCTGAAGAAATCAACTTGACTCTCTTTTGTGGGGGAGTAGAATTAGCACACTTGAGTCCACTGTGTTGGAGGCACTCTGCTACAGTTCACCTGGTTTTTTCTAGATTGTTTCTTCCAAAGGACCTGGTAGGTTTCAAATAAGGATAATCAGTCAGTGAGCAGCTTCTGTTGAAAACAACACCCTCCAGGGAGTTTTATGCCTCGAAACTGAAAACGGTTGGGCATGAAACCCAAAGAACTCTTGAGGCCAGCCCCTAGACCTGTCCAATTTGTGTTCTGTGGGCATCATTAGACCATTGTTCTGCGGTTGGGCGGTAACCGTATGACTTAAGATGGTATTTAAGCAAGAGAGAGTTTATTCATAGTAGTGGGGCTCTCTAAGTCCTTCTAATGATGTCAACATGGACTGTGTGGAGCTTTCCACTTCCTCTGACATCAGCAAGGGAAATGTTGCCAGCATTTTAGCCCTGAGCTTACATTTTCTTGCTGCGGCTGCTATTTATTACCAAGAGCACCAAGTGACCCTGAAAAGTAAAGTATATCAGGATTCTGAAGGCAACAGAGAAGGCAAAATTAGATATGGTGCCTTACAAACCGGTAGATGTTTAAGAAAGTGGCAGAGTAGAGTGACTGTTAACCGCAGCATACGCTGTTGATAAGACGGGAGCAGACACGGTGGAGGATCTGTAGCATCGTGCCCGGGGTTCTACACATGAAGACGTACATAACACCTCGTAGAAAAGCAGGTTGTCACACAGCGATTTCATCTAAGTCAGCTTTGTTCACAAATACTGAACAGGGTTGACTTCATTAGCAAGGAAATACATTTGTGAAGACATTGAAGATGCCCCAGTAAAGAGACAGTTCACCTCTGGTCATAAATTTCATCTGTAAAATGAGTGTAGCTCTGAAGACCAAATGATTGTTGACTCATCCCTCAGCAAACAACATTAACTGTGCTTCCCTCTAGATGATCCCAGTCTATTAGGGAAAGGTCTTCACATGCTGTCTAGATTTTTTCTATGTTCTAATGCAGCCGTTATTAATATATGGACTTAGACCAACTGAGTCCGAAACTCTGAGAGTAAACCCTCTAGAGGTCTCTTATTTGCCCTTAACTTTGAGAAGCACTCATGTATAAATCCTTCCCCTGAAAGTTTAAAGAAAGAGCCAGCCTAGAGGAGGAGAGAGTAAGGAAGAGGCTCCCACTGGGATGGGAGAGTCACCAGGAAGGAATCTTACAGAGGCAGCTAAACGGCCCTTACTGTTTCACGGGTATGCACGTGCCCTGGTGCAGTTATGCATTTTGGGGGACTACCAGTTGGTGTGGTACCTAGGAAATGACAGCTGCTACAAGTGCTGTATTGTTCTGCTTTGCCCTCAGGTTTAAAAATCACATGGAGACACAGTAGTTTACCAGGTCAATTTGCACAAACCAGCCCAGTCTCCTGTAACACGGTCTAACACTAACATGTCTGACTCCTATACTTTACCTTCTCTTCATTTCTGTCTTGAGCAAAGACCTTCTATACAGGGCATCTCTGTGATCCAGTGTGCTTACCCCTGTGTTGCCATGGTAATCCTCCTGATTGATGACTTTTTGAGTAATGTCAGTCAGATCCAGACCCATAACCCAAGTGTATCTGATTAAGAGTGGGGATTGCTGAGCTATCAGCCATAGGGGCCCCACAGAAACCCTCTAACACCCCAGGCTATTGCTGAGGTATTGGTTGCTCTTCAGAAACTGATGGTAAGGCCCTGTTGCTGAAGACAACACCTACATTACTCACTGAACAGGGAGAAGTCAAGCCTTTACCCCTACTGACCATTGTTCATGATACTGGAAGGTACGCTGCACACTACCATAGGAGAAAGGTAAACACTAACCCAGCTACAAGTCCATTAATCGACAGTGTTGACCTACCCTCAAGATATGTAATAGTGGCACAAAAGTTATGGGATTAACCACCCACCCTGTGAATGGAATTAAAGCCTACTCTATGAGATGGAATCCATCTCCAACACTGCCCAGGTGGCCAAGAACTTGAGACTAGATAGGACATGGATCTAGCAGAAAACCAAATACTGCTGTTCTGCTGAAGGAATGTAGCAATAAAATAACTCCTGACAGCATTTTGCTGATTTATAGATCACTGCCATGCTCAGCCATCATCAGAGAAACTTTCTCCTGCAATTAATGAGAACAAATGCAGAGACCCACAATTACACAACGTACAGAGAGTGAGAGACCTTGGAATACTCAGTGCTAAAGGGGATGTCTCCATCAAATCCCTCCTCTCCGTTTAGGAAGCTTTGGATGAGGGTGTGGAAGATTATATAAGAGCCAGCAGGAATGGATGATACCAAGGAAACAAAGCCTTGCAGACACAAGACTGACACACACCGAACTCCAGAGACTGGGGCAGAATGTGCAGGAGGTCCCAGCACTGAGAAGGCAGATAGACACAAGTCTCTATCTCCATGTGATAACTGCTCACAAAGGAAAAATTAGTTTTCTCCAATGGAAGTTTTCTCACTTACAAACCACTTTTAAGGGCAGACCCTGTGCCCGGCAGTAGATGGCGAATACAAAATGAACTCAGTGGCATTTTGTGGAGGGTTTTTGTTTCATAATACTTTGTCTGGGTATTGTGATTTTTTTTTTAACTAAACAGATCTTTTGATTTTATATACATAATGGTTTCTGACTTGGTTTTTATATATTTTCTGTGTGTGTGAATGTGTGTGTGTCAGCATCTGTGCATGTTTCTTACAGTTTTTCTTTGGTTCTTTTTCTCAGTTTGCTTGTTTTGTCCTATTTGGGTTGTTTGTTTTTAATTTTTTTTTAGACACCTATTTGTGTTCTAATGAGATTTAAAAAAAAAAAAGGATGTGGATTTAGGTAGGTATCAAAATGTAGGTCTGGGAGGAGTTGTGGGGGACTGTAATTAGCAGTTTTCAATTTTAAAAAGTGGGGATTGCCTGTGTTGTAGAGCTTGAACTAAGAGGAGGCTCTGCATCGCTAAGCTACTAAAGAGAAGGTTCCTCCACTAGTGTGCATGCGTAGCTGGGGTTCTTTACCTTTCAGTACCTCTGTGCACGGGAATTTTGTTACCCAGCAGCTTGTGCCATCTGATGGGCCTGCTGTATCTCCAGCTGTCACTGCCCTCATTAGAGGACCAGCCGAACCTTGGTTTATGTTTTCTTTTCCTCCAAGAATGTCAGTATCTATACAGTAACCATACCAGAAGGAGCAGACACTGTCCTTCTACAGAAACCCATCCTGTCATCGTGGGAGAAACAGGCCGTAGACTCCAGTGCTAAGAAGTGAGCTGCCTAGGCCAAGTGTAGCTCACAGGTATTGCAGAGGCTGTGGTGGACAATTAGAGAACATATGTAACCCTACCTAAACACTGAAATCCAAGGGCTTGTAAATCATTCATATAATGTGTAGACTTTCTAACCCTTTGGTAGCTGTGACGGTTAGGTCTTTTGTCAACTTGATACAAACTGAAGTCATCTGGGAAGAAGAAATCTCAATTGAGAAAACACCTCCATCTGATTAGCTTGTAGGCAAGTCTGTGGGCATTTCCTTGATCAATGATTGGTGTAAGCCCAGCATGTGGGTGGTGCCTCCCTTGGGCAGGTGGTCCTGGAAGGTCTGAGGACCGTAGCCCCATGAGAGGAGGGAGTGAATGTCGCGTCTACCTCGGCCAGCAAGGAAACACGACCACGACTCTTCTTCAAGCAGTTTATTCAGGAACCTTGTACATCAGCTTCCGCCTCTACTTCTCCTCCCCAGCCCCAGCAAGCCCGTAAATGTGTGCTCACTGCCCAATCAGCTCATGCCACCTGGCGATCCCGGATAGGCCACAGGAGGAGGAAGCACACCAGATCCATCAAGCACTTCCAAATAAGGCTTGTTTACAGCTAAGCTCAGACTACCTGGCATCCAGCCAGGCGCCATCTTGGGGTTGTGGCTTCCCACAAGTAAAGCCCTGAACTGCTTTGTTCCTGCCTTCGGGTTCCTACATTGAGTGTCTACCCTGAGTTCCCTTCATGATGGACTACTGAAATAAACCCTTTCCTCCCCTAGTAGCTCTTAGTCATGGTGGTAATCACAGCAATAGGAAGAAAACCTAAGACAGAAGTTCTGGTGACATAAAGGCGTATCTTTGGCTTATCAGTGATCCATTTGAACTATATGAATAATGCTCCGGTTATAGATAGCAAGTTGGAGTGCCCAACTAAACAAAAGAATGCCATGCTAGTTTATATAAGAGTAAACATTTTAAAGATAGTTATCTACAATAACATTTCAGGAATCAACAGCTGGGCCAGCAAGATCGCTCAGTATTGAATGAATTAGACACTTGCTGCCTCTCCTGACAGCCTGGATTTGGTCCCCAGAGCGCATATGGTGGAAGCATTGACTCCCACAAATTGGACTTTCTGTAGCATTTGCATGACATGTGCAAAACAAATAAAGCATTCAAAACACAATAAGCAGCAGTTAACGTGTGTGTGTTTCTTTGACCATAAACAGAGGTATACTTCAGGCAATCAAGTTACTTCAGATTAAAATGCCCTTGCTTGGTGAGCCTGTGATTTCCAGTAGTGCATGCAAAGCATGCAGATAGTTGCAGAAAGACCCTGAGTGTGCATATTCAGAGCAGCGCTGCTCATCCTAAACACTTCAGGGTCTTCAGAACACAGCGTATCGTGGCCCAGCCCAGACCAGTTGAGTCAGGTCTTTGAAATGAGACACGGGTATATGAGTTCAATTACAGAGATAGAATAAGGTGCTGTTAAAGTGTGTATTTTGTATGTTTTTTCATTATATTATATACTTCTCAACGCTTTGGGGTTCTTTTCTGAGCATTACATTTGGTGTACAGATTTTTCACTTTCATATGTGTTTACTTACACATAAATAGAGTGATACAGACTGCAGAGAAATTATAAGTAGGGCATCTTTTTAAAATTTCAGTCACCTCCTTGGCCCTCTATAAATACACAAAGAGATTTACCCTCTTATCCTCTGATAAATATCTCAGCCTTTGTGGACAACATTTTTTCAGGAAATAATTAACTGGATCGTCTCTACAGCCTCCACATTTTAGCAGCCCACAGGGAATGTCAGCTGTTTACCCACACGCTCGCATCTCACTGGTAGGGCTGATAGTCTCGGCCTTCTCAGCTATGCTCTGCAGAGGCTGATGGCAGAGGGTTAGCAGCTCCCGGTCCCTTTCCCAGCACTAGCAGATCTTTCCCCAGACGGCAGGGCAGTGGCGGAGCTGAGTAACAAGAGAAGAGCTTGCTCACTCAGGGGTGATGGGTCCTGGTGTGGCCGGGCCCAAGGGTGTGGAACTGGCAGGGTTCAGTGCCTGAGTTGTAACAGTTTTCTCTGACCACAAGAGGTCTCCCAACTCTGCCTGATTCCTGCAGGCTGTCCTGCATTGTGGCTTCCCCATGATACTGTGCCCACCAACTCTTTAACAAGAGAGAGCTAAAGTTTTATTCTTTAAAGGCCGCTGTTTGAACTTTTGCTTTTCTTTCCATCTGGACACAGAAAACTGCATCTCGGGCGAAGAGGGGTGGTGGAAACAAACGCCAGGAAAATGAGTTCCACAAAGTGAGAATGAAACAGAATCCCTTCCGAGGCTAAGCGAAAAGGCAGACTTCTTCTGTGCAAGTGCAGAACAAACACCCGAGGTCTGAACCCCCCCACCCCCCACCCCACCCCACCCCCGTCTTGTCCAGTTAGTGGTAATCTGTTGGTAGGGTATTAAACGTGATTTTATAGTGGTGGAAACCAGTACTTTAGACACAAATGATTCTGACGGCTCCTAGTGAATATAGACATTATTCCTTATGCATGGTTGGCAGCATGCCACAAGTTCTGTTATTACTTTGAATATAAAGACATAAATGTTCTTGTATTTTCTTCTGTACTAATCCAGCATTCATGCATTGATTGTCAGCTTCATGCCAAGCAGAAAGGTACATGTCTTGCCTTCAAAGTTTAGTCTCTTGGGGAAATCATTTAATAGAAAAACTATAATTCTCTGTCTTTTTGTTTTGTTTTTGTTTTTCAAGACAGAGTTTCTCTGCATTGTTTTGGAGCCTGTCCTGGAACTCGCTCTGTAGACCAGGCTGGCCTAGAACTCACAGAGATCCACCTGCCTCTGCCTCCCAAGTGCTGGGATTAGGAGACTTGCGCCACCAACACCCAGCCCAATTCTCTCTTAATAAGAATATGGTTTGAGGACTGTAGAGCAGGCTAGGCAGATATGCTGACAGCCTGAGTTCACTTCCTAGGACTCACAGCTGTGGAAGGAGAGGATTCCCCTGAGTCTCTGACTACATGTGTGCCACGATAAGTGTGCACACATATAATAAATGAATATAATTTTAAAATGTGTTGAATGCTTTGAGGGGCCTAGGGGCTGGCGTGGTAAATCCTTGCCTTGCAAGCGTCAGAGCCTGAGTTCCGTCCCCGCACCCCATGCCCTACACAGAGAGCCAGGCACAGGGCACAGGGCTGCCTGCTTCAGTGGCAGCCGTGGGGAAGTGAAGAAGTGGCCGGGGACCGCTGGCCACCAGCTGACCTGCTTGTAGACCTCCAGGCCAGTGAAGGATGCTGAAAAATGTGTCTGCTCTGCGGTTGTCTCCTGACTTCCACATCCACACAAGTACATGAACATGCGTGCACATATACCACATAAACACACACATACTCACACATGCACACACTCACACATACACACACACAAAAAAAACAGACACACAAACATACACACATACACACACACACTCACACACACACACATACTCACACAAAAACAGACACACACAAACATACACACATACACTCTCACACACACACACACTCACACATACACACACACTCACACACATATACACACACTCACACATACACACATACACACACATACACACACAAAAACAGACACACATACACACACACATACACACACACTCACACATACACACACACACAAAAACAGACACACACAAACATCCACACATACACTCACACATACACACACTCACACATACACACACATACACTCACACATGCACACACATACACTCACACAAACACACACAAACATACACACACATACACACACACACACACACACACACATAGGTGCATAGGTGTGTGGGTCTGTGATCCACACAAACGTGGAATCAACCGTTGGTATCTGTTCAAACAGTGTTGTGTTTTTCAGTCTGTTCTGTTCAGTGGCTTATGAAAAGGTAAACCCAGTATTAATGATCTTCCTGATTAAGTTGGTATACTTGCCTTCTTGTGTTAGACTTCCTTAGAGTTACTAATAAAGTTAATCCAAACAATGAATTTAAGTTGTGGTTTTTAAACATTTTTTTTGTCCCATTTTAATAGCAATTTGTATTTTGGCCACTAGAGGGCAGTAGGCACACATGGCCAAGAAAAATATATTCTAAATACAGAAAAGGTTATAAATGTATTCAGCATCATGCATTGTAAGTCTGTTTCCCAGATTACAAAAGTGCATGCCACTCATATTGTGTCAATACTTGTTAAACTGTTGTGTTCTTAGCCATTTGCATTTGTTGTTTTTCTTAACATCCTTTGATTACCAGAACCATCTCTTCACTGAAGAACAGAAAATGTATTTTCATTTTTAAGGGCCATTGAGTAGCTTCTGAAACATTTGTGATCTAAAGAACTACACACGTGTCCTTGTGGGACCAGATACAAAGAGAGCTGTGTAAAGAGCTGTCTTTGCGCTGGGGCTTCTGACATCTGGCAGGTCTCTCGTTGTGATGTGTGGATGTGTTCTGTCACACTATGTGCGAGTCTGACCCTTATGACGTATTGTCTTCCTCATCAGGATGCTCAGGGCTGCCCATAACAGGTGTTCCTAATACCTACACTGTTACTGAATGGACTTTCTTTCACCTGAGCAAATTTCATCTAGAGGGTTGTTAGCTCAGTGGCTTCCTGAGGCGCACTGATGTCATCAGGAGTTCAAGTGTCCCTCATATTTCTTTCCTCCACCCCTGTCTTGTTCGTTGTATTGAAGGTACCCGCCACAAGTCCAAGTAGAATTTGAAGTCATGGCAAAGTTGAGTAGGAGATGAGAGCTATTCATTCGCCCTGTTCTCAGTAGTATGCAGTACTCCAGGGTCCTGTGGCGCGTTCCTTGTCAATCATTTGCCACAGGTGGGGCTCCGCACCTGTCTAAGAAATTCAGTGAGAAGTGGGGGGAATTCTCATTGTGTGTGTGGACAGATACACTGGATTCTACGGGGTTTCCAGATTCTCTGACAGGAAAATGAAACTCCACACAAACTATAGAATTCTCAAGCACAGAAGAAGTGAGGTGGGCAGGGAAGAGTGTCCGCTCCTGTTTCGGGCTTCCTTTTGTTTGTTTGTTTCGCATAGAGACTCTTGTGGCCGGTGTCCTGATATTCTTAAAATAGAATTTCCATTTCTGCTATTTCACGTGAATTGCTGTGGACTGAGTTGCAGGGGCAGCCCATACTTAGTTTAATGTCTTGTTTTGTCTCTGCATTGTTCTTCTAGCATTAAGATTTCCTTCTCTGGTTATTAGTGCTCTCATGCTTACAAAACAGTCTTTCTAAAATGCTCCTTGAATTGGTAGCCTTTCAGCAAAATCTGCAGTTGCCCAGTGCAATGAGAGCTAGGGCCCGTGGCTCCGCTTTAACCTCTCAGCCTGTTGCCTTCTCGGGCAACTTTGCTCTGGCACCTATAAGTGGCTGTAACCTAGCAATAGAGGTTGGCACTCCATCTGAACTGACGCGACTGAGCCTCTGAAGGACCCAGATGGCTGGCTGGGTGGCTGCTTCGTGACAAAGACAGTGCACGGCTGAGTGTTTGCTTCTTCCCCACTTTCAGGGTTTGCTTGGCGCGCATTAACCAGCCCACTTAAAATCAATAAGGTTTTCTTTGTTTGCAAATGTTGGTGGTACTATACTATATCATTTTGACAGTACATTGCTTCTCGTGAAATAATACTATCAAGTCTCATGGTTTTTAAGAGAACCATTTTTTTTTTAAGGTTTATTTTTATTTTCCATTTTGTTTGTGTCTGTCTTTGTCTGTGTGGGATATCTGTGTCTGAATGAGGACACTGGGGACAACAGAGGACATTGGACCCCTGGAGCTGGCATTGTAGACGTTTGTGAGCTGCTTGACAGCCTAACAGCTGGTGGCTGCTCTCAAGTCCTCTGCAAGAACAGTCAATAACTTAGCTATCGCTATACCCCCAGAAATACTGCTTTTAAAAGCAATTAGGCTGCCAGTCGGTGCATGCCTTTAACCCTCACACTGGGAGGCATAGACAGGCATATCTCTGAGTTCCAGAATAGCCAGGACTCCGTAGAGAGACCCTATCTCCAAAAACAAACAAGCAAACAAAAAGTAGTATCGGCAAAATGGCTAGATTGTTTGAGCCTAGTATCTATGCCTTCTAGTTTTCTGTAGCTTTGAAGACATGTGCTTTTCTGAGAGTAATTTTAAAAACATTTTTATTAAAGACATTGCCTTTCTGTTTTTATTTTTTCAGAAAATTGTGGATTCTTCTTTCCAGAAATAAAAAGGAATCTAGGCAAGTATGTGCACCGCTGTCCTGAGTCTGTGAAAAGGTGGCTTCGACAGCTGAAGCATGCTGGGAAAATTACCATGTTGATCACCAGTTCTCACAGCGACTACTGTAAACTTCTTGGCACTCACATCCTTGGGTAAGTGGCCAGCTGCTCTTTATGGGTTGCTTTGCTCCCCTTTAGGATGTCTTCTGGAATGCTTCTGTGAGCAAGGTTGACTGCCCATTTGTACAGAACGTGCTTGATCACATGTAGACAGGAGCTATGTAGTCAGGAAATATGTCAACATGTATGCTTGTCCCCAGGTGGGCAAAATATGTAGCCTGATGGGTCTTGCCTCTATGCTGACTAACTTAATTCACAGCCATTCTCTGGGAAACCCAGCCAGTGTCCGTCATCCTCACCACTATTTAATAAATTTGCTTCAAATTAGTCTTTAAAAGAAGAAAAGAATATATTTCCTGACTGATTGGAGGGTATAGCCCATGTGTCCATTGCCTTGAAGATCCATGCACTGTGCCTTTTAGTGAAGCCAGGAGTAGAATTAACATAAAATCAGGGCAACAGATTTTGAAATGGGATCGAGATGATTCAGGCCCTTCTTTACAACAATCTGTGGCCTTGGGTATAGTTTATAACTTCTTTGAGCCTTAATTTCATTGTTTAAACTCAGATCACACCTCTTTGTGAATATAAAGGAATATTTAAATAGTGCAGTACATGCTACCCATACATACTGGGCAGAATAACTGGTAAACTTTAATAATTGTTAAACTAATTTATGTCATTCTTGGCAACACCAAGGAAGGCCCATAGTCAAAGCAGGGTTCCACAGAGAGTTGTTAGATTTCCTCTAAGATTTCTCATGCCAGCAAACACACTTGCCCCTCCCCTTACCTCCATCAATAATCCTTAGCCCCGGGTTTCTGTGTCCTTTAGCATGTGTGCAGATTTAGTCTGTAGCATACTTAGCTGGGGATGGGTTTTCTACTCTCCCCAGGCAGCTATCCTTGCAGTGAGTTAAGGATGACATCCAGGGTCCTAGGGAGGGCACCTTTTTAAGAGACCTTTGCAGCCCTGGTGTAGGACCATGCATGGGAACACACAGGGCTTTCGGTTTCCTCTAGCACTGACAAGAGAGATCCTGCCTCTCACCTTAATTTCTCTGTGTACATTTCATTGTTCACAGATCCTGACGCACTGACCCTCCAGGGTAATGGTGGGCTCTGGAGAGCCACCATTCATCAGATAGGCCTTAGCATATCGCTCCTTATACACTGATGTTGCCATCTAACAATTGTTACAGGACTTCACTGGTTTTCAAAATAAAGTAACTTCCTCACATTTTGAGCACTCTGAGAACTGTCACTGGGCTTAATATAACATTGCATTCTGTGGGACCTGTGTAGAACCAAATCTATTGACTCTTCAGCTAATAAGTGCAGATAAATTCGTGTTTGAAAGCATGGACTGTTGACAGGTCCTGGAGATTCTCTTGCTTGCCAAGGTGTTTTCACAAGAGAACATCTAGGTACTTGTTTTCTCTCTCTCTCTCTCTCCTTCCCCCCTCCCCCTCCCCCTCTCTCTTCTACTCATTCTTCTTTACTTGCTTTTCTTTCCTTTGTTATGTATGTTTTTAGTAATTGTGATATTTTCAGAAAAATTGGCTGGTATCCAACCGCCTTCTCTTGCCTGCATAGCTTCCAACTTAAAGTGTATAAGATAAATACAAAACATCTGAGAGAGTTCATCAAAAGATGAACATTGATGCTGTGATAAAATGCACAGGCAAATAGACAGTTCTGTTTTCTGTGGAACTTTTCTAATTCCTTAAGGGAAACTTACTTTGCTTTTTAGGAAGGATTTCGCAGACCTTTTTGACATTGTGATTACAAATGCATTAAAGCCTGGATTCTTCTCGCATTCCCCAAGCCAGAGGCCTTTTTACACACTGGGTAAGTTGTGTTTCACTGTTTCTAATGTGTATCTTTGACTAGCACCAAGTGCAAAAGACTGTGTTATATAGGGAGCACCCTGTCTCCTCAAGAAGGGAAGGAAAATATAACCCTGCTTACATTAAACTTTACCCAGCTTTCTCTTATACCTCACTTCGTGTGGTAGTCACTTGTTTACATGGCAGCCTCTCCCTCTTTTCAGTGACGAGGGGCATGGATCTCACTAAATGTCATGGTATAAGGAATATACTGTAAGGGCTTGAGGGAGTCAGTCAACCGTTTTGGGAGTAGAAGTCCCTACAGAATTCGCAAAGATCAAAACAGCACAGGGACACGTGCGTGCATGCACACACATGTGGACACAGACATGCAAATACATGTGCACACACATATGCACACAGACACGGGCTTTCTCTACGACAGGCGAGAAGGCGAGTGAGAACTGTCATAGTTGTAAAGGGATTGGTGGAGAGACAAGGTCACATGAAAAGAGCAGACACTTTGCAGTTGAGAAGGAACGATGGGAGTGAGCTGCCCTGATAGTGTGGGACAGCATGATGAGCTGAGCGTCTGCTGCTCTCCCAGAGACTCCTCCCAGTCTCCCCCCTCCCCCCCCCATCCACTGCTCCTCAGTTTCCCCTCAGAACAGAGCAGGCCTCCCAGGGACATCAACCCAACACTTCACACCCACTGTTGGGAGTCCCACAGAAACGCCAAGCTAACAACCATAACATATATGTAGAGGACCTAACCCAGCTGCACACAGACTCTGTGATTGCTGCCTCAGTCTCTCTGAGCCCCTGTGACCCCTGCTGGATTGACGTCTGTGAGCCATGTTCTCCTGATGTCCTTGACCCCTCTGGCTCCTACAATCCTTTCTGCTGAACTCCAAGGGAAGGGACCTGTCAGAGATCTGCAGTTTGGTCTCGCTATCTGCCGTATTTGAGTGTGGGTCTCTGTACAAACTCCCATCCACTGCAGGAGGAAGCCTCTCTGATGACAGTTGGGCTAGGCACTGACCTATGAGTGTAACAGAATACCATAAGGGATCATTTTAATGATATTTTTTCTATTGTAGGTCTCTGACAAAATCTTAAAGCGAGATAGTTTCAGTGATTGCAGCCCAAGTCACTTGTCCTTGTTATTTTTGGCCTATGACAAAGTAGACAGTCATGGAAGGGTGTGTGTAAACAAAAAACAAAATCAAATACCACACCATCGTGGAATGATGTGTGGGAGAATGGATGTGCTCCTTGGCTGCCAGGAACGGGGGCAGGGTCCTAATATAACTTTCAAGGGCCTGATTTCTCCAAGCGCCACCTCCAAAAGCTCCTCACTTCGCAGTAGCATGACTAGCTATAACCAAGTCTTCAACACAAGCTGTTGGTAGCATTTAAGATCCAGACCATAATATTCGGTGGCATATTAACTTTTGAGAGTTGTCCAGTGTCACTCTGCTTAACTGCTGCGTATCCAGACATAAAAGTGAAACTGTTTAAAACTACTCTGCAGAAGCTCCCCAGGCGCGACTTCTGGGTGTTCTCTCTAGTTGTATGGTACCGTTGGACTTGCAGGCTGGAATGATAAAAACGATAACATATATGAACTGTGCTTTCAGTTATGTTTATAAGGAACTTCAGAATCTTCTTCATTAAACATATGTATGAATACATAGATCCTAAATATACAGACGCTGGAACTAGAGAGGTGGCTCCTTAGATAATTCCCGGGCTCATTGCTGCCGACAACCCCAGTTCCAGGGGACCCAGCACCCTCTTCTGGCTTCTCTGGGCACTGCGTGCAGGTGGCGCCCACCCACACACTTAAACATACATATGTACATAAAGTAAGCAATTGCCATAACAGTATTGTGTGAGAAATACTGAAAATAAATATACCCTGTAAATTTTGTTTTATTTTTTAAGTAGAGACATATTATGTAGCCCAGGTTGGTCTGGAACTCACACAGCAGACCAGGATAGACTAACTTTATAGTGATCTTCCTGTGTAAATATAATACTTTTCAAAATTATCATATTTGTAGTTCTATAAAAGCTTTTTTTAAAATTATACTTTCCCTAACTGTAGTTTTTATTTTATTTATTAACAGCTGAAATTATATATTTGTGATATACACCGTGGTACTTTAACATGTGTGCTCATTGTATAATGGAGAACTCAGGCAGTTTAACACATGTATTGTCACATTTAAAATCCACTTTTCAAATGTGCATTACATTCTCATATGTGGTCTCCTTTTCTCTCTGCTGGCCTCTCCAGCCCAGGGACTATGTCAGTGCCCCGGTTCCCCCCCCAGTTCCCCCCCTCCCCCGCCTCCCCGGTTTCCCCCTCTTCCCCCCCCCCCACACCTCCCCGGCTCCACAGTGATCCCAGCCTTCTTCTGTGTGGTCTCCTTTTCTCTCTGCTGGCCTTCTTGGCTCTGTGGATGCTTTTGCTCTCACTTATGCATTAATGGGTTCCAACTCCTTGTTCTCTGTCTTGCAGAGATTTAGTTTGCTTTTTACACTTTCCACACCCCAGACGAGGTCTGGAAACTTGGGGGTGCTCATAGGAGCTCATCAGCCCCCTGCGTCTTAGCATGGCTCTCATTTCCACGATCCATAATTTCTTAGGAATTTTGAGAGCCACCGATCTTATGACAATAATGGAAACGCAGTCACTCTGTATCACCCTGCTCTGCACCTGTCCCTCGGCTTGCCACTCTCTTCCTGCCTCTGCCCTCATCTTGTCTCATGCAACTTGAGGCAGCACTGCAGTACGTTCTCTGTCACCGAGCTCCAGCCCACAAGAGCTTTGCAACTCTCAGGCCACATGCCGTGTTAACGATGTCCATCAGATCAAGCCTCTTCTATAACCTACAGAAGTAAATTAAATCTTTGTTCCAGACGGTTAAAGGCAGAGAAATGAAATAAAGCAGTGACCTTGCTGACATAGAAAATCCCAGGAGCCAATCTCTGTATTGAGTTTGTCTGTGGTGAGTGGCATGTGCCTTACGTCAGTGGTTGTCATGGTAACTAGAGAAGGAGAAGAGCTGATGGTGCTGTAGCCAATGGGGGTCCAGTAACACTTTCAGCCTGATCCCAGCTGACCTTAAGAAAATTGTGGGTCGAGAAGCATCCCGTGGGCAGAATCTACTTCCTCCCTGCATATGCCTGCTCTATGCAAAGGAGACCCCAGCCCTTTCCAGGGGTTAGGGGAGGAAGGGATGATCCTCCCTTAGAAGGTAATAAATTTCAGATGGACCCAGCTCCTGTCTGGCCACTGTACTGCCAACTCACTCCCCGCCCAGCCCATCGTGCAAATTCAGCATACATCTTTGGTCCCTTGGCCTCGGCTGTTGTCAACATGTGGACTCCGCCATCTTTCCCTAGCAGAGTCTCCTGTTCTGATTCTCACGGCTATTTTCCCCTGCGTATCACTGAGTGGTTTAAACATTTATTTTCCTCTCACAACCAAGCATGCTGACGAGTCAGATCACCTTGTGTGGTTGCCATGCCTACTTAACCCTGAAACTGCCCTGTTGCATCGCTGCTGCGCAACCCTTACATAATCTCCCTGCCGCTCTCCTCCTGACTCTTCTGTCTCCTCCCGCGCTCTTCATTCGCTTTAGCATCACTTTGTTGTTTGCTGTTAAGCAGGGCAGGGTCTCTTCAGTTCCTCGCTTACTGGCAGGCACGGTATATATTTAATCACAGTTACGCAAGCATGTAGGTTCCCACTCCATGTAAGTAAGCGTCCTTTGGGGAGTAAGGTCTCCTTCCCTTGCCTAATGTGTACTGGTCACGTATGTGTCTATGCTGAAACATGTCCTTTTACCCCTCGTCCAGGTCTTTGACCTGGCTGCTCTCTCTGTCACTGCTTCTGAGACTGTAGTGTTTGTACAAAATCGCCTACTGCTCTTGAGAAAATGGAGACTGGTTTAATTGGCCTTGGTTTCTGCATTTCTAAGCTCAGAAGGTGACAGACAGATGCTCTCAGGGACAAGGCAATACAGAGGAAGCATCCCCTCCTCTACCTGGTGACTCTGCATTGTGGCACTCACAGGTAGCACCTTTCTGGTCCTTCCCTGGAGATCCTTGGCCATTCCCTCCTGGGTGTCATGGGGAAGTTGCCCACTGAGGTTTCTCTCCCACTGAGATGTGCCTCCTGAGGGTAGCAGCTGTGTTTAGAAAGCTGTCCTTAGCACTGTGCTCATAACATTGCAACATTACCAGCACTGTGCTCATAACATTGCAACATTACCGAATGAAAGTAGCTAAATCTGTCCTACTAGTTACAGTTCCTTAGGTACATTAGGATTACAGATGTGTGCTTACCACACTGGGCCTTGTGTGGGCTCTGGGTAGCCAAGCAAGGTCCTTCAGGAAGCACTTTTTCCAGTAAGCCATCTCCCAGGCCCTATTCATGTTTCTGTTCTTTCAGATTTGCTCCAACTTACTAGCAAGCTGTGTGTTTCCTTTAGTAGTATAGCTTTCCTGGTATAGCCCCTGTTCTGTGAACTTTTCCTAGGAACACATAATTAAAAATCTATTTACCCTAGTCAGGATGTCAATAGAAATGAAAAAATGATTGTACCAATGACTTGGTGAGCTAATTAGAGTTACTTACAGGAAGGAGCCTGTAAGTAAACCACTAACTGCTGGAAGAATTTTTTTTTTTTCTTTTGGTAGGGCTCCTTCCTGTAAGTAACCCTAATTAGCTCACCAACACAATTTAGCATTTTAATAGATATTTTGCTTTACCTTTTTCAGTCTACTCATAGCAAGAAATATACATAGACTGTACAATGGGTGTGGAGGGATTCTAGCTCACATTGTGGGAAAGTTACATGAAGTTCATCAAGGCTCACATATAGGAAGGAATTCTAGAAACAGTGAGACTTCCAACTGCATTTAAAATCATAATCCATCACAGTAATGTTAGAGATAGAGAAAGGGTAATCTCAGTGTTACTCGAAGGAATACATGAGCAAGACAAAGTATCTTTATAAAAAGGGTATGTTATGGCTCACAGCAGGCTAGTAAGCACTTGGGTGGGCTCTTGGGATGGTTCTCACCCTTTATCATTGCCTGGGTAGTGACTGTATCTCATTGGCTGGAGGTTAATTTCATAATCTGCAAAGGAGAAGGGAAGGTTCAGGAAATATGCACCCTTGCAGGCCTAACTACACATCCATCATGGCCTCTACCTTTCAAGTATAATAATCACAGTCCTCATGGTATTCTGCAGACTTGCTTACTAAAACATTTGATATATACTAAAAGTAATTTCATCCTGCTACTTTTATAGATAGCCCAATCTTCTACTTTCACAAGGAAAAAGCTACAAATAGATTCTACACACCCTGTGGAATGAATTAGAATCTGAACTGGAAACAGAAATCAATTACTTTCTTATCTCACTTTTTTTAGCTGATTGGGTCTCACCATTTGAAGCAGAATTTTTTTTTTTTCTGGGCGAGAAATCAAATCCAGAACCTTATACACGCTGAGCAAGTACCCTACCATTGAGCTATGTACATGTACTTCATAAACAACAGAAAGATTTCCACTGACATTGAGAAGTGACTATCTACATATAAAATATAAATGTACTCTCAAAAATACCTCCGCATTCACCACTTGTCCACAAGCCTACATTATACAAAGTAAGACATTTGATGCTAAACAAAAATAGATGAAAAAAGATACACTCCGGTGTATGTCTCCAAGAAACAGGTTGGATCTTCTTAGGTTTAATGTTGGGCAACGAGATGGTCTGATCTCCGAACTGTTCTTTTGAGAGTAGGATTTTCACTTGATGCAGAAAAATTAGAAAAAGAGATTCTAGAATGACAGCAAGAGCCCCTTGACCATAAGCTGCCAGTCGTATATGCAGCTTTAATCAGCTGTGCTTGTACTTTCAAAATTGTTCAAAATAGTTTAGATTGGGTGGACATTTTCTTCATGTTACAGTTCACTTGTCATTGTAAAGTTAATAGATCGATTCCCAATTAGCTCCAGTGAGTGACCATCATTTAGTCTGCCAATACTCGTGTGAGGTGATTTGTATTTCAAGCTGAGCACACATTTAGGGAGTCTGCTTATGGCTTTTACATGTAGAAATTAAATTTTAGCTTAAGTTACTTAGCAATTTAGAGATGTGTTTTTAATACCTGACTTAACATAGTTTTCCCCTTCTGTATAAACTCCTGTCCCGTTCCAAATTGATTTCATAGCAAAGCTAACAAAACTTACGCTTTAGGAACCCTCAATTATCTTTCTCAGATCCCAGTAGAGACCATGGCAATTTGCTATTCATTCCCTAAAAGAGGGCCCTTTGTATATAACATGTGCCTGTGTCTCATTGAGACTGTCGGTAGAGGCACAGCAAAGGGGCCAAAGGTAACAAAAATCACAAGAAAGACCCAGTCAGTTGTTTTGAAATCTAAAGCCATTGCATTCCTGGAAAGGGGGGCTTCTTGCTCTCATGTTGTTTCCAAAGCTGTAAGAATGGCTTCCAGAGTCGTCGATGATCTTTTTCATTTAGACTGTATTAAACAGGCGGATTATCTTCAGCTCCCAGCCTGTGTCCAAGGCATATAATAGCAGGCCCAATCCAGTGTATCAGATACACCAGTCTTCTTTCACTAGCCCTGTTTTTCAGGGGCTGGGGATAGGGAGAGTTGCGGGAGGCAGAGACCAAATGGCATGGTGGGAGACTGAAGACTGTTTGGACCACTTGAACTCTCGCTTTAATAGCAGGGAGTCTTCCTCTACTCCCTCTTCCTGCCCTAAGCCAGGAGTAGGGTGAAGTAATTAAATCCTCTTGGGTGTGAATGTGTAACAGTCCTAGCTAACCTGGAACTCGTTCTCTAAATCAGGCTGGCCTCAAACTCACAGAGATCCACCTGCCTCTGCCTCCTGAGTGCTGGGATTAAAAAATTATACAATATATTTTGATCACATTTTCCTCTTTCTCGACCCTTCTGAGAAGCCTCCCTACTTCTTCACCTATGTAACTCCATACCTTTCCTCTCCCTCCCTCCCTCCCTCTCTCTTTAAAAAAAAAACACACAAAATCACAAAATGTACAAAGAGTCAGTAACAAGAAAAAAAGGCAATATGATAAAAAAAAAAAAGTATCAAAACACCACTGGGTTTGTTTCTTGTTGGCCAACTACTCCTGTGCATGGGCTTACCCTGGTGTGGTTAATAAACCCAGAGAGACTCCATTAAAGACTAACTTTTCCTCTTTTGCAAGCAGGTACCAATTGCAGATAGCGTCTTTGGTAGGTGATGGGACCTGTGTCTCCCTCCCCTCATCCTGCTAGAACATGATGCAGATTTCAAGCCTGGATTTAACGGGTCACTGATAATAGTCTGTTCCCTCTCCCCTGCTTCTCAAAAGACAGGGTTTAATTGGGTTTCCATGATTATGTTCACTAAGTGAAGCACTTTATTAAAGCAGAGGCAGGGTAGCAAGACGGCTCAGCAGGGTGCTTCCTGCCAAGACAGAGGACCCAACAGCCTGAGTTTAATCCTTAGAACCCATGTAGTTGAAGGACAGAGCCAACTCCTGAGATTCGTTCTCTGACCTCCAAATGTGCACCGTGCATCCATGTACCATGCCTGTGTACATATATAAATACATACATGTGAACACGTGCACAGAGAGCTTACTACGTGAATGCTTCTTCCCACATGGTTTCCTCCTGACGGTAGCCCAACTAAAAAGTGGTTGTCCACCATGTTTGCAGAGAACGATGAGGAGCAGGAGGAGCTGCCCTCTCTGGATAAACCAGGCTGGTACTCCCAAGGCAATGCTGCCCATCTCTATGAGCTTCTGAAGAAAATGACCGGAAAGCCTGAACCCAAGGTAATTTCTAATTGGGCAGAGTCCTTGATGTCCACATGCAGATACAAATGATTGTGAACAAAACCGTGGCTTTAAATGGTTACAGTTTGGTACCTCGGTGGGTCATATGCCTCTGAGAACCTGTTACATCCCTCTCTTTTTCTGACTTTTGGTAGATTGCAGAGAAGCCCCAGATCTAGGAAGTACATGATTCAGACATGGGATTCCTGAGACATGGATAATAACTAATCAAAGGCTATTTGATATGGAAAACAAGCAGTGGCCGAAATGGCAGAGGCTTACTAGCTTTCCCTTAAAGTATTACTTGCCTCTGACCCCTCGATCACATTGTCAGGTTGGACATTGGTATTTGTTTACCCACAATCCTTTCCTCTACATGAGCAGGAGAGATCACCGGGTAGCTGAGTCCTGGTCCATTGGTACCTGCTTTCTTAGCCGCCTGAGAAGTGGTCAGGGCTTCAGTGGACACCAGACCTGGAAGGGAGGGGCCTCTGATTCTTACCCCTGGATCAACAGGGCTTTGCCTCGGACTTTACTTGCTAGACTGAACATTTCGTGTGTTCAGTTTCTGCAGAGCCAGGGCACCCAGGGTTTTGTCTCAGCAGATCCACAGTGAGCTCGCAGGGTGTGTGATAGGAAAAGTACAAGACCCAGAGACTGATACTGGGGTTCAAACTCCAAGCTGAAGATCAGAAAAGCAAAGCAGTCGGTCGCTAGCTCTTACTCTACCTCAGAGTGAAAGGAGATTCTGGATCCACCAAACGTCATGGCTGGAGAGTCCTGAGACTTCAATGTCTTCCTGTTCTCAGTATGGCTGGAGAATGAATCACTGATACAAACTACTAAAGACCCTGCTCCTATCTTTTATACCCTCTAGTGCTGGGATTAAAGACCTGTGGTCCCAGGTGCTGAGATCATTTCTATGTGAGCTGTTTTCCTTTAGGACTGGATCAATCTTGTATAGATCTGGGTGGCCTTGGACTCACAGAGATCCATCTACCTCTTAACCCTGAGTTTTAGGATTAAAGCTGTCTGTCAGCACTGCCTGATCTCTATAGCTTGAGGCTAACTTTGCTTTCTGAATCCTCAGGCAAGTTAAATAAATCATAAGTAATGTGTCACCACAATGCTATATGACCCTAACAAGCAATACCTGTAGGTTGTCAGTTTTTGTACCTGTAGGTTGTCAGTTTTTGTTTTAGAGGCAGATTTAAGTGTAGACATGTGAAAATAGATAGGTTCGCTTCTTCACTAGGGAAATCTAATAAAATCTTCTACCTTCCTTCCACAAACCTGTGAATCTAATTGGGCAAGTAATTGGTCACCTGAGAAATGATTTACGGACGCCTAAGCCACTTATACCGTTTCTGGCTCTCCTCCTCTGACGCCTGTTGAGGGCGTTTTTCATATTTTCTGTGCAGTGGCTGCTCTCCGTGAGCATCCGTGCCTCATCCAGAGTTTTCTGTCTGAACCACAGGTCGTTTACTTTGGAGACAGCATGCACTCAGATATTTTCCCAGCTCGTCACTATAGTAACTGGGAGACCGTTCTCATCCTCGAGGAGCTTCGAGGGCAAGCAGTGGAGAAGGCCGAGGAGGCAGAGCCCCTGGAGAAGAGAGGGAAATATGACGTAAGTAAGGGCCCCGCCTTTCCTTGGGTGTTTAAAGCTGAAGTCTCCTTACGCTACCTGATTCTAGAACGAGCTGGGAGTGGTCTCATATGCCTGTAGTCCACCACGTGATAAATGGGACAAGAGGATCAGGACCTAGGGGCTAGCCTTGGCTACATAGTGCGTTTTACCCCAGCCTTGGCTTCATGAGACCCTGTCTCAAAAAACAGGGTCTGACTGGATACTTTCATGTTTCTGTAGTTTATGTTCGAATCTCTATTATCCGCCTGAGCAGGTAGCTGTAGCCAACTTAGTTGTATCGTCTGCTTTTAAGAACCTAGTTTATACCTTCATCATTCCATCGTGGATAGGGAGAACTGCATGAGCCCCCCCCCCAACACATAACTGGGGAGCTGTTGGCTGCCAGGGACGAAAACGCCTTCTCTTCAGTGGTGTAGCCACTGCTACGTTGCCCATGCTCCGGTAAAAAAGCCCACAGCCATGCTCATGCAAGCAGCCCTAATTAAACTCAGTGAGTCGTGTTTTTAAAAGGACATGAAAGTCTAGAGTCAGAGGGGACTTGTTGGGGAGGAGGAGTTCAGGGGGAGGGGAGAGAAGGTAAGGAAGTGAATATAATCCAAATCCATAATAGACATGTGTGAAATCATCAAGGGAAAAGTGTCAAAAGGAAAAAATGTGCTCTGTCGTGTATCTCTCTGCCCACATTTAACATAAATGAAGCAATTGTTCAATTTCTTTACAACTATCCCTTGACATAACCCTGAGACTCGCACGGACGAGGCCCTGTTGCTGGAGTGCAGGGCTCAGGCCTGTTGCTCTCAACTGCACAGAATAAACTCTGCCTCTTGCCAGTTTAGACTCTTTCCTGCCTCCCTGTGGAGGGGATGGAACTCAAACATCCTCGGTTACAGCAGGAAGGAAACAGTCCCTAGAGAAAACTAAAAGAATTCTGCCACTGCGGTTGTTAAGAAAAATGTAGTTTTCCACCAAGTGTCAAGCATGTAATAGATAAAGAGTCTCTGTTCCCAAAGTTCAAAACATGCCTACAGAAGCATTTAATTCTATATTTTTAATGACTTATTCAGTTTAAATGAGCTTTGGAAAATCCACACATGGTCTACCTGTGAGAGAGTCAGGGTTTAGCCCTAGAAATGGGCATATTTAGTCTCTCGGTCTTCTCAGAGAAGGCTAGAAAATATTCTTCTAGAAAAGCAAAATTAGTACCCCAGGCATGGTGGTGCATGCATTTAATCCCAGCACTGGGGAGGCAGAAGCAGGTAGATCTCTGTGAGTCTGAAGCCAGCCTGATCTATATAATAAGTACCAGGCCAGCAGGAATGAACTGTGAGACTTTCTGTCTAAAATAATAGTAAATAAATAATAGCAATTTTAAACCTTTAGTGATATACTGGCTTCCTGTTTCAGGTATATTGAAGGCAATAAATAAGTTTTCATGTCCTCAGTCTCTTCTGAAAAACAAATACTAAATGAGCAAATTCCAGTGAAGTTGGATTTTTTTTTATTTTTACCATTTTTTTATTTGATTTTACATTCCAACCACAGCTCTCCTTCCCACCCTCCCCTCGCCTCCTCCCAATCCCCTCCTTGTCTTCCCCCTAGCTCACCCCCAGTCCACTCCTCATGAGCAAGATCTCCCAAGAAGAGGCAACACAGTCTTGTACAATAGGCTGGGGCAGGGCCAGGCCCCTCTCCCCTGCATTGAGAGTGAGCATGACATCCCACCATAGGGAATGGGCTCCAATGAGATAGCTCATATACCATGATCTAGGTCTCCCTCGCTCGTTTGTCCCCTCCTCCCTCTCTTCGCCTGGATTCCTGGAGCTCGGCCTCGTTCTTGGTTGTGGATCTCTGTGTCTCCTTCTATCAATTACTGGGTGAAGGCTCTATGATGATAGTTGGGGTATTCATCAATCTGATTATAGGGGTAGGCCGGTTTGAGCATCCTCTCCACTACTGCTAGGAGCCTTAGTTGGTGTTCTCCTTGTGGATTCTTGGGAGTTACCCTAGCACCAGGTTTCTGCCTAAGCCCATAGTGGCTTTTGCTGTTAAAATACATTTTTTCAATTAACTTTCATGTAATAATATTAGTGGTGATGACAAGTAAATTAGAATTATTTTAATCATAGAGAAAAAAAATATACTTTAGGATAGTTTTCAGATTGTGACAACTAACCATTAAAGAGCCAATTCTGGGTCACATTAAAGGGCCCTAATAATAAGGGAATATTACTTTCTTTGCAAAGATGAATTGTGTCCCCAAACTGGGCTGGTGGGTTCCTGTAGCATTTCCCTACTCCTTTTATTTAGTGACTGTAGCCTTGTAGGGCCAGCTCACTGCAGATGCCGTTCTAATCACAGCTCCTTTCTCTTTCAGGCTCCAAAGGTAAAGCCTCTTAACTCCTTATCTAATAAATGGGGCTCATACTTTATTGACTCAATCTCGAGACGAGGAAATGCAGAAGACTCCTTGGTGTATACATGGTCCTCTAGGAGAATCAGCACCTACAGCACCATTGCAATTCCGAGCATCGAAGTGATTGCAGGTAATGTGGGGATACCTGGGAAGCCTCTGTCAACGGTAGCAACTGTTAGACCCTAACTGTGTTGTCTCAAAAGAAGGGGTTTTCTAAGACGTTGTTGTTTTTTCCTTACTTTTGAGATTATAATTTAATTACATCTTTTCTCACTACCATTTCTTTCCTCCAAACCCTCTCATACACACCTCCTGTTCTCTTTCAAATTCATGGCTTCTTATTTCACTAACATTAAATGCATATATGTACACACACACACACACACACACACACCTAAATATACCCTGCTCAGTCTGTATAATGCATTATTTCTTAGAGGAAAGAGCTTTTAAATAGGGCAGCCTGAGTTAGGACCACCACTACCACACGCATATTTTCTCTCTCTCTCTCCCCTCTCTTTTCTCTCTCTCTCCCCTCTCTCTCTTTCCTCTCTCTCTCTCTCTCTCTCTCTCTCTCTCTCTCTCTCATTTCTGAACCCAACTACAAAAAAAAAAAAAAAAAAAAAAAAATTAACTGTTTGGAAACATTGGGTACAGGTTGGGAGATTTACCAGGACAAGATGCTTAGAAAGCCCAGTAAGATGCACGTGGCTTTGGGCTGCTTTCCCTCAAAGAGCCCACTGAAGTTGGGTGAACCTTTCAGTAACTCCTGTAACTTCTAAGGTAGGAACTAGAAGAGATGATGGGCCTGACAGGTTCCTTCATTCTCTGTTGTAAGGATGAATTAAGACAGAGTCCACATTTTCACAGGGGCTGAAGCTCAGCTTCAGACAGCTGGATAGCAAAAAATTATAGTCTATCCATGGTCAATGCCTCCATATACTTGGTGGAAATGAGTGCCCATTCTCTTTTGAAAAATACATTATTCTAGGACTCTTTGAATACTTCCTTAAAGCCAGTCATATAATGTGTAGCCCAGAGTGAAAAATTGCCAGGAATATAAGGCTAGGAAACCACAAAAATAACAGAAACAGCCCAGCATAGAAAACAAAAGAATGAGACATTTTATAGAGATGCAAAAACTAAGAGAATGAAAATTTTTAATTAAATCTTTCCAAATCAAACTGGTTTGTAATTAATAGACTTCATAGCTGATTACACACAGTGGACAGAGCTAGACAGGAAGGAAGGTGGGGTGCAGAATGAAGCACCCCCGAGTAAAACCACAGGAGATGCAGAAGCATAAAGGAGCCATAAAAGGTAACATGGGAAAGAATGAATTTTTAGTAATTAGGGCTCCAAGAGTAGCAGTGACCATATGGAACAAACTAGACACCTGGGGAAATATTCATTATTAACGTGAGAGAAAAGCACTTCTGGGATGTCCAAGTTCTCAGGAACAAACGTAGTAACTGGAAGTCTGTGACAGTCAGTGGGCTGCCCTCCTTCCTCAGATGGGAACTTAGCCTTTCCTGGTTAATCGAGAGGCTAAGAAGCCGCCCTGCTATATAGAGGCGTGTGCTTTCTGTGTGAAGTCTTAGTGGGCAAAGGGCTTGAGGAGAACATGGCAGAATCCAGTTCTCTGCCCTTGTTTTGTACTGGGCCCTAGCCACTCAGTTCTGTCTCTCAGCCCTCAAGACTGCCCAAGTCCCTGGCTTTCCTGCTGCTGGTACCTCGCCAGCCTCCAGCCTGAATGCATGTGCGTGAGGACACCTGTGGCAAAGCGGGCTTCCCTCTTCTCGTATTGGTCTCCCTGGAAATCATGTGTCCCTACGTGTTGGTTGTCCCTTCAGTGTCCCAGTGACTTCACTCTGGTGTCTGTCTGTCTGACTGCTCTAGCTCTTTCAGCTTCAAGTTAGAAGCCTGGATCGGGTGTGAGCTTCGTGTTCCTGAACTGGAGCTGATGGCACCAGAGTGTGTGTTGTCTCTTACAGGCAGATATGAGGGGGAACGCAAGGCACTTTCCTGAACTATCCGTAGAATGATGGTGGTGACCCTAAGAGAGGTCTGGTCTTCTAAAAGATCCATCTGTGTGTCAGTGTGCAAACCCAGTATGTCATTCTGTCCTTCAGAAATGGTATATTTTTCTCAATGGTCCTCTTACATGTTCATCGCTTACACACAAAATTAAAGACAGCCTTAAAATCTTTCTTACAAAAACAATCTGTTAAAGAAACTATTGTCTTTCAAAATAATTCAAAATTTTTGGGGGGTGACGTGACAGAAACTGGATTATCTCAGACACCTGGATGGATATCAAAATTGCCAAGAAGTGTGGTTATGAATAGTAAGAAGTGGAAAACTGAATTTTAGTTCTAAAGTCTACTTTAGAAATTTTAGCTCAGTGCACCTCTCTTTTTCTGTTTCTTATTATATTTGTGTCTGTCTGCCACATGCATGTAGGTGCCTGTGCAGGCCACCCAGTGTAGATACTTGAACTGAACTAGGGTCCTCTGGAAGAACATCTGAGCATTTCCACAGGCCTGCCTCTCTGATGCCGAGAGCTTCCTCTCTGCGCCCTAGGAGAGAACTTCACAGGGCTGGCTTCCCTCAGAGGAGCTAACACAAAGTGGAAGAAGTCGTTTTGTGGCTGGGAAAGTGGGGAGAGTTGTCCCTTATCTGTTCTGATGTTGCAGACACGTGTAACACAGTAATCACATTTTTAGGAATGTGTTGAGTCTCCTACAGACCCCTAGCTTGTTTATGTGAGCCACAGATGCCATTGCATTACTTACCTCAGAATAAGAAAAGAAGCCTGGACTGGTCATGGCTTTACACATACGAAAGATAAAACCCTCTAGGACTCCAGTCCTAATGATCTCTGTTGAAGTCCCGAGAGCCTTTCTCTTTGTCTTGTTTTTTACAGTGTGGCAATGCGTTCATTTTGGTTCACTTCATTCCACAGTTGGGATAATATTGCTGATATAGTGTATTAGTGGCAGAATTGAAGAGAAAATTGCTACAATAAGCAAGAATCAGGAGAAGGTGTCCTTTGCTATTTTGTTCCAAGTAATCAGCTTCCATGGTGACTTCCTACAACAGAGATGCATCTGGTGCCTTCTTGCTGACTCCATGGTCTCCTGAATTCCTAGTTTGGTGATCTCTGTTTTTTGTCTTAGTTTGCCTATTCTGTGCCTCTCTGTGTGTGTGTGTGTGTGTGTGTGTGTGTGTGTGTGTGTGTGTGTGTGTGTGTGTGTGTGTGTGTTTCTTCAGGCAACATCCACCTTTCCCCTTCACAGGGCTAGAACTCACCAAGTAACCAAGTAGGATAGTCTAGCCAGCTGCTCAGCAAGCCAGAGAGCTGTGGGGTTTCAGTGTGGGTCCTGGGGATCCAGAGCCACCTGGCCAGCCTCAGGGTTATTCTTTACTTTCTATTCTTTTTAGTGCAGTGTGTATAACTATGTGTGCATGCATGTGTGTAAGTCCCACAGAGGTCAGAAGAGAGCTTTAGATATCATGGAAGGCAAAGGCCAATGTTGATGCTGGGACCCGAACTCTAATCCTCTTGGTGAAGCTGCAAGCGCTTCTTTTCCTCTTTCAAGATTTATTTTTATTACTTCAAATTATGTGTGTCTGTTTGTATGTGTACTGGCAGGCAGGTGTCCACACAGGCAACAGATCCCCTTGGAGCTGCAGTTACAGTCAGTGCTGTGGATTCTGGGAAGAGGAGGCCAGGTTTGGATGGCTCTCTAGCTTGCTGACCAGCTGGCTAGGCTCAGGTCCTGTGTGAGAGCAATATGTGTTCCTAACCACTGAGCTATTTCCAATCAACCCGACTTTTTAAGGCGATGGGGGACAGGGCGTAACAGCCAGAAGAGGGTATAAGATCCCTGAAACTGGAGATGCAGGTGTTCATGAACAGCATCATGTGGATGCTGGAAGCAAATTCCAATCGTCAGGGAGAACAGCTTTTAAATGTGGAGCCATCATTCCAGCCTCCCCCACCCACCCACCTACATCCCTCCCCCAAAAAAAAGAGATTTATTTATTGTGTATACAGTGTTCTGCCTGCATGTATGCCTGCAGGCCAGAAGAGGGCACCAGATCTCTTTACAGATGGTTGTGACCCACCTTGTGGTTGCTGGGAGTTGAACTCTGGACCTTTGAAGAGCAGCCATGCTCTGAACCTCTAAGCCATCTCTCCAGCCCAAGCCCCCATATTTCTTTTTGTTTGTTTATTTGTTTTTATTTTTTGTTTTTTCAAGACAGGCTTTCTCTGTGTAGCCCTGGATGTCCCGGAACTCAATCTGTTGACAAGCTTACCTTGAACTCACAGATATCTGCTGCCTCTGCCTCCCAAGTGCTAGTATTAAAAGTGTGTGCCAGCACCGCCCAGTGCCCCATATTTAGTATTAACAGAGCTTTGTTGTTACTGTAAGTAACATTGCTGTTGCATGTCACTTACTTAATGCCATTCACATTTAAATACCCAGAATCCAGAGTATATGATGTTTACTAGTGTTTTCCTGTTCACAGTAAACATGACTTTGTCTGACATCAAGAAAGCAATGTTCCCTCTTCCTATCCAGCACTAGTTTTCTCCTGGTAAAGATTAACTGCTTGAGCCTTGACACCTCTCTGTGGCACCTAATATAAAATATAATTTGGGCAGAGTTCTGGGGATTATGTGGAGTGTATGTAACGTGATTTGGCATGCATCATATTGTAAATTTTATATACTTAGACTATACTCTCTGTAGCCTTAGTGCCCAGCTGTCGGTAGCACAAGTATCAAAACTGCTGATGGAATAGAAACACTGAATTGTTTTATTATTCCTTTTGGGGTTCTTGCTGACACTATAATTACATCATTTCCCCATTCCTTTTCCTCCTTCCGAATTCTCCCATCCATCCTTCCTTGCTCTTTCAAATTCATGGCCTCTTTTTCATTAATTTCTGTAACATGCATATGTGTATATGTATCTACATATATATTCCTAAATACATAACTACAAACTACGGTGTGTCATAAAAAAATGTTCCTTGTATGTGCCTGTTTTCAAGGTTAACAGTTGGGCGCTGGATAATCCGTGCTGTGCTCTTCCCTGGGGAAGACTGTGCCTCCCACTCCCAGAATTCTCTAGTTATCTGTAGTTCTTTGTGTAGTGGGTCATTTCCCATGCACTTTAATGTGACTGTTACTGTCCTTCTTCTGCTCCTGAAATGCTGAATTTTAATCTGTTTGCATTTATGAAAGGAGTTTGGTGGCTTATAAAACAATCATTATTTTTTTTCCTTCCCTCCCTCACAGAGTTACCCCTGGACTACAAATTTACAAGATTCTCTACAAACAGTTCAAAAACAGCTGGTTACTATCCATTGGTCCATTATACCTTATATTCTCAAGACACAGACAGCAAAATCATATTTACTGAAAAATGAACCAACCATATGTGCATCAGACATACTGCTTAAAAATGTTAATTTTTCAAAAAATGCAAATGTTTTATAAGAACAATTGATCAATGAAAATTTACCAAATGGGTTAATCTGTCTTTTTAAAAACATATATCATTTTATATAAATTGTTTTCATGTTTAACATTTCTTGTTAGAGTAAAAATTTTAGTGTCTTTAAGTTAAAAAAGAACATGATTAATATCCTCTGCACAGTAGTTTTGAGGATTCTCCCAAGATGATAACAGACACATATGCAAGCAAGTATTTATACATCTCCCTAGTTGGGCAGCTCCCAATGCCTGGCCCGAAGACCAGCAGAGATAGATCTTGAAAATGCATATTTGAATGCCATGCTCCAAACCTCCTGAATCAGAAACTTCAGGATGAGGGCCCAGCAATGGCTTTTGAACAAGCCTGCCGATGAATGTGATTCTCAACATGATTTGAGACCTAGTGAGTACACCTGTGCTCCAAAATAGATTTGTACGGATAAATACAGCTGAATATTCATATGTTTCATATGTCCAAATTAAAAATGTAACCAGAATTGAGAGGAAACACCAGTCTAGTGGGACTCATTTTTTTCTAAACTATCAAACGTCTTGCTATTTTTCTCTCAAGATGCATTAATAAAGAGACATGATTTCTTGAGATAATACCTTACCCCATTAGGAAGAAGTTAAACTCAGCTCTGCTTTGTCCTTGGGGAGAGAGAGCACTAAATGTCTGGAAGGAGCACTCTGGAGCTTCATCAGTACATTCCATGGCAGGGCAGGTGTGTCCTGTGAGGTTCTGGTGAGTTACATTAGCAGCATTTATATCAGATCACATTCGCACAAGATGTTTACGTTCACCTGACATTCGTAAGTTCCTGATCCCCTTTGCCTGTTAACTTCACTCTCCATAATAGACAGATAGGACTAGAAAACATTATCATTTTTTCCTTGTAATTTAGCATACTAATATATGCACTGAAAAACTATCCTGTTAAAAATCTGTAAATGTTGAGATAAAACCCAAGTGTACTATGAAGATGCATTTCTCAGGGTAATTAAAAGGATAACTTTTTCCCTTATCTTCTGTATTTTTGATGTTGATCAATAAATATACATATACAGTGATGTATTTGATATCCATGATGTCATTGGAGTGTTATACTGAGCACGCACAATCAAACTTAGGGCCAAATAAAAGATGCTATCTAGTGTATGCTTTAAGTAGAGATTTCACTTTGCTTTAAAATAAAGCTATTTTTCCCTTTGGTTGTTTCTTGTGTTAGTAGACAAGAATGTTTATTTTATGTGTGTGTGTGTGTGTTTGTGTGTTCTTGTGTTCTTTCCATCTACCATGTATGTCCCAAGGATTAAACTCAGGTCATCACACTCGGGGTAAGTGACTTTACGCACTAAGCCACTATTTCATATAGGTTTAGAAGCTAAATATGTCTGTATTATCTGTATTGAGAAAGGTGTAAATGCTATATGGTTTATGAAAATGAATAGCCAAATATTTTAACCATCTGAGCAGAAACTTGACAAATGGGCCAAGATTTCTGCTGAGTTAAAACCTGCCAAGTAGCTGGGTAGTCCATGAAGTTGCTGGCACCTGGCGCATTTCCTACATGTAGGTTTTGCTGACGTTGATTCCTGGGCTTGGGGAGAGAGCTGGGGTTTTTTTCTTGCAGGTTCACTAATTGTTCAGCCTCTGCCTTTTTCCTATCCTAGATGTAAGCAGAGCATGCTGCCCTTCCCCACCGTTCCTTTGTATTCAGCTGTAGTCTAGCAAAGGTATTCTTCTGATGAGACAATACCACTCACTTGCTGCAGGTTAACGTGGTTTCGGTTCTGCTTAATCTGCTGTGAAAATTAGACTCCCACAGTCTATCTGCGTCACTTGCCAAACAGCTGGCTCATCCCTGCAGCCCTTCCCCTGCGCTCTTTTTCTTCCTCACTTTTCTATCTTAGTTTCCTTCCTTTGATACAGTCTTAATACTAGATAGACGGATATATAGATGAATACCATGTATATGCCATTTATAAATCTTGTATTAAGGCCATATCAAAGGGGTGTGTGTGTGTGTGTGTGTGTGTGTGTGTGTGTGTGTGTGTGTGCACGCGCGCGCTTTGTAGCCCAAGATGGCCTCATACTCCAGCTCCTCCTTCCTCTGGCTCCCAAGAGCTGCAGTCACAGATGTGTGCTACCACGCCCAGTTTCCCTAGCTATTCTCTGTGCAGCCTCAAAAACCAGTTCAGATAGTCTCTCACCTCTGCCCCCCCCAAAAAAAAACATTTTGATATTTTGATCTGAAAAGAAGTGAAGTGCTTCGTTGCTGCCCAAACTGTGTTAGCCCAGACAGCACAGACTTTTATTCTCTTTATTCATTTATTTCTTTTTGGTGAAGACAAGAAACATAACAGTAACATAGTTTCCTTTCAAGCACACAGGAGAAGACAAAGGACTAAGATTCTCACTGTGACAGCAATTCTAGTCCCCACACTGGTTAAGAACATAATGTCAAGTATTTCTACAGCAAGAAATATCAGTAGGACAAGTTACATATTTCCTTTTGAAATCACTTTTACAAGACACAGCAACAGTTTTTCAGATGTCAAAGATCACATTGTGCGGATTGTATTTCTAAGAATAACAGCTATAGGTGAACAGACATCAGAATAAGTTAATCTAGTAATGAATATTCACAGGAATCTTCATACTGCAAAGGACAGAAATTCAAATGTTTGCACTGTTCTCAATTATAAGCAAGAGGCAGGCTTGTAAACATCAATTCTGCCAGTCGGCTGACAGGGAGTCATAGGGTTTGCTCAAGCACAGTGGGATAAGGAGTGTATGCCATTGATCTACAGACAAAGGTCACTCCTGGAATCTGACAGGAAAAAAAAAACACCCAGACTTACATCTGTTTAAAAAAAGATCTATTGGTGAAGCTGAGAGTTAGGTAAAACTATAGGAAAATCCTCCAAGCATCCCTTTTAAATCCCAACCCATCTGATCTCTCCATTCTGCCCCAGAACATGCCTCAGGGACCCCTGCCCCCAACCTTGCTCCTGAAGATGTCAATCATCACAGCTGGTCTACAACTCACTCTGCAACACCGCTCCCTTTCCCTCTAGTCCTCTTGCTAAATTCCCAGCCTCCGCTGAAGGTATCCAGATCTCCTGAGCCCTGGAGGAGCTTCAGACAAGTCCTGTAAGTCAGAAAGGGAATGGGTGAGGGCAACACTGCCGGCTCAGAACTAGGAGCCTCTGTCACTGCTGCATACCCACAGGGAGCGTGGCTCGCATTCCCCATCCCTCAGAAGAGGCTTGGATTCTCCCACAATGCACTCTACAGCCCACTCCCTCCTTTGTTAGGATGGAAACAAGGAAGGAAATTCAAAAGCTGATAAATAAGGGCCAAGGTCAGGCAAACTGAACAGGGATGATGCAGGCAGCTGGTCTCTGGTCATTCTACAGGCTGAGGCCTGAGAAAGACCCAGTGCCCTTAGAAACGGGTGCAGTCATAGTTAGTTCATTCACATCCTGCTCTGGGGTGGCACAGTCTGTCATTGAGTCTTCTTTCTCTTGTCCCAGACACTCAAACTAGAGCTTAAGAAATGCACGGCGGCGTCTGGTAGAATGGAGAAGGAGGAGGGAAAACGGCCTCCCCTGAAATATTCTGATGTTGCCAAGAGAAGTGTGAAATGGTGCAGGCAGCAAGAGATTTGGAGACTACAGTGTCTGTTTTTTCTGCCTGTACACACCGGGGAGGGGTTAAAAAAAAAATGAACCTTCCTGCCAGTTTTGTTTTTCTGTCTCTGGGCTGTAACTGCTTTAAAGAGAAAGGGACCAAGGAAGAAAAAGAGAAGAGTCAGAGAGAGGAAGACACAGCAAACTCTGTGTGCCACAAATGGTTTCTAACTGCCCCAACCTAGGCACCTTAGACTTAATCAGAGCAGGTGTGGATGAGGGGGGGGCTACCTAAGGGAGTTGCCTGGATTGGGAATAACGGGTTGGCTAGGGCTCAGAAGAGACCACCTGCTAGAAGAGACCGCTCCAGTTTTGCCACGGGTACTGCCGCGTGTGACGACTACACATCCTGCCCAATAGCCAACACGAGCCATGGGCAGTGGTGCACACTGTCGAGGGCGTCCTGGGTGCCGTCTAGCAGCTTAGACGGTTCCTGAGGAGCAACGTTGGCCTGTGCAAAGCTCAAGCAGGAGAGAACTACTGGACAATTGCACAGGCCTTCATACTCACCAGGAGTTGGTCACGATGTACAGTAACCAAAGGAACAAGGCCAGTGTGGAAACAAAACACTCCTCGACTCTTACTTCACTCATGCCTAGCGGTCCCCCAGCAGTCACTCGCTTGTTACACCGGTAACAAGCAGGGCAAAGGGCAAAGGCCCAGGAAGGCAGCTAGGATCAGTTGGAATGTCCTGTTGGGCTGATGGCTGGGTTGGGATGCAGTCCCATCTTGCAGTGGTAAAAGTCACAGTTCATCACAGTACACAGACATCAGGGACACAGCAGAAAGAATGGAAACTTGGCTAGTCCTTGGTAAGGATGTGTCAAGCTTTCTTGTGGTAGAGAACCACCTTTAGAAACTGGAAGAAGACATGGTCACAGACGGGAACCAAGCCATGCAAAGGAAGGAAGGCAGGACACACTACAGCACTGTGAGCTTGGCTTAGAAGCAGTTGGGAGGCCATGCACTTGGAATACCATAAACACTATGCAGAATGTCGTGATGGCCTAGAGGAAAAAGAGCACAGATGTGGAAGCCAGTCTTGAAAACTACTGGAGACTTAGAAGAACCAAAGGACACAATCCAACAGATAGAGAAAGCAGACAGAAGGCTGCATGCTGCTGGCCACACTGAGGAGGTGGTAGGACTCTCCTGCAGGAGCTTCTGGGAAAGGCAGCTCTTAGCCAGACTGGAACCTGAAGGACCTGGGACTCTCCACTGGCTGTCTTGGTGGAACTCGAACTCCTCTGCGTGGCCCATCACCCATCAGATAGTATTGCAGGGGATTGGACCATAGCTCCCCTTTGATAATTTCAGCTATTCTGTCGAATTCTAGGAGGCTGTGGTCTGAGAACCAATTGAAGAAACTGGGAATCGTGTTCCCCTCACGATTCCTGTGGATGTGGGCCTGGGGTTCTTGGCCCCGATGCCAGCGGATTGGAGTAGAGAGCGACACCACTCGACCAGAGGATCTGCGCTCATATTCCTTGACCAGCCCCTCATTTCGGAAGTAGGGGTTGCTTTGAAAGATGAATTTAAATTTGCAGCCGGCTCTTGGGTGCTTAAGCTCCTCCACCTCTAAATTGATCATGTACCGCATCATGTCTTCATCTTGGCCACTAATCATTGGTGACAGCTGGGGGTGGTTCCGAAAAGCGGTGACCCAGAAACCTGGGATGTTTTGGATGATGAAACTTCTGCGCTGCATGTGCAGCCTTCTCATCCGCCCAAATTTGCGTTCCAGCTGGAGGAAGGCCCGGTCGGCCTGCGCATTTACGTTTGACAGCTCTTGATCGATGGCCTCCAGCGAGTCCATGCAATTATTGATCTTCGGGGCCCTAGGACGATTCTCCTCTTTGCCTCCTCCAGCTACCTTTTTTTCCTTCTGCACGCCCTTCCTTTCCTGCACCGCTGCCCCTGCTTCTCCCTCCTTTCCCGCAGCCGCAGAGATGGCGCACTTGGTCGCCGTCATTTCCTTAGTCTTCTTCGTCCCCGGCATCATCTGAAAACCCAGGCCCACGGCACCACAGGCTTCCAGAGCTTTGGACCCAACAGGGCTGCGCGGCCCTCCAGGCTGACAGCCATTTTCGATGCTGTCATCAGGGGCTGAGGCTTCATCCCCGCCCTTTGATGGCGATAGCGCACCCTCCAGCCCCTCTCCCACCGCCGCAGCACCGCGATTCTCAGCCACTGCAGGGCAAAGCGCAGGGCCGCAGTGCTCGGAATCCGGGGGCGCGCCTCCCTGCGCACGGGCCTCACCTACGGCCTCCATTCCCTGCGCGGCGTCGGTTTCCTCGCGGAGTCCCTGGTCCTGGTTCAGATCCAGAACTTCCTGGGCATGGGCAGGGGTCGTGGTGTCAGCGAGAAAGAACGCACTGCCCTCGTCCAGGCCGCTCATTTTGGAAGATGTCAGCCCTGCAGAGGAACCCTCCTTGTCCTCTGCAGACGCAGCGCAGCACTGCAGTGAGTGCTTAGCTCCACCCCTTTTCCTCCAGGGGCTGCTGCTACCATGGCAACCTGTGACGTCAGGGTAGCAGCTGCATTTAACTGCAGCGCGAGAATTCGCTACCCAGGTAATTATGCTTGTCAATCAAGTGTATTCTTTTTGTCTTTTTACACGATGATGTAAATTTAATCTTATCTGGGAAATTGCGTTGATTTACATAAATGGATGCAGAATTATATTAATGCATATTCGTAAATCTCTGAATTAATTTCGGCAGTATCTAAACCATTGTCTCAATAAATTAAAAAAAAAAATAGGAGCTATTGTCTTATAGAATCGGGTCTTATCGACTTCCTCAGAAATTGAAGAGCAGAAAAAAAAAAAAAAAAAAAGAAAGAAAGAGAAAAAAAATAGAAAAACGAATTCACTAGCTCACAGACCTTCCTTACTTAGGACACAAATTCATGGCGGTTACTGAGGAATTGCGCAGAATCTGATTTTGAAAAGGAAGTGTCGTTACTGTCTTCATTCTCACGCAAACAAGACATTCAAAAGATTCATTTCGATTTCTGTAGCCATTTTGTTGTATGTACACATTGGCCGACGTTTATGAAGCAATTGGATATTTATTCACTTTTAAATGAATATAAGCTGCCTCTTACAGGTGGCCACGCTAACGCCATTTGCACAAATTTAGCCCTTAGGTATTTCTGGAGGAAGTATAATCTCAGAGGACTTTAATTTCTAAAATGACGCATATTAATGTTCATTTGTCTTGGGTCTTAGTTTCTGCTTCATGTTTATGGGTATGAAGCCAACAAACATTAGCCCGAATTTGCCTTTGTGATAGTCGAAACAATTATACTTTTTTTCAAGACAGTAAGTTATTGTCTCCTTAAAATATCTACTTAAAGCTGGGCGTTGGCGGTGCACACCTTTAATCCCATTAATCCCAGGCCAATCTCTGTGAGTTTGAGGCCTGGTCTACAGAGATAGTTCTAGGACAGGCTCCAAAACAATACAGAGAAACCCTGTCTTGAAAAACCAAAATAGATAAATAAATAATCATAAATAATCTACTTTTTAAAAACAGTCATGCATTAGATAATTTATTTGTAATTACCAACATCACTTGGTTTGCTAAAGTCAGAAGGTCGATGTTAACCCTTAGGAATAAGCAAAACCAAAGAGAGACTTAAATTCTGCATATTTAATGTTTCAATTCCCATTAGAACAAAGCGTTACAGCTCTTTGCATTGGAAAATTAATTGACTCTCTCCCAGAGTATGGTTATGCTTAAATACGAGTGGAGGAATAAGGGTTTAAAGAAACAAAGCATTGCCCCCCAAGAACTCTAGTGAGGGGAGTGGTGGCGCCTGGTTCAACTAAGGCTGGACTGGTGGATTCTGTGAGAGACAGCGGTGGACAATGAATGGCATATCAGTTCCGTGTTCTTCCTTTGTATTCCAAAGTTGGCTGTCCCCACTCAAAGACAGAATATCCAGACTGACCTCTTCCTACTAGAAATAAACCAATCATCCAAATAAAATAAAATTGTGCAAACAAGATTAGTTTCACAGAGGGTGATACACGGCAACTCGGAATGCCACTGCTATGAAAGTATATGGGATTGGAGTGGAATGGGACATGCACAGAATGCTGCGGTTGATACTGGAGCAGGTCATTGCCCAGAGGGGTGAATGAGGTTTTTTTTTGGGGGGGTAGAAGGAGGCTACAAGGATGCAGGGCAGATATGGAAGAACTGGGAAATGAGTAGGATCAGGGTACATGATGTGAACTATCTTGGGTAACACACTTTTTTGCTGAAATTATGTTGAAAATATGAACACATATATGGAAATAATGACACAGGAATAATGGAATTGCAAAATAAGAGCATACACTAAATTGTTAATACAGCTATGAATATGTTTAGAATGGTTTCGGTTTGTGGTGCTGTGCATTTCCAGTGCGGTGTCTTCTAAGTTCACACAGCCGGAGTGGTACCATCTTACCTTACATGTGCTCATAGTGACTTGGTGAGTGAAACACAGTGATTATCAATAATGTTTCACTCTGTTATTGTAAACAATAGGTACCTAGTGCTGTTTAGGAGACAGGAAAATATTCTCATATGTTTATTAGGGGTATTTGACACCTCACTGAACTTTATACAATCCCACTCATCTCCCTCCCCCATAAAATAAAATTTAAGAGAAAAATGGGGGTGGGGTTCATGGGAGCTATAGTGTGACTCAGTGAATCACACAGCACATCTTTACATTCAGGCCCTCATAGCAAAGAATCATGGGTCCTTTTGGAGGTCCCTGGTCTCTGCTACATCCTGGATGCTGGGCCCTCCCTGGGACTCCTGAGCATCCCATTGCTGCCTTGTGTCTTGGACATCATGCAGTCCTGGGTCCACAGGACCAGTTCCCCGCCCATCCCCCAGCCCCACTGTGCTCCGGCAGATGGGGTGGATGTTGGGATGGGCAAACACATAACCCTGGTTCTTGGCCTGGGTAGTTGCAGGGTTGGTCAGCTGACTAGCTCTCCCTGTCTTCACCACCAGGGTGAGCTCTCCTTCATTGCCCTGGCTGATCATCCCTTCCAGCGATGAGCAAGGGGCGGGGCCATTTCTCCCATACTTACACCTTCAGGGCCGGCTCTACGGTGTTGCCCAGGAGAGGTGTAGGGGCCACTCCCCCGAGTACCGCAGCTCTCCTGCTGATGACCTCAGGGCCAGCTCTCCTGCTCAGGTGTTGATGGGCAGGAGGAAGGCAGGAGGGGGCGCATCTGTCCTCCCCCATGCCATTACCTGACAGATGAGTAATGGGCACAACTCTCCCACGCTCACCTTTGCCGACAGGGTCAGCTCTGCTGTGATGCGCAGGCAAGGCGCGGGGGCCACTTTCTCCAGCGCTGCAGTTGGTGACGGGGAGGGCCAGCTCCCGCGCCCACCACCGATGGCAGGGGAAATGGGGGGGGCATCTTTCCCTGCCCTCACCAGCACATGGCAGAAGAGGGAGGTGTGGCCAGCTAGCCCACTCTCACACCCTCAGGGCTAACTCATCTGAGCGTCAGCTCTACTGTGCTACCTAGGCAAGGAACAGGGCCTGCTTCCCTAAGTGCTACAGCTGGTAACGGGGAGGGCCAGCTCCCTGTCTGTCGCAGGCGGTGAGAGGTGAGGAGGAGGGAGGGGCATCTGTCCCCCACCCCACCCCCCACCTCTGCACAACAGATAGGGACAGCTCTCCCATGCTCACAGCTCTGGGACTGGCTCATGCACACCTCCACCAACGTTGGCTCTATTGCGCAGTCTGTGTGAGGTGCAGGGTCTGCTGCAGCTGGCGGGGAGCAGGGTTCTGCTCTTATGACTTCAGGGCCAGCTCTCCTAGCTACCCCAGCCGTTGATGGGGGGTGGGGGGGAGCATCTCTTCCGCACCCATGTGGTCATACGGCGGAAGAGGGGTGAGTCTAGGTTCCCCACGTTCACGTTCTCAGGCCAGTTTACCTGCGCCCACATCCACCGGGCGGCTCCAGTGTGCTGCCCAGATGAGGTGCGGGGCCCACTTCCCCAGTGCTGCAGATGCCTTTCCCGCTGGAGGCGGCAGGGGGAGGGGGGAGGTCATCTCTCCCTTGCTGCCCCATCAACCACACCACAGATGAGGGAGGTGGTACCAGGCATGCCCCTCTCAGCCCTCGGGGCTGGCTCCCCACCCACCCCAGCTCCTGACTATGGGCCGAGTCTACTGTGCTGCCCCCAGGGGATTGAAGGGGTTGGTGCCGCTCAAGTTTTGTGGAAAGAGCTGTCATCTAGCAACAGCTGTAACTGTCGACATCTTAACACAACTAAACGAGGATAGCAGCAAGTACTCGTGTACCCTGGGAGATCCAGCACAGCTCTCTCTTGTCAGACCTCTGGGATAATGTTGGTTGTGTCCATTTAAGAAATTTTATAATTGCATAAACTTGTCAATTATACAAACCTATTTAAGCACTTATGGTCAGGGTGAAAAATAGAACATCCAAGAGAGTGCCATGCTTTAATTCACCATTTTGCATATGAATGGCAACAAATATCCTCATGGTACAGTTCTAATTTGACAGAACACTTTTACAACTATTGCGTAATTTAAAAGAGACTACCAACAATATCAAGTCACATTATCGATTTTTCAATACAGACAATAACTGGACAAACTTGATAAAGACCAAATTATCTAAACTACATTTCTAAGAATTAGATTAATATTGAAAATTGTTATGAATATTCATTTAAATCTCAGTATTGTCAAAAAGAAAGTATTTTAACTTTATTTTAAACAGAAACAAGTAGCATTTTACTACATGTCAGTAAAATATGGGCACAATATTACTCTTTCAGATACAGCAGGTCACATATAAAAAAAGGAAAATAGCCCAAACTTGTACTGTTTCTTTGAAGAACCATTATGTAGGCAGCATTTAGCACTCAAAACTTCCTATAATTTTTCTATTCTCCTCACATCACCATTGGACTTGAACACCCTCAGTCAGCCCAATTTTTATCTGACTTAATCTGATCCTACCCCTTTTCAGTTCACTTTCCCTGCTTAGGGCAGGCATCACAATCTCCTTAGTTCCTCCATGTATTATAAGGAAGATCTAGCCTGCTTCCACCTAGCTCCATCTCCCTAGAAGCCTGTTAGGCCTTGTTAACCCGGCTGGGGATGCTGGCAAGAGCGGAGAAGAGGCAGCCAGAGTTCTGTAGCCTCTCTGACAGAGCATCCTGTCTGGAAATGCTACCAGCCTAAATGGACTACAAATGCTGATCTTGCAGACGTTTCTGAACTACTTCTTTTTATTTAAAGTAACACGAAGGTGGGAGAGGGTGAGGAACCTTGACAAGCGCCAGGGGAGCTTGGTATAGGCAACAGCAAGCAGTATTACGTGGTAGCAGAAAAAGTCACAAAAGCCACACAGAAGGTGGCCCACCCCTGTCCCCCTGCGATATCATTAATGCCCAGCAATTGTAGGCAAACTTGGCGTCCATATTGCCACATGCTCAACGGGTAAACAGAAGGGGCTCCCTAGATAAAGGTGGCTGCAAACAGGTAACGGACTGAAAACAACAGGGTCCGAGCAGTGTGATCTTCAGTGTCAGCAGTTAAGCTTAGAAAGGGTCTGAACCATGATGAACCAGCAGATACTAATACAGAACAGCATGGAGGCCATGTGACAGCAGCCATGATGTCCACAGTATTAATCTTGAAGGCGAGAGTCTATTCAGACACAAGATGCAGGAAAGTTACGCGGAAAAAAAAAATCAAAAACACTGCACACCTGTTGCATTTGCTCAAGCACAGGTGAGAAGGGCCCTGTTTCCAAAGGCAAAGGTTAGCCTGACTGGAAGCCAAAGGGTCTGGGAATCTCCACCGGCTCCCGCACCGGGCGACGTCTGGGTCTACGGATGCCGTGGCGTGACAGGTAGTATTGCAGCGGGTTTGGCCACAGGTCCTCTTTGATGATCTCAGCAATTCTGTCGGATTCCGGAAGGCTGTGGTCTGAAAACCAGGTGAAGAAGCTGCAGATGAGGTTTTGGTTTCTGCGAATGAAGGACTGGGGCTCATGTCCCCTCCGCCATACGATCGGGGTGGAAAGGGACACCACTCGACCGGATGAACGAACTTCATATTCCTTGACGATCAGCTTGTTTCTGAAGAAGGGGTTCCTCCGAAAGAAGAACTTGAATTTGCAGCCCGTCTTGGGGTGTCTGAGTTCCTTCACCTCCAGGTTGGTGACGTACCTCAGCATCTCCGCATCCTGACCCCGGATCATGGCGGACAGCTGGGGGTGGTTGCGGAAGGCAGTCATCCAGAAGCCCGGGATGCTCTGAATGATGTAGTTCCTCCGCTCCAGGTAGTGCCGCCGCATCCGCCCGAACTTCTGCTCCAGGTGCTGGAAGGCCCTGTCGGCCTGAGCATTCACGGTGTCCAGTTCCTGCTGGATGGCCTCCAGCGGGTTCATGCGGAGATTGATGCCCAGATGCCAGGGCCCGGCCGCCTCCCCCTCCGCCTGCAGCACCGCCGCCCTCACCCCTGCACTCTCCTCCGGCAAGCCCACGTCCTCACCCGCGGGCTCCTCCGGCCTCACCTCCGTCCCCGCCTCCTCCTCCCCTTCCATCGCCACTCCAGCCGGCTCCTGCGCAGCTGCCGGCGCGATCGCGCCCCGCGCGGGGTCCGCGCCGCCGGCCTCGGCGCCCCGAGCGTCTCCGCGCCCGGCTGCGGCCACCGGCATCCGGCCCTCGGGCCCCACGGCGGCCGGGCCTCGCTCGCCCGAGGCCCCCGGGTCACGGTCAGCGCCGCAGGGGCCGCGGCTGTGGGGGACAGGGGCCCCCTCGGGCCGCTGCGCGCCGCTCATGCCGGGTCCGGGCGCGCCACCCTCGGGGTGCACGACTGTCCCCTCCGAGTCCGCGGCCGCCGCGCCCCGCCCCGCCCCGCCCCCGGGCGGTGACGTCAGGGCCGCAGCCCGCAAGTCTCGCGGGAGCTCGCGGAGCGGGGCGCGTCACGGTCGCCCCGGGAGACGGAAGGCCGTGGCGGGGCTTGCGCGCGCGTGTCCGCTGCAGCAGCCGTGCATGGAGCCGCGCTGGGCCGCAGAGGGGGCCGCGGCGTCTCAGCCGCTGCTGGGGGCAGAGCTGTGCGCGCTCGTTCGGGAGCGGCTGCTTTCCTGGAGGGGGCCCCGTGGTGGCTTGTGATTGGCGACGGCTGCCACCGTGGGAAACGCCCCGCCCTCGAGCCCCGCCCCCGCCCCGCGAGCCCCGCCCCCGCCCCGCGAGCCCCGCCCCGCGAGCCCCGCCCCGCGCGCTTCTTGCAAGAATCCTGCGCAGCACCACGACGCTGCTCTCACCGCGGAGCTACAAAGCCTCGACATTGGAGGACAGATCCAGTTCCCTTCTGTTTTGAGAAAAAAGCTCGTAGTTATGCCTGGTCATCTAATTGACTATTTTTTTTTCAAAATATGATCAGAACAAATGTCACTTTTTGTGTAACAAACACTTCCGAAACGTTATTTTGCTTCTTGCAATGACGTTAACAGACAATATAACTTCGCTGTACACATAAATATAAAAAAATATGTAACAGTTTTACCATGAAAGTTATTGTAGGGGCGATTTTAGTATGGCGAAGGAGTTGCTGTGTGATGAACGGCGTAGTTAGAAATTTGCACTTCTCATAAAAGGCACTGTGGGTTAAACCTGGCCAGGATGTCTATATAACATATCTTCTGAAATTGTAATCCAGTTTTGGTGAAGTTCTGGCTTTCAAAACACACACACTGTCTTACACACACACACACACACACACACACACACACACACACGCTGCACTGTATGTCTTCCACACCAAGAAACGGATCTTCAGTTTTAAATATTTGCTACCTATGTTATTTCCATCAACCCTCACTAGAGGGAGCCACCTGCCCTTCAGAACGTGATTATGACCCTAGGCTAGAACTCGATTCTTGTAATTTGACCAACAATCTTGTATTCCCACTAAACCAAGACTGTTAAAAGATGCGTCTTAGACAGAATTCGTTTTATTTTGATTTTCCAGTAACTGTCAGACTGACGTGTACCATTTGGTTCGGCCTAGTCTGACAAGGTCCCCATCATGCATTGGCTGTTTGACCTGGAAAAGTCACCTCACCTCTCTAGGCCACGTTTTCCTAATAAAAAAGAAATTATGGGTTAGCAAGATGGCTCAGCAGGTAAAGGTGCTTGCCATCTAAAGATGAGTTTAATCCCCAAGACCAACACGGGAGAAAGAAAATGATTCCTGCAAGTTGTTCTCTGATCAACAAAAGTACTCCATGTCACTCAAATGAGTGCACACAAACACACAAAACCAATCAATAAATCAATGATTTTAAACAGATGTTTATACTTAAAAAGGAAATCATCATTCCTATGTTACAACCCTAGTATGAAGATGACCCAAGATGAATAAAATAAAAAAAAGATGTATAAAATTTAAAATTATAAGATTCCAATTAGTAGAAAATAGTAGTAGTATTACTTCTATTTTATGCTGAAGCTTACATATATCTTAATTACATCTTAATGGCCTATAGAGTGTTAAGGCCATGACGTTCAAAGACAAAGTCACCCATACTCAGTGTATGCTCCACGGAGGAAATGGGATTTGACTGGGTTAAGGGCTAACCAGCAGGAGGGAGAGGTGAACCCTGGGAGTATAGGAAGCATGTTTGCACACATACTACTTCAGCTCTTGGCTGCTCATTCTACACTTGTCTGATATAGTAGCCACCATCCCCATGTGGCTTTATTTTTATATCAAAAAGAAATAAAAACTTTTCTTGTTTGTTTTGTGAGACAGGGTTTCTCTGTGTAGCTTTGGAGCCTGTCCTGGGGCTCACTCTGTAGACCAGGCTGACCTCGAACTCACAGAGATCCGTCTGCCTCTGCCTCCCGAGTGCTGGGACCGAAGGTGTGCACCACCACCGCCCACTGAAATAAAAATTTTAACTCATCAGTCACACTCACTCTTTTAAGGTGCTGAACGGTGACATCTGAGTAGTGGCTGCTAAACTGAAGCGCACACAACTCTCCCTCGTGGGCAGTCGGACTGGACCTTTTTCTAGACCCAGCGTCATGAATAGGGAGAGTGGGGCTGCCGGAACTAAATGGCATGCAAAGAGACAGCAGGGACGCGGTTTAAAATGCTTCGCAGAGACAGCACAATGGGATCCGCCCTTTCAGTCTTAATTTCTACATATAGACCAAATTGGGAAGGGACAATATTACTAGGAGTACTGACTGCCTCACATAATATCAAAAAGATAGATGATCCAGCACCTCAGATGGATAGGCGGTGTGGGGTGCGGAGGTGGGGATGGGAACGGGTGGGGGGGGGGATCAGGTGTGGGGCACGACAACCGGAATTGGGGAGCATCTCAGGGACAAGCTAGGAACCTAATGCAATGGAAACTCCTAGGAATCTATAAGGATGACCCTAACTAAGACTCCTGGCTGGATTTTCAGCTCCTTTTCCCCAGCCTGGGTTGCCTTGGCCGGCTTGGTGTGAGGGAAGGTGCCTACTCTTACTGTGCCTCGATATGCTGTGATTCGTCTCCATGGGAGCAGTGGGGAGATAGGAGGAACTGGTAGGAAAGGGGGGAGGGGAAACGGAGGGGTTATAAAAAAATTAAAACGATGACCCACATGTTATGCACCATCACCGAGAAACCCACGGATGTAAATATATCCCAAAACTGACAAAGCTTTCACCCTTTCCGAAAGAAGAGTGAAGCGCTGAATGCAGTTTAAAAATTTAACTATTTATAAAATAAAAAAAAAAAAATGGCCGTTCACACAACCTACTATATTTTTGTGAAGTAATAATGTAAAATAATTTTAAAAAACATGTTTACATTATGTAAGTATTTTAAAGTCACTGTGAACCGCAGAGAGTTAGATGGTATAATATCTGAATTTAACACTGAAGTCACCTCATAAATATGACTTTTGTATTTGGAACATTGCAAATTCCCAAGGCTCAGGAATTTCATACAAGGGAAAATCTTTCTGAGTATGTTTTCTGTATGGGGTGTAGATGAGTAACCATAGTCATTTAAAGATTATTCCCATGAATTTGTGTTAGCATTAAAACTCCAGACCTCATATATAATCTTACAAAAATACTAGCAACTTTCAAAAATATAAGTACAGTTCCAGAGTCAAAGAACCTTTTTAGAACAACCAGACCTTTATAATTAAAACAAAAACAGAAAGAAATAAATAAAAACAAAGAGCCCTTCTGTTTTAAAAGAAAATTCATCAAGGTCATTCATTTTTCAAATAAAAATGAATTCAATATGAAAAGCTAATATTTTGATATCTAATTTAATGCCTTAGTTGTCATAGTCATAATTCTTCTTCTGAAAACTCTGCCTTGTGAAATCATTGGCTCTAAGGTTACACTGTAACTTCCTTCGGTGTTTAAGCAAACATTCTATGCATACCTGTTCGAAAAATATGAAGGCTTATTTAGAAAGAGACAGTCATTCAGTTCTTCAGCTATCAGGGGAAAGCTTCCTAATTACTGAATGTTTGCCGGATAATATGCACTATGCTAAATGTGTCTATGACTAGAAGTAAATCCCCTTTGCTGTAAAGATGGAAACCTGTGTTCACCTGACCTCAGAGTTCTTTCTTCCATGCCATTTCTGATTTCCTGACTTCTTGCGAGTGATTGCTGCCATTGTCTATTGACGTTGTTACAGGATCTGTATCTTGAATAATAGCACCCCAAGGATCCCTAAACAGTGATGTCTTCATCGATTGAATGAATAATTTGACACTTTTCTCCTGCTGAAATGAAATATCATAACCAAAGGCAAATTGGGGAGGGAGGGTTTGTTTGGCTTATGCTTTCAGATCCATTGTAGTCTATCATGGAAGAAATCAGGATAGGAACTCAAATACGGTCGCAACCTGGAAGCAGGGGCTGATGCAGAAGCCATGGAGAGGGCTGCTTACTGGCTTGCTACTCATGGCTTGCTCAGCCTGCTTTCTTACAGAACCCAGGACCACCAGCCCAGGGTGGCCGCACCTACAATGGTGTGGATCCTCCCTCATCAATCTCTAAGTAAGACAATGGTCTACAGGCTTGTCTACAGCCCCATCTAATAGAGTTTTTTGTTTTTTGGTTTTTTTTTTTTTTTGCTTTGTTTGTTTGTTTTGTTTTTTCCTAGATTGAGGCACCCTCCTCTTCAATGACTCTACCTTGTATCAAGAAAGAGATATGAGCCAGCCTCAGGGGAACAAGACTTGCTTGAGGATAGGTTAAATCACGAGCCATGTAGCAAAATGTAGATTAATAGAAATGAATTGATTTAAGTTGTAAGAGCTAGTTAGTAATTAGACTGAGCTATGGGCAGAGCATTTTGTAATTGAGATAAGCTTCTGTGTGTTTATTTGAGACCAGGCTGTCCTGAGACCAGGACAAAATAAAAGCTCTGTCTCTGATTACAGTAACACCCAAAAGTGGAGACACATGCCATTTGTTCTTTCCAGACACAATAAACTCAAAACATCTGTTAATTTTACTGCATGCAGGACACTGAGTATGTGCTGCCATAGAGACCCCAAAACATGGTCTGTGTTCGCTGGGGATGTATGGCACTGTGGAGAAGATAGAGAAATAAACATTGAAACACCACATCTCACCAAGAGATGAGAGCAAAGGACTTTGGGTAGGCAGGGGTTTCTCTGATTGTGATTGATAATAGAACTGGCTTAGGATTCAAGAGGAGATAAATTTGAGATAAATCCCAATAAAAAATAAGATTATAACAGGAAAAGGGAGCCAAACAAATTCTAGGCTGACAAAACACCCTTAATATAAAAACCAAAGCACAAGCAGGAGCAGAGCCAGCCCGGAAGGGAAAGAGGGGATGATTGCTTGGGTACAGTATTTTCAGCAAAATGCAATGTGACAGCTAAAAAGAACCTTTTCCACTATGCTGTTATATGTGTGCACCATACTATAGTGGATTAAATATAATGATTATATATGCCTTTATTAGTCCTGTGAGCATTGAGGTAGGTGGGGTTTACAATAAAGTTACAGGGATTGAGTCAGGAATTAAAATGAATCAACATATGGAAGGTTGTACAATTAAAAGCTGAAATGCTTTTAAAAATCTAGGCAGCATCAAGGGGGGATCTTTAGGGATACAATGGGCAATAACAAAAGGCTTAAGAAAAAAAATAAAACAACTGATTAAAATATCGGTATCAGTTTGAACAGCGATTTAAAACAACTAAAGTTCAGTCAAAAGCTTAATTTCTAGCTGTAGGACTCGTGTTATGGAGTGTGTTAATTTGATTTAATAAATGAGTTAGTGACTACCGTGATGACCTATTTGACATTATTTCTTTTAATCAAAGTATATTTTAAAATATGCAAACTAGTAATTATCTCACAATTAATAAAAATGCCTATTCTTTATGTAAATTTAGCATATGGAAGGACCAGTTTACAAAAAAAAGGCTTAGATGCTCAAATGAGCCAAAAATGTTAACTATTAGCCAAGTTAAAAATAGTTTGTGAAGCACATCTTCATTGGTATTAACGGATTCCTTTTAAAATAGAATTGTCTCTATGGTCATATGTTAGTGTAAATAACTTGAATAACCTACAAAGCAGGCTTTGATTGAACTCTGGGTTTTAGGCATATTAATGACAGCATCAAAGAGAGCCCAAAAGCCCTTCGTATAGATCTTGAAAAGATTGAGGAGATAGGGTCTCTTGGAATGGGGAGTAGATGGTAGATATATTTGCAAATGGATATGAAAAAAAAGCTATATCAGGATAGCCCTAAAATCAGAAGCCGATTCCAGATCTCAACAGCTCATTTTCGCTCCATCCTCAAACGGGAAGGGAGAACAAAAGACAACTTCTTGAATATAAAATCCTTCCTCCATTCTCCTCTGAGGTATCCCAAAACCAAAGCATTTTCAGCAACTCCTTGATGAGAGTAAATGTTGACAACTACAACATAAAAGAAGCCGCTCCTGCCCTTAACAAACCCACAGTGCCTGTAGAGGGCAATCTGGAAATTCGTCATCACATTCCAAGAAGGGTAGGCAAAATAGAAGAGTGTTTCTATCGCTGCTCCCAAAGTCATAAATGACCTAATCCTCATAACCTGTGAAAATGCTGCTTTTGAGGGAATTAAAGTTGCAGATGGAACTAAGGTCACTAATAAGCTGACCTTGAAGTAGGGCTATTCTGATGGGCCCAATGATATATTGCAAAGACTCTTTAAAGTAGAAGAGGCTGGCAGACGAGGTCAGAGTGTTGCAATAGGTAAATAATTCAACCTCCATTGCCGCCTTTGAAGAGGGAGGAAGGCACCATTAGTTAAGGAATGCCAGTGGCTTGCAGGAGCTGGAGAGATCAAGGGAATAGCTCCATGAAGGGAAGAGAGGGAGCCTGGTGATGAATGTCTCCTCTTAGTCCAGTGAAACCCTTCTGGACTTCTAATCTCACAGCTATATGATGATGAATTTGCGTTGTTCTAAGTTACAAAATTGGGTTTTAACTTGTTATAGCAATCACAGATAACAAAATTTGAAGAACATTTAATAAAGGATTACATTCATAATGTTCATACAATACTTTTGTCTCCTACAATCTCAATTCTCCGATGAAACATTTGATGGTTTTGCATTTTTCCAAATGATCCAGAGAAAAATGAAAGTCCTTTCCTCCTCCACACTCATTCATTGAACCCCAAATTAAAAACAAACAAAACCTGGTCTAGATAGATCTTCTTTTTTAAGCCTTAGGTATTGCTTACACACCGGTTATGATATTCCTTTTATTTGATCTTGTTTTGAGTTGTTCATCATTTGATTTATCCTTCTGAGTTTGGAAACAAATTGAACATGAGAAGGGTTCTCCCAAGGTTACTCTTCCCAGGATAGCATTAATTTGCACAAGACAGGCAGCACATGCCAAGTAATAAATATAGAAGGGAAGGGGAAGCTTAGGAAGTGTATGAGCATGCCTACAGCCATGCCAGGGGCAAAAACTACGTTTGCAAGAGAGACAGAGAAATTAGTCCTCACTAATGTAGCTATGTGCTCTTTAAACTCTCCAGGAAAGAGAGGTCTGACTCTTGAGGAGCAGCTTGAAGTTTCTCTCTCATCTGGTTTTGACAAGAAATTGAGCCAATTCGCTATAATTATAGCTTTAGAAACTGAGCATAAAGTGCCCAAAGGTATGGTAAACTAGAAATGTAAGTCAATGCTTACCCTGAGAAGCTTCTAAGATAAGAGAGCGAGAGAGAAAAAAAGAGAGAGAGGGGGGAGAAGGAAGGAAAAGAGAAAAGAAGGAAGGGAGAGAGAGAGAGAAAGAAAGGAAAGAAAGAAAAAAAGAAAGAAAAAAGAATCTTGATTTTGGGTTTTATAGAATTTGAGCTCATACATTTTAGGACTAATAAACAGAAAGTACTTGGTTCTTGTGAGTGTAAGAGTGTAAAGTAAGCTGGATCAGTGTTCCCTTTAGAAGTTCCTCTTCTTTGAACTCTTGACCCCAATAGGTATCAGAGTAAGAATAAAAAAGGTAAAAGAAATTTATGCCACGTTTACCAGCCATGGAAATAGGCAGAAAATTGGGTAGGGTTTTAAGTATTGTTACATGTGTGTGTGTGTGCTCACCTACATGCATGTGTGGTCTACTTAACATGCACATGTGCTCTAGTTACATGCATGTGTGGTTATGGTTTTATTGTTGCTGTTTGCTTTTATTTATTAGTGGGTTCTTTTGTTTCATTTTTTAGACTGGGTTTCTCTGTGTAGCCCTGATCATCCTGCAACTCTCTATGTAGCTCACTCAGGCTGGCCCCAAATTCAGAGATTACCCAGCCCATGCCCCTGCCTCTGCTAGGATTAAAGGCATATGCCATCACTGTGCAGCTAGTGTGCTAATGTTTTGAAGATATTTTTTTGATGTGTAAGTGGGAATTTTAGGAGGACGATATGAACAAATAGAAACCCCAACTTACTGAGATCCGCAGAGATGTTCTTTTTTTTTTTTTTTTTTTTTTTTCTGGAACTTTTCTGTGTTAATGAATCTCTGATCTAACTCAGCCATCACAAGTAGTGTGTGTCTATGTTACTGAAGATTATAGGTGATTTGTTTCTTTATCCCAAATCATCCCAGAGGGCTGCATGTTTGTGTATGGAGTGGTTAGATACATGCTAGATACATGTAGAAATACAGGTTTGGGTCAAGATAAACGTGAAGCTGAGAAGTGGTGATGGAGGTAGAGGGGTAGTGACAGTGAGCAGCGAGCTTCTTCCGCACTCAGCTCCAAAACTTAAAGAGACTATGGCATGGCATCTTTTTGTTTCCTACTCAAGAGGGATAAACTCATCTTGGCATGCGTGTTATTAAACATTACTATAATCTGCTGAGACAGCCTAGAGGTATAAACTCCTTTCCCTGTAACCCGGCGACCTTTGTTGAGTCCCTGAAACCTATGTGGGAGGGGGGGCGAGTTCAATGTCCTCTGACCTTCAGATGCACTCCATGGCACACACATACCTGTATTCTCATATCATGCACACGCGCGCGCACACACACACACCACTAAAAAAATCCAAAATTTAAAAGAAAATACATCTGAAAAATTATAGATATCATATATATATATATATGTATATATATATATATATATATATATATATATATATATATCACATTCATGTCTCATACCCATCGAGATCCAAAGAGGCATGAGCTCCTGTAGAACTGGAGTTAAAGATGAATGTGAACCACCATGTAGGTGCTGAGAACTGAGCCCGGGTCCTTTTCAAGAACAACAAATGCTTTTAACTGGTAAACGAGCTCTTCACACACACACACACACACACACACACAAATTAAAAAACAAAAATGTGAAAGTGGCTAATTCTAGACTGTGAATTAAGCTTGAGAGAGTAAAGTCAGTATAGCCTCAAGCATTGCCCTGTTTTCTAAGGTTACTAGTGTTTTGGCCAAGGATAATTTGCAATATTAAATAAAGTTGTGAAATTCTAACAAACCGATGATCCACGAATCATTTATTTTAATTTAGAGACTATTCATAAAGTCTTCAAGGAAGATGTGCAAATGTTTAGGAAGTTACACAGAAGAAAGTAATCAGGGACAGACTTCCTGGAGAGGACAGACCTCCTGGTCTTGCACAGAGACTTTCTTCTCTTAGTATTTAGCCCTGAGCATCAAGCTTATACTTTCAGAGGATGCCGTAGCACTGCAGGATCCAGAGTGACAATAAGAGGAATAAGAGTCATGTTGGCATAATGTGTTTCAAAAAGTGCACTTTGCATGGCTGCTACTATTTGGGGAATATTAAAAAAATCTTTAGGGATGTGATACTCATTTCCTACCCTATTTGGACATTCATATAAATGCCAAAATTAAAGAAAAAGTCTGTGTCAACCATACAATTTACTTTAACTTTTGCATTGCCTTTATTGGTAACACTCTACAGTAGTGAGGAGTTGAGATTTCTAGATTCTCGGAAGATCATGCATAATATTTGGCAATGCCCCGATGTGTTTCATGACACACTGCTCCCTTCCCCTCCTGCTGAAGATCTGCTTTGTGTAATTATTTTCCTGACTGTTCTAGCTCAGACCATGAAGTCAAGTGGAGGATTGTTCAGCCTTTCGGCAACTTACTGTTGTAAGTGTAAAGAAGTATTGTTCTTGCCCCCTCCTCCCAGTCTGTGCATCTAATTCCAAAATAAATGAATGGGAGCAAGCTTCCTTTACTGCTTTTAGCATAGAATTTCAGTCGGGAGAAAATTCTGCTCAAGAATGAATCCCAGCAGTGTTCCTTGGGCCAGCAGGCAGCAGAGAAGCCTTGGAGTGTGGAAGGATGCCAAGATAAATTCTGCTGGGTACGAGCGGAGTCATTTATATACAGTAAGATATGATTACAGTTTTCATACAATCCCACAGCCATTCTTCCTCCAGTGTAATTGATAGCATTTATAGGCAACAACCGTATAGGCAAAATCGTCCCTGATGTGACTTTAATTTGGATACTAGTCAGCTATAAAACATAAAGAAGCATCCCAAGAGGCAGAGGATTCTGAGTAGTAGAGTGGTGGTAGATTCCTAAGGCAGTCAGACCAAAGGCTTTGGTGTGAGTGTGTACGTAGGGCTGCAGAGAGAGGGAAAGAGGATGGGCTTGGGCAACCTCATCTCCACACGCTTCTCTCACAGGTGAAAGACCCCGAGGACCTACCGGGAAATTCTTGTTCCTCGCCCCGAGCTTACTCATATGAATCCAGACTATGTAGCCCACTGTGTGATAAGCAGGGAGAGCATTCCTGCTCATGTTACCTCACACGTGGTGTGTTCCTGTGTTATCTCTTCTATGCATGAGACCTAAGAGGGCCAGTTTATCTTTAGCTCATTCTTCTCACGGTCACTCTTGGGCCCTCCTGCCCCTCTATACATCATGGCCAGAGTGATCAGATTAGTACTGTTTGGTTGAGATTTAAATCGCCGTGGTGACTGACTGGTGCTTTTGGATAAAGACTACACACAGTTCTCTGAGATCAACTTTGCTCTTTCTTCCGTCTTCTGGCCACTGTTAAGCTTTAGATTCTATAGCCAGCAAATCCCCTTGTCTCTTTTTATGCAGTTTGTTTTGCATGAACTTCTCTCTGCTAGTACCCCTTCCCAGTTCAGCCTTACTAGTCACCTTACCCTCATCCTTATCTCAACTTGAAAGTCACATTCCCCAGGATACCCAGGAGTGACCATACCAGGCTTGACCCTTCTGCTCTTATGTGTTTTTTTTTTTAATTTTAATTTTCTTTTTCTTTTCTTCTTTTTTATTTTTTATTTTATTTATTTGTTTTGTTTTGTTTTGTTTTTGTTTTCCCAGACAGGGTTTCTCTGTATTGCTTTGGAGCCTCTCCTGGAACTAGCTCTTGTAGACCAGGCTAGACTCGAACTCATAGAGATCCACCTGTCTCTGCCTCCCGAGTGCTGGGATTAAAGGCATGTGCCACCACTGCCTGGCTAGCTGACCCTTCTGCTCTTATACATTTTCAATGCATACCATGCCCTTCTTTTTAGTAATTGCTATAATTGTAGTTGTTTAATACCTCCTCTTATTAAATGACAAACTAAATGAGGACACAGACTATTTCTGATAATGGAATATTATCTTATGTAATCTAATCTGTCACTTTATAAAATGATCATTGTATAGTTCCTGAATGGATGAATAAAAGATGAATGAGCAGAAGACTAGGTAGGTCAGTCACCTGCAGTCTTCCCCAACTCTGTCTGTTCCCTCAGGCAAACACCCCCAGCCCAACCACAGCCCACACCTGCCAGAAGACCTGGCCTCATTTAAAATCAGAAGCCACACAGACCACCAGAAGTCCAGGCCCCAACTGCTCAACCACAGACCACACAGGCTAGATTAGAGAGGAAAAAAAACCAAGGAACAAAACACTCATTCAATAAAGACAAAGCCAGAAATTGGCACCTAGACCCATAATCATCCCAGACTTGATGCCTTGGTGCCAGAGTAAGAACACATCAATTATATAACAATAGTCAGGGCAATATGTCACCGCCAGCTATCATACTACAGCAAGCCCTGAATATTCCAATACAGCAGAAGCTCAAGAAAAAGACCTTAAAACAAATAATAAGGAGATAATAGAGGCCCTTAAAGAAGATAAACTCCTTAAACAAATCAAAGAAAAGATAAACAAAAACGGAAGAAATAAATAGATCCCTTAAAGAAAGCCATGAAAAAATGTTGAAGGAAATGAGTAACACTGATTCAAGACTTGAAAATGGAAATGTAAGCAATAAAGAAATCCAAAACTAAAGGCATCCTAAAAATCTAAAATCTAGGTAATCAAATGGGAATGACAGATGCAAGCATCACCAACAGAATACAAGAGAAGGAAGAATCTCAGGTGTCGAACTTATGATAGAAGAAATAGATAAATAGGTCAAAGAAAACGTTAACTCTAACAATTTCCTAACACAAAATATCCAGGAAGTCTGGGACACTATGAAAAGACCAAACCTATGAATAATAGGAATAGAAGACGGAGAAGAATCCCAGTTCAAAGGCCTAGAAAATATTTTCAACAAAATCATAGAAGAAAATTTTCCTCACCTAAAGGAGATGCCTATAAAGACACAAGAAGTATACAGAATACCAAATAGATTGGAGCAGAAAAGGAAGTCCCCTTGCCACATAATAGTCAAAACACTAAACATACAAAACAAAGAAAGGATATTAAAAGCTGCAAGGGAAAAAGAGAAAATACTAGAAGGAAAATCCAACTCTGGAAACACCGGAAATAATCTGACATTAGCAAAACCAAAAGAAGGGAAGCATACTAGTACACACACACACACACACACACACACACACACACACACACACCACCACCACCACCACCACCAACAACAACAACAACAACAACAAAAAATAACATGAATTAACTATCATTGGTCATTAATATCTATCAATATCAATGGACTCCATCCCCCAATAAAAAGACATAGACCAAAAAAATGGATGTGGAAACAGGATCCATCTTTCTTCTCCAGCACCATGCCTGCCTACATGCCTCCAGCTTCTTGCCATGATGATAATGGGCTAAACCTTTGAAACTGTAAGCCAGCTCCAACTGAATATTTTCTTTTATATGAGTTGCCATGGTCATGGTGTCCCAAAACAGCAACAGAAACCCTAACTAGGACAATTTCTGATTTGCTTCTTCTGAAATCTTTACAGGTTTATGACTTTGGAATTCAGAATAGAGAGGAGAAAGAGGTTTCTGGTATCCTGTTCATTCCTGATTGACAAATTCTGAGAGAAAAAGGAAGTTGTGTTGGTAGGAAGACTGGCACCCCTCAGTTCTTCAGGGTTATCCCCAGAGTCCCCTGGTCCACATTTGCCTAGAAAGGAACTTGGCTACCATTTGCATGTCCCTTGGGGTGCTATGAATGATTGTCAGTCCACAGTCTTCAGCTACACTCAGAGCTCAGCTGGGGAGGAGAAAGATAAGCAGATGGGTCATTTGTATTTATTCTTTAAGTAGCCTCCATCCTGCCCACCCCACCTGAAAGGCATGCCTTATTTCCAGCTGCACAATACATGCATCCCTTTAGCATTCACTGCCAAATATGACCCCTTCCTTTAGCCTAGAACCAAACAAAAGCAATCTAATGTGTCTCCTCTAATCTGACTGCTGTACACCCAAAACTTTGGTTTACTTTACTTTTTGCACATAGACAAATCTCCTACCCAGTCTCTCCATCTAGCAGTCTTCATCACCAGAGCTGGCCTTTACCTCCCAAGTCCCCTCTTTGCTCCTGATGCATGCATCCCTTTATCCATCCATAATTCCTCAATAGTCTTAGTTATTTTTCAGAAACATACTCTAAGCATTATTATTTGCTTTAAAATTTTAACTACTTTGGGCCAACAAGATGATCCAGTGGGAAAAGAAAAGCAGTCTGACAACCCAGGTTCAACCCCGGGGGGGGGGGCTTCATGTTAGGGGGAGAGAACTAACATCCGTGTGTACCCACACAATGCACAAAACAACAAAATTCAATTGAACAACTTTTTAAACTCTTAGTTATTTCAAAATGTCATGAAAAAAGAATGACTGTAGAACTCTTCTAGATTAAAGACAACAGACACAAAGTAAACTGCTAGACCACATGTTTTTAGATGGCTCCTACACAAGAAAATAATAATTTGGTAAAAGGCTATTTGCTAGAGTAATTGGCAAAATCGAGGTAGTCCAAAGTATTGATGTTAAATTTTCTGCATTTGATAACTATCCAGTTCTTACAAAATAGAATTTCTGCTGGGTGGTGGTGGCCCACGCCTTTAATCCCCATACTCAGGGGGCAGAGGCAGGTGGATCTCTGAGTTCAAAGCCACCCAGGCCCAGACCTAGAACTATGAGTTGGCCCACCCCAATACCTACCTCATCTATGAACTGTTGGAGCATGGAAAGGGGACTGCAGATCCAAACCAGCAGCATCTCCATGATATAGGACAGGACAACAGCAGGATATACAAGATGAACTTCATTGAGAGACCATTATTGATAGTGTAGCAGAAACCAGAGGCCTTTAGTCAGACATTGGCAAGTAAAGAGGAATGAACTAAATGGTGGTCTGCATGGGCAAGGCTACAGCTTCCACAACAAGATTTTTCTTTTTTTCTTGTTTTGGTAGTTTAGCTTTGTTTTGTTTTAAATTTGGGGGAGGGGGTTTGCAAGGGCAGAGGACAGATTTGAGGAGACCAGGAGTTAAGTGGGATAGGAATGCATGATGTGAAATCCACAAAGAGCCAACAAAAGGGAAAAAAAGTAGATAATGCACAAATGCACTGATAACCAGCTTAGAATAAAAATGTATATGTGTGCATTCACTTTTCCTTACATTCATATCTATGTGCTCACATTATTAGACCCAACAAAACTATCAATGACAACAGATGAAGAAAGAAAAACACTTCACAACAAAGTCAAATTTACAAATCCAGATCTATGAAAGGAGCTAGAAGGAAAACTTCAAGCTTGGCAGGATCAGCATATCCAGGAAAAAAGGAGTGAATCCTATACCAGCAAATAAAAAGAGTGGGGTGGGGAGCACAACCATAACAAGGAAATAACAGAAATCAACAAACTTTGTCCACTGATAACTCTCAACATCAATAGTCTCAATAGCAGCAAAACCACTGGCATCTTGACTGGGCTTCCCATTCCCCACAACTATAAAAAATACATTTCTATTTTGTTGTTGTTGTTTTCTCTGTAGGCTGGGAGCCTGTCCTGGAACTCACTTTGAAGCCTAGGCTGGCCTCAAACTCACAGAGATCCACCTGCCTCTGCCTCCAGAGTGCTGGAATTAAAGGCATGCACCACCACTGCCTGGCTTACGTTTCTATTTTTAAGCTACCTAGTTTATGGCTTTTGATGTGGCCTCCTGTTTGGACTAATACGTAGCATAGAGCTAGAATTTTGCAGATGGTACTGTGTCTTCTATTGGTTGCTAATGGCTCTTGTTCGCACTGCATTATGGGGGCCGAAGGCATCATCTATATGCTTTGCTTCCCTTTCCCCAAGACGTTGAGTGACCAGTGGACAATCAACCCATGTTTCCTAAGTGAATGAGGCAATCTGTGACCATCTCATTTATTCACTGAATCTAATGTATCTTTGTTTAAGCTTATGACAAACGTATTCTAGTATCTGATACAGAGTAAGTCAAGGAAATATTTCATACTTTTCTACCTGCCTGTTCTGTGTTCTCAGCAATGGATAGTGGTGCTTGAAGGGAGTTTCTTAGAAAAGATGTTGCGTATATATAGTTATAGAAAATGTATTCTGAAAAGAAATATGCATCCATTCGTACATTATATATGAACATGAAAATAAGATGTCACAGAGTAACACCTGATCTGAGCCAGGAAACAATGGATGCTAAAACAGGGAAGAGAATGTTCAGTGATGTGTTGTTAATAAACAAAGAATAATACCTCTTCTATTGGCAATATAGCGTTTAATACGAGTGGAAATCTTGATCTTTACTTTTTAATCTTACTTATCTTTTATTTAAAACTGTTTTTCTACCTAACCCTTGTCCCTCCATGCTCTGGCCCCAGTATTCCAGGGGATATTTTACTGAAGGCAAGTCTACGCGACGACTACCTTTACTGTATAGTAGAGGATGTGTATATGAAAGGAAAATATATATTCCCATTGAAAATTGGAGAAATGTTGTATGTATATGAGCTATTTGTCAAGAACAAACATAACTAAGACAAATTAGAAAATGAAGACATTACTTAATTCTAACTCCTTTGTTAGGAATTTCTCTGAACTAAAATTGCTTTTGTTTGTTTTCTTTTTATTTCATTTTGTCTAAGTCTTGGGACATTCTGTTACAATTCATGGTTATTGCAAAATTCACCTCTTTGACCATGATGTTTTCCACTTTGTCTCTGGGGCTTAAACAGTCAATAACACAGAGATGGACATGATTCAAGGGCAGAAAGAACATGAGTTGTTTTTGGATCTGATAACTTGACTGCACCATGCTATGCTTACTGACTCTCTGTTGTTCTTTACTTTCTGCAGGCAACAACCTATATGTCTTATCTTATGGAAGACTAGTAAAGAGACCACAGAACATGAATATCATAGAGTAAGATGAACCTATAAACATGACAAAGATTGCCATGCACTGTCTCTATAATAAAATGCAAAGAAGATGTCTCAGAGTAACACCTGATCTGACCATTTACGTTCCTACCTTGAGGCCTTTGTACAGCCTTCTCCTCTGCCCACAGCTTCTCCTCTGCCCAAGCTTCTCTTATGCCCACAGCCTTTTCTATGCCCACAGTTTTCTTCCCTCTCAGAACTTACATGCCCACAGTGCTCCTCAACACCTTAAAGTGTCTTCTCTATCCCTTCACTCACTAATCTCTTCCCTTCATTGTTCTGTATTTTCACTGTAATCATCCAAAGTTATATCTTCATATACTCACATATGTTAAATTCTGTCTCTCTTCTAAGGGAAAGAACCTTGCATGCCAAGTCTGCAGAACAGGGCCTAGAACACATAGAAAATAAAGGACAAGAAAGTGTGTTTCAGGTTTTCCAAACAAGGTTCTATCATATTCAGAATCAGTTGTGTCAACACAATATGCCTAGTTATCTGTAAAATATCTGCAGAAATACTGGCCCTAAGCAAGGGGGGACATGGGTTAGATAGGGAAAATATTTTCAGCAGAAGATAGACTGGAGTAAAATTAACAACTAGAGATCAAGATTTCCACTCTAGATAAAATATATATTACCAATAGAAGAGATGATATTCCTGGTTTATTAATACACATCACTAAAAACTAAAACTCTGCATTAGGACCTTACGGTTTCAACTAAAAAGGGATCTTAATTGGCCGACCAGTGTAACTAGCTGCTAAGTTCCAGGCTCAGTGAGAGACCAGGTTCAGTTTCAAATAATAAGGTAAAGAGCAATGGAAGACATTCAGTGTCAACCCTGCCCTCCACACATACACACTGCTGCACACATACATGCTTGTACACACACAAATTTTTACAAGCTATTCATTTCTGTTTTGTACATTTTGTTTAATAATGTAAAATCAAACAGCTATTGTGCAAATTGTTTCTAGCCTTCTTTCCAAAGGTTTGCTGGAATTCTGCAATTTAGCACTTTAGCAAGGTGTTCGCGGTGGGGCTGCTGCAGATAAAGTCATTAAGCTGAAATCACACTGAAAGTCAGTAAATCCCCGATTCTTATGATCTCTGTCCTTACAAGAACCTTGTAAATATGAAGGCAGATGTTAGAGTTATACTGCCCTAAGTCAGGAAAGCCCTGCCCTCCAGGAGCTTGGAAGAGTGGAGGGACCCTCCCCTAGAGACATCAGAGAGATGATGGACTTGCCAACATCTGGACTTCTGACTTCTGTCCTCCAGAGCAGTAAGTACCTAATAACAACCCAGGACTTTTACAACACATTTTTTTAATTGAAAAAAAAAAAAAAGAAATAGAAATAAGCCACCGTATTATATTCTAACTGGGTTTAGGGAGCATTGGGTAAATTTAGGTAAAATTTGTATGTGATTAGTAATATTGAATGAGTATATAGCACGCACACATTGAGCATCTCCAAACGGCTTCGAACATATGTCTTTTATAAATTAACCTCAAGCTGAGATGGAGTAACTCAGCCATAAATGGAATCATCAACAGAATCTGATGTAGATGAGTTGTTTACATTGTCTCATAGAAAATCTGTCTTTGACAGGCTTCCTTTTCTTTTTCCTCAAAGTACCAATTCCTGTTTATACTTAATCAGAGGATCTAGTCAGCGCTTTCTTCCAAAGAACAAATTTTAACTCTTTTGGTTTTACTTTCATGAACATGCATATCATAATCACTTATTGTATCTACTACTTTAACTGTAACAATAGCTCTAGGAGTCATTATCCTGATCATGATGCTAATTGTCCTAAATTGTGAATAAACTCATAAAGCTTGTAATCTTTTCGTCACGTTTCAATGTCCTCTGCTGTTTACATTGTTTTTGTTTTGCTTTGCTTTTGTTTATTTATCTTGGGTTTTTTGTTTGTTTGTTTTTGTTTTTTTGTTTGGTTTGGTTTGTCAAGACCAAGTTTCACTGTATGTCATTGGCTGTCCTGGAACTCACTCTGTAGACCAGGCTGGTCTCAAACTCTCAGAGATCCACCTGCTTGTGTCTCTCTTCATTTTTTTTCTTTCCTTTTGGCTTTTCCTTTCTTTCAAGTGTTTGGGATTTAACTCAAAGCCTTGTGTTTCACAGGCAAATGCTCTCCCACTGATCTAAATCCCAACCCTCAACCTCAGATTTCCTCCCTAATTAATTCGGGTTTTCTAGACTAGGAGGTCATGGGAACAGAACTGAACTTGGCCCTATTGTGTGTTTTAACCTTACTGTTACTTATAACCCAAACAAATAGCCATTGTGATAAATGGCTAGAAGAATAATGTGGAAATCTCTAGGACTTTGGCTGCTCTCCTTAGTTATCACTTTCTTTACTTCTGTTAAGTTTCCTGCATTCCGTCTTATTATTAAAAGACTTTAAAATCCCCTTGTGACCTAAATGTGGTCAGGTTTGCTTTTTTATAAGATAATGTTATTTTGGTTAAGGGAAAAGTACTCGTGGTCCAGGGCCTTGCTCAAACACTGTCTCTCAGGCTGTATTCTCAGCCCATTGAGGGAAAACCTGATGATCACTCCTGAGATGGTGTCTTTCTGTTTCCCAAGCTGTCCTCAAACTTCTGGGCTCAAGTGTTCTCCCCACTCAATTTTCCAAGTCGCTGAGCACATAGAATCATGACACCATGTGTACTCAGTGCTCATTTTATTAAACCCTGAAAAACTTCACCATGTAGAACTGTTTTGGACTTTTAAAGCCATTACTTATCTTCTATGATGTAAATGGAGATCAGTTCTTATATGAAAGCTATCATACAAAAATGCCTCAGAAATTGGCTGGAGCTGCAGGCAAGATCGGTTTGTATGTAATCTGATCTATGCCCTTAGGACTGTTAAGTCAAGTTCCATTTAAAATACTTGTTTCTGATGTACAGTACATTCAGGTACAAGAATAGGTACCAGAGGTAGGCTAGGGCATCTTTGTGCTATCTGCCTTCTGGCCCACATGGAAGTTCTTCTAAAAGTAAATTGAATGTGGACATGCGATTACGATTCTGGATGGAGCTCACTTCCTTACTCTTAGGGTGATTTGCCAGGTTCCATCATTTTTGTAGATACAGCAGCCTTCTCAATATAGTAAGGAGAAAGTAACAATGACACTAAGCTTAGCATGGGGAATGGCTTTCTAAACATGTAAAATATTTCTAATCTCCAGTTCTTCAAAGAAAGAATATCCAGCACACGCACACATGCTGCCAAGTCCTTCTTACTCTGATTCTCTGCCATGATCTTACCACCTAATAACAGTTCCTTATTCAGTATGCATCTGTAGTTTTGTCCGTCTCCTTGATGCAGAATTTTAATATGCTGAAGGCAGAAATGAACATTTGTATTGTTCAGTAGTATAATTCTGGAAGAGAATCTAGTACTAGCTAGATGCGATGTTAACACTGAAAAAAATGAGGTTGAGATCAACTTGCTGATGCTTGTAAAGGGTTACAGCTGGGAGCTGGCAAGAGGTTATTCTTCTCCAGACCCCAGATCCTAAAGCATATGGCATGCTGCTACCTTTCCAAGCCACAGTTCAGAGGTTTCTCTCATAAAGGGTTATGTAGGGCCCGGCATGGACTCCCAAGGTACCTTGAGCAAGCCTGAAGCTGTTGGCTGGAACATCTTGCCCCAGAGTGGTTACTGGTTCTCTTCCTGATTCACTAACACACATCTGCTGGGGAGGAACTAAGCCCCAGAACTTGCACACTTGACCCCTGATTGTTTTCCACTGTGCTGAGTCAGTAAATAAGCCCGCTCCTTCCTCTCAATAAATTGCATTTGGCATTCTGCATTCTGGCATTTCTGTTGCTCGAATGACCGGCTATCTTTTATTTAAATCTCTAGGCCTTCTCCCGCTTAGTGGGACAGATTGTAGTGTGCGCACTATGAGATTATAGGCGGTACTTTAAAAAGCGACAGTGTCTGTTGCTCTCTCGTATTTTGTAATTCAAAATCCCGAAGGTTTGTCCTAAAATTCCCTGCTGAACTGAACTTAGATCTAAAGTGGAGAGCCAGTGATTAAACGTTGCAGAAAGCTATCTTCTAGGATTTGACTGTCATTCAGTACGTCTTGGAGAGGGCACGTCCTGCTTCTTGGCTGTGGAGAGTCCTTGCCTGCAGGAAATGACTGAGTCTTGAGAAGAGATAAAGGTTCTTCCAGGAAAAGCACAATGGAGATGTAAGAGAGTGTTCACGGGAGCCTGCACCTTGCTGAAATTTGAGTATCAAGTCGATATTTTTAATATCTGCTTATAGTTTCCAGTTCGCGGTGTTTTTTTTTTTTTAAAAGAAGTCAGTGGAAACTTTTCTTTCCATTTACCTTGTAATATGACAATCACTTGTCAGGTGTCAGCCAGCTTTGAAACATTAAGATACACCCTTCCCCATTTGTTGATAAGTCCATATCATTGATACAGTAGGAAATCCTCATCCTGGAGGGATACATCAATCATATTAGATCATTCTACCATTATGTGAACAACTAATTTGAATGCTCCTCTTTCTAAGTAGATAGTAAAACTCATACTCAATTATCCAGAAAAAAAAAATAAAGAATGTGATAAGAGTGATGCATATAATAAATATATCCTCTCATTTTTAATTAGCTCTTTGAGAATGTCAGATGATGTATTTTAATCATATTCACCCTTCACTCCTCTCCTCCCTGATCCACCTCCCTTCCCAACCCATCCAACTTCATCTCCTTTTAAAGTTTAGTTTATTTTTAACCCATCAAGTCTAATTTGTGCTGCATATAATCTTGGATGTGTGGCCTTCCACTGGAGAGCGGTTGGCTTGCTAGGGATTATACTCTCAAAGAAAACTGACTTCTTTCTCCAGGCAGGATTTTGTCTGCCTTAAGCTTGCAAATGTCTCGGGACATATGAATTCATGTGTACATTGCACGTCTGTGTCCAGGAGTTTCTGACTCCTTGTAGTCTTCCACTACCTCTGGCTCTGTCATTCTTTCCATGTCCTCTTAAGCAATGATTCCCAAGGCTTAGGAGGAAGGAATGGGTTACAGACGTTCCACTTAGGGGTGATCATTGTATACACTCTTATTCTCTGCATGAGACCAGGTATGGGTCTTTCAGCCAATCATCATCTACTGCAAATAGAAACTTCTCTCATAGTGGCTGAAGGATGCATTCATCTATGGGTATAACAATGAGTCATTGGGAGTTGTTTGTAATACTATGTCCATTTACCTGTATACTAGTAGTATATTCTCCCCTGGGACTTATAACTGATCTCCCCCCTCTCTCTCTCTCTCTCTCTCTCTCTTTCTGTGTGTGTGTGTGTCTGTCTGTATGTATGTATGTATGTATGTATGTATGTATGACTGTGTCTGTGTGTTTTAGGCAACTTCTACAATAGTAGGTTTCCATCAAACTTTTTCAAAAGGTTTTTAATGTTGTTTAACCCTCCTCAAATTCCCTCCTTTATCTGCCCTGGATCAAGGACTTCAACATAATATTGATACCCTGAATCTGCTAGAGGAGAAAGTAGAAAGTATTCTTGGATTCATTGTCATAGGAAAGGACTTTCCAAATAGGAACCGTTAGCACAGGCATTAAGACCAACTATTAAATAGGTCCTCATGAAACAAAAACTTCTGGACAGCAAAGGACACCGTCACTCAAGTGAAGACACAGCCCACAGAATGGGAAAAGAAATTTTTACCAGATGCACTTCCAACAGAAGGTTAGTATATGGAATATATGAACAATTTTTAAAAACTAAACATCTCTAGATTATGGTGGTGCATGCCTTTAATCCCAGCACTCAAGAGGCAGATTCAGGCAGATCTCTGTGAGTTCCAGGCCAGCCTGGTCTATAGAGCAAGTTCCAGGACAGCCAAGGCTATATAAAGAAACCCTGTCTCAAAAGAGATGAAAAACAAAACAAAACAAAAATATAGCCAAAACTAAACATCAAGAAAGCAAACAACCAACATTAAAAAAAAATGAGACATGGAACTAAACAGAGATGTCTAAAAAGATGAAACACAGATGACCAAGAAATATATTTTTTTTACATTTATTTATTTATTTTGGATTTTAAGGTCAGGGTTTCTCCATGTAGCTCTGGATGTCCTGGAACTCTCTCTGTAGACCAGGCTGGCATCAAATTTAGAGATCTGCCTGCCTCTGCCTCCTGAGTGCTGGGATTAATGGCGTGCACTACTGCTATAATCTGTTCCACTATCAGACGAAGGCCTAGAGATATTAATAAAAGACAAGATAGCCGGTCATTCATGCAACAGGAATGCTGGAATGCAGAATGCTAAATGCAGTTTATGAGGGGAAGGAGCGGGCTTATATACTGACTCACAGCACAGTGGAAAACAATCAGGGGTCAAGTGTGCAAGTTCTCAGGCTTAGTTCCTCCCCAGAAGATGTGTGTTATCAAACCAGGAAGAGAACCAGTAATAACTCTGGGGCAAGATGTTCCAGCTAAAACTCAGAATGTTCCAGCCAACAGCTCAGGCTTGCTCAAGGTGCCTCAAGGGTCCATTCAGAGCCCTACACATCACCACTGTATGACCGGGAAACATTTTTTAAATTGCTCAACACCCTGAGCCAGCAGGAAAATGCAAATTTATAACTACTTTGCTATTTTGTCTTACCTCAGCCTGAATGTCTAAGCCAGGAAATACAAATGACAGAAAACACTGACATGGATGTGGAGAAAGAGGAACGACTTTTCAATGCTGGTAGAAGTGAAATACAGTGCAGCCACAAAGGCAATCAGGGTGGCAGTTCCCCAAAACGCTAGAAACAGACCTACAGTAAGATGCAGCTTTGCCACACTTGGTAATAAATACTTCTTCACTATAAATGTAGCTGAGAAGCTGTAGCACTATAATATGCTTTGAGTATATACACTTATTTCCCAATATTCTTATTCAAGCTGTAGAGATACTAAGTAATGCTTGCTGTGCACACATGGGGACTGAGTTCAATCCAGCTCCAGCAGATCCCATGCCCTCTTCTGGCCTCCACAGGCAACAGACGTGCACATGGTGCACAGACAACCATTCAGAAAGAGCCCCTACACGTACATACAATAACAGTGTACACACTCGAAAACTCCAGCTCCAGGAAGGCAGAGGCAGGCCCACGCCTGGTGTTCACTGTCCAGCCTAGCGTGCTTGGTGTGATTCAGCCCAGGGAGAGACACTCTCAAAAAACCAGACCAGGGAGCCATAGACATAGCTCATCAGCTAAAGATTCTTGCCACCAAGGTGAGGATCCGAATTCAGTCTCAGGACCCACAGAGTGGCTAGAAAGAACCAACTTCCACAGGATGTGTCCCGACCTGCATACATGTACTGTGTCACATGCATTCACACGCATACATACACACAAGATAAATACATAAAATGTAATTTTTAAAAAAAGAATGGCAAGAGAGATGGCACAGTGGGTAAAGGTGATTGCTGCCAATCCTGACCTCCTGAGTTCAATCCCTGGGGCCCACATGGTAGGAGCAGAGAACTGACCTGTGCAAGTTGTACAACACGTACTCATTTTCATCAGGGTTCCAAAACCATTCATCTTGGTTCTAAACATAGTGGCATTTCACAGCATCTCATTTATAGTGAACAGCACAAAACATTAAAATATTCTAAAGCACTAAAATATTCTGAAGCTAATTTAAGTCCATTTAAAATAGACATAAACTAATGGGAAACTTACAAAAAACACAGACTTCAATTTGGAGAAAAAAAAACACAAAAAAACTTGTATACCAAGAGACGTGCAAGTCGGTGGTAAGCTGTAGTTAGTTTTGGGTGAAATTTCCATGATGGGAAACACACACTGTCCTTTGTCAGATAGTGTGTGACTATAATGCCTTCTCCGCTGTGACTCATTTCTTGGTCTTCTCAGCCTCTCACAGCTCACTCCGACGTCCCGGCTTATTTCCACAAGCTTCTCTAATGAGTAGTTATTTTTAGTGGCTGATTTGGCTGGCTCATTCCTTCTTTCTGGGCCCGGTGCTGTTTCTACGCCCCACAGAGCAAAGCTGAATCTCGTTCATAACCCTCAGAAGTGAATCGAGAAGTGCAGATTCCACCTGCGGGAATCTGAACTCAACCCTTGAGAGCTCTCCTCCCCGCTGCTACTCTAGGACCGCAAGGGTTTTCTTCCCAATCACACAGGAAACACGGGCCTCGGGGCTGTCTGCTGGTACCCTTTCCTGCTGATTCTGGGACCGCTTTGATGTGACTTTAACACATTGCTTTGCCACCCTGCCAGTGGCAGGTAGATGGATTTTCTTTAAGTTTGGGCTTGAAGCCAAGACACATGCAATAGCGTGTAGGAGCCGGAGACAATGATACTATGCTTTCTTTTCTTTCCTTCCCCTGTCTTAGTAGCTAATGGGAGCTGGCAGTTTGGACCGGTTACAACAAAGTGGAGCAGTGTCAGGTGGAACCCAAGCCCCGCCCCCCCCTTTATAGCTGCTGGAATTGATTCTATGACTTTTCTGAGCTGTGCCCAAAACCAAAAGGAAGTGTAAACACAGCTGCGTCCGAGTAGCAGGTTGGGAAGAGTTCACATAGCTCTGTCCTGTATGAGCTTCTGAGGATTGTGAGCAATGACGTGTGTAAAACACAAAGAGAACCTGGCTTGGGTATGTGGCAGTCAGTAGCAGACCACCACCAGGTGGGCCCCAAGGCCCATGGTCCCCTCTCATTCATATCCCACCAGATTTCAGCCATTGACATCCACCGCTCTTCTCTCTTCCCTCTCGGGAAAAGTACGCGGAGATAAACAGCACGTTGCTTTATGCAGTTGCTCGAATCTGAAAGAGAGGGACTAGGCCTGTCATTGAAGCCTGCCCCTGGACTAAAGGGATGCTGAGACCTTCCAGATCACCGTTTGCAGATGCACTGACCCAGCATGAGGATGCACGACACAACTTGTACACCACACCTGCACCACTTACGCACCCAGTACACCGCTAGCACAAGCGCTTGCTTAGCTTCTTGCACTTTTCACCTGCTGCTTTTTACACAAAACTTAATCTGTGTAGGGTGTGTAGACTGTCTCTTGCCGTCTTCAAACCTTCAGACTTGGTCACGCTCTGATTCCCACTGTGGAATTGTTTTCTGCCTGAGGACTGTTGCTGTCTATTTCATAATGCTCCTTGCTCAATATATAATCTATTTATACTTCTCTTTCTGATTTATGGAAAATATTTAAATTATTTTCTGGGGCTATCACCATGGTAACTGAGAAATAGGCCTCATCTTAGAGATTTAAGAAAGGAAGGCAGGAAGCCAGAGGCTGTGAGAAAGAGAGAAGGAAATATGAAGTAAGTGTCTCTACCTCCTAGTTGCTACTTCGAGAACACACACACACACACACACACACACACACACACACACACCCTACCTATCGGACAGACTGCTTGTACCAACAGTGTTACAGTGTCCTGCCAATAAGTTAAAGGATACCGTCATGACTCGGGTGACCCTCTGCCTCTGACTGCCTGTGCCTCTATTAGTGTCATGGCATCCTGTGTCGTAGTCAGGGTGGATGCTGAGGCAGCCAGGTCCTGGCTCACTTTAGTCAGACTCCATGCCTCTTTCATTTGGCCAAGAAACTGAGTGGTTCTCTTTACTCATCAAATGTAAGCCCGTTGTGCGGTCCCTGAAAAGGTACTGAGCTTCAGAGTTTTAGGTGAAGACTTAATGGAAAGAAAAGTAAAATGTGTCACAGTCTAAATGGGGAAAGGGTGTGTGAGGGGAGAAAGAAGATGAAGGGAAGCCAAACTAAAATATAGCCCGAAATAAACCCTTCAAACAGGCCGTTAGTCATGCGTTAGAGTCTCATGATGTTCACACAGATGACACTGGGAGTCATATATGATTTTCAAATATGCAGGCCTCCTGCGTAGGCCCTCAAACTCCAGTAAAAACAGATGGGTTTCCATAAAGAAAAAAAAAAAAAGATGAAAAGCTAAAGACTCTGGTACCTGTAGGAAACAAGGCAAACAGACAAAAAGAAACAAAAAAGGGACAGGTCCCAGCAGCTCGTGCAGTTCCATCCTTCGGCAGGGCAGACTGGCTTATCTCCATCACTCAGTACATAGCCCTTCACAGAGGAAGCTGTTGGACCTTGAGGCACAAACAGCAGTGAGCCCAGGCTTAACCAGATTATGTCCTAGCAAAAACTTAAGATGTTTCATGGATTCTTCCTTCTTTGCTATTACCAGGTGAACCATAAGGGGTTAAGATAAAGAACACCATCAGATTAAACTTCAGAGACCTGGGAGGCTGGAACTTTGACTCTAAACAATCTTTGTACCTTCCAGAAAAGGTGAGTTTGCAAGATGGTGCATTGTCAGAACTCTCGAGTTGATGACATGCTGGAAGAACCAGGCCTGGTTTCCAGCGGACATTCTGGATTGCAGGATATGTAGAGTTGAGACTACAAAGCAATCTCATAATCGTTGATTGACTCCAAAGTGCAGTTTTGTATCAATGTGCCAATTACTGTTGTCCTATCTTATTCATTGGTCTTCTCACTCAGTTTTCAGAAAATCTATTGCAACAGACTCCAGTCCCTGATTTTGAGAGCAAGTTGACCCTGTCATGGATGATAGTACAGAATTTGTTCTTGAATTGTGCAAGCAAACTTACAGACAACAAGCGCAAAACGCCTGTCTCTCCAGTCGCGTTGTTCCTGCTTTAGGTGTGAGTTCAGATCTGTTCCTTTAAGCGCTGAATTATGCATGTAGGCTACAGCAGCCATCAAAGCACACTTTAAAGTTCAGGCTTTTTCCTGCTTCTCTACAGAGGGTCAAGAATACAAACATCCTCGATTGCTGGAGCAGGAGAGAACATCAGTCCATCAACAAAACCAAACAGGAAGCAGCAAATAGCCATTTCTCCTGTTTATTTTGTCGTTATTAAGAAAGGCGTGACTCCGTTCCTTTGACCACATTTGTCAGTGGGCACAAAGAGTACCCAAGGCACCATCATTTCAGCTAATGGGAAGTCTGACTCTAGAAGGATTTGAGATGGTTTCCCAAATAAATTTACTTGTTACATCTTGTTTCATAACAAGTTGTAAGAACGCTGGAAGTTTGAAATAACTGACCTTAAATTATTTTTGTCTTTTAAAAAACGGTTGAGCAGAAATTCCTCATGTGGTGCAATGTGCTAAGAATTATGTTATGAATCACTTCAACCTCAATTAAATTTCTCAGATGTTTTCTTCCTAGACTGAAGGGGATGCTCACACAGTGAGCAAGTTGATATTTCAACTCCCAGGATGCCCTTTGAGTGGTGCAGCTGAGACCTGTAAGGCTAGCCAAAATCTTAAAACTTAGCTTGACAGTCGGCTGCCCATCCCTCTGTAAGCGTGAACTGCAGTACTCTACACCCGCCCCGTCCACAGCCAAAATGAGGGTCTTGTAAGGACTCTTGTCAGTAAGCCTAGGGAAAGCAGTGTGTGTGTGTGTGTGTGTGTGTGTGTGTGTGTGTGTGTGTGTGTGATTTGTCTGCTTTATGAGTGTTTCCAGAAATAAATCAACAAGCCACTTACCATTCTTAAAATGACTTGGACTTTCTTGATTTCTGAAGATGACTGGGCTTGGAAGAAAGTGAGTTTGCTGATTGTCTTGTCAGCCACAAGCGGTATGCCGAGGATGTAACAATGGAGTCATCCGCCCCTCAAACGGGTGGAGGGGAGCTTGGTGTATAAAAACTGAAATGTAATTCAGTGCCAGAGCACTTGTCATGCATGGAGAAGTCCCCCACACCCCCTCCCGAAAACCAGTAACAAGAAAAGGTAGTTCGCTAGTCTGGGTTTTTACGCCACAACACAACAGCAGTACTGAAACTTTATCGGTGCTCCTCCACTGTGAAAAAGAAGCAAAAGCCAAACTTTTGTAGATGTAAGTGCTGGACAACCAAGGCAATTACTGGAAGTTGGCAGCTGTACTCAATATGGATACCACCATTTTCTAAAATCAGTGCTCATTCTATAATAAATATTATGTTCTATATAGAAATAAAGTTCGCTCCCAGACACATTTGTTTATTTCGAGATTAAACAATTAGGTCATTTCATTTTGACCGTCCCTACACCGTAATTATTTATTCTGAGCCTATATTTAAACACTGGCTTATGGAGAGGCACAGGGGTTGCAGATGTGAAATGAGCCTGGAGTGAACTTAAATAATTCACAGCTATTACAGGCTCTGGGGAATTTTACCCGCTCCCACAGAAATTAATATTGAAATTTTGGTGACACTCTGTGGTAGTTTCAATATAATTGGTCCCCAGAATCTCAGGGAGCGGCACTATTGGGAGGTGTGGCTTTGTTGGAGTGGGTGTGGCCTGTTGGAGGAAGTGCGTCACTGTGGGGGTGGGCTTTGAGGTTCCCTATGCTCAGGATACTGCCCAGTGTCTCAGTCAACTTCCTGTTGCCTGCAAGATTCAGGACTCTCAGCTACTACTCTAGTACATCTGCCTTCCTACCACCATGCTCCCCACCATGATAATTATACTGAAATTCTGAACTGTAGGCAAGACACCGCAATTGAATGATTTTTTTTTTTTTTTTAAGAGTTGCTGTGGTCATGGTGCCTCTTCACAACAATAAAAACCCAAACTAAAATATACTACTTCAGGAAAAATTTTCAACAGTGCAAATGTTTAAAAGCTGCTAGAACTGACCTGACCCTAAAGACACAAAATACTCTAGTAATTTGTGGCATTTGATGTTAACTTGGATTACTATAGCTCTCCAGTAAACTTATTTTAAAGGTTTTCTATCTCTTCATGTAAAAGAAACTTGAAATTAAAATAAACAAAACTTCTTTTCTCATTTCTGAGAGGGAGATAATACACTGACTATATATTCCCATGAATATATAAAATTCAATTTGACCAACCCATCAACTAATTTGCAGAAGTTAACCAAACCAGAAACCATAGTGGGATTATTTATCACAGTGTACAAATGCAGAAATATTTTTCTCATCTTTCCAAAAATTATAAAAATTCTTTAAACCTCAGCTTTTTTTTTTTTAAGTAAAACATGTAAATTTTTTGTTTTTTATCATGATTAAAGTAGGGGTAGGTGTTCCTCCTTCCTCAAACAGAGCTTTCTGGAAGGCAGCAGGCTCAAACTCTGAAAGCAAAGAAGCTACTAAAAACAAACTAAAAACCCCTAGCTGAATAAAACCCAAACTCCCAGGTGAACAGCATTAGCTCCAGGAGCTGCAGGACTCTTCAAGAAGTTGAGTGTCTTTTCTCATCACTGCAGAGGCAGAGACCTGTGGAGCTGATTTCAAATGTCTGCAACGTTTTGATAGGCTTGGGGTTCTTCTCCTTCCTCGTTATGCTTGACATCTGTTCTCTGATTGGTCCCTTTTTTTTTTTTTTTTTTTGTGGTGGGGATGGCGATTTTCTCTGTATAGCCCTGGCTGTTTTGCAACTCTCTCCGTAGACCAGAATGGCACTGAACTCAGAGACCCACCTGCCTCTGTCCCCGAGTGCGAGGATTAAAGGTGGTACCATTTTTTTCCAGTGTATTTGCATACTCTATTCAGCCATTTCCATCAATACAGCCATCCTGAGCTGTATGAGACAGGGTCCTCTAGAAGGACACAACAGATTAGATTGAATCTCTCTGTATTAAAGGGGATTTATTAGAATGGCTTAAAGGCTGTGATCCAGCTAGTTCAACAATAGCTGTCTCCCAATGGAAAGTTTGAGAATTCAATATTTGTTTAGCTCACCTGGCAGGGTGTCTCAGATAGTCTTCAGCATACACCTGAACCCTGAAGAAGTAGGCTCTAATAACAGGGAGGGAAAGATCTTACCAACTAGAGTGACAAGAAGCAGGCAAAGAGCAAACACTTCTTTCTTTTGTGGCCTTGACATAGACTATCAGCAGATGGTGTGGCCCAGATTAAGGTAGCTCTTCCCACTTCACACGATTCAGATTCAAGGCAGGTCTTTTCATCTCAAATGATCTGGATTGAAGGTACACCTTCATGCCTCAAACGATCCAATTAATCAGCAATTTTTCACAGATGTTCCCAGCAACTTGAGCTGTTTAGTTAATACCAGAAGTAGGCAAGTTAACAACCAAGCATAGCCATCACAAGCCCACCCCTTGTCAACTTGACACATAATTGCGTCTTCTTGTGTCATGCTTAATTTCCAAATGAAAACATTAACCAGATCATAGTTACATCTAGAGTAACATAGTTACTATCCCATGTACAACCACAAACACATTATATATTTTAGAATAGGTGGCAGTGTCCTTTAAGGAACATTTTAAGTGTCTCAAAACTTAATATGACAAATGCCTGATATCTCAATTGATGTAACATTGCATGATGAAGAAACTGAGAAAAGAGAGAACACAAATATCTGTACAAACACATTCTTAACAAAATATGACAGAAGCATTCATGCCTATTATAATCCTCCTGTCTGCCACTGGTCACGTGGCCTTGGCTGGTATTTATAACTACCCTCCTCTACTCTGTATTTCCTCTCCCCCAAGCATCACAGCTGGGTTTGGTGCTTTTCCTGTAGAAGACACCCATACCTTTGTGCCTGAAGGGTCTGTGCCTTTGTCTTCCTGTCTCAGTTGGGCTGTAGCTTCTGATTGACTTTAATCATAAATCATGATGACAGCATGAGAAACCCTGAAGAACCTCCTGCACTGCAGGCATAATCCTTCCTACCTCCGCTGTGAAGAAGTAATCCAATTTCCCTTTGCTGATCTCAGTCAATTACTTTCCTATCATTGTTATTCCTTTCTAAGCTTGTTGGCTTAAGCTTAGCAGGAATGGCCAGGGAGAAGTCTAAACTTCCTGCACTTCAGTGGAATGTTTGTTGTGTCTCCTGGCAGGAGTACTACCCACTCTGGAACCAAATCTTATAGTCCAACAGAATTTCAGGTCCTGGGAACAGGAAGCAAAAAATCTCCTAGCAGGTCCCTAAGGATGACAAAGTGTGGAAACATTCCCTTTGTTACTCCTTGACTCCAGGACCTGTGGGCCCTGGGTATAGGAGAAACAGTACCATACGTTGGACACTGAATCAAAGAACATACTGCCTTCTGCAGAGCCCTCCCCAGCCCTGCAGGTTACTGCCTCATAATTGACATTATAACTGTATCTTCAAGAGGTCTTCCTACTGTTCTATCACACCAGGCACTTAAGGACACTTGGGGACAGGGTGGAACCAGTGATTACAGGCCCACTATCACATTTCTCTGGCTCTAAACTAAGTTCCTTGTTCAGCAGTAATACTATGTATAATACTATGATGGGGAAGAAGGTTCTCTGTCAGTGGACAGTTGGTAGTTTTGGCAGAAGCATTACATACAGGAAAAGTGAATCCAATATCAGAATAAGTATCTGCTCCAGTAAGGAAAATGTTGTCCTTTCCACGGAGGAAGAAGTCCAACATAGTCAACCTGCCATCAGGCTGCTGTCTGCTCGTCCTGGGGGATAGTGCCATATCTGTGGTCCAGTTCTGGTCTCAGCAGATCTTTCACTCAACAGAAGCTGCAGCCAGGCCAGCCTTGGTTAGTGGGAGGCCATAATGTATCTGGCAGACTCCTCAGCAAAGCAGGAAACTTTAAACTGTCCACCTGTATGCAGTTTGTCAGTCACTGCCTGTGTCCTGCAGACTGTTTGGCAGACTCTTCCATGAAGCAGGAACCCTGTTGCAAAGTCCATCTTGTTTTAGCAGTCACATTTCTGTGGGTCCTGCATGTCCAGTTTATACAGCACAAAGTCAAACAGTCCAGACAAGAGCAGTATCTTGTCCAAATGGCTAGTCATAATGCATTTCTTCAATGTCCATCTTCCTTTCTGACACAGGGGTGTTGCCAGGAGCAGTTATGTCTCACTGTCAAGAAAAACCCTAAACCATTTTAAATGCCATATTCTGTAGGTCTTTGAAAGGTTTGAAGAATATTTATCCACCTCAAATATATCTCTGTATATCTAGAAAACATAACCAACCTAACTATAAGTTTTGACTATCATAGGTAACTATCTACAATCTATACTTATTATACATTACATTTTTAAATGAGCTATATAAACACCATACCTAAACAAGAGGAGAAATATACATATCACAAAATTGACCTTAAATTTGTATCAATAAATGAAAATCCATTCCAAAACAAACATTTATAGACAATATTTGGGAATTTGGGTGTCATTTTTTCCAAACTGCTTCCTGCTGATTTGGGACACTGTGATACCATGGAAATCCTAAGAAGACACAGAAATCCTGGCTGTAGTGGTCTGCAAGGCTGCCTTGTCCCTGATGTTTTTAATGTTTGATCACCTGAGACACTGCTTCAGGGGGTCTTGCTTGATCAAACCATGTTAGTCTGGAAGGATACGCTTTTCATTTTATGTGGAAACAAAAATAGAAATTCTTTTCCCAGTAACCCGTCCTTAGACTTAAATTTTGAAGTCAAAGCATTTTTAGAATATATGCATTGGATTAATTCAGCAGCATTGATACCCAAGTGTGTTTAAGCAGTTGTTGTTCCTTAGCAATTGAGCAACTCAAAGACAGCACAGTGGCATCAGCATCCAGACACACTCTGTGCTTTCCATCTTCATGTGGCTTTTTTATTATTCTATTTTTTCTACTTCTATTTTTTCAATTTTTTGAGACAGGGTTTCTCTGTGTGCTTTTGCCCATCCTGGAATTCATTTTGTACAACAGGATGGCCTTGAAATCATAGAGATCTGCTTGCCTCTGCCTCTTGAGTTCTGGAATTGAAGGCATATGCTACCACACCTAGCTACTCTCTTTCTATTTTTTTTTTAAAGCTACTTTATCCTGTTTCTTTTTCTCTCCCAAACCTATGCATATTTTTAAACACACAGTAAAAACATTTTAGGTTTTACTTCATCTGAATCTATCTTTACTGCATACTTCTACCTTTTTTTTTTTTTCTGGCCACAAGTCTTTTATCTGCTAAACAACTAGATTGCTAAACTTAAAGCCGAGGCTGTTTTAGCCAGCTCTCCTACACACCATTTAATTGTTAGCAGGGAGAGAGCCCTGTGGGTTTTTTCTGCTTATAGTGAGTCAGGAAATATCCCTTAAAGGAGCTGCACAAGTCTCTGCTTGTCTTTAGCAAAACAGAGCCCAACATAAAAATGCTGCTTCCAAGAAGCATTGCTTATCTCTGTTCTTTTGTTTCTAAAATCCCTTTTTAAGTAGAAGTTCTTAGTATCCACGTTGCAGGCACCATTTTGTTATGTGCATTTTCCTGCCAGTTTGGTCCCAGAATCGCATCAGCCCCAAATAACACACAGAGATGCTCTATTAGATATAAAGCTGTTGACCTGTTACCAGTGCTTCTTATTGGCTAGCTCTGTCTTAAATATTAACCCACAATCACTAGTATATGTATTTCTACAACCCAGCTCATTATGAGCAGCTCGGGTCACATGGTAACTTGGTGACCCATTGATAAATATTCTGTTTTTGCTAATGCTGAATAGCAAGCCAAGAGCTGTCTCTTTGTCTGCAGATGACAGCAGAGACTTGCTCCAAAATCCCATGCATCTCTACTGTGATTCACCTATAGGGGCCTGCCAAAGACTTCAAAGAGCATCACTACCAGTCACTGAACATGTCAGGAACCTCAGATTTTCTGGATCATATGGGCCAAGTGGTAGAGCAGCCTGCACAGCAGGCTGGACCTGCTGAAAAGCCTTCTCCTATTCAAGCCCCACCCAAAGCTGGTGGCTTTTTTCATCACTTGATATATGGGATGAAGTAACAGGCCCACATGAAGATGTGCTGTCTCCAGAATCCACACAGGCCCACTAAGCAATGTGCTTCTTTCTTGATGTTCAGAGGAGCCAGGTGCCATGACTTGTCCTTCACCTGAGAAGTAATAGCTTTGTATTCCCCACACCATTGGAATCCTAGAAATTTCACTAAGGTCCTTGAATTTTGGTTAGATTTACCACCCATCTTGTGATACACAAATGTGTTACCAACAAGTCCAAAGTTGTTGCTCCCTTCTGCTCACTTGGTCTAATCAGCATAATGTCATCAAAATAGTGAGACAGTGTGATATGTTGTGGAAGAGACAGATGTTGGAGATCCCTTTGAACTAAGTTATGACCCTGGGTTGGAAAATTACTATAACCTTGAGATAAAACTGGAAAGGTATACTGCTAGCCTTGCCAACTGAAAGCAAATTGCTTCTGGTGGTACTTGTGGATAGGTACCAAGAAAAAGGCATTTTCTAGGTCAACAGCTGCATAGCATGTACCAGGAGATGTGTCAATCTGTTCAAGCTGGGACACTACACATGCTATAGGAGTTGCAATTGGAGTCACTACTTGGTTAAGTTTGCAATAGTCAACTGTATTTCCACTGGACAGACAGGAGAGTTAAAGTGATACAATGGGAGCTACCTCCCCTGTATCTTTCAAGTCTTTGACGGTGGCACTAATATCTGCAAAATCCAGGGATGTGATACTGTTTTTGATTCACTATTTCCCCTGGCAGAGGCAACCCTAAAGGCTTCCACTGAGCCTTTCCAACCGCAGTAGCCCTCATTTCACAGGCCAGGGAACGAATTTGGAAATCCTGCCAACTTACAGGTGATTATGAATTACCTGATACGGGTGTTAGGATCTGAACGTGGGTGTTCTGGAAGACCAGAAAGCATCTTTGACCACTAAGGCATTTTGCAGCTACTGTCTGTGGATTTTTAAAATTTCATTTCCATGATGACAGAATAAAGTGGAAAAATTATACTAGACGGAAAAATATTTAAAACCGAGGAATAGAAATGTTTATGTTGTGAAAGAAATGGAAAACATTTTAGAGAAATAAAGCGCAACTAGATGAAAATCTGCATTATGTTGGCTTCACTGAAAGAACTGAACTTTTTAAAAATGTTATTTTCCTGAAAGTAAACTTTAAGAACTGATAAAATTCAAATAACATGAAAATGCCAGTTGACTTATATGTGTATGTGTTTACCTGTTGGTTGTGTGTTGTGGGTAGATGTGGAGAGAGAGAGAGAGAGAGAGAGAGAGAGAGAGAGAGAGAGAGAGAGAGAGAGAGAGAGAGAGAGAGAGAGAGAGAGGAGAAAAAGGATGAACTTTTAAAAAACATTGAAAATGTGTAAAATATCTAGTAAACTAGGTATAAACAATGTGCCCTTGAGTCGGAAGTGAGCAGTAAAAGGAATTTCCTGTGTTAGATGTTAACTGCTGTGTCTTTATTCGTGAAGATTAAAGACTGTTCCACTGGGGTGAGAATAGAGAAAAGGGTCAAAGCAACTAGAATTCATAGCGAGATGGACTTAGAAGCAGATTACATTCACATGGAGCAAAACACAGACAGGACCAAGAACAGAGCCAAAGATTAGTAATCAGAGCTGGGAAAATTCGGAACTTCTATTTACCAAGATGCCTTTAATTAACAAAAATAAATAGGGCAATAGGATAAAAGTGCCTATATTATGTAGGTACTGAGTCCAGTACATATGCAAATTAATTATACAAGACGTGAAGAGGCATACACACACACACAGACACACACACTCACAATTATCCATGCAGTAATACCCAGAATGACCAAAAAAAAAAATTTTTTTTTGAAAACACATGCTTGTTTTGTTCCTGTAATCAAGAAAATTCAAATTAAAACTACAGTTTAATTGGGTAGTGCAAAAGGAATAGCAGTATTGAATTGTGGAATTTAAATCATAATAATGGCATTAAAACACATCTTTACTAGTCAAATTACAACAATACATTGTCGTCAAACTACGATCTGTACTTTTTTTGTTCGTGAGAAATACTTGTTTATTACAATAGTGTGTGAGAAATACTTGTTTATTACAATAGTGTAGAAAGCAGTTCTTTGACATTTTATGATTTCTTGAAAACCATTTTCTGCATCCTAAAGGTGTGGAAGTGTTTTCTCTGCAAAGTTATCATGGTGTTTGAAGAAGTAGGAGGTGGTTGATAAATGGTCAGTGAACATGGTGGTTGAGGCAAAACTTGACAACTCAGTTAACTAGGTGTTGGTTGTGCTAAACTGGACATTGTTACGGATTGTGGTAACCAGCTCTTGCTTGCAAGTATTGCAGTTTTCAGTGCATCCCACTCATTTGCTGCGCTTGCCACTCAGATTTAATGCTTTTGCAGATATTCACAACACAGCTGTGGAATTCAAGGCAAGCCTGGTCTACAGAGAGAGCTCCAGGACAGGCAGGGCTATACAGAGAAACCCTGCCTTGAAAAACCAAAAGGAAAAGAAAACTGTAGAGGACAGGCCTGGCGGCAGGCCACCACTACATGACTTCTTTTGGCTTAACTTTGGTTTGGGGAAGTGCTTTACCGTTTTTCCATCTAGGTGAGGTTGCTGTTGGAGACTATGTTCAGTTTCTAACCCTCGTCTGAGAACAGAGAGAGCAGACAAGAAAGAGTACATACTGGGGGTGTTTCATTGTCAGTTCAGGGTTAACAGACTTTAATGGGGGTAAGACTTGAAATGGATTGCCGAGCGGTGTTAAAATAAAATGGGTTTGAACTCTTAGCAGTGGCAGTAGGGTGCCAGAGAGTTGTCACAGCTCCGAGAAGCAGCTCTGGGAAGGGGTCGAGAACAAAAGCTTTGTGAGTGGTGACCAAGAACAGCAGAGCAGGCCTCTTGTGTCCAGCAGACCTCAAAGGATGGAGTCATGAGTATGGCAGGCAGTCTGGAGCCAATGATCTCAGACATGGCGGGTCTCAGAGGCTGGAAGCCACTGTGGGCTTGGATTCCCTTCAGCCCAGCCAAGTTAAGAGTCTGAGAGGCTGAGGTAGGAAAGAGTTTTTCCATCTATAGGTGCTGGTGAGTCCTGGAGGCTGACCCAGACAGCTCAGGTGGAGGCAGCCTCGGGCGTGTCTGTCCTCAGCAGTTGTGAAGGCAGTCAGTCTTCCTCCTGAGATGAGCAGGCCAGCTGGCTGCAGGGCTCTGACTCGTCCATCTGGCTTCTTAGAGGAGAAGGAACTCCTGCAGCTAGGCTGTGGGCTTCCAAGCCTTCATTTTCTGCTGCCTCTATTGGTCCTTGATCCTTAGCTGGGGAAACTGAATCATCACAGAGGATGGGGTGATGACTGAGCAATGATATGTCTATGCAAATAAGGCGAAAAACCAGACCAATCAGGGAAGAGCTGTCAAACGATGTGGGGGGGGAGGGGAGGATGATACCTGTGCCTGTCAAAAGTTGTTTGAAGTTCACAATTAGGTCTGCAGGTCTGTCTCTGCTGAAATAGCGCAACAATAGAAAGTGTTTGTTCCTGGTTGCTATGGCGACCTTTGCAGGCTGCCTTCTGCTTCCCATTGCTTCTGCAGGGATTTCCTTCAGTTGTGTATTTGTTTGCTTTTGTGGCTGTTGCTTCTGCACTAACAGCTTTTAGAGATAGATGCACACAATTTCTAGTTCACAAATGAGGAGAGTGAAGCTCTGGAAAGTTAAAATCTTTAATAATTAATAATAAATAATTTAATAATTCCAGGGTCTGCTAAAGCAGACCTGCCTCTTTTCCTCATCCACTTTACAAAATTATATTCTTTAAAGATACACCCTATTTTAGTTTGTAACTTTATCTTTCCATACATTTTTAAGTATCACCGGATCTGGGTTATTTGATTCTTTGCCTCTTAAGATAAAACAATTTACAAAACACTTCCGTCCTCTTTGCTAGCTCATGTGTCTGTATCTCAGCTGCCTCCTTTTAAACGCATCCTCTTTACTTAAGGTCATTCTTGTAGCCTGTTCGCACATTTGCCCCCACGGGTAGACAGATCCTAACGTCCTTGAGGACAAACTTCTAACTTTGTGACTGCATGTCCTCAGCCTCACACACAGTTGTGGGCTGGATGAGTAACTACACTTTTCGACCCTGCCATACTGACGTGGAGTTTGCAGGTTCTTTCTCACACCAACCCACAGAGAGAAAGCATCAAAGCTCTTGCTGCTACTTTCCAGTAAATTAAAGACAATTGGTAAAGAACCTCCTCATGGAGACAGGCCCTTGTCTCCTCCTTTAAGGGTTAATCTGGACAGGGGTGTGCAAGGAAGATGTCAGGAACCTGGCTGGCTAGGGCACCACCCTAGAAAGCAGGTTCACCTTAAGATAATGTACTTTGCCTTCTCAGGATCCCTGCCTCCAACCGAAGTCCCTGGGAGCCAGCCTGGAGCTTGGCTGTGTCTGCCCATCATTCCGAGGCCTGACTCAGAGAGGAATCTAGGGCTCTTTTCCGTCTTCTGTCTTTTTCCTTAGGGTGCTGGCCAGACCATAGCTGTGCTTTTAAGCTCCCTAGCTAATGCACTGGGGCCCTTACTCTATCCCCGAGGCTGAATTCCTCAGTGCTTAGTGGCTGCCTACCAGGGATGACCTCCTTACAGCATTATCTCTTCCTCAGAGCTTCTGTTCCTTGTCTTCTCTCTTCTCCCTGGCAGCTGTGAGGTTTGCAGCTAGGCTGCCTTGAGGTTTTCCTTTTAAACTCTAATACATTGCCCTCAAGCTTTCAGCTTATTTCTATTCCTAAAATCTCTTATTAACGGGACCAAGGACTCCTAAGAGAAGACCCCAGTGTCTGAGGTACCATACATTGGCTCTGGGGGGGGTACCCAAAATTTTCAGTACCCCTTCCTTCCTGTCATTTAACTCTTTAATGGGCAGGGAGAAGAAAGAGGCCCTGCATCCCCACAGCTACCTGGGCTTCGTTTTCTCATCTGAGGTTATTCTCGTTGCCCCCTTAATGCACACACCGCCCAGACTCCACAAAAGACACCGCTCCTGGGGGAAGCAATTGCTTCCTTTCCTTCTGCCTGGCGGGCAGGACTATTTCTGACAAGTCTGGTTTAACCAGTTTTTTTATGACTCCAGTGAGGGGTAGCACCTCTTCTGTAAAATGGAACCATGTCCAGTGAGCCCGACAGAACGCTTGGTTTTTGTGAGGTGGGAACAAGGGATCATCATTATAATATTTTTAAAGCAGAAAATTGGCTAGGATGGGGCTCTCATGGGCTTGAAAGCCACAGCATCGCTTCAGGCGTGTCTTTACCGGGTGCCTGTAGAGAGCTGGACTCCGTGAATCTGTTTTTTGGTAAGTTCCAACTATTGGAGGATCTACTGGCTTCCTTAAATCTCCAGTGTGACCCTTCAGGCACTTATCATGGATGGCTATTTGGGTTTAGTCTGGACCTAAATGCAGGGCCAATCTAAAATAATTCCTCTTGTAAACTTCAACAACCTCTAGTTATAAATGTTACTCACTCTTGGAATTATTCTTCCCATTTTAGTGTCGTTGCAATTCATAGACTGAACAGGCACCCTCCGAGACGGAGACTGAGCTACACAATTTGACCCCACACCCAATTAGCTGCAGAATTCTTTTTACCTAATTCGCAAGTTCTACATGGCTTATTCCATGAGTAAAGCTGTCAAATGCTAGGAGTGCTTTCTACTCTCTGGCAGAGCTCTGTACAGGCAACAAATAGCATGTGTATACAAACAAAACCACCACCTGCGGGTTTGTCAAGATTCTGTGGATTCCTGTCATCAGGGGTCTCTGGGCCTCTGAGGGCTTGCCCAGACAGACACCCTTCCCTGGAGAGTAACAACAAGCTCTTCCGTGGCTTCAAACAACTAAACAGAACACGCCTGTAGCCCTGCCCCCGGTTTCTGCTTAGCTCCTCCGAGTGTACCAAGCCCTGTTCATCTGTATCTGCTTATGGGCAACGGGCTCCTGTTCGGAACACGTCGGATTATCTTCCAGTCCTACACGGCTGAAACAGTCCCGGGTGGCAGCCGCTCCACTCCAGACCCGTTCATCTGCTCGGCATATTCCATGGCCACGAGTCTGGAACTTTTCATCCTCTGAAGCTGATGTGGCCACTCTAGGCTTCCAAAAACTTACATAATGCTAATTCTTAGAACATTTACAAGTTGTTAGGGGACATGTTTCCACCCACGAGAAAAAGCCTCCTCTTGGCCATTTTTTTTTTTTTTTTCCTTTTTTGTGTATGCCTTGTGGTTTATTTCAGTTGGATTGAAAAAAAAAAAAAAATCTCCAGATTTCTTTCACAGTTGAAATTTGTGCGGGTGATGTTAAGTGGTAAACACAGCAGGAGGAGGAGTTTTTTCCTAAGAAATTCAGGTTTTATTTTTACTAGCCATACAAAACTATGAAATTTTTTCTTCATTGTTAATCGTTTTAACAGTGAAATGATCAGCACTGTGCTTAGAGGTGTTAAAACTGTTATGGTGCTCCGGCTGGCTCTTGGGAACCTATTCCTCCCTCACATTGGGTCCCAGCCTTAGTGTAAGGGTAAGTGCTTAGTTCTAAGGCAATTTGATATAGCATGCTTTATTGATACTCATGGAGGCCTGTACTCTTCTGATGGATGGGGGCAGGGACCGGGAGGGGAACCTTTGGTCAGGATGTAAAGTAAAAGAATAAATTTAACTAGTAAAAAGATTGGAAAAAAAAAATAATAAAACCTGCTATGGGTGGATTAAAAGGAGGAAATCAAGAGCTCTCAGATCCATCAGGTAAGCAAGCCGTGAAAGCCCAGAATGCCCAGAATTGAACGGGAAGGAGACGCTGGCGGGCAATACTCCAGTGCAGAGGAGACCCTGGGGACTGCAAAGGTCTAGCCACTGAGATTGGACCTGCCATCGCTCATCCTTGCTTGGTTCTAATACAGATGAAACAATGGAAGAGTTGCTAATCTCTGCCGAGCATGCTAGGAAAACATCCACAGAGGTACTAGTTATTAGTCAGGTGGTGGATGGAGGCCCAGAAGTCACTCTGTAAATTGTGAATCCCTTTACTGATGGTGTCTGAAAGTGCATTTCATTTCTACCTGAGACTGAGCACGTAGGGAAGGAGATTTGAGTTACACTGCATTTGAAAACACACCAAGAAATTTTTTTTCCTCCCTTTGATGAATGAAATCACAGACTAGCCCAAGAGATGAGGGGACCAAGGGGAGAGACATTCACAAAGTGCCACTGGGATTTCCTGGAGGTTTAGTTAGCTACCCTTTGCTCTTTGAGCTTCTTGAATGTGCAAATGAGTGTTTCTAATGAAAGTCATCTATGTCTTACACTACTTTTGGCTATCCTCTCTCTTGACTCCTCTTGAACTCCCATGATATGTATATTAGCACACACAACGCCCCACAGGTCTCTCTGTTCTTGAATTTGTGATAGAGCCCTTCTGGTGAGTTTTTTTTTTTTGTTTGTTTGTTTGTTTTGAAATTCAAAATGTGCACACAGATCTTCCCATTCCACTCCAGCATCTGTCCCCTTACTGCAGTTTTTATCGGTTGGGTTGGTTCTTAGAGTCACAGTTTGGTAAAATAAACATGTTTGTCTTTGGTCCTTTGAATGATTTTTAAATTATATGCTTTATATATTTTTATCTACAAAATCTAAGAATGGAGGGCAAATAGAAAGTGTTACTATTGAGTCCCCTCCCCATCCAATATGGACAGAATAGTCTTATTTCTTTGTAAATATCACAGTTATTTTGATAAATAATAAACCAAGTTGGGGAGTAGACTCAGTCATAAAGTGTCTGCTGTGCAAGCATGGTGGCTTGAGCTAAATCCCTGGCACTTAAGGAGCCGGGCCTGGTGTTGGACATCTGCAGTGCCTGAGCAGTGAATCAGTGCTCACTGGCTGGTCAGTCCAGCCAGTCCAGTCAGTCAGCTCCAGGTTCAGAGAGAGACCGTTTCCATGGATCCACCCACCCATGAGCTCACGACAGAGTAATTGCACAAAGTTGTGCTCAAAAACTTAGACACGGTGAAACTTCCATCTGCTGCTACGGATCTCTCTGTCAGTCAGGGAGGTCACACTCGGGAAGTCCACATTTCTCCAATGTATGCTAGCCCCACAGCACACAGCTCTAGGGTTGGACGGGGAATGACTGACTTTTGTCTTCTCCAGTATCTTCTGGCTGTGTTCTCTGCTCACCACCTCAGAGATTATCTTTTCAGTCAATGATGCTGCAGGGAAGGAAGTCACGACTCTCACACTTAGGGAAGAGAGGATGCCAGCCAGCCCCAGCTTGCTCTGCCTCTGAGAAACCTCTGTCCTTACTGAGATAGCAGGAGGAATGTGTGAGTGAGTAGCTTTGGGCCAGTATGTCATAGATTCTTTCTTTTAATAAGTTCGTTCAGCAGCTTTTCTAGCCTAAATACTAATCAGATTGCTGTATGTCATCTCTTTTCGGAGAGCTAAAATTATTTGTGTCCATTCTCATCAGCTTTAAATGTGCTATTGAAAGACCAATTTCTCATCTTCCTCACTTAGCCATAACCAAAAGCTCTATGCTTGCCTATCATTTTATACAGAATGAATTTTACACGAAATGTGTCTCATGATTTTATGTATCCTTTGAAGCTTTTTTTCTTTTAAGCTTTCTTTGATTGTACAGTGTAAGTGTGTTACAGGGTACAATTGCTCATGTGTGGGCAATGGGAGCCAGACATCAAGTCCAGGTGTCTATCGCCCTCCCACTTTATTTTGGAGGACAGGGTGTCACTGAACCTGGTACTCATCATATAAGCTAGACCGACTGTCCTTCAAGCCCCTAGGATGAGGCTGTCTCTGCCTCACACTCCCCAGCTCTGCATTGCAGACCTCACACAGCTTTTATGTGGTTCTTGGGATCATAACTCAGTCCCCGCTTCTACAGCAAGCACTTTACCTACCTCGCCATCTCCCCACCCCTGGTAGGCATGGCACTTGTAAAGAGTCACCTAAATAGGGCTAAAGATGCAGTTCTGTTGGCCGGGCTGACCTTGCATGCATGCAACTCAGGGTTAGGTCCTAGTACCACAGTTAGGAGCAAGGTAAGAACAAAATATGCTGTTTTTTTTTTCTCATAATACTTTATCTGGGCTTTTGTTGTTGCTGTTGTTCCTTGCCCTATAGAGCTTTTGTTATTTATTATGGTTTCCTATTTTTATGCTTTTAGGGGATTTCTGTGTTTATCAATATATGGCTGTCTCTACATGTTACTTTTGCTTTTTGTTTGGCTTTTTCTGTTCTTTTGTTTGTTTTGTCCTATTAAAGTTTGTTTGTTTTTATCTTCTTTTATTGATACCTCCTCTTCCTTCTTCTTCTTTTTTTTTTTTTTGTCTTCCCCCCTCCATCTTTAGATACTTGTTTGTTTTCTTATGAGAGAAAATACGAACATGGATTCAGGTGGGTGGAGAGGTGGAGAGAATCTGGGAGGAGTCTGGGGTGTCTTAGTTAGGGTTTTATTGCTGCAATGAAACACCATGACCAAAAATCAAAGTTGGGATGAAAGGGTTTATCAGGCTCACACTTTACTATTGCTGTCCATCACTGAAGGAAGTCAGAATAGGAACTCAAGGCAGGATCCCAGAGGCAGGGGCTGATGCGGAGGCCAGGGAGGGGGGCTGCTTACTGGCTTGCTCAGCCCACCTTCTTACAGTGAGGGGGCGCATGAGTCTGTCAAAAATGGCACTGAGGGGAAGTCAAGAGGGCGAGTGCCGAGATGTTTCCAAAAAAGGGCAATTGGTTGTCAAGATCGAACCAGATGAGGTCACTGCATGAAGGGATCATGCTATCACTAGGTAAAGCACAGAGTGCCTAGGGGCATGGTAGGTTGACCTCTAAAACCAATGGCTGGCTGTTTTCCCCGCCCTGTGGTTCTTTGCTTTAAAAGATGCTTGCTATGGGATAATAAATTAGTTTCTGCTTGATTAGACTCCCCCATGTGTCTGATTGTCTTCGGGATCCTGGGAGGCTGGGGAATGGGCAAGTGGCCATAATTACCTTTTCTCGGACCCAGCTCAGCCTTCAGTGGTTGGGCTAAGACCCTGCATTACAGAATCCAAGACCAGCAGCCCAGGGATGGTACCACCTACCATGGGCTGGACCCTCCTCCACTGATCTCCAACTAAATGAGTAAACGTTTTCCAGCTGGATGTCACGGAGGCATTTCCTCAACTGAGGCTCCTTCTTCTCTGATGACTCTAGCTTGTGTCAAGTTGACAGATAAAACCAACCAGTACAACAGACTCCTTGTCAATTTGATACACAAACGTCACTATTAAGCCTCATGCCTGCCTACCTGCCTTCCTTCCTCCCTTCCTTATTTATCCCCAAGATCTCACATTAAAATGATAATTTTATAAGTCCCACATTCTTTACCAACACATTAAAGTTTCAGTCTCTTTAAAAATACCAATCTCTTTTAAAAGTTCAAGTCTTTCATCTGTGGGCGTCTTTAAAAATCAAAACTAAATACCTTCTTTAATTGGGAAGAACCAAGGCACAGTCACAATCTGAACCAAGCAAAACAAAACTCCAACAGCACAAACAACTCAATGTCCATTTTTCTGGGCTCCACTTGTGATCTCCTGGGCTCCTCCCAATGGCTTGGGTCAGTTCTCCAGCTCTGCCCCCTGCAGCACTCACATCTGTCTTCTAGATCACAGCTGGCTCCACTCCACTGCTGCTGCTGCTCTTGCTGGTCTTCCCGTGGTCCTGGGGTCTTAAAATGCTGGGGTCCCTTGCTGCATATAGGCTCTCGTCATGGCCCAAAGCCTCAGCTTCTCTTCATGACCCCTTCACTCCTGGGCCTTCAACTGCCTTTGAAGCTGCACCTTCACCAATGACCTCCTGGCCTCTCACAGTGCCAAGCCTCAGCTGCTCTCTAAAACTCCCATCATGCCTTCAAAACCAGTACCACCTGGGTAATTCTTACACCTTACCAAGTCTGGCTGCCAGCATGATGTACAGCCTTAGCCGCCTCTGGAACACAGCTTCTCCGTGCTCTCAGGAAACACTTCCCAGAAGACTTCACCTCAGTGATGCTGGTCTCCTCCTCCTCCTCATTTGTGAGCCACCATGTGGTTGCTGGGAATTGAACTCAGGACCTCTGGAAGAGCAGCCAGTACTCTTAACCTTTGAGCCATCTCTCCAGCCCCAGTGCTGGCCTCTTCCTAATCCCATTAATTTCTTAGCTCCAGCCGACCAGCATCAAGTATCTCAGCAAAGCAAAAATTTGCTTTAGTAGTTCTTGTATCACATCACTCACAATTGATTCTTCAGCCCCAGCTAACTAGAATCATGGGATCTTAGTTCAAAATAAAAAGTGACCCTGATAAAGTCTTTAATCTTCCAACAGAATCTTTGCAAGCCAGGCCTCCAACCTCTGCACTTATCTCAATACTCTTTTATCTTCCAAGTTCCCACAGAGCATGATGCTGAAGTCTCGAGACTCAGTGGTTTTTCTAGCCCAAAGTCCTTCCACAATCCCCCCAAAACTTGGTCAGCTCTGTCCCAGCAACACCCTGCTACTCTGCAATAGGTTTTCTAACATCCTCTCCCCCCCCCTCGGCAATAATAGGTTTCTCTGCCAAATGAAGCCAAATTGAAAAGTATAATTACAGGTTTATTGAGCAATGCAATCCCAGGCAGGTTCTCTGGTTCCAGAGAGTGAGGCCACAGAAGTTAGGCCCACAAACAAAAGCAGGGAGATTTTATAGGTTGTAGGTGAGGGGTGATGATGAGACAAGCTAGGTTTGTACCCAAGTATGGTCAAAAGCAGAGCAGTTTAGGCAGAGACTTGGGTGGCATATTCAGGGGTGAAAGCTGTAGTAGCCCCAAGAATGTGGAGCAGGGCTTTTGGCCCTTTTCCTTTGTTTGGAGATTCTCTGAGTGGGAGGGTTATAGAGAGAGACAGATGGGGGTTTCTGGATCATGCACGGGCAAGTTGGATGTTCCAACCAAACACACTTGTACCAATTTTTCTTAGCTAGGATTTCTATTGCTGCGACAAAACACCATGACCAACAAGTAAGCTGGGGAGAAAAGGGTCTATTAAACTTATACTTCAGTATTGCTGTTCATCACTGAAGGAAGTCAGAACAGGAACTCAAACAGGGCAGGGGCCCAGAGGCAGGGACTGATGCAGAGGCCATAGAGGGGAGCTGCTTACTTCCCAAGGCTTACTCAACCCACTTCCTGTAAAAGCCAGAACCAGCAGCCCAGGGATGGCATTACCCTTGATGGGCTGGGCCCTCCCCTAGTGATCACTAAATGAGAAATATGTTACAGCTGGATCTCATGGAGGCATTTCCTCAGCTGAGGCCCCTTCCTCTAATGGTTCTAGTTTGTGTCAAGTTGACACACAAAGCCAGCCAATAAGGAGGAGGAGGGAACCAATGTCAGAATATACGTATCAGAAAATAAAAATCTGCTTTCAATTTTTATAAAGAGAACAATTAACCCAGATGGAAATTTAATTCTCATTTTTACATTTTCTGTTTTTCCTAAAGGAAGACAATTGCAAACTGATGAGGCACTGTGTATTCCTTTTAAAAATAAGATGTGGTGAAGAATACTACAACAGCTGTTGCAATATGGTCTATTTTCTGGGACCAGTGCACTTCTCTGGGTGCAAACTCCTTATAAGTAAGCCACATTCAAGAAGTTATTCTTTTCATATCACAAATGCTGACTTGAGAAAACGCTGTATAAATCAACCTGAAAATCAAATTTAGCATTTGAGGGATTATAAAGTCCTGCCAAAATATTCTCCACAAATGTTATGAGTAGGAAGAATTCACCTATTAGTAATGCAAAGACTCACTGTGAGATACAGTATCTATTTGCTCAATGAACCAAGAACCCAAGAGTCAAACCCAGAGGGAATACAATGTCCAGTATGGGTCTGTGGGCTTAAGTTTCTGTTCTGTGTTGTTCTTTTGGGACTGGTGGTTGGGAAAGAAAATTCCATCTACATAGTTCCTTAAACAGCAGACGATATGACTCTCTAAATCTCAAGCCTTCATAGCTTATTCACAAAAGAAGATTTGCCATATATATATATATATGTATATATATATATATATATATGATCATTAATGTAAACCACTGTACAACTTTCCTTCGAGAAAAAACCAAAAAGGAAACTATGGCAGCCTGTGCCTACAGTCCTCATACTCAGGAAGCAGTCAGGGAGGGGCATTACCACAGTTTAGGGCCACCCTGGTTCACAGAGTGAGTTCCTGGCCAACCAGGGGCACAGGATGAAGCCTACCTCACTATTAAAAATAATAGCTCTTAAGTCTTTTTCATGATTTTAGATGGGACAATGTCCCCAGCATATCATGTGGTTTTGGTGGGGGCGGAGTCCTGCTTTAGGAAACTTTCCAGTCTGTCTGTTCTGAACTGTGTTGTCTTATGTAGAATGTGTAGACTCAGGAAAGGGTGTCCTTCTGCGACAGCTACCTGCATGGATTTATGTCAGTGCTCCATCTACAGAGGGGTTAGCAGAGCACCGTGGTTTACCAGGGCTTTGTTTCTTGTCTCTCTTTCCCCACACAGAGCCAGCAATGTTCAAAACGTCCTATAACAGAAGTGGAAAAAAAAAAAAAAAAAAAAAAAAAAAAGCTTTCAAGCTTTCCTCCCTTTGAAGCCCAGAGCTCTTTAGCAGAAGTCATCTGACCTGGTATGGCTGGCCCCCACCCAGATCTCTGGGAGGCAGTGGATTAACCCTTGTAGTACCCGGAGAGCAAAGAAACAGGGAGTCTGCCATCCTCACACCCTCCACACCCTCAGACTCTTGGCCTTTACTCATGTGGTGTGATGATGATCTGGTAACCTTGCGTTGCATTCTTAAGAACTATTTTTGTAGCAGATTATAATGTATTTCAGCCACTAAACCTATCACAATGACATTGTGCGGTATTATGTTAATTTCTAATGTATCAACAACTTAATTTTTACCTCGTTATAGGACAGTAAGGTGCATTCTGAAATGCTTAGTAGTGTTCAACAAAGGAGGTAAAAAAACATTAAAGAAAAGAAAGAGGTCTACTGTTTAGCTAAGTGGATGTACAGGCAAACTGCTTTTTACTTAACTCCTGTTAGTAGACAATTGCAGCTCTCAGAGAGAGCTTCTTTTTCCTGTGCACGGTGGCTAATGCAGAGACTTGTACCTGGTCAAAATGCTGGCTGTTGAGTGCTCAGCCTTAAATGGGGCATCTTTATCACACACACACCCCCCCCCAAGACACAGGAACATTGTAGAAGAGGCACTGGAGAGAAGGTAAGAGCCAGGGGATTGGGAGGGATGCCATGAGTCACTAGCTTCTGGGTACGACACAGTCACTGCAATTATGAACACTCTAGTAGCTACGGATAGCTACCTAAAACCTACTTGAACCTGGGCTCTTTAACATTCCATCATGGATGGGTTGAGGGTTTATGAGGCCACGACCTTCCTCCAGGAGCTTCTGGAAATGAATGACTGCCAGGGGAAGGGGTTTTATTCTCCTTTGCGATGTAGCCTCATGCTCTAGGAGAGCAACCCCAAGCCACACTCACACAAGCAACCCTAATCTGATGCAGCAAGAAAACAGCCATGAAAGTAGGAAGGGAACTGTCTGAGACCAACAGGAATCATCAGGGATGGGAGGCGGGTAGGGGGAGACAGTGAGGAGTAACGTGAACACTGTAGATGCATGTGATGGCAAAATGATGTTAAACTTTTAATAAGCTAAAATTTAAAAAGAAAGAAAGCAAGGCACTTCAGCCTTCCTAGATTATTGGCATGCCCAAAGTCCTTACGCATGCTATTTAGACAATTTTGTGTGAATTCAGGAGCTCCATTTTGTAACCCCAATGCTCTCCCACCAGCTGTGAATGGGGAGGTCTGGTGGAATAGTTATCTTGACCGCACTTGAGCCTGGCGTGTTATCATTGCCTCGTGTCTCACTTATCTAGGTTTCCTGCTCCACACTGGTACTGTGTGGTAATGGGAACGTTCAGTTCCATCATCTGATGTTCATCCATATGTATAATCTCATTACTCTGAGCTTTTATCAGCCTCCAAGGTTCATCTCGGCCTCTGCAGATCACTTCAGAAGAGATAAATCTCCATGCCCAATAATCTCCTCCTCCCCTCCCTTCCCCTCTCTGCCCCCTCTTTCTCTTTTCCCCTCCCTCCCTTCTTCCTGAGATGAGGAGTGTGCGTGTGCGTGTGCGTGTGTGTGTGTGTGTGTGTGTGTGTGTGTGTGTGTGTGTGTGACTTCCTTTGAAGCTGTAACTCCCCTGCCTTAGTATTTTGAGTGCTGAGATTATAGTGTACCTGTATCTGGAAATACAACATTTCCTGATTTAACTTGTTCATGCATCCATGTAGGTAGGACCAGTAAAGGTTGGCCTTACCAAATGACACTTCCTGCTGCTCAGCTATGATCTACTACATGAAGCACACCATTCAGACTTTAACTTGTCCTGCTATTTAGAGCCAGTTCATGTTAAATGTCTCCTGCACACCATGTCCTCTCTTGAACACAGGTGTCTCCCAAACCCAAGGCTATCTGTCTCAGACAAGCCTGCCTCAGAAGACCCTCTCAGTGTGGTTCTGACTTGCATGGGCTCTTGACCCTAATTTCTTTGCTTTGCATGGAGATATCATGTTTGAACAGTAGTTCTAAAAGGCCCAATGACTTAAAACCCACTTTAGTGCTAAATGGGACAGAGGGCAGCAGCACTTGAGCTTGGTAGTAAACACTGAGAGCGTGCAATAAAAAAAAAAAAAAAACAATTAAATAAATCAACAAACAGAACAACCAGGATTTTTAGGACGCTGTGAGGAACTTTCTCAAAACCACCATAGCCTCAGATGTTTGTGCTAAAGAAGTTAAAGGACCAAGAAGAAAATATTAGTCATGCCTGGAACCCTGCTCGATCCAATAACATGCCTGGCAGAGAAATCACTACCCTTAGGGGAAGTTTTGGTGAATGCTGGGCAGATGAACATTGGCTTCACCAAACTGACTCAGCTTGCCAGCCCCCTTCACACACATCATTCATGGCCTCTCACATTGAATCCTCCACCTCCATCCCTGTGTGTATGTGTGTGTGGGTATGAAATATATATATCAGAAAAGTCTATCAGGAGCTGAAGTTACACATTAACAGGAAGAACAGGTCTCCTCATAAATGATTGCTTCTCCACTATATCATCCACTTATGTTATCTGTGTGCTAACATTAAGGTTTTTACTAATGTATAGTTCAAATACACATCTACATGTGTGTATGTGTGTGCCCTTGTGTTTTGTGTGTAAATGTGTATGTGGTCATGTACATTTACATGTGAGTTCTAGTATATAAACAAATGATGGAGATGTTTCTCCAAATGAACTGATGTTGACCTCAGAGTTGTGGTCCAGGAGGAACTTAATGTTCTACTTTTTCTCGGGAGAAATGAGAGGACAGCTCAGGGTGGTGGAGTGTTAGGTAACAGCGGGTGGAAAATTCAGGAATATTTTCCTTTGTAGTCTTCCAAATAAATCTGTTTGTGTCATGGAGAGTTCCTTGGAATAAACACCATCATGACGACACACTTGACTTTCAGAAAATTTTATAAATGTTTCTTGTTAAGGTATTTATATAAACTTCATTTTAACTGTAACATCTACAATTGGGCATTTAGTCTGTCTGGCATTGTGCCTGACACACTACGTTCTTCATCTCCCATCCACACAATACCAAGAGATGGGTATTAATATCCCCAGAAAGCTGAAATGAGAGAAGCTAAGTACCTCCCCTGGAGTTATAATACGCTACACAAATATTTGAACATAGATCTAACTTACCCTATGGTGGTTTGAATGAGAATGGCTTCCACAGACTTATATATTTGAATGACGGAACTCTTTGGGAATAATTAGGAGGTATGTCCTTATTGAAGGAGATATGTTGCTAGGGGGGTTTCAAAAGCCCACGCCATTCCCAATTAGCTAGCTGTCCTGGAACTTACTGTGTAGACCAGGCTGTGTAGCCCTTGTATTCACAGAAATTTGCTTGCTTCCCAAGTGCTTGAGTGGAAAGGTTTTCAAACATCTCCAGGGCACAAATAATCTATGGAAAGATTTTTTTCTAGAATATGAGTAATACTTAACAAATGAGGATCATAATATCATTTTAAAGTTCTTGTAGTATTTTTTTATGACTAGCTAGTCTTTGGAACACTTGTTCTCTGGAATCAAAGAGAAATGTCATTCCTGTTCCAATCCCATGATATGTGTAAACCTATTTAGATCTGCACTATCCAATATGGCAGCCACTATCCATAATTGATAAATGGTTGCCCCGCGCTTGAATATAAAGCTAGTCAAGATTTCAAATTTTCATGCTGAAATAGCATTTTTGCCCATACTGTGGTTGGTTTAATAAAGAAGCTGACTGGCCAATAGATGGACAGGATAAGGTTAGGTGGGAAGAACAGAGTAAGAACACTTGGACGAAGAAGGGTTGAGTCAGAAGGGTCACCAGGAGACACAGAGGAACAACACACACTGGAGGACAGGTAAAGCCACGGACCATGCAGCAGCACATAGGTTAATAGAAATGGGTTAATTTAAGTTGTAAGAGCTAGTTAGTAATAAGCATGAGCGATAAAATAGCTAAAAAATTCCATGTGGGAGAAATGACATAATTCAATCATCTGGGTTGATGGTAGAGCAAGAATGTTCCTGAATGGCCTTGGATTCTTATCTTGAGCTAGCCCCTCTCTTCCATGATGCCCACGGTTGGCTGTAGCAGCCACAGAGTGTGGAGGGTTCCCACAGTCCTGGGCATGGAAGACTCATTGCTGACAGCCCCTAGGCAAGTCCCTGCTCATCCGGTTCACATTGCACAGCTAGGGCTTCCAAATTCTTCACCAAACAGCCATGTTCTAGCACTTCAGCAGATGTCTCCCCTTTTTACCACCTCAAACCTATTACTAGGTTTGACTCCACAAGAAATGTCTTTCCAAAGCAAGATTTAAAAATAATTCTACTTAACTGAACAGTGTGACCTGGGGAAGCTCACTAATGCCCTGCTGTTTACTGCCTCACTGTTTGCTCTGGCACCAAAGAGCAATGTCCCTGCTCCTCTTTCTCCTTCATTCATCAAAAGGATCGAACCACTCACACTCCCTGGCGTCTGCAGCCACAAAAACAAGTCATTATCTTGCTTTATTTATTTATTCCTTCTTAAATGACATCAACACAGTCTTGCTTACTTCAGATCATTTTTTTAGCCTTTAGCCAAAAAAAAGTTTACTTCTCCATCATCCTTTAATAAAACAATTGAGCATTTTTTGTTTGCTTGTGTGTGTGTGTGTGTGTGTGTGTGTGTGTGCGCGCGCGCGCCAGAGGACAGGTTTGAATCTCTCTCTCTGGTTTTTTGAGACAGGGCTTCTCTGCATTGCTTTGGAGGTTGTCCTGAAACTTGCTCTGTAGACCAGTCTATCTCTTTTTTGAAATGGGCTCACTCACAACCCTAGAACTCACCAAGGGAGGAGGGAGAGAAGAAGGCAGGGGAAGAATTGATGAAGGATCACTGATTGCTTTCCCAAGTTTGATGCATTTTCTTCTGCATTCCCCAGGGTAAGGCTGAGTGGTCAAAATTTACAGAGAGTAATTAAGTTAATCCAAGTTACTGATAAATCACAATGCTCTGAGACAAATAAAATAAGTGAACAGATCTGTTATCAAAATTTCACGTTGTCGGTTTGAACCCTTTACTGTCTTGCTGAATCTTCTCTGTGAAACAGCATGCTTGCCTGACCTCCATGCCCTGGGTCAAGGCCAGCAGAAAGCTGCCCACATGGCTTTCTTTCCCATCACTTGTGGGCTTTGTTTGCTTCTGTTGATTGTTTTTGACCATCGGTCTCCAGGGTGATGATCTTCATTCTTTCAAAAGAAATTAATAAAAATAAAAACTAAAGAGCAGCCTCAAGCCCAAGTTGCCATGTACATCACAGTGCTGGTTTTTTGTTTGTTTGTTTGTTTGTTTGTTTTTAATGAAGAGAATAGTTCTGTCTTTCATCATTAAAAATGCAAGATGAGCTGATAATAAAATACAGTGGGCATGGCCTGGAAAATGTAGTTGGGGGGGGACATGTTTTCCTTCCCAGAAGCAGGAGATAATGTCTTTTACAATTATTCATTCATCCCTCCATCCACTCATGTATTCGTGAATGTACACACACACACACACACACACACACACACACACACACACACGTGTGCACCCAAGCAATGTGTCACGGCACATGACTAAAACTCAGAGATGCTGACTTCCCACCAATCAGATAGGTCTTCTTTGTTTTGTTTTAAAAGACAGGGTTTCTCTGTGTAACAGCTCTGGCTGTCCTGGATCTCGCTCTGTAGACCAAGCTGGCTTTGGAGTGCCTCTGCCTCCCAAGTCCTGGGATTAAAGGTGTATCATCCCACTCTCAACCAGGTTTAGATAGGCCTTCTTATTAATGAGCTAACGGCTTCTGGGCTGTGGTGAACGCCTGTGCGTTACCGTATCAACAACTGTAAAACGTTTAGTCTATCTTGTGAACACATGACCTTTGTGATAGAATATCTGTGTGGCCTGGGGAAAGTACAACACATCTTATCTAGGTCTTACATTTTTAAAAATTTTATGTTTAGGGACGTTTTGCCTGCATGTATGTCTATATACCACATGTATGCCTAGTGCTCTAGGAGACCAGAAAACTACGATACTAGAGGGTACCATATCCTCTAGAACTGGAGTTACAGATGACTGTGAGATATCATGTGGGTGCTGGGAATTGAACCTGGGTTTTCTAGAAGAGCAGCCAGTGTCCTTAACTCCTGGACCATCTCTCCAGCCCCATAGATTTTCAACTATAGCTATTCTCTATCTTTCTGCGAGTCTTTAAATGCCTCTAAATGTTGCAGAGTTTGATTTAAAGCAGAGTTGTCTCTTGTTTAGCAAAAGCATTAAGACATCTTTCATACTCCTCAGAAGTCTACATTTGAACTTTCAAAGTAAACACAAAGACACTCAACATATATTATAACATGTATAATAACAATAGCAACATTCTTGACTAAGTGTCAAGGTGCAATTTATTGGTGGGTTTTGAAATTGATGTAGTTGATTGTAATCTTTATTTTTACTTATTTGCTTATTTGTTTGTTTTGGTTTTTTGTTTCTGTTTTTTTGTTTTTGAGACAGTGTTTCTTTGTATAACTACCCTGACTGTCCCTGAACGTGTGCCTTGAACTCACAGAAATCCACCTGCCTCTGCCTCCTGAGTGCTAGGACTAAAGGTGTGCATCGCCACTGCCCAGCTAATTTTTTTTTTAATGAAATAGACTACAGTAGAAAATATGGACATAAACTTTGGTTTGGAACTTTGTTAAGGGGTGTTTGTGTGTTATGTATGTATGATCTACCCAACCATATTTATTTATAGCTTAATAGAGGCTTGAAGGGCATCTGCCATAAAGGAATGTCAGAAATGAACTAGGTTAGTAGATAGCATAATAGTTCTTTGGTTTTGTGATAGACTGGACAACAGTTTATATACAAGCATTTATATAGACCTTCCCCTTCCCACAGCTTACATACTAGTTTGGTGGTTTGTTTGTTTTAGTTTTTTATTCTTTTGGTTTTGTTTTGATTTTGAGAAAAGGTCTCTCTATGTAGCCCTGGCTGTCCTGAACTTGCTCTGTAGACCAGGCTGGCCTTGCATTCACAGAGATCGACCTGCCTCTACCTCCCAAGTGCTGGGATCAAAGGTGTACACTACCACCACCCAGCTGCTTATTTTAACTTTAATTTTTAATATGTTTAATGGAACTTTTTTCTAAATAACTTGCAGATAAACATATTATACAATGGTTAGCTAGACTCAAAGTCTATATATCTAAATGAACCTTTGTGCTATTAGAATTGCCATTCAAGAGCTGTGAAGCTTTACATTAGATTTTACACTCTCACCATCAAATATTTTTATGCACTTATCCGCCACCAAAAAATCTCCCAAGCCCAAAATAACAATTCTCCAAATCCATTACACAATTAAGACTCAAAAAATAATTTGCTTTGTACTTTTCTTTCATAACTGAAGCATCCATGATTTGCATTAATCCTTCCTCATTACTTATATTTACTCATTTTTATTCTCCTTTCTGTGTGTTATACTGTCTCCACATGTGCATTTGTTTACATATGTAATATATATATAATAATATATATGTAATAGGACAGGATCCCTACATAAGAGAGAACATGTAGTTCACTTCTTTCTGAGATTGTGTGACCTACCTTTTGTTCAAACTGTGTTCTGACTATAAAAAGGGTAGTGATACGAAATAAGACAGATTTTACTAAGTGTTGCCAGTCATCATAATTAAATCTAAATATTGGGTCTGGGGAGATGGATCAGTGAGAAGAGAGTTGGCCACATAAGGACAAGGACCTGAGTTCATATCCCGGGGCCCATGTAAGAAAGCTGGGTATGGGGCATATGCCTTTAATCCCAACTCTGGGAAGGCAGGGACAGGAAGGACCCTGGGGTTTGATGACCAGCCAGTCTAGCCAACCCCCCTGTTGAATGTTCATTAAGAGAGCCTTCTTAAAAAGTAAGGTGGCCAATGATCAAGACACCTGACATTAACTGTGGATCTACACACACACACACACACACACACACAAGAATACAAACACATGAAGTAAGCATGGCCTTCCTCTTACTTTTAACTTTATCTTGACAGTTGTAGCGATGAGCTTCCATTTCCTGTATACAATCAGCACGTTTACTATTAGTGCCGTCCAGAAGCTCTTTGCCTAGGTTTTCATTTTTGAGAGCAGCAGGTGACAGACCAGAGTCACTCAATAGTTAGTCCTGTTCTTTGGCACACAAAGGAGGAACTATAGTACAGATCTTTGGTTTCAACACAGCACAAAAGCAGGTGGCACAGGGGAAGCAGGCGAGAGCTCTTCGATACTGATGCTGACCAGAGCCCTGTGACATCTTCCTTCCTTTGTAAACACATGTTGCTCTCAACAATCCATGCTTCTAAGTGTTGGTGTTCTTCATTTTACCTACAGAGTGACATCAATTGGCATGTTAGGTTAAATCTTGTCATTCCCAGTAACAGCCGGATTCCTGTTGTTACAGGTGGGTTATACTTTGACACTGTTCCAAAGGTTCACCTGCAGGATACTTGGTCCCTAGTACAGCCATGCTAAGGTAGTGTATTCTTTAAGAAATGGGGACTAAGCCTGGCGGTGGTGGCACAGTCCTTTAATCCTAGCATCTGAGAGGCAGAGGCAGGTAGATCTCTGAGTTTGAGGCCAGCTTGGTCTAAAGAAAGGGTGCCTAGTGGAACATACTTCGATGTCTGAGGAGGACACTGCCTTGTAGATTGAGTCTTGCAAAAGTTAGTTTCCAAGGGAATGGGTTCGTGTACATAGTATGAGCCTAGGTCCTCCTGAGTCTCTTCCTGTCTTGACTGAGTCCTTCCTCTTCTGCAGAAGTTCCCGGTGGCCTTCCCAAAGCTCGGCAGATGCCGACACAGCACTTGTGAATGTATAGAGTGGTATTCCAGAGAACCTTCCTTTGTTTATGCTGTGGTGCCCGGGCTCAGATATTCTGTTCTGTCAGCACAAAGGAGGTTAAGACACCCTGACTGTAGGAATGCATCTTTTGGAGGCCTTCGGTCTTATCCAGCCAATTTCCAGTTCATACATGAGAGGGGAGGTGTGGATTGAGAAATTAAAGATGCTAAGATTGTTGTAGACTACATTCTATTTCTACTTTATAACAGTCCTTACACACGTAATGGCTAAACAGAAAACGGTTTACAGTTTTCATAATCTACATATGTCACACATGATGAATCATTGACTAATCACACCATGATATTAATCTTCTCAATATACAAGGAAGTCTGCTATCTAACATTAGTCTTCTTGTCTAATGGTAAGAAATGTTGAGCATTGATAAAACAATGAACATTTGATAAAGTCCTTACATGTCAGGTATGGAGAGTGGATGGATGACATGGGCCAGAGTTTATGGAAGGCTGTGGTCTTGAGTGTGTGGTCACTAGTGCCCGAATCTCAGTGGAGAAATGAGACATTAAGTTCAGCAATGCTAAAAGGTGCTATACCATATATCATGGGTAAGCACTTGAGTTTCTTTCAGAATCAAAGTTGCTTCTCGTTACACATGGCCACTGTTAGTATTCAGACATTTCTACCAGCCTGGCCTCAGGGACCCAGCAACGACAAGACATGTCATCATCAGCTGCCAAATGCCACACTGTTGCTACTGCAGTCACAACTTGTACTCTCCTATGCTCACACGTTCTATTCCCTTATAGAAAGAAAGTGCCTTCTCTCCAAGCTCTTTTCTCAGAGGCCGCCCTCTACCCCCACCCAGTGACCCTCTCACATGGGATTTGCCACATGGTGTGAGTTTGTGGGGTTCTTTGGCTCCAACCTGTCAAGGTACCACCCACCATTAAATTGTTACAGCCACTCCGGTCAAAGCAGAATGCGTTCCACCACCCCCCCCCCTTTTTTTTTAATTGCCAAGGAAATCAGAGAACTTTAAAAGGAGACATTATTTGCACTGTCTTGGCCAGTGACAGAGCATGGGAAGAGGGGCAAAGAAAGCTTTGCTAAGTGACATGTGGCTTGATTTCTTTCCCTACTTCTACAGTGACCGGAAGCCAGGACTAACTCTCCTTTGCCCACAGAGGTTAACCTAACTTCTTTATAAAACAAAATTACTGACTAAAACTCATTCAAGTTTCCCTTATGAGTCTTGCTGAGTTGTGAAGTGCTCCCAAGAATGCTATTTTCCTAGAAGATTGTGAGTGAGCTTTCAAAGTGTGTTTTAGTATATTTTAAAGAAATGTCGGTATTTCTCATTTTCATATGGCCAGGTTGAGTAACTGTGAACACACCAAAATAAAACAAAACAAAAAAACCCAAAAATCAAAAATGGCACTATCTTTTTAAAACATCATAAAAATAAAAGGCAACAAAAAGAAAAAAATCACTGTGTACTCTTTGGAATTGGGTGAGAAAGGGGTATTGGACATATCACTGGGTCATGTACCCAAACATCACAACTACCAAGTAAGCCACTTTTAAGAGATGCTGTCAATACAGGATAGTCAAGATGTTCCTAGGCTTGATTAATGTTCAACAGGGAAAAAAAAAAAGCTCCAAATTGCCTGGATGTTAAATATTTTGGGAGAGTTTATTACTTATCACATTTGGGCAGCAAAACACAAAAATGAAACACTAATTGCAATGTGAATTTGAATTTACTACTTTAGCCTATACTGAAATCAAGTGGTGTTTCCCCCACAAATTTCACATCCAATAAAAATACTTAGAAAAACATGTATCAGAAAATGAAAACCCTTTGCAATATATAATTATTAATTCACAACCTAAGTGGCAAATAAGCATGTTCTAGTTATTTGTGCATTTGTTTAGTTCAAGAGTCTGTTCATAACTGTCCTACAGAAGGTGCGGCCCGCACTGTCTGACCTTGGGAACCACGTGAGGCCTTGGGTACCTCAGACAGTATAATTTGATTGGCACCAGCTCCAGTCTGAGCATCAGAAGCTTGAAATGAGCTCCCAACATGGTCCAAGTTTGGCAAAGTTGGAGGGTTACTGTTATGTAACATGGGCTCTAACTTTGGCCATGCATTAGAAAGAACCAGTTGATTACTGAGTTTCATCCTCAAAAGACTTAACCCAGGATTTCAAAGGGTAAGACAGCACTGGCATGATTTTGTCACCCTCAAGTGAATCCACTACGTAGCCAGAAGTGACAGTTCCATTATAAATCTATTAAAGATCACATATTAAGTATATTTATTATAAATCTATATTGCCAAGGCAAATCCTTACTAACATCTATTTCAGCACAAAATCCCAGAGTTTGGATTGTAATCCTACCATTAGTTCAAAACTGGCCTGATCTCAACTGCTTTTAGCAATGCTGTGAGAGGTGTACTATAACTCACCTTTCTTTGGATCAGATGCAGCATCCCAAGCCCCAGGAATGTTCTAGTGTACAAAAGATGACTTCAAAGGCTGTTGAACAGCCTTAGGCCCATCTTATGCTGTGATAATAAAGACCTATTTCTGAATTATGACTCCTTGCCTGGAACTTCATATGCCGCTTATTCCTTCAAGAAATGGGATAAGAATTAATATCAGAATTCCACCAATGAAGAAAATGGGATATGAAGACATTAAATGGCTTGCTTTCATGAAACCATATAGTCTGGGTTTGAACCCAGCTGTGTTTAACCTCAATGAATAAAATCTCAACTGACACAAGCATTAAATTTTCATCACTGCATCTAGTGTGGGACATTGTCACTACCTACCTGGTTGAATTCTGATGTGGTAGATTTAATAAACAGGCATCATGCTAAGAAATGTGGGAGGACACAGAATGAGGAAGACAGTCTCCAGCATAAATGGGTGATGGGAGTAACAAATGGGTCATAATTTAATACAGCAAACAAGTTCATAAAACAAGAAAATACAAAGCATGGCTCATCTCGGATACTACAGTTGCACTGCCCGAAAGGCAGGTTCTTGGAGGCACATGTACTTAAATTCTTAATAAATAAGTGTCGTCTGGCCTTACATATCCAGTATTCTAGTACTCATGTAGAAAACTGTGGTAAATTCCATTCCCTGATGACTCAATGATAACAAAAAGGATACTCAAAGCAAGCCTGGGAATAAATTTAGTAGGTGGTAGAATCAGAAGAATTTGATTGCTTTGTGAAGAGTCTATCACAGCATCTGGACTTTGGGGCAACCAGCAGCCTGAGCATGGACCTGTCCTGAGAACTTTCTGCATATAAGCCTCCCTTGAGTACACAGCATTGAGGAAGTTTGTCAATATTAAAATGGGGACTCCATACTCCAAGTGGCTCTGGAAATAATTACTAACAGAAACCTTGGCTTCAATCAGCATTTGTTCTCTACATCCCTTACTGATGTCTGAGATTCTTTATAGTTTCCAGAAACCACGCTCAAGAAAAATAATGAAATAGTTCCTTTGGTCCTTGTAAATACAAAGGAAATGATCCAACTAGTTTTACACATTTGTTCAGCAAATATCAATAATGATCTTCATCAGAATGTGTTCAGTGGCATAGAAGAAATAAACCACAGGTGGTAGAAAACTGACCATTAGAAAAGCTATTGGCAAATGGATAGAGAATTTCCCTCCACTGAATCCAACACAAAGCCACACACAGGGTTTTACCTGTATGAGAAGTCGATGGATTTAAAGCTGAATTGGAAGTCACAAAACCGAATCACTGGTGTTTTAAGCTATTTATGTTTTCAGAAGGCTCACTTCCATTTTCTGAATCTCTGCTTCTTCATTCTGTTTTCTTTGTTCTTGTTTCTGGCCCAACAGATCACAGTACTGCAGGGCTATTACAGATAACATGGTTGCTATTTTCCTACTGTATATACAAACCCCAGCGATGCAGAGCTATTACAGATACATGGGAACTATTTTTCTACTGTGTACACAAACCCCAGCAATGCAGGGCTATTACAGATAACACGGTTGCTATTTTCCTACTGTATATACAAACCCCAGTGGTGCAGAGCTATTACAGATACATGGGAACTATTTTTCTACTGTATACACAAGCCCCAGCAATGCAGGGCTATTACAGATAACATGGTTACTATTTTCCTACTGTATATACAAACCCCAGCGATGCAGAGCTATCACAGATAATACGATTACTATTTTTTTCTTGTTTTCCTCAATACTTTATTCGACTTTATTTTATGTTCATTGGTATGAAGCTGTCAGATCCCCTGGAACTGGAGTTAGACTGTCGTGAGCTGCCATGTGGGTGCTGGGAATTGAGCCCCAGTCCTCTTCTGCTCTTAACTGCTGAGCCTTCTCTCCAGCTCCAGTACTATTTTCTTACTGCTATAATCCACCATTAGATGGGATAACGCTTGTGAGGGAAAAGTATGACACTCACGGACTTGCCTGGCACACTTAAGCATTTGTCAGAAGTCTTGAGGAAGTGTGCACCCGGAGAAGAACTGTATGTAAAATGTCTTACATTGGCTCCACACGGACTGGAACTGATATGATTGTGAGTGTACATGGTTGTCTCAGTTTTGTTGTGGTGAACACAAAACTTAGCAAACTTGAGTGGGCTGAATTAGCAGCGTCAGAACAGGTCGAGAGAAGAGTAACAAGTCAGGAATGGCAAAGTCAGGCCCAGGTGAGAAGGGCTGGAAAAGCCACGGTGGTGTCTGGCCAAGACCAGAAGCTTAGAAACCGGAGGGAGTAAGCTCACCAACATTATCACCTGTGGTATGTGTCTATTGCTCAATGTTGCCCTTGCTGCTGGTAGGTTTTAATTTGTGTATGCTTTACCTTCCCTTTTCCTGGAATATACTTGACATTTGTTATCACTGCATATAGTTCTTGCATCAGCCTTAAAACCTTGCTCTGTAGATTAAAAGGGGAATTTTAGAAGCAGCATCGTGCCTCTGAACCTGTAACAGTGGCCACACCCATTTGGGCTTGGCTTCAGGTTCAAACAGACAGAAGTGGAAAGAGGAAAGCTTGAGGCGTGGTCTCTCTCTTGGGTCCCGGATCTGATCAGAAGGGCAGAGCAAGGATGCAGTGGTGGTTCTTTATTGTTCTGTGAAAGTTGTTCCCCAATAGAACAACCATTCATCATTTATCTTGGGTCTAGTGAAATCATTACCCCCATGCCTTCAATCACCAGGCATATATAACTCCAGGAAAACATGGCTTTAATAGCCAAAATCAAGCCTGCCATGCCAATGCCCAAGAGATGAGGTAACACACAGGTAGGGGATAAGAAAGTTCTAGAAATAGAGGGATTTTGACCGGAGAGCGAAACCAGTTATAAGGGTTAAAGCAGTGGCTTAGGCCAAGATTGGTCATTGAAACCTTCAGACTAGATTTAAATTTCATTAAGTGAATTAAACTCAAGGTAAGAATAGAAACCGTGGACTTCAAGTCTGTGTAATATTGGCATTTATTAGTTCAGTGCCAAGGATCAAATAAGGACAATGAAAGAATACTTTGTTCAAATGCTAACGAGGAAGGAATGCCTTTACTTGACACAAATGTGTGTCAAGAAAAGAGCAATTCTTTTTTCTTGTCTACAGGGAATGGATAGCAAACCCAGTCACAATGAATGGAGTTAGGTGAGAAATGAGCGTGATGAACAACTTGTAAGAGAATAACAGATTTTTCTAAGTAGAGGGTTTTGATTTGAATCAGCAGAAAGGCAGTGAACAGGAAAAGGCTAAAGATGGACAAGTGGAGGGAAAATTAAAAATAAATAAAAGCCTGTTTCTTTTTATATATTTTTTTTTCCTTCAAGGTACAGGTTCCCTGTGTAGCACTGGCTGTCCTGGAACTCACCCTATAGACCAGACAGGCATCAAACTCAGAGATCTGCCTGCCTCTGCTTCCTAAGTGCTAGGATTAAAGGCATGGGCCACCACTACTAGCTTAAAAGCTTATTTCTAAACCAAAGACAAGAAACCTAATAGAAGCAGAGAAAAATTAAAGCACCTCTTAATAAAGTCACATCTGGGTGCTTAAAATAGGAAGAGGTATGTTGTGGAATATTATTTTAATTATGTAAAGATGTGCTGCATTTTTTTTTCCACCTTGCCTGCCTAAGGCACCTGATTGGTTTATTAAAAGCTGAATAGCCAATAGCTAGGTAGGAGAGAGATAGGTAGAGCTGCTGGGCAGAGAGAACACATAGAAGGGGAAAGAACAGAAGGAAAAGGAGAGAACAAGGGAGAAAGAGAAGGATGTACCTGGGGCCAGAAGCCAGGCAGCTCATCATAGAGACAGCAGGAGAGAGAGAGAGAGAGAGAGAGAGAGAGAGAGAGAGAGAGAGAGAGAGGAGAGATGGAAGAAGAGAAAGACAGGTGAAAGGTGAAAATCCCAGAGGCAAAACATAGACGAAAAGGGATAGAAACAGCCTAAGCCAAGGCCCAGCATTCATAACTAATATTAAGTCTCAGTGTCATGACTCGGGGTTGGTTGGTGGCCCCAAAGAAAAAGCCTGATACAGAGGCAATTAGTAGAATTAACAAGAATTCGCCGAAGTGGCCATTTTCTTTTTGACAGTAGAGCAGTCTTCTCTTTGATGGAGATGCCACATGCTGCCATTTGCAGCTGCATCTGAAAGCACAGGGTCACTTTTACACAAGAGATGAAAAGACAGGTAATGTGGGCTTTCCCTGATGGAAATACTCAGCAAGGGCATTCAACTTTGGTGTCAGTTGGAAACTGAAGATGACTGAAAACTTACAAGGTGATACAGAATACAGACCTTCATTGCAATTGGGCGGTAGAATGAACCATTATGTTAGTAGTGCTGAGCATGCAACAAGCTTAAAAAATAGGCCGAATTTAACACAGTAGAACTCAGTAGAACAATATAGGAGTGTTGGACACAAACTGCAGTGAGTGTAGGTTGGAGAAAGCCTGTGGTAGCATCAGCTATGAAAAAAAAAAAACAAAACAAAAAAACAAACTTAAACTTCAGTGAATGGTAATACAGAAGTCAGTGCTCCAAGGATATATGTCAGAACAGAGCCACTATACAGTTTCCTACTCTGACTTTGAAATGGAAGTTTGGACACAGTTCTAGGGATCAGGTTTTAATGAGGACACTGGACAAGGGAAAGGTAACAGAGATGGGTACCTACTCAGATAAACTGAAGCATTCTCCTGTAGAGTCAAGGATAGACAAGGTGTGGCCGAGCGTGCTCACTGCTCTTTCAGAAGACCCAAGTTCAGCTCCTAGCATCCATGTGGGGCAGCTCACAACTATTCTACATCCAGCTCCAGGTGGTTTAGTGTCCTCTTCTGGCCTCCATGATCACCTGCAGTCACATGCAGGGAGACATATACCCACAGAGAGACAAACATGTACATGTACTTAAAAATACAAATAAATCTAAAGGGGAAAACAGCAACAACAACAAAAAAAAAAAAAAAAAAAAAAAAAAAAACCAAAAACATGGCCTATGGACTCCAGAAAGCAGAAGAGGAAATGCATTGAGAGCTTCATGGGGTTCTTCAAAAGTCAGTGTCATTCATAGCTAGATTTCCAAAGTCATCACATCAGTCATAGGTGAGTGGGGGTTGGCAAGCACAAGGCGGTGGGTGCTGTACTTCCTCTGAAGGATTTTCAGTCTTGTTTCTACAAGATTGAATCATCAATGACAGGTATGAAGAAATGTTTTTTTAATTACAGTTCTTTAATGATACTAAGATATTAACTGGGAGAATTAGTGACTACAAGTTAGATGAGATGGTTTCTTTAAAGTCTTTTTCCAATTTGAGAAGACAAGTGGAAGTTCTCTCAGAATTATATATATGTATGTATGTATGTATGTATGTATGTATGTGTATATACACACTGCAGTTAGGCGCTGACACAATTTGTCCTACTAAAATAAATACCTTAGCACAGTGCCTGACATACAGCAAACTTTCAATAAAGTCATTTTATTGTATGTAGAAGGGTTAGTATAGGAACTGTTCTACAGATGAGATGCAGGCTCTGAAGGTAGCTTAGCTTTCTGAGGTCCCCACTAAAGCACAAAATAAGGTTTTGAATATTAATTCTCAGCTAATACTGAACTAGGCTCTGACTCCTTCCCTCAGGCCATGGCTAAAAGAGCAGGAAGTTTATGCAAATCCGTGATTTTTCTGAGCTAGCATTTCAAAGCCTAACAGTAATGTTGCTTTTCTTTTTAAATCTGTGGTGAGGAAGTTCTTGATTGCAAAACCCTTAACCTTTCCTCACAGTGTGGTTGTCTCTCAGGACTCATAGCTAAGATGGAGAGAGCCTAGGGGCTGAGTGAAACACCCATTCTAATGAAAGGGTAAGTGACTCACACCTGCCGCGCCATTTCACGGAATCTAGCTCTGCTAGGTTAACTACCTTAACTCTGAGGGGGGAGGTCCAGCCCTGGCCTGGTTAGATAGCCGATAGCCGAGTTTGATGGCTACTTTTCATTGAAAGAATAAACAGAATTTGGGTGCATCAGTCATCTCTCTCTCTCTCTCTCTCTCTCTCTCTCTCTCTCACACACACACACACACACACACACGAGATAAGATAGTTTCGCTCGTGAGCTGTGAATTCCAAGTTGTCGCCCCCAACCCTTTATTTTTGCTGATTCAAATCAGTTCAGCTTGCTGGATTCGGTGCAGTAGGATTCCCCGGATTTTGTTGCTTCACTGTAGGCGACAACTGCTTCGGATTTGGTGATCCCCCCACTCCCCGTTCTCTTTGAGAGTAAGACTGAATGCAGGAAAGGGGGAGGGTGAAGGAGGGAGGCAACTGGAGTGTAACTATTTTGGAGCCTGGAGAGGGGATTGGGTACTAGCGTCGGGAGTGGGATTCTTTAAATTCTCAGCTTTCCTCTTCCAGCGCTTTGCCGACGCAGCGGCCCCTCCCCCAGGGCCTCCAGAAGTTATCTTTTCTTTGGGTGCGATTCTAGAGTGGAACCTGAAGCTCGCAGGTCACGAGAAACCAGAGCAACAGGAGCCAAAGCGGCCGGGCAGGGCAGGGTGCGTGGGATCTCGGTCGCGGGGCGGGAAGGCAGGGACCGCGGAGGAGAGCGCGGGCCAACGTCGAGACTGGGCCGCCCGGGGGTCCGGCTCTCCCCCTCCCCATCGTCGCCTCCCCGGCTCTGCTGACGTTGCGGCTTCCTCCGCCCCAGGCCGAGCCTTGCTGCGGCCCGCCCTCCGCCGACCGTCCCCGCCCCGTCCGTCCGACCGGCACGGTCGCTGGAGGCTGCCGCGGCGCATCCCGGGCGCGGCGCCCTGGGCTCGGATGGCTCGGCGTGCGCGCTGAGGGCCGGACTCCAGGGGTCCGGAGTCTGAGCGCCCCTCGGGGACGCGGCGAGAAGACGCCCGGGAGGACGGAGCGGTGAGCGGGGGTGGAGGGAGGATCGGGGCGCGGGGGTGGGCCACGCGCGGGGAAACTTTCCGCCTGCGAGGGACCGGTCCCTCTGCCAGGCAACCGGAGCCACGTCTCCCGCTGCGCGCCGATCCCCTTGAGCTTTGCATCCCGGCCGGCTCGCCTGGCTCCACGGGTCTCCCACCCGAGTGCCCAGCACTGAGCCCGGCTCCACCGCTGCACCGAGATCAGTAGTGAATAACGGGGACTGGACGGGCCCGGACTCCGGTGCTCCGGCGGGATTGGGTGGCACCGCCTCGTGTCTCCTTCCTTCTCTACACCAATCGTCTAAGGGTGGTGGTGGTCGTGTGCGCCCTTGATGGCTCTGCCTGTGCTACTCCCGACTGCAGAAGCCCGGGAAGCCGGTACTGAGCCACCCCCAGCCACAGCCGCAGGATTCCAGAGCCCCCGCACTCCATCAACACCCCGGGGTGGTTGGGTAACCTCAGCCGGAGGCCGCCTGGGCCCGCCCGGATGAGTGTGTGTGTGTGTGTGTGTGTGTGTGTGTGTGTGTGTGTGTGGTGTGCGCGCGCGTGTGTGCATGTGTGGTGTAGTGTGTGTGTGGTGTGTGTGTGTGTGTGTGTGTGTGTGGTGTGCGCGCGCGTGTGTGCATGTGTGGTGTAGTGTGTGTGTGGTGTGTGTGTGCGTGGGTGGGTGTGGTGTGTGTGTGTGTGTGTGTGTGTGTGTGTGTGTGTGCGTGTGTGTGCTTGACTTGGTGTAGGGTGCACTATGAGCGATGCCACATGGGCTCAGAATCTGTCCCGGCTGGATCTGAGCTAAGTTGAGACTGGAGAAGTTTCTCATCTCTCCTTTGAGGCAGCAATGCCAGTTTAGGCCAGCAAGCGTTCATATTGAAACCCAATCCCTTGCTTCCAATATGAGAAGCCAGCCTCATTTACCTGGAATGCTTTAGGTCAGGAATTGACACGTTGGTTTCTAGGGACTTTCTAGTACATTCTTGAATACATTTGGTGTTTATTGCTGCTTAGTCAACGATGTATTAAGGAAGGAAGAACCTCTCCCTAGAAATAGTTTCATTATCTTTCATGTTACAGACTTTTCACTTTTAGTAATTCTGTTTCCTTAAGTTTTTACATTTTCTTAATAAACGATAGCATTCATGAGGTGAAAATTTTAAAAAATATTTATTATTATCAGTTTAAAATGATGTGTCTGTCTGGGAGTGCATGTGAGTATGGGTGCCGGCAGAGGTCAGAGCAGGACGTCGGGTCTCCTGGAACTGGCTTTAAGGGCTGTTATGGGCTTTCTAATTTGGAATGGGAGCTGGGAACTGAACTCTGGTCGTACACACGAGTAGTACCAGATTTTGTTCCACTGCACCACAGTACCACCCCTTATGAGATGAAAATATTGGTGTTTTGTAGAAGATTTCATAATATACGACATGTGTGGAAAAAACAAAACAGCACTATAGGACGCACCGGAGTGTTTGCTCATGCATTACTGTTTTCCTTTCAAGTCAACGTACAGACGCGGTTCCCCATCCCACTGTTTGTTTGTTTGTTTTTAGTGAGGTAAAATCTATTTTAGTGAAAAGGGAGAAAAAGTTGGATTTAATATATGATTTTAGTGATGCCTCAGAATGGGCTTAGCCAAAACACCAAGTTAGTAGCGGGGATAGGCTCTTGGAGTTTCTTTGGCTATAGAAAGCGGGAAATACGACTGAACAACCTAGAGAACTTGAGTGATGAACAACCTAGAGAACTTGAGTGTTGGAAGATCATCTTACTCACTGGGATATGTTATCAGTGTCAGTAATTAAGTGAACACACTGGCCTACAGAGTACATTTTAATATCCAGACCGAAAAGAGATAGTGAAATCACTCAGTAAAAGACAATTTTTCCTTTTCAAAACAAAGTACCTTGACAAGGAGGGAAATGGACAGAAGAATACAGTCTATGCCTTTGCGGGGTAGGGTTTTTTGGTTCTGTTCCTGGTCCCGCTGGGTGGAGATTGTTCCCACATTTCTTCCTTGCGCTTGGGGCCTGATGGAGAGAGAGAGAAAGCACCGTAAGAGGTCAGCTGGGTTTGCCTGGTGAAGTCACTATCATCTTAGGGCAATGCTTGTCTGCGTCTACCTTCGTGCTTAGCGAGTTCACAAAGTCCTTAGCTTTATAGAAAATTATAGAAAATTATTTCACTCTCTGAGACAGCCTTGGGATCTGTGAAAATACACTCCTGGATGAAACAAAGCTTTTCCCCACCCTCATTTCTGTATATTATTTGTGATAGAATACTTTTCCGTTTATTTCTTGTCTTGGTTCGTCAGTGTCACATGAGAGAAATCACATAATTCTTAATGTTGGGATTTTAACAAGTAGAGGAAAAGGAGGGGAATAATTTGGGTTAATGCAGTGGTAATCTTTGTTTCCAAATCAGTCAAGGAAACCAGAGAGAGACTGATTACAGCCTAATTCAAATATCTTTTCAGCCATTAGGATGTCTCAGTCCTAAATATAGTAAATATTTTAACCGGCCTTACCCTTTCATTGTCCTTGCTTGTGTTTTGGGCGGGCATTTGGGCGACAGCCAGGGCTGTTAACGAGGGGACTGTATCAGTGGAAGCTTCAGTCCATTCCTGAGAGGGGCTGAGTGTTTGCCATTCTGAATGAGGGAAAGGCACCTGAAGAGTTGCTATGACCAACGACCCCACTGGAAGAATGTCTGGCAGAGGGCAGGACTGTTCCTATTAATGTAGTTAGTGCCTTTGAGACTTTCTCATATTGGAATTACATTATCTCTTCCCATTGTGATTTGTAGACTAAGACCCTCTGGAAGTCACTGAATTACTAGCAGATGTTTGGACTGCACAACCCAGATCTGTGTCCCTACAGTCAAGGGTGGACATGGGAATGAAGCTGGTGTCTAAACCCAGGGTAGTCTCCAGGGAAATTATCTTCCCATAAAATCCATATGATGAATTAGTGTCTGAGTGGGATGTAGAGGTCAGAATCCCAGACTCCCGAGACTTTGTATGCAGCTGTTTGCTGGTAGCAAGAACTGGAAATGATGTTTCCACAGGCCTTCTCTACTGTTCCGTTCTAAATGGGAAATCTCCTTTAAAAATTAGACATGTTTTTCAAAGAAAATACTTCTCTGTGTATACGATAAATAAATGTAGCATGCAAGCGGTTCTTTGGTGTTTCAGAGCTCAGTGTTATGTAGGAGGGTGATTTGCTTAGCCGATGGCGACATCGTTCAGAAATGGAAGAAAACCAGAAAGTATAACACTGGGCCATCACTTTTACTAACTCATCTACAGCTTCATAAGCGGCTCCTCGGCTGGAGGACAGGCCGTGATCTTGATCAGGCAGCCATCTGCATGCTTACCGTTTTCAAGTGGCCTAATAGTCTTGCATTCCACACAAGGTGTGCTAGTTCACACTTAGCCTAGTGGAGATGGAGCCAGTGGAAATGCTGAAGGTAGGAGACCCAATGGATCATTTTACAGGTCGTCTGTGACGTGCCTTTAACCGAAAGAGACAAACAAACTGCACACATAATGCTTCTTTGTCTGTAACTCCAAGTTCACATGGCTGAAGGCTCACATTTCAGATGTCTATAGGCCCACTTTCCACTTTATTATATCTTCTAGGCACTGCCCATGAACTGCCAGCTCCCCGATGCTCCTGTATTCTCAGGCTTCTGCAACTGTTTACAGATAGCTCCCCTTTTGTCCTCAAGCCCTCCTCTCCATCCCCATCTCAGCTTGGTAAGGACCTCACTGCTAGGCCTCTTCTCATGCCTGAAGACCCCCAGGCTGCACTCTGAGCTCTTGTGAACTAGCTTTGGTCTCTAACTGGTCTTGATGTGCTATCTGCAGCGCTGCTAATTGCCATATGGCGACAGGCCGCAGCCTGTTGGAGGGTTGAACTCTGGATTCTTTTGCAGATGCCCACAGAAGTATAAACCTGCCAGAGGAGACAGATTCTCAGAGTCTGTTCCTTAGGGTCAGAGAAGAAAGAGGGCGATTTTAGTTTGGAAAGAGAAGAAAAGATGCTGAGGCCATCTGTTTACTTCCTGAATGGAGTCATTTGTTCAGTTCTTAACTCAAGAATAACACTGAATTTTAACGTGGGTTAAGATTCTCCCTGGGTTGCCCACTGGGTTTCGGTTCTCTTGGAATCATTTGGAAACATGATCTCGGTAGAAATGTGAATCTGCTCTCAAAGGAGAAGAATGTCTACGTTCAGTAATATGTACAGGCTCTGCTAATGAACAAGATATGCTTTGGTGTTTTGTGCTTGAATACTTGTTAGGTGAGTCATTATTGGGCTAGTGAAAATCTTGTTGTAAAAATGTAACAAATAAAGATCTTCCTAGCTGGGTGCTGGGAAGTCTGAACTCAGGTCCTTTGCTTGCGTGCACATTGTACTGAGTTTTCTCTCTCTCTAGCTCCCCTAACACATAGGACATGCCTGCTATGGGCGGTTTGCATCAGCTTTGTCCTAGACAGGGTCAGAAGGAGTTCATCACTGAATGTATATATCTTCATGCCAAAATAAATTGGGGGGGGTTATTTATTCATAGTTACGATCGTCCTCAATTATTGTGGAATATACTAGCTAGTCATATTAAAATCCCCAGCATTTTAATTAACTAGCCTCCACACTCTTTTAGGAAAGACTGAAGACTTCCGGCATGGTAGTGATACTGAGGCAGAAGGATTGCCTTGAGTCCCAGGCCTGAGCATATAGTGAACTATGGTGTTATATAGTAAGACCCATCTCAAAGGTCAAAACTAAACACAAATAGGCAGTAAACTTTAGAAAAATTGAATAGGCCCCAGTCAGTTTAAATAGCGATCACTCAGTCTCTCCGCTTGAGATAGGCAGGTCATACACACACACAATGCCATAGGGTTGCTAAGTTGTATTTGTTGATCAAATCAGGTGTTTACATTGTTTTCATGTTCAAGCACAACAGGTGTTTAATGCAGAAGATACTCAGTAACAGGCGTGTAGCACAGGAGCACACAGGAGGATGCTCTGTGATCTAGTACAGGTCCCTTTCGGAATAACTGAGGGACTGACGTGGCAGATTGGAGGATAGAAGGGAATGCTACATTTCTAAAGCTACCTATATGCAGAGGCTGCCAGTGACAAGAAACCCAAGGGCACAAGTCAAAAATAGTCTGTGCCAAGCTTCACTGCAGCCCAACACACATGCCATGCCAGGGGAGCTCCCACAGTGCTGGCTGTAAGCTGCTCTGGAAGCACCGCTGGGTTTTTTTTTTTTTTTTTTTTTTTTTTTGCATGAATGTATCTATCAGTGCATTTCTAGAATTCCACACTTTTTTGGGAGAACCTTTCTTTTACCAGGTTAGTGACTTCATTGCAGAGGTGTAAAAGGGTTTCTTTTTCCGGCCCCAGGGACAATCCAGGGGCCAGCTGGCCTTTGGAATCACCTGCTGTGTTTCGACTTCTCTTAAGGGAGGGCATGGGCCAGGCGGGAAGGAAAAAGGAGTCTGAAAGGGAAAACTGCACAGCTGGTTTTCATCTTCCCCTAGGAAGGAGAAGGGGGAACAGACTGAGCCCAGCAAGGGGGGTTTCTGCTGACCACAGCCAGGCTTTTCTGATGTTTCGTCCCTTAGTATGGTCTCTGGAAAAGTTAACCACCTGCAGAAATGTGTACTGTGGTGCTCTGTGACTCCGCGCTCATCTGAACTTGAACATCAAAGAAAATAACAATGTTTTATTTATAGGAATGTAAAAGAAATGGTCAGTTTTACTATTTTAAATGACAGTTGCCACTACAGCTTTTCTTAGCATTTTTACTAGAGCCTGGTATTAACTGGCTGGTTAAATTAATTCTCATTGTGTTGGGTTCCTCAAACCTTCATTCAGGCAGATATTACAGAGCTCCATTCTTTATTATCTTCACACGCCAAAGAAGTTAGAGTAACATTTTATCAACAAACATTAACTTGGTAGACACATTGCGTAATTACTGCCATAGTCAAATTGTCTAACTTACCCATCATCATATTATTATTATTCCTCAGCTCTCTTACTTTCTTAGTTCTTTTGTTTGTTTGTTATTAAAAAAAAAAAAAAAAGAAGAAGAAGAAGAAGAAGAAGAAGAAGAAGAAGAAGAAGAAGAAGAAGCCTTAGCACCAGGCAGTGGTGGCCCATGCCTTTAATCCCAGCACTCAGGAGGCAGAGGCAGGTGGATCTCTGTGACTTTGACGTCAGCCTGGTCTACAAAGCTACACGGAGAAACCCTGTCTTGAAAAACAACAGCAACAAAAAAACTTAGGATCAGACTCCACTGTTACACTGGACTTTTGTCTAGGTCTTATACTTTACTCTGTTTCTAAGTGAGGGCTTTCATTTTCTTTTGTCTTTGATGGTTGCTGTGTTTTAATTGGTGGGATCTCATGTAGCCCAGGCTGGCCTGGAACTTGCTGTGTAGCAGAGAGTGACCTTGAACTTCTGAACCTCTTGCTCCAGCTCCTAAGTGCTAGAGTTATATAGGCACATGCCACCATGCCAGGTTTATCCTTGCCTTTGCTATGATGAACTCATGTAGACAGAAGGAAGGAAGGAATCTCAGGGTCACATGAACATGTGGCCATCACCATTTTTGTGGTCACAATAGGGAGGCTTCCAGGGCCAGAAAGAGCTCTAGAAATTTCACGTAAGAACATCCTTTTACAGCTGGAAGAAGGGGTCAGATCCTCCAAGACTAGAGTTACAGGTGCAGATGGTTGTGAGCTGTCATGTGCTTTTGGGAATTGAACCCAGGTTCTGGGAAAAGCAGCCAGTGCTCTTAACCCTGAGTCATCTTTCCAACTGCTATAGACAGGTTCTTACAGCAGTGTTTGTGGTTAACAAACAAGCAAAAACCCAATAATAATAGTTTTAGAAACAATGTGAACCTTTTCATTTTGTTTATGAAGATAATTTCAAAAATAGTGATTCCATGGTTTTCAGGTAGCACATCAGTTAAGATGTGATTTTTATGTTGTGTGTTTTCCTACAAAGAGTGGGAAATAGACAGTCAGCTGAGATGAACCCGCTTTGGTGATGCCAGCCATGGGCATCCTCATCTTAGACCGTGGTAGAGCCTGTGTTCACCAGTTTCCCTTCCCAAGGGAAACTGATTCGTAGACTCGCTGAAGTTCTTCAGTTATCTTGCTTTCAGAGTGTCTTCTTTTGGTTTCTCTAGTTTTATTTCTTTTTGTCCTTCTCTGTTTATCCGATGTCTTCCAGAACTTAAAGTGTGTTCCCAGGAGGATCCAGACCAACCAAGGGCTAACCTGCTCATTTTAGTCAACTGTCCAGTTATTCTTTCTTGTATGCTAGTTTGAAACGTCAAGATCTGCCTCCCCCACCCAAAGAAATTAGTATTATTGGGGCCACATTCTGACGCATTTGTTATGTTTAGATTCTGTCATATAGCAATTTGTGGATTTAATGCAATTTGCATAGAATTATTCTATAGCTGTTAGTGAAAAGTAGCTGAGTGTCCATTCCAGAAGTTTAAAAGTACAGTTTCATTTCAACATGTGAAATTTCATTTTTGAAGTGTGAGGTCACTGACCTCTTCCCATATCTCTTTGTTGGGGAAAGTTAGTATGCAGTGAGTATTTACTTTACTGAATTGCCCTGGAGTGACAAGCCCCTCGTCTGCAGTGCCACTGGGAAGGGGTTACAGAGCAGGTCCTTCTTTGTGTGCCAACCTTTTTTTCTTTTCTGTAATTGCCAAAGCCACTCACTGTTGGTTTGGTGACTGCAAATTTTAGAAGAAATGGATGTGTGTTGCTTGGGAAAGAACACTTTGATGTCTAACTTTGTTCTGTGCACTTTTGAACTGGAGACTCAATGAAAACCCTGCAAGGTAAGGACACTGGACAGGCTTAGTCCTTAAACAAGTCTTCACCGGGTCCTTTTGTGTTTGAGGGCATGTCTAGGTGGCAGGAACGGGTGAGGGGCCCGCAGAACAGATATGATGCAGCTTTTGGTCTAGAGGAATGTAAAATCAGCTGGGCAGAGAGTGACTCTGATGCTTAATGAGATGAAATAAACACTGAGCTGAACCCCAGGACCACAGAATGGAAGAGGCCGGAGAAGATGATGAGGCAGAGGGATACAGCTGTGTGGGATAAGGACTTGGGCCTGGAAGGGTCTTGTGCAATAAAGGGAGAGGGTAGGACACCACTGCAAGTAGATAGGCTAAAGAGCTACAGTCCAGGAAAAGGAGGAAGCGGAAATGGAATGGCTGAGTTGCAACTTACAGTCTCCCTGTATGCCATTCTGCCTTTTTGTTTTCCTTCAGAGGCTTTGTAATGTTTCCATGTGCCTGTGCTCTCTCTCTCTCTCTCTGTCTGTCTCTCTGTCTCTCTCTCTCTCTCTGTGTGTGTGTGTGTACATGTGGTGTGCATCTGGAGGTGTGGTCCAGGTGTAGTCTTTCCCCTACACTTTGTTTGAGACCACGTCTCTGCTTTGCTGTTGGCTGTTGCACATGTCTAGAATTCTCCTGCCTCTCCCCCTCCCGGCTCCCCGGTCTTGTCATAGGAGCACTGGGGATGTGCATATGTAGATGATGCTACAAGCTTGGCTTAGGTACAGACTCAGGACCCCAAACTGGTGTAGCCAGGCCGTTTTTCCTAGTCCTGCCACACATGCTTTTGAAAGGCCCATGTTTGACTCTGTAGGAGTGACAGATGACTAAGCCTCTGAGTCCCAGTAGCTTGTCCCTGAGTAGGTGAGATCTGCCACACATTCCTTCGGGATCCACAGAGGATCAAGGTACAACGTGAGGAGGAGAGATAATTACAGATGTTAACATCCTCAATATGCATTATAATTAGTCATGAATGTATAGTAGACACAGTTAAATCTGTGGGCATTCTTACCTACCCTCTTTTCCGGCCCAGTCAGATACCACTTCCTTGGTGTGTCTGTCTTTCCTCACCCTCACAGATTCCCAGTGTCTGTCTGCTGCTTGCCTGGACTGGCACCATTCTCCACACAGCCATAGACAGCCATGCCACAGACAGCCTTAGGATATAGGGGTGCTCCCGTTGTCCCAAAAGGATCTCATGCCCTTCTGTTTTGAATTCTTTCTGTTTGAAGTTGGAGATAACCATAGAGTCTCGGTTAGGATTTCTACTGCTCTGAAAAAACACCATGACCAAAAAGCAACTTGGGGAGGAAAGGGTTTATTTTCTCTTGAAGCTTGTAGTCTATCATTCTCGGAAGTCAGGGCAGGAACCTGGAGGCCGGAGCTGATGGAGAGGCTATGGAAGAGTGCTGCTTCCTGGCTTGTTCCTTATGACTTGCTCAGCCTGCTTTCTTATAGAACCCAGGACTACCAGCCCAAGGGTGGCGTTGCCCACAATGAACTGAATCGGCCCCCCTCTCCCCCATCAATCATCAATCAAGAAAATGGGTTACAGGCTTGCCCACAGGTCAACCTGGTGGAATATTTTCTTAATTGAGGCTCCTTTTCTAAAAATACAACTCTAGTTTGTGTCAAGTTGACATAGAACTAGTCAGCACAGATAGTGAGATTTTTTTGCTATTACACCTGCACTGGATTCTCTGATGCATCACTCTCAAAGGGTGTCAAAGGGAGAGCTGAATGCTTTTGGAAAGGGGTACAATGTGAAGTGTTGGTGGTAAGGATTTACTAACAGCCAGTAGGAGACGAAAGTAGGTAGGTCTGCAGCTGTGTAGTAAGAGAAATTGCTGCCTCCCCACCTATGGTTGAGGACCATGGCTCCATAAGCCATTGAGGAAGCCGGAAATCTCCCTCAGACAATCCCAGTCACTAGTGAAGATTAATGAGAACATATAGTGTAGACACATGGCATTTTCAAATGAAGAAAGTACTTAGCAAGTGTCCTCGCGGATCAAAGGGGCTGGTTCCAGCTTGCAGAGTGGGGGAATGGGACATTTGTTTATCTTGCAAGAGCAGGACAGGGAATAGGTGTCCCTGAATGAGTCAGAAACTTCAGCTAACCATAATTTGTCCACTTCCTTGTCTTCATGTAACCTAGCCTCTGTATATATCCACTTGAGACAAGGCATTAACATTTGAGAAGGGAGTCTTCTCCAACACAGGCAAAGAGGATTCCGTCAGGTTTGATCAAAAGAAGTAGCTGGGCGGAAGCTAGCTGTGAGTAGGGACGGGATCTAAATGGTAGGGAGAGCATGGAAGTTTGGGTAGAAAAGTTCACAGAAGAGATTAGGGTTAGGAGGGACAAATAATGCTGCTAACATTGTCGGCATAGGATGCTAGAGACACCGCAAAGGACAGTTGACTCATCACAGTGAGGGCACAGCCACAGGCGTAAATACCCAGCGTCTGGCTGGTCCCAGCTCGGAGCTGGACTTTTCCTCTCCCTCTTTTCTCATCCCCCCTCCTCCTCTTCCTCTCCCCTTGGGGCTCCCTCTCCTCCCTTCTCCTAGTCAGAGCTTTTTGGTAACTGCCTGCTATCTGCAGTCGTAGCTCTGGGAGCCTTGCTCATATTTTCACACAGTTTTCTTACAGCCCTGTGGCACGTGCATGTTCATTCCTGCCTTGCAGACAGGGAATTGGGTTGGAATGTCTGCAGGAGCACGTTTTTATCCTATATAGCTAGGTCATTCATTCATCCCTTCTTTTACATTCCTTTGTTGCCTCAAAATGTGTTCTCTCGATGGTAACTTAGCTACAAACATAACAGTAGCTTTCTTAGCACAATCTAATGGCAAGGCAGAAGAAATGGTAGAGCATGAACTCTCTAGATGAAAAAGCCAGCCCTTCCTTAATTTAAACCTTAACTATAGTAATATTAATAAAGTCTCTATACCAAATAATAATAATAATAATAATAGTAATAATAATAAAGTGGTAATAATCACTGGAAATAGGGTTAAAGGGACTGACTTTAAATTTCAAAATAGAATGATGTAAATCAAAGTAATTATGCCAAAATCATCCAGCAGGGAGTCCAGTGAGAGGGATTGGGACAGGGGTTTTCGTGTATTTTAAAAGACCCAAGAAGACTCATGAAACCCCCTGTAGGATGTGGGGAAACAAGCACATTCTGGAAGTGTTCTGTGATCATGAGCACACCAGGCTTGTCGGCGGTGGTGTAGACAGACTTATGGGTAAAGTTCGTCTCAAGGTGGCCTGGGATGTGGCTTAGCAGGACCATTGGGAAGCTACTGTTGAGTGCTTCTCTAGTGAAATCTGGTGATGCTGCTGCTGTGTAGCCCGGGGGACTCCAGCACTGTGCTAACGTTCTACCCCCAAATGATTTGTTTTGGTCATCAAAGGAAGGTTTTTATTGCTTCTTCCTCTAGAGTTCTATTTAGGTAGCTGTAGAGTTATATAAATAGTTATCTCCGAGTATTTAAAGGCTTACATCTTGACACATCAATTAAATACATCCATTCAGTAAATCCTTGCTGAGTGTGTCCTCCAATTCCAGCCATGCTGGCCTTCTGGCTGTCTCTGTACCCCCATGATGCTCTATTATCATGTCAAGATGCCAGGGGAGGGGTTCCAGTAATGCAGGGCTGGATCTGGATTGTGATTGGCAAGATTGCTCCAGCATCTGTGTTGAGAATGGCCATAGGAGGGTAGACTTAAAGCCTGGGTGGCTGTTTTTGAAGCTGTTACAGGTATGGGCTGGGCTATTAGAGCAGTGTTCAAAGTGGGTAGACTTGAATACAGAGCCACCATTTGCTGACAGTTTAGTTACAAAGAAGAAGTTGTGAGCCGAAAGAAAGGGAGTTTGGGCCTGAATTCCCAGCAGGATTGGTTGGAATAGGAGATGGGCATGGGTGAGGTGGGTAGGGTGTGTGAGCCGGCAGTTCTGTGTCTTTGGGTTAATTACAGGGATGCGCCATTGTTTTACAAACTGAGTCTGTGGTGTTTGGCGTTTGAGTATGATTCACAGGAAGATGTTGGCAAAGTGCCCAGGGATTTTTGAGGTCAAAGAACTATAATCTGGGAGGGAGGGGGAACCCTGAAGAATAAAAAACAAGTTCATGTAAAGATGTTTAAGACTATAAAGGGCAGGAGAAGAGGCAAATTTATGATTGATAACTGAGGACTGGGGAAAAGGAGGGTTGCTTGAGGTGCCTGAGAGGATAAGGTGCTTGCCTCCGCGCCTGACAATCTGGGGCCCACATGAGGATGGAGAGAACTGACCCCCCAACCCCCACCCACCTACACCCCCCACCTGTCCCCGCCCACGTACCCCGCCCACATACCCCCGCCCCCAGAGTATCCTGGGACCTCCACACTCATATTGTGGTATGTGCATGCTCTCCCAGTAAATAAATACCAATAAATAAACTTTAAATTTTCTAATGACAAAGTACTGGGGTAAGATGCTTATAACTCTAGTGTGAATGTAAAGGATTCCACCAAAGGCGTAAGGAAGAACAGGGTGTAATTTTGGAAGTCCCTATAACACCATTCAGCTCCTAACCCATAGGTGGAGGTAATGGGGCAGAGGGAAAGGCACACAATGCAAATTCCTGGAGAAGCCCGGGACGGCCCCCAGGTGCTCCCTCCACCGTGGGACAATGGGCAGCGTTGCTGGCACCTGAGCCTCATTGCTGGGCTCTCACTGGAGTCAAGTCATCTGTGCAGGCAACACCGTATGCTGATGCCAACTGCTCAGACTCCGCCCACCTCTACAAAAGCAAACCTTACCCGGGAGAATACTCCGGGGTCACAGAGCTGTCTCCCATTGGCTGCTCCAAGGTCGGGCCTGAAGTCTGGTTTCCCTCCTGATTGTGTGAGGTGTGCGCAGTGCGCTTATGGAGGTGACCCTTTCCTGAACAGTCTGCTAGGATCTGATCCTAGAAGAGATACAGACATACATCTCCCAGTTTTACATCATTTCAAGACATACATAGCAAAATTCGTGAATGAACCGAAGATTACACAAGAGAGGTTAGATTGTTTCACAGCATTTCCCCCGACAATCTGTAGTACACTATGACCCATTCATACAACTTTGCAAATTCTAGTGTAGAAGAAGAGAACACTGACCTGCAAATGTTTGGCACTGAGGGGACTCAGCGACAAGGCCAGAGGTGGAAATGTAGTCTGGAAGTTGGTGGTTAGTCCTAGAACAGAGTCTCCAAAGTAGAACAATGTTGAACGTGAGACTGGGTGTAGAAGACCCCAAGAGACGAATGAATTAAGAGTGGTCTCCAATAACCAGAGAGAGAACATGTGGCAAATGAGTTTGTTCTGAATGGAAGATGGACTTAGTTTCAGTTAATGTATATTTTCATTGACAGACAGTTGAAAGTGTCATTTCATTAAATGTCACATCTAAAAAACTAAAATTTCACACACATATATTACACACACACACACACACACTCCCCCCACCACAAACCACACACACACACACTCCTTCCCCCTCACACACACACACCCCCACACACACACCTCATCACACACCCTCTCTTTGAGACAGAGTCTCTCTCGCTCTACAGCCCAGCAGGCCTCGAACTGACAGAGGTCCTCCTGCCTCATCAGCCGTCTGGGACCGCTGTTTTCTCATTTAGGGTCCTGTTCTGTGTTGGCACATAATCTCAGCAATCTTTGTCTATGAGCTATGATTGAGGAATAGCATTAGATTTGAAAACTTCTGTTTCCCTTAGATATATTTAGTCATTAGGATACGTAGTGCCACAGTTGTCAACCTGCAGTTGAACAGGAAGCATTGTCTCAGAATCAGATGCTTTATATTTGTCAAAATGTTTGGTTGGCAGGGCCTTGAAGAAACTGAAGATTTTTAATAAACAATGCACCGTGCCTATTTTGGGAGTAAAGTTCTCTGGGTTTTGTGAATGCTCATTTCCTCATGGGGTCATGGTGCACTTCCTCCAGTTGGGCTGACTTTGACTTTCTCCTCGAGAAGATAACGGTGGCTGCTAGCCTTCACAACACTTTCTGGACCCTGCAGGTCCTTTTAGTGCTGCAGATATATCAGCCAATTAAAGCGTCACAGAAACCCTGTTGGCAAGATGCTGTTATTTTAAACAGGAGCACAGCTAAGGGTATGGTGATGTTAGGATCCAAACCCAGACATCTGCTCGAACATGGACCCTCAGCCACTCTGGCTTAGGACTTGCTTGTGATAAAACACCATAGAACAAACGTTTTATAGATATTAGTCCATTTAATTTCACACCAAAAAGTTGGTGAGTCAAGATAGCATTTTTTTGCACATTTTAAATGGAGTGCACCTAGATAGTTTGTCTGGAACAAGCCATGTTGACCCCCGACGAGGGCTCTCTTAGCCTCTTCCCTGCCTTCATAAACCTGTGGGAGGGAGGAAGTTTTTCCTGTCATTTTCTTGAGCATTCCCTGGCTTAATTAAACTGGTATTTGAAACTGAAAGATTAAGTTCAGCCCTTGGCTTCACTCTTGCTGTCTTTTCTGATCGTTGCTTTCAGTCCAGAAAGACCGTGCATGGATGCAGCCATTGCTGAGACTGGCCCTCTGAACTCTCCTCCAAGATCTTTGGTTGTCATTTACCGAACTTCGAGAAAACAGAGCTTTCTTCTGTGGCTAGGAACGATAGGATAAGCAAGTTGCTTTGGAGTAAGGGAGAATGAGTGTTCATCCTGACTGCCAGGCAGTATTGCACGTACTGTGGCTTCTCAACCCCCGGAGATGCCTGTAGTTGTTTGGGATAGTGTGTATTAATTAGACTTAGGTACCTGACAAAGACTGCTTAACGGAGGAAGGGCTCAAGGTCTGAAGGTGAAGTCTGTCAGTGGTGGTGATGGTGTGTGTGTGGGGGGGGGGGATGACACGACACATGGTGGCCAGAGAACAGCTCTGGCTGCAGTGGCGGGAGTGTGAGCGAGCTCATCACATTGTGTGCACATTCGGGAAGCAGAGAGAGAGAGAGAGAGAGAGAGAGAGAGAGAGAGAGAGAGAGGGAGGGAGGGAGAGAGAGAGAGAGAGAGAGAGAGAGAGAGACTGGGGGTGTTCAGCTCTCTCTTTTCTTTGTCCTTTTTATCCAGTCTAGGACCCATGGAAGGTGCTGAGTTCACTCAAACTGGGTTCTTACCTCCTCACTTAAACCTTTTTGAAATACCTTATAGATACTTCCAGGAGGTTTTTCTATGTTTACTCAAAATCTAGGCAAGTGAGATTAGCTATCACAATAGGTGTAGTTTTCTTGTTCACTTGTGTGCTCAATGCCTAGTGTGTAGTTCTGAGTTTGGTAGCTGCTTGGGTACACAGCAGAACGAACTGACTAAAATTGCATCCTTATTCCCATCATCGAAAGGGAGTTGATCTCTCAGTTCGGGCTAACAGTTCATTGAAACGCATAATATCCATCAATTGTGGCATTTGAAAAATTCAGGATATGAGCATATTCTTAATTATACATAATTTAATTTACTCTGTATGTAGTATCATAAGTAAAATTGTAAAATACCTTTAGGTCTTCTGGTGCAAGACCATCACTAAGGAAGTCAGTGAATGCCAGCAGAACATGTTAGACTGCTAAATAAACTACAATTTACTTCTAGTGTCCCTTGGGAAGTACAATCCCTATAATTTCACTTTCACCCATTTTGTAAGTAAAATTCAATGCCCCAGTAAATTTCAGTTCTCCTACCTCAGCCTAGACGTTTTTGCCACCACAGAAATGATAAAGATTTTATTTGCTTTTCACATTTTAAGTGGTAGCCACTCTTTCAAAGACTGTCTTTAATTTTATTTTGTGGTGATATTTTGTTTATGATCTAACACGTAAAGCTTGCCTGGAAGTCAGAGTAAAAAGCTAGCCACACTAGTTAGCCGTTGAGGGCAGGCAGTGGGAAACAGAGGCAGAAGTTTCTTTGTAAGTTCAAGGCCACCCTGGGCTACACGACATGGAACCAGCCAAAAAGAGAAACAGAGCTCACACAAAGGCGATCCCAGCACTTGGAGTCACATGCCTTAATCCCAGCACTGGGGAAGTAGAGACACAGCGAGGGATATGGCTGGGCGGAGAGTGGAATATAAGGCGGAGACAGGAACGTTGCAGTCTAGGCAGTCAGTCGGAGGATGCAGTCGGAGGATGCAGTCTGAGGACAGGATGGTCCCATTGGTCTGAGCATTGGTAGAAGTAAGAACTCTCTAGTGGCTGGCCGCTCTGCTTCGCTGATCTTCTAGCTGTCCACCCCTAATATCTGACTCCATTTATTATTATTGTTATTAATACCGATTGGAATTTGTGCAGCATTATTTAATTAGCAATACTGGTTAATTAATGGGTGTGAATGTGCAGGTGGGAGGGCACAAATATGAATGTGCTCATCTCTGCGTGCAACAGGTAAGAGCTACATTTTCCTTTGGGGGGTCTTTCTCTCTCTCTGTTTTATTTAGTCATTTGTTGACTTGTTTATTGTTGACATGGACTCTCTCACAGAACCTGGAGTGCCCCATTTTAGTTACAGCATCCAGCCAGTGAGCCCTGGAATCCCCCAACCCCCACCATTTACATTGTGTTAGTGCTGGGGTCACAGGCGCATGCCACAGCGGGTACCAGGGCTTCACGCTTACTTTACGTGTGCAGAGCAAACACTTTTACCAACTGAACCATCTTCCCAGCTCCCAGATCTGGATCTTAAGGGTCCTCAGCTTTATAGTCATGTGTATCAGACTGCTACAACTAAATCTTACATACAGGTTGCTAACTACTGCATCATCTACTCCATTGGTCTCTGGTAAATGAATGGGTGATCGAGATTTATGGTAGGAAATTATCTTTAGATGATTTAGGAGAATTACTGGTCTCACATAGGAGAGTTGATAGAGGAAAGTGGACTTCAAGCTATATTATGAAAGCCCGTGGTACCTGCCCGAGAACCTACGGGGTGGCAGGGATACCAATGTTTTCTGCTGGCAAACACTCAAAACCCAAACTGAAGCATCTCTGCTGTATGCTCATCACCTCCAGTGTGGTTTTGCTGTGTGCACTCAGGGTTTTAACTACTCCTCTAAGAACATGTGCACAATCTAGAGGCTTCCATTTGCTGTTATTTCATATTGTAGAGTTTTGTGTGAAAATGGCTTTGAGGGGCAGGATATTTCACTTTGCCCTTAAGTCAGGAGACACTAAGTCTGCTCAGTGAAAGGAGCTTCCAGCTTGACTAAGACGAGCTCATGGTTTTCCTTCCTCTGTTTGACTCCGGGGGCTTCACACACTGGGGAGTATAATTGCAGGGATGATTTAATAGTACCCAAACCATGTTTTCTTAGGATTTGACATAGTTAGGTAGAAGGGTAGATTTATTTCTCTACAGAAATTTATGAGACAGTTAAGGTTTTATTTGATGTTGAGGATTTGTTTTTCGGAAATTATTTTAATTATCCATTTACTAAAGCTGCAATTAAAAAAAAGTAATAAGAACTTTAAAAGTAAGTACATTAAGTATGTACTTAATTAAAATAAGTGTAAAGAAGCACATAAGAGATGACAGCAAGATGTCCCCCAGGCATGTGGAAGGAGGTTTCTCTGAGGGCCACACCCAAAATGGAAGGCTGAAGAATATGCATCTCTGCTTGGCGTGTGTTAGCTAGGGCTCTCTGTCTGATCCATCATGGTTAGCCTAGAAGCTCACTGGAGATGTATCAGGGGAGGGAACTTGGAGTAGATGGAAATGTGATCGAGGCAGGGGCTCGGCAGTGGCAATGAACTCATTCCTCAGTGCTCACAGTTTCCAGGGAAGAGGATATTAACAGTGAAGACCTTCTGCTGATGGTCTGGCTAATGTTTGCCTCCTATAGAAATGGCAGACTAGCGTGGGTTGCAGTGACGTGTTCCAATCATGATCTAGTTCCTGGGCCCACCCATTTGTTGGGGGCAAACCAGAGCAGCTGCCGTGGGCAGAGTGGTTCATATGTATGGGTAGCAGGGGCTATGAGGGAATGGACATGACGTGGGGCTCATTTCAGTTTTAAAAATTGTTCTTGATGACCCGGAAGGCATCTGTGACAGATGCTGGCAGTGTAGCCTCCTTCCAAGTGCAGTAAAGACAGACATCTTGACTGGTCAAGGAGGTCCAGACCCTAGTTCCTTCCTGTTGTTTTTGTCCTGTCCATTTTCTGTGAAGCCAGAGCATTTCTTAATCTTCTAGATAAAGTCTAGAAGGTCAGCACATTCATTTACTTAGATACATATGTGGGCGTTGATAAGACGTTTAGGTGATGTCTCATTTCCCAGAATTACCAGCTGAGATGCATGTAATATCCACTGAGGATTGTCACTGGCTGTGACAGTGGCAACAAATGTTGCATTCATTTACCCCTCCATAGTATAAATGTGTTACTGGAAAGTAGCTTCCCAGCTGTGCTGTATTTCTCAGCTACTTTTGCATCACTGAGCCTTTCTCGAATACAGTAAAATACATTTGCCATACCCACACCAAGATTCACTTGCCTTGGAAAATAAGCAAACTCCGGTTGTGGTCTATGAACCTGTTGTTCTCTTTCTGGAGGAAAAAGTGCTTTCCTTCCCAGTGAGTGATGGGCTGAAGATAGATGCAGGAGCCTTGAGCTGCCTTAGCTAAGTGGCTGACGAGCCTGAGGATCTTACCCCGACCAGTTGACAACTCTGGTTCTTGATTTTTGCCTGTGAAATATGAAGATGTAGTTTCTGCCCTATATTTCGTTGATAAGTTGATGTAATCTTAAATGAGTGAATGAAACCTTTTAACTTTCACTAAAAATGAGTACTTCCTGCTCTCTGCTTCCGGGTCGGGTTCTAGGCTAAGTACATCACTTGCATTTAGTCGCCCCATGAAGTAGGTACCATCCTCTTTAGAGGACGGAGTGGAGGCTGTGGGACTGAGAGTCAGGGGCACAGAACCAGCAGATGGCACAGTAGCATTTGCACTGGTACCTGGGCCAGTCCACACGGCATAGTTGGTCACTTAGGAGCACTGTGTCGTGCTCCAGGGATCTGGTACCTAAGAGGCGTTTAATCCGTCTTCATCTGGGCCTTGTTTTGCTTTCTTAGGGGCCATTTTTCTGTTCCATCTGCAGTACTCTGCGTTTTCCAAAGCACGAGGAGTTGAAAGGGCTTTTGCGATCGGTGCCGCGCTTAGCGCTATTTTGTACAAAGTCCGGGTTGGAGCACTGCCTCCTTCTCAGCTCTTCAAGACATTCCATCCGTGCTTTATGTAAAGTTAGCAAAAGTGAAACTTCTATTTAAAATACTTTAAAAAAATCTGTTTGGTTAAAGAAAAAAAAATCCTTGCTTTAGGATGCAAATTGTGCTTCTGGGATGCACCCAGTTTGGAAGCAAACAATGCTTCTTTGCTACATTGTCACTGTGGTATGTTAAAGACCCGATTCTGGGAAGGCATTTCTATCCCAGAAGCACAGTTACAGCATTAGCACTCATAACAGCTGTGGTGGATTATTGGAACCAGAATTAAGCAGAATAATTTGGGGCGGTGTGGCATTGTGAAGATCTACTTAAGATAATTATAACTGGCTTGGCTTGAGTATGAGACTGAACTGGGCTGCAGCTGGTGGCTGGCATCCCAGTGCTATCTGAAGTATCTTGTAGCAACTGTGGTTCTTAAACTTCTACACTATATCTACTGATTGAACAAAAACATAGGGACCTTTTAGAGATGTGTGTCCTGTGTGGGAACTAAAGAATGAGAAGGAAAGCTGAATTCTGCAAGCCAGTGGTGTGCTACATAGAGAGAGGACAGAAAATGAGGAGGAATGAGGTTCGTAGGATCCTTCAGAAACACCCTGGGGGTTGAATTCTGGATAAGCCATGTATTCACAGTGTGTCTAGTCATTTTGCCAAATTAAAATACCATGTTCTTGAGCTGCCAGAGAGTCCAATGAACTGGAAGCCCCGTGTCTCTGAAACAGTGAGCTAGGGGTGGGGTCTCTTGAGGGATGGTCTTTAGATGTCTGCAAGTCCAGACTTGCTTCCTCAGGACTCTGTGCATTGGAGGATGGGGTGGGAGGTAAACACATTAGCCTTTCACAGGGCATTGTCTAGCTGAGCATTCTCTGTGTCTCCAATCTGTTCATTAAGGTACCAAAATGACAGATGCCACAAATCAGCATCTTCTCTGTGTTCATCTACTTCTGGTTTTTGTTGTTTGTTTTGCTGTTTTGCTTTTTTTTTTTTTTAACTTAGAGGCTTGAATATATATCCCAGATATGTTATGTAGTTACAGTTAAAATAATACATGAACTTTTTCTACAACATACCTGCTTTGGGCACACTTTAAATTATCTTGAAAAAAATTCACCTTTCTTTTAGTTTTAAAGTACCTACAGGGTGGCTAGGGTGGACCCGCAGATGGAAAAACCCAAGACTAGAAATGGGATTTTGTCTGATAGGATTTGCTAGACATTTATAATTGATGAACAGGAACCAGGCATCTCTGTAGGTTAAAGCAAGTTTGAGGCAGACTTCCCATTCATTTTATTTTAAAGCATCACATTTAAATTACTGAAGTTTCTAGATCTTCGGGGTGTTTTTTCCTACTACTTTCCTGGCAGAGACTTTTTTTTCTGGAAAGTTTTAAACTTGCCTCTGTTTCATATAAGGAAGAACAGTATTTCTTTTTGCTCATTTTAGTGGCGGGACTTTACCAACTCCCAAGCTGGAATGTAGTTTGAGGTGGCATCTGTAAAAGTTCAGGTGCCAGACTCAGTGCTGAGCTCCTCATGTGCAAGGATATTCCTGGCTCCTGGGAGACTTGATGTGCAGATAGTGGAACCTGGCTAGCATGTTCATTTGTGTCTGCCCAGGAGTAACTGTGGGTAGGTGAAGGAACGCCCTGCTAGCCAGGAGTCTGGTGGGAACCCAGCACATTGAGTGAGACATTAGGAAGGCAACATATAATTTGTGGCCAGTAAATGCCAGGCCCTTGTTGCTTAGCCCGTCTCTGCTGATGTGTTTTCTGCAGAATGTCTGTGGGTTCTGCACTGGCCTGAGTGATTTTTCCAGCAGGTTTTAGTGTAGCAAATCCCAGCCTTTCAGCTGGGATTCTTCTCATGAATGTGAAGCAGTGACTGAGGAACTTTCCAAAATTGTTGGCAGAAGGAGATGGTATCCAAAGTCTTGATTGGGTCCTATGTTTCTGGAAAGTTCTTTATTGTTTAGGCAAGTCCTGAGTAACTGGAGGCATTGTGGCTGGGATCATAGGGTGAGTTTGGTCAAGTAGGGCACGTCCACCCACAGCCTTTCAGGACTCTAGACTAGCCTCTGCTGTGAACTGACCGGGTAGGGAAGAAGAAAAAGCAAGAAAACCTACCAGGCTTTGTCATTTTGGGGCATGTTTGTACAGAAGCTGGAGATAGGAAAATCCTGGTCTCCACATAATTTTCTTAACCTCTTCCCAGTAGCCCGAGTCACCCCTTTCCTCTGTACCACCACCCCCGAAAAACCCAGCCCTTGACAGACCCGTAACCCGTACATGTGGGGCCAATTAAAAAAGGACCTGTCCTCACCAGAGTGCCTGATTTCCCCACCGTGGTAATTGCACTGATGACAGCATCCGCTTTTAGATTTTGAAGGTTCCTGCACACATGCTTTTAAAAGAAATGCTCGAAATGTTCTCTTGAGAGAAGCAAAAGGCAATCCCCTGGGGGGGACTGAATGTTCCTTCACGCCAGCCACTTCTGCCTTGCCAGCGACCACACCCTCCCCTGTGAAACCACAGAAGACGATTTCTTTTGGCTGGGTCTCTGACCTTGAAGGATCTATCTAGCCAGCCACCTTGAAGCGTTTGGGTGCTAGACATAACACTGGCAGAGTCCAGGAGCTATATCTCTTTTGTATATCTGATTTAGTGTGACTGTGTTCACATTTTTCATTCATCAGAAACTCTGTTCTTGAACTTAGAATGTGCCAACAAACCACTTCCATAACATTTTGTCATGTATGTATTTACGGTCTGAGCACACTGAAGAACAAAAACTACCAGGAGAGTAGCAGCCACAAGAGATGCCATGCTCTGCTCCATGGGAGATGGACCAAGTTGAGAATGTGGATTGAATTTGGCACCAATTTTTTATTTTTCTCTCATCTGTCTGGGATGAGGCCATTTTTTCCTCGGAAAAAATCACTTGGGTTCGCCATCAGCTTTTTCCTCTAATAATTGAAAACCACTGTCCGTTATTTACATAAAACTTTTCTTCTGGCTTGCTTTCTATAACCTTTCCCCTCATAAGAATTTTAGGAATTCTCTGACTTTTCTCTACAGGATTTTATGCCTGCTTTATCCCAGATGTGGGACATAGACAATGCTGTATGTGTGTATGTGTGTCTTCCTTTGTGTGTGTGTGTGTGTTTCTGTTTGAAGGTTGTTCTTTGAGCTAGTGCACAAATATGCTGCTGGGGGTAAAAATGAGCTATAAATAAAAACAACTGGATGAGATCATATGTGAGCCTGTTTTAAATGTCTAACTTAGTGAATGACACTAAAATCCTATATGCAAAATGAAAAAGCATACAGAGCTTGCAAGCAATAAGGGTGAAGTACATCTACCAGTGATCCAGTCTTTCCATACTGGGATTTCCTTTTCTGAATGAAGGCATGCCAACGTCCCAGCCCCGAGCCTGGGCTTCTTGGAGAGTTGACGTCAGCCTAGGGAGTTGTTGGCAGATTCCTCTGTCTTCTCCAGCCCACCTTCTGCTCCCAGAAAGAGACAGTTAACCTCACTCACACTGTTTCTTCTGCGTAGACCCCCACAGATAATGCTGATCTCAGTGCCTGGTTCAGAGAATAAAATGGAAGGAAGAGGGTCATCATTGTGGTGAAGAAGGATGGATTAAGAAATGCAGGATTTTCTCCATTTCTCAGAACACCTTCTCAGATTTCCAGAAGACAGTCAGCTTACCACAGGCTTTTGGTTATTGTGGTTTATGTATTAATGTCTAAAATATCATAAAAATCTCAACTTTTCTGTATGATGATTTCTGAGAAAAACATGGTTTTTCCCTTCTCCATAAGTCCAAAGTTGTGTTTTTGTGATGAATCCTATTTACTAGATCTTGTTTAGGTCTATAAAATCATACCTTGCTGGGTTCCAGCAGGTATTGCCCTAATTCAACTTTTTGCTGCATGTTAAGAAATTCACAAGAGGCTGGGCAGTATTGGCATAGGCCTTTAGTCCCACCACTCGGTAGGCAGAGGCAGGCGAATCTCTGAGAGTTTGAGGCTGGCCTGGTCTGTAGAATGAGTTCCAGGACAGACTCCAAAGCTACAGAGAGACCCTGTCTTGAAAAAAAACAAAAGCAAAAGAAATTCGCAAACGTGCTTTTTCGGGGTTTAGTCCTTATAGGAAGTTGGCTTCCATCAGGCATCGAGTGACACACATTCTCGTCTGTGTCCCCTGTAGGATCGTTCGAAGATGGTTTGGCTGCCTTGGAGATCTGGAGATCTGATGCCACAATGAAGACTCACACACGGGGTGCTCCTAGTGTGTTTTTCATATATTTGCTTAGCTTTGTGTCAGCCTACATTACGGACGAGAACCCAGAAGTCATGATTCCCTTCACTAACGCCAACTATGACAGCCACCCGATGCTGTACTTCTCGAGGACAGAGGTGGCAGAGCTCCAGCTAAGGGCGGCCAGCTCCCATGAGCACATCGCCGCTCGGCTCACAGAGGCTGTGCACGCCATGCTGTCTAACCCCTTGGAGTACCTCCCTCCCTGGGACCACAAGGACTACAGTGCCCGCTGGAATGAGATCTATGGAAACAACCTGGGTGCCTTGGCAATGTTCTGCGTGCTGTATCCTGAGAACATCGAAGCCCGAGACATGGCCAAAGACTACATGGAAAGGATGGCAGCGCAGCCTAGTTGGTAGATTTTTGTTCTTTCCTTCTTACTGCAATAACCTTGTCGCTTAAAGGAATGATCTGAGTGCTAGAGATCTGGCTCAGTTGGTAGAATGATTGCCTAGCATGCATGTGCACAAAGCCCTGGGGTTGGGTCCTACCACCAAATAAGCCAGGGGTGGTGTTACATGCTCTTAATCCAACACAAGAGATGGAGATAGATGGGGAGGAAGTTCAAGGTCATCTTCAGCAACATAACGAGTGTGAGGCTAGCCTTTTGATACTTGAGCTCCTGTTTGGATTTAAAAGAGAGAGGGGAGGAGGGGAGGTGGGGAGGAAGGAAGGAAGGAAGGAATGAAGGAAGGAAGGAAGGAAGGGAAGAGAGAGTATCTAACAGTTTCAAAAGACCTATCATGTTTCCCCTTAGAATGAGCGTGTTGAGAGGCAGCTTAAGCAAAGGGGGGAAATTACAGAATTGTTATTAGGTGAGAATTCTTTCTGCATTATTTAATACACATTTACAATTGTGGATGGACTCACATTTTGACGAATGCATCAGTAAGTGATTTTTGGCCTTGTGTGATTATCATGGAATGGATGTATACAAACCTATGTGTCATTTACGTAGGATGTGGCCCATTGCTCCTAGGGCCAGGATGAACAAACTGTAAAATGAAATCAAGCACATGACATGTGTTAAACAGGGCATCTAGGAGTCTGCTGCCTGCATAACACAGAATGCGTGTGTATCCATGGTCAATTTTGTGTAAATGGGAGAAACCATCTAAAATAGCAATGAAGTATATTGCATAAGCCCACACATCAACAACATAGGCACTTATCAGATGTTATGCCCTGCAGACAGTTTTGTATGCTAACCTTTATATGCTCGTCAATGCAGGAGGCTTCAACACAGTGTGTGAGCAAAGAGCACATGGTGTTGATGTTAGGTTGACTACTGTGTTCCTGGGCACTAGGACTTTTCAATTTGGTTGGAACCCTGCATATGCTCCTTCTCAGACCAGAACACCATTACGTGATTCGTGACTGTTTCCTATTATTTGGTGTTAGGGTTTGATTGACAAAACACCCTTTTGCCAAACTGATTGAAATGTTCTTGCCTAGAAGGCATTTCAGCCAATTAGCATTTATGTGCACGTTGTGATAATAAGGAGATAAAAGTCATTGTGATGAGATTGACTGGCAATCTATCAACAAGATACTACTTAATAGGCAGCAGAGGACCTAGCCCTGTGGGAAAACCATTGCTGGAGTTCATGTGTGTGAAGAATTCTGATTATCTCATAGTTTACTTTTCAGGAGTTTAAGATTAGAGAACAAGCTTCCTGTCTCCTTTTGGTTAGCTTTGTTTATAATTCACGTTTCTATCTGTGTCTGCTTTTTGAAAGATAAGGTTCGAACTGACTGAATTTGAGATTCTGTAAGTATTTTTTCCTAAACTCTAGCTTAATACACATCCACAGATTGGTTGCTAAAAGTGCTTACAAATTGTATGAAACATGGTCCTAAAACTATGTAAGTTGCCACTTGTCATAGGGCTGGAGAGGACTGGTTTTAAATGCTTAGGGGCATCTGTAGCTGTTGCATGGGTGAATGTGTCTTACATGTCACACATCTTAGTGTGTCAAAGGTGAAAAATAGCAATTTGTAACCCCATGATAACTCTCCGACATCTCTCTCTCTCTCTCTCTCTCTCTCTTTCTCTCTCTTTTCTTCCCTTTTTAAATTTAAATTTGAAACAAGGTTGTTTTCCATGTCAATCCCAGTCCCCTCACCCTCCCATCCTCCCCTATCACCTCCACCAAACCCCAGCCCATTCCCTTTCTGCCCAGGGTGAGGCCTTCCATGGGGGGGGGTCTTCAAAGTCTTGTCTGATATCTCTGAAGGGGCAAAATTATGGAAGAACTGGCATTAAAACATTATCAGGGCTGAATGTGTAAAATTATAGTTACATGCATGTAGTTACTCTGAAGCTCATGATAGCTTGGGCTGAGAAGGGTCTTTTTGGATGTGGCATGTCCCCACCATAAAGCTGAGCTGTGTGTTGTGTTTTCTGACCTAGATCCACATTCATCAAATTACACTCTAGCTCTGACACCAAGGAAGAAAATGAAATGTGTGAAAACATGTCTGATAGCTGAGCAGCAAAATGACATTATCAAATGTTCAGCAACTAGGTAGAAAAAGCAATCCCTTTTTTCTCTGTGTTTGCTCGTTTATAGGTGTTTTGTTCTTCACAGGTATGTAGTTTTTGGTAGATGGCGGTGCCCGTGAAGTGGCCCAGAGAAACAGTCACCTGCAAAAAGCCTGTTTTGTTACACAAAAGACTGAGAGACTGAAAAAATGCCTTTGTGTTAGAATTTTTCATATAGCAATATTAGTAAAATTGTTCAAGACCAGTACAGTTTCATTAGTATGCACATCTGGGTGTGTGTATTTAATGAGTGAACACTGTCACTAAGATTAATACCTTCTCTGATAAAAGGAGGAAAGGAAATAATTTCAACAACAAACTTTAACATTCACATAGTCTCTACAATTGGTAGAGGTGGGAAGAGGTTTCCTAACTAATTGTGCTGTTACCTGGTGGCCGAAAGCCAGTCTGTCATTTAGTAGGGCTGCTTTAGAAATTGATGTCTGGCTTTTAGTTTTAGACAACAACATTTTCTGTTGTGATTTTGGCACAAGTGATGTTAACGACTTATAAATAGCCACATTCAAACCTAGATTCCAAAACATTCATTTAGGTGTGTAGTTGAACATAATCATTTTATGCAACTAAAACATTACTAAATAGTTTTATTTTCCAGTTACCTTTGATTAAATTGCTCAGTTTTATTCTAATATTTGAGCATCCACTCTGCCAATGATGTGGATGAAGGAATGGTCCAACAGTTTTATAATCTGTACCTGGGATCAGGAGTTGTACAGGAGGTTTCTCTGCTCAGAACTGAGCATGAGGATAGTTCAGGAAATGTGTCACTCATGACTACTTACTTAACAGCAGGGCAAAGGGGCCAAATGACTCTGGAGTCATTTTGCCTGCATCCTGAACTCTGTAACCCCACAGATACCTTTCTCAGTTTGAGTCTTAGCATCCCAGTGTGTAACATCACAGCAGTGGCCTGTCTGCCTCACAGGACCATTAGTTCTTGTCATGTCATAGGGCTTCAATAAAGAATAATGGCCGTTGGTGTTAATGATTGTCTCTGCTACTTTTACCTAGGCCAGAGGCCCTGACTGGTTAAATGAGTTATTTATAGGTTTTTTTAGGAAGGATTATTTTGTTGTTGTTGTTGTTCAGAGATTTTTATCACCTTTATTCAAATTGTTCTCAGAGCCAGACCATCACATAACACTCGTAGAATTTACCCTTGACGGTACTCCTTTAGAACGTGCAGCATTTGTCCTCCAGGACCCTTTCTGTGTGCAAGAATCTAGTGGCAAGGCCATGATGCATCTTTTGTTAAAGCTGTAGTATGCTTCTTATTGCCTGATGAAATGCCTGGCAAGCAGCAGCTTGAAGGAAGGGTTGACTTTGACTCATAGTTTGAGGGTGCAGTTCATCATGATGAGGAATACAGGAAAACAATGCCTGGTCACTGTGCACCCAAAAGTGACAGGTGCCGACCCAACGGTCAGCCAGCTTGCTCCCTCGTGTGCAGTCTGGGACCTACATCCAGAATGGGGCCACTACATTTAAGGGTAGGTCTTCCCATGTCAGCTGACCTCATCAAGGGGATCCCTCATAACAGGTCCAGAGGCTCATCTCCTTGATCCCGTTAAATTGACAAAATGAACCGTCACATTTATTGAATGTTAGTAAATAAAGAGATATAAAGGTTCATATCCATAGAGTAACTCAGAATTTCAGCCATGGTGGCACACACCTCTTACCACTCGGGAGGCAGAGTCAGGTAGATCTCTGAGTTCGAGGCCAGCTGAGTCTAACAGAGCAAGTTCCAGGGCTACACAGAGAAACCCTGCTTCAAAAAACAAAGCAACAGCAACAAAAAAGAATTTTAGCCACCGTGAAAGAAAAGTTAAATTGAAAATGTTGTGTAACTGTGCTGTTTTTGTTTTTTTACCAAATATACTATGTAGTAGAAAGGGAATCTGAGAGATTGTCGATGGTAGGGTGGTTGAGAAATGTTTATAATCCTCTGGGTCTGTTAACAATCAGGCACCATGGCAAGATGCACTTGCTTGTGTGCTCTTTCTGCCTGTGGGGAGGCTACCACATCCTTTCTATGAAGTCTTTCCTGACTTCTTGTTTTTGTTAATGCCAAGGTGGTGTGTAGCTTACTTCCTAAACTTAATTGATTCAGATGCCTTATGTCAAGCCTTTGAAATGGCTCAGAGGTAGATGCACCTCCACTAAGCCTGAGGACCTGAGCTCCGAAACCACGTGGTGGAAGGAGAGAACTGACTCTTACAAATTGTCCTTTGACCTCCACATGCATGCCACAGCATGAGCATACATGCGCACACTCAAATGAAATATAGCTTTAAAAAATCACAGAAGTACTGTACATAAACAAAATATTGTTTTCATCAAGATTTTAAAATTCAATCCAGGAAAATACTAGTTTAAAAAGTGTTTCATAGAGAGTTGAAATGGATTTCCATGAAGATCAGTTCAAAGATACTCTGGGGTCGGCACATATTATTCTAGTTTTCTTAAAAATTTCCTAATGTGAATGCATTTTATGTGCTTACTTGTGCGTGCCTGTGTTGTACCTTCACCTCTACAACCCTTCACCTGAATTAAAGAAAAGGAATACAGCATTCCAGTTGAAAGAAGCTGAGGAAGAGGCAAGTGATGAGTCAGGAAAGAGTCACTAAAAGGCATCACACCATTACCTTAAGTCCTCATAAGGGGACCCTGAGATTGATGTCTTTCCTTTATTTAGCAACAGGATGATAGGTGTCCTTACTTTTGAAGTTTACAGTGTCCATGAGAAAAACAAAACAAACAAACAAACAAACAAACAAAAAAAAACCAGTTCAGTTGCTCTGTAAGGGAACAGTTGCTGTTGACCCAAAGATCACAAAGAACCTTCTAGATTTTCATAAAAACTCAATACTCTTGTATACGTCCTTCGGTTGTGTGTGATGAACTGTTTTCTTGCTTTTCACACAGCACTGGGCCAAGAACAGGAACTATGTTGTTTGGTGCATATGTAGGTTCCCATAACGGAAGCTACCTTGAGCAAATTTCACTAAACCCTGCAGGGAGGAAGGAGTAGGCATGGAGTCAATGCGTGACTTAGCCAGCCACGTTTCCCCCTGGGCTAGTTGAATTCTTTACTAAACTTTTGTTTATGTTAGAAAATGAAATGACAGCGTGCTTGCCTGTCAGGCGGCATCCCTTCAATCATGTCTCATCAAGTCTTTGGGAGATGGATGGCTCTGAGCTTGATCTACTCAGTTATATGTACTTGGTGATCCAGAACTCAATGCAAACCAGACAAAAGGCTCAGTCAGTTATAGGAGCCCACCATTGTCTAGTCATCTCAGGGAGGGTAAGTTTACCACATGCCACTTAATCATACATGCAGATGAATGCATTGAAATGAGATATAAGATTGTAACAGAGGGTGCTTACCCAAGCTGAAATCAATAGCTGGGAAGCATCCTGTGTGCATTTCCCTGTAGGTTTTGGGGACTTTCCTCTTAAATTGTGAAGCGAGAGGAAACAGGCCTGACACATTCCTGGGAGTGGGGGAGATTGTGTTGTGTGTCCCGGGGCTGTGCCATTTGTAATTAGCCACGTGCCCTCTGGCCGATTTCATAGCTGCTCTCAACATGTTTGGTTTTTTTTTTTTTTTGTTTTTGTTTTTTTGTTTTTCCATCTGTAAAGTGTGGATGATTCTTTGCATCCACGCTGGTTCTAAAGAGGGAGCTAGGCAATGCACAGGAAGGCCTTAAGATCATGTACTCTTAAGACTGTGCACACAGTTTTACTAAAAGTTTATTGTTTTGAGGTACAGAGAGAGATGTGAAGATGTGAGGCTGGTCCTGGGGACCCAGCACTCCATTTTAACTACTCTGGCGCCCTGAAATTGTTTTTGAGAAGTCTTTGTTGTGAAACCCTCTCCCTTGCCTTATAGTATTTTTCTTCCTTATCATGAGGCAGAAAATAAATCACAGAGGAAAGAAATGACTTCACCCTTGTGCTGGAGCCAGTTGGCTACAGGGGATCGGGGGAATTAGTGAGGGGAAGAACAGAAGTTGAACTTTTGGACAGAGAAGCAATTGTACTTTTTGTTTTTGTTTTTGTTTTTGTTTTCCTACAACAGGTTATTAAATCCTTGCTTACGGATGCCAAACTTCTGACATCTCAGGGTGTATTTGTAAAATAATATAAAGCCGCGGAATAAAGAGACGGGGAAATAAGAAGGAACTCGCTGTTGGCGCACTGAAATGAACCAGTCGGTTTCGTTGCTCTGTGTACTGAGATGAACCATGGGGCCTGCCTGTCTCAGCCCTGGCCTGCGAGGCTCCAAATGCAATTCCTTGAAGCTGCTTCTCAGGCCTTTTGCTTTTCGAAACTGCAGACTAAGGCTGACAGTCAAAAGGGGGAGGAAGTGGCTGGGCCCCAACACATGGAGCCATAGCCCTGTGAGTGAACAGATGAGGTTTTTCCTTTCATGACCTTCCAGTGAGAACGGCAGGGAGGTTTGCCTAACAGACACCTGGAATCCATTAAAGTGGGCTGGTGGAAACAAATGCGGGCTGTCAGAAACCCGGCCTCCGGTCTGGCTTTTCCTCATTCACGGTTTTCTCTTTTCTTTCCCTCTCCCCTCACTCTTTCTTCCCTGTTTCTTAATTCTGTGACCATTTTCTCATTTTGTGTAGGCTTAGATCTTTGGAAATAGGGGAAAATAACAGATGGCTCTGAGTGTGTCCGTGCTCCCCCCCCCCCCCGCCATTGGTTAGTTTCTTTAAAATTTACAGGATCTCAAGCAGTAGGACCCTGACCATTGGGAAGTCCCTTCTTGACTGCCAGTCACCAAGCAGGTTGCTGCCAACCAGACCAGCATGAATTTGTGGGCGCGAGGGGACCCAGTCATGTTGGCAGGTGAAGGAGAGCTGAGCATCCTTGGAGTATAGCTGAACCTGTGTGAAGTCATCCTCTCCGTAGGATGCTCAGTTCCCCCAAGTTCTTGCTACTCAGCTACCTTGAACCCTAAACTGTTCTCATGTATTTCAAATGCAGGTGGGGATGAAGCTGTCTCATTAATGCCTCTTTCTGCACAAGTTTAAGATATTTGGTGACGGCTGCAGTCACACTCACTTGGAAAGAAATGCGAAGTTGATTTTCTTTGTAGGATCTGTTTCTTGTTGAATGTTAAGTTCTTTCCTACCTTCTACTCTCCGCGTCCTTTGTTGCCGGTTCAAATACAATGTGTGCTTTGTGCATTACCACAGGGAGTTGTGCCGGAAGAAGCTATCTTCCTTTTGTAGTGGAGTCTCACAGGTCATATGTGTGCATACGATTCTGCACCATCTTTACATATAAACATTTAAAGTATACCTTTAAATGTTTTCTAACAAAAACTTGGCAAGCCTGATGTTTGCATTTTATGTGCTCCTTATTTCCTGTCTTGGGGTGGAAATGTTAATTGGTGGGTATTGAGTATATCTGTAATGACACTTCACAGAGATCTTTAAAGCATGATTACAGATGTCATTGCAAAGTAAACACCAGGTTTGCCTACTGGGTGAAATAAGGACTCTGTTTTGACATTCTGGTCTTGCTGTCAGTGCAGTCTTAGTAATGCTAAATGGATAGTTGTAAGAACTTCTGAGGCTGGTGATGGCACAGGTGTGCTCATTGGCTCTCTTGATAATGGTACAGGCGTGCTCATTGGCTCTGTTGCTAATAATACAGGTGTGTCCGCTGACTCTTGATAATGGGTCTCTTGGAAAGCCAGCTAGTTCATTTTCTCTTAGGTATCTTCAAAATGATCTTTAACTTTTCAGGCTCTTTCTTCCCACATGCTGTCTTCGAATAGCATGACGACCTGAATATGCCCGTGAGTTAGAAAACGTGTTTGTTTGTGTGTGATGGCCTGGTGTGGGTGAACTGGGAAAAGAGAAGCTTGTTAGTGGCTGTAACATTAGTCAAGGAGGGGAAGGATGAAACAGAGCGATTCTTTTAGCATCTGGGCGATCCTTCAGAAGTCAGGCATCAGCCCTCTTCCCCACTGATTTGTGTACTAGCCCCCAGAACCTGTGCATCCAACAAGTCGGCCACGCGACTCTGAGGTCCACAGAAACTTACATGGTAAAGAAAGAGACGCCTGTGAAGGATGGGCATGGGTACCTGGTGACAGACTGTACCTAGGTGAGATAGGGAATAGAGGCAGGCCAGTCAGCTGGTGGGAGAGAGACGGTATTTCACTTTCTTACATAACACTTTTGGGACATCGTCTGTGTCTCCTGTCCATGTGGTCTGTCTCACTTGCATCTCCCATCATGTAGGCTGATGACTGTTTGCGGCTGCCTCTGCTCATGGATACAAGGGCTCATGACTGTTGTAGATTAGATCTGAACTAACCAAGGCTCTGGGCTCAGGCTCTAGCAACGACATGGCCTATGAGTGCTTTACAGGGAGGACTATCCAGACATCCATATTCAAGTAATAGGCTTGAACTTTCCTCAGAAGATAGGTGAATGTGTATACATACACCTATGGGTCATGACCCCTTTCCCCGGGGGTAGAGCGGGATGTACATCAGATATCTGGTATATCAGATATTTACAATTTTCACGCTCTCTCCTGCACAAGAAAAAAAAGTAGCATAATTACAGTTATAAAGTAAAACAAACATAATTTTCTGGTTGTGGGGGGGTCACCAACCACAACATGAGGGACTGTGTTAAAGGGTCACAGGATTAGGAAAGTTGAGGACCACTCCTGTAAGGTGAAAGAAAATTAACAAATGTTTGCTTATTTTCTTAATGACTCCCCCACTTAATTAGATTTTTCAGTAAATTGATTAGCAGCTTCTCAGATCACACTGAATAAGAGGTTTTTTTTCTTGCTTCATCCATGGGCTGAGAGCAAATTTCTTTTAACTGCCAAGACCATAAAAGTACAGTTTTATCAGTCTTCCCTGTGCTAAGACTGGATAAGGCTGTTAGGGGAAGGATTTAGATAAACGTCTAGACACTCAGCTATTACAGACCAGCTTTGAAAATGATGCTGGGAGGAACCGGCAGGTGGCGTAAACTCTTTATCTACTGACATGCTGTGTGGAGTTGAAAACTGCTTGAAAAGAGCAAACTGAACATCCAGGACATAGAAAATGTGAAAGAAATTAGATCTGCAACATTTTTACAAAGGTTGGGAATTATATCCCACATTCTGTTTGTGACAATAAAATTGGTTTACACAGGTGTGTAAGGGCTTGACTGCTGATAGCAAACTACTGACAGTAGCACTGATGTCACAGAGCTGGGCACAAATAACGTGGCCTGCCGGTGTCTCCAGTCACTTGTTCCCAACTCCCTGACAGCAGCATCGTCTTACTTTTGTTTCGAGAAGCAGGGATCTGTTTGCAGGCATCGCAGCGCCACAGAAGGGCATCGTTTTTTTAATGTGAGCAAATGAATAAGAAACTCATCTTTTCAGGCTGTGGTACCAGGACAGCCAATGGGAATGTTGAGAGACCCTGCCAAATGCCCGGTTTCATGAAGACCACATAATTGTCGTAAGCAGTGTGGCCTGGTTTCGTATCCTTCGTTTTCCCTTCCTTTCCAAAACTATTTATTGAGAGTCATCTGTGTGCCACACACACACAGTCCTGTGCTTGGAGAACCATTGTGAATGGAACAGAAAAGACCCCTTTTAAGCCCCAAATTCTAGTATGGGACACACACACACACACACACACACACACGTGCACACACGTGTGTGTAACTTCATTTCGGAGGAGCGCTGAAATTCTGACAGGGTGAACAGGTAAGGCCTCATCGCCAAGGTCACTTCTCATCTCCAAGTCAGCCTCATCAGGGTTTTAGCCACTCTTCCCTTCTCTGACCTTGTAGTTCTGCCCAGACTGTGATGTTTACGTCACCACACTTCGTGCTCACCAGCCACTGAGGGAAATGGTATCAGTACACAAGGCACTCTTAAAACCGCTCCTAGGAAGGAGGGTTGAGCACCGAGCTGCCATGTCATTGCATGTTCTGTCCTTTATATGCCTAAGTGTCTCCCACCTCTCAAGAATGGAAAATCTAAACAACCACACCAAAAAAAAAAAAAAAAAAAATCTTAAAAGTCTTGGCGTGACCAGAATCCTGGGGAGGAGGGAGATGTGTTTTAACTCTGTCATCTGCACATGAGCCCAGCCTTGTGCTGGAGTCTGAGGTCCCTTCTGCGTCCTTAGACCTCTTGGCTCATCTTTTCCGTTGTATTCTTTATGAAGAATATGACAGGGGTGGTGAGACCCTCACTCAGGGCCCGATTATCTCTCTTTACAGGTTGGTAAAAGATGCTCCTTGGGATGAGGTTCCACTTGCTCACTCCCTGGTGGGGTTTGCCACTGCGTATGACTTCCTATACAACTACCTGAGCAAGACACAACAGGAGACTTTTCTCGAAGTGATTGCCAACGCCTCCAGCTACATGTATGAAACTTCATACAGGAGAGGGTGGGGCTTCCAGTACCTGCACAACCATCAGCCCACCAACTGCATGGCCTTGCTGACTGGGAGCCTCGTTCTGATGAACCAAGGTGTGTGTGTGTGAGATCCTAACACAGCCAGGGCGTTGCCTGAGCCAGTGTCAGTCCGAGCGAGCCACCACTGTGGAAGCACAAGCATTTTTCTGACTATCATGTGTATGTTTATACTTGGATCCAATTAAACCCACAGATGAAGGAGTATCCATGGCATCTCTGGGGTAACTGAGGACACATAACTTCTTAAACTTTAGCTAGTGATATTAGCCAGCAGGTTTTCTAATGCTGGTCCATAACTGTCCCAGACCACACCCCTTTGACACAGGATTAGCGATGAACATTCATTCTTCTAGGGAATTCTGACAGTAGAATGTTTTCAACCTAGAATAAATGGAAGTTTTTAAGGACTAGCAGGTTTTAAATTTGAAATGTATATGCACAAGCATGAACAGATAAAACTGCCCCCCACACATCCCCAACACACCCATAAAGGACCTGTTGGAACACCCAGTCTAGATAATTCGGGTCAGAGTTGGAAGCAGTTTTCGTGGTCTGTGTAGTTACTTTTCGTTAGTACATCATTTGTTTGCCACCTTGTTCTTGTGACTCTCGTGACGACCCCAGTGGAAATCTGTGACTAAGACTTTAAGGAAAGCATCTCTAACACCACAGTGAATTAGTGGAATATTAAAAATATGATTGGAGCTTGGAACAGTTTAAGGCCTATTTATATTGCCTAATTGGGATCATTTTATATGGCTAGGAATATAGCTTAGTGGTAGAGTCTTCCTAGTATAGGCAAGCCTGTAGGGTCAGTTCTGAAAAGAAAAGAAGGAGAGAAAGGAGGAAAAAGAACGAGAGAAAAAGAATTGATTAATTAACATCACTTAAGGTATCCAACAAGAACTTGCCATACCCAGCTTTCTCTGTTTTGTCAACCATCACTGTACTTTAGTCTCGGAAAAAGCTTCCCCCTGACAACTAGAATCTTGTACTGAATGACTTGTTTTCCAGTCTGCAGGGTATCGATCTGAAGAGACAGCTATTGTAAGAACAATAGGGAAAGCCACATAGTGTGATGTCTGTAAAAGGGTGGCCAGGCTTTAGTTGATTGTCACATTGTTGCTATCTGCCTGGAAATGAGGACAAGCACAGAGGGAAGGGAAAGGGACTGAGGTTTTAAACCCTGATGGTGAGAAAGGATCGGAGGAGGGAGCTGGGTGATAGATAGCAAGAGCCAGACTACAGTTGTCACTTCTATAACAAAGTGGGAGCAGGATGGTCCTCAGGGCCTGAGCCCATGGCTTACTTAGCCTGGGACCTGAGTCAGGGTCAGGAATGCTGGGACCTGGGTCACTGCTGACCCTACCAGGTAGCCCATTGCCTAGAAGCCTGTGGTGGTGTGCTAATGTAGACATGACACACTTGCTCGTGGAATAACTCACCTTTATCCTGGCATTGTGAGTTTTTTAAAATGAGCCACAAAAACAAGGAAAGCTTCAAGCCTCAGGTTCAGACCAGAGTTCTGGTCATTCTGAGCCATGTACCAAAGTCTCAAATAAGCCAACTCCGGTGGAATCTAAAAGCTCAGGAGGATAATAGTCATATTCTGTGATGGACAAGTTGAGAGAAATATCTTTAGCATTTATAGCATTTTTTTTTCCAGGTTATTATGAACATTGGAAGTTTTGCAAAGTGATGAACTTCCAAAAGATTATTTTGAAGAGGTTTTTAGGAAAGCTTATACTAAAGTTAAATGCAAGTTGTTGTGCAGATGTTTATGTTACTTTAGTTTAATAAAAATTGAAAAATTACTTGCTCCTTACTTAAGAGTTTATGCTTATTTAATCAGTAAGTGACCTGTATTAAAAAACATCTTAGCCTATATCATGGACTCACTACAAACTAGAACAAGATGTAGTTTATCATGTTGACAAATTGAGATTTGTAATAGTAGAAACTGCTTGGATGAGTTTTGTTTGGCCATGTTTTTATCCGTGTTCTGTTCCATCCCCTAGTTATTATTTCCATCCTTCAGGGTACCTTCAGGAGGCCTACTTGTGGACCAAGCAAGTTCTGACCATCATGGAGAAGTCTCTGGTCTTGCTGCGAGAGGTGACGGATGGGTCCCTCTACGAAGGCGTGGCATATGGCAGCTACACCACTAGATCGCTGTTCCAGTACATGTTTCTCGTTCAGAGGCATTTTGACATCAACCACTTTGGCCATCCTTGGCTTAAGCAACACTTTGCCTTTATGTATAGGACCATCTTGCCAGGTATGGAGAACAGGGAAACATTACACCATTTTTTAATGTGACTATGAGCTAAAATAGGCAAAGAAAGGAGCTCGGGGTGGGGCAGGGAGGGTGGGCTTGTCTACTGAGATGAAAGTTTCTTTTCCCATCCAAGAAAAAATTTAATGACTACATGCAAGTCAGACATTTGGGAACTAGCATGAAGATTGACAGTTTCAGTATTATAAAGGTTGGAACATAATGGGTCAAATATAATTTGATCCACAGTGCTTTCATTATATATTTAAACTTAATAGCCATAAACTCATTTTCATGAACCTAAATGAGATACAAACATTAAAGATTGTACTTCAAGTCTTTTTCTGACATCCATGCTTAAGCCTATTATAGATTGGGCTCTTAAGTTTTTTCATTCCAACTCTACAGAATTGAAATGAATAGTAGATTACATACACATTTTGTATTTGAAGCTTAGTATTTTCTTTGAGTGTTTTGTTAAGCCAAAGTATAGTGCAGTAGTAGAATGCTTGCTAAACACAGAAGACCCTGGTTATAATTGATTCCTAATCCTCTAAAGAAAAAAAAAAAAAAAGGTTAAACTATAGTAAAATACCATGATGTACATATCTGATTAGATATTCTATTGAAGTAAATGGCATAGAATAAAGAAAACAAAAACTTTCTAGTTTCTTTTCTGTTACATGACAGAAACAAAAAGAAACAAAAAAACTCAACCAAACAAACAAAAACCAAAATCCTGACACAAAGAAGATGAGTTTGGCTTATAATTAAAAATTATAAATAATAATGATTTGTGGCTTACGGTCATCCCAGAGGGACAGCAGGAAGGGAAAGGATGAGAGGGGGGTGAGGGGGTGGAGGGGTGGGGGGTGAGCGGGGTGGGGGTGGGGTGGGGGATGAGGCGGGGTGAGGGGGTGGAGGGGTGGGGGGTGAGCGGGGTGAGGGGGTGGGGTGGGGGATGAGCGGGGTGAGGGGTGGCGGGGTGAGGGGTGAGCGGGGTGAGGGGGTGGGGTGGGGGGTGAGCGGGGTGAGGGGTGGAGGGGTGGGGGGTGAGCGGGGTGAGGGGGTGGAGGGGGTGGGGGATGAGCGGGGTGGGGGATGAGCGGGGTGGGGGATGAGCGGGGTGGGGGATGAGCGGGGTGGGAGGTGGGGTGGGGGATGAGCGGGGTGAGGGGGTGGGGTGGGGGATGAGCGGGGTGGGGGTGGGGTGGGGGATGAGCGGGGTGAGGGGTGGAGGGGTGGGGGTGAGCGGGGTGGGGGTGGGGTGGGGGATGAGCGGGGTGAGGGGGTGGGGTGGGGATGAGCGGGGTGGGGGTGGGGTGGGGGCTGGCTCATGGAATTGCGTCTGCTTACAGGAACCAGAAAGAGTGAGGGAAACTGGGCCAGGCTATAAAGCCTCAAAACCTGTCTGTCCCCAGGGTTGTACCTCTTCCTGCAAGACCCCGCCTCCTAAAGGTTCCATAACTGTTCCCAACACTGACGCCAGCTGGGGACCGAGGGCTCAAACACGTGAACCTACAGTAGACATTTCATATGGAAACCTAACAGTTGTGTTTGTAGCTTGATACAATGGTGGGGATCTTGTCTAAGTTGACGGCGTGTGGCCATGTCTATGGGAGTTTGTCTTGATTACATTACTTGTTCCCTGTGGGTGACACCATCCCCTCGGAAGGGGACTCTGAGCCACACGAATTGAGAAAGCTACCTGAGTGCTAGTATGCATGCGTGTACTCACTGCTCTGCTCCGGACTGTGAATGCAATGTGACGAGCTACTTTGAGCTCCTGCTACCTTTTTCAAGCAATAGGGTTGGTAAACCAGGAAGTGTGATCTAAATAAGCTCTTTCTCCATTAAGTTCCTTTTGTCAGGCAACTTTACCGCAACAGCAGGAAAGAAAACTAACACAGTGACCCTATAATGCGACCAAGAACCCAGGGCCAGAGAGATGGTTCCGCTGTTAAAGGCTAGCCTCACAAATAAAACCCCAATCTTTAAATTCTTTTGCTCTGTGTGTGTGCATATGGAAGGCTCCCCTTTATTAGAATGATCATCCTTTAATGCACCAAGAGGTGGCTCGGGGTAAAATGCTTGTTGTGCATGTGTGAGGACCTGAGTTTGAATCGCATTCCTGGAACCCATGTGAAGTCAGAGCCAGTAGTACAAAACTGTGATGTCAGTGTTGACGTGAGGAAACAGGAGGTAGAGGCAGGATAATGCTTTGGAAAGTTGTGGGCCAACTAGCCTGGCATACACAGTGGTGAACAGCAAGAGGCCCTCCTTAAACAGGGTACATGGTGAGAACCTGGCACCTGAGATTGTCCTCTGACATCCATGAAAACACCATGTCACGTGCATATTGGCATTCACACTGCATGTGCACACACACACAAAGATTAATACACACAGCTAATAATCATAAGTGTTTGGTTTAGATGCACCCTGAGAACTCTATGGCGTATTCTTAGACTTAGAAGTCTATTTTGTGGTTCTTTTTTGATAATTGAGAATTGTCTACTAGAGTAGGGGACCTAGAGGAGGCCCCGGTGTTTGTAATTAGAGCTGAGATCTAACAGCAAGTCCCGTCAGGGCTTGGGGCTGTAGTAAGCATATGTGTGGTCATTTCCTAAGCTGGACAAGGCAGTAAGAATGTATTTAAGAGGGGACTTATGCCAGGTGGTGGTGGCACATGCCTTTAATCCCAGCACTCATGAGGCAGAGGCAGGTGGACCTCTGTGAGTTGAGTTTGAGGCCAGCCTGATCTACAGAGCGAGTTCCAGAACAGACTCCAAAGCTGCACAGAGAAACCCTGTCTTGAAAAAAACAAAAAGAAGAAAGAGAAACAAAGAAAGGATTTAGCTATTTGTGTTTATCAGTGCATCAAGCTTACCTTCAAGCCAGGCACTGTAATGGGCAATGTAAGATTTAAAGAGGAAGATGTCCTCTGATTTTAAGGAACTTGAAGTATGAGTTTTGACATATCGTATTTTGTAATATAATTATGTTAGAAGATTGCCTATAAGGCTATTGGAATTCAAACTATTAGCTATAAATACATTCATGGTAGCATTTTAAAAGAGATTCTGTTTTTATTTTATTCTTCAATCTATTTTCAACTCCGTTCCCTCTGTTATGGTTGATAATATAGTAATGATTATTCTTGTCTGGCACAGGGTTTTCTTCCTTTCTGCTCTGATGATGTCTGGATTTGCTTTTGATTTTCTTCTGTAATTCCATTAATGATGCCTGTCTTCATGATCCTTGCTTTTTTTTTTTTTTTTTGTTTTTTTGTTTTTTTGTTTTTTTTGTTTTTTGTTTTGTTTTGGTTTTCTCCTTTAAATTCCAGCAGTTTGTATCAACAGAAGCTTTACTGAGAATTCAGTTTTTGTCTTCACCCTTATAGGCAAAGTAAGTTTTACCTTATTGGAAGCCTATTAAATGGAAGCACCTACCTTCTGACCTTGGCCTAGAATGCAAGTTGAGCTGCAGAAAAGCCTAGTCCCAGCTTGAGGACCTCGATGCAAGCCTCATCATTCATAGCATGGACATTGGAGAGTGAGGTAGAGGGTAATGTGTACATAGTAAAAGGCGAACCACATCTGTTACCAACAACAGGTTGTTACAAAACAGATCCAAGCATGCACACAGTAGACGACTTTCAGGGTGATTATGGTAAATTGGTGTAGCGTAGGATACAGACATCACCGTTTTTGTGTATTATTGGCTGTAATTTTAAAACAAGCTTGACGATCATTGGTTGGACCTTTATAGGAATATACAGTTTGAAACTCAGTCTTGTCAAATTTCTTTCCACAGGGTTTCAAAGAACTGTGGCCATTGCAGATTCAAATTACAACTGGTTCTATGGTCCAGAAAGCCAGTTAGTGTTCCTGGATAAATTTGTCATGCGTAATGGCAGTGGAAACTGGCTGGCTGACCAAATCAGAAAGAACCGTGTGGTTGAAGGTCCAGGCACACCGTCCAAAGGGCAGCGCTGGTGCACTCTACACACAGAATTTCTCTGGTAAGACATGTTGAGCTGGCTTTCCAATGAAATGGTGCCTGGGTTCATGCTACGCACTATGTTTTTCTATAAAACCAACAAAAACCCCTTCACCTAAGTAGATATACCTTTAATTCAACCCTTATCAATGTCTAAACCTCTGTTAGAAACAGTTCTTAACGTTGATGATCTAACTACCATTTGCATTCTTGGTTTTCTTACATTAGAGATGTCTTAACTTGGGCTGTTTCATAGATGAACCCGCTTTGCTTAGATCCCATGTCGTTCATTTTTTAATTGTAGAAGGAGAAAACTCACAATTTTGACCAGATTAATCTGATGATCACCCCCCCCCCCCCGCCAAGTAGTAGAGTAGTTTATTTTGTCTTGGTAAATCTAGTATTATAATTCTCTAATAACGGCGTGCCCATTCCTAGGCTTCAGAACTGTTCAAAAGTGTTCACTGTATTTGACAGTTTCGCTTTGATAATGAAAAGACCATGTAATTCTCTTTGTTGTAATCTTTTAAGCCTGAAGAAACTTGGGCCTCATTTGTTTTTTAAGTGTTGCCAAGTATTTTGGCCTCAAATAAGTTAAAATCAAGATGACAGCTAATGGTTGAGGTTTTCAAAGCTATTGAAATTTGCATTTAGCCCCCAAATCAGCTTTTTGTAGAATTTTCTTGACTTTATTCTGACATTTAAATGAGGAGAAAAATAACATATTAAAGCAGTAACTACCTGTCATTTAATAGGCAATGTGAAGCTCCTTTCACAGGTGAATTAAAGATATGATTGCAAAGTATTCCTTTGCTCCTCTCAGGGGTGTGCAGTAATTACATGACTGAATTTTCACTTACCCATAAAAAGGCACCCAAGAGAGTTCTAGAACACTAGCTTTAGGGGTTAGATTAATGCTACATCTAAAGTTTAAATCTGCCTTTGTAAAATATCAAACCTACCAAGAGCCGGGAAAAGGGTCATTCAGCTTCATGTATATTTGTTATCTTCACTATGCAAATATTGCACTAGACCTCAGTACAGAGAGGATTTCTGACACTGAGACTCCAGAAATGAAGACCAACTCAACCACAGATGACTGTTCACTGAACAAAAGCATGAATGAGCTAGAAATGAGTTCATCTCCTCTTCCTTGAGCATCAGATAACGTGATCTTAGCAAGGCCGTTGTCCTAGCTCATTGAAAATAATCATCTGTGTGCTTAACCACCATGACATTTTGTGTTAGGCATCATATTCCAATAATGAACATTAAACATAAATAAAAATAAGGCATTTCTTATCTCAGAAGTATGACCCATCTTCAGGTTAAACAAAGCAACACATTTGGTTCTGGGCTCAGCTGCAGCCACAGTTTTAAAGGTTCCCAGTATTGGTCTCTTAAAATTTGACCAATAGCATACTGTGTATGCTATTCACAGTAGGTTGTGTCTCCACTGTGAAGTTCTACCCTGCTTTACAGTTTTAGAGGAAAATAGTCTGCCAGGGACACAGACTGCAGATTGAACATCAGTTCCTGTAGCGTAGCTCTTCAGTGCAGGTCCGGCTAGATGTTAGGATCCACAGCCCAATATGGAGGGAGTTCTCTGGAGTAGGAGCCTACTGACCAGAAGTTCGATGCAAATTTTAAATCTGTGAGCCCCAGCAATCTGGGTGGCAACGCTGAAATTGCCAAGTGAAGAAGATCCAAGTAGAGGTTAGTGGCAGAAATTGTTTGTGACACCAGCCCGGGATCACTTGCCCCTTGAAGCCCCCAGGACACAGCCTTGCCCATGCTGATCTGTGCGTGTTTGTGATGTGCCCCTGACATGCTGCTCTGCTCTGGGTGACACCTGTAGATTACCTTTTGCAGCCACATTACCAAGTGGCATGGTGATTGTAGTGAGTTCTATTTACTGACATCAGAAAACCATTTACTCTAACCCTTTCAGGTATGATGCCAGCTTGAAGTCAGTCCCACCACCGGATTTTGGCACCCCAACTCTGCATTATTTTGAAGACTGGGGTGTTGTGACTTATGGAAGTGCCCTGCCTGCAGAAATTAATAGATCGTTCCTCTCCTTCAAGTCGGGAAAACTTGGGGGGCGTGCAATATATGACATAGTCCACAGGAACAAATATAAAGATTGGATCAAGGGGTGGAGGAATTTTAATGCAGGACATGAACATCCTGACCAAAACTCTTTCACTTTCGCGCCCAATGGCGTGCCTTTCATTACCGAGGCCCTCTACGGGCCAAAGTACACCTTCTTCAACAATGTCCTCATGTTTTCTCCAGCTGTGTCTAAGAGTTGCTTCTCTCCCTGGGAGGGTCAGGTCACAGAAGATTGTTCATCAAAATGGTCAAAATACAAGCATGACCTGGCAGCCAGCTGTCAGGGGAGAGTAGTCGCAGCAGAGGAGAAAGATGGGGTTGTTTTCATCCGGGGAGAAGGCATAGGAGCTTACAACCCCCTGCTCAACCTGAAGAACATTCAGCGGAATCTGATCCTCCTACACCCACAGCTTCTCCTCCTTGTTGACCAGATACATCTGGGAGAGGAGAGCCCCCTAGAGACAGCAGCAAGTTTCTTCCACAATGTGGATATTCCTTTTGAGGAGACAGTGGTAGATGGGGTCCATGGAGCTTTCATCCGGCAGCGAGATGGTCTCTATAAAATGTACTGGATGGATGATACCGGTTATAGTGAAAAAGCAACCTTTGCCTCAGTGACATATCCTCGGGGCTATCCCTACAATGGGACAAATTATGTGAATGTCACCATGCACCTGCGAAGTCCCATCACCAGGGCAGCTTACCTCTTCATCGGGCCATCTGTGGATGTCCAGAGCTTTAGCATCCATGGAGACCCTCAGCGGCTAGATGTTTTCGTAGCTACCAACGAACATGCCTATGCCACTTACCTGTGGACAGGTGAGAGCACAGGGCAGTCTGCCTTTGCACAGGTCATTGCAGATCATCAGAAAATTCTGTTTGACCAGAGTTCAGCCATCAAGAGCACTACTGTCCCCGAAGTGAAAGATTATGCTGCTATCGTGGAACGCAATCTACAGCATTTTAAGCCAGTGTTCCAGCTGCTCGAGAAGCAGATCCTGTCTCGAGTCCAGAACACAGCTGGCTTTAGGAAGACTGCCGAGCGCCTGCTGAGGTTCTCTGACAAGAGACAGACAGAGGAAGCCATCGACAGGATTTTTGCCATATCCCAACAACAGCGGCAGCAACCAGGCAAGTCGAAGAAAAGCAGGAGGGCAGGCAAGCGTTACAAGTTTGTGGATGCTGTCCCGGATATTTTTGCACAGATTGAAGTCAATGAGAAGAAGGTTCGACAGAAAGCTCAGATTTTGGCACAGAAAGAACTGCCCGTAGACGAAGATGAAGAAATGAATGACCTTTTGGATTTTGCTGATGTCACATATGAAAAACATAAAAATGGGGGTTCCGTGAACGGTGGCTTTGGGCAGGTACGTATGGTGACAAGGCGCAACGGAGTCCCATCGCTGTCAGCCTCGTACACCAGGCTCTTCTTGATTCTGAACATTGCCATCTTCTTTGTCATGCTGGCGATGCAACTGACTTATTTCCAGAGGGCTCAGAGCCTCCACGGCCAAAGGTGTCTTTATGCAGTCCTCCTAATAGATAGCTGTGCCTTATTGTGGTTGTATTCCTCCTGTTCTCAATCACAATGCTAACACTAAAGCTGTGAGCCGTTTTATGAGAGCGCATGCAAAAAAAAAAAAAAAAAAAAAAAAATTTTCCCCAATTTGTTATAATTTCTCTCCCAGATTTATTTTGACAAATTTAAGGGTCGACATTTTCACATGGAAAAACGGGGGTGTGGAGAACTCCGCATTGGACCCACAAAGGACGTGTGTAAGGTGTAAAGATAGCCTTGGCTGTCCCCTAGGATTTCCGTGAATGTTTGGCTTTGCCGAATGACCAGTTCCTATTGTCAGAGACAAAACGCCTGTTCTTTGTGTCTTATTTCTCTTAATATAAGCAAAACTGATTTATACAGAATTGGGTTTTATTGCCATTAACTTAATGTCATTAGAAGCTTCCAGGTACTGTATTATGAAACATACTGAAACACATAATTCCGTGCAATACTGGCTTTTAAAATATGAATGATGGGAACTGTTATTGTAGGACCTGGAAGCTGTTCAAATAACATGATAAAATAATGGTATAACATAAAGGAACTGAAAGGTTTTCTTTTTTTCCCATGGGAAACATCTACAAATGAACGTTTCTTTGATGATGTTGGTCAATTCAGGTATGGGATTTGTGGCTTTATATACTCATTGGATTTTTGATAAATAACATAATTACAGTTAATTATCTTTCCCTTCTATATAAAATGTTTGTAGACCCAATAGTAAAGTTTTCAAAATAAACTATTTTATATCTTGAATCTCAATACCAAAGAACATGGGGCTAAAGTTTTGGTGTGATCCTTATGTTTTTATTAGAAAGCTTTTTTTTGAATTTATTTTGCTAAATAAACCAATCATAATTATGATCCCCCCCTCTGGTGTGCTTCTTCCGATTTTCCATTAAATTCAAAGTGCATTTACGTCAAAGTGCATTTACGTTTCCCAAAATCACTCGAGAAAGGTCCTTCGTTTGGGTATGCACTCATTAAATTTACTTGATTTTCGAAAAACGTAATTTCACTGTTTACATTATTCCAGTTTAAGCATATTTTGAGCATTTAACACCGAATCTGAGTAAACAAGGTTTCTGTAATTATGTGCAGGCAAATCCCCAGGAGCTCATAACATCATAGGATGCTGGGTAGGTAGTCCACGACTTCTGCTTGAGCAGAAGAAAACATTACACTTGAACAAAAAGTATAAATCATCTTACATATAGTATATCTGAGTTCTGCTATATTTCTCCCTTGAAAATGGGGAATGCACTAGGCAAACGTTTCAGAGTAAGGATATGCTCAGTGGTATGTGGAGCTAAGCATGATAGCGGTCCTGTCTCCTCCTCGGCATTCATAGAAACATCAGGAGGCAGCAAAGACAAACCCAGAGTAACTCCTGTGAGCACCTTTCCCTGTCTCCAATTTGAATGTTTCACACAAGGGAAACCTAAACTTGACTTTTAGTGTCGCTGGTCTTATATTCAAAGCCTGGAAACTCACCTCTGAGGAAGAAGTTTGTCCCTCTCGGGGCATCTCTAGAGAGGATGTCATTACACACTGTTTAAAGAACAATGCTTCCATTTGTCCCTCGCGGTTGCTCTTACTGGGATTTATACTTGCTTTGTGTGACAGATTTGCTGTTTACTTAACCCTCACTCAACATTCCTCTCCTACTCTTTCTCATTCAATAAGATGAATTGTCTGAAATGATAAAAAGGGAATTTAATGGGGAGGGGGTTACGCTTTGAGGTTACCAAGAAAACTCTGACTTCAGCTCCAAAGCACAGGCATAGTTTGTAACAAAGATGGAAAATGCAAGTGAAAGCCAAATGTAGCTTTCCTTTTAACTTAAATTAGTTTCGGACCAGACAATGCATTAGTACCCATTGTGTGATCCTGTTTAACCAGAACATGCCCTCACTTTTGAGATAACTTTAAAAAAAAATATGTTAGCATTGCATCTTTTGGGTTTTCCCTCTTCTAATGAATGGTGGCATTCTTCAGTATTTCATTTTAAAAAGGGACATGTTTTATATCAGGGATACTGTATATTTGGGTCAAACTAAGGAAGCCTTTTTATCTTCAACTAAACCAGGCAATGCTACAGCTCCTTGAAACTGAGCAGTCACTGTGGACTCTGAATCAGCGCTGCTCACTGTGAAAGGAATGCTTCAAGTTTGTGACTAATCTACGCGCTCTTGTTCAGGACCGAGCAGAACTTTGGGTCCCAGCCTCCAAGGAAATATGAGTTAGCACGGAGTGTTAGACTGTGTGATGAATGTAACATATCACTGTGTTTATAGCTGGTTAGCTTTTAAGCATCCATGGTGATGCTTTGGATATAATCGCTAATGTCACCGGATGTGACTGGTATACCCCTTTAATCCCAGCACTGTGGAGGCTGAGGCAGGTGGATCTATGTGAGTTTGAGGCCATTCTGGTCTATATAGTGAGTACCAGAACAGCTAGGGGTATGTAAATAGAATCTATCTCAAAAAAAGAGTTGAAAGGCAGGCTAAGGAGATAGCCACGTGGGTAAAGTCCTTGTTGTTCACATTAGGAACTGAGTTTGAATCTGAAGCACTCTTAAAAGCTACTATGCCCAGTGGCCTGTGCATCTATAACTTCCACACAGAGAAGAGAGGAGCAGGTGAAGCCCTGGAGTTTGCCAGCCATCCCTTGTCTAGCCAAAAGGGTGAGCTCCAGGCCCAGTAAAGAGACCCTGTCTCAAAACTCAAGTGGAAGGAAATAGAACAGGATGCCTGATGTCATCTGGTGGCCTCTGAACACCTATGCATGAACATGTATCACACACATAAGGACACACACTATTAATCTTTAATCTAAGCCCACGTGTTTACTTAGAAGTATAAGACAAGATTGACACGGCCATAGTTACAGGTATAAGACCTGACTGGTGTAGAATGGATAAAGGGAGATAGATGGGAACATCATAGAGTAAAGTGGAGACTTGGGTTATGAGGTATACCCCTGAGTTTGACCTCAAAGGGTTGAAAATATGTAGATTATGACATTTAAACCAGAAGACTCTATCTAGTAGCTCCAGCTGCTGTAATGTAGATGACAGCTGTTAGGCTCAGAGGTCGGCATTCTGCCACACCAGAGAACAGAGAGGGCAGATTGCTATTTAAAGTGTTGCTAAGGACGTTGGACCTAATTCTGTAGTGAGGGCTCCTTAACCTTTTTGATGACTCAGCATAACTGGGGGATATGCTATAAGCACATTACTGAGATAGCATCGGAGAAACTTCATGGCATGGTAATTGTGTATGTTGGATGATTTTCACACACCCTCCTGTTTTAAAACCCTGAAGTAGCTTTGCTATGCCCCCACATGTTAGTCTGCTTTGTGCTTAATTTAATGTAATTCTATAGATTGTGCTAATTATAAACAGTATATGTCCTTTGACTCAGTCTATGAGCTGGGAAATCAGAGATCCTGATGCCACACACCATAAGGACTTTCTTGTTGCAACTGGACACGACCAAAGCTAGCTCATGGATAAAAAGATGGGGCACACTTAGGAGAGAGGCCACGCTGCATCTTTGATAACTAACCTACTTGTAGAGGCTCCTTCCTCTCAAAGCCATCGTGGTGGCAGTAACATTTCAACAAGTGGTTTGGACGGGACATTCAGACCATGTATACCACTCCACATTCCACAGTCACACTCCAGGGGAGGGTACCGCTCTGACCGGAATTCACTGTGAGCAATGGGGAGACACTAGGCATTTTCTCTTTAAATGGCAAGGCTTGCATTATAGGAAGACAATTATGGCTTCAATTGTAGATGGTCCAGTGGGAGTATTAGAGGTTATTTCCATAGTCTAATTACAAGACAATTAGCTCTTTGACAGCTCATAGGCAAAATGTGTGGCTAAAAGAATGGGTATATTGTGGGAGTGTTGACCAGACAAAGGATGAGTCAAGATCAGCCATGATATATGTGTCTGAGTCCTGCCTGTCATACAAGAATATGGCGTCCTTTGAGTCTATGCTTCACTCCCCTGGCTATCCCTTAACAGCAGGAAATTGCCCGGATTGAGCTGTCATTTCTCTTTTCAGGATGCCTTCTCCAGGGATTGAACTTAGGTTGGAATGGCTGGAGTATTGGGTGGGTAGTGGAGAGTAAAGGAGAGAAGATGCTGGAAAGGTAGACCAGGTTAACTTTCAAAAGAAATAATGCAAGGGCTGAGAGATGTCTTAGTGGTTGAGAGCATTTGGTGCTCTTGTAGAGGACCCAGATTCAGTCCCCAGCAGTCACAGAAAGGCTCACAACAGTCGAAACACCAGTTCTGAGAGATCTAGCTTCCCCGTCTGGCCTCTGAGTACCAGGTACATGTGCAGTGCGCATACACACATACAAGCAAAACCCAAACTCGGAAAATAAAAGTAAATCCTTTTTTGTGTTTGTTTTAGTCATAGTGTCACATGCTTTTAATCCCAGCACCAGGGAGGCAGAGGCAGCTGGATCTTTGTGAGTTCAAGGCCAGCCTGATCTACAAAGTGAATTTCAGAACAGCCAGGGCTGTTATACAGAAAAACCTTGTCCTGCAAAACTACCAGAATGTTAGAGAGAGAGAGAGGAGGGAAGGAGAGAGATAAGGGAAGAAAGAAAGAAAGAAAGGACAGAGGGAGGGAGGGAGAGAGAAAAGGGAGGAAATGAAGGGAAAGAAAGACATAAAGAATGAAGAAAGGAAGGAAGAAAGGAAGGAAGGAAGGAAGGAAGGAAGGAAGGAAGGAAAAAGAGGCAGACCACAAGAGTGCCACTCTCCAGTGCCTATAGAGGCTGGTGTGGGGGAGGGCACTGTGATGGATGTCTCTGAGTTTTGGCCCAAAGAAAACACTAATGATTTGGAATGGGTTCTTGAGGTTTTGGATTAAGGTTGACATAAGAGCTTCTGAAAACATTGCAGTCAAGCCTGGTACATTCCAAATGAAACAATGAGCAATAGTCTGGGCTTATAGGAATCATTTTCTGAACAAAAAGCTTGAAATGGCTTGGGCACTCTTTCTGCCAAAGAAATAGATAGTGGGATGTCTGAAATACATTTTTGTGAGCAGGGAACTTGTCCCCTGCCTTTCAGTCTGTCACTCATCACTGTTGCTTCGGCATTAGGAGCCTTCAGCAATGGCTTTCATTTTGCCTTTCTGTTTAAACGCCATCTTCTCCAAAGAAGGTATCTAACAACAGAAGGATAAACTCATGTCATTTATTGGAATTTTGAGAGTTCTTTCTTTTCTTCTTCTTTTGATTTTTTTTTTTTTTTTTTTTTTTTTTTGGTGGGTGGGGGACAGAGTTTCACTGAGTCGCCCTGGCTGTCCTGGAACTTGCTCTGGAGACCAGAGTAGCCTCAAACTGAGAAGTCCTCATGCCTCTGCCTCCTGAGCACTGGGATTAAAGATGTTCATCCCACCACCTGGCCGAGAATTCTCCTAGAATTTCCAAAATCGAAGTTGGAAGTTGATTGCTGCCCTTGTGCGGCTCACACTTAGAAATGCACACACACACACACACACACACACACACACACAGTGAGGGACCCACTGTGTAGATGGGAGGGCAACTAGAAGGCAGTGAATTTCCTCTTCCACCTGTGGCCCCTCCCGCAGGCACCCAACTCAGGTCGAGCCATCTCATCAGCTGACAAAGAGATCTTATAAGCAGCCATTCCTCGGTCTCTTCCGAGAGAGACTGCAACCCCTCAGGGAAGGAATGGCAGGTCTTCCACAGTGCCTGGCCTGTGTCACACTTTTCATTCAATCAACACCAATGACTTGGTAGACTGAAGGGCCAGCTGAGCGTGTAGACTATCGCAGAGCACAGTCTCAGAAGACTTTAGCATCAACCTTGCTGTAAACTTACCGTGCCTTACACCCAAAGTGCAGCTGAACCTCAGTGCGATGGTCAGGGCATGGGCCTTTGGGAATATGATGAGGTCGTGCGGGTGGGTCTGTCCTCTTATTTAGGAGCTAGTCTTATACAAGAGACTCCAGACAGTCCCCTTGTCTCTTCTACCTTGAGGACTGACAGTGGAAAGACAGCCACTCATGAACCATAACACTGGTCCCAAGCGTCCAGTTCCTCTGCCTTGAGCTTTGCAGCCTCCAGAATTCAGAAATACTGGAACTCTTGTTTAGAGTTCATATTTTTGTTAGACTGGCTGAATCAACTAAGAGCTGAATTTCTTGTAATAAATGTTGTTAATTAGCCGCAGAGAGGCCCTCCAAAGTGTCCAAATAGATGCTGGAGCCAACTCAGCAAGATCACACTCGGAGCCACGTTGCACCCTGAAGCCCTGAAACGCCATCTCCATGACAATGTGCATTTTGAAAGGCAGACACTAACTTGGGCACAAGTGGACGCTACAATGCTGTCACATGTGGGGTGCTGCTGAGTAGACAAGAATGCCCAGATGCCAAAGCACAACCTAAAATAACATTCGATCTGTGTGGGGTGTTGGAAACCACAGGCAGTCCACCCACTGCTCCCAAGCGTCAGGAGCTGCCTAGACAAGTACCTCTGGGGTTCAAGACTTGTGCAACCCTGAAAGCATGGCCAGCTGGTGCCCCAGACTCCTGGAGAACACAGATCAATGTACTGCGGGTGTGGAGAAGTGGGCAGCCACATGGCAAGCAGGGTTGTACAGCTGGACTTCTAGCCACACCTTCGTGAGTTCATAAACTTCCTGAAAAGGCCTGTGGCAAGAAGGATGTCATGCATGTGCAACTGTGTGTTTTCTCTGCTGCTAAATGGTATTTCTGCATTGCCCTGGGGTTGAAGGGCCCTTACATTTATTCTCCCTGGTGAGAGGATCTTGGTAAACTCGCTACTAAGAAGTCTTTTCTTATTTTAAAAATTAATTTAGATTTAGATGCCAGAGGAAGAAGTAGGGAATAAAGGATTATTTGATAATTCTGCAAAAGTAAGTTTGCTTTTTAAAATAGTTTATAAAGAGTCCATATGCTAGGCTTATTTTTATAAAAATAGGTTAAAATAGGAAAGATATGCTCAGTACAGATTTGTATCATCATTAAGTACTCTTGGTGACAATGGTAGGAACACTAACTTACTAAGGGCTAGCAGGGTTCAAGGACTGTGACCCTACAGCCCCTTGTCACAAACGGGAAGCTAGGCTCCGACACACAGCTAGCAATGACTGCAGGCTTTGGTATAGATCTCAAAATAAGTTCCGATACATGAATCTTAATTATTTGGAATGCACAAAATACCACATACTATTTAAAATATTGAGCTGTGTATAGTTGTACGGAAAACATTAAATTATCACTATAACATTGTAGACGTTTAATGGTGTAAACCCTAACATACAACTTTTGGGGCAAAGTAGATCAAATGTTTATTAAAGATACTCTAGGGGAATTTTCACAATGAGAAGTTACTGCTACTATGTGCCAGAGTTTGGAATGCCGCAGCACAGCCTGTGGGAAATACAAATGAAATACCATCAGCATAAATTAGACTTCGGGGTTTCCCCCTTAGTTCTACCTTGCATTCAAACAGAGACTGATAAACTCAGACTCAGAAAAAAAAAAAAAAAAAAGGCTGTGACCATCACAAACATAAAATGACGTCCTAATCTGTCTCCTTATCTTAATTTAATGCTTGCTATTCTCCAGCTATCGCCCTTAAGTCATAAATGTTTGTGGTTTTCACGTGATTGACATGGATGGAATGAATGGAGTCACTGTAAAAGTGTAACGCTTTGAATTGGCTAATACCATATATGAAACTCATCTTAGCTCCCAGGAAGGCAAGATTTGGCGGGGTTCTTAATGGGAGCTGTGGAGACACAGACAGGCCAGGTATTTCCTCGATCGATACATTATGGCAGACAGCCAAGCATCTGCCACTCACTTTGTTTCGTTAAAATAGGGTTACAAGGGAGGAAAAATGAAGCCACAACCTTGTTTTGATTGGCTATTAAAACAACAACAACAAAACTTTCCATTGAATTTTTTCCACAGCTTGAGTGTTTTGTTTATTTCCCATGGTCTTTCCTGGTTCCTTTTTTTGTTTGTTTGTTTGTTTTGTTTTAACCTTCAACTTTCTTTTATTTATTCTTTGTGTCTTTCACATCATGCATCTTTTTTAATTAAAAAAGTTATTTTTCACATTACATACTTACCCCCCCCCCACGCTGCCTCACACCCTTCCCACCTCCCATCCAGTCCTCAGCTGAGCTAAGGACTTCCTTGGGGAGTTTACAAACTCTGGCATACCAAGTTGAGGCAGGACCAAGCCCCTCCCCGCTGTATCAGGACTGAGCAAGGTATCCCACGGTAGGGAGAGGACTCTAAAAAGCCCGTTCATGCCCGTGGGGATAGGGCCTGCTACCATTGCCAACCCCTCCCCTACACGTCATGCATCAGGGTCCCATTCAGCTCATGGTCCCTCGTATCCACACTCTGCCCTTGCAACCTCCCCGCCACCCCCCCCCCCCAAATTTCCTGGTTCATCCTTAAGTTTTATCTTCTTCACTGACACACTATAGTTGTACATTTGTATAGGGCACAGCATGCCGTTGCTGGGCATGTGTGCACTGTGATGTGTGCACTGTGATGATGACATCTACTAACCAGTCAGCATTTCCAGCATCTTGGACATTTGGTATTTCTTTGTGTTGGGAGCACCCGGTCCTCTATTCTAGCATTTAGAAATAATCAGAGCTGCCCGTTGTGGGGTAGAATTCCAGAGCTCACTCTGTCTAACAGTTTGGCATGTGTTATGTTCTCCCTCCCTCCATCAACTTCTGTAAGATCAGCCTTTCAGTTTCCTCCTACCCGGGCTTGCCTTTGTGAGCCTGTCCTGGGTCGTTTCACACAATGTCCTCCAGGATTATCTTTGTTGCTGTAAAGAATGGAGTTGCATTCTTTTATGAGCTTTCCCTTTAACGAGCTAGAGGTGTGTATCACAGAATGCTAGAATTGAAGGGGACCCTGTAGATGACCCAGTCCAACCTTCCTACTTCAAAGCAGGGTAGGTCTGCAAAAGTTTTTCTCTTTATGATTCCACTGTGTAGCAAACTAACACTAGGAAGCGCTCAAAGTATTCAATATACTCAAATACATGATAAACATAAAATATGAATGATGTTATCCTTTTCATTAAATCAAAAGGTTCAGTAATGTTTACTAAACATTACTAAATCCCATTCTGGCTCTTGATTAGTGAGGGCATCACATGTTAACATCAGCGCCCCCTAGCTCAGCCCGAGAAGAACAAAAAACCGGAACCTCTCTGTTTTTATCACTGTGTTCCACTCCTTAGAGGATATCATTTTAGTTCTCACCAAGCCTGGGCAGCATGGGCTGCGGGGGCTCTGTTAACATGCGATGGTCACCCACGCCCTCGCCCTTACGGTGTGAGAAGAGGGCTCAGGACAACCCCACTGCTGCTGTGGCGAGAGAGGAGCAGTAAGAAGAGTTCTGAGCTCTGGAGCACCCAGAAAGTATCAGACAGACAAAGCAAGGAGGGTTAGTGGCCACAGTGAGAGATATTGGCCTGCTTTTCCTTGGTAAATTGCATGGGAGCAAAGCGTTGGGACTGGGAGCGGGGGAGGGGAGATGGCCTGGGTGAAGGCATGGGCTGGGCTGAGTATGAAAGGGGAGTTTGCCAAGAGAAGAAGAGCGACACCATCCACGGCAACAAGAAAGTAGACAGAGAGGTGTGTTAGAGAGGAATGGGGAGTCTAAGGGGCGCGGGGCGCTGGAAACCAGGCGCCAGGGATGAGTGTAGACGTTAGACTGGGCAGACCCTTGGTGCCCTATCTGACTGGAAAGGGATGCCACTGGCTTCCTTTTTTTTTTTCCTTGTCCTATAAAACTTGTAGTTGTGGCAAATACTAAGACATAGAGCATAAGGCAGGTTTAAATCAGCATATTCCTGTGATCCCCACAGTGTTTTATAAATATAATGATGCCCGGGTTCCTGCATTGTTCCAAATCACATTTCATTCAGGCCCCAAGGATGGAAAGTGCTGTCCTGATTCTTGACCTTTGACTTTGTTTTTCTGCATAGTTTTACCATGATACAATACATAGATATGATTTCAAAAATAGAATTTACCTTTGAGACTTTTAAAACTGTTTATAAATGAAATCACACCGAACGTATTTTGGAGGTTTAACTTTATCATTAAACATGCCATTTTAAAGATTTGTATTTGTTAATTGTTGCTACCATATTTATTGATTGACATTGCTGTATAGTGCTCAGTTGTCTCAATACTGTATCCTTTACAGCTTGTCTGTTGTTTGGATGCTAGTTATTTGATTTCCTCACTAGTTCTTATGTATATAACCAGTTATTATTTACTTGCCAATTGTTGTGAACAATACTGCCATGTATTTTCATACTCTGTATCCTGTTCACATGTCAATAATCATTTCTAACTTATACATGCCCTGCTTGAGAGTGAGGGAGGGAGGGGAGGAGAGAGAGACAGAGAGAGACATTACTTTAGGCTCATTGAAAGTTCAGAGGAAAGTAATGGGACGCCGCATGCGCTCCCTGAGGCACACAGGTGCACAGCCTCCCAGTTTTCAATAGCCCCATCCGCATCTGCAGGCTTGGACAAATGTGTCATGGCCTGCACTAACCCTTGTCATACCGTCCAGAATTGCTATTTCTCCCTCATTATTTCCTGTTACTTCCTTTACTTTTCTTCTTTTTGCTTTGTTCCCCCACTCCCTCTTAGGTTCTGGGGCTTGAACCCAGAACTTCATGCACACTAAACATCCACTCTACGCTAAGCTCCAAGTCAAGCCCCTCTCCTCCACAGTAGCTACAGTGTTAGGTCAGAACCGGATAGATCAGCATCAGCCTACATTTCTTTCTGTATTCCGTGTACTCAGCTCTCCTTCTACTCCTCATCAAACACTCAACCCTTTACTATCTCCACGGTTTTGCTTTTTCCAGCGGGTCACAGGACTGTACCATATAGAACCCGTTCAGATAGGCTTCCATCACTTAAATGATATTAAGTACACACAATTTCATCACGCCTTTTATATCTTGACATCATTTTTTTAAAAAAAAGAGTTGAATAATATTCCATTGTCTGAATTACCACATTGTTTGCTGAAGAACAGCTTGGTTATCCTAGGTGCTATTTGTTGTTTACAATCTTGGAGAATCATGGCTAAAGCTGCCATAAACATCTGTGTATAGGCTTTCTGCTAGACATACGCTCTTGCCTACTTTGGGTAGATACCAAAGAGGTACAAATACTGGATAATAAGATAAGAATATTCTAGCTTGTAAGAAACTTCCAAAGAGTCTCCCAAAGCAACTGTACCATTTTCCAACTCTGCCAGCAATGACTCATCATCATTTCTCAACAAGTTACTGTTGATGGATAGAACTAGGTATTGTGAGCTGCAGAGGAGTGAGGTAATGACAGTCTGCTCCATACATGAAGAGGAGATAGCCAATCTGAAAGGGTAATCCTGAGACAGAATTAAACTGCAGAGGAAACTGAGTGGTACTCACCAGCAACTAAGTTTTCTAGGTTGAAAACCTAATAACCTTAACTGGCATGAAAATTCTGAAAAAAAAAATAAGTTTGGGGGTAATATTAATACTATTGAAGGTGTGAGGTAACCGATGCATGTGTAAGTGGAAATATATACTAAGCCACTGGAGATGACAGTATAGAACTTTGGAAGGGGAGGTGGTGGGGAGGAAGATGTGGGCATGTTAACACATAGTCTAAGTCATGGTAAAGAATTTTGATGAAGTGCAGGACACTTGAATATTTATTATTACAAGTATATTTCATGTATCAACGCATTTAGTCCCCATGGTCCAGTGTATTTTCATTTTATAGATGAGAAAACTCAGGCATATTCACTTGCTTGCCCAGGTTGGCACAGATAGTGATGGGACCAAGAAGATATCAATCAAGCAAGGGTTAAACTTTGGTGGTTAGCAATATTAGCGGTATGAACAGGCAGAGAGCCTGGAAAGGAGACTGGAAAGGAAGCCTGGAAGGCAGACAGAAGAGTGCCATTGTAGCCCAATTTGGATTGGCTTAATAAGGAAAGCACTGCCAGGTTTGATGCTACCAAAGTAGAGTCCCCATACAATCTGGCTCAGCCAGGAGTAAAACCTCTCCCCTCTGGGTTCTTTGCCTCCAGGAAAGGAAATAAAATCTGGTTTTGTTTTGTTTGGTTTTTTAATCTAAAAATAAAGTACAACAAAATAGTTATTGTTCTTTGGTTACTTTCTACTGCTTGAGTAAAAATAAGCAACCATCTCTGGGTGACTGAGTTATGTGTGGTTGGGGACGGTAGAAGAAAAATAAGGAAGCCAATGGGACAGACACTTGTGCTGAGCAAACAAAACAGAAGCAGACAAGCTCAAAGCAGGAAGTCATGGGAGGTTCCTGGCTCTGCCCATGCCTCAAGCTTCGCCAGCCCCCACTGGTGACTGGTGAAGGCAAGTGGGAGTGGGTATTCAGGTACCTGTTTATCTGCACCTGGAACCTTCCCAGGGCTCTGTCTTCTGAATGCTGCACTGTTCCTCTGTGGATAGGCTGTCATTGTTAGTCACCTCGTTGACATTTGAAGGTATCCAGCTCTGAGAGTTCACACAGGTGTGAACTCTACAAAAGGGCTCGAGCTGTGAGCTGAAGAAAACAGGTAATAGCTCTGACCACAAAAGGGAGGAGAAAGCCTAAATGGGTCCTTTAGTCCTCATCTCCTAGTCCCGCCTATCTTGCCTTCCTATTGTCCAACAGTGCTTTATTCATTAACCAATAAGAGAAACATATTTACAGAATGACATCTCCCATCAGTGACCAGTTTGGATGTTGTTGTTGCCATTGTCTAACCTTTCCAACACAGAGCAAAGACTCCTTTTGAGGATGTGAAACTTGAGATAAAAATTAAGAATGAGAAAGAGGCAATGAAGGGAAATTCCAGGCAGAGGAAGATTTCTTTCCAAAGCCACTGAGGCAGAAAAGGGTTCAGTATGTTGCCTTAGAAGAAGAAAGAGTGATTACCAGAGGTGCAGATGATAGAGAGATGCTGGGCAAACCCAATATGACTAAAGCTAGAAAGATGGAAAATATCCAGAATAGGCAATGAAGTAAGAAAACAGCACTTGGTGAGAGGCCCTGGGAATGTGAAATTGGAGGGTAAATTGGGGAGAGGAGAGGAATGGGAATGACTATGAAGTCCCGTTGAACTTCTATGTGATGAAAATGCTGTTAGTCAGTGGTGGGGATGGAATGTTCAATTTGGAGGACATATTGAAATGTGGGAGTGTATACCTTAAATAGATGAATTATATAACTTAGGAATTGCGTCTGTTGTTCTTTAGTTACAGTTGTAAGAATAAAAGGCTGGAGGGGCGGGTGGTCCCGGGTGAGGGTCCCAAGGTAAGGAACCACGTGGGAGAGCAGAGCAGGTTTCCAGAGCAGGTGAGGGTGACGGGGGAGGGGGGGCAGAGTAACACGCCAGGCAGATAGAGCTTAAATGAGTTTACTTAGAAAGGGGAGTGAGGGGTAAGGGAAGAGATATAGAGGCACCTGGAACAGAAGAGGAGGGGGGGAGAATAAGAGGGGAGGAGCTGGTGGCCAACCAAAAGCAGGAGAGAGAGAAAGCTAAAGAGAAAGGACAGGAAGAGAGAAAGCAAAAGAGAGCATATGTGGGCGGGGTCTGACTTTTAAAGGGGTCCTTTACATCTGCCTGCAGACTAGTACTGATGGAAACCTGGGCTGACCAGAGCACTGCCTGAGTACCTTCTGCCAGGTGACAGCGGCAGGCCAGCGTAATGCCTGAATCCTTAGTGTTTCCATCCCAATAATCTTCAGATATGCTTCTTAATTTACATATGCTAAATGCACACACGTTCTTTAGTATGCACACAGACATTCTCTTTCACGTTAGGGCTTTCTCAGCAAACATATTCTAGGTCATCCACGAGAATTCCCTGAGCTCTCTCCTGAGGCTGGTGTACTGCAGTGAGAAGTAGCTCCCTGCCTGACAGCTGCAAACAGCTTTCAGAGTCGTAGTGCTGTGGTTTCTTTCAAGTTTCTCTTGCTTTCTTTTCCCGGAAATTGTGGTGATTTGAAACCCATTCCTGACATTGCTCATGATAGCTGAGAAACAAAATACACAAAGAAAGTCAAACACACCACCACTGGCTTTACGGTGTGTGAACAGAAGCTGTTTTTGAGAAGACCTTGTTCAAATCATAGATTTTCCCAGAGTCCTTTTAGACGCCGCTGCTTTATATGAGTTCACGTCCACTGAGAGTTTAATTTCTGAGCAGTATTCTCTAGACTATTACTGGGTATAGAGAGCTGGATTATATTCAAAAGACCCGGAACTCAAACCACTCACAGAGCCAGAGGTGTTCTAGGAGAAACTTGAGGCAGGACCAGAACCCTCCACGGCTGTAGAAACTTGTGGATCTAGCATGATCACCCTCCCCCAGGAGATGGATCTGTGAGCACAGAGGAAGAAAATCCGGGGTGGAAGTGTGGGGGTGGGGGGCTTTTACAGACACAAGCTGACCCAACTGTAAGTTCTTACAATGCAGGCTGTTTCCAGGCAGAATTTCAAGTGAATGTTGTGCTCTATAAAACCCTAACCCTGACCTTCCTTCCACCTGCAACGTTGTCCTCATGACGTCCACCTTGCTTCTGGCCTCTCACACCCCACTGCCCTGCTCTTCTTTACAGCCAGGCTTCCAGGGTCATTGCTTGTATATTAATTGCAGGACACTCCCCGTCATTCCGCTTTCTCCCTCGGTCTATTCTTTAGAACTACCTCGTTTTCTACGTCTTTCTGCTTTACTATTAGGAGTAGCATGAGACCTTTCCATCTTGATCTTCTTGTATCTAACAGTATCAGCTACTTCCTATAGGAGCCAAGCACAGCCTGTATGATTATTAATCACTGTAATGAGTGCCTGACTGAGGAGATGAACTAGCTAGTGAAATGGTTAACAAATTAATATCCTTGGAGAAGGAAGCAGACCGTTTATGTGGGAAAGAAAATTCGGATCTTTGACAAGAGCCAGAGAGTAGAAAGTTACCCGCTACCTCCATTAAAGTTGGATAAACAAAAGAATGAAAACAGATGGTAGAAGGGAGACATTCTGAGTGGCTTTGAACTTTGGTAGAGGATAAACTATTTTACAATGGTGGGAAATCTCATGTTTGACCAGTATAGAAAGTAGTCAGGAAAAGGCTAGCCCTTTTCAGCATGAAAATATGGTTGGGTTGGAGGTCTTGTCTAATCTCAGAAGGTATTTTGGGTTGCCCTGGTTAGTACTTGGATGGCAGAGATATAAGAATAAGGATTAGTCAGGCTGGAAAACGGCATTTTCATTAGGTTTCGTTAAGGAAAACTGGAATAAAGCCACCTGCGTGAAGGTTATGAACAGAGCCAGGTTCTTTCTTGATGGAATATGGAAATGGTGGATGAAGAACAAAAACAAAACATAAGCAATGAGAGGAAAATTAACCAAGACTCATGGGAGGGAAGACATTTTAGAAGATTCGGACTAGAGAGACAAGAGTCACAGCTGACTAGATTACCTTTGGTAGCCCTAGTGAGGCTGTAGGACAATAAACATCATGGCCTGACTTTCTTCTAACCATACATTGAAAGAAGTGTCACACCACTCTTAGGTTTTTGTCGTAGATCAGAGTCACCGGTGATAATGGTATTGTGGAACTAGGAAGGCAAGCAGACTAAGAAAAGAATGTTTCTTGACCCATTTCAAAAATCCCCTTTGAGGTACACGCTATTAATACTTACCAAATGAAACAAAGCAGCTTGTGTAGGCATCAAGAGCAGCCAATTTATTGGGACCCTCCACTAGACTCTATGTGGATACCCTCCTTGTGGTCAGCTAAAAGTCACATGAATTATTCAGGGTAGTGCATGGTCATCAAGTACCTGCACCAAGTACCTTGGTCTAAAACTGAGCACACACATGGAGCCTGAAATAATACAGAGTGAAGTTAATTGTTCGTATATTCCTGGAGATATAGTCTAAGACATCGTTGGATTGGTCAGTCTTTCAACTACATGCCCCAAATGCAGTTTTACTCATATCCTGCCCAACTTACCACAGTAATCATGAGCCAGCCACTACTACTCCTCATTGACAAATGAAGATGCTAAGTTTTAGAGAGTAGCAACGCACACAGAGACAGAACAGTCAGGTGCAGAGTTGCGTTCTTTCTGGTATTCCCTCACTTCATTTGGGAGCCCGGGAAATAGCAGGGTTTAATGTCACAGCCTTGATTACAGTTTGTATCAGAAGAACTTTCACGTAAAGAGTGAAGACAGGGGGTATGTTAGATGTGGCTTCACCTTGAAAGTCTTTGGTTCAACTAGTGTTCTGTTTTGGTTTTTGTTGCTGTTGTTTGTTTTGTTTAGAAACAGAATCTCTCCGCGAAAGCCCTGGCGGCCTTGGAACTCCAGGTGTAGACCAGGCTGGTTTTGAACTCACAGATATCGACCCGCCTCTCTCTCCCCAGAGCTGTGATTAAAGGCCCACACACCAAGCCCAGTGTCTCTTGAGTAGCCACACACCCTCCTCTGTGCTGATGGTCTGTAGTCATGAAGTAATAATTTGACATCCCTGGAAGTCAGTGTTGTAGTATACCTGTGAAAAATATCCATTACACTAAGGTAAATTAACAGTACATTCAGCCTTTGGGGATATCAGAGAGAGAGACAGAGAGAGAAAGGTGGGCAGTCAGCATGAACTAACCTGGCACCCCTATAGTCCAGTGGGGGCCCCCTTATAGAAGAACTGGAATTTGTCTTCATTCACAGTTTTTGCTGTGGTTTAGCATATGAAGGGAAATGGGAAAGTGTGCCTGTACTTCCTGTAAATGCTGTGCTTTTTTGTAATTGGGTGTTGGGTTGGAATTAGGGTTGATGAATAGTGGGGAAATTTGGTAACTTTCTTGTTTTGATTAATTGGCTACATTGTTAAGAGGTCGCGTTGCCTTGGAGACAACAGAACAACAGTTTCCGTGTGACACGGCCTCTGCGTCCTGCTCTGTCCTTTGCAGCTTGGATCCTGGAAGGCTGGGTAGAGGCTGAGAGCACAGGAAGAAGTGACAGGCACACAGACGCCCAGCAATGAAGCTGGGATCAGGTGGGGCTCTCCCCAAACCTTAGCGTGTATGTTAGGTACAGCACCGGGAGGTGTTAGACCGGAAAGCCACCTCTGGAGGCCAGCATTCACAACCTGTAAACTTACAGGAGAAAGCTGCCTTTGCTACTCTTTGCACGCACTGATCAACTGTTTATAAATGTGCGTACTCCTACTGCCAAAGAAAGCTTTGCCAATACTCTTGGTTCTGACCCATATGGCTTTGCCACTTTACTATGGACCAACTGGGTCTAGGAGTCCTCGACAGACTGCCTGTGTCAAAATACCTCTCACTCAGGGCTTCCTCTGCTCCCTACAGCCTTGGGATGGGGAGGTCAAGGATCTAGGGGCCTATTTGTGGGCCTCTGCCAGAGCTGGCTTGGTTGAAAAGGAAAAGTGAAACCCGGAAAGGGCTGAGAAGCCCTCTTCCCCTTTCTAAAGTTGCTTCAAAGCAGGGTGTAAAGTCCTAGACCTGGCTCATTCAACCCTCCCGGCACATAGAGCATAGCCGAAACTTCTGGAGCCACGGGGTGCCCAGGTTGAGCAGAATCCATGGAGAAGTTCAAGGCAGTGCTGGACCTGCAGAGCAAGCACCGCAATGCCCTGGGCTATGGCTTGGTGACCCTGCTGACCGCGGGTGGGGAGAAGATCTTTTCCCAGGTGGTGTTCCAGTGTCCCTGCAGCGCCTCCTGGAATCTGCCCTATGGCCTGGTGTTCCTGCTGGTGCCAGCGCTGGCTCTCTTCCTCCTGGGCTACGCGCTCAGCGCGCGCACCTGGCGCCTGCTCACTGGCTGCTGCTCCCGGAGCGCTAGCGCGCGTTCCAGCTCCGGGTTGCGCGGCGCGTTCGTGTGCGCGCAGATCAGCGGGGCCGCCGCGCTGGCGCCCCTCACCTGGGTGGCGGTGGCGCTGCTCGGGGGCTCCTTCTACGAGTGTGCTGTCAGCGGGAGCACGCCCATGGCCAGGTACCTGTGCAAGGGCCGCGACCCCAGCTGCGCCGCCAAGCTACCGCAGGTTCCCTGCAAGCAGCAGGAGGCGGAGATGCTGGACATCCTGAGTCAGCTCAAGGCTCAGTCTCAGGTCAGACGGTGGGCACGATGGGGAGGCACAGAGAGGCGACAAAGAAGTCTGTGGGTTTTCTCTAGACCAGCGACAGAGAATATTTAAATAGCAGGGAAAGAGGGAGGCATTCTTCCAGTGGCTGGCGCTGTAGGAGTCGGAATAAGCTCACCTGGACTGGTACTTTCTGCATCTCGTAGTGGAAATGCTCCCTTTCACTGTGCAGCAAATACTCGGGCCGGGTGAAGTTCCACATCCGAGGGAAACTAGAAGCATTTTTACAATAGAACCCAAACTCACCACCCACACCCTCCACGAACTTAGGAAGCCCCGGGGCTTTTCAGAATGGATGCTCCTTTCTCAGTTCTAGGGGAGTGATGTGTGAGCTCCTCCTTGAGTACTTGATATGACTTGGACTCTGGTTGGCTTTGCAAGACAGTAGTTGTGCTGATGCGCTGGGGAGTGTCACTGACTCTCCTTTTTCTAAAGGTCTTAAGACACAGCTTGCTCATCATCAAAGCTGGTAAATAACTGTTTAGACTTTATCCCAGGCTCTTAAATTTGTCTAACGTCAAACGTCACTAAGTTGGCATCCTGTTGTGTTTTCTGTAGGTGCTGGGCTGGGTCCTGATCGCAGCCGTCATCATTTTACTTCTGGTTATGAAGTCTGTCACCCGATGCCTCTCTCCGGTTAGTTATCTGCAGCTAAAGTTCTGGGAAATATATTTGGAAAAGGAGAGGCAGATCCTCCAAAGTGAAGCCACGGAGCATGCGACCCAGCTGGCAAAAGAGAATGTTAGATGTTTCTTTGAGTGCACAAATCCGAAAGATTGCATCACCCCAAGCAGTAAAGCCTGGCAGCAAATCTCCGCACTGTACACATTCAATCCCAAGAACCAGTTCTACAGCATGCTGCACAAGTATGTGAACAGAAAGGACATGAGTGGCAGTCTTCGCTCTGTGGAAGGAGATGCAGTGGTTCCCGGCCTTGGCTTTGTAGATGCGTCAGGAATGCTCACCACTCATGGGGTGTGATCTTACAAATGAACGGGGAAAAAAATCATTTTGAATTGTTGCTTTATATAAAAATAAACATTAGTATGTTTTATGGTTGATCGCTTTCTTCCAAATTGTGAGACTTTTAGATCCAAAACTGGAACATACGTTTGACCATTGTTTTTCTTGTGTTCATTGTTAAAAAAAAAAAAAAAAAAAAAAAAAAAACTGAGAGAAAATAATCTACCCAAAGTAATAATGTAGATTAAAAGTTTTATATCTTTATTCCAGGTTTGTGTCAAATAAGAGCCATCGGTGAAGGAATAACTGAACTTCAAATCTTTCTGTTACATTATTTGATGTTAATTTCAAGGTTGGGGTTTTGTTGTTGTTTGCAAAAGACAGAGTATTAGAAACCTATCACTTACGTCATTATAGCTCGCTTTATGCTGTAGTGGAGAGCACGCTTTATTTCCAGTCAGGTTCCCTGCGACTGTTCAAGTACTATGACATTTATGATTCTAATATGGTTTCTGTATGGAAATTAATCATGAAAAAGGAAGCTGTAGGCAATGTTTCTTTTTTCCTTCCTGAGGTCAAAGGCTGGGTGTGGCAGCCCACACCTTTAACCCTACCACTCAGGAAGCAGAGGTAAGCAGGTCTCTGAATTTGAGGCCACCCCAAATTCCAGGGCAGACAGGATGTGATCCTGTCTCAAACAAAACAAAACAAACAAACAAACAAGAAATATTTGCCTACTTGTGCTGCGTTCATTTTCTAAGGTCAGGGGAAACTTTCAAAAACTATCCACGATGGTAAGTTTAAAGTGCACGTAGCAAAAAGAGACACTGCCTGCCCAGGCCATACAGATACGAGGGAAAGAAGGAAGGCACAGATCGTGCAGTACCTTACAACTGAGATTTGGTTTTCAGCCCAAGATTTGGCTTCCAGCCTATTAGTGTGTGTGTGTGTGTGTGTGTGTGTGTGTGTGTGTCCTGCACACACCCACCCGCCCACCTATACACACATTTTTACAGCTTACTAGCCAAAGTGGAGGTGGTGGAGGCAAAAAGGTTGTCTCTCAAGCAGAAAGAGAGAGGAATGAACTTGTTTGCGTCGTTGGTGATCAAAACAGGCAAAGTACGCTTTGTTCATAGACACAGCTGGGTTGCTGATGGGCAGGACTGGAAAACTCTGTGAAAGCAGCTACAGAATCCTGCTCAGTGAGACCTTTCGAGAATACCTACCTTTCCTTAGCTTGTCATTTCTGCCCATCCCCCAAGACGTATGGATGGCTTCTTCCTGTATTTTTAAAACTGTGAAATCTCTAAACTGTAAAGCAATTAAACACTCATCAGATTTAGTTCTCTTCCCTCCCTGGAAAGTTCTGTTGGCCATTTTTTCCCCATTAGTCGTCACTGGTGGATGTCCTGCTCTGGAGGGTCATGTTTAACAGGAAACTTGGCAGGGTAAACTACACGAAGGGGCCTTTTCCCTCCCACAAAGGGTGTACTTTTGAAATCAGACCATGTCTAGTTTCATTTCTCATTCTCTGTTTCATTTTCCAGCTTTGTTTTGTGTGTTCAACCCTTTCAGATGTGTTGCATTTTCTCCATTGTTTTCGCTTGTACTCCACATTTTTGCCTGGAATTTATACTGAGCGAGTTCCAGGGCAGCCAGGGACACACACACACACACACACACACACACACACACACACACACACCATTTCTCAACAAACAAAACAAACAATAAAGGAAGGAAGGGAGAAAGAAAGGAGAAAGAAAGAAAGAAAGGAAGGAAGGAAGGAAGGAAGAAAGAAAGAAAGGAAAATCCTTATATACTTTTGATTTTTGGATTTGGGGATAACTGTGTAATTAGACAAAACTTGGAGTTCTGCATGGTTGTTGAGATATGCAGTCAACCAAGCAGTTTTATATCTGTAACCTGGGTTTATGGATTACCCACAAAACAAATTATTCACATTCAAGATTGAAGATTTGAAAATTAGATAGAATGAGCATGAACGGTCACATGGGCAGTGGAGGTCAAACAGGAGCTGGGGTCTGACCTAGTGTGACTCCTTGGCTGTTTTTGTTACTAACTCATAGTTCCCTTCTTAGCCATGTGTGCCTGTGAGCAGAGACTGAGGTGTTCTCAGTTAGGTCCAATACTTCACATTTCACTTTGAAACATCAGCTAAGATAGCCAAGACTACTTTGAACTAACATTATGTGACCAAGACACAACAGGATTATTTCCTGGTGAGGACATGCATTGTCATTGGGCAAGACACACCAGTCCTCCTCTAGGCTTGCCCACATGGACACAAGATGCATGTTCTGACTTGCTGTATGTTTGCCGACTTAACAGATGAACTTTCATTATCGCTAGCTTCATGCTGTCCCGAAACTTTAATCTTAAGAGAGATGTAGGAGAGAGACTGTGTGGTTAAAACTTGCTGAAAGACAAATGTATATTATCGCAAGAGACGACTCTCTATTGTGATGAGTGCTAGGCAAGGTAATACAGTTCAGAAACCATAGATCGAGCATGATCTCCACCCCAGACCATGGCTAAAAATATCAGCTGATAAACACTGTGAGTCCCCAGGGAACACCTGATGCTACAACCGTGTCCCAAGTGCTTCTGACTGAACAACCACTGGGAAACCCTGTTTCACAATATACTACATCTTATCTAGCAGGTGGCTTGTGGTAAATAATCCTCTAGACAACAAAAGACAGAGAAATCCTCTTTGGGCCAGCCACTTCAGCAACAGCTGATGCTTATTTTGTCAGCTGCCAACTGTGGCAGTCTTCCCAATGCAGGTGTCTGCTTCTGGCACTTAGACATTGACGGAGATACAAATTGTTGACACCAGCCAATCTAGAGGCTGAGCTCCTGCCGCTGAGGAGGAGACTTTTCTCAGTTTCCAAAACAGGAAGTCCAACTTGTCACTTGTGGGCAAAAGAAGGACTTGTAGGGTATGGCTGTCTCTAACGCTGAGAACTTCATACAGCGTTTTATGGAAGTAATAGATTTCCTGGCATTGGGCTGTGGAAGTGGGGCTTGCAAGTGGATAGAATTTGAAACATGGAAGTAAGTACAGCTACTGGCTGGCTAGTCAACATTCACAACTGGGAGGCTCTCACGGGCTGAGGATTTCAGTAGTGGGTTTCCTGTTGACCCATTATTATTCAGAACCCGCCCCTTAAGCAAATGGGTCTTGTGGCTGGGACAGGTTTCCACTTATTTCATTTAGTTTCTGTTGCTGGATGGACACTGGTCAGCAGAAGTCTACGGGAAGAACGGAATTATCTGGAGGCAAGAACTAAAGCACAGACCTTGGGAGAACCCTGCTTACCGGCTTGCTTCTGCCTACTTCCTCAGCCTGTTTCCTATTCATCCTAGGCTGACTAGCCTAGGGGTGGCACCTCCCACAGTGGGCAGGGCCCTACTATGTTAATTAAAGGAATCAGGGCAATTCCCTAAAGTGAGGTTCCCTACTCAAGGGATTCTAATTTGTGACAAGCGGCTTCCTGATAGAGCTTCAGTATAATAGCAGATTAAGATAAATAGAAAATCAACAATAGTGGATAAAATTAGGGACCACTCCAGGAGTCCAGTGTTCTTCTGATATGATTCTCGGAGAATCTGGGAAATAGGAAAATATGCCATTGAAGAAACCAATTACAAGTTTTCTCCAAATGGAAAAAGGTTTGAACTTTGAGACAATGGTCAGAATAAGTGGATGGACAAATATCCAGTGTAACATGGTACAGCTTCAGGACATTAAGGCAATGGGCAAAGTCCTCAATTTTACCAGACAAATAGAACAGACTGAGGATAGAGACTCAAAAAAGCACCGTGTTCTGAAAAGCAACTGCAAGGCGGCGGGTGACACTGTTTTCACAAGCGTTATCTCCTGTTTATTCTGACCACTAGCAGAGTTCACTGTCTTGTAGAAAAAGCCTTACACTAAGAAAGGCAAGGGATCGCCGCAAAGAAACAAGGGCTCCATGGAAGAGCAGAAAGTCCCAGAGATAATAGTTGAAAGGAAGCATCTTAGAGGAATTACAAGGCAAAAGCATCCTGTCCATAAGTTCAGCCCAGATAGGAGGCCTGAAACAGGAAAAAAAGTTACAATAATGTTTCTTGGGAAACCACTAAGATCTCAAGTTGTGGTTGCTTTTAAATGCATTCCCGCAGTCCTTGAAGTTCTCTCATGCAAGAGGTGGACATTAACCCCTCCCTCATGAGTGTGCTGGGCTGAGCAGCTCAGTTAAACTGACGAGAAAAAGGTAAAATAGATGACAGAGTCTTCAAACTCTCCTCTGACAGAGGAGATGGGGTCAGCAAGTGTCCTGTGTGTGTGGTTGAGGTGGGGACTGTGCGCGAGAAAGCCCTCAGTTTTTCTAGGCAAGAGTTGAAAAATAGTGCATTCCACAGAAATCCCAACAAAAGACAAACATGGGTATGATGCATTCGGAAACATCATAAATAGCAGAAAGTTGGCTTGTACAGTAGGTGGGAGGCACTGGAAGCCCACAGGGAATCATGGTGGGGTGGCAGTCATGGGGGCCAGGGAGAGAGATGGTCTTATCTTGGTCCTTAAACTATTTTCATAAATTAATTTTAAAGGGTAAATAAAGAAAGAAAGAAGCAGGGTTATTGGTAAAACACCTACTGAAAGATATGGAAGAATCTGGAAGGATGTCAGTGCTGCCTTTACTGCCTGACATCTTCAGCAATGTTCAGTCCTCTCAAGAGGCCTTCCGGTATGGCCATTGTATCTACACAAGAGGCCTTCCGGTATGGCCATTGTATCTACACAAGAGGCCTTCCGGTATGGCCATTGTATCTACACAACAGACATTAGCCTCAGCTGAAGCTTCTCCATGTGTTCCTAGATGAGAAGCTGGTGGTGCGTTGAGTTCCAGCTGGAAGGTTTTGTGGTGGCTTCCTCTATGGATTTAAGGTATGAAAACCTATCCTGTTTTTTCTAGACTTCCCCTCCCCTCATTCTGAATTTTCTTCCCCTTTTTTTTTTTTTTTTTTTTTTTTTTTTTTTTTTTGGAATGTCACCCAAACCCTTTAAAGCAGGAGCGAGTGTGCTTACCATATATTCATTATATGAGCACAGCGTTTGGGGTCAGGAAAGACCAATGACGCAATGGATGCACGAAAAGCCAACGCATGCGCATGCACGTCAGAGAAATAGACTGTCCATTCTCAGGGAGCAAGCAAGCAGCACCACATCGCCTGGATGAAGCAAGGCACGACAGCCACTGACTAAGAATTGGGAGTGAGAGAAGGGCCTGAGACCTGAGCTGCGAATGCACTTTGCAAGCTTGCGTGTTTACTTCTGTCCAGAAGGACGAGCATTTCACAGCGTGTGAAGTCAAGCAGGTAGGGCCAGCATTGTGCGTTCAGGAGTCAGTATCTCCCGGCCTTCCTTGCACGCTACTGGGTACAGACTAGAGAGAAAGGCAGGGAGCAGGCAGCTTCATTTGTGAAACAAGGGACCAATACTTCCCTGTGGACAATGAAGGAGCAGCTGATACTATCAGATAAGCAACGTGTATAGGGATCATTCGTGGAGGACTTTGTTTTAAACTTTCTCACTATTGTGTCAACGTGGAAAAAATAGAACATTATTAACCTACCATAAGCATAGATTTAACAATTGTTAATTAGTCTAAACACTATTCAGTATTTTTAAACAAGGATTTTCAAAGGGAAGATTTAAGAATAAACAGAAGCAAAGCAATAATGGTAACAATAAGCCCAAACCCCGTTTATAATCATGTCCAGTGTCTACATGTCAGCGTTAATAATCATCAGTCTGTCTTATCTGTGGTGCCACTCTTTCCTCTGCTGCTAGATTATTTCCAGGCATGTCTTCAACATCATTCCGTCTGTGTGTGTGTGTGTGTGTGTGTGTGTGTGTGTGTGTGTACCACTATCATTGCATATGAGAAACAGTAATTCTCTATTATCTTAGAACACAGACAGGATTTTACTCAGTATGTGTCATTAAGGTATTCATATAAAACTGTATATTAAAACCTTGGGATATACCTTAAATAGCTTTTGTTTGCTTAATTGATCCTTTATTATTGAGCCTTAACACATTATTTTTAAATTTTTACATTGTGGTGAAATTCCTGTAACATGAGATTTATAATCTTGATCATCTTTTAGTTCATATTTCCATTGCACTGAGTTTTCACAGTAAACCTTCTTCTTATGCATCTCCTTCTAATGTCCTCGGGGTCCATCCATGTGTTAGCATGTATCAGAATGTCTTACTTTCAGGCTGAGTAAAGTTCCTTGTAGATAAATCCATACTTATTAAAACATGCGCCTTTAACCTCCATCCACTGATGGACACTTGGACCGATGCCACATTCGGTTGTAACAAACAATGGGACTAAAACACAGGCACACAAAGATCACTTCAAGACTGCTTTCGTGTGTTTTTGTATTTCCCTGCAGAGAAGAGATGAGTGACAGGTAACCCTATCACTAACTTGCTAAGGAAGCCAGCACAGTGTGAACCACAGCAGACCTCCGTTTACCTTCCTACGGAAGGCTCACAAGATCTGATCTTTCCAGTCTCATTGCTGATTGTTTCAGTTGTGTGCATGTGTGTGATGCCTGCATGTGTGAGGAAATGTATGTGCTTGGATTCCACGCATGTGAGTGTGGAGGTCAGAGGTTAGCATCAGGTGTCATTTTCCACATCGTGGGTGTCACCACACTCAGTATTTTTATGTGGGTGTTAGGGATCCAAACTCAGGCTCTCATGCTTTTGTGATAAGGTCAAGTAGTTTGCTCACTGAACCAGTTCACTATCCCCTCAAAGAGTAAGCACTTAACAAGTGTTTTTAATTTAATCTTCCATGTCTATGATGCACATTTTATCTACATTATTTTGCTACTTAATGTATTATGAAAATCATCACAACTATAGTAGTATAATACTCCATTTGTACCTATCCTATAGCTTTCTCAATCACTAATATATAGATAAGCATTTGTCTGTTTTTATTTTAATTAGTACAAATGGATAGTTGTGTGCATACATTTTTGCCCTTTCCTTCCATTTATTCACTCTGCTGTGAATAAGCATGAAGGAATGTACAAATGTCTTAGTTTTCCAAAACTATTTAATACTTTTTTGTGGAATACAATATCTTAACAAACCACAAGTTTGGCATGATGGCACACACCTTTAATCCTCGCACTCCGGAGGTACAAGCAGAAGTCCAGCTTAGAGTTAGCTCTAAGACAGCCAAGACTACATAGTGAGGCCTTGTATTGAAAAACCAAACAAGTAAACAAACAAAAGAGCCACAAGACAATTATCACACATAACATAGTTAACAAGATGATGGCCAGTTTTCGGAAAGGTTGGGAATAGAGCGTCATTTCCCTGGTTCTAGTAACCATGATAAGCAGTAAGTGCATGCAGGAAGGACTTTTCATGTATCACAAAGACCATATCGGTTGAAAAGAAAGATTATTTATGTAGCCCCAAGACTATTTTTCATTCAGAACCGTTATCTTTGCAGCTTTTTCTATATTAAGTCTTCTATCAAAGAATTGGAAAGACTTTTCTAATTACATGGTCCATCCATGTGTCTCCAAGTCAAAATTGACAAATGTCTTTGCCTCTCAAAGTTAGCTACCAGAAATATCATCAAGACTTGGGTCAACTATGACAAATACCTTTAACTTTAGACAATGGGGGACAACTCTTTGTTAGGAGATAGCTGGATGAGGCATGCATAGAAATGCCCTGGGTTTGGAGACTTGTTGGTTGGGTTAGAAAGAATGTTGTTTTGGACTGCAGTTCTTTTTAATTGAAATGCAGGATAGCTTAGGCAGCCGTAGATCAACACATCAAGGCAGAGTGAAAGAGAGACAGAGACAGAGAGAGACAGTGAGGGGCCAGATGGTGAGGGTAGATGGCAGCTGGTGATAGCATAGCTGCTGTTGCTGAGTTGCTGAAGGCTGGCTGGGGACAGACCTGGAACCTAACAGCTAACATCTCTCATCACTCTTTTGTAATTTGCCATCATGCTTCCAGAATCCCTCCCTCTACGTGTCCCATGGGAATCTTAGCCTTCTGCCGTCCATTCTTTACTTACTGACGCTTGAATGGTGGTAAACTTAGTGAGGAAAGATGGGGCTGGGTTTATGGGAAAACAAGAAATTGTCTCACGACATCTAATTTTTGGGAAGGCCTTGCAACTTTTTTCTTGGTTTGGACCCCTCCCCTCTGATGTGGATTCTGCATGCAGAACAGCCCAGGTACCTGCTGTGTGGTGCCCAGAACAGAACACTCTTTTTATATCGGAACATTTGGAAAATACAGTTTCGTTTCTAACTGTTGTGGCTGTGGCTGTGTTTTCAATAGCAAGGTGACACTTGTGCACTGTGTGAAACTAAATTTCTCCTCAGATAACACATGGCTGTATTTTGTGTGTAGTACAAGATATCACCACCCCTGTCGACTGATGGTTTCTGTAGATACTCTTGGTTGACTATTGATCATGTTTGGCTAAAATTCTGCAAGGTTTGTAGACAGAGGAATTGCAGTGACTAGATGGATTCTTTTTTTTTTTTTAAATAAAATATGGGAGCTGGGTAGAAGGGGAGAAGGCTCGGTGTGTAAAGTATTTGTTGTGTAAGCATGAAGACAGGATGGGCAGAGAGGCCTGCCAGCAATCCTAACACTCAGAAGGCAGATCCAGAACAAGCTGGCTAGATGGACTAGCACGCTCACGCTCTGGGTTCAGTTGAGACTTCCTGTTCCTATGAATAATGTGGGAAGTGATTAGGGAAGACTCCAATGTCAACCCCAGGTCCCCACATGCAAACTGAGTACACCCACGTGCATACCACACGCAGAGACACACAAGACAAGAGACATGCAAGTGAAGTAAGTAAATTTGTCTCCTTCTTAAGTGTTTTGAGATGGTCTCTTGCTGTACCACGTTCCATGGCAGGGAAAAATGACTCTATCACTGGCCCCTTCGGTATCACTGAGAAGATGTCAATCAGCTTCGCCACCACGACTGCCCCAAATCTACAATCCCAGCTGAATCCTCGCCCTTAGCAGTGAATAATAGTGACACTCGGCGTTAGCATGTCAGTAAATAGTTAACAATTTTTTTGTGTTTGTTTAAAAAAGTAGCAAATCTTTGTTGAGCAAGTCTTTTTGGTTGCAACATCTTCACTGTTCTCACATGTTATACACTTGGTTTTCCATATTTCTACTTCGCCCCTCATGGCCAAGTCAGCAGGGAACTTTCCATCCATTTCCAACAGCCCGACTGCCGGCCGGTGGTATCTGGACCTCCAATAACTAAGTGAGGAAAGCAGGAAACTCCAGAAGACAAGAGCTAAGAGCCCAAAGTGCAGGGGAAGATCCCACCCCTGCCCCACCCACCCCTGCCCCACCCACCCCCTGCCCCTACCCCAAGCTGCACACAGTAAGCAGGCCCTGTGGGAAAGAACTCAGGCAACAACCTGGGGGCCATCTGAACACTCACCTGACACTCATCTGAATCTCTTCTTTGCTTTTGGCTTTGCAAAGACAGAAAGTGTTAGGTCTTAAAGCTGGGGCAAAGGGCTGAGGTGCCTTACCAACCCCAGTTCCCATTCCCTCCCCTCCTCATGCTCCCCAGCCTCCTTTCCCAACCCCACCTCATCTACTCCTCAGGGAGGGTAAAGCTTCCCGTGGGGAGTCAACGAAGTCTGCCACTTTACTCTGAGGCAGGACCAAGCCCTCCCCCTGTATCCAGGCTGAGCAAGGTATCCTCCTAAAGAGAATGGGCTCTAAAAGCCAGTTCAAGCACTAGGGATAAATCCTGGCCCACTGCCAGCGGCCCCACACACTGCCCAAGCCCCAAATGGCCTTGACACCTTCGCTTGCATTACCGCTCCTGCCTCTTCCCCCGGGGATCTCTGCATCTGTGTCCGTCAGTGTTAGATGGAGATTCTATGATGATAATTCAGGAAGTCATCAGTCTGAATACAGGCAAAGGCCAGTTTAGGCAGTCTCTCCTCTGATGCTTGTGGTCTTAGCTGGGGAGATGCGGTGCCTATTGAATATATCAAAGAGAGCCCGGCACTAGGTTCCCAACACCCCTCAGTCCCTACCTGCCACAGGACCCTCCGGACTGGCATGCCCTGCCCCCTACCCTGAACTTCCTCAACCCAGGGGCTTGGCTGCCCTTCCAGACATTTTCGGCCTCCTGGCTGCGGCAGGCACCTGTTTCTCCTGTCTTCCCTCCCCCCTCCTACCTTTCCTCAAATGGCTGATGGCCATGTCCCCTCTGGACTCTCCCAGATGTCCCTGCCCCTGGCCATGCTCTCCCACACATCTATAATAAGCCTTCTCCTCCACCACACCAAGGAGCAGTCACGTCACATCCTTTCCTTTCTTTCATTCAATAAGAATCCGCTTTGATCAAAGCTTGAATGGACATGAACTCAATAAAGTGGATTTTAAGGACTATCATAAAGGGATATAAAATATCCATGCTAGGTCTTATAATCTGGGATTGTAAACATAAATGAAATGTATTATTAAAACGAATGTCACTGGTTTCTTTACACTAATTTAATGTGGGTATTGGAACATTTTAAATTAGCTGGAGCATGATGCTTGAAATCCTAGCACTCGGAGAGTCGAAATGGGAGGGCCAGGACTCAAGTGCAAGCTGGGTAGCGTGGCATCTCAGAAGAGGAAGGGAGAGGAGGAGGAGGAAGAAGAGGGGTTTGAAGGTGGGGTCCAGAACTCTCATAGTCTTCAGGATGAAGCAGTGAACACACGAAAGCCATTCTGTAGGTATATGAGTCAACTTCAGGAGAATGAATTCAATGCCCAGATACTCAATGATTCTTCTTCTGGTGCCATCAGGGTTCCCTATGCAATGTCTCTGAGAATAACAGGTAAAGCTGCCCTTAGGGTGGTAGGCTTTATGGCTAGGTTGGCAGAACAGGAGAGAACAAATAATCAAATAGCGGCATGCTCCAGGGCCCAGAACGTATTCAAGAGAGCTGGAGTGTTCTGGTTCAAGTACAAGGCTTTCAGACTTGATCTCCATGGGTTCTACCAATCAAATGTCATGAGACACTGATGATATTTAGTCAATACCAGCTATTTCCAAATTAGAGAAAGCTAAATTGAAAGCTAAATGAATTAAAGTTAACTAAAGTTTTAAATGCTTCTGAATTGACATCCAGATAAGTAGCTGGCCTGGGTGGTTATAACTAGAGAGTGGTTGAAGCCATAAGCCAAGACAGTATATGAGAAAAACTGTAGTCATCATTTATAAAAACTACAAGAACTGTTGCAAATATAGGTATGTATACAATTTTTTCTTTTCTTTTTTATTCTTTTTTATTCTCTCTGTGGCCTTGGCTGTCCTAGAACTTGCTCTGTAGACCAGACTGGCCCTAACTCACAGAGATCCGCCTGCCTCTGCCTCCCAAGTGGTGGGATTAAAGGCGTGCACCACCACCTGGCTGAGTCTGTCTCTCAACAATGCTATATCATTTCATCCATTGAAAAGAGAATGACCTAACAGCGGCACCCTTTTCCCCCTATTGCCACGGGTGGTTGGATGAGTTGACTGGCTGAAGCTGGATTGGGTAGTATGTGTAATGCATGCTTGCTGTTTTATAAGGAGTTGTGTGCATCTGAAATCCTTAAAATGTGTGACACACAGCAACATGTATGAGCCTGTTAAAGCCCGTGCCATCAGGCAAAGCAAAACTTCTGTGGCTGTGTGTTTAGCTAATGCTCTCCGGCCAGCTGACCACTCATGACACTCTGCGTGCTAGTCTTCATTTTTTCCGTCTATATTTTTTCTCGTCCAGCTTTTTTAGGAACGTTATTCCAATTTCTGTCACACTGTCGCCTTTTAGTCTGTCTTGCAAGAATGTAACATCAGCAGCCAAATGAACCTAGGAGAGAAGAAAGAGAAAAACAGGCTTATGAAATATTTTCTTTCACATTTTTTTCTGTCTTTCCTTTTTAATAATTAACATCTGTTTTTACAAATAAAGAACCTTGGACCGTGCTCTCCAGAGAGATCTTGGCCACATGTCATCAGTGTGGTGTGAGCTCTGGAGAAAGGGTAATCGGTCCAGGGGTGACCCAGACTCACAGATAGTCCTTACTCTGGATGCTTGGCCAAGCAGAACTTCAGAGGAGAAATGGGTCCTTATAAGATTCTTCTCAAGAAGACTTGCCATAAAGCATTCTGTCATTACCTAAACAATATAATCACTTATTCTAACAACATTTAGCAATTGCCCATGACTTTGAGAGCTTTGAAAAATACTGACTAAATACATTATAAATATAAGATTAGATATTGAATTACAAACATGAATATTTGATGGCTAGGCCTTCTTTTCAACTTGAAAGCATTTTCCATTTCCCAGACAATGAAGTAAGCCCAAGGGTTTACATCTCTATTCATTACAACGGTGTTCATGTAAGAACAACACAGTATTGCTGACCTATTTTTCAATAGAGTATCTGATCAGAGTTATTTTTAGTCATTGGGATAAAGAAGATAAATAAGTGAGGGTAGCTGGTAGAAGAAAGTAGTAAGTGAAAAACTCTTGGGTCTAGCAGGCAATTAATTAATATTTATTGAACTTTACCTGACTCACCCCTCCCAGATAAAGAACTCCTAGGCAATGAGCCTGGATTTTCTAAACCACAGGCCTCCAAGTGTCAAATTGTCTTGTTCATAGAGAGTACAAAGCCCTAGCCTTGTGATACCCACTGTCTTAGTTAGGATTTCTATTGCTGTGAAGAGACATTGTGACCATGCCAACTCTTATAAAGGAAAACATTTAATTAAGGTGGTGGCTTACAGTTCAGAGGTTAGTCCATTATCATCATGGTGGGACATGGTGGCATGTAGGCAGACACGGTGCTGAAGAAGTAGCTGAGAGTTCTACATCTTGCAGGCAACAGGAAGTAGACTGTGTGTCACACTGAGTGAAGCTTGAGCGAAGGAGACCTCAAAGCCTGCCTCCACAGTGGCACACTTGTCTTCCAACAAGGCCACACCTACTCCAAAAAAGCCACACCTCCTAATAATGTCACTCCCTATAGGCTTATGGGAACTAATTACATTCAAACTACCATACTCATCATCCAATGAAAGAAGAGTGGACTGTACTTTGAAATACAAGGCCTATAATTAATCCCTGAAATTTTTCCCCTATGTTTTTTTTATGACTTAGAAAATATATAACAGAAAATCCATTAAAGAAGCACACACACTCTGATGAAGCTCTTTGGACACATGAGACTGCATGACTTCTAACAGTTATCGTCAGCACATGAGATCAAGAATTACCTATGAAAGCTAGAGACTATGTTATCTTATTTTTGTTTTAGTTATGTGGTTACCATTTTCAGTGTAGTCTACAATTCTTCTCTTCCCTTTTCTTGATATAATGCCTACTGATGCAGATCAAATCTAACACAATCTAGGGTACTACAACATGAAGGATCTACAAGGAAGATAAATTCAATTATCGCCATTGTTTTACACTTTGAGTGCATTGGTTACTTTATCCCTTCCTTAACTTCTACAAATAAAATTATATGTGTGGATTCTTATTGAGAAGGTCAACAAACGGGTTTGTAATGGTTAAGAGGTGGCCTCACCATCCTAATGGAGAAGATTCTGGAAAAACAAAACTGTTGGCTGTTGGCCATTGCCTCTTTGTCAGCTGCTGCAGCCTCACCAGTCTGACAGATTCTTTTATCCCTCATCTTTCCTCCATCACAGCCTCTACCAAGGTCCCCTCCAACATGTTGGTAAAAGAGATTAAGTTATGGAATAATCTTTTTGTACACTGTGAAGATGTGTGATGGGAGATGTCATCCTGTAAATATGTTTCTCTCATTGGTTAATGAATAAAGCCTTGTTTGCCTATAGGAAAGCAAGATAGGTGGAACTAGGAGAGTTGGAGGATTCTGGGAAAGAGAGAGAGTCACGATTTGATCTCAGGAAGAGAGGACTCCAGTCTGGCGTTCTCGGTAAGATAAGACCATGTAGAAATACATATATTAGTTATTATGGATTAATATTTAAGACAGAGCTAGCCAATAGGAAACACTAGTAACCAGTCAACAGTTTCATAATTAATACAGTGTCTCTGTGTGTTATTTTGGGACTGATGTGGTGTGGGACCAAGCTGGTGGGAAAGTGCTCGTAACAGATGTGTCTTTGCCAAGATGCCTTCTAATTGGTTTAATAAAATGCTGAGTGGCCAATTTGGGGGCAGAGAGGATGTGAGGAAGACGAGCGAATCAAAGGAGTCATCAGCCAGACCCAGAGGAAGCAGGAGGTGAACATGCTGGGCTGAGAAAAGGTACTACTGGTAGAGTGCAGATAAGGAATATGGGTTAATTTAAGATGAGAAAGCTAGTTAGTAATAAGCCTAAGCTATCACCCAAGCGTTTATAATTAATAGTAAGTCTCTGTGTTTATTTGGGAGCTGGTGGTCCCAATGAAAAACTCTGTCTACTGGGTTAACTATGTTGTTGAATGGTCTCATTAGTCTTATTGAAATACTCTGTTTCTTGGTTTCTGTAACCCACCACTCTCTATCAGTTTCCTACTTCTGACTACTCCCTGTCATCACCCTCTGTAGTCTTTGGGTGCTCTGATTGACTTCATACTCTTGTGCTGTTTTCTAGAGTTCTAATCATGTTCCCTTTTCTTCCTGTTGTACAGAATCTCCTTAGGTATTTCTGTCCATTCAGACACCTCGTCAGTCATAGTCTGCAGGCCACATAAACAACTTGGGCAAGGCATACTGGCAAACACCTGTAATCCCAGAATTCTGGGGCTGAGGCAGGAGGATCATGCTATATAGTGAGACCTTGGCCATAAATAAGTGATTAAAAAACAAGCAACTTCTTTTTGAAATCCTCACTGTGTGTTTATTAAACATCTCAGCATTAGCACGTTCCAAACTGAGCTCCTTCTTTGTCAATTGCAATCCTTTTAGTCTTGATCTGAGGGTTGATATTATAACTTTCCCTATAAGTTGTTCAGAAACCTGAAGGTTGTTTGTCAATTCTGTCCCTCTCAGCCAGCTGACATCTGAGTTTTGCCTGTCCTGCCTTGACAGTTACTGGCCCAGCGAGTTGCCTCTCGATGACTATTGTCAGGGATGTCGACTGGTTTTAGTTTAGGTCACCAGCATCTGCTTCACACCGGTTCTCCTCTTCCTCCTTAGCATTCCCCCTTCCATGGATACCCTCATCTGATTGACAAGGGAATGGAATTTCCAGAACACAAAATTCAGATTCTCATTCCCTTGAATACGAACCTGCATCTACTCTGACACTTTCAGTGTAGAAGACTGAATGTCTAGGCCTACCATGTGCATCCCCTCTTTTATTATTAAAACATGTAAGACTTTGTCATGGCAAACCCTCTCCCAGTCTTCATGCCAATCCTTCTGAACTAATTTGAGTCTCTGGTCCTTTCATTTTGAGGAGCCTTTGAACATTCTGATCCTCTATCTGAAATATGATTATTTTTCTTGCTCTCTTTACAAAGGCCTTCATCTAACTCCTGTTGTCCCTTCAAAAAGCCAGCTCATAGTCTCCATCAACACTGTGTGGACTTTCCCTTACTCCAGGCCCCCTTCTAGCCCTTCATCATGCTTGTTTGCACATGACTTCCTGAACTAAATAGGAGATTCTTTGTGGCAGCAACTCTGTCTTTCCATCTTTGTAGGGTCAGCCCCGGGCACCTTACAGATGCTAAATAACTGTCTCAGTTAAACCAAGGAATAACTTAGGTGTGGAAGTCAGCCTCAGAAATGACCTGCATTGGCCTGTCCCTCCTGTGACATACACCCTTAGCGATTCCCCTCCCATAGAGCACCGAGGCTGGCAGCTCAGACGGCCATGCTGTGATTAGATCTACTAGGAGGTCTACGGGGCAAGGAGCTTTCTTAGGCTTCCACACCGTGGCCTGCAAGACCCTGAGACTGTGTGTGTGTGCCCAGTTTGTCTAGCACCAGCAAGTCTGCAGAGGCCACAGCTGAGGCTGCAGGAAAATGAAGTGAGAGGCTTCAGTCCCAAGCACGTGGCGTACTCCTGGAGTCTTTCCTTTTCATTAATTAATTTAGTGTGTGCGTGCTTCCACAGACACGTGTACCACAGAGTGTAAATGAAAGTCACAACTTCCAGGAGTCAGCTCAGTCCTCATGTGATGTGGATTTTACACATGCTGTGGGTTCTCCGGACTGAATTCGGGTTGTCAGACTAAACAGCACATGCTGAGCCCTCTCCCAGATTTCTTTCTCTTGGGTAAAAATCCTCAGTCTTCCATCTCATTAAAAAGTGAATGAATTAATTAATTAATAGGAAGTCTGCTACTGAGTTGTCCAGGAATGGGCTGAATCTGCTTTAGATAGCACAAACTTGGCCTTGGACTTACATATCTGATCCTCCTACCTTACCTCCCAAGAAGCCGAGGTGACAGGCCTCACTCGGTCCTGGCCGGTCCATCTTTGGAGACCGTGCATTGCTTTGAGGCTGTTGCACTTTGAGGACAGCACTGATGGCTAGCATGCATAACAAGATGAAACGTGCTCTTTACCATCTCCAGGGCCCCTCTGATGACCCCACAGAGTAAGTTGCAGTAGCACAGCGCAGATCGTCCAGCAGGCAGCTCCTCTACAAACTCTGCCAGAGGATTCTTGTCTAGAATCAGGGAAAAGACATTTCTGCTTGAATTGTGACAGGCCACCCTTGGTGTGATTCCCAAGTACATCTTGAAAGCAACCTGAGAAAGAGAGAGTGTGACAGCCTTAGTCTGAAGCAGAAGTATGTTCAGATGACCCAACCCCAGGTGTCACAAGCACATCATCAACGTGCCAGGCGGAGTCTGCAGCCAGAATGCTTGTGTCCACAATTTTCTTTGCAGTTAATTGGCCTTATGCCACGGGAGACTCTTAAATTACCTTCTATTCTTATAGAATATCCTAAAGTGCTAGGCTTTCTGGAACAATATGGTTTATAAAAGGTATTATTTCAAAAAAAAACCCTTGGAGGAAACACATAGGGATTAGGATGGCAAGAGACAAAAAGATTATTAATCAACACAGCATCATATACCACACTGATCATGGCAAACCATACAATTCAGAGTTACAATGGGTCTGGGGTGTATGTTCCATAATAGGCAGGCACCGGTCTGAGAAGAGGGAGCTATGGGGCAGATTAGACACAAGCATGTGTTTTTGGACACACAAAATTATCATACTGTACATGTCGAGTCTTCGAGTAGGAGAAAGAGTAGTGGTGTGAACGACGTAAGTACACGATAACGTAGTTGTCAAAAGTGTGTGCTGCGGTGTAGGACTCCAAGAACCCCGCGACAAGAAACAGAAGAACCCTTAGACACTCTCCTTCACTTGCCTTTTGTGTCTTTTTGCCCTTGTTTTTAAGCAGATCTTAAGCATCCAAGGGCTCACTTCTTTTTGAAACAGTAGTTTACATGTATCTGTTTGTTTGTGTGCACGTATGTACAGGACGCACAGAGGACAAGGAGGAGCTGGTTCCCCTGTCCCACCGTTGCCGGTTCTCAGGATAAAACTCAGATTCTCGGGTTTACCGGAAATTACCTTCACCCCACCAGCCCCATCTCACTGGCCCCACTATTTCTTTTGAAGTGTAAGTTTTCACAAACGTGCAATCTGGTATTTAGAGAAGTAAAAATGGCAGCAACCTGACCCAAGGCAATTTCTTTTCACAAAACACCTAGGCCCAGCTTCCAAAGCTTATTAATGGAAATTTGTTAGCTTGATGTGTCGCCATCACTCAAAGGCCTTAATTAACTTAATTTTAAAATTAAGAGCAGCGTAAGAGAAATGGAAGCAATTTTCTTAAATTATTTATAATTTGAAGTACAAAAATTCATTCATTTGTTCATTGGTTCATTTAATAGGCTCTCATGGAGGACTGCCTGTCTCTCCACAGTGCAATTTCCGTAACCACTGCATTCAGACTACTGAATGGGTTTCCAATTTGCGTTTGACTCCATGCTTAGACCTAAAATACACGAGCATGGGATGAGCTAGCATTTTGTCAAGTGCAGAACGGGCAGAGATACTTTAGACGGAAACGTGTCTTGGCGTGAAACACCTTGCTCAGGTTCGGGAAAGGTATAAATCTACCTACTGGCGGGCAGATGAGAGGCCAGAAGAAACCCTAATGTAGACTGCCCACCAGCTTTGGAAGGCTTTCCTTTGTGTCCAAATGACCCTGATATGAATCAAGAACCTACATGAAGAGAAATGAGGACTTCTATTTTTCTCGAAAAGCTCAGTTACTAGACTTCCTTTATGGATTCTAATGATCCCAAACCCAAACGGTTGTTTTGAGTCTTTATGCACGCCCTTTTAGGAAGCAAGAACCTGGTCTACCAAATCTTAGGGCACAGAGCAAGCCATGAAACCCCTCATGAAATGCTGCGTTTCGAGGCTGAATTTGGCTACCAGTCCAGTGGCTGAAACCCATGTCTACTAGTGCTGAGCCCACCCCATCCCCCACCCCCCACTGGAAATTTTCTATTTGTAATCAAAAGCGCACGGAAAGAGTATGAAAAAGGAACCAGCTCACATTGCTTTTAATGTCGGGTGTTTTGGCTGCCCCCAAGTGTCAGCATTCACCAGTAGGAGGCATTATCTGCACGCTGTTGGGAAATGAGCATTCCTGGGGAATGACATTGTTTCCTTATCTGGCTGGATGCAGACAGAGGAGGACTGTTGTTTGAAAAGTGCCCCACCCTCTACCGCCACAGCCACAGTCGCTGTGCTGCAACCAAGGCAAACGTTTCTCCCTCTTCGTGTGTCTCCAACATGGATGCTTTTCAGAGCATCTTAAAATTCTTTCTTAACCAAAAAACTGCTATCGGCTACAGCTTCATGGCTTTGCTGACCCTGGGAAGCGAGCGTCTCTTCTCACTCGTGGCCTTTAAGTGCCCCTGCAGCACCGAGAATACAGCCTATGGGCTGGTTTTCCTCTTTGCCCCTGCCTGGGTGTTACTGATCCTTGGATTCTTTCTGAATAACAAGGCGTGGAGGCTCTTCACTGGCTGCTGTATAAACCCCAGGAAAATCTTCCCTAGGAGACGCTGCTGCCGCTTCTTCTACGTCCTGGGCCACATCACATTGAGTTCATTGGTGGCCCCAGTGATGTGGCTCTCTGTGGCTTTGCTTAATGGGACGTTTTACGAATGCGCTATGAGCGGGACAAGAAGCACGGGGCTTTTGGAGCTGATTTGCAAGGGCAAGCCCAAAGAGTGCCGAGAAGAGCTGTACAAAGTGTCCTGTGGCAGAAGCAGCATGACGCCCACCGACAATGAGGAGGTGAAGCTGTCCCTGCAAGCCCAGTCTCAGGTAAGGACAAAAGTGACTGACTCTTTGCTCCCACTGTGAGCTCGGAGATTCCCTACTGTCTTCCTGTCAGCCAGGCCAGAGTCTGAGTCTCGCCAGAACATTCTGACACTAAGTAGAAACTGGAACACGATGTAGCATTAAGACAGCTTTTTAGGGGCAGGATGGCTCAGTAAAATTGCTGATTGGATCCTGTCGTCTCCATTTCCAAAAAGAAAATACCCACTGGGTTATGCATATGCGAATACTTAAGTGCTCAAAACCCTCTCCCTGGGTTGACTTTGTAAATAATTCAGAACGCAAAGCCACCAAAATCACACACTGTATGCTAACCCTGAGCTGTAATTAAGCATTCCTGCCTTCTATCGATTGTCAAGTTGCAAGCTGCTTTCTCAAAAAACACAGTCACATATTCTTCATCCATCGAAATACAGATGAACCAAATCAGCTACTACTTCTCAAAGCAGCATGTGGTGCAACTAGGGTAGGGATTTCCTTGAGTGACCACCGTGGCCGCTGCTACTTGTGTGCACACATGCTGCTGGATGGGGAGGTTCCCAGATGAAGTGCGACTGAGCCATCTTTAAATGGCCTTGGTGAAGAGTGACCACGTCCCCTAGAGGGAGCATGGCCTTTACCCTGAGTGATGTAGAGCCCAAGAAGTTCTCGACACACTTTAGAAGCTCAGAGTTTGGTTTGGGGCATCGTTTTACTTGAGAGAAGTAATTTATAGTTCCAACTAATCAGTACAAGGAAGTAACTTGTCATCTTGCCATGTATATGAACACAGATCTCGACACAAGACGCAGAGCCCTGGCCTGGCCCTGAGATGAAGTTGGTTTCTTATTTCCTAGGCCAAAAAAAAAAAAAAAAAAAAAAAGGCAGTAGGTAGGAGTAGATCATTTCTCAGGAAGACGGTTGGTTTCTGGATGAAGGCACACACGCTGTAATTTTACCTTTTTAGAAAGAATTTCCCCTACAACAAACTCATCAAAGCAAAGTTGGCCCCCCGACATCTAACATTGTTGATAATAAAATCATATTCATAATAAAAACTAATAAGCCAAAGAATGTCCCTAAATAAACTCCTTTGTTTAATGCACAAAGCATAGGTTAGACAGGACACGTCAGGCTCCCGAGCGCCTTCCATCTTTTGTTGAAGGAAGGTATTAATTACTGATGTTATGATAGTGTAAATGACACATGGGTTACCTCCGCAGGCAGGTACCAGGCTCCATTCAGCCAGTGCCAACTGCAAACACTCATCATGGTGTAAACTCTTCTTTAAATATAAGCCCAAATAAAATAGGCACATCTGGTTATACCTTAGATTGGCCACAGTGACTTGTTAACTTTTCAGCAGAATAAGGACTGGGGGCTGAGGCGGGCAGGAGGATGCTGGAGAGATGTGGATGAGGGGAGATGTAGCAATAGCTGGCCATGAGGTTCAGATGGCAGCAGGCATCACACGGTCCAAAACAATAATTGGGCATGTGGGCGGAGGTGGAAAAGTGCATTCATTCATGGGTGGGGCAGAGGAACAAGAAACACAGCTGGGTGACTCTTCAGGATGGTGGAACGGAGGGAGTAGTGGGAAGAGCTCAGCCCTGGAGTCAGCTGGTTTTGAATCCCCAGCTCTGTGATACAGAATGCTGAACCCCAGCTTTCTCACAGTGGGAGACGGTGACACCTACTGTGGAAAGTTATTTAGAGATAATGGACATAAAGAGGCATAAAGCTTCGAGAAAAGTATTAAGTATCCCGAGGTAAGGAGAAAACGGGCAGGGTTTGGGGAAAGAGACAAATATGATACAGCTAGGGGCTGGGCCAGGCACAGTCACTGCACTCTGGTTGGAATTCTAAGTGTTGTGAGTCTGGGAGGAGAGCAGACTCAGCAGTCGGGTAAGAAACGTTCAATGCTAACCCTGTGCATGAAACAGCAGAGGATCTGAAGATGATCAGATAGAGTCTAACTCATCAGGATCAGCTCAGGTAGAGGTGGGTCCCTTCTACACAGGAGGCCCAGTCACAAGGAAGAATGGGTACTGAAGGAAAGGAAGGTGTGAGGGAGTGAGCCACAAGCCCACCGGTGACTGAAGGAGAGCAGGAGACCCTCACACGGCCTCACTTGTTATCACAGAGCAGAAAGAGATGCTTGCAAACAGGTGGAACTCATGAGCTTCTTGCCCAGCATCATTTTTTTGGGCTCCCCCCCAAATAACTTCAGAGATGGGTAACTGTAACTTCACAATAGATACCCACAGTGAGAAGATATGTAGGTAGAGAAGATAGTTCAGCCTGAGGAATGCCAACTCAGACATGGCACTTCTGTAGGCTGAGACCCTTCCAGTAACCCCACTCCTGATCCAGAGTTTGGCAACCACTGGGTTAAAGCTAATTTTGGCTCTCTTATGATCTGAGTGGAACCCATCTGCTAAGGATCCTTTGAACTGAAACAAAGAGATACTTTCAAGAAATCTGGTAGTTGCTCAAATCTAAAATGAATTCAAATTATGAAAAGTTAAGTCAGAACAATGAAATTTAGAAGATGTGTTAACTACAGACTTTTGCTTTTAACGTTAAAGCCCCAATAGAATCATTCACATGTAGAAAAGAGTTTGCTTTTTCTAATTTTAGAAATTAAGAACAAATAATTCTCCAAGTTTGAAGTGACCCTCTCCCCTTTTTTCCCCTCTCTCAACATTTAGAAAGGTTTGAAATTCTTAACATTTCTGTGCATTACTGTATTATGTCCTTTTTTTCTTTACTGTGAGCAATAAATTTTGGGATCCATAGAGTGGCTGCAGCTCTCTACACAACAAGTCCCATGGGAAAACTTGGTCAGGAGTGTGTGAATGCAGGTGATGAATGCCTGGACATCTGGCTAACAAACCACTCATTCCTTCAAAAGACCACCATAATCCATGAGAAAGAATTCTCTTGTCTATGGCCATACCACCCTTAACACGCCCGATCTTGTCTGATCTCGGAAGCTAAGCAGTGTCTGTCCTGGTTAGTACTTGGATGGGAGAAAGAATTCTTCCTTCTAGTAATAGCATGGCACGTGCTTTTGTAGTAAGTTATTGGGTAGTCACTATTTCCGTTTCTCAGCCTTCCGGTTATTGCTTTGCATAGCAACAACGTTGAGTAGGGGAGTGGATATTGAAACAACTTTATTTTGGCTGTCAAAAAAGCCTTTACAGATGAATCATTTCAAATGAGATGGTAGCTAATGACTGTGGTACTAAGGTGGTTACATACTCTCCAGTAATATTCCCCAGCTCTCTGAGATGCCATTTTGCTTTCCTGTGCCCTCAATATCTCTTTCTCCCTAAGATTCTAGGGTGGTGCCTGATTTGCTCAGCATCCTTTTTCTCTCTGCTGACCACTTGCTATGCACGCTGCAAATCTAAAGTCAGCTATCTGCAGCTGAGTTTTTGGAAGACATACGCACAAAGGGAGAAGGAGCAATTGGAAAACAAACTCCTGGAATGTGCCAACAAGCTGAGTGAGAGGAACCTGAAATGCTTTTTTGAAAACAAGAGGCCGGATCCCTTTCCCATGCCATCTTTTGCTGCCTGGGAGGCTGCTTCGGAGCTACATTCATTCCACCAAGACCGTGAACACTACAGCGCTCTCCACAAGGTGATAGACGACGGACTGGAACAAACCCCCCAAGAGGAAGAGACAACAATGATCCTTGTGGGCAGTGCCCAGGGTGTGTGAATCAACCACTATCACAGCAGGCTGGGATGTCGCGTGGTACACTCACTCATTCTGAGAGTCTCCTGCTGTCCCCACCACAGCCTGAGCCTCTGCATTTTCTCACCATCTCAGCCTCTTTAGACGATGACCACACAGTGAAAAACGGTTTTAAGCCTCTGAGTTCCGTGTCCAGATGTGCCCACACTAAGGCCGAGCGAGGACTTAGTGGAGGGTTGGTGGAGGGTTGGGCCCAGGCGGTCCAACCAACTGGCTCTAAGCTCTAGGATTCTATAACTCAGTCCCCAGACTCTGGTGAGGTGTCTGTCGCTTTTCACAAGTATCTGTTGTGGTACTGGGGGAGGGGTTTGTGACACTGACATCTGCAGGGGTGGCCAGCAGAAACCTGTTCACAAATATATCCAATGCCTTTCAAGAAGGAAGGGATTCTAACATTTAACATTCCTTTACTCGGAAGAACTCCATTCTCAAACATCGCCAACTGATAGAGTATCACGTCTAAAACACAAGAGGTTTCCCCCAGATCTTGGAGGTCTGTCTCTGAGGGCAGGGCTGCCTCAGGACTGCTGTATACCAATGGCACTTATGCCTTCACAGGCTAATTTCTACTTTCTAAAAGACAATCATGTAAGGCCCACATACAAGCCTACATTGATATAAAGACAAACACATTAATATTGTATGTTAAAACACATTTCTCAATTAAAAATTCCATTTTTTTTCCTGGTTTTAAAATAGAAAATCACTTTCATGGATCCCTACTAAAATCTGGGTCCAGGGCATGGTGCCAGCTGTATGCTGGGTATTTCTTAGGTTCTTTGGGCTACTATAACCAAATGCCACAGATGGTGTGGCTGACAAACAATACTTCTCACAATTTGAGATCAGGGTACCAGGCAAAGCCTAGCGAGGGGTTTCCTTTAGGTCACTGACTGTTGAGGCCTCACTGTGAGTCACTTGGTAAGAAAGGCAAAAACTCCCTGAGGCTCCACCCTCATCAAATGACCCTCAAAAGGCCACCTCCTAATGGCATTACCTTTGTGGTTATGTTCACTATAATAATTTTAACTGGGCAATGATGGCACATGCCTTTAATCCCAGTTCTGATCCCAGTACTGGGGAGGCAGAGGCAGGTGGATGGATCTCTGAGTCTGAGGCCAGCCTGGTCTACAAAGTGAGTGCCAGGATTGTCAGGACTGTTTCACAGAGAAACTCTGTCTCAAAAAATCAAAAATATGCATAGAATATTGGTAATGGCTTGATACAAGTATTAGGAGACAGTCCACAGTAGTCCTAGCATAAAATTGTGGTTTTATTTTATACTTATCAGAAATAATGTGTTACTATGTACTATGTAATTTTTACCATGTGTGTGTCTGTCTGTGTCTGTCTGTCTGTATGTTATAAATTCCCATAAATCTCTGAGTAGATTAGTGCTTAAGGCACAGCATCCACATCCATCACTAGCTCATACCTTATGTCACTACCTCTCTGTATCCCCAGATTTAAGAACAATTCATCTTAGGTTTTCACTTACTTAAAAGTTGATGAGAGGCTGCAGGAGATCCAAGACCCCCAGAAAACCTTAAGATTGTAATGTATAATAAGAAATATTTTTTGCCTTCATGTCTGTCCTTAGATTCTTACCATGTGTCCTTTTACTAACGAGGGGGCTCCTAAACACCTGAAGATGGGAACTGGCTGCCAGAAACGCCCGTGTGATCAACAAGCTTGAAACTTTCAGCCTCATGCTCTGACCTCCAGAGAGTAGACAGGGGCTGTTGAATTAATCCTGGCAGGAATGTTGAGCCTTTTTGTCATCACAAAATTTATGATCCACAACTGCCTGGGCAATCAGGAGATACACACACCACTCATATACATACACACTACACACATACAGACACACACACACCACTCATACCCATATCCACACACACGTATACACATGTATATACACACATACACACACTCACACAAACACTTCACCTACACACTCATACACACACATACACGTATGTACACTCACACACATAACTGGCAAACACACACCAAATATAATGGAAAAGTCCAAACAGGTAACAAGTGCAGTGCTTTCCGGAATCGTATGGGCTACTCTGGTGAATGCACCAGTGTGAAGAAAAAATCACGACACCTCTAACTGGCAGCTGCCCCCAGCTCAAGTTGCAGGTAGCCTGGGAGCCTACTGCTAGTGAATGATATCCGAAGTCACTCATCCAAACGGCATCCAAAGTCAGGGAAAATTTTTGGGAAATTAGCTCTAAACCTGCGTGGGACACATGCTTAACTCCAATTAGTATCAGAAATGATTTGAATTATAAGACACTCCCTTTCCATTGGAGAACTTATCAGTATGAGAAAAAACACATACTCTTGTTAGCCAGGAGTATTAATACAGAAATGTGTGTGTGTGTGTGTGTGTGTGTGTGTGTGTGTATGTATGTATGTATGTATGTATATATACATATACGTATATATATATATATATATATATATAGATATATATATCTATATATATATATATATACCGTCCTTCAAATTTCAGAGGAGCAGCACTGGAAGTATGTGCTGTGTAGAGGGATATAGAGATTACAGATGAGACAAGACAGAGGTGTCAAAATAAGGATAAATCAACCAGAAAAGAAATAAAAAATAAAAAGAGTGATTCCCCTTAGCCCTTCTTGACTAGGAGCTTGCCCACCACTGAGTGTCTACTGAGACCCAGAAAGGCGATGGGACTCAGCCGATAGCTATGCATCTCCCAAGTTGGAACAAAGATGGAGGCAGCAGCTGTCCAACACCAGCTTAGTTGCAGGAGGCTGGGGAGTGAGGAGAAATTACTGGGACACATCCACCCTCTGCCTGAGAGTCTTTCTGTATTCAAGATGCCCAGGATTATAGAAGCCTCATTCAAGGACACCCAGGCTGACGAGCCAGCACCCTGTACTTTTTGCTTAGTCAGTAGAAGAGCTGACTGACCCTCCTACTCTGACCAGGTCACCCTGAGATGAGTCAGGTCCTCTGCCTGACTCCTGCTCTGATTCCCGTGCACTGGTATTTTATGCAGAGGTAAACAAGTTCAAGCTGCCTTATCTGTTCCCTCAACAGCCTTGGAGGGGATGGGTGGAGACAGCGAGAGCAAACTGGTGTCTGTTCTTTGATGTCCAGAGGGTGCGGGTCTGCAGAGGTGGGGAGATAAGATGGTCTTAGAGGTGTAGAGAACTTCAGAAGTGAGAGCAGTGTGTCTCATAGGTGGAACTCTCTGGAAAGAACCCCAAACTTAGGGAGTGTGTATAAATGGCTTTCCAAAAGGAATGGGCTCAGAAAAGAGCCACTAGCACAATAGATGCAAGCAGATGGAGTTTCAGGTAAAGTGTCAGCCCTGCTAACCCATTAGCAAACGCTGGGCCATCTGTGTCGGCTCCAAAGGCTTCAGATGAGGCTGTGAGCTCTTCGAGGTAAGAGACCCTTTCCCATGATGGGAGGAGAAATTCCCAAGAAAGGAGCAGCCAAAGGCCCCAGGTGACTTTCCAGGGAAGTTTATACAGGAGCACCTGGGAGATCATCACCCTGAAATTAGGTATCTAGGAGGCAGCAGCACTGTCTGTTATGAAGCTTTCCTTTGGACTCAGAAATGATGTGGATGGAAGACATCCCAGGACCCACCTAAGCCCAGGCTCACTGCCTCTTCTAGCTTCTTATTTCCCTGAAGCCACAGTAACAAACGTGGGCAGGTGCCTTCTCCTGCCACGGCTGCTCTGGATAGTGTGCTGTGGGAAAGGATGTGATGCCTTCCCAAACAAGGGATTGATGTAAGAACATTCAAAGATGCTTGACTTTATTTTGTCTAATTTAATTATCCCACGAAAAACTAATCACAAATATGTAAGGTTCTTGGTGCATTACTAGCTTTCTTTTCAGACTCAATTAATAAGCCTCATAGTTTTAGGGTGTATCCATATTATTTATTTCCAATGGAAATGGAAAAAAGTATTTAGCAAGTCTTGATAGACAAATAATGATTTTCATATATTGTACACTTAGAGTACATATTTTGCATATTTTATATGTTCTCATACTATGTTTTTAAAAGTATATACTATCTCTCTTTCTCTGTTGTTTTGTCTTGTTTTTTGAGATAGGGTCTCTCTGTGTAGCTCTGGTTGTCCTGGAACTCACCTTGTAGACAAGGCTGGCTTTGAACTCATGGAGATCCACCTACCTCTGCCTTCTGAATGCTGGGATTAAAGGCATAGGCCACCACCACCCCACTATTATTTTCTTCTTACACATGTAAAGCATTACATGTGTAAGGAAACTGATGACGCTATCCACTTGAAATGTGGTACACTAGTTCAAAGCCCAATGATCAGTGGTTTATCATAAAAACTGGTTAAGACTCTAGGAGTCACCAGATGGCACAAAAGTCATACCTTTCCTCCCGTGGGTCAATTCAGGTATTTCAACTGTTAACTGTCATTAACTTTTTGCCACTACAACAAATACTTAAGATAAGACAGCTCCCGAAAGGATAAGGTTTGTCTTGGCTAACAATTTTGGCAGTTAGCATTCATGACAGCCTGGCCCCACTTCAGGCATGTGGCAGGGTACCACATCTTCTGAAGCACAGCAAAGCCTCGCCTCAGCAAGCAATGGAAATGAAGAGTTACTAAGAGTAATGGGCTGTGCCCGGCATCCCCACTCAGGGCATGCCTTAAGTAACCTAAGGTCCCCCTGCTATGCCTCACCTCTTCCCAGCACCACCTCCAAGCCATGAAAAGGTGGAGGACAAACCTTAGAAGGACTTTACAGATGACCACTGTAGCATAGTAGCATTATTGTCCTTAGATTTTGGTGTTCCTGAGTTCTCTAAGACAGGTTTCTTAATTTCCCTCTTTGTCTTCTGTCGTACAGGCTAGAGGATATTTGGTTTCTCTGTGGGTGAGACTAGGATCTGCCTCTTTTACAATCATAAACTCTTAAGAAAAACATTAAGGCTGGACCTGAAGCCCTTTTTGTTAGTGTATCTTAACTTTGTCCACACTTTGCAATAATCGAGGCTTTGACAATCTCAGTGTCTGGCCCATGCCACTTATCCTGATATATTTTTTTTCTTATTGGAACAGGACCTTGGTATTTTGAAAACTACCCACATAATTGTTTGCAGAGAATTCATGGTAATGTGATACTTGCAATACTATCTAGTTTTTGAATAGGGACTTATGACAAGACTTGTGTCTCCAGATAGAGGAAAGCCCTAATTAGAACTATTTAACAATGTGCATTGGTGCAACTTTAAGTTGCAAATGTGGTACCATTAAATGAATAGGTAGGAAGAAATAATAGCTGTGTTTGTTTTTTGTGTCATGTAGTCTAGATTGGCATTGAACTCACTATATTACCATGTAACCAAAGTTGATCTTGAACCTCTAATCTCCTTGCCTCCACCTTCTGAGTTCTGGGTTGCAGACCTACACCACCATAAGTAGTTTTGTTTTGTTTCTTGGTGGTACATAATTCTAGCCAGTTCAATTTTGGATCTTTGGCACATGTAGTTCTCATTTTTACAAAATCTAATATCTGGGTGTTAAGCAGGGTTCTTCCTCAAAACAGAATCAACGGCATCTGTATGCATATATACAGATAAATGAGAAGGTATTTGCTATGGCAAATAGCTTACACAACTATGGAGGCTGGATGGTCTCCCTGAAGTCCATTTTCAAGCTAAAGAATTAGGGAAGTGGGTAATATTGTTTGTTCAGGTTCAAAGGCCTGGGAACTAGAGACACTGATGTTAAAGCTGAGTTTGAGGTCAGGGGACAGAGAACATGAAGGTCTGGTGTTAAAGGACAGGAGATGGATGTGCCAGCTTTTCAGGAAGAGTGGGAAGAAGGGACTGAGTAATGAACAGGAGGACAAACGAGAATGAGGAGGAGAGGCAGTAAGCTCATTAAGGGGAGAGTTAGAGAGAAATGCAAATGTATCACTCATCTGTCTTTTTTGCATTCTCCAATTCATTAGTAGAATGGATGGTGCTCACTTGCATTGGGTGAGGGAGGACTTCTATATCCAGTCCACTGATTCAAATACTAGTTCTACCCAGAGCAGTCCTCGTAGCTGTACTCCAAATTAAGGATTTACCAAATGAGAATTAATCTAGTCAGGTTAACATCCAAAATTAACCATCACACTTGGTAAATGAAATAGGATTAATAACTCCAGATGAGAGATGGAACTCCCCGATCTTCACACTAAGGTCCCTCTTCAGACCTAAATAGGCAATAACAACCATATACTAAACTATTATTTGTCATTAATACCTGAGTCAAAAATGAGCATGGGAGAGGTTACAGGGCGGTTGGTTTTGAGTGAGTTGGAGACAGATGGATTCCCTTGTCTTGCTTCCCCATGCAGTCTCAGAACCTCAACACCCATTTCCAGGGGGAGCTTGTTAGCAGTTAGAGCTGGGCTCCACACCTGTCTGATCTGAAAGCCCGTAGGTGATTCCAATGCAAGTCAAATTTGAGCTTAGGCGTTTCTCAAACCTAGCTCACACGGAAATCATCTGGAAGGCTAAGTACAATGTAGCCCAATGCATTTTCCCCCCAAGTGTCCGAGTCAACAGGTCTAGGGAGAAGCAAGACAAACTGCATTTTAGCGGGTTCAGTGTTGATGTCATTTTGAGAATTCAAGATAGCTACAAAGTGTGGAGCCAGCCACACACACACACACACACACACACACACACACACACACTCTCTCTCTCTCTCTCTCTCCCTCTCACACACACACTCACACACACGCACTCACACACACTCACACACTTTCTCACACACACACTCACACACACTCTCTCACACACACTCACATGCACTCACACACTCTCTCACACACACTCACACACTAACACACACACACATACACTCACACATGCACACACACATTTTTGTTATATCAACCTGTCCAAGAACTTGGGGCTCTTCCCGTTTGTTCAGAGATGCTCGTGAAGCTTTGGGAATGTTTGAAAGCTTATCTCACCGAGTTTCTTGGAACATTTCTTTGTCACTGTTCCTTGCTGCCATTCTCAATGGTGTCTCTCTCCATTATATCTTCAAAGGGGTTGTTAGCTGAGTGCACAAAACCTATTATTTTGTGCCATTTTATGCCCCTTATTGATCTTTTTATTGCTTTTCAGAACTAGAAAAAGAAACCTTTACAACTCCTAATGACATAATGGATGCAGACAATAAATATTAAATCCTAAACTATTAAGTGAAAACAAGAAAGCCAAATCCCATGCAACTTGAAGCCACTTATCTAGAGTAGCATCCTCAAAAACAGCAAGCAGACGTCTGGTATCTTGGCATGCAAGATGAGAATTAGGCACACAGTACCACTAAAAATGAAACCCAACAAACATCGGATTTGTAGGGAATGGTAGCAAAACAAGGCAAGGTAGTTAATATAATAAGGAAGCAACCAGATGCAATCCAATTTAGGCGATTCTGTTTTGCATTTGGGTCAAAACGCTTTCCAAAGTCCCCTGCACATAAGATGCCAGCTTATGGCGCTGTTGGAAAGTGGTGGAGCCTTTAAGGAATAGTTCCCAATGATCCCTGGGGGAATCTGCTTAAAAGAGGTATTAGGACTGTACACCTGGTATATTCCTGTTAGTAACACCGTATTTGCCTATATTCCGAAAGGTGGCTCTTTGTATTTATCATCTGATGTCTGCAAATATGCCTCCTAGGTAAGAGTTTCTGGACAGGTTCTATTCTTTCCCTGTGGAGAGCCATTGCTCCCGGTCTCAGGAAAACTGACCTGGTGAGTCCCTTCCTTACACTCTTACCTTGGATCATTTTCAAGAACTGCATTCTTGGGGTTCAGAACCAAATCACCTCTCTGCTCTTGTCGGTATTCCACTAAATTAACTTTTAAAGCTTTGCTAATGTTGTAGTGCTGCTTTTTTATTCCACCCAAATTCCTCAAGCATACTTGTGGGGACAAGTACTAATATTTCCTCTTCTCACAATTAAAATTCATTAAATACATTAAAATTCAAAAAGGTTACCCTGGTTAGTCTACTGTTGAGGTATCGGAAATGCATTTGAACCCATATTTGTCTGATGGATAACACACATGATGCTTTCTCATGTTACTACCTTAAAAGCATGTGCTCTCGTGTGTAATGTGGAGCTCTTACATTAGAACATCTCTCAAGCCACCACCTTAAATTATGGGCAGTAGCACATGGGTGCCCTGTGAACGACTTTTCTATGTTCCTGGAATCAATGTGTGCTTTCAAGTGTCTTGACCCGTGTCAGGAGCACTGGATCCTCTGCATCCAGTGTCTGGACATTTGGATAGTTATGCTCACCTCTTCCTCTACAGTATTAATGAGGTCACAGTCTCAGTTTGTTTATTATTGCTACCTTAGTTTAAAATGCCAGCTGATAAAATTTACATTGGTAGGAAGTTCATAAGAGGTTCAGAATTCTCCCGAGGCTTAAATTTTATATATCTATCTTTATCTGTCTCAGCAGGCTCATTTTTCATAATTTCCTAAACCTATACCATATCAATACCAGGAGGAAACATTTATAAACCATAATGCTATATGAATTGCAATAAAAGCAGATTAAAATGGGGAAAATTGATTAATTCACCTAATGACATTCAGTGCATCATTTCAAACAAGGGGACAAAATGAGAACTCGTGCTAATAAATGATTCTAAGGACAAAACTCAAAATGTTTTCATCCTTGGTAGAGTACATAACTTGAGTCCTGGAACATGGTGACATTGCAAAAACACTGGAGCCCTAGCTGTCTACAAAAAGAAAAGTGTGTCTTCAATAATGCACGCACTGATGGTTTAAACAGGACAGGACAGGATTCTTTCCCCCAAGGGCTTCACTGGGATCTCGGAACCATAAGGGACAATGATTAGGGCTTAACGAAAGTTTTATTCCTTAAACAGTTGGCTGACTTTTAGTTCACTAACCATGAAGAAAAACAATTCAAAAATGTGCTTCTGAATTAGTGTTGGACAGTTTCTATCATCTTTGGAGCAAATGAATAGAACATGTGGTTGTCATCCTTCCTTCTCTGTGATCTTCCTGCCTCCAGGACCGTGGGACAACACACTTCACTTCAACCCAACTCTTCAGCCTGTGTCCCATCTTTGGAATGCCTTCTCTTTTTACTTCAGTGTATCTTATTTTATTACTTTATTTGAAGTGGTTAAAGAGAGTCCCACCTCACTTCTGTAGCCATTGCTCCACAGTGACATGGGACTCTATTGCTCTGAACATTCATGCTCATTAGAAACACACGGGGATACTTAAAATGTTCTATTGCCTTTGCCCTGTCAAGAGACCATTACTCAACTAGTCAAAAGTCAGCCTCCAGCCCCGGACTTTCTGGAATTCTCAGGAGGTTTTACAGGGCGACTGTAGCTGAGAACCACTGCCTGGAGATCCGGGGGAGGTTGGGGCAAGTCTGGACCACGTTTTCCTTTTGAAATGACTATAAATCCAGACCAGCAGGGATGGCCCAGAATTCAGTTGGCCTTCTCGGTGTCTCTGCTTCTTTGTGCACTGAAAACTCTGCAGGGTTTCCCTCCCCCCAAAAACTATTTGTTCCGTAGTTTTCATTTCTTGATAAAGAAATTCATTACAAATAGCTCTGCTGTTGAAATGCTTCCAAAGCGGTTACTATTTCCAACCCACAGGAGTAGATTTTGGGGCCAAACCATATTTCCCAAATGTGTCACTGATGTATGTTGTCTTTTGAGTTAAGGGCCCTGCACATCCGGGACAGAATGCCACTTTGACCTTCCACGTTGTTTTTAAAAGCAGGAGATGGGATTCCTAAGTGCAAGATGGATGCTGAGAAAACTCCAGGCTTCCTTAATGTAACTATCCTCTCTCAGCCTCCTTACCTCATTTACTTGCTCTTCGGCCTTATACTATTCTTTTCTAATCAATCAGTATGTGAGTAGTCAATCCTTCTGTTCCCCGTTTCTTAAGGAAGGCTCCCGTGCATTGTAAGACATGTTTAAATACGTTCAGGTGCTGTGTGTAATGATGTCAATTATAACTCAGGCTGGGTGTAAAACAAACAACCAGAAAACCTAAGGGCTTAGATGTAAAGATTTGGCTCCCCTTAAACTTTTTGTCTCATTTTATGAGTTTGATTGAGAGAAATTAAACATTAGAAAAATAAAAAACAAAAAGCAACACAAACCTAACCTACAAAACCTGGAGCTAGAGAGATGGCTTAGTTGAGAAAGGGCTTGCTGAGGCATGAAGGCCTGAGTTTGAGCCCCGGAACGCACAAAAAAATGCCAGACATAGTGGTGCACATTTAATTTCAGAGCTGGGGAGGCAAAGACAGGGAGGTCATGGGGCTTTCTGGCCAGCCAGTCTAGGCTACTCAATGAGCTTCAGGCCAATGGGAGAGCCTTCTGGAAAAAAAAAATAATGCTAATGACTCCTAAGCAATAGTGCTAATGACTCTTAAGCAATGACATGCCCATAGGTGTGCATGCATACACGAAGACACATGACTGTGCATATATGTGCATCTACACAGTCATACAATATGCACACTAAATAAATGAATAACTCTAAATACAAAATGTGGCAGCCTGGTTTAACAATGCTGACATGGACCATTTGAAATTTCCTCTACTAAATATTTGGTAATATAGTTAAGGAGAAGGTGCCTAGAGCAAGCCTGACTTACATGTAAGACTTGGTCACAAACAGAAGGGGAGGATTAACATTTGCCAATAAGAAAGGAAGCAGGACTTTTGTTTAGGGCCTTTCAGAATTCACTGGCAATCAAGTCTTAGCAGATATTTCTCTGTGACCAAAGGACAAACACTGTTCTCAAATATAATCTTTATAGTGTAAGGATAACTTCCCTGAAGGTACCTTTTCTTCATATTGGAACCCTAACAAAGCTGCTCAGACAGTCTCTAGGTTCCCCCCAAACCTGAATTCCAAAACCCATCACCTTCAGTGGCTGCAGACACATTCTTCCCAAGAGAAACTATTTCCCACATTTCTCTTCTACCTATCCCTGAGGTTAGATTATATAATAGGTTTTGTCCTACTTAATGGGAGAAAAATTGAACTGTCTACATATTTTTAAAGTTTCTTCTTTTTAATATCCTATCTACCACATTTCTGGCCTAATTAGTAAACATTCTCTTATGAGTTGGTTTGGTTGTTAAAACTATCAACGTTCAAATATTGAAGCGAAGAATTTTTCTCTCCTTTTAATTTATTTCTACTCCCTTTCTTCTTTGCCCAAAAATGTTAAGTAGGAAAACAGCCTGGACATTTAGCTAACTCCGATGCCAACCTTCTCTGGAATGTTGTGTTATGTTGGTCCGTGACTTCTATGGAATTCAATTCCCATTTACCAAGAGCTCCCACTTATTTTAATATATGTCAGGACAAAGGAGAAGAAAGGCAAGCAGCTCGTTTAGACTATGACTTAGGCTTTGCTAAATGGCAACGGCCAAAGAAGATGCTACGCTTAAACTTAATGTGATTAGCATCCAGTTTTTCCAGTGGGAGAATTAGAGGAAGTGGAGAACCCAGCCCAGGGTTAGAATGTGGTCCAGCCCAGGGCTGGTTAGAATGTGGTCCATACACATGATGCTTTGGCCATTGGCCCTGCCTTGTCTGCACTGCGCTGAGAAGCGCTCTCTCAGACCTGGTTTTCCGTTTCCATCCAGTTTGTTGTGAGCCTGTCTTTTCCATGTCTGTAAAAACTCTGCACTAACAAATGAACTTCTGCTCTCCCTGCCCCCTCCCCCAAGTCCTCAGCTCAATGCATGGGAAGGCTTGCCTGGGTTTTAAACTCAGAACTGTTGGTATTATTCCAGCATCTCATTTTTCTACTCCAATCTTTGGCTGCATGAGAAGCACATGGAACAGTGTAGGGTTTCCAAAAGTTTTCTTGTAGAAGGTAGTGAGTGGCAAGACATCCAAATAATTTAAGGTCTGGGGGGTGAACTCTATGAAGTAAGTGGTGCCCTCCATACCCTCGTCACACCCTCCTCATTAACAGGTTATCCTGGGTAGACCATTGAGGTCCCACGACGGGTAGGTCCAAGTTGTGTGGAAATGTTCTGTGTCTTATGTTTGTATCTGTCCTAAGTAGTTAGTTATGTGGAGGAGTAAGCGTTCCCTCTAAGAGGCAGGGGTAACATTGGGTAACATGGTCACCTGGAAGAGCCGACAGCTAGGCAGCCACAGTGATGTCTCCCAGCCCTGATGAGGTGCCAGCAGCAGGAATGGGAAAATCATCGGCAAAACTCAGTTCTGTAAACCAGTGAGAGGTTTTAACAAACAGGAGCAGAAACGGCAGGGAAACAAAGAGGTCCTCTTGCATCCAAGCCATCCCAAATGGCAATGCTTCTAACAGTGTCTTAAATGACAGCTTGGGACCAGCCCAGGCAGTACACCGACTGGCAAACAAAAGGACTGCTACCATGTAAAGAGAAACCTAAACTCAACATTCCTCAGGAGTCTCAAGACAGGCTCCCACGAGTCAGGAAGGCTTTCCTTATCTGCCCCCAATGGTCAGCCACCCTAAGCACCTCTAGTTTCTGATTAACTTAAATAGCCCTCATGCTAGCTCCAGGGCCCTCTGGACTGCACCCACCCCCCTCTTCCTGCTGCTACATGTCCCCACAAAAGGGATGAAGCTTCCCTGCAGGGTGCCATCCTCTATTCTCAGTGGGTTTGTGTTCCACAATGAGCTTCTCTCTCTACCCAGGCAGTGGTCTAATTAGGTGGTTTCGAGGTGCCTCACTGCCAGGTCCCAGTTCTCTTCCGCATCCTGCTGACTACGTTTCTTAGTATGTCTTTTAAGGTAAGTTGTAAGAGAAGGGGTGTGTGCTGTGTGTGTGTGTGTGTGTGTGTGTGTGTGTGTGTGTGTGTGCGTGCGTGTGTGTGCACCTGTGTGTGCACGAAGGAGGCAATTAGGACAGTAGAAAGCAGCTGTATAATGGAAACAGAGATTCCTATCCTGACAAAAGAATGACCGTCCAGAGGTCAGGCACAGGCCAGCCTTGGAGTGCAGTGCAGTGATGGCTACACCGAGCATGTGCTGGTATCATAAAGGAGCAATAATTGTGAAATACAGCAGCTTTCAGACATCTCATTGTTTTAAAAGTGAAGAAATCCGTGTGCATGTGTGTTAAAAAGGAGAGTCGGTAAAATACAGAAGCATAGGGCACAAAAGCGTTTTTTGTTTGTTTGTTTTAGAAAAAGAAAATTTAAAAACTAAAAACTAAAATTAAACAACCCCAAACATGCTGGTGTCTCTAACTTGAGCAGTCTGGTTCAAATTCTTTTTATCTGGGCAGTTTTCCTAGTCACATTAGAAAAAAAAAAAAAAAAAAAAAAAAACAGGTCATCTCAGGCAACATCGTTTGAAAAGAACTCAGAATGCCCACAGACAGGACTGGAAACCATTTAGGAGGGAAAGAGAAAGAAACAAAGCACTCCATAGAAGTAGAGGACCAGAGCACGCTTGAATGCTTGCTTCCTTTGTAAACTCTTAAGAACCCAGCCTGTCCCCTGAACCACAGCATCACTTAGGAGGCTGTCTGCCCCTCTGCTCTCAAGCACCCCTTGGAGTTTACTGTTCTGAGAACTGTCTGGCCCACTCCCACTAATGGTCCAAAATACTTACTCTCAACTAACAATGTGGTTTCACTTGGACTGCTTCCTAAGGGAGGCATTTTTTTTTTTTTTTAAAGATTTACTTATTTGATCATTATCTTGCAAAACACATAATGAAGGCAGCTCTCTCCACAGCGGTACCCTCAGGGCAAGCGCCAATGCCGCCTGCTACACTAAGGTTCCCTGAAAAGTCTAGCCCGGAATAAAGGAAAGTGAATAGCCGTCCCTGAAATGAATAACGTGGAGAGGGGGATCTGAGGAAGGGTTATATTTTATTATTTCCTAAGCAAGAGGAACCAATAGCTTTGCTCCATTTGTTATGTCTCAGAACTATTTCTGAGGGATTCCCATGATGCCATGCTCTGCCTCATGACCCTGCCATTGTGGTTACGCTAAATGTGCTTCTGTGGACATTTGAGAGCCTGGCAGTCAGTCTATTGTTTCTCTGGGGCTCTGGGAACGACCCAGCATAAACTTTATCCAGGGTGTCCCATGATTGAGCAGGCAGATTAGAGGTGTTCTTTTCATACCTTCAAACATGCGATACAGATGACGGACTGGGCAAGAGACACACAATACCCAGGGAAAAGAGTGGTTCTTGGTGCACAAGCAAGGTGGCCTGAATTCAAATGTTGGAACTCACAGTGGAAGGGGAGGACCAGCTCCTCCAAGTCATTCTCTAACCTCCGCATGGGCCTCGGTGCTTACACACACGCGCTCACACACATGCATACACATGTGCTCACACATGCGCACACATACACACATGCATACACATGCGCTCACACACGCTCTCACACACACGCACACATGCACACACACATACACATTTTATTTTAAGAGAGGGCAAAAGCTCCAGGGCAGAAAATTCTGTGTGGCTCCAGAAGCATAGGAACGGAAAGAGGGGGGGAATACTAGAAGCTCTTGCAAGAAGAGACAAGCAGCTGACACACGATCGGAGTCTCTGAAACAGAGAGGGACTGACACAGAGTCACAAAGGCTGGACAAAAGCGATGGAGCAGTTTTCCAGTTCTGTTCTTGGGCCTCATTTTACGTCCCAGCACATAGTTTAGTAAACGCTGTGACCTGGCAAACCCTAAGGCCATCAACTGGAGGAGTCTACCGCATTTTGGCTCCACAGTAAGTTTTAGGATATATGTTAAACGTTTTCCTAACATGAAATATTATTAGTAATTACTTAATTACCTATTTAATGTTTACCTTTTGTAATTGCGACTGACCTCAGAGTAGAGGAATGAATCTCTCTCTCCTGTAATTTTCCATAGTCATATAGATGGCGGTGGTAAAAATAAACATTTTGATGAAATTATCAAGATGAATTCACTGTCAATTACTTAATGAGAACAGATGCTTCCCTCTCCTGGATTCTGCTGCAGTTTAAACCTTGCTGCTATAGTCTGTTACTATGATCTACCATGTACACCAATGTAGTAAATATTGCTTGGATGAGAGGTAAGAATTAGGGTATGAGGAGAGGGTGGAAATCTTCAATTATAGATTAATGTGGACCACAACTCTCTTTCTTTCTGTGTCTAAACAAATTAGAAAAACACGATACCCTGCATAGGGTGGCTTTTCAATTTTTCCTGAGTTCACATTAATAACTCTTAATGAAGTACATAATGTTTGACACAACGGGCTGAACACCAGCAATGCTGGGCGATTTCCTCCCTTTAAAAAGCTTACTCATCTAATAGAGAAATGAAATTTGCTGAACAATACAATAATGTACCAAATTAAACAAAGCCTACACGCACCATAATACTAAGTTGGGAAGTGAATTTTCCTTTCCCAGATTCTCATGTTGATGCCTAGCCCACCCTCCCTGGCTCAGAACATCCTCCCACACCAGCCTGCTGAGGAGCTGAGACTATTAGCCTGACCACTGCACCAACTGTCTATTCTTCCCAACACATTTTAGGGTAGTAAGATGGAGAACTGAAATACACAGGAAAGAAACTAACCAATAGAGAAATTTTGGAAGATCAAAGGCAAAAGATCAGATTGGTCAAAACCTTAGACCAAAATGTGTATTCATGTTGCTCTCTTGCTTTTCACTTAAAGGCGTTTAAGAAAAGGAATCACGGGTTCGCTTTCTTCTCCAAGCTAGGTCTTCCCTTACTTATCCCAGGACTGTATGTAACTCCTGCCCTACAAACTCCATTTCACCCTTTGGCCACCATGAAACCGACAGATATTCAGAACGTAAATGTGACTTAAAAGTCTTCGATGTACCCACACAATCATGAGTCTAAACCCAGGGCTTACATCGCATTTGCTATGGACATTACCTACCACTGTGCCGTGCATGCACATCCTTGGTCTTATAGAGGGGATTCGGTCAGCCACATTCTGGGGTTCTTGGCCATTCTACCATTGGAATTCCTAGCCATGAGAGTGATTTAGAGAGATAATTGGTTGCAGGGAACCATGGAGTTGGCTTGTCCTAGCTGTCCTGAGAGGCATGTGTCATAGGTTTTTTAGGTTAGAGTCCATGGTTCCTGGGGCACATCGTACCTTCCAGTTCCTGAGAGACTGATGCACTCCCCGAGGCAATGAAGTGTTCAGGCGGTGTCTTAGTTGGGTTTTCTATTGCTGTGAAGAGACACCATGACCAGGGCAACTCTTGTAAAGGAAAACATTTGATCGTTTAACCCATTATAGTCTGGCAGGAAGCAAAGCAGCATGCAGGCAGACACGATGATGTAAAAGGGTCTGAGAGTTCTTGCCTCGCAAGCATCAAGAAGTGGTCTGAGGCACTGGGTACAGCTTGAGCATATATAAGGCCGCAAAGCCCACCTCTACAATGACACACTTCCTCCAACAAGGCCACATTCCCTAATAGTGCTCTGTGGGAGCCATTTTCTTTCAAACCATCACAGGCTGCTTTGTGTGTCTCTGTATCTTCCCTTAGTAGTCAAGGAAACATGGGAACTTGACAGGACAATTGGTCTTAGACATTAATCTTGTGTACCCTTATAGTTTTCAAACTTCATTGTATCCTAGCAACGACAACTGTATTGATCCTGGCAATTGCCAGGATCATTATTCTGATCTGAAACAGGTCTAAAACGTCTGATTGTTCTCATTATATTGTCACAGCCTGGCCTGATTACATTCCTTGAAGCTGTATCAGGAGACCTTGGTCGGGTCAGTAAATGGGTGCTTATAATTGGTTATTAGAGTTGAGAAATTCTTAGATACTGGAGGCAGTGGCTACATTTGACAATTCTACAATGTTTAATGAAAATCCCTTGTTTCTGAAGAAAAGTTTGCTGACTGAGACTAGTACTTCTCAGTCTACTTGCTTCTGTGGCAGGCTACCGGAAAAGGGGAAAAGCGGAGTGGGGGAGGGTGGGGGAGGGTGGGGGAGGGTGGGGGATAAGGGTGGGGGAGGGGGGAGGAGGGTGGGAGGGAGGGGGGCTTCCTTTGCTCTCTCCCACCACCTAACTTGAGTTGCCCAGAGAGGCAGTGTGTGAACATGTCATTGCTTAAGAGTCATTAGCATTATTTTTTTCCAGAAGGGTCTCCCCATAGATTTATGCATTCGGGTCAGAAGGACTTTAAAGATTATGACTACTGTGATTTGCTGCAGCCCTCTTACACAGATTCAGCTGTAGCCTTAGGCAAACTTGTAGGCTGGGGCAAAGTTTTCTTGTGTTACTCAGATTCCTCTCTGGCGTGTGACCCCCAATCATCTTTTTTTCGCTGGAGCCATGGTTTTTCAACCTGCAAGTAGAGATTTCTTGGGGTTGACTGAGTGTTTCACAAGGGTCTCCTAAGACCGTTGGAAAACATGGATATTTACATTATGATTTATAACAGTAGCAGAATTACAGTTATGAAGTAGCAACAGAAATGATTTTATGGTTGGGGCCACCACGACATGAGGAACAAATGACATTAACGGGTCGAGGCATTGGGGAGGCTGAGAACCATCTTCCCAGCCCATATGCTCACCGTGTTCACTGTGCAGATTCCTCCCTGGCTGGTGCACCTATGCCCTTCGCTTCCTGTGATCGCTTCCCTTCCATCATTTTATTGATTTTATATCACTCTCCCCCAAAGAAATCATTGCTCACGTTATTTAATTAAGGTAAAATCTCAAATTACTCTGTAAAAGGAAACGGTCTTTTTTTCTTCCTTTCTGGCATTTTCAACAAGTACATCATATTATGGTTGAATATTTTAAGCCTGAGATCAAAGCCTCAAGTTAAACCAGTCTTTGTATTTGTTCTCTAATTAAGAAAACCCTGTTAGTGTGACAACAAAAGCATATTAATTACACTGGCAAATGATACTTTCTCTCTGTGACATCTCAGAGAAGCCATCACTCTGACTTTAACCAGACAGTAAAAACTGTCTTCACTTTGATGAGCTGAACATGTGCGAGGCCAAGCAGTTAGAAACACTGTCATTAACCAACCAATGTGGGTGCTGTGAGGAAGATTTCAGAAGTCTCACCTACCACAGTCAGGTATGTAGCAGAAGTCAGCATCAATCAGGTATTTACCACAAGTTAGCATCCAGAGCCCAGCTAAGCAAAAACTATCAGGACATCCGGCTAACAGCAGAGAGAGGTCTCTCAGCAGGAAAACGGGCTCCAATAGCCCGAGTAACTTGAAGAGCACATAGTAGGCTTAGGGCTGAACAAGATGGGACCTCTCTTCTAGTCCCTACATTACTGGACAAGGCTAGGCTAGCACTCATAGAGTCCCTGTGTTTAAGTTACCCCCCCCCCAGGCCCCTGTGCTGTAAATCAAACTTAAGTCTCACAGATACTGGGCAAGGGCCAAGACAGAGCTGCATCCCCAGCACCAAGGGACTTTCTAATGTGTGATGCTAGTCCAGCCTGGCCTACATAACTATCCTTGCTTCAAAAATCAAGTCAAAATTCTAATTAGCTTATTGGAGTAATTAAACTATCTTAGCATAAATGTGCTCATTGATCCGATATGTATTGTCAGAGTTCAGCTCTGACCATTCTATTACAACTTACACATTTTTGTTTACAGTCTCAGTACAATTAAAATCGGAAAAGCTTTCAAATCTATATTTTAAAGAAGCAATTAATTTGTAAGAGCAAAAACAAACAAACAAACATAAAGCAGCATTAGAATGAACCAGACGAATTAAACTCCAAGGGAGTTTTTGTTATGTGTGTCTGATAGTATATTCCGGAGGCAAAACCATCCCTGACTTCAAGCTCAATTATAGAACTATAGACCTGAAAATAGCTCGGTATTGTCACAAAATTAGACAGAAGACTAATGGAATCGAATTGAAAACCCTGGTATTAATCCACACACCTACAAACACCTGATTTTTGACAAAGAAGCTAAAATTATACAATGGAAAAAAAGCATCTTCAACAAATGGTGCTGACATAACTGGATGCTAACATGTAGAACACTGCAGATAGATCCATATCTATCACCATGCACAAAACTTAAGTCCAAATGGATCAAAGACCTCACCATAAATCCAGCCACACTGAACCTCTTAGAAGAGAAAGTGGGAGGTACCCTTGAATGAATTGGTACAGGAGACAGCTTCCTGAACAAAATACCAGTAGCAAGACACTGAGTTCCACAATTAATAAATGGGACCTCCTGAAACTGAGAAGCTTCTGTAAGATAAAGGACACAGTGGACAAGACAAAAATGGCAGCCCACAAAATGGGAAAAGACCCCACATCTGACAGAGGGCTGATCCAAAATATACAAAGAACTCAAAAAGCTAGTTGCCAAAACACCAAATAATCCAATTAAAAAGTGGGGTACTGAACTAAGTAGAGCATTCTCAATAGAGGAATCTAAAATGGCTGAAAGACACTTAAGAAAGTGTTCAACATCCTTAGCCATCAGGAAATGCAAACCAAAACAACTCTGAGATACCATTCTTACTCCTGCCAGAATGGCTGAAATTAAAAACACCAATGACAGTTTATGTTGGAGAGGATGTGGAGAAAGGGGAACACTCCTCCACTGCTGGTGGGAGTGCAAACTCATACAGCCACTTTGGAAATCAATATGGTGGTTTCTCAGGAAAATGGGAATCAGTCTACCGCAAGGCCCAATTATTTCACTCTTAGGCAAATACCCAAAAGATGCACATTCGAACAACAAGGACATCTGTTCAGCTACGTTCACAGCAGCATTGTTTGTAATAGCCAGAACCTGGAAGAAAATGTCGTATATTTACTCAGCAAAAAAAAAAAAAAAAAACAATGGAATCTTGAAATTCCCAGGAAAATGTATGGAACTAGAAGAAATCATCCCGAGTGAGATAACCCAGTCACAAAAAGACAAACATGGTGTGTACTTACTCATGTATGGATTTTAGACATAGAGCAAAGGATCACCAGCCTATAATCCACACTGCCCGAGAAGCTAGGAAACAAAGAGGACCCAACAGAGACATACGTGGCCCCCTGGAGAAGGGGAAAGGGACAAGATCTCCTGAACAAATTGGGAGCATGGGGGAGGGGAGGGGGAGTTAGGAGAAAGAGAAGGGGAGAAGAGGAGGGGAGAGGTTGGCATGAGGGAACAAGAAGGTTGAGATAGGGAAAGACTAGAGGAGAACAAGAAAAGAGATACCTTAATATAAAGGGAGCCTTTATAGGTTTAAAGAGAAATCTGGCACTAGGAAAATATCCAGAGATCTACAAGGATGACCCCAATTAACAATCTAAGCAATAGTGGAGAGGCTACCTTAAATGCCCTTCCCTAATAATGAGATTGATGACTACCTTATGTGCCATCCTAGAGCCTTCACCCAGTAGCTAATAGAAACAGAAGCAGAGACCCACAGCTAAACAATGAGCGGAACTCCTGGAATCCAGTTCAGAGAGGGAGGAGTGATGAGCAAAGGAGTCAAAGACCAGGCTGGAGAAACCTACAGAAACAGCTGACCTGAACAAGGGGGAGTTTATGGATCCCAATCTGACAGCTGAGAAACCAGCATAGGACTGACCCAGACCCCCTGAATAGGGATGTTAGTTAGGAGGACTGGGCAGTCTAGGAGGCCTCTGGCAATGGATCAGTATTTATCCCTAGTATACTAATGACCTTTGGGAGTCCATCCCACATAGAAGGACACTCTCTCAGCCTAGACACAAGGGGGAGGGTATGGGCCCTGCTCCAAATGATATGCCAGACTTTGAAGATCCCCCATGCAAGGCCTCACCCTCCCTGGGGAGCAGAAAGGGGATGGGACCGGGGGTTGGTGCAGTGAGGGGCAGGGACAGGGAAGGAGAAGGCACTGGAATTGACATGTAAAACAAGCTTGATTCTAATTTTAAAATTTTAAAGTATTTTGTTTAATGTCTATAGATATACTTGGGTGCAATTACAAAACTTAAACTTGTAGATGGCAGTCACATTTTTAAAACTGGATCTATTTTAGTGTAGCAGAAAGTTAAACTTAGAGTTAGCCTCTCATCTCCTTAAAACAAGCAAAGATGAAAGTGTAAGCATGTTCTTGCACTCTACTGTGAGATTTTTCTTTAGGCCACTAGATGGCAAAATTTTGAGATCTTACACACATGGGAAGAACCAGCTGATGCCTAGTAATGGATGACCTTCCCTCTGAAAAGTACCAAGTGAGAAAACAAGAGAAGAGAATCTTGTTACCACTCAAGCTGCCCAGCCCTCCTCTCTGAAAATCAGAGCAGAACGGAGCGAATGTCAAGCTCATGAGATCTGTTCTCACCCACCCTCTCCTAAGGCACTCAGAGGAATCCCTTTCCTGTGTGAACGTAGGTTTCTCAGTCTAGCATATTCGCTTGAAATGTATGCTTTCTCTCTCTGAAACCAGAACAGCTATGCGGGTTCTGTGGAGCCGAGGGATATGGATGCTGCGCACTTCAGGAGGTCAGAGCTTGGCCTGAGAGATCAGCTAAGCAAGCACAAGCTCTGACTCTGCCATGCTCTCTGGCATAAGCTATGATTGCATGTCCTCTGAATTTGCCCTAGTTCTATAACTGACTCAGCCACATTTACCGCCTGCTTCCTCTGAAGGGAGTTTACAGGGTTAATGAGACAATGCTGCCAAAGGTCAGATCTTTGAATGAAAGCTGCTAATTATAGAGAAAACATCAGTGGGCGTGCACATAGCTAAAGCCTGACCTTTGCATCTGTGTCAAAATGCTCCTGAAGCCGTGACCTCATCAACACAGGTGAGAGGGATTTTGTTTGTTTGTTTGTTTTGTTTTGTTTTGTTTTGTTTTTTGTTTGTTTGCTTTGGGGAAGTAAAAATGATTAAGAGGTGAAAGCCAGGCCTTGGGAGGAAGATGTATCCAGGAGACAGCTGCTCTGTCTACAAAAATGGCAACATGTACTTTTTATTGCTAAGAAAAGTTGTACAGGAAATGCGACTTCACTGAGAACAGACAACGAAGCAAGACCTTGACAGGGTTAGAGAAGAGAGTGATGGGAAGCAGACACCCTACACGCTTTAATTTTAAACCTGCCAGTCTTTTGTCTAGCCTGCGGAATATGATGCATTTGGAGGCTGCTATCTGCAGAAGCCACTCACTTTATTTCTGTTAAAGACAGAACATGCTTGCTTAGTGGGGGAGGGGGGCATTGCCTGTGGACCTTTTTCTCTTTGGCTGAGATACTGAAAGGATAAAAAATATACAGCCTTGCTTGCCCATGACCATTGGAAGTTGGAAGTTTAAAAACACCCACCAGCGTGTATTTGAAAACCACCCCAGCCTCGTGTAAAGCTCAGAGAAAATGGAAAACATGAAATAGTCCAGTCATGATGACCATGACCGTTTTCTGGGAATTATTATTATTATTATAACCCCAGTTTCTGAGGAATGCTGTTATCCACAACAACAGTCTGGGAACTGTTATGGGTCATCCTGTCCACAAAGAAAATTAATAACTAAAAGATACAGGACTCGTGGCAACAAGGGAAAACCAGAAAGAACAAATGCTTCTGCCAATAGATATGGATAACTCCCTGACTGGAGAGGACATTCTCCCTGCCCCCATTAAGCCCACTGGTCCTAGAGAGAGAGAGAGAGAGAGAGAGAGAGAGAGAGAGAGAGAGAGAGAGAGAGAGAGAGAGAGAGAGAGAGAGAGAAACCCTAACCTTGCAGGTGAGCTAAACAATCCCGCCTTGTAAAAACTATGTACTCTATGAAATCTCTGTAACCTTGGAAACCTTATTAACCATCCAAGTTTTGAGCTGTCCCAGGACCTTGCTTACCTTGCTTTTAGGCCTAGTGAAAATAGCAGGCTAACTTTGAAACTGGCCTAGCTTGTTAGCTTTGATGTAAACCCTATAAAAGCTGTCTCAATTCTGCAGTAGGGGTCCTCAGTCCTCTACCCCTGTGTGATGTGTGACTGTGGATCCCAGCTTGGTGGGATAAAATCCTCTTGCTATTTGCATCAAGAACGCTTCTCGTGAGTGATTTGGGGTGTTGCACCTCCCTGAGTCACTCAGGTCTTTCAATGCTAATCTTTTTCTCTCTTTTTCTTTGCTTTCTTTCCCCCCTTTCTTTCTTCCTTCCTCCCTCCCCCTCCCTCCATCCCTTCTCCCTCCCTTCCTTCCTCTTTCTCTCCCTCCTTCCTTCCTGCCCTTCCTCCTCCCTCCCTTTCTCCCTCCTTTCTTTCTTTCTTTCTTTCTCACTTTCCATATAACATTTCCCACTAGAGGCCTCTCTAATCTGGTACATTAAAATGGTTCTTGTTTAATTTCATTACCAGGTAGGAATGTAGCCCAGATTCTCACGAAAGGGCTAACAGTTTGGCGTCTGAGGAGCATTCCCATGCCCCTCCCTGTTACAGAAAACTCTTCCCAAAGTTCTTAAACAAAAGCTTGCCTTTGTCTCTTCTCCCTCATCCCTCACTTTCCTCCTTTTCATCTCTTCCCCACCCCATTTTATCAAGTAGCAAGCTCTGGCTTAGGTCCCTAAACATGGGCTATTAAAAATATGCCATAGTTCATACTGAAATTGTTATTTTGTGTCTTGACTTTGCAGTCTTCCTGCAGTCAACATCTTGTAGACAACGAGACCATTCCATGTGAGACTTTTGCCATCGTAGCCACCTCCAAGAATGACTTTCATAAATTATTTGTTAGGGCTTCTTCGGAGGATAATTTTGATTAGAAAAGGTTATTCCTTTCTGTTTTGTTTTCAGTCAGGGTCTCATTCTGTAGCCCAAACTGGCTTCCATTTCTGTCTAGCTTAAGTTGGTCTTGAACTCATAATCCTCCTGCCTCAGCCTCTCAACTTCTGGAATTACAGCTTACATTGTTACACCTGGCTCAAAGGTCTTACATGGATTTCTTTTTCCTAGTAGAGAAGCCTAGTTTTGTTTTTGTTTTCTGATTTAGATGAATAGGTGAGATCACCAACCTAGGTTCACAGAGCTAAGAATAACACCGAGAGAAAACGGAAGGGTACTCTGTGCTAATGCACGGCTCAGACCAACAGTATTCCCCAGTATTCCCCAGTATCTCCCAGTATCCCCCCATGTATTGAGCATAGATCAGATGAGCTCTAGCATTTCAACGCATGATGGAAAATAACCTCTGGTTCTCAATAACAGGTTACACAAACCCCAGCTCCCAAATGGATAGTGCTCTTACCTGATCTTTAAAAATAGTCCTCTTAATCATGTCCTTTTAAGCATGCACCTACACACACATGTGCTCCCACATACAAATGAATACACACACACAACACTGCTACATGATCTTGATGGTAATGTGCCAACACACATGGAAAGGGTTTTCTTCCTTTTTCTGTTCTTTTTAACCTACTTAATGGTATGTTAAACTCACTGTGCTGAAGTTGGAAGACAGCTGATTTCCAATGTCAGTTCATGATTCATTAACCATTAATAATAATAATAATAATAATAATAAATGTGGAAACAACTTTGATTGAATTATGGTTTTGAAAGTTTATTTCTTCATGTAGATTGCTCACTTCCATCATATTCTTTCTAGAGCTTTTATTTGAAATATGGCAGTCAGCAACTCCTGTTCCATGTTCTCAGAGGGATGCTCTTAGACGGAAGGACCCAAGGCAGTGCCTACAATCAGAGTCTCAGAGCCGGTGCTGTGTGGTAGCCATTCATGCAAAAAGTCAGCTCTGTCATGTATGTAAATGTCAGGGCTCAAGAGAAAAGAGGAGGGAACTGGCTCAGTAGGTGTGTTGTGTGAACTGGATTTCGGCAACATACCAAGACCTCCTACGGACCTTGTATCCTCGAGGACTAACAACCTAACAACACTAGCCTGATAACCACAGGTTTGAGAAGGAAGGACGCTGGCTACAGATGCGTTATTCTAAGAAAGATAGCTATTCTTGGACGATTCCAAGCTGTCCTCCACACATCGGGACTGTGGAAGGCATCACACACAGCATGTAAAATTTAAAAAAAGTTCTCTAATCATGTCCTTTTAAACGTGTACCTGCACCCATGTGCTCCCACGAACAAATGAACACACACACCCAACACTGCAGCAAGAGCTTGGGAATATTTTCTCTTGGGAAAGTACTGCTCCAGCCATGATCTGTGACACCGGTAAACACCAGTCCCTTCGTGGTGGCATTTGGCACTGGTTTGGGGCTTGCCTGCTGTTAAGGTCGCCTGTTATGCTCTGTTTGCCATCACAAAGCACAAAGTAGGAAAGGGGCAAAGGAAACACAAACAATGGACAAAAACCCCAAGCTGGATGAAATGACAGCCAAAAGCCCAAGGCTGAGAAGCAAAAACTTCCATAGCAACTGGGAACTGACATGACATTTAAAAAGCGTGCCTGCTTCCCTCCTCTTGCAGAGGCAGAGGCCTGCAGACCTGACTGTTTCCGCAGCCCTTGGGTGGTCTAGAATCCCCCTCCCACCACCAGTTTTGACAATGATGGCCTCGTTTTTCCACCCTATTTTCATACCCATGTTCAGCATGTCAGGGCTTAGTCTGTTTCCTAGAAATTCAGGTCCTCCCGGGCTTCAGAGCCTGAACCGCCTGCAGGAAGGAGGAGGCAGACAGGAAGACTCCAGTTGCTGGGCTGGGGGCCTGGCCTGCCCTCTTCAGAGGAAGCAGCCTGAAGACTCTAGGATCTCACCCCCCACCCCGGTTTTCTCCCTCGTCTCCTCCTTCACCACTCCTTAGAGGCACAACCTCTGCTCAGGCCCCGTGGCTCCATCCTCCTGCAGGCATGGGGCTGCAGGCTGAGAAGATTGTTCCTGTCACAGCTGCATAAAGGGCTGCATCTCAGCAGCTGCTTCCAGTCCCCAAAACTACCGCACTTCAAAACCAAATAGCAATAGCCTTCCCATTGGACACTCCTCTCTGCAGATTTGCTCTGCAAGGGTCTGCTCCCGGGGATCCAAAGCGGAGTTCTCATGCTTGTGTAGCAGATACTTCACCAGCCAAGCCATCTTCCCAGCCCCTGGAAAGCACTACCAGTCACATGCATGCATGCATACATACATACATACATACATACATGTCAGAATGTCAGTGTTGGAAGCTTTGTTTTCAGTTCCTAATAGCTATATATCTGTATGAAAATAAAAAGCTTAAGCCAGGTAGTGTTGGCGCATGCCTTTTATCCCAGCACTGGTTGGTCTACAAAATGAGTTCCAGGACAGCCAGAATTACACAGAGAACCCCTGTCTCAAAAGAGGAGGAGAAGGAGCAAAAGCTTTTCAATCATACTCCCCTAGTAGTACATGCATATGGAACGGGTCTAGTCAGATCTGGAAACTACCAAACTCACAAAGAGTTTTGTTTTTGAGAGAGAATCTTTAAAAACTTAGCTTAGGCTGGCCTGGAACTTACTATTTAACGCAGTCTGACCTGGAGCTCACATTTTGGAGGTTGAATGTTCTCAAGATACATTGAAAAAAACAGAAATGCAATTACCTGGGCAATTATATCTATGACTTCTGAATAACTATGACATCTTCTCACACAGGATCGGGCCAAAAAATCTTCCACCAGCCGTGTTCCAATACCGTAACCCCTGTGGATAAAGGGAAGTGTGATTTGCACAGTAGATAACAAACCAGGCCTAACATAACAGGTCCAATTGTCTTAGGTAATGGGTGTGTTCCACAGACCACAAGAGCAGAGGCCAGCATATCTAGGAAAAGTTTGACTGGAGTTGAGGCCGGCCCAAACTTGACAGTAAATTCAGGATAGGGTGGTTGCCCTATTTCTCGTTGTTAGCTATTGTGAAACAGAGTAAGATGGTTGCCAATTTTTCCACTGCAGGTGTGGCACCTGGATACTCTCTTAGGATCCATGTCATGGCAAGGGAGCAGCTTCACCAGAGGGGCTGTGTAAGGAAGAGGGGACGGGAACAGGGAAATAGCCTTTTGCTGCCAGCGAACGTTTCAGTATTTAAGTTTATCTCCCTCCTCTTTCCACCTTTCTCTCTCCCCACCCCTGTGTGTGTGTGTGTGTGTGTGTGTGTGTGTAAAGGTGAGCAAGAAACTTTAGAAGACACATTTTTCACTCCATAGAGACTGGAACGATGGGTCCAGGGAAAGTACATACTAACTCCTCCCAATCAACTACCTGTAGCAGTAGTTGAAGTACGGCTGAGAAAGCCCTTTGAGAAAGCCCTTTACGGAGGAGCTATAACATAACCAAATAAGTAGCTAAGATGGTCCGGCAGCCCCCTTGAACAAGACAGCCTGAGAAACTTAAATTTCTTAGAAGGACACCAAGAGATTCCAGAGACTCTGTCTTATAAGAACTTCTAATCCAGTAACAGATATAAGACCTTAAACTAGGAACAAAAAGGAATATTATTTTTCCTTGCTACCAGTCAAAAAAAAAATGGCTTTTACTTACACAGCCACATATAAATAGACAAGTGAAGCCATTTGGAGAGAGCAACAGAAATCAGTGCAGGAGTCTTCCAAGGCAGTGATTGTGCCTTGAAACCCAGAGTGGGAAGAGCTCTGGTAGCTTGACAGTTATGAGGAAATGGCTCTGAGGTCAGAGTCCTTAATAATTCACCAAATCTACTGAGATATTCTATTTATTAAGACCACGGAATCTGTGCAGAAGAGAGAGATGGCTCAGCTGTTCAAGGCTATGCCAAAAGGACAAGAGTTTTCTCCAAAAGACAGCTGAGTGTGGCCTTAAATATTTTCTATTAATCTTTACGTGTATATAGGCTCAGCCTCGGGACATGTATGAGGAGAATGTGATGATCGTGTGCATATTGTACATACCTAGTGTATACATGTTTGTATGTATATGTTTGCCTTCCACCAGAGACTATGTTTCTACAAAGTACACATGTGTATGTGAAATTTAAAATGTGAAATGCTCTCAGAAGCTGTTCAAGAAGTGCACATGTGAAACATTTTTTTTTTTACTCAAGCAACGCCTTGGTACAGCATCTCAAATTTCATTCTTTGTCGGCTCTTACACTCACATCTGTTAAGCTGTGTACTCGGTTTACCAAATGTGTTTTTAATCAAATAAGCTATTCCGCAAAACAATACATCAAATAAATTGGAGTAGTTTCTGGAAATGCTACATGGGATGTGTGTCCTGAGCTTAGCCAACAGTTATCTGAGGAAGAGGAGGACAAGGCTGCAGGTGTTGTCTGGAAGTTTGTGTCTTTGCAAATGCAACTGTCAAGAAATGCAACAAAACTATGTGTCCTAAACTGAAAGAGCTTCCCCCAAAGAAAAGTATGCATATATGGAAATGGAAATAGAAGAAAATAAGAACTTAAATTTTCCCTCAAGCTTTCCTTTATGTTTACTTTCCCTGCATTCTCTTGGAAACACACATGGGCCCTGTTTAATATTATTAAAACCTAGGCTCACTTTCCCCTTCACCCCACCTGAATAAATCTTACAACCCACCTGTATTTCCCAGTCATTACTCTGCGATAGCTCTTTTCAGAGTCCATAATGAAGAGGTTAAAAAACTCTAGAGCTGGGACACTTTAGGTGGGACAATCAGTTGGGGAGATGGGAAGAAAATGGGTGCTCACGGGGCTATAATGAAATCTGATACTTGATAAAAGCCCATCAAGTAATAAAACTATGGAGTGGCTGGAGAGATGGCTCAGGCAGTAAAGTGATTGCTGTGCCAGCATGAAGGCTGGAGTTCAGATCCCCAGCACATACGTAAAAGCCACATAGCGACGAGCAACTCCACCACCGTTGCTCAGTAACTTTGCCGCTGGTGGATGGCAGGAGCTTCCTGGTCAGCCATCTTTGACAATCAGTGAACTTGTGTTCAGTGAGAGAACCTGTATTAAATAAATGATAAATAAATAAAGTGGAGAACTGGCAAGATGACTTAGCAGGTAGAGGTGCTTGAGCAAAGGGATGATGACCTGTGTTTGATTCCCAGTGGAAGAATTTAAACAATTCCCCAGAGTTGTCCTCTGACCTCCACAGTCATGCTACGGCAGACACACACACACACACACACACTTAAATACATGAATTTAAAAACAAGTTCTAAGGACTATACCCTGTGTGAGCACATATAACTGTTCCCAGAAGCTATAGGCTATTAAACAAAAATAGCCAAGGCCCGGCTGCCTACCTATGAGTTGATGCTCATAGAGGTCCCTGAGGTCCTAAACCAATACAAGCAATTGCGGTTGGTTTCCCATCAAAACTAATATGTCCTGGTCAGGAATTATTGGTGAACATAGCATGCATCTTAGTAGCAAGATACAGACAACTCAAGCTAGACCGGGGCTAGAAGCTTCCTCAGCACTGGCCGCACTAATAGTTAGTACTGGGGTGACTCAGGCTGCGGGGAGAAATGTTATTAGCAGTTTTCTGCAGGTCCTGTGCAAGGATACTGAGCAGCCAGGCAAGGTGAGCACACTGGCACAATAAAGGCAAGTCTGTTGTGTGGTTACCACTTTCTGACTCGATTTGATGACCTGTCCACGGGAGGGAAGTCGTGTTTAAGGCTGTAAACCCAGGCAAAAGCCTGCGGCTGGAGAGGTCCTAGACCCTAGTGGGGAAGCTACTGTTGTTGCCTTGCTAAGTGGTCATAATGAACATTTCAAACTGCTTTATAAATATCTGTGTTTATATCTGTGTAATGAATGGTACTGCTGCCAGCTTTGGTAAGAGAAAGGTTTTTGTGTTTGTTTGTGTTTTAGTTGTCAGCAGTGACTCGTTTATACTCAAAATATCGAAATACTGAAACAAATAAATACCTGTTGAATAGTCAGCCAAAACTGGGGCCTCGGTGTCACTCCTTCCTCCGAAGGCTTACTGAACACCGAGGATGAAGATGCAGGGAGGGAGTCAGAGCTGGAGGGGTGGGGAGATGGGGAGAGGCATGGAATGCTGGCATCCGCGTGGGGCGTGAGGTGACTATTGGGCTCAGAGCAGCTCCACCTCCCCACATACAATCTGCATATTCAACAGTTTGCTATGAGAGGGGGAGGGGCCCTTCTGTTTTCACGCTGGCAATGGTTGATGGAGGAGGGAGAGACGTTTGGGTCAGTGGTATAGCCACTGCTAAGGTGTCTGTGGTCCCGTGAAGGACTCCGCTGCTGAAACACTGAAACTCACCAGGTATAAAGAAGACATGAAAGGAATGGGCCTGTGAGAGAGGAAGAGGATTAGCAGGGAGGAGAGGGAGGCAAGAGAGGGTAAAGGGCGTTAATGCGACCAAAACACACTGTGAACATGTATGAAGGTGTCATAATAACCCCATTATCCTGCGTGATAAATAAATGCTCATAAAACATTAAAAAAGAAAAAGTTAAAAACTGTGACAACTTTATAATAATTTAGTGATCGGGGGTCTGAGTCGGTCCAATGCTGGATTCCCAGCTGTCAGTCTGGGGCCCATGAGCTCCCCCTTGCTCAGGTCAGCTGTTTCTGTGGGTTTCTCCAGCCTGGTCTGGACCCCTTTTCTTATCACTCCTCCCTCTCTGCATCTGGATTCCAGTTCGGTTCAGTGTTTAGCTGTGGGTGTCTGCTTCTGTTTCCATCAGCTACTAGATGAGGGCTCTAGGATGGTGGATAAGTTAGTCATCTATCTCATTATCAGAGAAGGACATTTTAGATAGCCTCTCTACTATTGCTCAGATTGCTAGTTGGGGGTCACCCTTGTAGGTCTCTGTACATTTCTATAATGGCTCCCTCTTTTATGCTCTCTCTCTCTCTCTCTCTCTCTCTCTCTCTCTCTCTCTCTCTCTCTTCTATTCATCCCCTGACTCAGTCTTCCTGGTCCCACATGCTTTCCTCTCCTCCCCTTCTCTTTCTCCTAGCTCCCTCTCCACTCACTGCCCCTCCTCCCAATATGCTCAGGAGATCTTTTCCTTTCTCCTTATGTGAGGGACCTTGTATGAATCTCTTAGACTCCTCCTTGTGTCCTAGTTTCTCTGGCGGTGTGAATTATAGGCTGGTGATCCTTTGCTCTATGTCTTAAATCCATATATGAGTGAGTGCATACCATGTGCCTCTTTTTGAAGGCCCGGGCAGTCTAAGGGACCTCTGACAGTGGAACCAGGATGTATCCCTGGTGCATGGAAAGGACTTTGGGAGTACATTCCCCATGGAGGGATACTCCCCTAAACCTAGAGGCAGGAGCGATGTCCTAGACCCTACTCCAAATGATTTTGTTGATCCTACTTGGAAGGCATCACCCTCCCTGTGGAGTGGGAGGGGAGGCATGGGAGGGAGGTAGGGAAGGAGGGAGGGAGGAAGGGAGGGAAGAAGGGAAGAAGGGAGGGAAGGAGGGAGGGAGAGGGAAGTGGGATCAATATTTAAAATAAAAAAATAAAAGCAAACAAACAAAAAAATGTAACCAAATAAAAGAACACACACACACAAACCCAATAATTTGGTGATCATGTAATTATTTGGGGGAAAACTAGGAGGTTGAATATAAGCTGAAGGAATCTTCACTAATGAAATAAAAAAGGAAAAAAAAATTATTTATAAAGGAAGATTGGGTTTTTATATTAGAAATCTTTTCTAAAACACACAAGCAGTGGAAGTATTTTTATTATATAAGAAAAAGACAATCCCCTTTCAATCGAGTTCCTTGGTCTTCTTCTTAGGCAACCACCTTTAGTTTTTTGTTTGTTTTCCTGTTACCGCGCAAGCCCTAATAGGTGGCCAGTGCTTGTGTAAGCGAACATTTCCATTGTAGGGAAATGTGAAAATTCAAAATCAAATTGGATATTCTATAATCTTACTAAATGATCACATACATTTGTTCCATAATGTCAGCTGCTCATATGTGACTAATAAAGAAATCATCTCCGACCTGGCAAAAGAGAATTCTATATTTGATTGAAATAAGGAAAAGTTCCTTCCTATTCGTTTAAGCTGAGTTGTAAGAAATTATGCTCTGCTTTCAGATGTGGTTTGCAGGCTCCGAGGAGGATCTGAGGAGGTGGGGCAAGCCATTGGGAGCTGGAAAACGCAGGCTCTGTTAATAAGCAATAGATTATTAACAGCAAAAAGAAATCTACTTACATTTTGTCTAAGTATTTGTTCACATCTTCATCTTTTTCATAATCCTTGCATAGCTGGGCAACCAGAGCTCCATAGGTGAGGACAAAAAGGTCTTTGCTCTGCAGAGGAGAATATGCATGGTTTTGTTAAGGCAGTTATGACAGGGTATTACTGTATTATTTATTTTAATCTATGGGTTGGAATCACTTTTCCCACTTTCCCACATCTGTAACAATTTGCATTCTTGAGTCATCACTTACATTTATTTGCACACATTGCTAGGCTGGGAGAAGCCTGTGTTCTTACATGAGAACATCTTCCAACGAATTTGTATCTCATACCTTGATGTGTACTTTCATGGAGGAGGGTCTTTTGTAAAATTACTAGTTTCTGATACAATATTATTATTATTCTGGAATGCCTCCGCTTTACACTGCCTGGTGAGGCTTGCTGTTAGTTTACATAGCCTCTTCTAAGTCCCAGATCTGCCAAGGAGGGCTTCAGGATGTTCCCAGCCACAGCAATAAGATGGCAGGAATTGTTTCTGCTTTTTGCTTAGAGAAAAGAGGAGATTTTTAGAGGACCCAAATATAAATGTTAGTACCTTTTTATTTCTTTAAAAATAAAACTCCAAATTATGTTCCATTTCTTTTTTTTTAGAATGAATTACATGCAAAAAATTAAAACTGAGGCCCTGTCAGGCTTCATTTAGTACAAAGAAGATGAAAATAAAAGCAGAAAACTAAGTTTGGTCAGCCTGTTTTAAAAGTCTGTCCTGCCCCTGCAAAGAAGCACTGCCTATGAAAGACAGGAAGCATGTGGAGAATGTGTTCCGCATTGCGCATCCTACAGAGCCCAAGGAGGACATGGAGGTTGCAGATACTCGCTCAGCCATCTAGAGCAAGAAGGCCCCCCCCAACTCCAGGCTCCAACTCTGACACAGAGTTAATCACCCACGAACATGTGTGGAAGGAGCAGAGGCAAATGGAAGAGGGAGGTAATATGGGTACACTGTTGAAAATAAGAGTATTTCCCAGAGTCCCATACTTTCATGAGAGGTCAGTGTGGATTTCAGGCTAGGAGGGTCATCCTTACCTCTACCATCAAGTGTCTTAACTTCATAGGTAGGAGAGCAGAGGTGTGATCATGCACGGGTCTATATTTTAAAGATGGATGTGAATGTCTTTTTAAAAAATCAATGACTATTTATTCAACCAAATAACTCCTGTAAAACACCATGAGCTTTGATGCAAATAATTCCAAATTAACTCAATGCGTCAGTGTTCCCACTGGAGAACATTTGATTGAGAGGTGTGGGTTTATATCATGACAAGCATGCCTCTTTGCCAAGTGGAAATGTTTATTATTGATACATTTTTAAAGAAAGGAATATAAATATTAGTTGGTACATCTGGACCAATTTATGTAAAAACTAGAAACAAATTGCCATAAGAATATGTAGAATAGACTGTAAATTAATTTATATTCCATGTTTATTAACATTATGATAATACGTTAATACTTTTTCCAGGAAATAGGGGATCTACGCAAGAGATTCAAACAAAAATAATGTTAACCTATGACTGAGGGACACAAATGTTTCATTTTATCCCTGTTTTAGTGATATAAACTTTCCAAGAGGTTCAACACAGAACACAATAATGTATTATGTACAAAGCTTCTACCTAACCTAGAAGCCAAGCAGAGAACTAAGCATTGCCATGTACCAACGCTGTAGCTTAGAGATAAAGGGATGTGAATGGGGGAGGGGAAGCAGGAAGGAGAGGAAGAGAGGGAGGGGCTCCAGGGGAGGAGGGAGGGGAGAGGGGAGAGGAGAAAGAGGAATGGGTTCCTACTCTGCACGAATAAGAATTTGTATGGAGAAGAGAGGTGAAATTGTGTGAGCATGCTGTCTGCTTTGAATTAAAGCCAAGGTGAAGCTTGCCCTGGAATCTCAGGTCCTTTCCTCCCTCCTTCTCCCTCCCCCCACCCCTCCTTCTCCCCCTTCCTTCCTCTCCCCTTCTCTACCCCCTCCATAGGATACACTGAAACATGTCAGCTTCCACCTGAGTTTCAAGTACATTGTCCATAAAGCTCCATCTCTTCATCTTGTTTCATTACCAGAGATTTATGCTGTGAACGCATAGCTAGTCTATCTTTGTATGTCTCAAACCCATACTACAGATCCCAAAAATTAGCAACGGGAATTTCTTTATGGTTTTTAAAACAATAAAATCAACAACTTTCAGATGAAAATCAGTACTCCAGTTATTTTTCTCAGTGGTTTGGTGTACACCAGTATAAAAAGGTTTAAACTGGTGTGTGTGTGTGTGTGTGTGTGTTGATTTAGGCACAATTTGAGTTAAGTGCTATACATTTTTGTCATTTGGTAGTTCAACACACAAATGGTTCAAGATTACAGAATGACAGATGAAGTATTTGTAGGCATTTCCAGCTGTGGTCCACAGCAGCTAGTCAATGCAGCCTGGAAAGCAGAGCGCTGGAATCACCTAATCACACTAAAGGCTACCAGTCCTGAAATAATTAAAACACATTAAACATTACCACAATTTTTCTGACTTGTACTATCTGAATTACTAAAGCTATAATTAGGAGGGTTTTTGTTTTAATAAAAGAGCACTGTTTCAAATTAAATGTGCCTAAACAAAACACTTTAGAAACAAGTAAATTTGGAAGATATAGAAAGCACATGCCAAATACAAACACATGTAAGACTAGGTAATGTATCTTTAATGGCAATATTTGGATTCCTGGTGTTTTGATGATCTTTTCCTATTTAATCTTACACACATAATTGACTATACATTTCATTTACTATGTAATAAAACATGAAATACAAAGAACTGATTGATGCTTTCATCCTTTTATCTTAGAGGCAAAAGGAATATTTGATACCTGTATTCAAGTCATCCAACAGAAAAGGAGATCCTAAAAATCTGTATAAAGAATTGATTATTCTCCTACACTATTAAAAGATACTTGTAACTATTCCCAGAAGGGTCATTCATGAAACATCATCACCTTTGAGAATTATTTCCCCAGATACACAAAACACCCCTCAAGGAAACATTTGCTGGGAGGTAGAGGCAAGGCTATTTGAAAAATGGTCTTACTATTTTGTGACATTCTGGCCTTTTGTGTGCAGGGCGAGACATCCCTCCTGGTAGGTGAAGAATGACCTTCAGTTCTTTTCTTTGCTCTGTGACTTCTATGTGCTTCAGAAGTCCTCTCCTCGCCTTTTGTCTTAGCAAGTTCCTCCTTGCTTTGATTCAGGAGTGTTCTCTGCTGCCTTTGCTCTTCACTGAATGGAAGAAAACAAACAAACAAACAAACCACGAAAATATGTGAAGGGCAGCACTGTCTTGTTCCTTTGCAACCTGCTACTGATCAAGGAACAGCCTCCCTTGTAATCCAGGCCCATAAAAGCTCACAGTGTGTGTGAAGTCAGACCCAAAGCACCAAGACACTAAAATCTTTCCAGCCCTAGGGAGTTGATGAGTGGTGTTTTGTTCAGATGCCAAGGTATTGTTTTAAAATCACAAACAGAAACCTTTGCAATCCAAGAGAGATCTAAATGTTAGCATTATTCACTCCCGTATTGATTGTTCTATGAATTACAGAGACGGGATCAGCAGTCTTCGGGCACTAAATCCTGCGTTTAAATTTGATCAACAAATGAATTTCATATTGTCCCCAGAACACTTCCTGCCCCCATCGTGTGTCCTCACGGCGTCTTGTCGGAACAGATCTAGCTTCTTGTTCTGGAAAGGTAACTTTTCACAATGGCGATCAGCAACTTTAAGGAGCCACGATTTTCTTACAGAGCTGTTGCTCAGAATGGATGCTCTACAGTTTAATAATGCATAACGATTCTGGCAGAGGGGATAAGCCCTTAGCTTTCTTTCGATGGTTCCCGAGCTACTGGAGGCTCTCTTTATTTATGCAAAAGCACATATATTTAAAGTTCAAATAAAGACGTCTCATCGTGACAAATGCAGAGTGCGGGGAGTTCAACGCTGTTCCAGAAATAGACATGGAAGATTCGGTGGAGAAGGCAACCTTTCGCTTCTTACATCTAGAAGACAATTAGCCCTGTCGGTTCTGGCGCACTCTTCCTGCAAAGTAGAGACGGGCGAGCACTTTGAAGAAGAGTGTGGCACAGTTGAAAGAGCCTAGGATGACTGGCAAGGCTCCGATTCAGTTGCAGTCCTCCTGATTACTGGCTGTGTGACCGTGGAAAAGCTGCTTTATTGCTCGGTGGCTCAGTTTTCACATCTGTGAAATGGCAATAGTAATACCTACCTCACAGAGTAATTTGACTATCAAAGAGATGGTATGCACTGTAAAACACATTATAATGCATTGTATAAAAATTAATTACTGCAGGCTCTTCTTATAGGCAGATATATGGGATGGAATTCAATACCATGTGACATAGTTCTGTTTGCTCTGTGAAACCATGGTCTCAGGGAAATCGGTAATACTTGGTTTGGAGGCCTAGAGGCAGACTGATAACATATTTACAACCTCACAGCTTACAGCATAGTTTTCAGGGTCTTTATCATTTTAATTCTACTATAGTCGGTGAAGTAATATGACACTCGTCATTTTATAGGATAGGAATATAAAAATAAAAAGACCAACAAAGCTCTTGAACCTGATCTGGATCGTAGGGAGCAAAACTACGTTTGCAGATTCCAAATACCTCCCCCCTTTATCTATTATTTACATTCTAACATAGTTGCTAAAATCTTTTAGACATGGACACTGAACAACTATGAATGTGCAATTGAGAGCATATTGCCAATTTGGGGGTAATTCAGGCTTCAAGGTAAGAGACCCCTGAGAGGAACAGGGGAAGGTGTCACTGTAGTCAACAGATACAAGGCCACGGCTGTGTCGTGGTCATATCAAGGCCACTACAAAGCTTCAAGATGCCCTAGGAACCTTTGAAAAGGCGACTCTTTGTTCCAGATTGACAGGCTGTTCATTTGCCATCAGCCCTCCAGCTCAGACCAGCACCTGACTGAGGAAGGACCTAAGTGCCTAGCAGGTACACAGCACACATCATGGTCAAACACAGCCATGGCTTCACTTGAACACTGGTTTGCTCTTTTGCAAACTGTGAAACTCAGCATCCTTCAATACTTCTTATCATTGGAGTACACCTTGCCTTTCCCAGACCCCTTCTTTTTACGTTAAAAACACCCCACTCTTAAACAGGAGAACACGTAGTTTGGTGCTTCCGACGGTAAGTGACCAATGTTTGCCCTGGTGCTAGAGCAGGGAGGAGGAGAATTGGTTCGAAATGATGCCCAAGTGTTGTGTTTCTACTTTCACTAATAGTTAAGCTGACTAGAATGGAACCTGGAGTCAGAATTGAGAATCACTCTTCAATCTTTCCCCATCTGCCCAGCTGTCAGCCACCAAGTTAACAGAGTCTTGGACCACACCTCTACCCACCTCTGCCCCCGGGTCCTTCGGGGGCAGCTGGACAACTGAGGAAAGACATGGGAAGGTTCTAACAGGAGACAACAGTGACCCCAGCTACTAAAGTACCATCCAGAGTCTTACTTCGTCTTAGACATTTTTACTAGGACCTAGGGAGATGATTCAGGGGTAACATGTAAAAGCAAGAGGACTTGAGTTCAAATCCCAGTTGCCCCCCTAAAAAGGCAGGCATAACTACCTATGCTTATAATCCCAACTTTGGCAGGCCAAGACAGACAGATTCTGCAAACTTGCCAGTCAGCCAGCCCAGCCGAACCAACAAAATCCAGTTCAGTGAAAGGAAGAAGTGATAGAAGAAGATACCGATTTCTTTGCCTGGTCTCCACACATTTGTGCACAAATACATGCACATGTGCACACACACACACACACACACACACACACACCCCGTTCTGCTTTAAGCTGACCTTTGTGTTTATTTTAACCTGGTTCCCTTATGTAAAATCAAGGTGTGATCTCTTCTGAGTCTACAGACAACAGCACACTAAGTTTAGGATTCAGTTTATCAAAGTAAACAATAAAGAAAAATGGAGTTGGGAAATTTACAGGCCAATACACAGGGCTGGAACATGCTGTAAGCGAGGACACGGGTTCAGAAGGGCAAGCACATTCATTCTTGATGTGGGTTCTAGCTTCGAATTTTGATACATGCGTATTTATGAGAAAAGGGTGTGTGTGGCCACTAGAGGCATCCAGGAGAGGCACGGGCAGGGTAATAGAACACATGTGGCATTAAAGTGGAAGGGAGGACAGGGGGGGTGGGGAGGGGGCGGAAAAGCTCAAGTGGGGGTGAGGGAGGGGCGAGGGGAGCATCAACCCAACGCTAGCACACGCGGCTATGCCATAAAGGAATCTACAAAGCAAATCCTTACAGATTTGCATCAAGGAAGCCCGTACTCCAGGAGGGTTCAATCAGTGCTCTACTGCATCCTATGCAGCCCCCAGAAGGAATGCGTCCTAATTTTCTTGTCCGTTCCCTCATATACCAGATACTATAATGAATGGCTTTTAAGATATGAGATAATAAACACAAAGAAGGATGTGGTAGGCATCACCAAGCTTTGCTGTATATGCTTGGCTGAACTGTCTTACAGCCTATCTTCCTTTCCTACTTGGTGATCATCACTCTGTGGACCATAGGTTCCTCGTGTATTACTACCCATACAGAATATGTCATCGTACTTGTGACTTTATATTATAGTGGTGACATACAGCTTACAACTCACGCCAGAACTTTTCCCTCAAGGTTATTTGCTGAGGTTCATCCACAATGATAACCTGCCATTGTAGATAATTTATTGACACAGGTTAACATCAGGTCAGGATAACTTTCTGTAAAGGACCAGATAGTAAGTAAGTTAGGTTCTGTAGCCATACATATTCTGTAATAGTAACTGCATCCTGTTGTCAGTAGGAAAGCAGACATCCCCAAGCAGACATGGCTATTTTCCAATAAAACTTTATTAATAAGCACTGACATCTGTAGTTAATTTAATTTTCATGATACATATTAGATTTTTTTTTACCATTTTAAAATGCAAAAGTCATTCTTAGCTCCTTAACCCGGACAAAACAAGTCAATTTGGCCCCTACACCATACTTTATTAACCTCACAACTATAATATATACCATTGCCATGGTTTCTGAATCCATGTCCTTGTTATTGGATGCCAATACTGAGATTTCCTTGATGACCCTCTGTACCACCCACACAATTTAGAGGGAAATTATTTGTGGGACTTATAATAAAATGTTTATCCTCTATTTTTAGGTCATAGAATGCCATGTATCGTTAACAATCTGACTTAGGCAAAACTTGCTAAATTATTGTTTTTAACCTTTCATCTACTTTTGTTTATTTGATCAACTCACTTGTTAGTGTTAAATTAAGAATCTCTCTGTAAAAGAATTCCCCCTTATTATTTGGCCAGATCTTCCTTTTTCATGTTTTAGAGTTATGCAGTCGTGGATGTACAAATTGACACTCTCACGTCTTTGTACATTGTTTCTATTAAGATGGAGTGTGCAGTTAGCCTTTGCCTCTTTACCCGTAGCCAGTCTTGCAGTCCCCTAATACTATCATTCCCAGTGATCCATGCTTCCACTCTTTGTCTCAAGCTTTGTGTGTGGTATAGATCTGGGAGTGTCCCTTGGAAGCAGCATGTCTGTTTTTAAAGCACTGCATGGGCAGGTTTAAACCAGCTCTGGTATGGGGTTAAAGGCATGTGCCAGGCTACATCGGTCTTAGTTTTGACTCCTCCATCCATCTGTGTGTGGGGATAGGCAAGTTCTTTAATTTTGTCGTATCTCAAGACTGGATTATTGGGGAGATTCAATGTCCTTAACACAATTCCTAGCAGATAGCAAGCAGTCGTTGGTAGTTAATTAAAATATTTTATTGCTATTGTTGATGTGTCTGGTCTCATTTACACTGTGGTTTGTCTTTTCTCTTTATCATTCTTGGGTATGTTTTGAATGATCTATGGATGGTATATCTAGTCTTTCAGAGATCATAGTTAAAATGGTTTATCAAGATGCATTTGATACAGTGTGATAAGTATATAGATCAAGATTTTAATCAATGTAATTAACATTGCTATCACCCTGTTCTATGTTTATCTATTTGGTATCCGTTAATTACAAGGCCAAATAGCAAGCTATTTGTATTTCCCCTGTGAGCCAGAGGTCAAAAGCCAGAGCCATCAACTTATTGAATGCTCACATACTGAGTGAACATCGTCCTGCCTGAAATCAACCTTTACCAGGTTGCAGACATATAGGGATAATCTCTACGCCCAAAGCCCACTAGATTTATTTAAAGACAATCTTGCTTGTTCACCTGCCCTGTCTCCTCTTCCCCAGGTGATACCCAGGAAAGGCTCTGGTCTAGGCTATCTCTTCCTCCTTGCACCTTCTGACCCAGGCTGATACTTCCTGGTGTAGCCTGGCTTGGCATTCCCTGACCTAGTTTCCTGGGGGATAGAGAAAGAATAAATCTTTTGGTAGTGTTGGCGTTTCCCCCCCACAAATCCAACCACTGGGGTGAAATGTATAACTCAAAGGCTTTCCTCGTGACTCTTTACCTCGCTTCCCATCCCTCCTTCCCTGCTCCCTCGGCAAGCACGGGTCTACTTCCTGTGGTTAGACATTTATATTTTTAGAGTTTATTTTCTTGTTGTTTTGAGATAGGGTCTCTCCATGTAGCCCTGGCTGTCCTGGAACTCACTATGCAGACCAGGCTGGCTTTGATCTCGCAGAGTACTGGAATTCTCTGTCTCCCGAGTGCTGGAATTCAAGGCTTGTGCCTCCTACCTGGTTATATTTTTAGAGTTTTATATAAAGAGCATCGTACATATTTATTTTGGTTATTTTTATCTAGAAAAAAATTAGTCGTAATTCATTCATGATTTTTTTCCTTCTTCTTGATTTTGCTGAAAGCAGTGATAATGGGCGTGTGCCAGCTTGTCAATTCAGTCATTTGGTGATGGGTATTTGAGTTATTTTTAGTTTATGGCTTTTATGAAGGAAGTTTCTACGGATATTCAGGTGTAAATGTTAACATAGACATATGCTTTCCTTTATCGGTTACAAATAACTTGGAGATGTGACAATTATATGATAGGGATAGATATACTTTAAGAAAGGCACAGTCTTCCAAAGAGAGCTGTTCCACTTGACATTCCTGCCACCAGTGTGTGAGAACTCCAGCTGCTGTACATCCTCAGCAACATCTGGCTGGTTAATCGTCACAATTTTTTTGTAGATAAGTAGTGATGCCATATTATAATAATATATTGTCACATATTGTCACATATTAATACATAGTTGCATTTTTGAAATATAAATAATAGCTTCAACACCTAGCAGAGAATCATTTAGTATTTTAGGCTCATTATTATCTGTGATCTGAGGTCTGTCCTCAGGGTTCATCTACCTCTTGCTGAAATATGCCCTTCTGTAATCCTCTTAATGAACAAATTCTCTTTATCTTTATCTGTTTATTTTGCTCTGTCTAGAATGATGCCTAAACCCCCTGAAGATATATTGTTTTCTACTCTCTATTGTCCCTGATGTGAATTCTGCTCTAGATCTATTGCCTTTTTTTTGTGGGGGGGTGCAATGTCTACTTTTTCTGTCTTGTACCTTTTAAGAATATGTTTGTTTTCACAGTATATAACTTCGCTCTAATGAATCCAGGCAGTGAGTGTATCTTCATACTGCTTTATTCCAAACGTTTTCTGTGTGAGAACTTTGATCCTATTTTTTCTCCAAGTATTACTTCTCTGCCTAGCCTTCCCCTGACCCTCTCTTGGAATTCCTATTTCACACTGGGGTTGACCTCGTCTATCTTTTGTGTCCTCTGTGCTTTTTGAACTATATTTTTTATAATTCTGCGTTTCACTTTGTATGAATTTCTCAGTATTCTGTGTCAGTTCACTAATGATGTATACTAATGATGTTCTTTATTATAGCCACTCTAGAATCTGAGAAAGAGATTTATAAATCCAACCAACCTCTTTCCAGTGCTCTGTACATAGAAATTGTATGGTAAATATTTCCTAATTATATAGTACAAACAGCTTACATGTTTGATCATGTCATTCTTATTTAAAACTATACAACTATCACAAATAATCACATTTTCATACAACCCAGGGATATCATGAAAATAAGTTTGCAATTTAACTCTTAAGCTAACACAGCGATATCCTGTTGACAAACATCTTTGTTTTGACATGGCTTTGTTGTACCTGACCCCTTCTCTTTTAGAAAACATTGTGGGGCCTCCTAAAAATTTTGGATTCCTCTAATATTTGATCGTTTCCATTTCTCTGTGTTTTGCAGTGCTTTGGCTGTAGAATGTGTTTGTCACTGAGGGAAGAGTGTCTCTGTTTCGCTTCCTAGGCGATGTTGGCTGGTGCTTAATATTCCGTGTTGTACAAAGTAGTGCATAGCAAGATTGGGGGGGGGGCATCTGCCTAGCTAATGTGCTTTGGCCATCCACGATGGGACGTTGCAAAGGTCTCCTTTCAAACAAAACTGAGACCTCTTTCCTTTCTCCTGGTTACCGTCTGGTGTGAATTTACTAGCTCAGGATTCACAAAGCACATAAGAAGAGTCTAGGATCCTTTAAACACAGAAGGATGTTGGGTCGCTTGACACAACCAGTTAAACCAGTGCAGTCCTATAAAACGGTCAGAGCTGGTGGAGTCTAGAGACCAGAAAGGGCCACCAGCTGGCTGGATCAGAGCTTCCACAATGAGCCCAACTCTCAACTGCCTTCTCTCGTCTCTGCAGAGAAGTGGAACGTGCACCAATTCTTTGATTGCGATTTTGACTATTTGTGGGCAGCAGCTGTTCTCCTCTTACACATTCAATTGTCCGTGTCAAGTCGGGAAAAATTTCTATTACGGTTCAGCTTTTCTTGTGGTCCCTGCCTTGATCCTCCTGATTGCTGGCTATGCTCTAAGAGGCCAAATGTGGACCACTGTCAGCGAATACTGCTGCGGCAGCTGTACCCCGCCCTACCGGAGAAGCAGCCCTCTAGAGAGGAGGCTGGCCTGCCTGATGTTCTTCAGCGTCACTGGGAGGGCGCTGGTTGCTCCGCTAACGTGGCTGACAGTGACCCTGATGACAGGCACCTACTATGAATGTGCAGCCAGTGAGTTTGCCTCTGTGGACCAGTACCCCATGTTTGCTAATGTCACTGCCAGCAAACGGGAAGAGATCCTAGCTGGATTTCCATGCTACACGTCAGTTCCATCTGATGTCGTTCCAGTAAGAGATGAAGTGGCTCTCCAACACAGATACCAGTCACAAGTAAGTTCATGACCTTTTTTGTCCCATTATGCAATTCCGAGCTTACTACCGTTCCTACGAACCGCGTGTCTGCTGTCTCTCATAGTGTCTGATTTCAGAGCACAAGTGAGACCCCATGCATGCAAGGGAATTCTACTGGACAGCTGCGTGCACTTAGTTAGGATGCTGGGAGTCCCTAGGCTTCGTTCACTCCTGTTGCTTTACCACTTAGTGACTGACAAGATTTTTACTAAGTTGTACAATTCTCCACGCTTCACTTTCCTAATCCGCGGAATGAAGACAATAATAGAAACTGTCACCTAAATGGTTGTGAATGAGAAAATTAATTCATTTAAAGAGTTCATGACTGTGCCTAGCCTCTGTTAAAATAATGAGTATTAGTATTATTATAAATATTATCGTAAGTATCATAATAGTGCTACATTACCAAATCTCATTTTTCAGTGCGTTTTCACATTTGTGTTCTTCTATATTAAAAACTCTTCTGAAGTTACAGCAAGCTCAATTATGTTTCTAAAATCTCCAATGGTAACTAAATATAATGTTCAAGGATGAATTAGTGGCAGGGAATGGGAGGGGATAGGAGGATGGCATGGGTCTGCAAGGCTTTTAGGTTAAATTGAAGAAGTGCAGTTTTTCATTTTGGCAAGAAAAAGCCATCACTTTCCCTAAGGGATGAGTTAAAACATACTTTCAAAGCACTGGAGTGTCATAAAAGTACCAATTACAAAGGCTTCCATGGCTTTTGGTCTGCTGCTATCTTTCAGTTATTTAGATACTGTTGTGTTAGAAAAATTACAGTCAAGACTCAGAGCCCTGAAATGCTCCGATTGATGAAAAGTCAGAAAATTGGTCACAACTGTTTTTGGGGTTTTCTTTTTTGTCATTTGTTTTTGACTAGTCACAAAACCAACTCAGGCAGAGGAGCTTGGGAAAGCTTGTAGGAGAAAAGCCAGATGCAGAGGACATTTGTATTGTCCATCTGTGACTGTGTTCTGTTAGCATTCCTGAAAGCTTGTCTGTTTTACCTGCCAGAGGCTAAATGTTTTTAAAAGAATAATACAGAAGGGGGAAAAAAAAAGATTATAAGACAGGCAGACAGACACACAGAAAGAAAGAGAGAAAGAAAGAAAGAAAGAAAGAAAGAAAGAAAATGTTGTGTTAAAAAAGCAGGTACCAAGTAGTCACAAATAAAGCTAGTTTATCCAAAAGGTAAACAATAAGGAATTTCAAGGTATGGCCTACAGTTGTTTGCTGACTTCTTTGGTTGCAAAAGATAAGAGGAATGCAGGAAGATATGTCTATGAGTACTTGGTAGCAGGTCATCGAAGACATCTTGGGAGGTTGCCATTAGTGTCTATGACAGCATCATTATCAAATATTAATTAAGCCCCCAACAAATGCATGGGTCTGTACCTAATGATTGAGAAGCAAAATTGGGTTATAAGCAAAGGACAAGGTTTTAGCATTTTATATAAGGTTAATTGGTGGTTCATAGCGTCTATCACTTCAAGGACAGTACTTAGGATCCATCCCACATGAACAGGTCAAATTCCTTTGTAATATGAAGGCTACACCAAAATGGCTTGACCTGCCCTTCCACCACAGCTGTTTCCACATCAAATGATTATCATTGTATGTTGTACATTAGAAACCAGAAGCAGATACCCACATCTTAGTTCTGAGGTTTGTGGGACTCCCTCTTACCATGGCTGCTTCTTGAATGTTTGCTGTATTGATTGATGCTTATGCCTACTAATTATATTCCTACTAATTATGTGTAGATGCTGGGCTGGATTTTGATCATTTTGACAACCATTGTTCTTCTGGTCTCCAACTGTCTGGCAAGATGTTGCTCTCCCCTCACATCCATGCAGCATCACTACTGGACCAAACACCTCCAGAGTGAGAGAGCGCTCTTTGAACAAGCTGCAGAGGAGCACTCCAGACTTCTCATCAGACATCGCATCAAGAAAGTGTTTGGCTTTCTTCCTGGGAGTGAAGACATCAAACATATTCGTATTCCTTCATGCCAGGATTGGAGAGATATTTCCATACCCAATATTCTTTGTGTGGGTGACACCTCACAGGGTCCCTATAGCTTCCTTGGAGACAGGGTGGTTGAGGAAAATGAAGAAGAGAGACAGGAAGGCATTGAACTGAAACCTTGATAGCTGTACCTTTCAAAGTTCGGGGTGCTTGATTTCCTGGTGCTAGAGTTTCAGTGCAATCTCTCCCTTTGCTATCACTCTGACACTTATTTACAGAGGTCCTTCCAAAATCTTATTTCCAAAATCACTTTATAGAGAGACAACCTCCCCATACTTACCAGGTGTCACCTGTGTTCATAACGACTATTGTGTCATGTTGGTCCATTTTAAATCATGTCAAATTGGCATGTAGTTCTGTTAGTGAGCATCTGTGTGAACATCAATATTCCTGAGTGTTAGTTTGTCCTACGCCCACATTAGCTACCTCAGAGGGTGTTGAGAAGATCAGGGACCCTTTCCACTCTCCCTGATTTGTGTCTCCTGTCATTGTCTTTCCTCATTCTCATTCTTCGTTTCCTCCACATCTTAATTTAAAGGATACATTTTTATTACCTTCTCCTCTGTCCTCAAGTCTGAATGTGTAGCCCACTATAGGGAAAGGAAGAATAAAATGGCGTTTCTGCGGTGGTAATGGTGAGGGAGGTTTTGAGTGATGTCCTGTGCTCAGGGAGGATGGCGCATCATCATGGTATCATTGGGAGTATGCTATCCTCAGCATCACAGTAGGGGTGTCTTTAAGACAGCTTCTTACAAAGGTTATCCTAGAGGCTTCCCTTCTGTGCCCCACAACAGGGGTCCCAGCCATACCTTTCCTTGTCTACTTCTCCCTCTATGCTCAAAGTAGATTTAAGGAACTGAAGCACAAAGCACAACTGGTTGTTTCTAGAACCCAAAGCTGTGGGGGGTGGGGACGGTGCTGGAAAGAGGGCTCCATGGTAAGAGCAAACACTGATCCATGGGTGACCTCACTTTGGTTCTTCACGCCCATCAGGTGGCCCACACTGCCTGAAATTCCAGATTCAGGCATCGAATGCCTCTGCCCTCCATAGGTACTGGTCTCACAGGATCATAACTCCACACACACACACACACACACACACACACACACACACACACACACACACACACAGAGGCACACAATTCTAAAAATAAATGGAACCTGGGGGAGGGCACCAGCTTTTCCCCGCCAGGCTTTGCTAAATGCAACCTCTAACATCTGACATCTTCCGATGGGTCTTGATTAGATTGGCTTCAAACCTGATTTCTGCTGTGTTCAATTAAGCATGGCTCATCGGACCACAGAGAGATCCCAAAGCTTGTTCACTCACTTCTTTAGTTTAGCTGAATGATTTTGGGTTGCCAGAGGACCAGCTGCTGAATGTCAACTTGACATTCGGGTAGATCAAATAACTGAATTATTTGAAGTGCTACCAATTTCTTAGCAATAAGTCTGTATACAATGGAGGATTATATTTTGTGTCAAATTCTGTGTACTTTGTCTTGACAGACACAAGTAAGGAAGAAGTTTTGAGAAAACAAAACCTCTTCAGAAGTTTCCACAGTAGAATTTGCTGACTTTAACACTGTGCTAGGTCAGGACACTGCTTTGTCCTCACCATCAACCTTACCAAAGCCCGGCCATGTCTCTGGGGGCCTAAGCCATTTATAGAGAAGGGATGATGTTACCCTACCTTGTGGAAGGCAAGGGAGTGAACAAGATGAACTATTGAAGTTCCTTCCTAACCTGATAGAATGTTTATGTTTCTTGTTATACAGGTTAATTAATGTCTACAGGAGGCATGCGTTGCTTCCTCACCAAGTTGAATCTTTGGCATTCTCTAAAAACATCTACTGTCATTCTACTTTTGGAAGAGCGTTCAGTTCCGGGTGGCTGGGAAAGCTAACTCTGCTTTTTAACTCAGTAATGATACAGTGTTGCAAAAGCAATTTTGAAAACAAAGACAATGTTTGTTGTGGAAGGCCATGCAGGTTTTTAGTTCCCTCGAATACCAGAGCTATTAAATACAGAATGTATCATCCATTTTATTCATAATTCTCTCCATTCTCTAGAATTCTCAGTCTTCATGGATACAAGAGTTTTTGAATTTCGTCTTGCCGGGACTAACTAGTAGATGAGTCATTATCACCATATTCAGAATTGGTTTATTAGTTTTCAGACTCTTCAGAAAGGTTTTCAATTAACAGCACAATCAAAGAATTATGATCTTATGGTGTTACATCACCAGGAAGATTGACAGTTGCCATGATAACACTAGGAACAGACTGGGCTGGCTTCTGAAGCCCTTTCTACATCAAACTGAAAGCATGACATACATCATCTACTGAGCCAGTTAATCATGATCACGGCTTTTTGGTAAAAGAGATGGAGAAATCCTCATCTACAGAGTTTCAAGGGATTCTGGCCATCTATATGAATAACTGAAGAATAGAATATATCCTTGGGATTTCATGTATTGTGTATCATGCACTCAAAGTAAACAACATTGACCCCCTCACACACACACTTTTGGCATATTCTTTTGTTCCATAGCTAGTTAGGCAAAACTTTGTTTCACTAAGAATGTGGCACTTCCTCCCCTTTATGCTTAATTGATTTACATAACTACAAAACATGTAATTAAAATCAATTATATGTGTTAAGACTACTTTGTATTTTGCTGCCAAGTGCATCTAGCTTGGCAGAGAGAGACTTGCTGACTTCTGCTTTGTTAACCCGCCCCCCCCCCCAGTATTCGGATCGCCTCTTTCCCAAAGCTGAGCTATGGTAGATGCTAATTCCTTTATGTTATCAACAGTGATCTATACAGAAGTCACATGTTGCCATCCTCCCTCTTTTTCTGTACTGTGTGCTCATTTCCAGATGAATTTTTGTTTAAAAATTCAAATTAGTAATTGTAATTAAAAACAGCAGTGTGGGGCTCAATGTTGAGGGGTTGCATTCTATTCCTAGCACCTGCACATGGCAGTTTGTAACCACCTGAAACTCTAGTCCCAGGGGATCCATCACCCTCCTCCTCTCTCCTCTGGATCCTGCACATACATGACCCATGTGCATGAGCGTGCATATGCATGCAAACACACACACACACACACACACACACTTTTTTTTTTTTTTTTTTTTAAGAAAAAAGAAACTTCTGCAGGAATTTCCTGTTCCCTTGCCTCCAGTTTGTACTAAAAGGCAGGCACATTAACCTTCACATTTTGAAATAACATGACCGATTAAAGACTTTCTGATTGTGGAACACACACACACACACACACACACACACACACGTTATCTTAAAAATACCAAGTGTAGAGACACAATTTTAGTTTCAAAATGCAGTATATCAAAGCTTAGATATGACCAAGAGAGAACAGAGTGACAGGGTTGGGAGAAGGCAGATTTCATACTGGTTGCATGAGCTGGATGGTGGCCTGGATGACAACAAGTCCACTGATGTGACTTAAGAACAAAACAACAAATAGTTCTTGACAGGGGAACCGCACTGTTCTTGGTCTAAGCCATGTATGGTTTCCTCTGTTGCCATCTAGTGGTTTACATGAGCATTAAAACAAAACAAGAAACAAAACTGAATTGAATTGCTCCAAAATTTGAAACATTTAAAGCAGCAAGAGGATGGGCTAGGAGTGCCCAATAAGTAAATCTACACAAATATTCCCAACCTGAAAAAAACACCTCTGATATCTGAAAGTCCTTCTGGTCTCAAGCATTCCAGAGAATTGATGACCCAACTAAAGGAGAAGAAAGTATTTTACAGGATTACCATGTGCCACCAATTTATAAATCTGGCAAATAGGGTCACATCTTAGGGAACAGCTTCACAAAATGACCTTAGGTAATGTTAGGACTGACAATTTTTTTTCAAGTCTTACACAAAGTAATGTTCCTACATGTACAATTGTTTTATTAGGTTACAAGTAATTCATCAGTCTTCGGAATCCAGCCTGTTTGACACTCACAAAATAGCCCCTTCTGTTTTATTAATGAATCAATTGAGACACACAGAGGTCAAGGAATTGTGCTGATGGTCACGTCATTTCATGTATGGAAGCCAGGATGCAGCCCCAGCTCTCTGACTTCTCGTCCTGCATTCCATAGTGTTGAGCTGTGCAGCAAGGGGCGCATTACTGGCCTTCACTGGCCTTGTAGGTGCACCTACATTCACCCTTAGCTCCAAGAAGAAGGCGCAATAGTACATTTGAGCTCCTCTCTCTTTCCACCTACACCTCACCGGCATGCGTAAGGAAGGGCTCACGGCCAAGGCACTGTCCTTTTTTTCCCCAGACTGATGTCTTCACACCTACTGGAGACTCAGTTTGGACTTCCCAGTAGCCAGCAACACTGATTCTACCATTCTGAGAGTAATCATAAGCCTGTCCTAGAGTCCCAGGTCCCCCGGCCTCTCTCAGGACCCAGTCAGGATAGCACTATGATCTAACTTGTTTTCAGGAGGCCATGGTTATGAAGGGTTAAAGCACAGGTCAGGGGAACTCTCCCATTACTCATACTGCCTCACGGATTCCAATCTCTCTGGAACCTTAACTTTCCTTCATGTGAGGTGGGAGAGGATGATTAAGTTGTAGGAATGGTTGAGTAAACCATTTTGAGCACAGATTTATTTGAAGAGTACTTCTAGAGAAATCTACTTTGAACAAATTGTCTACAGAGTTGCACATATATACAGACACATTTACTTCACATGCCACAGAATTTACACTCGGGGACGCCCTTGCAGCGCAGTTTTTATGGAAGGAGACCCTTTGCCAATGTGATCAAGCTAAATAGTTTTAGATGAGGATCTCTTCCCATGTAGTCATAAGTCGTTCCCCCAGTAGGACTCAATCGCAGTGTGTGGCTCTTCCTGGAGAATCATAAGCAATGTCTACCCATCGAAGACAGGGAACTAACAAACAGACCAAAGAAGCAATTCTACCAAGTGCAACTTGGCAGGCCAAGGAGTTTCCTGGAGTATAGGTGAAGGGCTGCTTTCAGGAGTAGGTGTGACTCAAAGCCAAGCGCATCCCACAAAAGCCCGTCATGCACGGGCTAGATCCCTGGGTTTCTGCGCACCATCTTTGGTGTTTATGCAACTTTGGGGAAGGAGAAGAAGTCTTGTGAACCAGGTAAGTTTTGGGGCTCCCCGGGACTATTGAATTGTTACTTCCAAAATCTTGAGGCACCTCCCTCCTGGAGCAAATGTTTCATTTTGGAGTGTATTGTCACATGGGAGAAAGAAAAGCCATCACTAAGTGTCCAGTGTCACAAGTGAAGAGTACCATGAGCTAAGAGATGTGGGCATCCTCTACAAAGAGGCAAAGATGTAGATGCTTTCCCAGAACTTCCAGAAGGAACACAGCTGCTGACATCATTTTGACCTATGGAGACCAGTGTCAGACTGGCAAGAATTCCATAAAGTTCACACTACAGGACGATACATTTGCATTTCTTAAAACCACCTAGTCTACAGAAATTTATTATACCTATCTATCTGTCAGTCATTTATCCATCATCTGTAGTGGGTTGTAAAGAAATAAAATACAACGTAATATGACTTTAAGGTATTGCAAAAAGAGCTCACATTAACTTTATTAGATTCATAAATGCTTGTTCTCTCTCTCTCTTTCTCTCTCTCTCTCTCTGTGTGTGTGTGTAGCTGAGGCTTGTCTCAAATTCACTGTGTAACTCAGGCTAGTACTGAATTAATGATCCTCCTGCCTCAGATGACTGAATATTGGGATTACAGAAATATAGCACTCAGCCCATAGGCTTCAGTTTTTAAAGCTACAAACATAATTAAAAATATTTGTTTCTTTTTTTTTGCATGTGTGCTTTTTTCTTATTTTACATATTGATTCCAGTTCCTTCTTCCTCCGTCTCTCCCTCCCTTCTTCCCTCCCTCCCTCCCATGCCCCCCGTCCCCCTCCCATCCCATTCTCCTACCCCCCCACTCCACAGGGAAGGTGATGCCTTCCAGAAGGAATCAACAAGATCTGTCAAGTCATTTGGAGTAGGTACTAGGCCCTCCCTCCTGCCTCTGGGTTAAGGGAGTATCCTTCCATGGGGGATGTGCCCCCAAAGTCCTTTCATGCACCAGGGATACATCCTGGTTCCACTGTCTGAGGTCCCTTAGACAGCCCAGGCCTTCTGAGACCCATGTTCAGGGGGTCTGAGTTGGTCCAATGGCAGTTAGCATTAATAGATCTGTATACTATAAGTTAATTTCATTTATTGAAATGTAGGAAAGCAAATGTCATACCAAATGCTTATTCATACGAACGCTCACACACACACACACACACACACACACACACACACACACACACACTTTTTTTTTTTCTCATAAGGTTTCTCTGTAGTCCTTGGCTGTCCTGGAATTTGGTCTGTAGACCAGGTTGCTCTTGAACTCAGAGAGCTGCCTGTCTCTGCCTCCTGAGTGTCAGGATTAAAGCAAAAAAAAAAAAAAAAGTTAAAGGAATTTTAATTTCTGTGGGCCTGCCTTCATGGATTGTGTAAGTTTCATACATTAAGCTGGCTTGCTATTGGAAAGACTACACTGCCGTCCTTTCATTGAAGAAAGTCACCTGCGAAATAAGCATCTTTAGTAGACTAACAAATACTTTGAGAAAGGTTTTCTTTTTTCTAAAACAAAGCCCAAAGCATCTCTCATCTGTTCCCTAAACCAAAAAGCAGGTTATTACATGCAGAACAAGAGGTAATGATTATTATCCGCTCGCCATCAGGGCGCCTGGCCCTTGAGCTTTCATTGAAATATTCCAGGTACCAGGGTGGGGTATGGGAGCGAAGCCCGGTGGCACCCAAGCTTGGATCGAGAGCTTTACGCCCCCGTGTGGCCAGCGACTTCCCGGCACTCTGCCCTCAGGTGCCAACTCCCGCCTGCATCCCTAGTGGTGTAGGGTACCCTGGGTACCAGGGCGGCAGCCCAGGATTAGGCTTTCTTTGAGACTTAAGGTGAAATTGCTGTCTTTTCTGACCGCGGATCAATTTGGAAAGGAGACGGTTTCTTACATCTTTTCTGCATATTTTGGGTAAGATTTTTATTTGCTGCCAGCACTCCAAAGGCAGAGGCGGGTGGATCTTTAAGTTTGAGGCCTGCCTGGTCTACAAAGAGAGTTCCAGGACAACCAGAGCTACACAGTAAAACCGTCTAGGAAAACAAAACAAAAACAAACAAACAAAAACCCGAAAACAAAACACCCCACATTCTATATATAAAGTTGAGAGATAGCACAGCGGGATCTCTCTAACAGTGAAAGACCCGAATCCTGCAGATCACTTTTAAAAATATTAAAGTCCCCAACCCTCATAATCCCCCCTTTTCATATATGCAATGATCCCTCACACACACACACACACACACACACACACACACACACTCAAGGTTGGGGAGATTCCTCAATGGTTAGACAGCTTGCTTAGCCTGCTTGTGTATCATCAGTATCATACACAGTTTCGGGAGCCAACTGAAGCTTATACTTCATGAAAATTAAGCCCCAACCATAGATCTATAGGTAATAGGTATGAGATGAACGGGGAGACATTTACTTCCATGATGCAGTTACTTAGTAAGGGACCCATGCTCATGAAAATAACCTCACATCCAGGACTCTATAACCAACCCTAAGGAAATGCATTAGCTCTCTCTCTCTCTCTCCCTTCCTCCCCCCTCCCCTTACCTCTCCTGCACACACAGGACATGAAAGCATAAGAGAAGCTTGTTGAGAAGAGGAAGGGGTCAGTCAGTGGGAGGAGATGGACAAGAGAGGGTAATGGGGTGAGTAGGGTCAAACATACACACATGTATGAAAATGTCACAAGGAACTGGTTACTGTGTATAGTTTATGCATCCTAACAAAATAGTAACATGTTTATTCCATTTAGGATTCTATTATTACTGTGTGTTGTTTTTATCATTAGAGATAAGTTCCTATAACGTAGCTCAGGGTAGCCTCCAAATCACAGTCCTGCCTAAATCTCCCAGGGCTGAGATTACAGGGCTGGACCACACTGAAAGGCTAGGGATCCTTCTGTTACCACTTCCATTGCAAATACTGTTTGCACTTGGTTCAAGTTTATAGCCTGAAAACAAACAAACATAAAACAAAACAAAACACTACTGCAGCCAGGTGTGGTGGTGCATGCCTTTAATCCCAGCATTCAGGAGGCAGAGGCCGGGGAACCTCTGTGAGTTCAGCCTGGCCAGGATAAGCAAGTTCCGATCAACCAGGGCTATGTAATAATAAGACCCTGTCTCAAACAAAACAAACAAAAAGAAGATGCATGGTGGTATACAAAACTGCATCTGAGCATTGACATTAAAGAACAGGAAGAGGTGGCTGGTTAGCCTGAAATGGAAAAGATAGGGCATAGGCAACTCTCTCTCCCTCTCCCCCCTCTCTGTGTATGTGCATGGCATGCATGCATGCATTATGCATATTCAAATGTGAGCACACATGTGAGTTTGGATGCATGTATGAGCTTGCGTGTGGAGGTCCAAACTAACCTCAGGTGTCTTCCTTACTTGGCTTATACTTTATTTATTGAGGTGTGGTTTGATGTTGAACCCAGAGCTTATGGATTCCAGGTAGCCATCTTACCTGGGGATCCCACGTCTCTGCTTCCCAAGGGCTGGGATTACAGATAGTCACACCTGCCTAGCTTTTACATGGGGTCCGGGGATCTAAACTACAATCCCTATACTTGCAAAAGATATATATGGATCTCCTCATTTATTCCAAGTCTTCATAAATAAATCCACTGTATCTTAGATGAGCCTGTTTTAGAGAGAGAGAGAGAGAGAGAGAGAGAGAGAGAGAGAGAGAGAGAGAGAGAGAGTGTTGTTTCTCTGTGTGTAATCATGTGCCTGTGGGTGCCCGTGGAGGCTGGAAGAGGGCATGGGATCCCCTGGAGCCTGAGTTACAGGAGGTTTTGTGCAGGTCAGTGGGGTTGCTGAAAACAGAACTCAGGTCCTGTGGAGGAGCTGCAAGCGCTCTTAACTGCTCAGCCATCCATCTCTCCAGCCTCAAGGGCCCATGGAATTTTAAAACACGTTTTAATGCAATGAATTGCTTTAAAAGCCAGACAGCCCTATTACTACACAGTATACTAATTAATTTTACAAAGGAGTTTATTTGTAAGCAGCCCAGCACGGAGACAGAAAACTCAAGTCTTTCTCCCCAAGACAGTTTGAATACATTTACAGAGTAAAGGAGCAGGCAGGTTGATGGCCCTTGAAAGGGTGTCTGTGCAGACAATGATGGTGATAGTAAGATTTGGTGGGCATCCTGACCTAAAAAAAAACAACACAAAAACAAAACAAACAAAAAAAACTTACTAACTTGACACTTGTGAAGGCCTAACCAAAGGGTTAGACGTTTCAACCAAATGTCCTCAGTGCCCCTAAAAAGTGACTCAGGCTACTGCTCCCCCAAGGCCTGCAAGCCAGAAGCACCACCAACAGTGAACCTGGTAGGGGTCAGGACAGTCAGCTTTGAGACTTCCAAATGAGTCATTTTTAAAGCCAGTTAAAACCAAAGTAACTCAGAGCAGGCTAAGCTGGAGGGTTTCTTTCTCCACTGCCGTGATACCTCCAGCTGGAGCTTGTATGCCTCAGGTAAAACCCTAACTGGATCCTTCACTTTCCTCACAGGAAGGGTGACTTATTTACCTTTTCATTTTAATGCTAGGTCACTTTTGTCCTGGGCATGAATCCTGTCCTATTCTTTTGCTCCTTAGTTTGAGAGAGAGAGAGAGAGAGAGAGAGAGAGAGAGAGAGAGAGAGAGAGAGAGAGAGAGAGAGAGAGAATGTTCATCCCACCAGGTGAGAATAAGACAATTATCACAATTTTTGAGCCAAATTTGAAGCAAGCTTTATTTAACACTGCAGGGCGGTAGACAGTGCCCAGGTCCATACCTGGGATTCCCAGTGTAGAACAGCACTAAATTACTTTAGTCAGAGGCTTAGAAAAGAAAAACATGCAAGGCTACATGCTTCCTGCCTTTGTCCAATCACAGGCAAGCATATGCCCTGAAGAACTTCCTGCCTCAGTATGATCATGACACCCTGTGCATTCTGGGCAACCAAGCTTGTTTACAGAAGCAAATCACGGGCCTTGTTATCCTACATGACCGACGGCTATTGGGCAAGTGGGATTTACAGATTATAGGTATTTATAGATCCCTTAAACACAGTAATTTAAAGCACACTCTTGGGGCGGGGGCAGTTGGGGAAGAAGGTTAGAGAGGAAGCTGTTCCTTGTAGGCTTGAGAGAAGGAACATGCACATTTTACTGCTTGTCTGCTTGCCTTTCTCCTGTTCCTACACAGCCGTGTTGGAAGTGCAGTTCCCCCTGAACTAGTGCCAACCCTTGCACTTGTGGTCTAGATCTGGGAGGTCTCCATCATCCATATGATTCAAAGATAACGTAGCAATTGACTTCGGCCACGGGCTCAGCTCTGCGAACTGTAGATCTTCACCTCTCTCCATCCTGTCCTCCAAATCCAATTCCCCAGTCTCACTCTGAACTCTGTAGTGAACCACACACTGTGGCCTCCCTCTTCCTTCTGTCCCTTTTCCATCAATCAGATCTTCTCCTCCAACCTTCCTCCCCACTCATCCTGTTACCCCTGCCCCCACTTCCATAAGGCACTCCCTGGGAACCCCCCAGTCAAGCCTGCCAGATAAGCAAATAGGCTGGTGAAGTAAGTCCTCAAGCCTCAGATTTTAGAAGACCACCTGTTGTGACTCACTCTGCCCCCATTCCCAGAGGAGTTAAGTGATGGTATAAACCAAATGGACTTAACATATTTACGTACCATTTCAGCCAAACACAAAACAATATACCTTCTTTTCACACAATTCCCCCCAAAATTGACCACATCCTTGCACAAAAAGCAAGTCTCAACACCTACAAGAAAGTTTAAGTAACATTGTGAATCCTATCTGACCATCACAGGTCAAAAGCTGAATGGCAACAACAGAAAGCTTACAAACTCATGGAAACTGAACAACTCACCACTGCGTGAAGATGGATCAAGGCAGAAATGAAACACTTTCTAGAGTTTAATGAAAATGAATACACAACATTCCCAAACTTGTGAGACGCAATGAAGGCAGTTCCAAGGCGCAGGTTCATAGCACAAAGTTCCCACATAAAAAAACTGGAGAGATCTCATACTAGCAACTTAACAGCATATCTGAAAGCTTTAAAAATAAACAGAAGAAATCATAGCCCAAAAGAGTAGACAGCAAGAAATAAACTAGGGGCTGAAATAAATAAACTAGAAACAAACAGGCAAAAAAAAAAAAATTACAAGGATTCAATGAAACAAAGAGTCTGTTCTTTGAGAAATTAAAAAAGATTGACTAACCCTTATCCAAACTAACTAAAAGGCAGAGACAGAGAGAGAATATCCAAGTTAACAAAATCAGAAGTGAAAAGGGGACATAACAATAGGCACTGGGGAAATCTAGACAATCATCAGGGCATACTTTAAAAACCTGTACTCCACCAAGTTGGAAAATCTAAAAGAAATGGATACTTTTCTTGATACACACCATATACCAAAGCTAAATCAGTATGAGATATGTAATTTAAACAAACCTATAACCCCCTGTGATACAGAAGCAATCATTAAAACTCCTCCAACCAAAAATTCTACCAGACTTTCAAGGAAGAATTAATGCCAATACTCCTCAAATTATTCCAATGAATAGAAATAGAAAAGAACATTGCCAATTCATTGCCAGCCACAGTTACCCTGATACTCAAACCGCACAAAGACCCAACAAAGAAAGAGAATTACAGACCAATTTCTCTTATGAACATAGATGCAAAAATTCTCAATAAAACACTTGCAAAATGAAACTAAGAACACCTCAAAAAGATAATCCACTCTGATCAAGTGTTTCATCCCAGAGATGCAAAGATGGTTCAATAAAATAAACTGATAAATGTAATCTACTGTGTAAACAAACAGAAAGATCAAAACAACATGATCATCTCTTTAGATGCAATAAAGGCCTTTGAAAAATCTTAGCAATGCTTCAAGATAAAAATTTTAGAGAGATTAAGGATACAAGGGACTTACCCAAATATAATAAAGACAGTTCATGACAAGCCTATAGACAATATCAACTTAGAGAGGAATTCAAAGTAATTCCACTAAAATCAATCTCTTAACTCTCTCCATACTTATTCAGTGTAGTACTTCAAGTTCTAGCCAGATCAGGAGGACAAGTCTTAGGGTTTCTATTGCTGAGACACCATGACCATGGCAACTCTTATTACGGAAAACACTAAACTGGGGCTGCCGTACATTCCAGAGGTTTAGTCCATGATCGTGTCATGACAGAAAACATGGTGGCACACAGGCAACCATAGTGCTGGAGAAGTAGCTGAGAGTTCTACACCTGGATCCTAAGACAATGAGAGCGACACATTTTCATAGTGTGCAGAAGTATTATTTCACCGCAGCTAAACAATAGGGAGACAGAATTCCAACTGATCATCTCTTGTCACTAAATGAAGCTTTGAGTGCTGGGATTTGGTGCCATCAGTGGGGAAGACTAATTCTCTCAGCAGCTGGGGATTGTGGCTCTTCATCAAGCGCTGACACCCTATGGGTTTCCCTTTTGCATGCTGGCTTGTTAATTAGTGCTGTCAATGTTCAGGTCTTGTTTAAGCTAATCATATTTATGAGATTTCATGGGCATAGATACTTGTCATATCTAGAAGACAATCTTGGGGCAGACTTCCTGGTCCTCTGGCTCTTACAACTTCTCCTTTCCCTTTTCTGCTCTCCCCTAAGGCTTAGATGGCTCGGCTGTGTTCAAGGTGTATCAATTGGGGTTGGATACTCCACATTCACTTGTTCTCTGCATTTTCATCAATTGTGGTTAGTTTCTCAGTCTGCTTTGGAAAGCAGATTCTTCAATGAGGGGTAAGGACTACACTTATCTGAGTCTCTGAGCAGGACAGATGAGTCGGGGATGTACCAAACCTCACTTAATAAAGTGGTGATCAAATAAAGGGGCTCTCCACTTAGTAGACGGAAATGAGCCAATAGGAGCCATTCTGTAATTTTTTATGGTGGTTGTTTGTACCTCAACTATTTTGGCAACTTGTTTTCATTGTTATTCTGTGAGGATTCGCTTTGTCCTTTGACTCTTGGGTCCTTGAAACATGTGTCACCTTTGTCAAATGTATACCATTTTCTTCACCTGCCATTTTTGATCATCAGAACTTCATCATCCAAGTTAGTTTCGATTCTTCCCACACTCACCAGCATCAAATCCTGACACATTCATTTGATCCTTATATCTGTCCAAATCAGGATAGGGTTGCTTAGCTTATGGACATAGTATCCAAACTCTCTGCTTTCAGATTTGTCCCCTTGAGTAGCCACAGTGGTATGTCTCAAATACCAAGTCTTTGCCAACACTTCAATTCCCCACAACCCTGGCTTCCAACCTGCCAAGAGAACTGTTTCCCTAGGAACGATGAAGCAGCCCAGAGGTAGGGGTGTGTGTGTGTGCGCGTGCGTGTGCGCGTGCGTGCGTGTGTGTGTTTAACAGGCCTTCAATCCCACCCTAGGCAGACCTCTGAGTTCAAAGCCATCCTGGTCTACAGAGTGAGTTCTAGGACAGCCAGGGTTATACAGAGAAACCCTGTCTTAAAAAAAAAAAAAAAAAAAAACTGTGAAGCAGCTGCTTCCCTTAGTCCACCCTGGTAACAAATCATTAAAATTCCTTTAAGTAAACAAACAAAGCAACTTGTTACTTCGTGGGCCCTAGTACTAAGTATCTCAGGAGTTTCCTTTTCTCTCTTTAATGCTTAAAAGAAGACATAAATCAACCCTTAATATATTTAAAGTAAGTCAGAAGTGTGGTAGAATACATCTGATACAACGTATTCCTTTGTTGTTAGCAATACTTGATAGTTAAAAACAAAAACAAAATTCTATGTGTAAGTGAGTCACACCCAAATCACTGCACTATTGAGGGCAGGGTAGGGTATCATGAATTCCAGCAATCCTAGGCAAGATCCATCCAAGCAACAACAGCAACCACAGGCAAAACTTAGAAAATCTGAAAAACTCATCCATGGAGCCATCAATGATTCAGCAAGAGAACGCTATACAAGTAAAGTGAGCTTTAATACATAAGAAAGGTTGAACAACTTGGGAGGAATAATTTTGTTATGTTGAGTTATTATGCCTAACGCACATTTCCCCACATTTCGTTGACGCCATCAAGTCCTCTTTTGTTATAAACAAATGTACGTCCGAGTAGCTGCTTAACGCTCTGGGCCTGAGCGGGGAACCTGGGAAAGCGGAAGGGGCGGAGCTCCACGCCCCGCCCCGCCCCGCCCTCGGCGTCGCCAGCGCGCCCTACGCGACACCCAGACTTTCAGCCCAGACGTATAGAGCGCAGAAGGATCGGAAGCCCGCAAAGCCGAGCCGCGGGCCCATCCGGACCTTCCCGAACGCCCGACCGGCTGCCGGCACGCTCCAGCCAATCCCGAGCGGCCGTTGGGCAGCCAGCCAATCAGCGGCCCAGGCACGACGAGTCGAGCCCCGACCCGCCGAGCCGGGCTGATTCTCCGCCGGCCGGGCCAGGCCTTCCCACCCGGACTGTGCGCGTGCGCCCGCCCGGCAGCCGGCGGCCACGGGGTCCGCTGCAGCCCGCAGCCAGGGTGTCGCGCCGATGCAGGGGCAGCAGCGCGGGCCACCATGACAGATTACGGCGAGGAGCAGCGCAACGAGTTGGAGGCGCTGGAGTCCATCTACCCCGACTCCTTCACAGGTAACTGTGGCCGCCGCCCGCGCTGGGGCGGAGGCCGGGCCCGCCCGCCCGCCCCCTGCCCCGGCTCCCCGGTCGGTTTCCAGCTCCCTGCCTGCCCCCTTCCCCACTGTCCTGAAACCTGAGGGTCCGGGCGCCGCCGCCGAGGCCCCGGGATCGGCCCCGAGCGCTTTGGTTTCGCGCAACCGCAGCCACCCGAGATTCGCGGAAGCAACTCTGGGACTTTGGCCAGAGCCGCGGAGGGTGGTCCTTCCCCGCACCCCCGCCTCCCTTTCATCCCCTTGTTCTTCCTGCAGCGATGCCTGGCATGCTGAGCTCTGAGAGCAGCGCGCTCGGGTTTGTCCATTTTATTTAGGCAGAAGGATGAGCGCGGCGTTCTGCAGAATGCCTGGTCTGGTGTGCGTCGTGGCCGCTGTGGCTCTTAGGGGCGAGACTGCACGGTAATTTAGACTTCGTCGAGGTTCTGGAGGCCCGGGGAAGGCAAGTGGCTTGTGCTCTGGGTCCGCCTCCGGGTCCCAGTTCTTAACCTGTTCTTTCGGCTTGCAGATTCAGGTTTGGGATCCAGCTTCAGCGATTTGGGCCAAGGGAAAACATGTGTGAGAAAATAAATCATTATTAGGGGAATCCTTCCGCGTGAGCCTGTGTTTTCGTGGATAACCTATCTATGGTTTTTTCTTAGACTTGAGATTAGTCAGGGTAAAGCCAGTTTGAAGCGGGTAGGTTCCAGTTTGGTGGGATTTACATTCCCCTTCCTCCAAGTGTTGTGGCATCCCTGGTTGTCTGAATCAAGAGTCTAAGGGATACTGCTTTAACTCTTGAGCCCCAAACCCACCCTCTGGTTGTTTAGTTTTTTTTCTTGGCTTCACCATTTGGTCAACTGCTTGCAGTGGTGGCAATTTTTATTCTGCTTTGCCAACAGGCAGATGTCTCTCAGCTACCCCTGGGTAGTTCCAGCTGTGTTCATGTTCTCTCTCACTACAGCTGTGCTGAGGGTGTTCAGGGATGAATGAAGTGTCATTACCTGGGTGAGTGCGTTAGGAGGCTGGCTCCCTTCTCTATTCTTGCACATATGTCAATGTCAAACTAAAATAGAAGCCTAGGGTCGGTTGTCAGATAGTCTTAATCTGATGTTAGACCTTTCTAGGACTCTGGAAAAATAATACGCACAAACCCCTTGTAGGCAGAAGCAAAAGTGCATGGGGTTTGTGATATTCTTGTCTTTGATGTAAAGGTGCCCTTTGCTAAATACTGTGCGTGTATGTGCATCTTACAAAGATGATTTTAAATCCTAAAGCAGTATTGTGTCAAAATTTACAGGTCCCATTAGCTGTAGTATAAGAAATTCTTGTTAGAGGAGCCTGAGCCAGGGTAACAGATGACAATTTATGACTATTTTGATGCGTTCAGCTATTCTGTAGTGACCAGTTGAGCCTGCTTATAATTCCTGTCAGCATCTGTACAATAGATAAAAAGATCTTGATTTATACTTCATAGGGATTTTTGCATTGCTTTTGAGCATTGTCTTATGAAACCTTTTAGAGAAAAGATAGGACTTTGAAATAAAATATTTCTGTGCTTGGTCTTGGAAATTCTAAGGTTTGCTGTTTTGTGGCTTGTTGTATGTTTCCATACTTACATTTAGGTTTAAGAAAGTTACCCTGTGTCCGTTTGCCAAGAGCACTAGTTTCTTGCCTCATTTTGAATCACATTTATTATTGGACTTAGCAAACACTCTATCTGGTGAAGGAATTGGACCTCATTCTGCCCCATCCTCCCCTCTCTTTAATGGATACTTGTGAACTAGGAGAGAAGCATTTGTTGGGTACACCTGACCATGCGTGCTATCCAAAAGGCAACTTGTGGCCCATAGACCTCACTGCCACTTAGTATTTGTGCCGTTCTATTTGTGATGACTTTTTGGTCCAGGGTTGCTTGTCTTGTGAATCATCACCATGTTAGTTTCTCCTTCGTACCTACGCCACAGCTTGGCTGCACTTTGACCCACCCTCCTAACAGCTAGCTTTGCAAAGTCCCAGTGGACTCTCTGGATGCCATTCTCCATCGGCAGTGCTTTCCTGGACAGATCTGCTAAGGTAGTAGAATGTAGTTGTCTGCATTGCTGTATTAGGTTATGTGATAGTGGGAGTTTTCTGGAAGTCGGTGGTCGACCTTCACTTAACCAAAGCCAAGTCCCCTCAGTTCTGTTTGCTTTACCAAGAATAGACAGGATCCTGGATTTGTTCTGTAGGTTTCCGAATAGAAGTCATTAGCACTCAACAGTTACAGCTGTATCATAAAGGAAGAGTGGAGGTCATGTTGTGAAAGCAGATTTTTTTTTTTTTTTTTTTTTTTTTTTTTTTTTTTGAGAAATACTTTCTGAAAGGTTAGGTACCCCCATCAAGCAAAGGATCTATTTAATAGGAGCTTTTTGTTTGTTTGCTTGGTTTTTGTTTTTATTTTTTGTGGGCTTTTGTGTGTTTTGTGTGTGTGTGGAAGAACAACGTTGTTTGTATAGCCTGTTGGTATAGCTCTTAGACATCATCTCCATTATGTTTTCAACAAAACCCTCAATTCCACCTTTTCGTGCATGTTGTTCTCTGTGTCAGCTGGCATCTGTTCTGATTGCTTACTAATTTCTTCTTCTATGCCCAGAAATCTGCTACTTTCCTCAAAAGTACTTTGGTCCTGGCCTGGAGTGATGCTCGGAGTTAAGACCACTTGCTGCTCTATCTAGGAACCCAACCTGTAACTCCAACTCTTGGGATCCATTACCCCTTCTGGTCTCTGTAGGTTACTTCACACCTAGGAGATGTATGTGTACATGTACACACACACACACACACACACACACACACACACACACACAAATAAACTTCAAACGTGTTGTGATCTTTCCACAGCGGTGGAAGTCTGGCACCCATGGCTCGTCCTAACCCACAACAGCGTGTTAGAATGGAACTGCTTCATCAGAGCTCAGGGATCCTGTAATCAGAACTCACGGTGCATTCCTGTAATCCAAGCACGTGGAAGCCTGAGTCAGGAGGATTGGGAATTCTAGGCCAGCCTGGGTTTCATGGTGAAACCCCCATCTCGAAGAACAAAACAGAACTTAAGAATTGTTAATTTTTGCAAATACAGTTGAGTAATTTCCCCATCCCTACATTGGCATTATCCCCTCCCTTCCTCATTTTATTATTTATTTATTCATTCATTATTTTTAGATTCACCTGTGACAATCTAAATTAGGTTTTAAAAGTAAAAGTATTTTTTTTTTAATCGTAGGTGAAAGTCTCATGGCAGCTCCATTCAAGAAAGTTCCTTCAGGAAGGGGCTTCTAGTTTTGTCTTCCTTAAGGTGTGGTCTCACCATCTTGGGCAAGTTGGCAGCATCAGCAACGGCAGCATAGAGAAAGGGCTGGAGGTGGGCCTGGGGTGGGGACGCCAGCAGTTTTCTAAGAAAATGTCCTGGTGATTGTCAGAAGGCGTATATGTCTGCATTTTTGTAGCAGGGACTTGCCCCATCATACTAAGTTTTCTGGCATTTTTTTTTTTTTTTTTTTTAGCTGTACCCATTTTCCTTCCCTTTCCCCTTTAAAGTGGCAGCTTGGCTTAGTATCCTTTGCAAGCCTGGATTTCTTCAAGTGTTTGGTGGGAAATAATGTAAAGGTTGATACTTTGTAACAGTTCAATAAGCTTAAGACAAGCATAGTTGTTGATACTTCTGGGGATGGGGCCTCATCCTTCTTCATCTTCATTAGCTAATACTTTTGATTTTGTGTTGCATGTGGACATCGGGGAGATCCCTGTCTCTGAGACCTTTGTGCTCCTTTGGCTTTTTGTTCCCATGCCCTTACAGACCTCTTGGGGTTACTTTGGATTGGTAGTTCTGCTTTCTGCCTTCCTATTCTGTTGTCCCAGATTAGCTGTGTAGCGTTACTTTTGCTAACCTGTCTGTGTCCTTTAGGAATCTTCATTTACTAAGTATTTGTTAGTTACACATTAAAGAACTCAGTCTGTTGGGGAAGTAGGCAATATATATTCGGGGGGGGGGGGGATAGCCAGATGTGTTTTTGGAAAGCAGAGATGTTGAGTGAAGCTAGGGACACGCATGTGCAGAAGCAGGATTCTTGACACGTGTAGAAGGCTTTCTTTTGGGCCACCAACCAGCTCCCACATGATGACATGGAGACTTATTATTCGTTATGAATGCCTGGCCTCAGTTTATACTTGTCCCACTAGGTCTTATAACTTAATTTAACCTGCTTCTCTTCATCTATGTTTTGCCTCGGGGCTTTTTAATTTTTCCTTCATTCTGCATGTACTACTCCGTGTCAGACTGCTGGCAGACGCCTGGCCCTGGGCATCTTCCTCTTTTTCCCTTGTCCTCTCCTTCTCATTCTCTCTCTTCTCAAGCCTAGATTCCTCCTCCAACTTATTCTGTCTGCCAGTCCTACCTGTCCTCTACCACCTAGCTATTGGCTGTTCAGCTTTTTATTAGACCAATCAGGTGCCTTAGACAGGCAAAGTAACACATGTTTACATCGTTAAACAAATGGAGCGTAAACAAGTGTAAGCCATCTTTGCCTAGTTAGATATCCCACAGCAGACAGCTGTGCTGAGTGGGAGTGATGGCATTGTTAGAGCTGAAAGAAAGAAGTGGGAGATGGGAGATGAGCACTAACGAGCGAGCGGGGGCCATCAGTGATCTTAACTCACCGAGGACAGTTAGAGAGCTGTGTGTAGGGCTTCCCCCCACCATTGCCAGGCTTCGCCTGGCTTGCTTTCCTGACTGTTCTCTCTCCACCTCCTAAGTGCTGGGATAACAGGCAGGTGCCACCAGCCCTGTCCTGAGAACTGCTTATAAAAGAGGCAACGTGAGTGATGACGGAGCACGGGTGATGCTGGGGTGGGCCGGGCTGGGATAGCAGGGTGGTGCTGGGGTGGGCCGGGCTGGGATAGCAGGGTGGTGCTGGGGTGGGCCGGGCTGGGATAGCAGGGTGGTGCTGGGGTGGGCCGGGCTGGGATAGCAGGGTGGTGCTGGGGTGGGCCGGGCTGGGATAGCAGGGCTACCGTCCACCCTCGGACTCTTTCCCTTTGATTTGTGTTACAATCATGTACTGTTTGTTACTGTCTTATGTGGCTGCCACATTTTTTTTTTCTGGCAGTTTTTTCCTCCCCCTTTTTTTCCCAAATGAAGGACTCCTTACAAAGCTGCCTTTGTCTTTTTTTTTTTTTCTTGTCTCTAATGATCTCATTAATCTAATTCTGATGACCCCCTTAGTCCGATAGCTTCAACTATTACCAGCAGACCCGAATTGAGTTAAAACCTTGTTTGACTCCTATTTGCTTGTTTCTGGTTGCCCACTCCTCACCCCTGCAGGCTTCCTCTATTTAAAATCTATCATGTCTGATTTCTTCTGTGCTCACGTCTGGGTTAGTGGCACCATATTCGCAGCTGCAAACTCAACTCTGTCATCACCATCTTCATTTGCTGCTATTCCCATGGCTCCCATCCTAGTTCAGAACCTCATTATCCTTGGCCGATTGCTTGATTGCACGAGTTGCCTAGTTTCATCAGCCGCCGATCCTGTGCACTTTGTCTTGTACTGCCCTGTGCAGAGACACGGGTCCAGCTGCTGGCGCTGTAACTGCCTAGGGTTATACTGCGAATGTCCTTTCGCTAGTCCACTCACATGTACCCATCCTACAGAAAACAGTTCTTCCCTAAGCGTCCCTCCGCTTCGTCCATTGTGCCCTGCCGCCCTACACGCACTGCTCCCCCTTCGTCCACTCGACTTGCTAATGTGCCATTCATGGCTTTCAGCCTCATTCAAATAATATCCCTGAAATTTATCACCTGGGAGTCATTTTTCCCCCTTTTAAAAGGAAGCCCTGTGTGGTTTATCCAGGCTTGCACTTAGAGCTGCAGAAGCTCATGCAGGTAATTTATGTGAAAACTCTGTGCCTCAGTGTCCACATCTGTGGCCTTGAGGTCACGGTGTAGGTAACTGTTTCTGAGATGCATGCCTTGTATTTGAACATGACTGGAGTAAGAATTATGTATCAATATTCAATTGGCACCTTTTTTTAGTGGGAATAAGGTAAATCATTTTGTGGTCAGGATCTTAAATTTGGTGGACTGTAGTTAAGAGTATAAAGCCATGGTCTTGTATTGGACTTAAAGGATTTCTGTTAAAGTGCATAGCATAGCACAAGTACAGTGTGGTATTCAATCAGCATGCCTGTGATTGTTAGGCTGATAGCTTCCTGGAGTCTTGGTTGGTATGTCATTTATTTCTGTGTCCCAGTACTTACTTTTGTGGTATGTTACTGTTAAGGAAGAATAATGAGGTATGTAATAAACATTTAAAATTGGTAAGAACACCCTATTTGGGAGCTTCCAGGAAGCTTCCAGTTCTTATTCAGCAAGGGGTGTATTGTCTGAGATGGTGACGTAGGGAGAGTGCTTCATTTTTGGGGGCAAACTGCTTTTGAGTCATCATAGATGGTCATTTTGTTTTAAACCTGAGTCACAGTAAGGGCCTCCGTCTTAAAAGCATTATGATAACGTGTGTCTGTGGCATCTTCAGGAAGTACCTGCGCAGTTTAAAGCCATGCAAGTCTCCATTGTGGCTTCTTGAGTGATCTGTGCTCTCCAGAGTTCACACAGCTGCTGCCAGCTGTGAGAGGTCAGCTCTTCCCGGGGTGGAGTGAAGCCTGGGCACAGTAGTCACCCCTGCAGCCAGAGCCTTCCTGGTTATGTCTCACTTGGTTTTTAATTTTCTCTTTCTCGTTTTTTCCATTTTGCCCATTCGTTTCCTCCATTAAGTATTTGCTCGCTTTTCGCTGGGCACTGATTTGAGGTTCCTCGCAGTGTTTTATTATACTCTTGTGTGGGAGTGGATGACTGACAGATGTTATTGAACATGTTCTAAAGTGCTCTTCCAAGACTCCTTACCTATGTAAATGTTGACTTACATGTCTGGCTTGGTAAGTTTTAAGTAATTTGATGTTCAGGTTCTTACCAACCTTCTTTTATAATTGTGTGAAAGATGGTAAAGGCCCAGTCTTTTGGAAAGCTTAGATTTGGCTTCACTTAATCTTGCAGAAAATAATAAGATAATATAACAATCCATCATGAATGAATATTAGTGGGTAGTGGCTGGTGAAAAAATGCCAGAGTTTTTATTTACCACTCTATTTGGATTTTTTTTTGGAATATATTTTTCATATATTGGTAGACTTTGAGATAAAATGTGAATGCCTTGACATTTAATTGATTTGAAAGTTCTTTAAGTAAAGGTATGAATTTCTAGTGCTGAGCTGTGGTAAATTGCTGGAAGTGTCTGCTGTGGGAAGTATCCTAATAACTGCTGTGTATATTTTCTTGCAGTATTATCAGAAAATCCACCCAGCTTCACCATTACCGTGACATCGGAGGCTGGAGAAAATGATGAAAGTAAGCATGATGAAGTTACCCTGGTTTTTCTCTGCTCCTTGGGACTTCTGCTCCTTCAGCGGTCATTGTGCAGGGCACTGCAGGTGCCAAGGTTTGAGGCGCTGGGTTTGTAGCCTGTGTTTTCTGTGTAGGTGTGGCTCCTGGGGACAAAGGCGGTCTGGGCTCTCTAGTCTGCACAGTCAGTATGCTTGATGTTTAGAAGTGAAGCATTCAGGTTAACAAGACAGCAGATGAAGAGAGGTGGAGATTCTTGTTCAAAGTGTTTGTCAAGTGACTACTACTTGGTTTTTCCAGACGGGGTTTCTCTGTATTGTTTTGGAGGCTGTCCTGGAACTAGCTCTGTAGACCAGGCTGGTCTCTAACTCACAGAGATCGGCCTGCCTCTGCCTCTGCCTCCCAAGTGCTGGGATTAAAGGCATGCACCACCAACGCCTAGCTGACTACTACTTTTTGAATGCCTCTATTTTCTTTGGAAGTATAGATTATTTATTGAGCATTTGCTATTATAAACAGGCTGAATGTACACCTGTCTGCTTATCTTTGTTCACCTACCCCCTAAAAATAAAACAGCTTTAAAACTAAGTAAGCTAAATTTAGTGATAATATGAAGGTTACCTATTTTTTGGTCTAAGTTAATGTAGTAATTTTAAAAGTATATATAAGCTGGGTGGTTATTTTTTATTCTTTGGGCTCTTTTGGGGACTAATTCTTATAAATGCCTAGCCTTAGCTTGGCTTGTTTCCAGCCAACTTTTCTTAGCTTACATTATCCCATCTACCCTTTGCCTCTGGCTTGCTGTGTAGCTGCCCCTGGGGTCCTCCCCCCCCCACAGTAGACCCCCCCTCAGATGCCTCCTTCTCTTTATTCTTTCTGCCTGCCAGCTTTCCCTTTCTTCTGTCTTGCAATTGGCTGTTCAGCTTTTATTCGACCAATCATGTGTTTTAGACCTACAGAGTAACATAGTTTCATAGAGATCAACAAATGCATAAGAGAATGCAACACATTAAACAAATGCTCCACAGTGTAAACAAATGTAACACATCTTCAATTAATATTCCATAATGCACATTGAGATATTTTGCAATTTCAATAAAAAGAATGTTAGATACAGTTACTTTCTGTCCTTCTGTGGATAAGTTTCTACACATTTTCCAGTAGTCCAACAAAGTTCCAGATAAATCTGCTGTAACCTGCCCTGAGCTCTTTAGCATCAGTTGGCTGTGTGAAACCAGTGTGTGTATACAGAATGGCATGGCAGTGCTCAGTGAGACAATTTGTTACACTTCATTGAAGGTTCTGGAGACATTCCTGTGTTCTGAACAGAACCTTCATTGGGAGCTAATAACACCCTGTAGTAATGTTGTGTACAGTTAGTTCATCCTTAATTTGAGAAATGCTGTGTAACTATATGTTTGAAACAGTGCCTGCCTAGGTCATGCTGGTTTTGTTCCTGTGCTTCATTTTATTTTATTTTTATTTGAGACAGGGTTTCTCTGTGTAACAACCCTGGCTGTTCTGGAACTCGCTTTGTAGATTAGGCTGGACTCGAACTCACAGAGATCTGCCTACCACTACCTCCTGAGTGCTGGGTCTAAATTCATTTTAATGAACTGATTGGTAAAAGTGTTGACAGGGAATTGATATGTAGTTTGTAGATATGGCATTATAGATGATTACTTAAAAACTAGTCTTACTAATACTTAGGACAAATTCAAATGATGATGTTTCATCTCATCCAGGAGATTTTCAGTGTTGGTGAATGGAGAAGTGAGTTTAGGTTAGTATAGGAGAGCTGCTAGGTCATGGACCAGGGATGTAAACATTTACATGTGTTAGATCATGGAGCAAGGATGTGAAAACTTAATGTGTTAGATCATAGAGCAGGATATGTAAACATTTACATGTGTTAGATCATGGAGCAGGATATGTAAACATTTACATGTGTTAGATCATGGAGCAGGGTATGTAAACATTTACATGTGTTAGATCATGGAGCAGGGGATATGAGAAAGTAACCCTTTGTGCATTTCTACTTATGGGATATTATTGTAAGGAAAGTAAAAGATACATGGGATATTATAATCATATTCTGTCTTAACCAGTAAATGGTGACATATTTAGGGAAGTTTGCTTATTTTTAATATTTAGGGAATTTTAATGATGTACCTGTTAGGTTTGAGTTTGGAGTTAATGTCTTTATATATTTTGTTTCTTTAATCTTAATTCCTTTTTTATTTTTTTAAGATTTTATTTTTGTTCGTGTTTCCCTTCTTGTATGTAAGCATACGTGATTACATCCTGTAGAGACTAGAAGAAGGGATCAAATCTCCTGGAACTAGAGTTATGGATGGTTGTGAACCATCTTGTGGGTGCTGAGAACTGAACCTAGGTCCCCTGGAAGAGCAGCCAGTTCTCTTAACCGCTGATCCCTCTCCAGCCCTTAGTGTGTGTGTGTGTGTGTGTGTGTGTGTGTGTGTGTGTGTGTGTGTGTGTGCGCGCACGTGTGTGTGTGTGTGCGCACGTGTGTGTATGTGAGTGTGCGAGTGTGTATGTGTGTATGCTTGCCATGTGTGGAAGCCAGAGGACAATCTTAGGTGTTAGTCTTTGCCTAGCCTGCAAAAGCTTTCGGGGAGGGATTGTCCTGTGTCAGTCTGCCATCTTGTCACTGGAATTCCATGTGTGCATTCCTTACCCTGTTTTTATGTGGATTCTGGGCAGTCAAGTTTAGGTTCTCTGGCTTGTATGGCAAGTACATTATCCATGGATTATCTCTCCAGCCTTTCAGTCTTACTTTCAATTGGTAAATAGTTGTAGACATGCTATAGTGTTCTGATTTCATAAGTTTGCATATAGTGAAATGACTCAATCATGTACTATTGTTAGCATCGTGGCTATTGTTACTTTTCTGTAATGAATACTTGATATTGCTTATAGAAGGAGCAGTAAGATTTTGTTTGTTTGTTTTGCTTATGCTTTTTAGTAGATGTAGCAACACATCCTTATAGTCCCATCATTTAGAACTGAGGCAGGGCAGTTTGAATTCAAGGTCAGCCTGGGCTATGCAAATGAAACTAAAATAGACACAGTAACAACAAAAATACCTACAGTTTAACTGCTTAAAATAGGTAAGTGCATTTTAATATACCCGTAGGAGAAACTTCATTACAGTTGTTTATAATGTGTCTTTAAAAAATAATTGGGGTAATGAACATGAAAACAATAAATTGTTGAACTCCAGAGAGTAGAGGTAAATACTGATATGCCGATTGTGGTGAATTTTATGTGTTAAATTTTGTGATTTTAATTTCTTAGCAGTTACTGGCTTTCAATATTCTGTAATTGGGCTGAGGAACTGTAGTACAGTGCTAAGAACTTACCTGATACCCACAAGACCTTGCACCCTGGTCCTGGACAGGATGTCCCTGTGTAACCCAGACTGGCCTTGCACACTCAGACCCTCTGTCTGTGTAACCCAGACTGACTGGCCTTGCACACTCAGACCCTCTGTCTGTGTAACCCAGACTGACTGGCCTTGCACACTCAGACCTTCTGTCTGTGCCTGCCTCTCAAATGCTTTTTTATTTTACAATACTGGGAATGAACAAAGAAGGTCTTGAACACAGAGGCAAGCACTCTCACACTAAGCTGTGTGTCTTCCCAGTTTTGGTTCTTTTGTGCTTTTAAAAACTTCTAATTTGATTAAAATTTTTAAAAAATGTTTTGATGTAAGGTCTTCCTGTGTAGACTGTTCTGGAATTCATGATCCCCATAGGTCAACCTCCTAAATGCTCAGCTTATAGATGTATCACCACAGGAGACCATAAAAATATTTATTGATACTCGACATGAAAATTAAAACAATATCAAACCTGTAGGCTTTAGCTTTCTAATTGAGAACAATATGAGTTTGAATTTACTTTATCATAACCAGTGGGCTTTTCGGCTGATCAGTGTAAAAGGCATTTGCAGCTAAGTCTGGCAGCCAGAGTTTGATCCCCAGAGCCTGCACGGTGGGGGAGCCAGCACCTGTAAGTTCTCGATCTCCACATGTACTTTGTGACACAACCCCTCATGCAAAGCAAATAACTATATTCTTAATCACTAGGTTTAATAATAAAAATGTGAGTAATAGGAATGATATAACAGGAATGATAAACTCTAAAAGATCGTAGATTTAATTACAACTGCCTTTAACCTGTTCATGGACCAGAGCACCCATGGGCTTTATCTTGCACTCGTATACTCATAAGAATTGCACTCTTAAATGGCAGGTCAGTAAACTGGCATAAACCAGAAAGTTAAGAATATTAGTGTAGGTGAGTCTAGCTGAAAAATTCCCAGCTAGCCTCTCAAACTGCCTGGTGTAAAATGTGTCACCTACTACCCAGCTAGCCTGCTAGCACTGTGCATGTTTGAATGTGAACCAGGCTATGGCTAACTCCTCTGCTGTCAGGAACTTCCTCTAGTAAAGTCTGACTGTGAGACTGTGTGAGACTGTGGCAATAAATAGTTCAAGGCTAGCCTGGTCTACAGAGCTAGTTCCAGGACAGCCAAGGCTACACACAGAAACCATGCGTCCAAAAACAAACAATAATTTTTTTGTTTGCCAGGATTTTTTTTTTTTAAATGAATATTGTCCTCTGAAATACAGTATAGTAAAATGCCACTAGGTAATAAGTGTGTTTCATGGGCAGGAAGAGATTTCTGCCTTTCCCTTGATTTGTTTGCCTCATTTTTATTGAGGTTGTTGTTTAAATTAGTAATTCTGTTGTACTACTTTTCACTGATGTTATAAATTATTGACTCAATAGAAACTGATTTTTTTTTTTTTTTTTTTTTTTACTTTTAATGTGCTTCCTTTAAACTTTTATCTTGTGCTTTAGCTGTGCAGACTACTCTGAAGTTTACATATAGTGAAAAATACCCTGATGAAGCTCCCCTTTATGAAATATTCTCCCAGGAAAATCTAGAAGATAATGATGTCTCTGACATTTTAAAATTACTGGCATTGCAGGTAAGTAAATAATTTTGCTTTATAGCAGCATATTTTATTGGCCTTATTATAATGTTGACTAAAAGATGTTTTTTTAAAGTAAATATAAAATAGTACATTGACCAATCAGAATTCATGATATACAACCACAAAGCATCTTTTAAAAAGACAGGATTTTATTCTTTGAGAATCTCATGTATGTCTATAATGTTAACCCCAGATCCTCCCTCAACAAACTGTTCCCCACCTTCGACCCTGTTCTCCTTCTTTGTGTTTTAAAGATTTCCTTTTAATTATGTGTGTGTTTGTGTGTCTCTAGGTGGGTCTGTGCACGGAGTGCAGAGGTGTTGGCCCCCGGAGCAGGAGTCACTATCTGATGTAGGGGCTGGGAACTGCACTCTGGTCTTCTGAAAAAGCAGTTTGTGCCACCTCTCCAGCCCTTCCCTTAAATAGCTCACTACGATCAGTGCTGTCAGTATTCTCTTGGCTAGGGACCATTTACTGGAGCATGGGCAAGTTACTATCGGCCATACCCCCAAGAAAAATGACTCCTTCCCGTGGAAGCTATCAGCTGCCCATAGCTCCTCAGCTGAGGGTGGGTCTTGTGTCCTCTCCCATCTATGCTGGAATTCTGACGGGTTTGATCTAGTGTAGGTTTTGTGTGTGTTTCTACAGCTCTCATGAGTTTGTGAACACAATGACTATGCCTGTCCTGAAGACACAGAACACTTCCCTATCCTCTGGCTCTTAGTCTTTCCACACCCTCTTCCATGACGTTCCTGAACTCTGGGGGTGGACTGTGTTGTTTAGGGATGGGGAGTCAGCAGTCACGTGTTTTCAGCACTTTGGGCAGTTCTCATTCTCTCCAAGGCTGGGAACAGCATTGTGTATAAGTTTAAATACTTAGAAGACTGTTTGATAACACAACCTTTAGCAAAACAGTAATAGTAGATTCTCCATTAGGGTCTACGACTTCTCAGTCATGGGCTTTTGACCAGGTTTACATACGTATTTGCACTGTGTTTATACCTGGTGCCTATGAGAACCAGCAGAGCGCATTGGACCTTTGGAAATGGAGTTGCAGGAAAATATCTAAATTAAATGATATAGATCAAATGGACTTAAAAGATATCTATATAACATTCCATCCAGATACTGAAGAATATTTATTTTCTTAGCAGCCTGTGGAACTTTCTTTAAAACAGATCAAGTCTCAAGACATATGGGAAAACTGAAATACTTCTATTAAGAGAAACTCTGGAGCATACACAAATGCATAGAGATTAAACAATACACTATTGAATGGTTAATAGGCCCATGAAGAAGAGGGAAATAGAAACATTCCTAGAAACAAATGAAAATTAAGACACAACATAGCAGATCCTATGGAGTACTATGCGAACAGCCCAAAGAAGGAAGTGTATAGATGCATCTACACTGAGAAATAAGCAAGCTCTCAAGTAACTTACAGATACCTCAAAGCCATAGAGACCCAAGAACCCAGACCCTGAATCAGGAGACTCCAAGGCCAAAATGAATGAAATGGAAACAAAAGAATACAAAGAATCAACAAAACAGGAATTGGATCTTTGAAATGATAAATAAGTAGACACTAGCTAAACTAACCAACAGAAACAGAAGGGGACGGGCCAGATGGGCTCAGCAGTTAGGAGTAGGTGCTGCTCTTAGAGGATGTGGGTTTGGTTCTCAGCACCCACTTGACAGCTCAGCTCACAGCTCTTTTTGTGTACTGATCATCCACTCTGCTGTGCTGGGGTTAGTCTTTGATGTTACATCTAATGGTATTTGTTTTATAAAATTGTGTGTACCTGTCTTGTGTTCTGGACATACAAGCCTAGAATCATAATGTCCTCTTGAAATTCTCTTAATCCTTAAGAAGTGACCCTTTATCTTTCCCACTATATTGTTAGATTTTAGAGCAGCAATACCTCTTTGTTTCCTATGTCCATGTTCTTGTCATTAAAGACAAGGGCACACGTAGCCCAGGGTGGCCTTGAGCTCCCTGTGTAGCCAAGAATTTCCGATCCTTTTGCTTTCATCTGACAAGTGCTGGAATTTACAGGCTACTATTCCTAGCCCATACTCAAATTTTAAATGTTCACTTATCCAAATATATGGTATAACCAAATGGGGGTTTATGTTCTAAACATGGGGTTTAGTTATTATTACGAAACATTGGTCTTTGGGCAGCTTTTCTTTTCTTGAGAAGCGTGTTTGTCGCCACCCCTTTTTTTTTTACACAGGCTGAGGAGAATCTTGGCATGGTAATGATCTTCACTCTCGTGACAGCCGTTCAGGAAAAGTTAAATGAGATAGTAGATGAGATAAAAACCAGAAGAGAGGAAGAAAAGAAACAGAAAGAAAAGGAAGCAGAAGAAGCAGAGAAGGTACACTTGAAAACCTTGGTTTTCCTTTTCTTCAGGTCTCTTTGTTGACTTCTTTGATGTTTAGCTTTTCTTTTTTCTGATAATTTTATCTTTGGTTTAACGGCTGAGCTACCCCTCCAGCCCTTTTCTGATAGTTTTCGTAACTTGCTTTTGGAAGTCACAGTTGTGAAACTAATAAGTAAATTTTACTGGGGGTGAAATTTTGTTGATGACACATTGTGAGTTACAAATGGTAAAGCTCACTCATTGGCACCAAGAATTGTAAATCATTCTAGCCCGTGTGTAGCGCTGAACTGCTAAGCCCTGTCAACAGTGATCTGAGCAGTTCCTGATTATACAGAGACCAACTCCAAGCTTTGAGTAAAGAAAGAGTGATTGATGGCAGTGTTAGAAATGGCTGTGTACCCAAAATATGTTAAAACCAAGAACTTTCTTAATAATGAATAGCTATGATGAATACATGTCAGTAAGTACACTTTAGCTTTTTTTTTTTTTTTTTTTTTTTTTTTTGACTTTTCCAGAGTAAGCTGCTGAAACTAAAGAGAACTAGTCCAGGCAGAAATTATTGATGGTCTTCACCTTCATGGGTGTGTGAATCTAGAAGGCAAAAATCTTTGCCTCTGTTTCTTAAATTACTGCCTCATTGACAGGATGCTTATGTTCTTTATTTTCTAAGAAACTGTTCCATGGCACTCCTGTTACGATTGAGAATTTCTTGAGTTGGAAGGCCAAGTTTGATGCAGAGCTTTTGGAAGTTAGAAAGAAGCGGATGAAAGAAGAAGAACAAGCAGGGAAAAATAAACTAAGTGGTATGGGCGCCCCTTGGCATGACCTCTTCCTGTTACCCCACATCCCGACCATTCCCTGGCTGCAGAGATGGTCAGGACCGATTCCCATAGCAAACATGTGTCTCTTCACACACAATTTAGTTACTGTTTACAGTATATCTTTGTTTTATATTTGGTGAGTCTTGATTTGTATTCTGGATCCTGGGATAAGAATATTGAGGATCGGGGCTGGAGAGATAGATGGCTTAGAGGTTAAGAGCACTGGCTGCTCTTCCAGAGGTCCTGAGTTCAATTCCCAGCAACCACTGGTGGCACATAACCATTCATAATGAGATTTGGATCCCTCTTCTAGCCTGCAGGCAAACATGCAGACTGAACACTATATACACATAAATTTATATATATGTGTGTGTGTGTGTGTGTGTGTGTGTGTGTGTGTGTGTGTGTGTATATATATATATATATATATATATAGAGAGAGAGAGAGAGAGAGAGAGAGAGAGGATTAAAAGTCTTCACAGTGAGAAACTTAAGCCCATAGTTTTCCAGGCCTGAGGAACCTAGATTTTTCATTTTTTTCTGTTTTAGTGTGAATACAGGTCCTCTAAGGTACTGCACAATTCATAAATTTATTGAAATTCCCAGAAATACAGATGTTTACATTGTTTCATTGACCTCTTACCCTTTTAAGTGGTTGTAGGTATGAAGGAATGCTGTGCCATTTGAATTAAGCATATTTATTTCTTTTAGGGAAGCAGTTATTTGAAACAGATCATAATCTTGACACATCTGATATCCAGTTTCTGGAAGACGGTAAGATACTGTTAGACTTCCCCGTGGATGTAATATGACAGCTTTGAATCTATGAAAAGCAAATTTCGTTTTTATTTGGTGTGAGATTTTCCTGCTAAACCAGTTAAGAAATCCCATTTTGAAGATAAGTTCTAATGGATGATCCATTTGTACACTATCTGAATGTTTAAATTGTATAGCAGTGTGTGTTTTGAAGTTTTCTGATGGCTTAAGCATTCTCAGGGTGGCAGTTACAGTACATGAGCCTCTGTCACCTAGAAAGCTGGGACAGCAAGCTCAGGTGACCCTTTCCTCAAAGTCTGCAGAACTGATCCACGATCTGCTTGGGTTCAGAGAAGCCGCAGATGTGGAACTCCCAGCATCCCCTGCTGTGCAGCCATGGGAGCATCCTGCCCTGTGCTTCCCATTCGCAGACGCTTTTGTTTCGTCCTTCCTCCCACCATGCATGTCTCGTCGGCTGACGGCCTGTCTGTGTTTTTAGACTGGCCTCCGCCCGCGCTCAGTCTCACCTGATCCCGGTAGCTCCTTCTTAGGGTTGTAGGTCTCCTGAACCCTCTCTTGTGTCTGCCGGGTCATTTGGAGTTCTCTAGGTTCGGCCTCTGGATTTTCTGCTGTAGAAGGGTGGGTACTGTTGATGTGACTCGCAGGCAGGGACACTTGTGGCTGGTTCTCACCTTTTCCTTTCTTTGTGGTGTTAACAACTGAACCCCGGGCCTTGGGCATGCTAGTAAATGCTGCCATTGAGCTACACTGCCAGTCCTCAATGTTTTCTTTGGTTTGTTTGTTTTTTCCCTCCAATATATATTATTATCTTCTTTAGCAGATAGGTCAAGATTTTTACTTTTATGCTCTTAAAAGCAAAACCCAAAGCTGGGCATTGTGACTCACCACCTGTAATTTGTATTCTTGGGGACTGAAACATATTGCCCAAGTTCGAGGCCACACTGTTCTGCCCTGTGAGTTACAGGCCGGTCTAGGCTACAGAGTAAGACGCGGACAAACCAAAGCAAAAAGGTCAAAATCCAGTAGCATATTCCCTTCTGTTTTGCTGAGGAATTCCAGCTCCCCAAAGCCTAATCTCATTCTCTTTTGCTTTAGAAACTTTATTATCTTTACTTTTCCTTTCCCTCCCTCTCTTGCTCCCTCCCTCTCTTGCTCCCTCCCTCTCTCCCTCCCCCCCTTATCTTACTGTATAGCGGTGGCTGGCCCAGATCTTGCTATGTGGACCAGACTGGCTTTGAACTCAGATCCTCCTGCCTCTGCCTCTCAAGTGCTGGGATTAGAATTAGAATTGTGCTCCAACGTGTTTGGGTTCATTTATTCTTCACTCCCTTTCTTCTTCTCTTAGGTCAGGGCATCTCTTCATCTCTACATTTCCCAAAGAGACCGGTCGTGTGTCTCCCAACAATCCCCTCTCTTGTTTGAAGGCTTTACTAACTTTGCCTGAATTTTTATTGTAGCCACCTAAATCATTTCTCTGAATCTCTCCTAAAAAAAAAAAAAAAAAAAAAAAAAAAAAGATTTGTTTATTTACTTTAGTGTATGAGTATTTGACAGCATGTATGGGTGAGCCTAGTTGCTATGGAGACCAGAAGAGGGCACCACATGGCCTGAAACTGGAGTTACAGATGGTTGGGAGCCACCATATGGGTGCTGGGGATTGAGTCTGGGTCCTCTGGAAGAGTAGCAGCTCCTGCCGTAACCCAGCCTCTGAATCTCCTCCTTCGCAGGGCCTTAAATGTTCTATAGTTACTGCTCTGCTTCAGAGACAGTGCAACTCATATTTAACCATAAAACTTTAAAATTCCATGATGGGGGAAACATTCCACAGTGTCTCTTGGTGTGGCCTTGCCTGTGTTACTCCTCTAGAATCTTCTTCTAGTTAGGTTTTTCTTCTGTCTTTTCTGTACGTCTAGAACTGCTTCATCCTGACTCCTGTATTCTTGGTAGACTCGGGTGTTCTCTGATGCTATTTGGGAAGCTTTCACAACTCCCAAGTCAGTTATTCCTTGGCCTGGACTTGGTGCATTTGTTTTAGTTGTGAACTGCTCAAGGCCCTCTATATTCTTTTGGATTGAATGTCAGTAAGCTAGACTCCAAGAGGGGAGGAAGATGATATATGTGCAGTTTGGGGAGTGCTGTGGTACCCTACCATAGCTACCTTAGGCTGCCTCAGGTTGTGATGCTGGGGCAGAGGCTGGCTTAGACAGTGGAGCCTTTGCCATCAGTTATATATAAAGGGAACTAGGCAAGCATACAAGGCAATTTGTATCTGACAGAAAGTTAGCAGGTGCAGCTGAGCTTTGATGATGTGTATATCCATCCGCCACCACTAAGGAGATGAGATGATCTGTGGGGCTGATCTCAGTGATGGTCCACTGTGTAGAAACAGAATCATTGTTTTCAACGTAACGTGGTACTTTGTCATCAGATATTCCGTGAGCCTTTTGTTGTTAAAGTGGGAGACGTTAGGCTACGGTTGTGAAGACTGGATTGTGCTTCTGTTGTCAGAGTCTCTGCTGATCAATGTAGAAGGGTTTGCACAGGAGCCTGGGAGTCATCACTCCCCTACACAGTGCTTGTGCTTTTCTGTTGGATAAGCCACGCTGTCTTGCTCTTCACAGCTGGGAACAACGTGGAGGTGGATGAGTCCTTGTTCCAGGAAATGGATGACTTGGAACTGGAGGATGGTGAGGATGATCCCGACTACAATCCTGTTGCCCCAGAGAGCGACTCCTCAGACTGACAGACTGTCCCTGACTCCAGAGAGGCATGCCTGCCACAGCATCTGTGGCTATGCTCAGAGGGTTTGGATCTTCCTTTCGTTTTTTTCTAAGAAAAAAACAATATATTTCAGGAGAATATTCTTCTGGTAGCTTTCGACATTGAACTTAATAAATTGCCCATAAAATTTCAACTACAAAATGTTTACTTGCTCTTATTGGCGAACAATTGAGATATTTAAAATCATTTCATGTTGGAGAGAGCCCCTTGCATAGTAACGTAGGCTGCTGCGGTACATGTGTGGCTTACAGTTATTGCAGTCACTCGGGATTTCTGTGCTGGAGTCAGTGCTTGGTTAATGCACCAAGTGTCTTACAAGAAGACTCCAGTAGATAGAACAATTAATAACCTAGACTCCAGGTGCAATGATTTTGAGTCTTAACAAAATCAGGAGCTCAAATATATGTAGAGAGAAGTAACATAGACTATCACAATGGTGGCAGGGTGGTATTTGAGTCAGAATTTGAGGGTTGTGAGAGATGTGCTCCTGGGTCCTTCTCAGGTTAGAGCCACACACTGATCCCGATCGGGTTTAAAGATAGTTATAGCCGTTCTAGAGATGTTCTCACATACAATCCCGATTGAGCACTGTGCTGTTGGTTTGTCTTCCTGGGATAAGTGTTTTCCTTGGCAGTTAACTAGGCCAAAGGTTATGTTGGGAGTGTTTATTACTGGAAGAGAAATATATCCAGATATGTGTGTTTGGAATGTTATCTTCATATTAACATTGAGATGGTTGGTTGGGGCCTAAGATAGGAGAACCAGGTTTTCTGCAAGCTATTTATTCACTATAGTTTTAGAAGGGTGACTGACCCTGGTGGAAATCACTTGTGCTATTCCAAGTAGCTACCTCTAGTCAAAAATATGTCCATCACATACCCACAAATGCACTATCAATCTCAGATATTTTATGAGTGAGACTTATGGTTAAAATCAAACTATTTAAGATAAAAACTATTATTATGAGGTTTAATATTTTTTGAGGATATTTTGGTTGGCCTAGATGCCAGATGTCAGCAATAACTTGCAGCATTTCTATGCAGAGAGTGCTGAAATTTTGTGTCATGTGAGCATTTGTTTTCCTTAAAGAGACTTGGAAGCTGATTAGTAGGTATGTAAGGACCTGGAAGAAGCTGTTCAGGTAATGTTACAAAGCATGGAAGAACGCTGCTGAGGTCAGGGCCCTCTCCCTTCACATGATTTACAAAATTGTTAGATGTGTTGGTACTGAAGTGAGTTTCCACCTTGGCTATTGCAGACTGTAGGGAAAAGCAAATGATACAAAGACAACCTAGCTAGTTCTAATGACATCTCAAGATTTGTCATGTGAATGTAAGTCACAGTTGGATTCATACTCTGGGACTGAGGCCACTTGTGCAGCAACCTGACCAGTAGCAGTAGAAATAATATGTGACCACTTGTATGTGAGAAAACTTTTGTTTGTTTTTTTCTATTTGTGCCAAGTAATATAAAAATATAGTAGGATAAAAAGGTAAATAACATGTCATCATGCTGGACCCTTGTGGCACAGAGGAGCCTGGGTAGGGAATGTCTGAATTATGGGAAGAATGAGAATTCTCTTAAAAGTTCAAATCAGTTTTCTATTTTACCCACATTCTTGAATAAGGGTCCGGAGTCCTCATCCCTTCATGCTCTCTGCCGGCAAGAATCCTCAGGGGCAACTTGAGGCTGAGGCAGCACATGAAGATTTACCTAAACATGGTACAGCTGGGATTCATTCTACTTCACAGACTATGTGTCAAGCAGCCAAAGATGAGTTCCCAGAAGTTTCCAGAAGAAAGATGCCTCTGGCTTATTACTGTGTGTTACCTACTTTACACATTGTTGTTGCTACAAGCTGCAAATGGGAGGGAGGTGAGCTGCCTGACATCACTTGAAGCACTTACATTCTGTAGTGTTCTGTGTTAGATAGTAAAACGAGGTGTGTGTCAAGATGATCACACGTTTACATTGAGTAACTAGGAAGGAGCCATTAACTGGAGGTGAGGCTTCTCAGAAGCAGTGGTGCCTGCAGTGTGTGTATGTAAGTAGGTAACATTAGCTTGTTTGCTGCATAGCCACTGTTAATGCAGCAGCCGCCAAGAAAATAGGTTCTCTTCAGGTGAAAGTTCATGTGACCCCTTTGTCAATTCACTAGTGTCTAGAGATGGCCGAAGGGATTGCTTTAATTGTTAAGACACACTCATCAAACAAAGTGGCCTATGCTTATTTCATTTTGTATCTAGAACTGATTTTGCGTTGAGTCACACCCATTTCCCATCCTGACCCAGCCTTTGATAATTGCATTGACACTGCAGATGTGCAGCCTTAAAATACACAGATTTGCTTTCCATTTGTTTGCTGGGGTGAGTGACTTAAAAATCTGTGCATTAAACTGAGTCACTGGACAGCTGCCATTTGTCCTGTGTGGTAGTGTTAATGTTTTTCCCATCCATGAAGTGAAATCATGCAGTTTTAGTCCAGAGTGTGCTATTGTGGCTAGAACCTTATCCACTTTAAGCCATCACAACAAATGAGTTTAATATACCAGAGTTTCCGTTGGCTCCCATTACAGGGCAACACCGCACACTGTCCATGGTCCTGAACCATCGGTGTTAAATTGCATTAAGTTTCTCTAAGCTTGTGATCCAGGTAAATATTTCAGGATACTGAACCAAAGGGGAGGCAGGTAGGAAAGGAAGCGGAGAGCGTGAGAGAATCGGGATGACAAGCACTGTTGGAAAGCACGGCCTTTCATGGGAGACCAGGGAGATGTCGCAGTTAGTAAACGACCTTGCCTCACAGCATGAAAACTGAGTTGGATCCCAAGAACCCTGGGAGAGCCAGACACGGAAGTAAATGTATATAACCCCAGTGTTCCTATGAGAGATGGGAAGGAGAGAAAGGAGACACCCTGAAGACTGGGCCAGCTGGGCTGGTGTATGCCGTGCCGAACCAGAAACCATGTCCCAGTGTAGGAGGTGATGACTAACACCCATGGTTGTCCTCTGCTTCCATACTGTGCTGTGGCATGTACATTGAGCATGCACATGTGTATAATCACACATGCAGAGGTTGTCTCAAATGGTGGAAAATGGTAAGAACTGGACTAAGAACCTTCTGGAGTTGGAACAACAGCTGTGGGAGTGAGGGGAAGTTACTGAGTGTCCTTTGCTTCCTCCCGAAGGGGAAGAGAAGGAGCAATGTATTAAATAAAGCCTGTAAAGAAGAGTCAGTGGATGAGAGCTCGTGTTTGCTCTCCAGGGGCCTCCGTTCAATCCCCAGCCCCCACTGGCATCAATGCACCTGGGTCCAGCCGGGGAGGCTAACACCATCTTTTGACAGTTGTAGACCCTGAACTCACCCCCACCACTCATATTTACAGGGTTCAAAAGAAATGAAAGCTGGTTAACTTCACTAAGATGGGTACTTAGCAGAGAACATTTCCACGGGTTTTTATCTTTATTGCCATAAAAAAGTAAATGTGTATCATCTCCATTCTCCCATTATTATACCAAAAACCAACCGACCTAGGCAAACACTGAAAGATGCCTGAGCAGAGAGCCTGCACTCTTCCTCTAGCTACGTTTGGCCAGCTCTTCATCCCTGGGTGTAGCTGCAAAGCCTCGATTTTGAATGGTTCTTAGGAACAGAATAGAGGTGTCCTGGGCGCCCAGGTGCTCAGCGCTGGCCTCTGCCTCATTGACTTCTTGCTCTGAGGCGCTGCCTTCACTCTCCAGATGTCCCTTCCCTAAGGTATTCCCCGGTCTGTTTCCAGGTTACACCCAACCTAAAACACTTAGCACAATGACTTCAAGCAGACTGTTGGATTCTAGCAGTTCTCCATCTAGGTTCTTCTAGGGCCTGATGGAGTAGGTAGGTCATGGTATGGGTCCACACCTTCCAGTGCTGTGCAGTCTCAGAAGCCTGCACACTTACCTTTTAGTTCATATGTTCGGACTGCAGCTTCTACGGCTGTTGCTATCACCATTAGTTCAAGGACCGTAGCGTTTACTGCATTGTCAAATGTTTCTGCCTCGGTGGTTGTCATGGGACTTACCATTTCCCATGCTTTCCCCTAATCCCATTACCATGGTTGCTGTTGTTTTCAACTTTTATTTATAACACTGGTGTAGTCAATGTTTTTTCTTTACTATTACCTGACTCTTATTTCAGTAGTAATTCCTGTGGTTCTGTGGTCCTCTGTATGGTTGGATGAACTAGAGAGGCACTTGCTTCACAAGGCCCATCAATCCATTCTTGGCTTAGAGAAGATTGGAAGCATCTGGTTACCCTGTCAGGGTCTGAAGGAACAGAGTCAACCTTCATCTGCTGTGTAGAGGATGTAGTTGCTGAGCTGAAACTCATGTGCAAAGACCTCGAGGATGTCGTTCACATGAATACTCTGGAAAGTTCTGCTGTCATAGCTGAACCTTCCGGGCAGGTTGGCAGCACTCCCAGTCATGTGGATTCTGCAGTACTTTATTCATGCACATGCCTAGTGCAGAAGGTAGGAGAGGTAACAGGTTTCTGAGTTATCATCATGGGTGGCAAGAATTCAGAATGAACACTGCCTTTGGATAAGCAACCGTCAACCACGAATCCTGATGCTATTAAAGTAGTGTTTACAGTTGAGACTCAAAATGTTTGTATGTGTGTTTGATTCTACAAGTACTGTGACATGAAATATACTACAACTTTGCTTTCAAAACTAAATAAAATCAGCTCCAGAATGAAATAAAACCAACCCACTAACATACTTGTCTGGGGCTAAGTAGAAGCTCTATTAACATCTTTGTTTAGATAGTTACCTAATAGGCATTGATTTTTGTGTGTGTAATGAGTGCATGTCTTCCTCTTAGGTTTGTTCTCACACTGTTAGCATCACACACCTACTCACTGCATCCGAACTGTGGGAAGATGTCTCCTAAAGAGTACATGCCAACAGTCCTTACACCATGCTGGCTACAGTTGATGCTAGCTAGATACTGTAAAGTCTCAAGTTCACCATCCACATTCAGATCTAATTCCTTGGGATAGAATTATTTTCTTTTCATAAATGTGGGCAGGTAATGTGGTAAGAATTATAGAATTCTAAGAAGAAAGACATTTTAGTGGGTGTGGAATTTGAATTAGCTCATCATTGTATGACGGTACTTTTGGTCATACCTGGGCCTCCTACTTGTACTGCCAATGTTGCACATTTGGACCCTGTACCTGAACTGGGCTGAGCTTTTTTGTTTTGTTTTTTTTATTCCACCCCCCCCCCAAGGTTTGTCTGTATTGCTTTGGAGACTGTCCCGGAACTTGCTCTTTACACCAGGCTGGCCTCAAACTCACACAGATCTTCCTGCCTCTGTCTCCCGAGTGCTGAAATTAAACTTGTGCGCCACAAACACAAGCTCAGCTTAGACTGAGCTATTTTAAAAGAGCAAGAATCAAACAATTCAGTTGTGTGTTTGTTTGGTGGATACTTTAGTGTTTGATTTCTTGAAAGAGTAGAGCCCAGGAACTTGCAATCCACCAGCCTCAGTTCTCTGAAAGCAGAGAGAATGGGTGTGTGCTACCACATCTGGCTAGCCTGCTGTTTTGTTTGAATCGTGACCTATAGCTGTTGGTTTTGTGTATCTTTTCCAAGAAAAACTGTTCTTTGAGACATTTTAATCTGTGTTCCATATAAGTCACCAATAAATGTGGTATTAAAAATGTAGGTAAGTAAAAGTTAGAAAAGTAAAGCACCGTGCTGAATCAAGGACCCGGTGGCAGAAGCGACAGGAAGGTGTGAGGACGGCTCTCAGGGTGTGTGCTCAGTGACTGCTCACTGACCCCAAGCTGCGCCAGGGTAAAGGGATCTGAGCAGCATCACTGATGCTTCCAACAACTTCTGGGTGTCCCCTTGGTGTAACCGTGGCTCTCAACAGTCTCAAATCCTGCACAGATTTCCAATGCCCTAGTATTTCCTTCTGGCAACAGTCCATGTGTAGCTGAGTATGGAATGCCCACATGCACCCAAGCTTACATTGCAGTTAATTACAAGTCACTGATAGCATTAGAACATGGTCACTGCATAACCAAAGGAAAGGCTTCACCATCATAGTCAGAAATGTGTTAGGAGTTTTCAGCATCCAATAACATAGCTGTCATTCAATGTCTCATCAGTTTCCCAGGCAAAGGATTCTTTATGAATTCATAGTAATTGGTTTTATGGTAATTTTGTTTATATGTGGAATGATTTGGCTATTTTTAATGTATTGTTAATATTACTTAAGTATTTCCTACAAAAATATATCTTTTATTTTTGTTTCACACACGCACGCGCGCGTGTGTGTGTGTGTGTGTGTGTGTGTGTGTGTGTGTGTGTGTGTGTAAGACAGCAAATAGCATCTTGATTTGTTTTTCAAGTTACTAGTATTGTTAGGTCATATTGCTTGTGGATTTCTATCTCAGGAAAGTGAAGGACTCCAGATGAAATTAGAATGACATAATTCGCCTTCATTACAGTGTCTACAATTAAGAATACTGACAGGACCGCAGTTGGTGAAAGTATGGATCAGCTGAGCCGCCCCGGTGATGCTGGACTGAAACGAGGCACCATTCCTCTGCTCTATGAGCCAGAAGTTCTAAGTATTTTTTTCAGGAGACTTAGGAATCCCAAAATAAATTCTATGCAAGACTAATCAAAGCAACTTTATTCAGAAAAGCCCGAACTGGAAACAAGCTAAATGTCATCAGCAAGAGAGTTGTTTTTATGGGGTAGAATACTGCTATGAAAAGCAGCACACTAGGTCACATTGGAAATAGATGGATCTCCACAGTATGTGAATGCACTCCAGAGCAAGAGACACTGTTGAAATGAAAGTACATATGACCTGTGCAGTAGAGAAATTAACTGGAAATCTGGGTTGATAGACATATATAATTTACAAAAATCTATCAGTGGGTTAGTACTCAAGAATAGTGTATAGGTTAGACCCCAATTTAACAACTTAACGTTGTGAAAGGGAAAAGTCCAAATAAAACTTGATTATACATTATGGCTGAGAACTGTTTTTTCCCTAACACAGAGCTCCATCATGTTTCTGTTGAATGTTGAAACAGGGCCAAGGACATCTGCAGGAGAATATGGCAGGAATCAAGAGGCCACTGAGTGTGTCGAATGAGAGTAGCAGGCAAGCTCCATAGTTACCGCACGTAGTTGTCAGCGTCCTGCAATTATACACATTAGTAAAGGCTGGCAAAGATGAAGAAGACAGGTCAGAGTGGAAGATCTGCCTCTGCTGATGTACAGGCACTAAACGATCTCATGGAACACAGCAAGAAGGGTTTATTAGGAGGGGGCACTGAAATTGTCTTGATCCTTGTTAGAGGTTTAAAATTGCACAGCTTCTGAACTTAGCATACTGTCTTTATGATGGGGTGAGAAAGGTATTTGAACAGAAAAATAACTCCTTGCTCCATGGCGGGATTCACAGAGCTTCAATCTGTACTGGTTATGGGAAAATGAGATGCAATAAAAGAGCTGAAGTCTTAGATTTGAGTTGGACTCAGTTGTAGGAGTGGCTTCTAGGATGCAAATTAGTATGAGCTGAGGTTTCCAAAAGCTAAGCCCACACCTGTGTTAAAGGTTCTACAAGATCAATTGACTGCTAAGAACCTCGTGATTGTGGAGAGTAAATTGTCTTTGCTTCTTAGTCATCTTTGTAGCCATTTGTTACCCTGTCTGGGTCTGCATAGGTACAGCTTCCGGAATGTATTACGTCAGCAGACCACTAAAATTGCCTTCAGGTAAGACTAAAACTTTTATAACATCTCCATGCTTTACTGAAACCTACTTACCTGGTACCCCACTAATACATTTGATTAATGCCTTAATCTGTGTTTCTTTTGTTCTGTGCCTATAGAAAATTCATGTGACTGCTTCTGTGTTGGACTATCATTTGGGACAACTTGTATCTGTGTTTTTGAGCCATGATGACTCATATTTAGTTCAGAATAAATAATCTAGTATTCCCTTAGAGGTGAACTGAATATTGTGGTGGACGTTTCAGATACAGAAGACAGCTGTTACAACGGCCTCCATGAACACAAAAGTCACACATGTCCTCAATCTTCAAGAATATTGGTAGCTATCAAAGTGACAGCAGTGTTTCTATTGGAGCTATGGAGTATGGGTATCTTTTCCTTTCAGTGATCTATATTATTTACGTTGAAAATAAAGATGCTTGCTTAATTTCTAGAATCTAGCAGAAATGAGGTACATCTGAATTTCACTCCCAGATAGCATATTATTAAATTAATTACTAAACAAATACTTTTTTTCTCATGGTAGAGGCCCCCTTTCTGAGCACAGGGTCTATTTTCTCCATGGTAATGTAATTTGAGTATACAATACTTTGTTCATGCAAAGACACTATCGCCATCTATCAACCACATGGAGTAAGTAGTCTTAAGAGCTCTATGTTCTCAATGTTCACTAGTGCCACCTAGTGGTTGAAACATTCATCCATTCTAGCCTTGGCACTGTTGTGCAATGGGCCATTGTGAGCAGCAAAAGGGGCCATGATTGCTATCACAGAAAGGGATCTTGAAAGTAAATGGAAAGTTACGTTAGAAGTGGGCAAGTGAGATGGCCCAGGATGCAGGCATCTGCAGCTGAGCCTGATGATCTGGAGCGACCACCTGGGCACAGAGAGCAGCAGAATGATGCTAGTTTTCCTCTGAACTTCCCAGGCCCCCATCTCTCTCACAGAACACACACACACACACACACACACACACACACATTTACACACACTCATACACATGCACATGCACACACACATACACATGCACACGCACACACATACACATACACATACACACGTGCACACACTCGCCCACAGAGAGAGAGAGAGAGATTAGAAAAATGAATACTTTCTATGCTAATTGGTACAAGTTTTGTCAAGGATTTTCTCTCCTTTCTATCTTCATTCTCAGTGGTGAGATATGATGGAGACTGTTTCCTTGAACACACACTGGATAAGGGTACCAGCCCCAGGGCAACAGAAGCAAGGAAGAGCAGTCGCTTAGAAAAAGGAAAAGCTCAGCTGATGTTCCTATAGCTCCATGCTGCTCTCAGACCTCCCCAGAGGAACTTCTTTTTGCAGTAATTTAGTATTGAAACTCAAGCTAGTGAAACTGCAGACACGTGTTAGCAGAGTGCACAACAGCAAATGGGATATCTTTTTTTATTTCTGCATAACTTTTTTTCTTATTTTACATATTGATCCCTGCTTCCTCTCCCCCACTCTCCCCACCACCACCCTCCCATCCCATCCCCCCCCATACACACACTCCACAGGGATGGTGATGTCTTCCAGGAGGGATCATCACAGCTGTCAAGTCATTTGGAGTAGGGTCTAGGCCCTCCCTCCTGTCTCTAGGCTAAGGGAGTATCCCTCCATGCGGGATGTGCTCCAAATGTCCTTTCATGCACCAGGGATACATCCTGGTTTCACTGTCTGAGGTCCCTTAGTCTGCCCAGACCTTCTAACTGAGACCCATGTTCAGGGGGTCTGAGTCAGTCCCATGCTGGATTCCCAGCTATCAGTCTGGGGGCCCATTAGCTCCTCCTTGTTCAGGTCAGCTATCTCTGTGGGTTTCTGTAGCCTGGTCTTGTCCTCCCTCTCTACATCTGGATTCCAGTTCGCCTCAGTGTTTAGCTGTGGGTGTCTGCTTCTGTTTCCATCAGCTACCTAGATGAGGGCTCTATGGTGGTAGATAAGTTAGACATCAATCTCATTATCAGAGAAGGACATTTAAGGTAGCCTTTTTACTGTTGCTCAGATTGTTAGTTGGGGTCATCCTTGTAGGTCTCTGGAAATTTCTCTAGAGTCAGTTTTCTCTTCAAAACCTATAATGGCTCTCTCTTTTATGATCTCTCTCTCTCTTTCTCTCTCTCTCTCTTTCTCTCCTATTGCTCTCCTGACTCAATCTTCCTAGTTCCACATGCTCTCCTCCCCTTCTCTTTCTCCTAGCCCCTCTCCACTCACTGCCCCCCCCACTCCGAATATGCTCAGGAGATCTTGTTCCTTTCTCCTTCTGTGAGGGACCTTGTATGAATCTCTTAGCTTCCTTCTTGTGTCCTAGCTTCTCTGGCGGTGTGAATTATAGGCTGGTGATCCTTTGCTCTATGTCTAAAATCCATATATGAGTAAATACATACCATGTTCCTCTTTTTGTGACTGGGTTACCTCACTCAGGATGGTTTCTTCAAGTTTCTTCCATTTGCCTGCGAATTTCAAGATTCCATTGTTTTTTCCCACTGAGTAGTCCTCCATTGTGTAAATGTACCACATCTTCTTTATCCATTCTTCAGTTGAAAGGCATATAGGTTGCTTCCAGGTTCTTGCTATTACAAATAAAGCTGCTATGAACATAGTTGAACAGATGTTCTTGTTGCATGGATGTGGATCATTTGGGTATATGCCTAAGAGTGGAATAGCCAGGTCCTGTGGTAGACTGATTCCCATTTTCCTGATAAACCACCATACTGATCTCTGAAGGGGCTGTACAAGTTTGCACTCCCTCGAGCAGTGAAGGAGTGTTCCCCTTTCTCCACATCCTCTCAGCTTCTTTGATTTTCTCTATTGAGAATTCTCTCTTCAATTCTGTACCCCATTTTTTAATAGGGTTATTTGATGTTTTGGTGACTAGTTTCTTGAGTTCTTTGTATATTTTTGAGATCAGCTCTCTGTCAGATGTAGGATTGGTGAAAATCTTTTCCCAGACAGTGGGCTGTGATTTGGTCTTGTCAACTGTGTCCTTTGCCTTACAGAGCTTCTCAGTTTGAGGAGGTCCCACTTATTGGCAATCTCAGTGTCTGTGCTACTGGTGCTGTGTTCAGGAATTGGTCTCCTATACCATTTGTTCAAGGGTACCTCCCACTTTTGCTTCTAAGAGGTTCAGTGTGACTGGATTTATGTTGAGGTCTTTGATCCATTTGGACTTGAGTTTTGTGCATGGCAATAGACATGGGTCTATCTGTAGTGTTCTATACACCATCATCATTTGTTGAAGATGCTTTCCCCCTCCCATTGTATACTTTTAGATGTTTTGTCAAAAATCAGGTGTTCATAGGTGTGTGGGCATATCAGGATTTTCAATTCGATTCCATTGGTCTATTTTTGTGCCAACACCAGGCTGTTTTCAGGACTATAGCTCTGTAGTAGAGCTTAAAGTCGGGGATGGTGATGCCCCCTGAAGTTCCTTTATTGTACAGGGTTGTTTTGGCTATCTTGGATCTTTTGTTTTTCAATATAAAGTTGAGTATTATCCTTTCAAGGTCAGTGAAGAATTGTGCTGGGATTTTAATGGGGATTGCATTGAATCTATAGATTGCTTTTGGCAAGATTGCCGTTTTTACTATGTTTATCCTACCTATCCAAGAGCATGGGAGATCTTTCCATTTTCTGGTATCCTCTTTAATTTCTTTCTTTACAGCCACAAAGTTCTTATTATATAGGTCTTTTACTTGTATGGTAAGTGTTACACCAATATTCTTTATGTTGTTTGTGGCTATTGTAAAGGGTGATGTTTCTCTGATTTCTTTCTCTGTCTCTTTGTCGTCTGAAAAAAGTAGGACTACTGATTTTTTCTTTTTAGTTTATCTTGTATCCTGCTAGTTTGCTGAAGGTGTTTATCGCTGTAGGAGTTCCCTGGTAGAGTTTATTGGGTCGCTTATGTAAACTATCATATCATCTTCAAATAGAGAGAGTTTGACTTCTTCCTTTCCAATTTGTATCCCCTTGACCTCCTTTTGTTGTCTCTGTTGAGGTTTGTTGTGTTGCCTAGTATGTGGTCGATTTTAGAGAAGGTTCCATGTGGAGCTGAAAAGAAGGTATATTCTTTTGTGTTTGGATGGAATGTTCTATAGATGTCTGTTAAACCCAATTGGGACATATCTTCTATTAGTTCTTTTGTTTCTTTGTTAAGTCTCTGTCTGGTGGTCCTGTCTAGTGTTGAGAGTGGGGTGTTGAAGTCTCTAACTATAATTCTGTGAGGTTTTATGTGAGCTTTGAGTTTTATTAGCATTTCTTTTATGAATGTGAGTGCCTTTGTATTTGGGGTATAAATGTTCAGAATTGAGACTTTGTGCTGATGGATTTCTCCTGTGATGAATGCGAAATGACCATCTTCATCTCATTTGATTGATTTTGGTTTGAATCTAACGTGTTAGACATTAGGATAGCTACACCTGCTTCCTTCTTGGGACCATTTGATTGGAAGATCTTTTCCTAACCCTTTACTCTGATGTAATGTCTGTCTTTGAAGCTTAGATGAGTTTCTTGTATGCAGCAGAAGCTAGATTCTGTCTTCGTATCCATTCTGTTAGCCTGTGTCTTTTTATAGGCGAGTTAAGACCATCAATGTTGATGGAAAGTAAGGACCACTGATTGTTAATGCTTGTTTGTTTTAGATTTGTTGTTGGCAATGGTATTGTTACCCTACTCCTTCCCAAATAGTTTCACCAACTAGGGACCAATCATTCAAATGTATGAGATTATTGGGGTCATTGTCATTCACATTGCCACACCATCACTGTTGCGAAATAGTGAAATACCCAACTGAAAACCTAAAGTAAATATTGACTTGGGTTGCTGGTCTCAGCTTTTGCTGCATGGTTGGCTGGTACTTTAATTTGGACTTGATCGTCATGTTGAAGAGTGACAAGTGGAACAAAGCAGCTCATTTAGTGGACAGGAAGCAAAAGTGAGGGGTTAGGGGCAGAGTCCCCAACACTCCTTTCAGGGGCATACCCCGTGACCAAGGATCCATACCCTGCCCCACCCCCCAAGCCTCTACTACGAGCATGGTGACCCAGGTTGGTTAATCAAGCATTCAGTATATAGACCTTTGGGGAACATTTAAAATAAAAACATATCCTCTGTACCTCTCTGTATATGTTATGGTTTCTGAATGTAAAATGAGTAGGTCTCTGACTTTTGTGCCTTCTCTTGAGCTCTTTTCCTTCTGTTTGTTTTGTCCACTTCTATTGTGTTAGTTTTTGTTTTATCTTATTATATTCTGTTTCATTGTTAACTCTTAGAAGCCTGGTTGTTTTCTCTTTTTTTAATTAATGCAACTTTTTATATTTATTTTTATGTTTTTTCCCCCTGTGCCCCTCCCAACCCCCATCCCATCCCCTTTCACGGGGGATCTTCAAAGTCTGTCATGTCATTGGGAGCAGGGCGTAGGCCCTCTCCCATGTGTCTAGGCTGGGAGAGAACCCCTCTCTGTGGAATGGGCCCCCAAAGAATAAGAGACAGAAAGGAGGTGGATCTGGATGGCAGGGGAGGTGGGAGGAACTGGGACGAGTAGAGGGAGGGGAAATCATATTCGGGGTATATTATGTATGAAAAAAAATCTATTTTCAACAAAAGGCGAAAAAAGATCAAAATAATAACATTTGGCACTGGTTTGCAAAACCTCGTGTCCAGGTATCAAATACGATTAGTCTATCTCCAGGAGTCACCGTGTCCCAACAGTCCCAGTATTGCTCAGAGGTCTAAGTCCAAAGTCCCTTGGAGACTGAAGTCAAATGCTTATTAGTGAGCCCAGTATAGTGACTGTATCTCTGTCAGGGTTCGGATCCCCTGAGCATGCACTGTACCTGGCAGAGACATTGATTTTTATTAGAAACACTTTTCAACAGGAAATTTCTGCCTCTGAAATCATGAAATATGACCTGCACAACAATAATCAGGTCTCTAGGATGTGAAGGGAACCCTTAAAGAAATGGTGACAAATGTAAAAAGGTTACGATGTGGATTCTTCAAGAATCTCACTAGCCTTAGAACTAATGGAAGGGCTACAGCGAGCTACTGCTGGTTATTTGGAGACTGAGAAGGAAATTAATACCCGTTGTGACAAATGTGAGCACTTTCTTTTTCACTTTTATTCTTTGTGGATTTGCATCATGCGCTTCCAATCTCACTTACCTCCCAGCCCCTTCACATCTACCCTTGCAACCTTCCCCCAAATCAAAACCAACTTTAAAAGAAAAACCGAAATCCAAACCAACCAAGCGAGCAACAAAAAAGAATCTTGTGGAAAGTTCTAGTGTGGCCCCTTGAGTCCCACAGTTCACCCTTTAGTCCATTCATCTTTACCCGCCTGTGTTCATTGCCACAAGTCATTGGTCTGGCTCGAGGCCTCTGCTTTCTGCTATACCAACAATAATAGGTTCTCACTGGGACCCCTCTTGGATATCCTGTGGTTGTCCTGTTTCATTGAGATCCTACTGTTTTCGGTCTGTAAATTCTTCCCCCATGAATGCTCCAGCAGTTCATAGATTTGGTGGATGTTGGGGTGGGCCAACTCATAACCTTTGTTCTGGGCCTGAATGGTAGCTAGGTTGGTCAGCTCATTGCTTTCCCTCATCGTCACTACTGGGCGAGCTCTCCATCACTGCCTTGACTAGCTCACCCAATGCAGCCTACAGCAAGGACAGGAGGGGCCAGTTCTCCCAGGCCCTGAGGTCTGGATCCCCCACACTCACATCGTCAGGACTAGACTGGAGTTGCAGAGTTCTGTGATTCTCTCCGTGTGTGTACCGTGAACCAACCGGGTCCTCTGCAAGAGCCGCGAGTATGCTTAACTACTAAGCCATCTCTCTAGTCCAACTAAAAGGATTTCGACAGTGACTTCTTTTTTTTATTTTATTATTTTATTTTATATAACAAAGTCCAATTAAATGAAAACAAACATTTATACACAATATTTGGGAATTTGGGTGTCGTTCTTTCCAAACTACTTCCTGCTGGTAAGGGGCGCTGTCATGGGGGATTCGAAGAAGAATCAGAAATCCTGGCTATAGTCTGTAGGGCTGTTTTGTCCAGCTGTTTTGAATGTAGGATCACCTTGTACTCTGTTTCAGGCGGTCTGGCGTGATCAAACCACATTAGTCTGGAAGGAATCCACATCTTTTCATTTTCTGTGGAAACAAAAATGGAAATCCTTTTCCCCAGTAACTTGTCCTTCAAATTAAATTTTGGAGTCAAAGCATTTTTTTAATTTAATTTATTATTTTACATTCGACAGTGACTTCTAATTGCTAAGTTTAAATAGGGTTACTTGCATAAGCATGAATAGGGGGCTATTTACTGGGACATGGAAAACTTATCAGTGGCCACACTGGTTGATATTGAAAAAAAAAATGACATCCTGTCTCCAGCCACCACTGAGTCTTTCTCAGCAGCCATTGATTGACTGTAGCTTCTCATCTAGGGCAGAGCCATGGGAAATTTACCCTATCCATGTTAGCATGTCATATTGTTGAGGTTTCGTGAGAGCAGCTTCCCTATTATATATAGAAGACACTGTCTTACAGAAGATGTTCTGGATCTCTGACTTCTCTTCTATGATATTCCCTGAAATTTAGATTTGGGCTTGCATCATAGATTTGTCAGCTAAGGTTGGGTACCTTATAACCCCAGATTAAAGAGTGGCAAACCCATACAGATATAAAGAGCATATAGAATACCAAATAGAGGGATCAGAAGAGAAACTTTCAGGGCATATTATAGTTAAAACACTAAATATACAAAAAAAAGGGGGGGAGTTTTTAAAGCTGGACTAGAAAAACTCATTAGGATAACAGCTTATTTCTCAATGGAAACCAGAACCATAAAAACCCAGAGAAATCTACTTCAAATTCTAAAACACCACTTATGCCATCAAAGACTATTGTACTCAGCAAAATTATCCGCCACAGGTGAAGGACAAAGGAACACTTACCATGGTATAAACAGACTAAGAGAATTAATGTCCATCTTCTTTGTTGCCTTCATCCTCCCTGAGTGGATGGGGGTGGGGTGGGGGGGTCACTGGGGGCACGGGAGGATGGGAGGCAGAGGGAACTGGGATTGATATGTAAACTAAGATTGTTTCTAAATTAAATAAAAAGAGAATTGATGTCCACCACACCAGCTCTACAGAGAATACTGGAAGCAATGCTTAGCACTGAAGAGAGATATAAGGGTAGCCAAGAGACTGTGGAAACACAGCGAAAGGAGCTGTCAGTGCTGAAAGACAAAGCAGGACTGAAAACACAAACAGCAACAACAACATACACACTTCAATAATAACTCTAAACACTGATGGCCTCAACCCTCTAATCCAAAGGCTCAGACTATTTGAATGGATTCAGAAATATGTGGGGAGCCCCAGAGCAAAGTTAGCATCTTAACAGCCATCTTGCCTACTACTCTCTTAGATACTAACATGCTGGTAATTTTCCATTCCCCTATGACTGTTTTCTTCTTAAACATGATGCAGCCTGACCCTGAAAGAGTCCCAGCTGCAGGCTTATCGTATAGCAACTTATCTTATAGCAGAACACCTGCTTGTAAGGACGTTCTGCCTCCCTCACATCCTCCCTTTGGCCCATTCCCTCATTTCTCCACTACTTAAACCCTGTGGTTATATTCATTAAATGAGACTTGATCAGAATACTGTCTTGTCTCCATCTCTCGAGTCTCCTGTCCCCTCAATCTCCCTCCCTCCCTCAGAGTCCCTGTCAACTGACCGCGCGGGCCAGGGCAGAAGTATTCCCCTTTTAAGTATACTTTTACTTCAAGCTCTTGTTTTATTTGTTTAAAGTGTCTTTTGTTATCAGTTTTGTCTCTAGAATTATGTTCATTTTAAAAATCTCATTTGAATCTTGATTCTGAAATTGACATAATACATCTAACAACGAACCATGTGCTTTGTATCATTCTTAGCATTCAAAAGCACTACTTTTGCGTGTTCCCAGATATGTGATCAGTTTTAGACTAAGTCTTACAGACTGATGAGAAGAACGCGAACTGTTGCGTGTTTGGGTGGATCTAGATATCTATTAAGTACAATTGATGGATGAGGTCATTTAGCTCCAATGCTTCTTTCTCCCTTTCCATTTTTTCTGTTTGAGTTATCTACTGGTGAGAATAGGGTATTGAAGTCACCTACTATTACAGTGCTGGTGTTAGCAGTGACTTTAAATCTGTTAGCATTTGTCTCATGAAACTAAGTGCACCTGTGCTTGTCCATTCTGCTTATAATTGCAATGTCCTCTCGATAGAGTGATCCCTAAATCGGTCACCTGTTCTCTATTTCTCTTGGTGTGTGTTGGCTGTTATGGAGTTTGTGACCCTTGGGAAAAGACCACGGACTCAATACAATTATAATTAAAAGAGTTATTGATTAACTGCTAACAGGATGAACCTGGGCCAAATTTGAGACTGCTATGGAGGAGAGGTACGGGGAAGAAACTTGAAAGGGGAAAGCCACACAAAGACCTTCCATATTTATGCAAAAAAAACAAAACCTGCTCAGTTCTGCCAAGTTAAATGATTAAGACTACTCAGTAGAATCTTTGGGTATCTGCTGTAAGCACGTTACAGAAGCAAGAAAAACAGTTGGCTATCTCATAATTAGTAGGTAGTCACAGCTGTACATATTTGGGTGGGTGGTTGGGGGAGGTCACTGGATCAGGGTTATTGGGAACTTATCTTCCAAGGACTAGAGTCAGGGACAAAAAGCTGGTGGGTACCAAGATGGATGCTGTCTTAGTTAGGGTTTCTATTGCTGTGAAGAGATGGCATGACCACAGCAGCTCTTATAAGGAAAACATTTAATCGTTGTGGCGTGCTTGTAGTTTCAGAGGTTTAGTGTAGTATCATCATGTGCAGGCAGACATGGTACTGGCTACATCTTAATCAGAGGACAACAGGAAGTATACTGAGACACTGGGCGGTATCTTGAGCACAGGAAACCTAAATGTAGCTGGAGTTTCTTTCCAGCCTGGTTCTGCCTCCCTTCAGCACCAAATAAACACAAGATGCTATATCAATTATAAAACTGTTGGCTGATGGCTAGGGCTTCTTACTGTCTAACTCTTAATTATTAACCCATTTCTATTAATCTAAGTATTTCCATGTGGTCTTATCCTACTGGAGAAGGGTCCAGACCTGTTACTCCTTCCTCTGCTACGTGATGTCTCTTGGCAGCTTCTCCCTGCCTCTCTCCCAAGCATTCTCATCTTTTAGTGCCATCTGTCTTCCTGCCTCTACTGGCCAATCAGTGTTTTAATCATCAACCAAATAAGAGAAGCATATATACAGGAGAACATCCCCCATCACCTAAAAGCCAGCCCCCAACAGTGATACACTTCCTTCAACAAGTCCATACCCACCCCAACAAAGCCACACCTCCTAATAGTGCCAGTCTGTATGAGCTTATGGTGGCCAATTACATTCAAACTACAGGTGCCTAGCATAAAATGGAGCTTCTTTTTTATTTTCATTTTCAGGTTTAAACTCTTGTATTTGCAAAAAAGGAAGTCCTAAGAAAATTTTCTTTTAAACTTACACATTCTCAACAAGTAACAAGAAGATTGGATGTAGTGGCATTCCTGTTAATCTGAGAATATGACTTTGAAAGAGCCTATGTTTGTGCTTTATAACCTCTCATGTACTGTAGCCATCTATGCATCATAGCCACTGGGTGCCATAGCCATTCATGTGCCATAGCCACTGTGTGTCATAGACATCTGTGTGCCACTAACTATGTGCCATCACCACAAATTTTGATACCAAAATACACATAAACATGCAAAAGAAAATATCAAAACTGATTATCTTTAGGTAATGTGGTTACAAGTAGTCTTCTAATCCAGAAGTCATTTTTCATATAATTTATTTAACTTTATTTTATGTGCATTGGTGTGAAAGTATTAGGTCCCCTGGAACTGGAGTTACCGACAATTGTGAGCTGCCATGTGGGTGCTGGGAATTGAATCCAGGTCTCTGGAAGAGCCACCAGTGCTCTTAACTACTGAGAAAATGGGGCTTCTTTAGTCATAACATTCCACACTGGCCCTAGATCATATAAATCAAATTGTTGATTCACATTTATGTAGGGATAAAGGTTGATATTTTAATTAATACATTAATTTTAATTCATCAATCCCAGCCCCCATTTTGAGAATCCCTATTTGTAACTCTCTGATTTTAACAGGTATTTGTAATCCTGAAGATGTCTGGAGGCCAGCATGAGCTTTGGTTTGCTAACAGACACCATATACAACCATTTGTCTTTTGACAGTGATAGAGGAATGGCTTGTTTGGTAGAGAGGACCTAGTTTCCTTTGGACCTAAAATTCAGGCCTTTTGTTAATGATAAGGGGTGATGTACCTCTTCTGTAACTGATTCTCAGATGGCATAGGATGTTGATGGCAGGCCCAGGAAAGCTGGAATGCTAGTCAAAGGCCAGGAGAGGACAGGATGAGGCTAGTGAAGCGTAGGTAACTTTGGAGCAGTCTGGAAGGCTGAACTGAAGCTGGTAGGAAATTTTGTCGGAAGCTTCTGGTTTACACTGGCTTCAAGTCCAGGTCTTGCTAGTTTCATAGGACCACCAGAGGCTAATGTGTTTGGAGCAGTTTTCAGTCTTTCGTTGATTGGAAATTGGCTGGGATAAATATATAGGCTAGGAACAGACATTCAAGTTTACAAACTTAAAGGAAAATCATACTTTTGGAACTTTTAAGCCTAGTAGTTGGGAGAGGGGAGGAGTCCCAAGACCAGGGAAGAGAAAGGAAGATTCCATTCTCAGGAATAGACAGGGGAAAACTTAGGCTGCACTTATTTGGAGTCTGTTTGAACTGTGACAGGAACATTCAAATCTTATGATTTTTTTTGACTCCCTGAAGCATACATGAATTTTTAGTTTACAAAAAGAGACAAAATTTTTAGGTATATTAGCATTACCATTGTATTGAAATTCACATTGTAGAACAATTGGAATAGACTCATGCTTTTGGGTCCTAGCAAAAACTATAGCTGTGGGTTAAAAAGCATGAACATTTCCCTGTCCCCCCCCCCATCCAGACATATAGATTGGATGGAGATGTTTTAGCCTGATGGAAAGCACCTTTTGAAGACAACCAAAGGAAATTTAAAATATTGAGCTGTGACTGAATAGTAAGCAGCTTATTATATTTGTAGATCTTAAATCATCTTCTTAGACCCTCAGAACTTATGTGTTTACATCCTCAGACCTTTATTTAACATAGGACATATTATTAGACCCCTAGCTTGAACTTTGAACCTTTTTATTAATCCATCTAATTATTTACTAGAGACTTGAGTAGTTGTCACCAAGAAGAGTAATTGAAAAACCATTCTTTAGTAAAAAGTTACACCCGAAACCTGTTTATCCTTAAATATGAAGTCTGTCAGCAATGACAAAGTTGTCTGCCCTTTGTAAACAAGAGACCCACTAGTTTTAACTAAGTAATGGCTTCACCAATGAACAAACAAGGTAGCTGCGGCTTCGGGTAAGGAGCTGGTTGCCTGCTACTGCCAAGCTGACAAAACTACAGTTACCCTATCCATCAATGCCACCAGAGATCTAAGAAGGGTACGTTATTGCAGGAAGTATAATCCAAATGGTCTAGTTAGCAATTAAAATGACAGAGACTAGTCAATAGTCTACTACCTAGACAGTCATCCTAGGTACCTGTGGTCACCATGATATTGGGGACGGGTACCAGGACAACACCAGTCTTCAGTCTCCAGACTCAGAAGATGAGAGACCTTTCCTGTGGAGGAGGAACATGGGAAGGACTGACCTTTGTGTAGTAGGCAAAGCAGGGCAGTCAACTTTCCATTGTCCTGCTTGTCCACAGTTTGGGTCACCCCCTAGCAGCAGGACAGGCAACGGGGCAGTCTTTCCGAGAAGTTAGCATTCTCACAATCCAGGTGGAGTCATTGTCAATGTGTCCGTTATCTTCTTGGAGACCTTGGTGGTCACTGCTAGGACCTGGGAGCCTCTGTCACAGTAAGTATAACCATTTTACATGTTATATTCTGACAAGTTTGAGACCTGATATTTATTAGTAGAGCTGAGCTAAATAACCACTTGCTAGTTTTTAGTTGTTTGTTTTAGGCCATACCTTGAAAACATACAGAAAGTTAAATAAAGCCTTTTACTGTAATTAATTACATTAGTCCTTAGCATGACTGCAAGCACGGAACATATCAAAGCTTAATCTTTAAAATTAAAATAACAATTTCTGGATTGAAGCTCTTTTCATGAATACAGCCTGTAAGGAGATTAGCAACTTTATATTCCTGGTCCTTACAGAGTGTACCATTATAGAATATAACAGTTTTTTGTATGACTCAGTTTACCAAGATAATCATAGCTTAACAGTGTTAGCAAAGACAAAGAGAAAAGTCATGTATTTTTAGGTCAGTTATTGCAAATCTGAGCAGGCCTCAGAAATGTATAATCCTTATTTATCAAAACAATTTATTAAACACATTTTTATTTGAAATTGTTGGGACAAAAATCATTATATAAAAATCTATCTTAACCCAAAATATACTGGGGACTTAGTCTAAAAAGGAGATAACCAGAGTTGATTTCAAGTTACATATAAGCATGCAGTAGTAAACTAAGAATATGTATAGATTTTTAACAGCATTTTTGTTGCAAGTTTAAGATAATTTGGGCTTGAAATTTTATAGTCCTCTCTTCTACTTGCAATAGTCTTACAGACCCTGACAGAAAGGAAATTTTCATTTTAGCAATTGCTTTGAATGTCCATGATGTTGTATGAGGCAACAATCTTTGTAAACCGGAACAAACCCAGGAGGAGACATCAAAGAGCTAGACATCTTTAGTTACACTTACTTAGCCATCTTTTTTTTTTAAATATAAATCCCATTTTTAATTGAAGTAATGTGAGACATAATAGTAACAAATAAACTCACCATTTGTTGTTTTCCCAAGGGGGTGTTAGGCAATATCTGGAGCACAGTACATATAGAAGCTTTCCCATTGTTGCATAGGCGGACCCCATCCTTAGTCTTAGCTTTTAGCCTGTATGCCTTGGTTCTACAAAAACCTTGAGGCTTCATGCAGTGAGGGTGGAAGTGCTTACTAGCAGCTGGAAGGGGTAAGTTGGTGCTTAGGGGAAGGTACAATGACCTTGTTTATCTCCCTCTTTTGAAGAAAAATCAGCCTTCAACAACTCCAGCTCTGGTTATTTAAGCAAGCATATTGTTATTGATTGGGAGATTTCAGACAGAAGGTTTTATCTTATAACGTGTGTGTGTGTGTGTGTGTGTGTGTGTGTGTGTGTGTGTGCGCGCGCGCGCGCGCGGGACCAAACAACCTGAAAAGCTCCTTTATCTTATATAGTCATTACGTTGTAGAATAACGTAAGTATTTGTAACACAGAAGTCATTAAACAGAAAACAATAAAAACCAGACATCCACAGGAACTCAAGGTTTTTTCATTTCTTTATAGCTTTTCATTTTACAAATGTTTAACCATGTCCAGTATCTTACATAGAAGTTTTATATTCTGGCTGTTGTACAGCATATAATGTCCTTTCTTGAACTGTTTTGTTCTTCTCTCTCTGTCCTAGAGTGGGTGGCAGGGGTAGAAATCTGCAGGGTCTCTAATCTGATTGGCTGGAGTGAGAAAGCAGCCCCGTGGGAATGTCTGTTCCTTTCCCTAAACTTAAGCCGGGCGCATGCCTTGAATCCCAGCACTAGGGAGGCAGAGGCAGGTGGGTCTCTGTGAGTTCGAGGCCAGCCTGGTCTACAGAGAGAGTTCCAGGACAGCCTCCAAAGCCTCAAAGAAACCCTGTCTCAAAAACAACCAGAACCAAAACAAAGCAGAAAACAAAAACAAAAACAAAACAACAACAACAAAAAAAAAACAAGAAAAAAAAAAACCAACAAAAAAAACCTTTCCCTAAAGTTAGATATTTCTTGTGTATTTGTTTCCTACAAGAATGGGCTTTCTGTTCTGGTTCTGATGCGTTATCTTTTCTCATCTCTTAGTATGTTCTTAAGTTTTCTGTTTCCTGCCTAAGCTACTCTTAGGTAATGATTCTCAGGTTCGCCCAAACACGGACTTTGACCACAGGCGATTGTGTCAATGTGTTCTATGTACAAAGCGTCCCCAGTTAGGGAACAGGACATAACCTGAGGGTAATTCAAGCTTCCAAACACTGGGCCTGCACCAGTGTAAATAATGTTATAAACTAAGGCAATGTTTGTAAAACAATCCACACTGTGAGGGCAACATGGTGTAAAATGTGGAAATCAGAGTATTTGACAGTTTATTAAAACGAACGGCCTAGCTGAGAATTCTTGATTAACCATTTTTTTTTTTTAAACTGAACTGAATTATTTAGGGGCATATGAAACACTTAGATTGGAGGGGGGGATGAAAAGTGAACAAAGGTGTTTTGGAATTATATAAAGAAAAATGTCCAGGAACTTGGAGTAAAGGCTCACTGGGTAAGAGCACTCATTGGCTTACAGAGGAGTGCGTTTGGATCCCAGTACACATGATGCCTCATAGCCACCCTTAGCTTTATTTCTAGGGATCTGATGATTTTCACAGGTATCAAGAGTGCATATGATACAATACGTGTATGCAGACAAAACACTCATACGTATAAGATACACTGAAATGTAACAGAAAAAATTATCTCAGTCACTTGTAACATATGTAACTACTGAAGATTCAGTTTCTTTCATTTTTTTTTTTATAAAGAATGTCTTCAAATTAGTAAGGAAAACATAAAATCTCAATGGAATAAAGGACAAATATGAATCCATAAAAAGGCAAAAGAAGATATGAGGTCCTTCATAAAGGTAGTCACGGGGCATGTAGGAATCAGAGCAACTTAACAACAGAACACTTTAAAATAGCATAAAAGAACTATTATCGCCAGTGGTGGCGGTGCACGCCTTTAATCCCAGCACTTGGGAGGCAAAGGCAGGTGGATCTCGGTGAGTTCCAGGCTACAGAGTGAGTTCCAGGACAGCCAGAGCTACATGGGGAAGCCCTGTCTTGAAAAACAAAACAAAAAAGAATGACCATCACTATATAGTGGAAGATGATGCAGGAGGTAAGAGTACAATAGGAACCGTGTACAGACAGACTTCTCATCCTGCGGTAGGGCTGAGTCCTATTAATCCACAGCAAACGCAGTGTCCCAGCTGTGATGCTGGGGCACATCTGTGCAACCTTGCTCATCTACAGAGAATATTGTGCATTTCTGCTGTTCCGCTCCATCTGTCCAGCCAGATGGGGTTGTTTGGGGTTTGTTACATAGATTGGGAAAGATCAAATATTTAAAGACAAAGTCTAGTTTCTACCGAGTGTAGAATGTTTGCTTTTCAGTATCTGTGAAGTCAGAAGAACTGTGTGTTGGGAACTAGGGCTGAAGCTCACTGGTACATATTTGACTTGCAAACACAAGGCCTGGTGTTTTGACCCACATCACCACAAAAATAAAAAAATAATCAGACACTGTCACAGTTGGGAACATCATGTAAATAAAACGTTACTTTAAGTCATAGGGAGATTTGTTTATGAAATCACTGACTACTCAGTCCAGGTGAAATGAAATTAATTCATAATTCTGTCATTAAAGGAGCTAGTATTCCTGGTAAACAAAATATCTAAACATGTTTTAAAAATGCCTGCAAAGGTCAATAAAGCAACCACATGCTGCTGTTTAATGGTGTGGTGGGAAAACTTTCTCAGATTGCGTAACTGAAAATATTGGTAGATCTCAAGTTTACATTTCTTATTATTTTAAGAACTTCATACGGTGCTTTTATTCCCTATTTCTATTAGTCTTTGAGAATTCCTTGTAATATTTTTTATTTTTGTACATAGTTTTCTTTTTTGTTTCTTAAAATATTTTGAAATTAAAATATAATTATCCCCTTCCCTCTCCTCCTTCTAGCCCTCTTCAAACCTATCTTGTTTTTATTCAATTGCCATTGTGGCATTTATGCATATTATGTAATATGTATCATGTGACATATGAAAGTGCATAAATATGTAAACACTTTTCTCAGTTTGTGTATTGTGACTTGTACATACATGGTTTCAGGCCTGACCAACTGGCATTAGATTATAGCCTGGTCAGGGGGCTCATCCCTGGGGAAGACTATTACCAACTGGCATTAGATTACAGCCCGGTCAGGGGTCTCATCCCTGGGGAAGACTATTTCTTCCACTCTCACATTCATTAGCTGTTTGTGGTTCTTTGTTTGCGTGTGCAGCCATGTGAAATTTTCCCCTTCCATGTTAGTATGTCTATCGGTGTTGTGTTTGTTCAGATCTTGTTGAGGGGGTCATGTTGTTGGGTTATCGTAGGTGAAGCTTGCCTGCCATGTCTGAAAGAAAGCATAATCTCATATCAGATTTCCTGGCCCCTTGGCTCTGCCAGTCTTTCCAGTTCTGCTTTCATGATATAGCCAGAGCCTGGTGCAGCATCTGTCTTTTAGGTATAACCAATGGTATTGAGCACCCCATGATTCTCTGCATTTTGACCAAATGCGGTTCTCAGTAGTAGCCTCCATCTATTGCACAGAGAAGTCTCTTTGACGAGGAGTGAGAACTACAATTATAAGAACAAATATTTAGAATGACGTTAGGAATTATACTAATTTAGTAAATAAAGTACTGATATAAAGCTCCTCTCTAAGATCCATGACCCCACACCTATTTATCACTTATCTTGGGTCCGGTGAACTTGTTTAAATAACCCTGCCTTCACTAGCCCAGGGAAGTTGGTAGGTTTCCAGTATCAGATGTGATTTACCCCTTATTGAGTGAACCCCATCTCCAATTAGAAAGCTGTTGGCTACAATCAAGATATTAATGTCACTATTGCATAATCAGGACTATCTTGCTATGTGGATCATTGTTGTGGATCACGGATGTCACAGCTGGGTAGGACCATTGGTTGTTTTCCTCTCTTGGAAGCTTGCGTAACACTTTTAGGACCAGTGAAAGCTAGTCCTTTGAAAAGAGACTTTCAGGTCAGATTTAGCTTGGAACCAAAGTACATAGTATCTTCAGCAATGGGGACTCACCTTCAACCTCTGGGGGCGACCAAGGGGGTATGATGTGTTTTGATCATATCCATCCCATCCCTCATCTTACTCCAGATCCACACCCTCTTACCTGCTCATCCAACTGTGTATCCTCATTTTTTGAAAATATGTCGAGTCCAGTATGTACTGCCTATATATTCTTGGGTATGTGCATATCCACAGCCTACCAAGAGCCATACCATTGAAGAACCAACTCTCCCTCTCCCAGGATCTGTCAATTGCCAGCAGCTCCTCAGCTAGTGATGGGACTTCATGCCTACTTTCCCTCTTCATGCTGGGATTTTGTGTGGCCTGAGCTTGCATAGGTCAAGTACGTGTTGTCACAATCACCATCAGTTCCTATGTTCAACTTTGTTACATCCAGAAAACGCTGTTTCATTGCAGTGATCCACTGCCTCTGGAGTTTACATCTTCTTCCCCTTCTTTTGCAATGATCATTGCACCTGGGGAGGAGGGGATATGATATAGAAAACCCATAGAGGGCTAAGTATACCAGTCTCTTATTCCCTTCACCTTGGCAAGTTGTGGGTCTCTGTGTTAATCACCATCGACTACAGAAAGGAGCTCCTCTGGTGAGGGTTGAGAGGTGTATGTATCTGTTGTTTTTAACTAAGTAAGTCTCTATAGTTCTGCTTTTCAGTAAAGACTTGAAAGCTAGATGTGATGGGGAATGTTCTGTATACATGCTTGTTTTATTGGTTGATGAATAAAACACTGATTGGCCAGGCAGTAAGTGACGTAGCACAGCAGCTAACCATAGAAGTCTGGAGATCTGTACAGACAGGCAGGAAGTGACTGATGAAGCTGGGTAGAATCAGAATATAAGCAGAGACAAACAGGAAATCACACTCTTCTCTGCAGAGATGTATTAGGCAAAGGAGATGCAGGTCCATCATTCCCGGTAAACCAAGACCACGTGGGAACACTTAGATTTTGATAGAAATGAGTTAATAATTAATTCTCCTAGTTCTAGAGGGTAAAAGGGAGGGAGGGAGAAGGAACTGGATCAACATGTAAAATTAAAAAAAAAAAACAATGAAGTAAAATAAAAAAACAAAGAATGTGTTAATCGTTTTAGGCAAATGATTGTTTTAACACTTTAGTTTTCATTTTTAATAAAACATTTTATTGTTCATTAAAAAAAATAATTAAGACAGAGCTAGCCAATAAGAAACTATAGCCATTGGCCAACAGCTTTATCACTAACAGAGTCTCTGTGTGTTACTTGGGGCTGATGCAGCTCTGGGACCAGGCTGGCAGGAAACTTCTGATAACACAAATGCTGCGGTGAAAACCTCAGAGAGGCAGAGAAAGCACCCAGCTGCTTCCTCCTTCACTGATGTCCCAGGAAGAGAGATTTCTCTTATGCCATCTCAAACAAAACCTCCCCCCGCTGTATGCCCCTCCCTTCTACTTCCTGTGCATCTCTCTCCATCCTCTTGACTTTCTTTTATACTCTATGGGTTTTTTTGTTTTCTTTTATTTCCTGTCACTGGTTACTTGCTCCATCTCTTGACCTATGGTGAACTTTATTTAATCATGTTTACAATATTCAAGCAAAAACCTCTTGGATTAAAGGTGTGTGCTGTAGGGCTGAAGCTAGAAGCAGGTTTTTCCCCAGCAAATCGTGCAATGTCTGGTTCACAGTGTGATCAAATGTCCTGCAACGCTTATCTCTGTTTGTATAATGAGAAGGTTTTAGACGTTGGTTTAATACTGTGTTCACTCAGTAGAATAAATGAACATGGAGTACTAGGTTCTCCCCTAGGGCCTCTAACTTGTCAAGCCATAGGCTTTTAGCCCCAGCCATGGTGTGACAGAAATAGTTATTCTGATGAGGTACCTCAGAACTAGAATGACAGATATCATGTATTTCCTATCATTTGTGCATATTAGTGTTGAATCTTCAGTTATGTGTGTTTTTCTTGGAGTACCCGTAAAAGTCAGGAAATTATTAAGTGCCTTGGGGGGGGCATTTCCAAGGGAGGGGAGATGAGATGTCTTAGAATAAAGAGGTAAAGAGGAATAAAGAAAATGAAAGGGTTAAATGGGGTGAGAGGTATCAGGACAGGGTAAAAGGAAAAACAGGGAGGAATAAATACTGCTAAAGACATTTTTAAAAATTCATATAGAGACTTACAACTGTAGAAGCTTCCTGACACACACATACACACACATTTTTAAAAGTTTAAATGGTGTTACCCTATAATGGGGCAACAATGTCCCTAGTAGACACTACAGACTAACAAAATGCCCATTGCTGGGAAGGGGTACCTGTTTGGAGGAGTTTTTGAGCAGTGAGTTTCCATAAGCAACCACCAAACATTACAGGGTATTGACTATGATCTTCACTACCCTCCAGAATTTGACAGTAAGACTCTATTGCTGAAGATACCATATACTTGATGATAAAACATCAAGAAATCAAGCTGATACTCACCTGGAAACTTCATCCCTAATGGGTAGCTTTCATAATGTTGGAACGTTCTGTGCATGCTATTAGGGGAGAAAAAATAATCATGGATCTTAATCAGATGCAAACCTTGCAAGCTATTGTAAAGACTGACCTGGCAAGACATGTCCACCTGTGTAACAGTGGCATTAATATTATAGGAAGAACTAACCACTTTCTCATTGGATGTATGGTCCACTCCACAAAATGTATAACCCATCCCTGGCACTATCATTGGGGCCAAGTGTCTGTGTATAGATAAGTCATAATCCATATGGGAGATCTGATGTTTCAATAGCTATCAAGCACTTTAAAATATTTTTATTGCTTTATACTCATTGTGCATCCCACTGTATTTTACAAAAACAATCTCTGTCAAGTATATTGTACATATTGACCTATTCACCACTCTCTTGCCTGTTTCTTTCTCCCTATCTTCCATCGAAGGGCTAAGAAACATGAATTTTTTGAAAACGATTGAATATTTGAATCATGAGGGAAATACAATTGAAAACAATATGGGGATTCTGCATGGTTCTGGTCGGAATGGACATCATAAAGGGAAGATGATGAGCACAAGTGTGATAAGGATGTCAGAAGAACACCCCTTACATGCTGCTGATGGGAATGTAAAGTGATGCTGCACCTGTGGGGACTGGTATGGAGAATCCACAAGCAACTAAAGCACAGTGACTGTTAACTCGGCCATCCTCTTGGATATATATATATATATATCCAAGGAGCTTCCAGAGAGCTTGCCACAGAGATACTCCCACATCCACGTGTTTGATGCACTATTCAGCACAATAAATTTATAGATTCAGTCTATGATGTGCTTTTAATTTGTATTCCTGTGATTATTAAAGAGAAAGATCAGCATAAATCTTAATGCTCTTTAGCATTTATTTTGTATGTTTATCTAGTCACAAGTTTTGCTCTCCTTCTTATGGAGCTATTTTTCTTACTCATTTGAGGAAATTCTTCACAAATAATGAATCTCAGGTTTTTTTTTTTTTTTTTGTTATTGTTGTTCGTATTTACTGCAAGTAATTTCTCATGGACTGGGCTAAATGTATTTATCTCTCTATATTTTCAAACTTTACTAAAAGTCCCATGAGTGAAAGGAGGAATTTGTTGTACTGCCTACCAACTAGACTATCACAGATTGTTTGCATTTTGTTACCAGTGTATTGCCTCCCTCCCTCCCATCCTCTCCATGTCCCTGTGATCTATACATCTTCTAAGACCCTGGAGGCATCCATTCCATGACATTTCAGAAAGTCTTGGCTCAGATGTTCATTTTAGTAAGTAGTTTTCTCCATTGATATCCATATTTTGTACTATGCTTCCCTAATAACCTGGATTATTTTACAAATATTTCCTAAATTGACAGCATTATGTGTAATGGGACAAGCCCAATGTTTAGAAGCTTAAATTACCCTTAGATTATGTTCTGTTCTCTTCCCAGGAAAGATTTATACAATGAACAGATTAAGAATCTCTCCAGGGGTCAAATTCTGTGTTTTGTGGGAACCTGAGAATCATTACCTAACAGTGGTGCTTGTGGGAAACAGAAGACTGAAAAATGAACAAAGAGATGAGAGAAGACAGTAAAACCAGCTTCGAACAAAAACCCATTATTGTAGAAAGCCAAAGGTAGGTAATACCTACGTTTAAAAAGAAGAACAAGGTTAGAACAACATCACTAAGAATGATTCTTCAAAGGGATTGGGAAAAATTAATTTTTTAAATGATTTTATAAAACTAATGAAACCTTCATTAGTGTGATTTGTTTTTGGATTGGTGGAAATAGATTAGATGAAATTAACAGAAGGATGGTGTCTTAGGAATACTATTGCTGTTGGTAAAATGCCACGACCAAAGCAACTTGGGAAGGATAGGGTTTGTTTTTCTTAGATGGCCACATCACTGTTCACCACTGAAGGAATCAGAACCAGAACTCAAACAGGGTAGGACATGGAGGCAGGATTTGATGCAGAGACCATGGAAGAGAGCTGCTAACTAGCTTGCTCTCCATGGCTTGCTTAGCCTGCTTTCTTACAGAACATAGGACCACCAGCCCAGAGATGACACAACTCATATTGGACTCCCCATAAACCACTAAATAAGAAAATGCTTTATAGCCTGGTCTTTTGGAGGGATTTTATCAATTGAGGTCCCATCCTTTCAGATAACTCTAGCTTGTGTCAAGTTGACATAAAACTAGTCAGCACAGATGATGACTCAGTTTTCTCTATGTTGCTGTGATAAAAATCATGACCAAAAGCAATCTGGACAGGAGAGAGTTTATTTTATTGTACAGCTTATACCCCATTATGAAGGGAAGTCTGGGAAAGAAATCAAGCCAGGACTGGAAGCACAGGCTGTGGAGGATTGCTGCAGACTGCCTTACTCTGTGTGGCTTGCTTAGTGTGCTGTTTTGAACAATGCAGCACAAGCCATCCAGGGATGGCATCAGCCACAGTAGGCTCAGGTACACAGACTCCCCTGCAGGCAGATTTGATGAGGCCTCAACTGAGGTTCCCTACTCCCAGATAGCATAGATTGTGTCAAGCTGGCCAAAAGAAGAAACAACAACAACAAACAAAAATCTCTAACCAGGAAATAGTGGGATAAAGAGTAATAAAGCCCTGAAAAATCGAAACTAGTCATGCAGATATTCTTAAAAGGATTTGGTTACCATCGTGTTCCAGAACTTATCTAAGCAAGTTGTGGCTGTAAGTGTCAAATATAACTTGCAATTTGCCTAATAATCCTCATAATTAAGTAGATGTGAAATTTATCTGTCAGATCTCTGTCAAGGTTAACTATACTCTCTTAATGTTTAGCTTCTTTCATGTGCCTAAAATCATCTGATAAGACTTTCCTAGTGCCAGCAAAGCTTACTTAATATTCCTGCTGAGTTCAGTTTACTTTTCCTAGAACACTTCTATTGGTCAAGAAAAACTTGACAGGGAATATTTATACCTCAGCAGCCATCGGTCTCTGCTTTCTTAACATTCCATCAGAACTGGTTTTGCTTCATCTATTGCTCTGCAAACTGTGAGTAGAAAAGAGTAGATTTAGACACTACCAATGTTTTCCTTGTCTTTTGCAATATATATGTTTGGATGGCTCAGCCATCTCTCCAGCCCTATATACTTATCTTTTTATGGTCAGAGTATGGTGGTGCATGACTTCCCAGCACTCTGGAGGCAGAAGGAGGTAGATGTTTGTGAGTTGGAGATGAGCTTCATCTATGGTAAGCTCCAAGCTAGCCGGGGCTACATGCAGAAACCTTGTCTCAGTAGTTATTTCTTATTAATTTTGCTTTCCTCCTTTTCTTGAGATTCAACGTGAAAATATGAAGGGGACACACATCTGCTTTCTCCTTATATAATCATTTTTTCCCCACTGTCACTAAAATCCTCTGATGTCCTTTTCCATAATGAACCTTCTTTATTCCCTCTTCCTTTCTGTGCTTTAGAGAATGAAGCTCTCCCCCCGCTTCTCCTCTGCCCCTGCCTCCTCTGTTCCTTCTCTTTCTTGTAAAAGACAGCCCAGGTGCGTGACAGAACACAATAAACAAGTGAAAATTTCATTGAGTGTGCTTACAGAGGCGTTCAGACACTGTGTCCAGGAAGGCGGGGTTGGAATACATGGTGACTGTCTAGAGAGTGTATGGAAGGCATTGTTGATGCGGTGAGATGTGAGAGTCACTCACTTCTGTTTCCTCTGCACTTCAGCAGTAGTCCTAAGAATGGACGCTCCACTAGTCAGTGTTATGCGCTGTGTATTTTCTTCAGCACACTCCAAAAATATATTTAAGGTTTTCTTTTTTCAATATCAGTGTTATCTACCTGCCCTGAAATTTCTGTGTGTGTATTCCTTCAGCCCAACCTTTTTATTTCCAACACTCTGTGGTCAGGACGTTTGGACTTGAGTTGTCAGTTACGGAACTTGCAAGGTACAAGGGTCTCAATTAGACATCATTTTTTGTGTATGTAGTATATAATTCACAAAGGTTCACCCAGGTATTTCTAATTATGTGATTGCCTACCTGATAGATATCTGTAAAGAAATCAGTAAGGCATGTTGCAAATAAGTGTTTTCCCGAAACAGGCAATATCATCCATGAACATTGAGGCTAACCTGGTCTACATTCTGGGCCAGCCTCGACTGTATAGCAAGTATTTGTCCCACTCAAATCTCCCATACATCAAATTAAGTGTTGATTATTGACATGCAATTTAGCTAATGTTATATTGTCTGATTTCATCAAAGTTAATTTCTTGGTGACAGAATTTTTAACAATAAACAATTGAAGGGAAGTATACTAGTGCTAAGATACCACATCAGATACTGTGGGCATTCTCTGGTCATTTTAACCTTCCAGTAGAATGTTCTCTGGCAGACCTACTAGAGATATTTGGCTTCATCAAACTTGGACAAGATCAGGTTTGTCTTGAGATTGTGTGATTTATAATTTTTATTTATTACTTAAATTACAGTTCTGATGTTAGATTCTTTAGTTAGAAATTAAAATAATGAAAAGTTTCATAAGAGATCTTGCAACTATATATTACTAGAACTAACAATAAGTTAATGTAGCTGTAAGTTACTTTCAGAGCACAAGTACTAATGTTACCCATTTCAAGAGCCACATAATCGACGAGTTACAGAAGCCTCACTCTGACAGAGTAGGTTATTCAAACCCTACATTAAATATGAAAGCACACTTTGGAGAGTTTCTTATTTTTGTAAGAATGAAAATTTGCAGATAAAAAAGTACTAAATATTCTAGATTATCTGCATGTACTCTGTGTCCAGTCCACTGAGGGTGGCTAGCTGAGTATCCTTGAATAATTTGCTTGACATATATGTAGCCCTATTTTCTCATCTGTATGTTTAAATTTGTTATAATCCTTCATACACTTAATTATAGGAAAATATACTTAATTCTTTACTCTTCCTCATATTTAATGATGTGATTTAAAAAATAAAACATAATTGAAATATTATGAAATTTAGGTAACATAACCAATGTAATTTTTTCCACAGTAAATATTTACATACATAAAATATTTAAATGGTTCTTGGCACATATTGACCTCCCAGTAATTATTACTCAGCATTGTACAAAACTTGACACACAAAATGTATTCTATGTGTTTACTTCTAGGTAAATAATTATGGACAACACAAATGAATACTTACTTAAATTTAAAGGATATAATTTTGAGAAAAGTATTGTGGACATTAAGCATTTAGAAACAATGGAAGACTTTGAAATTAGAGATGACGATGTCTTCATAATCACGTACCCAAAATCTGGTAAGTGCCAGGAGTGGACCATGTGATCTTTCTTGATGTCTCCTTTGGTTTAGTATGATATGTACAAATATGGCCCCTCTCCATTCACCAGCAGCAGCAACCCTACATTTACATAACAATTTATGATCAGATAAAATCTAAACGAAACCCCAATTTGTAGGAGAGAAGGCCACCATCAGAGAATTCAGTGTGCACTCTGGTGGGAAGTAGCAATGCTATGATAATGAGATGTGCACCATAGAGCCAGGTGCAGACGATTCCTTCGTGCTTACCTATTTGGTCTGTTGGATGGGGATGACATAGTCTGAAATAATTTCTCCTAAATTGCAAATATACAAATGCCTCATCATTTAAGAAGATTTCTACCATATATCACTTACTTTAAAAGTATTCAACAGAAACTGAGGTCTACTTACTACAGTTTAAGAAGCTCTTGTACTCAACAGTGTGTGTGAAGTGCATTGATGCAGTGCTCTAGCAGTTGTGGCCTTTTAGGAACTGGAAAATCCCATGTCAATGGTGACTTCTGAGTCACCAGGTCAGCCCTCGGAGGTCTTGATATGTGCTTGTACTGTGGTTGATAAACTTTAAGAGATAAATCTGTCCTTCTTAAAATGTCACATGCCCCTTTAAAAGTTAATTCCTATGTGACTGTTACTAAACACTACAGACAATGGGATTGTACGTGGTTTGGCCAGAAAATCTTTTCCAGGCTAAGGTGATGGGTCAGTGTGCAAAGTGTATGTCTTGGCCTTGCAAGCTTGAGGACCTGAGTGGGGATCAATCGAACACTTGTAGGCCAGATGTGGTAATGTGTGTCTGTAATCTTGACCTTCCTACGGTGAGGTGGGAGACAGAGACAGGAGAATCCCCAGTTGACCATGATCCAGCTGAACCACATACTCAGAAAATGAACATATCGCAGCCAAGGTTGACGGCAACTGTATTCTGGCCACTACGCATGCATGTGTTCACACTCGCATATCAACATGTTCATATCTTTCTCACACATTTGCCCATCACATACACATGTATATCTCATGCACATTCACTAGACAGACACCACAATTACACAGGCACATGTACAAGCATGCCAAGATAAAAATATTTTAAAATTGATCTCATTGTCACTTCAAGTACTGCTTTGCTCTCTGCTTCTGCAATGTTCGTATGCATCATCAAGTGTCAAGACTCAGAAAATAACCACCTCGCTTTCCTGTAGATCCTAGACTCAAGGCCTTACAAGGTATGGAAAATACCTTGTCTTTGTGCACACTAACAAGTTAAACTGCTGCATTTTTATAAACATTCGTGTATTGTTAAAGAGACTCTGGTCAGAAACAGAGGTTTTGGGTTTTGTTTTGTTTTACACTCAAGGTAGTTAACAGCATGCACTTCTGGTTTGCACGGCTTTCCTTTAAAGGGTTGTTACCCAACAATCTTCACCTGCACAGTGCTCTGAAAGCTCCTTTTAGATGTTGTTTTGTTCTCTCTCTCTCTCTCTCTGTCTCTCTCTCTCTCTCTGAGTGTGTGTGTGTGTGTGTGTGTGTGTGTGTGTGTGTGTGTGTGTAAATAGTTATTTGGAGATAACTTTGTTTTCCCAGTGCATAACCACGCCAAGGCCTTACTGGAATATTTTAGGAAATTCTTCCTTTGATGGACCAATTTGTTTGTAGATGTATATTTAAATTCCTCAGCTGTATACTGGATGTGGTCCATACTGCCAACTGCCAACATATCCTCATCTTGGCAATAAGAGAAAAGTGTAAACCAAACATCTTCATCCTATCACACCCTTGGTTTGGTGCCTTAAAACCCCGGTATTCCCTAGAGAATTGCCAACTGCTCCTAGAGGTTGTGGGTGAAGGCTAGAACAATGATTATGGATTGTGAAGGACCATGCAGGATATCAAATACTTTAATTGTTACACCCTTGGAGTCAGTGACATCTTCCGAAGAATGGTTATTTCAAAATTTCAGGGATTCTTTTTTTTTTTTTATGAAATTCAGCATAATCTCATCCTCAGAATAATTAAAGTGAATGTTCAAGTCAAAATTTACACTGGCAAATTATTTGAATCATCATTAATAAATCAGGCCAGACATTAATACCACTACATTTTGACCATACCGAGAGATCCATTTGAAATGGAAATAGGGTTGGGTGTTTATGTGTGTTCCCCAAATAGTTTCATTGTAGTTATCCTACTTGAATGGTTACTAGGCTAAGAGTCAGTAAGCAAACTGGGAACACTGACTTCTTCTTGCTATACAATGTATTTATAATCCCTTCATGGGAACATGGAGACACAGAGTTGGACATGAGGAGCATGGGAAGGAAGGAACCGAATGCACTCCAATTTTGTTAAGTTTTCTAAAATTGTATTAACAAACTTCTAAGAAATCTCAGAAAGAATTAGTACTTCCTGTAGCATACAGGAAAAGGGTTTCCAATACCCTAGAAACAATATTATGAAGATCAAGAAGGCTCCAAACAGAAAAAAAGCTAGAAGTTAATGCTGTTCAACCTGATGTGATTTTATAACAGTGTGTATGTGTGTGGTTTTATGAGTGTACCCATTAGTCTACAAGTATTATTTCTCAGCTAGAATCTTGAAATACTACAAGAAGACTTTTCATGGAACACAGACTACAGGGAAGCTATAGGAATAATTTGAATAATCACTATCAAGAAATCAGAACAAAATGATGATACAATTAAAAAAGAAACTTAGAGCCCTTATTTTACCTTTTCTAATGTTATTGCTAAATATAGATAGGGATCAAACAAAAATTACATATGCTTGTTAGCACACATAGAATGTTAAAAAAGCATCAATGGCTTGAAGATGGATGAAATTACCTCAGGTATTTACTACTTAAACCTACCTCAGGATTGAAAACAGAATTGCTGTGTATTTTTACAGGTACTGTCTGGACTCAGCAGATCCTCAGCTTGATTTATTTTGAAGGCCACCGAAACAGTACTGAAAACATTGAAACAATAAACAGAGCACCATTCTTTGAGTATAATATTCATAATTTAGACTTTGTCAAAATGCCATCACCTCGCATCTTCACTTCTCATCTTCCGTATTACTTAGTACCAAAAGGTCTCAAGAAGAAAAAGGCTAAAGTATGTCAAAGAGCTTTTTGAACAGATAAAATAATTAAATATTGAATGATGAAACTGTTTTAGTCTTTGTGTGATGATGGTACACATCTCTGAACATTCCCAAGTATGTCTCCTGGGCTCTTACACCAGCTTCCCTAGAAGCCTCACCTGTAACTAGAACTAAAGAGTCACAAATACCAGGGTAGTCAACACTATTCCTGAAGAAACTGGATAATCAGTTACTGCTGAAACGAGCACAGGACCAGTTCTTATTTCTCCTCTCGTGACTCGACACATCGGACTTAAGTGTTTGCCAGTGTGGCACTGAATGGCCCCTCGCGATGGTCTTAATTTGCATGTGCATATGCAATAATGAGATTAACCATATTTGATATTTATTGACCGTGACCAATTACAATTCTGTGAAAAGATTCTACCATTGGTCCAGCTTTTCATTGTTATAATTTTAGCCTAATTTTCTTAGTGATATGAATTCTGCCACTCCTGCATAGAGTTCTTATACTTGTGGCCTTTCTCATGTTTTGGGACTTTGTGGTTTATTTGATTAGTAACATTCTTAATTTTAGTATAATCAAACATACTGACTTTTTAAAATATAAATTCGTTATTTACTTATTTTTATTTTATTGTATTATTTAAAACAATTTTAAATTGAAATGTATTTTGAACATATTCTTCTCCCCCATGCCCTTCCAGACCCTCTTCCCCATCCTTACACACCCAACTTTGATTTCTTTCTCAAAAACCAAACAAAAACCTAATAAAGTAGCAATAACTTATTTAAAAATATTTCCTTGTTTCAAGACTAGAAATATATTTGTTTTGGCCCAATAGTCTTAATAAACTTGATAGTTATTATTCATAAGAATAGAAAGAAATTTCTTTTTAAGTTACATGTGTGTACTGTTAATGCTTGCACCAACATGAGTCTGTTGTTATATTTTCCACTTATTGCAAGTGTTACCTTGATTATATATAAACTGTCTCAGAAAACTCAAGGAATATCAGTCGCTATAACATTAAGCCATATGAAAAAACAAGTTTACCATATTTATCAACTTTACAAATAATAGATTTCTGTAACATTGACCTGTGTTTTTGTACATGTATGAAATGCTATGTAAATGGAAGTATTCATAACCAATAACAGATGTAAATACAAATTTATTTGGACAAGTACTATTATATAAGTTCAGAACTTATTCTAATACATTCAGAACATACTAGAATGACCAAGAATTGCTAAAAACAACTTTGTGTTTTTTCTGCAGATTCTTTATATTTACAGAAACCCCAAAGACGTTTTGGTCTCATTTTTTCATTTTTCAAATTGGTTGATTACCTTAGAAGCTACAGATACCATTGAACATTATCTGGAAAAGTTTCTAGATGGCAAAGGTAACTATATTTATTCCTTCTCACTTTTTAAAAATGAAGTACAGATGACTTTTAAGCCATTTCAAAATAAGGGACATACATCTAAGAGATGGAGGAGGCAGGGGAGTGCATAGAAAGAATAATAATAATTTTGAACCAATGTAATCTGATGCACAATGATTATCCTGCCTTTGTCGGGACCATTTGAGGATTCCCAACTTGCAGTGCTGTGTTACTTAGGAAGTACTTTGGCTAGATCATAAGAGATTTACACTTATATTAACCATTCTTTCTAGCTAATGACATAGGAAGAGATATACAGCTAAAGCTGAGGGTGAATGTGTGCTCTTAATGGCACATATTTGGGAAACTAAAATTCTTCATGCCACTATTGAGGAAAATAAATTAATGGAAGAGGCTATGGGGTGTGAAATTGGGATCTCACACATTGCTAATATTATATTTAGGTTCTGTCTCATTGTAGCAAGGAGACACTGCTGTTCAATGATGGGATACAAGAAACGAAGGCATATGTCTTCAGAGAGAGGAGAAATATGAACATTCCTTAAGGGTGTGTTTGAACTCAGACACTTGAACTTTATCGAAAGACTTTAGATAAATTTATTTTGTTTTATGAGTGTTTTGCCTGGATGTATGTATGTGCACAACATGTGTGCAGTGATTGCAGAGGTCAGAAGAGGGCATCAGACTCCCTGGAACTGAAGTTACAGTTTCTGAGCCACCATGTGCGTGCAGAGAGACACACTCAGGCCTTCACCAAGAGCAGCCAGTGCTTTAACCCCTGAGAAGTCTCTCCAGGCCTTGACACTAGAGTTTCTCAATTTCTGTCTTGCTACATCCCTAAATAGGTAGGTCGGTGCTAGCCTTGTATAATTGTTACACAAAAATAACTCCTTTAAAATAGTCATATAGACATCCGATTGTATGGGTTTCATTTTTATTTCCGAATAGTCTAAACCAGAAGAGTAAGAATGGAGTTTTCTGCTCAGTAAGAATAGTGCCTTGACTTTGTTACTCAGTTATTTTCCCTTCAGTTGTAGGAAGCTGTTGGTTTGATCACATCAGAGGCTGGTATGAACACAAGCATGACTTCAACATTATGTTCCTGAGCTATGAAGATATGAAGAAGGTAAAATGAGAAAGATGTTTTGAAAATTATTCCTCATCTCTGAGTTTAGACCACACACTCCCAGTTGTCCTCATAACTTACTTCCCCTTCATGGGCTTCGTGTTGAAGGAGGTCCCTGACATTCAGCGTCTCCTTTTCTGATTGGTCTGCCTCTGGACTCTCCTCTCACTGTGGTCCTCTCCTGTGACTCCTTCTTGTGTAGCCACTTACGTCAATACAGACAACCTTATGTATCTAGAATAGACTTATTTTTTAAAGATGTTATCAGCCCTATTTAATTATTTGCATTAGTAGACTCGATGTGGTGTTGCCATCTATGAACACAACATGCATTGGTCTTATCCGGAGTTTACACCCTCAACTTTCTTTTCTCGGGACTCTTCCCAGTTCCTTAGAATCATAGTTCAACTTCCAAGAATGACCATTTGATTTTCTTCTTCATGGGAGAGAGACGTGATTTCTATTTCTCTGAATAGGTGGGTTCCACTTAATCTAGTGTATTGTGTGGGCCTCTCGGGTTCCTTTCACATTAAAGAAAGGTAAGGAAAAGACAGCAGGGTGAGCATGGCATGAGGAACAAGTCAGTAAGGAGCATCCCCTAGCTCTGCTTCGCATCCTGCCTTCTCTTGACGATGGACTGTCACTTCCAAGGTGAAACAACTCCCTGTCATCCCACATTGTTTTGCTCAGTGTTCTGTCACAATAGAAACCAGACAAATACAGATAGAATGTCCTGTAAATAGTTATATCTTTTTAATCTATGATGTAAGTTAACTGACTTTTCTATGTTGATTTTTAATTTGGATGGCCTATCTAGGATTGAAAATTAGGAATTGAAATCAGCCACTAATATTTTCTCAGGGTCTATCTGATTTTTTTTTTGTCCATTGGTGTTTGTTTTATAGAAGTGGAAGTCATGATTTCATATTTAAAATTTTACTAAGTATATTTTTAATCAAATATTTTTTGAGTTTTCATAAGTGCTTTTAAAATAAATGCTTATTGAAAATAAAACCCCCAAAAATGCCCTGGTACATTGACAGGTAAACCTTCCTTATGTATAACAGGACTTTCCTCTCCTGTGACCTGGCTGAGGTAACTACATTGATTGTTTTGTTTATTTGTTTGTTTTCTCTTTTCTTTACTTGTTACTTAATTTTTTTTTTCATTTTACATACCAATCCCAGTTCCCCCTCCATCCCCTTCCCCCATCCCATTCCCCCTCCTCAGAGTGGGTAAGGTCTCCCTTGGGGAGTCAACAAAGTCTGGCACACCAAGTTGAGTAAGGACCAAGCCTCTACCCCCTTACCGCTCCCCCATATCATGGCTTAGCAAGGTATCCTATCATAGATATTCTTGCTCCTGTGACAGGTCCTGGTGCCACTGGCAGTCCCCACACCCCAAGAAAAAGATCCAGCCACATTCAGAGAGCCTAGTTCAGTCCCATGCAGGCTCCCCAGCTATCAGTCCAGAGTCCATGAGCTCCTACTGTCTGGGATCTTCACCTCACTTGTTCCTATGATCCCTCCGCCCTCTCCTCAACTTACAAATAACAGTAATTTAATGCAGAGCCTTTTATACAAATTGTGACAGTTCATTAAAATGATTCATGGAGTTCCAGAAAAAGAATTTGTATCGCATGCTTTATAGAATGTATAGAATTACTATAGCATTTTGGGTTCCATGATTTTTTTTTTTTTTTTTTTTACTAACTTTTGAAATCTGGAAAGTATGGATACTGCAGACTCAGACTTAATCTCTCCTTTCAAGGTTATTTACCCATTCGGCATCCTTTCAAATAAATTTTGCAATGAGTTTTTCTATTTTTTAAAATTGAAATCTTAAGAAATCCTTTGAATGCTGCAGCTTGTTTTTGGTATTATCTTAAAATTACTGTTTTGCAATTCTTATATATTAAACTGCTAACTGTTATCTTGTAATTCTTCCAGTAATGGCTGGATACTTTCAACAGGTTTTATTGACTTTAATACAAAGCCTTTATTACCTTTAATGCTAAGATTTTTGTTGTTATTGCTGCAGTTTCCTTATTAATGTCCAGAAATTCACCTGGTATTTGTGTGGCTTTGATTTTATACACTATACCATAGTAAAATGTCGTTGTTTTTTGTTAGCATTTTCTGCACTGAAAACCACACAATCTACTTAGTATGCTTCTAATTTAGTGGATCCTCTTTTCCTTTTATTTATTATTTCCTTTTATTGGCCAACTGCTCCAGTCTTTATTTCCAGGGTTGGGGTAAAGAGACGTAGGAAAGTTTCAGTGATTCCTAACAGCACCTGAAAATCTTTATGTGTTTTTCTGTTCAGTATGGTTCTATGTGTAGTTGTTTACACGTAGCCCTCTGTCTTTGAAGTACTTTCTACTGCTGTGTGACATTTTACTGAAAGGGTTTTCCTGTATCAATTGAAATGATCATACTAATTATTTTCTCTTTGGTTTTTGTTGAGCCATCTTTACATTCCAAGAAGGAATCCTATGTGTTCATGTCACATGGATGGCTGGAACTCACACCTTCATCATAAAATCAATAATATTTCAACCCATGACTTTTTCAGGACCTTAGAAGCTCAGTGCTTAAAATCTGTGGTTTTCTGGGGAAAGAACTGAATGAAGACGACATGGATGCTGTGGTGAGACAAGCCACGTTTCAGAACATGAAACGTGACCCACGAGCAAATTATGATAATGTTATAAGACATGAAATTGGGACAAGAAACAATGGATATTTTCTGCGCAAAGGTGGGAATCACTGGTTTGTAGTAATCGAAGTACTGAGACTTCCTCAAATCTCTTCCCTTGGAGCACTAGGACGGGGCTTCCAATGTGTTTCTTGGGGTGAAAAGACACTGGGAACCTAGAGAATATAAAAAATCTTAATGGACAGAGAACTAAAACAGTTTCTCAGAAAATTTAATAGTATTTTAATAAAAAGAAAAACACAATAGTTTTACTTATTTAATAAGTGTGGCTTTCCTTCCTTATAGCTCATGTGGCTCAACTCAACAATAGTCTTGACCTAGGCAATGGATATTTTAGAAGAGACTATTCTAAATTCTATTTTGAAAGAAAGCCATGCTACTTGGCTCAGGCTGGCATCCCATATACTGTATAGCTCAGGCTGGGCTAGAACTTGATTTCCTCATGCCTCTTGCTTGCAAATGCTGGAAATAGACTTGAGGCAACTCTCTTGGTTCATTCCAGAAGAATTTTAATCTTACTTCTGTTTATTTTTTCAGAATATTATAAAAAATAATAACATACAGCATATCTGAAATACAGGAGGCTTAATTGCTCATTTCTCTTGTACCACTTTCCTTCTTCACAGCAATTACAGTTGTGTCTTACCCTATATTCCGAAATTGAGTTATGCATCAACAATTCAGATTTTATTTTCATTTTTGAGACATAGTCTCATTTGTGTGACTCTGGCTGGTTTTAAACTTGCTATGTGTAACTGAGGATTACCTCCAATCCCTGGTCCTGCCTCTGCCTCCATGGTGGTGGGAACGCAGGCACAGACAACCTTATGCTGGTATTGTGACCTGTGTGCCTCCTCCCTCCAGCCTTTCTCATGTGCTCCCCTCACTCCCTCTTAAACTGATGGGCTTACTTTGATCCTTATCGTTATATAAGTCAATCATAACTATATAAATACAACTTTTGAGTCCTTTTGGTAAGAGTGTATGGTGTATGGTTTCAGGGCTAACTACTTTGCATTGGTTAACCAGTTAGTGGCTCATAACTTGGAGTGGTAAATTCTCCTCTCAGCATCATCATTTGCCTCTTCTTGGTCTAAGGGTGGGACCATCAAAATTTCTTCCTTCCTTGTTAGCATACCTATTGATATTATTATTGTTCAGGTCTTGCTTAGGCAGCAATGTTATTGAGATATCATCAGTACAAATTCTCAGTCATTTCTAGGAGGCACAATATCACTCTTAAAAATGTCTGCCCCTCTTCCCCTGGGTATTAAGTACAGGACTCCTGGTATAGGGGTGCTCATTGGTGCTGAATTCCACAGGAGCCATTGCTATCTGCATTATGGACTGTTATGGTTTTCTGTATTAGTTTCTGTTTGTTATAAAGAGAAATGTCTTTAGTGAAGGGTAAGAGCTACACTTATCTGTGGTGTGCAATATGTTTTAGAATACAGGTAGGAATTATTCCCATCTATTAAACTGATGGTAGTAAGTTCTTTTCTCAAAACCATGGCCTTTCTGGGGCATGATGTCAATTGCCTCTACTCCCAGTGCTCTGGAGGTACAGGGAGGCCAGTCTTTGAGAGCAAGGCTAGTCTGCTCTACAAAGCAAGTTCCAGGACAGTCAGAGCTTCACAGAGAAACCCTGTGTCCAAGAACCCAAAAAGAAAAACATAAATCAATAAAATCCACGACCTTACTCATAGTTAGCTTTATCCCAGGAATGTGGAACTGATTCACCATATGAATCCATATGGAATCCATAAATGGAATAAAGCATGTAAATGTACTTAGAGACAATAATCACATGATTATCTCAATAGATGCAGAAAAGCCTTTTGACAGAAACTAGCATATTTTCACAATAAAAGCCCTAGACAGACTCAGATGGGAGGGAACATGCCTTAACATAATAAAGACTGTATATGATAAAAAGTGAGGGAAACATAACGCTATCTCATGAAAACCAGGAATGAGACAGGGCTGTCCACTGTAGGCACTTTTTATCAAAGTATCTGAGTACTAGATAAAGCAATAAGGCAAGAAAAGAGATACAGACAAGGAAAAAAAGCCAAATTATCCTTATTTGAATATCACATATTATAAATAACAGAACTCCAAAATCCCACCAGAAAAGCTGTAGAGACAACAATTTTATCAGAGTTCCAGGTTACAGAACCAATTCAAAAACCTGTAGCTTTACTGTACAGCAACAAATACGCTGGGAAAGAGATTATGGACATAATCCCATTTCCAGGAGCTTCGAAGGAAACAAAACATCCTAGAATAAACCTGACCAAGAAGGCGAAAGACCTCTGCAATGAAAAGTTTAAGTCTGTGTAGAGTATGAGGAAGATATTATATAATGGAAAGACCTCCTGTGTTTATAGGTTGGTAGAATTAATATAGATAGAGGGAATGAGTATCTTACTAAAAGCAGACTCATTGAAACCGCAATCAAAATATCCATAACATACTTCCCAGAAATATAACAAAGAACATTCTAAAATTCATATGTAACCAGTAAATACCCTGAATATCGAAAGCCATCATGGCCTGAAAGAATAATATTGTAGGGATTTCCATTCCAGATTTCAAAATACAGTATAGAGCGATAATAATAAAAACAGTATGGTACTGACATAAAGTAGACACACAAATCAATGGAATCAAATAGAAGCCTGAAACATTGAAACAAAGCATATGAAACAACAATGTTGGGATATATGTTACATTTTATCAATTGATATTAGTGGTTTGTATGATGCTTGACATATAGTAAATTACACTTCAAAACATTTCACGTATTTATATGTGTTAAGGTTTTTGTTTCTTCCTAACGATTGGTTATGGTTGGTCGGTTAACACATGGTATAGTGAGCTGCATTTATTGTATTATTGTGTAGGTTTCCTTCACTGCTCATTCTCCTATAAGGAAAGGCGAGGTAACAAACTCCACAGAGCACTCACGCTTACTTTCAATGGGCTGGAGAAGATACAGAAGTCGCTTAGCGTGACCCTGCTTTGCCATCTTCATACACTTGCTAAGTGCTGTCTCCATACTTCTCTCATTAGGCACCATCGGAGACTGGAAACGTCACTTGACTGTGGAGCAGAATGAAAGATTTGACATGATATTCGAGAGCAACATGAAAAAATTTCCCTTGAAGTTTATCTGGGATATAAATGAAGAATAGAATTCTAATGTTCGTATAAAATAAACATAAAAGTCCATTAAGCAGAAGGCATATTTTTACATCAACAGAGATATGTTTTTGTATCTTAATCATTGAATGGCAAACTTCATTAAGAAGCAAAATAAATAAACTATGCTTGGGAAGTTGCAATGAGGTTAATAAATTACTTCAAATTTCAAAATTGAATTAGTTTGGGTTCCTGTTATCATTGGTACTATGCAATAAAAACATAAAACAGGGTGCTTTCTGATGTAGAAAAATCTCTGCAGAGATTTCTCTGTAGTGGACATTTTTTATTCAAAATTTGGATCAAGAACTCTGGAGAAACTTTGAAGACTCCCCATGGGGGGGGGCCTCACCCTCCCTGGGGAGCTTAAAGGGGATGGGATGGGGGTTGGTGGGGGGACAGGGGAGGATGGGAGGGTGCAGAAACTGGGATTGATATGTAAAACAAGCTTGTTTCTAATTTAAATTAAAATTATATAAAATTAAAAAAAGAACTCTGGAGAAATGGTTCAGTGATTAAAAGCACAGGCTGTTCTTCCAGAGGACTTGGGTTCAGTTCCAAGCACATACACGGCAGCTCACAACTATCTATAACTCCAGTCCATGTGATCCAACACCCTAATACAGACATTAATGCAGGCAAAACAGCAATGGACATAAAAATTTAAAAAATGTTTTCTGGAATCAAGAAATATCTTCCTGTTAACACAATAAATCTTCAACTTTTGCTGATTCAAGAAGGTGTGTGTGTGTGGGGGGGGGGGTGTAACCATCCATTGACAAGAACCAGAAAAGAAGGAAGAAGATGTACTTTCCTACTAACAAGGTCTAAACTTTTTGTTGATTATTTTTTTGTTTGACAATTTAATACTTAAGTACAATGGATTGTTATCACTATTTTTACCAGCATTTTTGGATAATGCACTTAACGATTTTCTTTTGGTCTTACATACAATGTTATTGATACTGAGAACTAAATTTTAAGCTAATGACTGGGGAAAAAATCTAAAGCATATTTAAATGTCTTCAAGGTCCCTCCTAGTGAATTAAATGTATGTGAATTTATTAACTCATTTTAAAAATAATAACAACAACAGAATCACACCTAAGAGCTGAGAACATAGTAGTTACTACATCCTCGAGGATGAGTACCTGAGCAGCCATTGTCATGCCACAGTAGCTGTCTCTCTAGGCATGGGGTGTGGGATGACAACTATTCGTTCAAACATAAGACTGGATGCTTCACCAGTCCCAATCTGGTAGTAGTAGAAGCCTGGACGTTCCTTGGAAATCTGCTGTTCCCTAGTCTAAAACAAATGCTTGGAAATGCTGCAGCAACAGGACAAGGTAAGAGGAAGGACGAGTGAACAAATGGAGGGGCGATCTTCCTTCTGCTGTGCCCTTTTATCTGGACTACTATCAGAAGGCGCCACAGCTGGGGAGGGTCTTCCCACATCAACCAAGGCAGGACACTTACTCAGGGGAGGCTCTCTGCTCACATATTCTGATTTATGACAAGTTGACATTAAAACCAACCATAATAGTTTCTATTCTTAATTACAGGTAGTGGTTTCTTTAGCCTCAGTTTGTTAACTATAGAGATAGCTGTGTTCAACTCACACCTGTGATGAAGGACGGGGGCTCAAATTCAAGTGACTGAAGTGTTAGAGAAATCTGAGATAGTAGAAATAGATATGGCAGAGGTTTGAAGGGGATGTACATATACATTAACAACTGTCTTGGAGTGTTACTGATGAAGGAGCTCTTTAGCTCAATACCGAAAGGAAGGAAGGAAGGAAGGAAGGAAGGAAGAAAGAAAGAAAAAGAAAGGAAGGAAGAAGAGAGAGAGGGAGGAAGGAAAGAAGGGAGAGAGGGAGTGAGTGAAGGAGGGAGGAAGGGAGGTGGGTAGGTATAGAAAAGGCATCTAAGAAGTTGAAGAGGACTCCAGAAATGAGAGGCAGAAATAGTAGAAGTGGAAATAAGAGACTGCTGAGTGCAGTCATAGGTTTCTCAGGGCCTTCAAAATTTCTGAGCTGAATCTTGCTAACAACAAAGAGAGTTGGTGACGATGTGATAAATGGGGATTGAGCAATGGGTTCCAGGCACAATGAAGTTCCCATGGAAAAATGAGAATCCAACAGGATCATTAGAGAGATGTCAATAAAAAACAGGAAGAAATAATCCTCTGCAGAGAGTGAGGGAATTTTCACCTAGGAAAGAATAGAGAAGAGAAAGCACATCCACAGCCAAGAGAAGAGGAATACCACCCTTCCCCCCCCCCCGACACACACTCACTGTGAACAAAGAGCAAGCAGTTCCTGGTCGGGAGGTCCCCGTCAGATGGATGTAGAACTTTTACCCTTAGATTCCAACCATCCAGCTATGTACTTGCCAGTTTCAGTGAACAGTTGCTGGAGTGCTGGACTATGAGTTGTCCTCACCAATTACTACCCTTCAGTCAGAAGTCAAAGGCTCTGAACAAATATGTGTACTGTGTAATTGGTTTTTCTGTAGCCATATAATAGGCTTCTCTGCTAATGCCATAAACCAGATTTAGCTGGATTAAAAAGGAAAAGAGCAGGTGTATTCTGAGCAAAGCCACTCTGGGGTGAGTCCTCCAACCCTCAGAGATGGGGTGGGGGAGGGGCCAGGAGAAAATTGCAAGGCCAGTCTAAAGGAGAGGGCATAAATACCCTGTAGGCACAGGCATGGTGACATGTACCCACAAACTGGGTTTGTGCTCAGTTATAATGCTTTAGTTGGGGATTGAGTTTCTGAGAGGGTGGGGTTTGGAGAGACAGGAATGGGCCCCCTTCAGGGACCAGCTGTTCCAGCCAAACATCCTGACTTTCTTTGGTATAGGGACACTGGTTCAAATATGACTACTTCCTGTTGGCATGGGATGACGTAGGGATGGGGAGTTGGGTGAAGAAGTATGTGGTTAACTGCCATCCTGGAGATGCCAATGATCTGTTCTTTGAAGAAGCAGAGAAGGCACATTGCTAGGGGAAAAAATAGATTTATTACCACCAGCCCTATGAACAGGACTAGCCATTGGAAGAGTGAAGACTGCCAGACAGAATGGAACAGAGATGCCATGGTTGTTTGGATGAAATTCTTCAGACAATTTGTGGAGTGACTCCACTCAATATTAGTTTCTGCCAGGCCAGATTTATCGATGTAGTAGCAGCACTCTTTCCCAGGAAGATGCAGGTGTTCTTAAAACAGCTGGAACAGATTTATACCTTGGTGTCATAGCAAAGGCTATGGCTTTGGGTTAAAAGGCATGAACATTTTTTTCTATGTCTGGAGAGCCCGATTTTAGCACAAGGAAACGCGCCTGTAAGCCTAACACAACCAAAGGAAACTTAAAATCTTGAGCTTGTGACTGAATAGTAAATAACCAATGCCCCATCAGGTTAACAGATCTCCATTCATCAATGCTAAAACTCTGAACCTCCCAGTGTAACCACAGCATAGGAGGGGGACCGGCGTCCAAAGCTTCTTTACATAGCGTAAACCATTTCCCTGAAAATTGTCTGGATTTCCTCAGTGTCCATTGTTATGTCCCCCTTTTTCTTTCTGATTTGCATGTTCTCTCTCTGTTTTTTTGGTTAGTTTAGATAAAGGTTTGTCTATCTTGTTGATTTTATCAAAAAACCAACTCTTTGTTGCATTGATTTTTTTTGTATTGTTTTCCTGGTTTCTACTTTATTGATTTCAGCCCTCAAATTGATTATTTTCTGGCGTCTACTCCTCCTCCTCCTTGTTTTAAGGCTTTCACTTGTGCTGTTAATTCTCTAATGTGACTATCCTGTTTTCTTCATGTGGGCACTTAGTGCAATGAACTTCCTTTGTAACACTGCTTTCAAGGTGTCTCATAAGTTCGGGTATGTTGTGTCCTCATTCTCGTTGAATTCTAGAAAGTCCTTAATTTCTTTCTATTTCTTCTTTGACCCAGGTATGGTGCAATTGAGTATTGTTCAGTTTCCATGGGTTTGTAGGGTTTCTGCGCTTTGTATTGTTGTTGAATTCCAACTTTAAAGCATGGTGGTCTGATAAGATACAGGGGACTGTTAGAATTTTTTTGTGTGTGTGTCTGTTGAGTTTTGTTATGTCACCTACTATGTGATCGATTTTAGAGATGGTTCTATGTAGGGCAGAGAAGGTATATTCTTTTGTATTTGGTTGGAATGTTCTATAGATAGATGTCTGTTAAACCCAATTGGGACATATCTTGTATTAGTTCTTTTGTTTCTTTGTTAAGTTTCTGAATGCTGGCCCTGTCTAATGGTGAGAGTGGGGCGTTGAAGTCTCCCACTGTGAGTGTGTGAGGTTTTATGGGATAAGTTTCAAGTTAACTTTTTGTTACATATTTTAACTATACCTAGCTCTCTTAGCTATTTTAATAGGGTAGAACAGCGTAAAATAACTTTAATTTTATTTATATCCAAATGACATTTGAAGCTCATCACATCAGATTCACTGGCCAGAAATCCCAGAGGAAAATTCTGAGCCCAGACAGCTAGTTTCAACAGTATTAACTGAGCTATTACCAAAACACAGGGAACAAAGTAAACACATACATATAAGACTGGCCAGAAACAAACACATTGAGCCTGATGTAATTTTTTGTGGCTCCCGTGGCCACAAGAAAATATACAAGCAAAGACTCATCCATACATACAAAACAAACAGAAGTTTTCTAGTTCAGTGTATATCTTAATACCCTATTCAGATTTATTTTGCATTGTTACTTATACATTAATTTAGTCCTTCATTATATTGGGTTGTTTATTTTTCTTAACAATTTAAAGAAATTATTTACAATAAATCAAAATCATTGATACACTTTTATTGGATTGTATAAAACCTATTTTGCTTTTTTGAGACAAGGTCTCACAATGTAGCCTTAATTGTCTGGGAACTTGTTATGTAGGTCAGGCTGTCCTAGAACTTATAAAGATTTACCTGCCTCTGCCTCTTAAGTGATGGCATTAAAAGTACACACTGCCATGCTCAGTATAATAAATTTTCTTATCTTTACATACGTTTAAGCTTCAATAAAAGTAATTGAAATGGAAAAATAATTATGTTCATACTTTCACTATCATTACATCAATAGCTGTTTGTATTTCGTACCCCCCCCCGTTTGTGTGGGGGGGGGTTCTATTTCCTTCCATATACATAAAATCCAAATATCTCATAGGGCCATTAAGCTCAGTGACAATTAGTGTCATTCAGTCAGAAACGCTTAGCTAGGCTGTTTTTTTGTTTTGTTTTGTTTTTTGAGTAAGTCATCAACTACACTGATTTCCACATTTGTCACTGAGTAGTGCCCTAACCAAATGGAATGTTTTGCAAATATTGCTTTAGATTGCAACACTGAGCACACAGGAACAGCTTTGTTGTTTAGAAGATTAAATAACCCTCAGATTGTTCCCTCACCGGGGAAAATTTATAGATGGAACAGATCAATAATCTCTTCTGGGGTCAAATTCTGTGTTTTGTGGGAGCCTGAGAATCATCATTACCTAAGAGCAGCTTATGTGGGAAACAGTGGGGGGGGCAGTGAGTGGAGAGGGAACTAGGAGAAAGAGAAGGAGAGGAGAGCATGTGGGACTAGGAAGTTTGAGTCAGGGGAGGAATAGAAGGAATAGAAGATAGAAAAGAGAGAGAGGGAGGGATGGAGAGAGAGAACATAAAAAAGAGAGCCATTATAGGATTGAAGAGAAAACTGAACCTAAAGGAATGTCCAGAGACCTACAAGCCTGACCCCAACTAACAATTTGAGCAACAGTGGAAAGGCTACCATAAATGCCCTTCCTTGGTAATGAGATTGATGACTAACCTATCCACCATCATGGAGCCCTCATTTAGTATCCGTTGGAAACAGAAGCAAACATCCACAACTAAACACTGAGTCGAACTAGAATCCAGATGCAGAGGGAGAGGACAAGACCAGGCTGCAGAAACACATAGAGACAGCTGACCTGAACAAGGAGGAGCTAATGGGCCCCCAGACTGATAGCTGGGAATCCAAATGGGACTGACTCAGACCTTCTGAACATGGGTCTCAGCTAGAAGGACTGAGCAGTCTAAGGGACCTCAGACAGTGGAGCCAGGATGTATTCCTGGTGCACAAAAGGACTTTGGGAGCACATTCCCCATGGAGAGATACTCCCTTAGCCTAGAGACAGGAGAGAAGTCCTAGTCCCTACTCCAAATGACTTGACAGATTTAGATGACCCTTCCTGGAGGGCATTACCCTACATGTGGAGTGGGTGGGGGATGGAAGGGGAGGGTGGTCGGGGTGCATATGAGGGGAGGGGAGAGAGGGAAAGAGGGAGAGAAGAAGGGAGAGGGAACTGGGATCGATATGTTAAAAAAAAAAAAAAGAATGGAGTCAGAGACTACAGAAGATGGGAGGTCAGAACTGGGGCGCTGCCTGTTAGTGTAGAAAACAACAGGCAGATTATATCTACTATTAAGAAAACAAACAAGATTGGAAAAGAATCCTAAGAAAGAGCACATGGAGCATTTGAAAATGAATTCATTTACTCAGCAAGGTTATAAAACCACTGACTGAGCCCTCTGTTACTACAAATTGCTTTTGTGATGGGACAGACAGGCTCGATGAACAGCAGGACAGGAATAAGATAGAGAAGAGAAAACCCTGAAGAACAGAAGCAGCCTCACAAGCCCAGACTTAAGCAGGCTGCTTTTATCCGAGGCAGTCCTCAAAACCACTTCAGCTGCTGCTTTCAAATACATAGTATATTTGCCTAGTCATCTCAGTAACCGAGTCAGTATGAATTTTTGTTGTCCTACAGTTCTTTGATGTTCCTGTAATAAGATGATAGGTTTTTACAAAAATCAACATTTACTCAACTTAACTACTAGTGCCTTCCCTAGTTCACTACTCATCTGCCAAAACAAATGCTGCTGAGGTTATTTCTACCTCAGCGACCCTTCAATCCCTGCCATTCTTAGCATTTTAGCTGACTCGATTTTCTTCCCTCAGCTACCCTACAACCGTGAGTAGTTATGAGTAAATGTTTGGCATCTTTCAAGTCTCATTTTCTCCTCTGCGTGACTTATTTATTCTTTTCCTTTGAATATCTGCCTTTCTCCTTTCTTTGGACTTAAATGATAATAAGGAAATACAGACCACCTTACAGCAGTAGTAAGAGAGAATTTTAAGAGCCGTGTCTCTCAGGAGTAAGGGAGAAAGGTATGTCAAAGTTCTATATGAATTTTTCACATGTCTTTCTCCCTTACTTCTGAGAGACAAGGCTCTTAAAATTTTCTCTTACTACTGTAAAAGACGGACTACTTGAAAGACCAAACATGATAGATAACAAGGAATGAAGAGTTTCTTTGTTTTTAGAGGCAGCCTACACAATGCATATCAACCAGAATTTTGGAAATCCCAATGATAATGTAGGGAATAGCTGAGTAAGTTGGTGTCAATGTCAACGTATTGCTTTACCGTCTGGAAACCATTATTGGTGAATAGACCACAGGTATTTGGCTCCTTTATTCACCTGTCAGGCTGCCTGGACTTCACCTCACAGAAAGACGGTCACTAGAGCCTTAAGACCCAAATTCTACCTTTCAACTGTACTCAGTTGACAACTTCCAAAGTCTTCACACAGGTGACTCTAGGGTAAAAGATTTTCTAATTCCTCTTTGCAGAAATCTAAACCCCGACTTATATTGATCAGGCGACTTAGATGGCTTAAAAGAAATTCAATGCTATTTGGACAGAGCTGTATTTTTTAGACATTTATTTTGGAATGAACAACTGAAATATGAAGTTCTAATGTTATTAGAACCTATGACATCCTCTTACATACTTAAGCATTAAGTAGAGATTTATCTGACAGATCCTATACGGACACTTCTCTGCACTTAATTTTGCAAAGATGGGATCTGCCTTTAAGTTCTCCTCTCTCTCTCTCTCTCTCTCTCTCTCTCTCTCTCTCTCTCTCGCTTTCTCTCTCTGAATGAAAGTAAATTATTGAGTCAGCATAATTATTCTTATTTTATTTTAGCTATTGCTTCCTTGAGATTAATTTTAGATAAAACAAATACTTAAGTAAAAATCTAATATTGAAAACATTTTGTTATCTGAGATTATGTTAATTGAAATTACTCTAGCAATTACCAACAGGTGAATTTTATCTATTTTAGTCTATCAAAAAATACATTTACGTATTTTAAGTTAATCTTTTATATTCATTGTATTTCTTACCAGTCTATACCTACTCATAGGCTTGATGACAATACATATTTCACATAACTGAGATGTTAGCTATTGTTTTTAAGCATCATTATAGCTGTTACTGGTTAGGTTGATTTTGTGTTAAAGGCATATCTTCATTGCACCAGGTTTTATAAAGACAAAATTACTCAAGCATTAATATATCATGCACTCTGAACGTATCTACCTCCGTGCCCTCTTTATTTCTCTTTCCCTACACCCTCCGCCAATTCCCTTTCCTCTCCCAGACCCTCATTTATATGTGGTCTTTAGGTGTGAACAAATCTAGGATCCAGAATTTAGATGAAGCATGAATGTATAGTGGTTTCATTTCATTCATCTATTTCTAGATTGGGCTTTTGCTTTTCTACATTGGGAGGGTTAATTCTTTATAAATTTTTGATATCAGTATTCTGTCACAGATATAGATAGCAACCACTGTCATTCTTTAAGCTGTGTGCCCATTGAATTCATTGATCCCTTCGGTGTGTAGAAACTTTTAAACTTCCATTTGTTACTTCTTCCTAACACCTGAATGTTCAGCACTACGTGTCTTGTCCCATAATATACCAATATCTGTGCTAAGTTGCCTAGACATAAACTGGCCCTTATGAACCTCTGTTTCCTACAGGTCTCTCGCATGGGCACAACTTCCAGGCCTGGCACTGTATTGTGTAACCCACCACGAGCTCAGACCAGACATCTATATCACAGAACATTGCTGCTATGTTCTGGCTTGAAGAGCGCCCCACCCCAAGCTAGAAATATTCTGTAGGTTAGATGATAGAATGCAGTTCTATGCAATTCCTCTGAACTCCCAGGATAAGCTGTAGAGGGGGGAATGTTTGCCTCTGGAATGGCCTAACTTCCAACTCAACAAGATTCTTACTAAAAGGGCATTTGTCAGCTCTCTGTAGCATTTCTTAGCACTGTCCCATTCCCTGACATAACCCACACCTACCCTGTGTGTTTTCTTCCCCTCTGTCTTTCTGTATTTGTCTCCTGTCTCTGTCCCTATCCCTCTCTCTCACTCCCCCCCCCCCGCTCTGCCCCCTCTGTGTGTGTGTGTGTCCCCTCTTCCTCTCCTTAGTGTACTGCTACTAAAAGCACAGCACAAATATTCTGAGGCTTGCTCTGTTTTGAGCCCCAGCAGTAACACTCACACTGGAAGGAGGGAATCCTTCATTGAAGCCAAGCCCCCTGGAAAAGGCTCTGGAGTCTCTTTTTGAAATGCCTGTTTTCTTTTCTTTTCCCTTTGCTACTGACACCAGTGTTTTCTACCACGACCTACGCCACAGATGGATGCAGTCCAACTGCCCCTGGGCTAGTATGTGGAGAGTTTATCAGTCCGTGCATGTCTTGTTCAGCATGTCTCACTAGAATGTGAGGCAAGAGGAACCTTTATTCACCGTTAGTTGTTTGTTGTCAGAGCTCTCTAAGTTGACCAGTTGGACAACATTGAATAACTTGGTTGTATTCTTTGTGCCCTAATTTCTTCATCTGTTTGTTTAATGAGCACTTTTCCCATATTGAATTATAGAAAAAAAATTTCTAACTTCCTGCTATGTTTGTTTCTCCATATTTTATATAGTGATAATAGAAATGTAGTAACAAGATTGTTGTAATTTTAAATAGCATATGAATATGTTTATTATAGTTAATATGTGAGAGACATTTCTGTAGTGCTTGGCACATGCAGACCACTCAATAAGCTTTCCCCACTGTTGGAAAAGTTTATAATTTTTACTTCTAGGTGAATCATCATGGACAATAAACATGAATATTTACATAACTACAAAGGCTATAACTTTGAAAGAATTTTAGTTAAAATGGACGTGGTGGAAAACATGGACAATTATGAAATTAGAGATGATGATGTTTTCATAGTCACATATCCCAAATCTGGTGAGTGGTATGCGCAGACCATGTGGCATTCGTGTTTGGTTAGGGTTGATAATAAATACATAGAGAAAAGCTGCTGTCCACACACCATCACTTCAATCGGGTTAGCCCCTGTCCTTGCTGCTGCCACTGAACATTTCATCAGGTTGAAGAAGTCACAACGGCAGAATATAAGGCAGCTTGTCAACTTCTGCAGTCAGGAAACCCAACTCCATGAACCCAATCTAGATAATCCCTCATATACACACCCAACAACTTGTCTCTCCGTGAATATTGTAAATCCCATCAACCAATATCAGCTAACACGGCCACCTCCAGTTTAGAGCAACTTATGGTCAAAAAGGGCTAAATAAAATTGAAATCTCTATGCATGAGAGTACTTGCCATGCATGTATTGTAATTTACTGTGGGGGGGGTAAAAAGGACCGTGGGGGGGGAGGCTTGAACCAAATATAGAGCCAACAGCAGCTAGTTGGTAAATGATGATGCCTTAGGCTGTTGAACAGGTCTGGAGTAATCAAAGATCTTTTCTGCAAAAGATACATGTTTTATTATGTAGAGGTTTATCTCAGACAATGATTAAATTTCCAATACATTTAATTTTGTTGACAAGATTTCCAAGACAACTGTAATCTACTTAAGATTCTCAAAAACAGAAGAAAAAAATTCTTTAGCTGTGAGCTTTCTGTTTAGGTGGAAGCTTCACCCTGTCTCGCTCCTCCCGCTGCAGACCCCTCCTGGGGAAGTCCGCCAAGGGTCAGCTCCTCCCCTGAGATGCTCACCATGCTCATCTAGGCTACTTAAGACTCAGTCCCTGTGCCCCCACCACCACCACATTCTTCTCCCTCGAGGTTTCTCCTCTTCCGCTGGGACCACCGGGGAAGGTTTTGCTCAGATTAAAACTTGGACTTTAATTCCGTGACAGACTTAATATCAGGGTACAGAAACTTATCAGTTTCCCAAAAGAATTACTCTTGAGGTTTGTGAAGCCCAACAGGGGAAGCCCAACAGGAAACTCCTGTTTCACTACATGTCCTGTTGGACATGAAGATGGGCTGAATTTCCTTTTGGAAAGGTAACTTTTACCTCAGCAGGAGAAACTTGGAAGTCTTGGTTTAAGTTTTTGCAGCGGTTAACACAGACTAAACAGTAACGCTACAGATTGCACATGCATCCCGCCTCCCCACTCCCGGCCCCCACTTAGTTTTGCTGTGTACAATAACACCAAAATTTCATGTCCATCTTTGAACATTTCAGTAAATAAAGACATTTTGCGAAAATACTTCTTTGCGCATATCAAATCCTACTTTGCTTTCCATCTTTGCGATGCACAATGCAGTACAGAACTTGACGGACTCCGAGAGGCCATCGCTCTGTCTCGCTGTAGACAATGACTATATAGCTCAGCCACTAAATAGCCTCTGAGTGCTTCTGAAGGTCCCAGGGAAGACTGAAATGGGCGATGAGTGTTTATATTGTGCCACAAAGGATACCAGAACCATTCATCGTCCCAAGTTCCGGAGTCCGTGATGTGTTGGCATGACCAGTTCTTTCAAAATTTCAGGCTCTGCTTTCGTACAATGCTCCATCCCTCCTCACTGGGAATAGTGACTGAGTAATCAAATCTATACTGTCACCAATGAATTACCTGGTATTCTATGGTATTTGATCACATCTAGGTCCATTCTTAATGGGAATAGAATTGGAGTTTTGCATGTATTTCCCAATACTTCCCCCTGTATGACTTGGTCTAATAGTCCAGAGGCCAAATGTCAATTACACTGAAATATTTGATTATGGTCAATCACTGGGAATATACCAGAGAAGTCTTTGAGAATACAAAGCAAGTATTTAATTCTATTAGTTTTTCTACCATTCTAAAAGGCAATCAGACAATGAAGTAGTTTAGGAAATGAGTCAGAATTGCCCATAAACAACAACATTCAATAACCTGCTACATATCTTATGAAAATTAAGAAATAAGGTAGAAAGCTCCAAATAGGAAAAACAAAATAACCTTGCAGCAAGACAGAGTGCCACTGTGCCTGGTGTGACCTCAACACACTGTATGTACCCATATGTAGTGACACTGCACTTTACCTGTTAACATCTGCCGATGTTGTATGTCAATAGCAGTTAAATGATACCGGAAGGACCCCCACAGGAAGCATAGATTATACAGACACTACAAGAATAAGCTGGATCATCACTACCAAATCACCACATCTGTTTAAGCGAGAAAGGAACAGAGTTTTTGATTTCAATCTAACCAACTTGAGTGACAAATACAGACAACAGGGAATGAAAAATGGGCACATCCCAGCATGCTTGGAGTGTTAAAGGAAACGCAAGGTCCAAATAAATCATCTTCAAATGGATGGTGTTACTGTCGGCATCCATTATTAAAACCTACTTCAGGATTGAAAACAGGATTGTTGTCTATTTTTTACAGGGACCATCTGGACTCAGCAGATCCTCAGCTTGATTTATTTTGATGGCCACCGGAATGGCACTGAAAACATATCAACAATGGTAGAGCTCCATTCTTTGAGTACAATAGTCACAATTTGGACTTTGCCAAAATGCCATCACCTCGCATCTTTGCTTCCCACCTCCCGTATTATTTAACACCAAAAGGTCTCAAGAACAAAAAAGCCAAAGTATGTCACAGAACTTAGGGACTTACTGCACCCATGAGATACCTTCCCTAAGCACTGAATAATTAGATTATTCCTATGTTTTGCTACTATGATGCAGCTGCTATGAACGTTCTTGAGTATGTCCATGGGCACTCTCCCAGCAGCTTCCCTAGAATCCACATTTATAATAGGACTGCAGAGCCACAGTTCACAGGGCACTCCACTCAAAGAGGTGGTGCAGTATTTCTGAAGAAAGTAGACTTATTTCTTGCTGAAATTCACAATAGATGACTTCTTAGTTTTTGTTCAGTAACTTGACTTGTCGACTTTTGGATGCTTATCAGCATGGCAGCTACCAAAAGGGGCCTCAAATTTATCTTAATTTGCATACTCTTCTCATAATGGAAGAAATCATGTTTGATGTTTATTGGCCATAATTATTTTTGATTCTGTGAAAAAGCTCTACAATTAGCCCAACATCTTATTACATTCTTCTGGTCAGTTTGCTTTATATTATTTTTAGATATGAATTTACTGTAGCCCATCCACATTGCTTTTTCTCATGTCTGTTTTGTTTAGCAAAACTCTTAATTTTAGTTTTATCAAACTGATTAATTTTTCTTTTAAATAAATTTGCATTTTATAATTTTTTTATTTTATTATTTTACATGTCGATTCCACTGTCCCCTCCCTCCTTCCCTTTTACCCTCTCTGTCCTCTCTGCATTTTATAAATTTTCCCTTGTTTTAAGCCTAGAGATATGATCATTGGGTTTTGGTTTCATTTCTTATTCTTTTCCTCCCTCCCTTCTTTTATTTTCTACTTTTTTTCTTGTGAGAGCCTTGCATGTAGTCAAAGCTGGCATGAGCTCCTTCTCCTGACCTAGACCCCAGGTGCCAGTATTGTGAGCACCCTTCTGTGCTGGGTTTTCATACTATTTATCTTCTTAAATCATGTTTATGTTATTTTTCTGAAAGATATGAGGGAAAAACTCATTTTTCTTCGAAGATTTTAAGTGGATTTCTAGTTATGTCAATATAACTACTAGATTTTTGTTTTTAGACTTCTCTGCTACCTTATTCATCTAATATCACATAATACCCATCAACTGACTCTTGTGGCAATTAATTTTCCTTTTAAACTTCTAATTAAAATTTTTATATAATATATTTTGATCACATAAAGCAAATTAATTTTCAGTATTTATGAAAATTCAAATAATACTGCTTTTTTGAGAAATGAGCTACTTTCTTATGAAATGCCATAGAAATAGGCTATTTATTAAAGTACTCTCCATAATACCAAAAAAAAGCAATAACTACTTGACTTTCCACTCAAAGTCTTTCTACTACTTGACTTTCCACTCAAAGTCTTTCTAGCTCAAAAACTAGAAGAAATAATTATGATTATTGTCTATAATATGAAAAATAAAAGACTGATATTGGGGTTCAATCTTCAAGCTGAAGATCAGAAAAGCAAAGCAGCTTTTCTTATATCTTATTCTACCCAGCTGAACTAGTAATCCTGGTCCCTACACATCTTCAGAGGCAAAAGGCTCTCATTTCCTGTCTCCTCCTTCTTATATTCCTTTTACTGCCCAGCCATATCACTCCAATCTCCACCTTCCTAGTGCTGGGATTAAAGGCGTGTGATACCAGGTACTGAGATCACCTTTGTGTGAGCTATTTCATTTAGCACTTGATCAGTTTCATGTAGTCAGTGTGGCCTTGAACTAACAGATACATCTACCTCTTAATCCTGAGTCCTGGAATTAAAGATGTGTGCCTGGCTTCTATGACTAACTAGTATGGCTGCTTTGCTATTTTGATCTCCAGTGACTTTAATAAATCATAAACAATAATATATCACCATAGTTGTCTTAATCAAATGTTATAATATTTTTAAAAACTTGCAAGTATAACCAAGGTTTATTTAAAGAAATAACTCCATGATTCTGTCTACAGATTCTTTATATCTACAGAAATCCTAAAGATGTTTTGACTTCTTTTTTCCATTTTTCAAATCTGATAACTTTACTTCAAGCTGCAGATACTATAGAAGATTTTATGCAAGCATTTCTAGATGGGAAAGGTAAGTGTTGATTCATCTACCCAGACACAAATGGATTAATTACACAAAAGCTGCCAGCTAGCCAAATTCTCAAACTTACAGAGTGCAATTTAAAAAAGAGGAGCAGGGAAGTGAAATTCTCTGCTCTTCGGAAAGAGACAGGAAAATAACAATACCAGACAAACAAAAACAAAAGCCAAATAACTCATCTCTGGTGGCAATTGGATGTTGACTCTATGTGCCATCAACTGGCTTTTCTATCTTCATGCACCATTTGAGGATTGTCGGGGTTGCAAAGGCATGTCATGTAGGAACTATTTTGGTTTTCAGATACCCTAGCAAGTCCTTTCAACTAGTGACAAAGGCAGAATAATCCATTCTGACAGAGCAAATGCTGAGGGTAAGTGTGTGTTTTGTATGGGCCTATGTAAGGCCTTATACTGCAACTGTGGAACTGTTCATTCCACTACCTACAGGAACTAAGTAATACATGAGGCCCACAGCATGTGGAGGAGTCAGGATCTTATTTGTAAGATGATATTCAGAATCTGTGCTACTGTAAACAGTGGACATTGTTGCCCAGACATCTGAGAAAACAAGAGGAGAAACAGAGACGAGCCCTCTGTGGAGAAAATGAAACAGTGTGTCTTAAAGTCACCTTCAGCCTCAGGCCCTTAGTTTCTGCCTTGCTTCCTTCCTACTCCTGTAGTAACTTTATGTAAGTGGGTTTCTATGAATGACGGGTACTTGTTTCCCCAGACCACTAAACATGTTAAATAGTGATATAGATGTCCATTGCTGTTCACTACATGCACACACAGCTTGGCTTCCTTACTCATTACCTCTCTTCCCAGTGGTTTGACCACATAAAAGGCTGGCATGAACACAGACATGGCTTCAATATTATGTTCCTGAGCTATGAAGATATGAAGAAGGTTGTATTTGTAAATGATTTCTTTTGCACTGTTCTGCTCTTGGTTGAAAGCACATTCTCCCAGTTATCCTCATACCATAATTCCTCCTTGTTGGACATCTCCTAATGTCTGTAGGATACTGTAGATTCCCTAGTACTCTTATCTTCCCTGTACAGTCATCTTTTGTGATCCCTTCTTATACAGTCACCAGTGTCTAAAGTCAACCTCAAAAGTTCACAGCAGCAATGACTTTCACAACTAGAAACCTTACTATCACACATTTGTTATGTCCATTAATGGTCTCTGGTGTGGTACTCCTGTCCATGAACAGCGTGTGCTTTGATCTTATCTTGCATACTCATTCCTTTCATCCCCCTAAGACCCACCCCAATCACTATTAACCACAATTGTACTTAGGGTTGACTTCTAAGTTTTCACATATGAGGGAACACAAGACATTTGTCACATTGTCCAGCTTATTTCACCTGATACATTTTCAACTGCAATAAATGGACTCAGCCTAGTGTCCATCGACAGATGAGAGAGTGAAGAATTTGTGATGTATGTCACATACTATATATATACATACATATATATATATATATATATATATATATAAAATACATTATTGCTCAGACATAGAAATGAGACAAAATTCTTTTACCTACAGTAAAATGGGGGTAATACCACTTCACCATGAAGAATGTCATTAACTTCTCCAGGTAAAATTAATATGTCATAAACAACTACTATATTCCTAGTCATGTTATTAACCCCAATTGCACTATTAGTTATGATTTTAAAATCCATAATGTAAAATGTGCCATTTCACTATTATGACTTGTTATGTCACTACTACTCTCCAAATCCTTTTCTGCTTGTCAAACTGAAATCCTAGGGCCATTAAATCATAACTTTCAATTTTTTTCCTCTCAGTCCCTGAAAATCACCACCTTGCTTTCTTCCTCTGTTAACTTCTTCATGCTTGATGTATGTATGTATGTATGTATGTATATGGCTTGTTTCCACATTTAGCTGCTGTGCATACTGATGCTGGGAGTATGGATGTACAAATCTTTCAGAGGTCTTGAATTCAATGGTTTTGAAATCAGGAGTGAAAGCCAGAAGTAGAGTTGCTGGCTCCTATGGTGCTTCTGCTTTTACTTTGTGAAGACAGCATCATGCATCTTTCCTTTACTAGTGTACCATTTTGCAATCCTACCGGCAGCAGCATCACTTACTCGTTTCTGTCTTTTGTTAAGGAATAGCCATCATCTCAGGTTACAAGGACTCATGCTCTTCATTTCCCAAATGACTAGTGATATAGAACATTTTCTCCTGTGTTTAGTAGATGTTTCTAGAATCCCTTTGAAGATGGTTTATTTAAAGTTTTAATTGGATTGATTTTGTTGATGTTGATTTCTGCAGACATTAAAGTAATTTTTTTGTTGGTAGAGATAGCTCAGCAGGTAAAGGGGCTTGTTGTCAATCCTGATAATCGAATTCAATCTCTGAGACACACATGGTGGAAGAAGAGAATATATAAATAAAAAAACAAATAAGTAAAATGTAATGAAGTAATTGTGCTATCTCAAAGTGTGACTCCTCCAAATGTAATCTTCTATTCAAGACGGGCTGCTCAGGGTCTCTGAAATTTCATATGAATTTTAGACAGATTTTCTTTTACAAAAGCAGAAAACTCATTGCAATTTTAATACAGGCTCCATAGAATTTGTGGGTTAGTTTTATATCTTTTAAACAGCTGTCCTCCAATTCGTGAGTATAGGTTCCTGTTCTGTTTATTTCTGTTTCCTTTTTCTTTCATCAATGTTTTGTTGGTTTCAATGGACTTTTCTCTAACCTTTTGAAAATTTATTCCTAGGTCTCTTAATGCTACCATTTCAAAGTTTTATCTTCTTTTAGGATTACTCATTACAAGTATTTAAAATTTCAACTCATATTTGTGTATTGATCTTGATTTTATATCTTACAACTTTGTAAAATCTCATTGTTCTGATTTTGTGCTTTTCTTCATTTTTTTTCTTTTTTACATATGCGATCATACTGTATGCTTTACAGAGATAATCTTACTTTTTGTCTCTAATTTAAATGCTATATTCTCTTTCTTGACTAAGTGCTCTACCTACTATTTCCCAGGAACGTGTTAAATAGAAGCAGTAAAATCTTATTGCAGACATCAAATAAAAATGGTTTTATTCTTCTCAACCAAGTGTGATTCTAGCTACAAGTATTTAGTACACAGTGTTTTTCACTGAGGTACTTGACTTCTTCTGCTGATTTGTTGATGTTTTTATTTAACGAAGATACTGAGACAGGCATAGCCGTTCCTTCCTCTAACCCAAGTCCAAGGGATGCTATACATGAAGACCATCCTAACTTTGAAGGCAGCATAGGCTACCTATTGATTTTCAGGCCAGCTTCAGCTACAAAGTCTCAAAAAAGTTGTTTCATTAATGGCATTTTCTGTATCAATGGCAATAAATAACTATTTCAGTTATACCTATTCCTATGTTTTCACGTGTTGAACAACATTTGCATTCCAAAAGAAAATCCTACATGTTTGTGTTACACGTTGGGCTGTAAGTCACACCTCCATTATAAGGTTAACAATTTCTCAGCCCATAACATTTTCAGGACCTTAGAAGCTCAGTGTTTAGAATCTGCAGTTTTCTGGGGAAAGAACTGAATGAAGATGACGTGGATGCTGTGGTGAGACAAGCCATGTTTGAGAACATGAAACGTGACCCACGAGCAAATTATGAAGATAAAAAACTTGAAACTGGAACAAGAAATGATGGAGGATTCCTCCAAAAAGGTGTTTATTGGTCTGTAGTAGAGATAGATAGATAGATAGATAGATAGATAGATAGATAGATAGATAGAACTCCCTGGCTGGCCTAGGAGAAATAATCTGTGTTTCCAGTGCATTTTTCCAGGTGATAATGACATTTGGGAGCATCAACCATTTTAGCTGACAGAGAACCTGAAGGGTTTCTAGTAATGTTTTAGGGCAAAATCTGACAATTTCACTTATTAAATAAATCTGACTTTCCTTCCTTTTAAGCCACACAACACAACCTGTTAAAGTATGGCAATAGATACGTTAGAAGTGAAAATTCTTAGTCATCTTGTGCCGTTGTTTTGTTGGGTTTTGTTTTATTTTGTTGAGTTTGTTGTTGAGTTATTTTGTGGGTGTAGGTTGTGTGGGTGTAGGTGTGTGAGAGAGAGACAGACAGAGACAGAGGGAGACAAAGAGTGAGTACGTGTGTGTTTCACAGTGTAGACCAAGCAACCGAGGTTGCTTAAATCCATAATCCTCCTGTCTGCCACACACTGCTCCCTGAGTGCCAGGGTTACAGACATGAAACACCACACACTGACTGCCTAGACAAAAGCAGTCTTATTTGCTATTTTTTCTAGGATATCGTACAAGTAAGTAAACTTACTGTATGTTTATGCTAAAGATTGAAGATAGAGTTTAAAGTGATTTTTTTTTTTTTTTTTGGTTTTGTTTTTTCGAGACAGGGTTTGTCTGTATTGCTTTGGAGCCTGCCCTGGAACTTGCTCTATAGACCAGGCTGGCCTCAAACTCACAGAGATCCCAGTGCTGGGATTAAAGGTGTGCACCACTAACGCCGGGCTTAGAGTAGTTTCTTAATGTCTTTATCTGATATGAATTCAATTAAGTAAACAGGCAATAATCTTGTTATGACCTCATTTCATGCCAGGAGATGTGGTTAAGAACAAACATTTCCCTCTTGATAACTCTTTTATCATTATTGTGATCATTAGCTTATATTTTAATATCTATGGATTTTTATATTTTTCAAACTCTTTTGTCTCTTCCCATCTCATTCCTCAGTGTCTTGCCTAAGGTAGCTTGCCATCTGGTCCAAATGCAAACAATGATGTCTAGGACAACTAAGGACCCCAAATGGCTATTTTTATTTTAACTGTGATCATTTCAAAATCTTATCCAGAAAAATCATAACATTAGCTGTTTCAACACTCTGTGTCACCTTGACTTGAGCACACACACACACCTCAGAAGGTTGTGTTTTAAATATATTGTGTTTGGAGTATAAGCGTTTCTTAGAATAATGATTGATATATTAGTGAAATGTATTTTTAAAATTCTAATATATTTTTTAACTTTTAAAGAGATTTTTTTTTCTTTCTAAAAATTGTGATTTGGTGGTCGTACCTAGTGATAACTATTGACTGTGCTGCTACTCTGAAGCCCCTTCTACTGCACATCCCTCTGAGATGAGAGGAGAGGGGAGCCAACCAAGGCCTGCAGAGAGTAGAAGGGGGTGGTGGACTTTGCCTCGGTAGCTGGACTTGCCTAAGTGCTGGCTGCTTCTCTCATTAGGCACCATCGGAGACTAGAAACATCACTTGACTGTGGAGCAGAATGAGAGGAACATGAAGAACTTTCCCTTAAAGTTCATCTGGGATATGAATGAGAAGTAGAATTTTAATTATGGTGCAAATTAATCATATAAAAATGTACTAACCAGAGGAGGCCATACTTTATTAAAATTAACGTATGCTTCTCATTCAATTATTAATTATTAAGCACAATCCATGAACAAAATGATTAATTTAGGTTGCTTGCCATAACATTAATTTTAAAGGCAGCTACTAATGTTGGTATCCTTCACAAAAAGAATGACAGAGAAAGCATAAAACATGGCTTATAGATGTCTTCAGGGAGTAGTCTATAATTCACATTACTTTCAATGTAATGAAGGATCAAGTAAACATTAAAAATCCATTTATTTTAATAATTAAACTTTAATTCATTGCCTTTGAAATTAATAGAACTGTTAAATGCACTGTATGAAGTAGAGATGTCATGTACAAACATGTATGCCTTTAAAAATATTATAAACTATCTCAGTGTGCAATAAAGTCATAAAAATCAAAGACTAAACATATGCTGGTTTAAGTGTTGATGCCTGTGATTTGGACCCCTACCTGGGGCCATGTTGCTGTTGGTTCCATGCCAAAGTAAATGACCTGCACTGCCAATCAGGACACTGGCTGCTGACAAGCCCTAGCTGCTGACAAGGACCGTGTCTGAGTCTATGGTGCAATCACAGCTGGAGTCTCTTGATGGGTGAGAGGTGAGAGGCAAAGGATGGTATCCCCGGTGCCCACATAACCTTCTGACTGCCAGGGGGTCTAGCTCTCCCACCCACACCGCCACCAGCAGGGACAGCTCTGCTGTGCTGCCCTGAGGAGGTGCAGGTCCTGCTCTCCAGAGTGGTGCAGCCTGTGAGGGGCAGGGAAACTCTGTGCAGCCCTATTCTCACTGCTTCTGATGGTAAGAGGAGGCCACGGACATCGACACTGATGGCCGCTGTGGCAGGGCCATGGAACCAGACACAGCCCCTGGAAGCAGTTTAGGCCCAGAGGACACCATGGCCCTGGGCAGCAGCACAGGCTACTCAGATCTACATGGCTCCAGCAAAGACTGAACGCTTGGACATCAATCTGGCCCTACGTGGCATCCTAGGCCTCTGACATCTGTGTGGCCCTTAGTGGCTCTACAGGCTACGCACATGGCAGAGCAGACACAGCACCTCAGCTGGGCTGCACACTAGAGCTCACTGTATTGGCAGGGGACAGACGAACCTGGCCTGTGAACAGCGGAGCGGGACAGCTGCACCCTCCCTCTATGCCATGGGATGGCAAGGCTAAGGGAAATGTGCCCTTACCTCCCACCCCTTGCCACCTGCAACAGGCAGGATATCCAACCGCCAGGGCACGAGAATCAGTAGAACCAGGCAGAAGTAAGGGGCGGGGGAAATGAATGGGATCAGGGTGCATGCTGTGAAATCCACAAAGGATCAATAAAAAGGTAAATACAGCAGATGCTGGATTAACTACAGGGTATTGGGGTGAAAAAAATTACTCTGCAGGACACTGAAGCCAAATAGAGCCAATATTCTGTTTCTGATCTATGAGAGAGGGAAGATGCTCATTATGAAGTCTATGCAAATGAATATAAGCTCTTAATTTCTACATTAAATGCACATGGTTACAAAATGCAAACAATTACAAAGAAGATTCTCCCCCAGTTGTTTTGTATTAGTAAACTTAAAAGAAAAACCGGGTTTGTATGAAGCAAACAACTGTAGACTCTCTAAGAAAAACCTGGAGTTTATATTGACTTCGAATAATGAGGTAATGTCAAACATAAAGAAATACATGCTGAAAAATAGAACTCGATGTTTGGATTTAACCTCTTCCAGATGAGGTTAAGCTGAGCCAAGTGTGGCAAATGAATTACATATACTGCTATGACATCAGATTTTGGGGGGGGGGGGAAGCAGGCCTAGGGGACCGGAAAGGGTACGCCTGGGGCACAGGCTAGTAGAGACTCATGAAGAAGCTGCAGCTTGGATTCATGAAATCAAGGGATTAGGAGAGCATTCAGACGCCCTTACTTAAGGGGAAGCCCCGCTGTTCTATCCTTCTCAGAAAACCACCCCCATTCTGCTTGCTGCCCCTCTGAAGGGAACAGCCGCTCGGCTCCTCCGTGTGTCTCCTCTCGGATTTCCAGAAAACTGCTGTGTAGAAAACAAGCCAGAATGTGTACCTGGATTGTCTTGACGCTGTCGGGACCTGAGCCCTGGGTGCATTTCCTGCATTATTCATGGCCTGCTGTAGCTGCAGAATGGGCTAGGCCCCTGTGGGGGACTGTGACCAAGGCCTTACAGCGAAGAAGGGGTTGCACCAGGATGGATTCCTAACCTCTCAACTCCTTCCCATCCACTGGCACTTGACTGATCAAACTAAATGCATGTGTTGTTGTTAGACAAACTGAAGAGGCCAGAGAGAAGGTGGAATGCTGTGGAACTAGCTGAGCAAAGCGCAGCTGATGAAAGATCATCAGTTCAATCTACTATTTCAATTATAACAGAATTAGGATATTTACTGGAGCTGGCCTAAATCTCAACAAAAACACAGTCCAGTCCATACTGTCCATCCGAATCATCTTAGTTTTGAAGATTTAAAAATCCATTTGATGAAACAAGTGACAGCTTCCCAGAAGCGGTTAGCCTGGTGGAGGCAGATGGGAGACAGGCACGGAGGAGGAAACCGCTGCGCGTGCCTCTACGGGCAACCGGGCAACCGTCAGGCCTCCCCGAATGCCCCTGCACTCTGCGTGGCAGCCAGGTGAGGCTCATCCACTCTAGCGATGACAGTCTCCACTTGTACCAACGTAGCACTGGGGTCCCCAGGGGCTAAGTAAGCATCGGAGGCTCTTCTGCTCTGACCCAGAACACTGCAACCTTGAGAAGGGCCCTGAGCTGCAAGCTCACATTGCGCTCCCCGGAGCAAAGTAAACATTGCTCTCTTGCACTGACCCGGACACTGCAACCTTGGAAAGCGCTAGGAGCAGCAAGTTCACATTGCGATACCGGGGGCAAAGTAAACACTGGAAGCTCTTCACTGCTGACTCGGGAGACCGTGTAACCTTCTGGGGGATCTGAGCGGCTCACTCTTAATCACAGAGGTCCCGGTGACATGAGATCTCACTTCTTGAACAAAAGCCCTGCTAAGATTCCTCACAAGACCATCATCTGTGCCACCCTGCAGTTTTTGATTGGCACGACTCTCATCGTGACGGGCTGCCTTCTGCTGACCGGCTACATGAAGCACGTGGGGACCAGCCGGGCCATCGCCGTCCTGATTGTGGGCATCTTGGTCTTTGTGCCAGGGTGTTACCATCTGGTCATCATCTATAGAACCTGCAGAGGCTGCCAGGACTACTCCTACAGTGACCTTCCGGACTGTGAGGACTAGACCACAACAGCAAGAAAGGGGGCCGGCTGCTGGTGGGACTGAACAAAGCCGCGAGGCACTGGCAGGTGGAAAATCACAGCTGCAATTTAAAAATGCTGCAACTTTATAAACGATAAATAAAATTATGACTATAGTTTACAAGTACATTCCAAAAAGTAGCTTGAACTTAGAGCTAGCCAAAGGTCTAACTATGTGTATTTTTGATCCCCTGGCCCTCCTGAAAACACGTTAAAATGTCTACATGGATATTTATAGTCAGAGAACAGCATGAAAACCTACACCTGTGTGGCACTGTTGGGCCACCACAGCTCTATGTAGAACTGAACGTAAGTTTAATATTCCCAATTGACAGTCTTACTACGTGGCAACTGGAAAAGGCTGATATAAATTTTGTTCATATTATTTTTAAATTTACAATCCTCCACTTGTCACTAACTTTGTAGTCTATGTACGATTTAGTAAAAGCAAATCTTATTTGGAAAAAAAAAAATACTATTGCTTTGTTGGGCCAAACTTTTAGGGCCAAACTTACTTAAAGTCAAGATGCAAGCTTTCTTGGCCAAGTAGCCTTGGAAAGATTACCGTAGCACAGTAAAACAAGGCAGTTTGGAGGTATCGTTCTTCTTGTGTGAGATTCCAGTAAGCAAATTGTTTTAGAGCAGTGTGCTGAGACAGGAATAGTCTGAGAAAGGTTAATTCTTCTCTGGAGAGTAAGCTGCTTTCTCCCCTCACTCCTTGCTACCCGTGGCAGGCGGGAGACCAGGCCCAGGGGTAATGAGATTGGGAGAGCTGGCCCTGCCCCTCACAGGCTGCAGCACACCTGGCAAATCGCTAGAGCTAGCCCCGGAGGTGAGGATGAAGGTGAGCCAGGCCTAAGGGTGTAAGAGTCCAGGAACTGGCCCTGCTGTCCAGTGCACCGGGTGAGCTAGCCAGAGCAGCGCTGGAGAGCTCACCTTGGTGGTGAGAACGAGGAGAAGCTGGCAGGCTGACCAATCCAAGCCCAGGACTGGTGCTGAGTTGGCCCACCCCAACATTCACCTATGTATGCATCCGCCTGTAGCATGTAAAAGGCCAGACCTGCAGATCCAAAACTACAGGATCTCCATGACACAAAGCAACAATATGATATCCAAGAGGAGGCCCGGTGTGTTGTGTGATAGCTCATTTGTGTTCTAACAAATGAATCATATCTGGTGACCAGAGGGTGGAACTAGCCCTTAGATAGCCATAGAAGCTGGGCAGTGGTGGCACACATCTTTAATCCCAGCACAGGAGAAGGTAAGAAGGGGTGTCAACGGGATCTCAGCTGTTTGGACTGAGGAATGAGAGAGGAAAGAAGCAATTGGTGACTGCTCCCAGTTCTCTGATATTCCAGGGTTTACCCCCAATATCTGACTCCCGGTTTTATTGACACCATTCAACAGGATCACACTTCAGCCGTGAGGGCCCAGTATTCAGGGTGTAGCAGAAGCCAGAGGCCTCAAACCAGACCAATGACTCATTGCAATGAACACTTACAAGTAAAGAAGTATGGGCTAAAGAGTAAACTATGAGAGTCACCGTGTCACACACAGTTTAATAAGAAGAAAGAGGCTTCCGCATTTATTCCATTTCCAGTAATTGATGCAAAACTTCCTGTCCTGGGAGTTCTCATTAAGTGCAGGATCAGATAGATGAAGGGGAAAGTGATGGACATTGTTTGAGAACAATCAGGTTCTGCTAAATTAACAAAGATAATACAGTGTATAATCTGTGCTTTTGTGGTAATGATAATCCCCTCTTAAAAACCACAGAAGATACAGAAGCCTACGGGAAAAGTGAGCATTAAAAAGACCAACATGACTTCAACATGAGTCACTAAAATTATAAGGGACTGGGGTATGTAAAGATAATGTCTTTTGGATATAAAAGACTATTAAATGTATGGAGCTTTAATGGAATATACCTTACATAAATGGACAAGGACAGAAATTATATGGTTACCTCACTAGATTCAGAAAAAGCTATTTAAAAATCCAGCTTCCCTTCACAAAGAAACTAGAAATAGAGGAAACGTTAAACACAGCAAGCCTACATTTACAATGTGATAAATAGCTGAAATACTTCCTACAATCAGGAACAGGACACGGTGTCCATTTTCTCACTACGGTGTTTGAAGCTTTAGGTAGACCAGGAAGGGAAGGAATGGAAATAAAAGGGATCCAAATAGGAAAAAAATACCCAAATATCCTTTTCAAGAGATGATGCCCTCTTGATTTCAATCACAAACAGGCAGAGAAAGAAATTAGAAAAATAATTCCATTCAAAATTGCCTCACCTCGAGGAAAAATAAAAAATCCAAGGACTAAGGATAAGCCTAAGCAACTGCTCATTTGCCTTCTGTTTTTGTGTGAGCAAAATGGGTAACAGCTCCTTATGAGAGCATACACTTCCAAGTCACAGTTCATCATTGAAAGAGCAGGGCAGGGAGTCACTAGGAACTGAAGCAGAAATCATGGAGAAATTTCAATTCCTGGCACACTCTCTGGCTCATGCTCAGCTACTTTTCTAATACCTGTTTAGAGATGGTACCACATGCAGTGAGCTGGGCCCTCCTGCATCAACCATTCATCAAGACAGTCTCTTGTAGACATGGCCACAGTGGTCTGATGGAGACAACCCTTCAGTTAAGTTTCTGTCTTCTAGGTGGCTCTAGGTTGTGTCAAACTGGAAGGGAAAACTAACCAGTTGTCTTAGTTAGGATTTCTGTTGCTGTGATCAAACGCAACGTTGGGAAGACAGGGTTTAATCAACTTACACTTCCATATCAAAGTCATTACTGAGGGGAGTCAGGACCGGGACCTTGACCTAGGAGCTGATACAGAGCCACTGATGGATGCTGCTGGCTGGCTTGTTTTTCATGATTTGCTCAGACTATGTTATAACACTGAGGACCACCAGGCCAAGATGGGATACCACGTATGAATAACCAGTGAAGAAAATCTACCGTAGACTTGTCCACAAGTCAATCTGGTAGTGGCATTTTCTCAACTTAGAGTCCCTCTTCCGAAGTGACTCTAGTTTGTGTTCAATTGACATAAAAAATTAGCCAGCTCATCGGGAAGTGAGAGACCCCCTACAATAAAAACCTTAAAATGCTATAGAAAGAAGTTGAAGATACTAAAGGATGGAAAGTTATACCTCCTATGCTCATGTATATGAAAAATTAATATTATAAACATAGCTATACTACCAAAAGCAACCCACAGATTCAATGCAGTATCCCATCAGAACTCCAGAGTTACTCTTCACAAAAATTTTAGCTCTCATAAGGCTTTAACCGCTATCAGAAAATCTAAAGGAAATTAATGTTTGGAGTGGGGGGTACAGGGAGAGGGAGAGGGAAAGAATATCAGTCTTCTCCAGAGATAAACTCCCTGGTAGGCTAGCCAGTCCTAAGAAGTCAGTCCTAATCTTAAGGGGTCAGGCCTAAACACGCATGGCCAATACCAGATAATTTCACTGGGTAGTGTTAGTAAGCCTATATGTATGTATGAGAGAGAGAGGTGATCATGATTAATAAGAAGCCATAAATGTAAGGATTGGAGGACGCTGGAGAATTAGAGAGAGGGGAGTGAGGGAAACAATGATGATGTACATGTATGTAAATGTATAAACAAAATTTCAAAACATCTTAAGACTCACGTGATAGCATAAAAGACCCTAGTTAGCAAACGTAACTCTGAGAAAAATGCTGGAATTGTCACCTTATCTAATTTCAAGTTGTACACAACAGAGCAATCGTAATGAAAGTATCGGAGGCTGTGGGCATGGCTCAGTGTTAAGAACACTTGTTGGTCCTTCAGAGGTCAGAGCTCACTCCCCAGCACTCACTCACGTCAGGCAGTTCATAACTGCCTGTAACTCCAGCTCCAGGGAATCCAATGCCCTCTTTTGGCCTCCTCCGGCACCACACACATGTTCATATGCACATATACAAACACACGTAGAAACACAACAAATAAATAAGACCTTTAAAAAAACCAAACAGCGTGACACTGGTATAAAAACAGACACAAACCAATGGAATGAAATACAAGAACCAGAAATAATTTCAAGTAGTTATGGACACCTGACTTTTGAAAAATATCCCAAAAATGTTCATTAGAGAAAAGGCAATCTCTTCATCAAACATTGCTAGCAAAACTGAATATTCATATATAGAAGAATGAAACTCGTTCTCTAGATCTTACCCCATCTTAAAATCAAGTCCAATTCACCAAAGGCCTTAATGGAAATCCTGAAGATCTAAAAGTGATATGGGAAAAAAGGAAAGAAAATACTTCAAGATATTGGCATAGGCAAATGTTTTCTGAATAGGACTTCAGCTGCTCAGGAAGCAGCACCTGTAATAGGTGGGACCTTGTGAGACTTAAAAGGTTCCTTACAGCAAAGAAAAAAAAAATGAGTGAAGGGCTAGCCACCCATCACTCTAGCTCTAGGACATCTTATACCTCTGTCTTCCATAGGCACCAACACACATCACACACACACACACACACACACACACACACACACACACAGAGAGAGAGAGAGAGAGAGAGAGAGAGAGAGAGAGAGAGAGAGAGATACACAAGAGTAGACATAAGATAAAAGTAAATTTTAAAGGATGACACACAACTGGCCAATGGAATTTTTAAAAACATTCTGTCTCTTTGGCCATGAGAAAGTTGCAAATTAAAAGTATACTGAGAGCCCACCTCTCTGCGTTCAGAATGGCAGGCACCAGAAAAATAAGTAACAACAAATGCTGGCGACAACATGGACAAACGGGAACCTTATGCACTACCATTGGGAATTTAAAATGGCCCAACCACCATGGAAATCAGTATTGTGGCTTCAGAGAGAGGGAGAAGAAAGAAACCCTGAAAATGATCTATCAAATGGCCAGCTATACTACCTGTTTGCTCGCTTGTTTTGTTTTATGGTGACACACACCTTTAATTCCAGCACTTTGTAGGCGAAAGCCAGTAGATCTCTGTGAGTTGAAGACCAGCATGGTATACAGAGTGAGTTCCAAGACAGCCAGGGCTACATAGAGACTCTGTCTCAAAAAACAACAAAAAAGTTTAATTTATTGACAATATCTATTCTGAAAGTGATAGTAATTTCTGTGCAGCAAGACAAAAACGGGACAACTTCTTTTTGCTGTTTTTAATAGTACATGACAAAGCTGTTTAAACTAAATGAAAATTAAAATAGGTACACTAAATAGTACAAGAGGCAAACGTCATCATTTTTCGCTGTTTCTTAGCCCTAAAACTTCAGCGCATGACCCAGAGACAAACTGGCAATATCATCTACTGTCTTTTATCATACTCCAAAAAGCAGTGATTACCTTGCAAGAGTTTCAAAAGCAATTAAGAAAATCCCTTATATCAAGTTACATTTCAAACAGGGCAAACTAGATGTCCTGATAAAGTGCTTAAGAAATAATGAATCTACACAATTTGTACTTGTTCCTTCAAAAAAAAATAAATAAAAGCATTAACCTTCTACTGGAAACTCAGTCATGGATCTTTTTCTCTTCCATTATAAAGGCAAATATCTTATGAAATGGAGCCCAGAGCATTTTTTAAAATGTCCAAAATGTAATTCAGCATTGTTTATTACATTTCTGTCTGGGCTCTTCATGGCATCACAAGCTGCCTTGTAAATAGTAAGTGTTCAGTCAGCTGGTCTGAAGTGAAAAATGGCTGATTTGGCTGGTGAAGGCAGAGCATGTCCTGAAGGGCTGTTCCAGGCCAGAATGCAAGGTCAGGGTTAACACAAATGCCACAAAAAGATGTCAGTGAATGGCAATTCAAGAGGCATTTTAGTAGTTAGGTGTCCCTGAGATGGTTATGTTGGGTTCTCTCCTTTATGCATTAAAGATAGACACATGCTCTTCAGTCTGCATGACCCTATTTGGTAACTATAAAGCAATGAAGGCTGCTCTGGAGAATGTGCCCATGGGGGCAGGAATTGGAGTGGGCCTTGGCAGCTGGGGCTGCTTCTGAAGAGCTGTCATCAATAAAGAGTGCTTTGATAACAATGCTGGGACATTCAAATGTGATAACCTTTCCTTACACAACACTATTTTCCCTGTGAGTAAAATGCTAATTACAATCCTCCCATACAACTTGGATTTTAAGTTGATTTTCTAACAGTTACTATGGCACTATTCACAATCACTGCTGTGGAGCCATGTGGTGATACATTGTTTATGATTTATTAAAGCCACTGGAGATCAAAATAGCAAGGCAGCCACACTAGTTAGCTGTAGAAGCCAGGCACACATCTTTAATCCCAGGGCTCAGGAGACAAAGGATCTCTCTGAGTTCAAGGCCACCCAGGGCTACATGAGAGTGAATCAGAGCTCGTGTCTTTAATACCAGGATTTGAGAGGTATGAAAGGTAGAGGCATTCAGTCTGAGAGTTAGTCTCTAGCCACGTTGAGGAGAGCATTACAGTCTGAATGAATCTGAGGAGCAGTCTGAGGGTCACCCCTTTGGTCTGAGCTGAGGTAGAGGAAAGAGCTTGTGGCGTGATGCTTTGCTTCTCTGATCTTCAGCTTGAACCTTGAACCACAACATCAGTCTCTGGGTCTTTTATTTATCCTGTTCCAGAACCAATTTAGATTTAAAACAACAAAGACATGAAATGAAAACTTTTTTTCAGATTAAAAAAAAGAGTAAAGCCATGCCACTATCAGGAAAAAAAAAAAACCAACAATATATTAAACTAATCAAGCCAGGGACAGTGCAGAGCAAAGGGCTGGAGGAGAAGGGTGGCCCTGGGTAGGACACACTTAAAGTATATTGCATGCCTGTATATAAATGGTCTCATGTCACACTGTATAACAAAACAGAGACTTAAAAAGGAACATCTTCCCAGGGCCATTGGCCATAATATTATAATTTTCTCTAGAGGTTTCCTTTCATTATTTTACCCTTCAACACTAAACCAAAGATACTACCCTTCAGGCTCCGGGATTTTGACAGTGATGCCTTGGTGAATGAACTTCTTCATACAAGGAAGATGAAGTGGTGGCCTCACCTTGGATCTAGGTTCAGAAAGGAGATCATGGACATCGGAAGAGTATGTGCGTGTCCTTCCTCATGACTAAAGAAGGGGCAGTTCTAGAAGAGAGGGTGGAGACTCCACAGAAGGCTTGAGGTTTTACACAAATTTATTTATGACACAGAACTAAGAATTTTATATCTGAAATACTTTTTATCCATACACTTACATTGTGTTGATGTCACATGATAAACATAAATAAACCAACAATTTGTTAGAGCTTCATAATATAATATAAAACTCTTAATCTTTCCTTAAAATTATGGTCTTAGGAACTTATTTATGAAAGATCAAACTAGAGCCATTCTAGAGAAAAAGGGTCAAAAACAGCACTAGGTGAGAACCTGACCCCATGACCTGTGCAGATGGCTGACACCATCCACCTGGAAAAGCTAGCACGCAGGAAGGATCACTAACGCCCCTGACCCAGGGTTAGCAGTTAGCAGACTTACAAGAACAACCTTTGTGGGCACATGTAGCACCAGAGACAAATCTACAGAAGCTCCCCAAGTTCCTCTAGATCCAAGCCAATCAGCTTTAAACCCATGCCCCTCGCCCTGTCCTGTGGCCTTTGTCTTTAAAGACCCTTTTTCCAGCAATGGAGGAGTGCTCCCCTCTCTCCGCATCCTCTCCCGCATAAGCTGTCATTGGTGTTTCTGATTTTAGCCATTCTGACAGGAGTAAGTTGGTATCTCAGAGTTGTTTTGATTTGCATTTCCCTGATGGCTAAGGATGTTAAGCACTTTCTTTAGTGTCTTTCAGCAGTTTTAGATTCCTCTATTGAGAATTCCCTATTCAGTTCTGTACCCCACTTTTAATTGGATTATTTGGTGTTTTGGTGACTTCTTGAGTTCTTTGTATATTTTGGAGATCAGCTCTGTCAGATGTAGGGTTGGTGAAGATCTTTTCCCATTCTGTGGGCTGCTGTTTGGTCTTTTGCCTTAATGAAGCTTCTCAGTTTCAGGATGTCCCATTTATTAATTGTTGGTCTCAGTGTCTGTGCTACTGTTGTTACATTCAGGAAGCAGGATCCTATACCAGTTCATTCAAGGGTGCCTCCCACTTTCTCTTCTAAGAGGTTCAGTGTGGCTGGATTTATGTTTATCAATTTGGACTTAAGTTTTATGCATGGCAATAGATATAGATCTGTCTGCAATATTCTACACATCAGCATCCAGTAACTTGTACAGCCACTTTGAAAATCAGTATGGTGGTTTCTCGGGAAAATGGTAATCAGTCTACCTCAGGATCCAGCAATTCTGCTCTTAAGCATATACCCAAAGGATGCATATTCATACAACAAGGACATCTGTTCAACTATGTTTATAGCAGCATTATTTGTAATAACTAGAACCTGGAAGCAACCTAGATGCCCCTCAACCAAAGAATGGATAAAGAAGATGTGGTACATTTACACAATGAAATACTACTCAGTAAAAACAAAAACAAACAAACAAACAAACAAACAATGGAATCTTGAAATTCACAGGCAAATGGATGGAACTAGAAGAAACCATCCTAAGTGAGGTAACCCAGTCACAGAAAGACAAGCATGGTATGTACTCATATATGGATATTAGGCATAGTGTTGTTCCTTGTTACGGTTATAGGAATAAAGCTGGAGAAGGGGGGTGGTCCTGAGTGGGGGGTCCCAAAGTAAGGGACCACGTGGGAGAGCATAGCAGGTTCCATAGCCCGTGAGGGTGATGGCAGGCAGACAGAGCTTGAATGAGGAGTTTTAGAAAGGGGAGTGAGGAAGAAGGGAAGAGACATAGAGGCACGGGGAACAGAAGAGGGGGGAGACAGAGACAGAGACAGAGACAGAGAGACGAGAGAAGAAAAAGAAGAGCCAGGAAGAGAGCAAAGAAAGCAAAAGGGTCTTTCTTTTAAAGGGGTCCTTTACACCCTGCAGACTAGTACTCATGGAATCCTGGGCTGACCAGAGCACTGCCTGAGTGCATTCTGCCAGGTGACGGGGACGGGCCAGATTAATGCCTGAATCCTCACGCATAAAACAAAGGATCACCAGCCTACTATCCACACCTCCTGAGAAGCTAGGAAACAAGGAGGACCCTAAGAGAGACACACATGGTCCCCTGGAGAAGGGAAAAGTGACAAGAGCTACTGAACAAATTGGGAGCATGGGATTGCGGGGAAAGAGGGAGGAGAGCATGAGGGATCAGGAAGACAGTTGGGGATGAATAGAGGAGAGCAAGAAAAGAGATATATTAATAGAGGGAGCCATTATAGGTTTAGAGAGAAATCTGGCCCTAGGGAAATGTCCAGAGATCTACAAGGATGACCCCTACTAACAATCTGAGCAATAGTGGAGAGGCTACTTAAAATCTCTTTCCCTACAATGATATTGATGACCACCTTATATGCCATCCTAGAGCCTTCATCCAGTAGCTGATGGAAGCAGAAGCAGAGACCCACAGCTAAGCACTTGCTGAACTCCTGCAATCCAGTTGTAGAGACAGAGATGAGCAAGGGGTCCAGAACAGGCTGTAGATGGAGAAACCCATAGAAACAGCTGACCTGTAGGGGGAGCTCACGGGAACCAACATAGGACCAAGCCAGGCCCCCTGAATATGGGAGTCAGCCAGGAGGCCTGGGCAGTCTAATGCACAATCAGACTTCTGGAGCCCATTCCCCATGGAGGGATACTCTCTTAACCTAGATACAAGGGGGAGGGCCTAGGGCCTGACTCAAATGTCTTGACAGACTTTGATGATCTCTCATGGAGGGCCACACCCTCCCTGGGGAGTGGTTGGGGAATGGAATGGGGAGGGGTTGGAGGGAGCGAGCGAGGATGGGAGGAAGAGGGAATTGGGATTGATATGTAAAATAAGATTGTTTCTAATTTAAATAAAAAATAAAATAAGACCCCTTGCTTGTGAGGCTTGGGGCTATTCAGCAGTTTCTACGTAGGTCTGTAGTACAAGATCTCTGCCTACGTTTGAATAAAGGCATCTTGCTATTGCATTCAGGTGTGTTGGCTCCAAGTGGTGATCTCTCTGGGGGTCTTCTAGACCTGGAATAACAATTGAGGGTAAATATAGGAAAATACAGAAAAAGTGAAGGTGTGTAGGCATTTAAAGTCCTGCTACAGCTGTGCATAACTCAGAATTTAACTTGAAATGTGGTGGATTTTAACTTAATCCCTGAATTTAGGTCTTTTGGTGAAGAGAAGTGAAGTTGCATGTTTGATAGACTAGGTAATCATTTTGATGTGATGAAATGTCACTGAATTGTAGATGTTTTTCTCTGTATCTCATGTGCCCATCTTTGGGGCATTCATGAAGGAAGAAACATCTACACTGTAGTTTAACCGATGGCACTCAAACTGCAGGATGCTGTCCCAGACTCTTCCTGGAGGCTTTGGCAGCAGGCACAGATCTGTTTCCATCAGATCAAATAAGATTCCTTTGAAAAGGTAGAGTACTTCCCTAGGATTCAGAGGCCTGGGGTTTTATGCCAACACCCAAATGACTGCAAAAGAGACGATGAGGAAATAGTGTTTGTCCTATGCATTTACTACTCAATTAAGTTCAGTGCTTGGCTGTGGGTCACTGCATTGCTTTTTCGGTTTTTGGATGTAGGTTCTATGGTGACAATTAGGGTAGTCACTAATCTTATTATAAATAAGGGAAGGTCAGTTCAGGCACCTCTCTGCTATTGCTAGGAGTCTTTGCTGGGGTCATCCTTGTAGATTCCCGGGAATTTCTCTAGCACCAAGTTTCTCCCTAACCACATAATGGCTCCCTCTAACATGATATCTCTTTCATTGCTCTCTGTCTCCATCCCTCCCCCATTCTCCCATCTCAAACCCTCATGTTCCCATTCCCCATCCCCTCCCTCCTCCTCCCCATCCCAGTTTGCCCAGGAGATCTTAACTATTTCCCCTTCCTGGGGCCCTCCATGCATGCCCCTTATGACTGGCATTTTTTAAAACAATATAGCAATAACATTTTGCTTAAGAAATGTTGTAGACTTTGAAACTATATAGACAAACAAAGATGAGAAAAAGAAAATGCTATCTTCAGCCATGATTCCCTTTGCTTTACCCTTGCCCAAGCCTCAGATGCAAGTGGTACTGAGGGAGGGTCCAGGGAGAGGAATGTTAACTGCACACAATTCTAATGGCTTCCACCACGGGGTCATCATCCATGACGAGGCAGAACTTTGTAGAGATGCAGCTGTTTGGGGGTCACCCACACTCCTCATGCAAGCTCACAGTCACTCATTGCTGGAATCCCTCCTTTACTCTGCCATCAATGCCTCATCTGGGTGAGCCAATGTTGTGTTTGCACACGCAATTCTGAATTTGGAGCTACTGGTCTTCATTATTTCATCTCTTCAAATGAATCTGAGTTCACTCTTCCCTTCCTCTATTGTTTTAAAGTGAGATGCTGACCTCATCTATTATGAACATTGACCCTTTTAAAAATGAATCACTTTAAGGCTACTAATATTCTCTGAGCACTTGTACCCACAGGTTTGACACATACTTTTCTGAAATACTTTTATTTTCCATACTTTCTGAGTCCCTTTATGACCGTTTCTAGAAACTGTGTATTATTTAAAATTCTGAGTTTTGAGAATCTGTCTTTGAAAACAATGCCTAATATTAGGTTTCCCTCACAATTCTCCTAGCTGAAGGGCCCAAAGTGCATGCAGCAACATCCTGACAAAGGGCCTTTGGTCATACTATAACATAAATTCTACTGGATGGAGGAAAGAAGGAAGATTGCCCAGAGATCACAGGACTTTAGGGATGCTACCGTGGTAAGCTCTGTCCTTTGTTTACCACTCTACATATTCAAGTACACTTATGAAAAATTCTGCCAAAAAATCTAAAGGCCATGAATTATAAAAAGTCCTTCTTCCTCTTAGTAGATACTAAGATCGGTGATGATGTGCCAACAGAATACTTATTTACAGACTTTATTCCAGGTGAATACAATGGAAGAAACCACACTCGGCTTGACACTTGACTCTGTCATTAATGGGCGGCAGGCTATTTATCATTTCCTGTACTCCATGGGCACAAGCAGAGATATCATCTCTTTCTTCTTCCCACCGTATCTACATTTTCAGAGACAGTGAGGTCAGCAGTGCCTTGTCAACCATTACCGTCCTACATTAATAAGCGCAGTGCTGGGTGTGGCTGCATAAGGCTGCAGTCCTAGCTCTCAGGAAGCTGAGGCAGAAGGATGAGTCACGGCAGTAGTAGTTGTAGGAAGAAGACAACAGCAACACCTGAGACAGCACCTCTCTCCTGTGTCCCTGCAATGAGAAAAACGAGACTTTATCAGCGGTTGCCTTCCAGCAATGGCAAAGACATGGCGCCGCGCCCCTACCAATTTTGGAATGGGGTAAAGAGTATGGATGATCAAAGTAGGAGCCCCCATCTATCAAAGTAGGGCCCTTCCTAGCCAGCTCGCAAGAAGCAAAATGGACCACTGACCAAACTAAGGGAGGTCCAGAGCCCTGAAACAATTCACCACCAATCCCCTGGGGAAATAAGAGCAGATGGCCTGCACTCAGTAGGTTCGCACGGACATCCGTCTTCCTCTCAGGGAATTCATCCAGTGAAAAGCGTGTCGTTCTCAAACTGTGGCATCACAATTGATGATGCAAAAGCCACACCTCTCATCCTAAAGGGCGAGAGCCATTCTGAGAGATTATGACCTAGGAACACAGATTTAGGTTACCCCAAATTCCATGTTGCAATGTGGAAGCATTTTCATGAAGTTTTTTAACCAGAAATGTCATAAATCAAGGCAAGTTTAAGAATCCATTGGTGGGTGCATCAGACAGTACAACGGTGTGTGTGGAGCTGCTCTTTGTCTATGGTGCCATCTGACGCCATTTGACAGAAGTTGGTGGTCTGCTAAGCTACTAGATCTCAAAAAGGCTTTTATCCATTGTCACAAGATGTTTGTTGTGACCCAGTGGGGCAAGGAATGACTGTCCTAGAGGGCCAAGAACTTGGCCGGAGATAAGGAAATTAGCGTCTGGACTTGTAACATTCCAGGCTCTCCACAATCCTGAAATTCTAACCTGACAATCAGTCTGTAGGCACAGATCCCTTTCAGTTCTCATACACAACCAGATGAAGCTTCCTTCCACAAGTTTTCATTCACAGTAGGTTGGCTCAGTGAGATACTTACACACTCTAAGTCTGCGTTTAGGGTTCTCAGGGTGCCTGAAACGGTATCTCTGTGGGCTTGTCAGCTAACCTACAAGGTTATCTTGGCGCTCTCCACACCCCAACCAGTGTCCTGGAGGTACACAGAGAATAATCATCTTTCCACCAGGTCAGAGCTCATACTTCACATCATTACTGGACCAAGCTGTCACAGACACTGTCAAAGACCTCCTCCAGCAGGGAGTCACTCACTGTTCCTCCCAGTCTGTGCTCTAGGCAGAGGATTTGCAGGTCTCAGGTTTCTACAACAAAACCTAAAGGGGCCTGTTCAGATTGACCGAGCTAGGAAGGACAGAAACTTCACCAGATCACAAAACTGGACTTTTCGTCTTAGTCTCCTCCCTAGAATCCTAGCAACAGGGCTGCTTGATCATCCCCTCCCCCTCCCCCAGTAGAGAAGGCCAGCCTGGGGTTGCTGTGGAGACAGGACGCTGCAACCTGAACTGCTTGCAGGACCCAGAAATTGATCGCCTAGGAGATCTCAGTAAAGCTCTGTATTGCTTCCTTCTACAACTTCACTCTCCTTTTAGCCAGAGCTGTTTTACTTCTTGACTCCTATGGAAAACTCTGATCCCCTGAAGCAAGAAAAAGAAAACCAAGAGCCGGAGGAAACAGAGAAGCCATGGGAAGGAGCAGCCGCAGCTTCTCCCCAGGATGGTCAGGTGACTGGAGCGTCACCTGAGTGCCAGGAAGAGGCGCAAAGATCAGACACCGAACCCCGAGGCAGAACCAGCCCCTCTTGGGGCCGCCAGCCTAGAGCCCGCCTGTCTCCGGGCGACCTCACCGGACCAGGAGAGACACCGTCCCCTCCTCTGCTCCCTCCTGAGTTTCCTTCCACTCCTCCCCTGAGCGCGTCTCCGCGGGACCGTGTGGCTTCATCGCCCGCAGAGAGGGTCCCTAGTGGGATTCCTGACGCCGCGACACCTCATTCTCATCCTTGGGAATCATCTGCTTCGAGACAATTAACTTTTCACTGTACGAGCCAATCGGAGGAAAGCGCCTTCCCCCAGTCTCCGCCACCCCAGCCTGACCTGCTTGGGTCAAGGGATGCCAGCCACGACAAGCCCAAGCCCAAAGGGCTGAGATTCGACCTTTTACAGGAGGAAGACTCAAATAGTAACTATGATCCAGACCAGCCTGAGTTTGGGGCCAATGAAGCCGCCCCCAGTATGCTTGAGGTGGCCATTCAGAATGCAAAGGCATACCTACTGAGTACCAGCAGCCAGTCTGGTTTAAACCTGTAAGTACCACTGGGGATAGGGGAAAGGACGGTTTAACAAAGCAGGCAGGGGCAGAGCGAGGGGAGCCAGCAAGCATCTCAGTGAAAATACCTTGGAGACTAAAGAAGATAGAATTGGAAAGGGTTTCATTTGTTAAAAGAAAAGTTATGGATGTGGTGGTACAGGCCTTCAATCTCGGGGCCTGGGAGGCAGACAGAGCTCTGTGTTAGGCCAGTCTGGTGCGGGGTCAGCCAGGGCAATACAGTGGGACAATACCTTAAAAACAAGCAAGCAAACTAGAGGAAGGACAAAGACAGTGAATTTAGTGAGAAAACTTCACCAAGTCCTTAAATCCGGGCCACCGCTGGCGATTCTTTCAGGTCTTTGAAGACCCTACTCTCACAATTCGGGTATCTTTTGTTTGTTTTGGGTCTTGCTGCTGTTTGCTGTGTTTATTTTTAACTTAGAAGGAATTACAAAGGCATGAGATCCAAGCATCTACCCAGGATGCTTGTAAAAATATAATTGCCTACATCGACAGCGTCTACTCCTTTAACTAACTGTTCCAGAACCCGTGTAGCTTGACTTTATGTTCAGCCCCAGCCCAGTGCTGGGGTGACCACCCATCCTGGTTTTCTTAGGAGTTGTACTTCCTGTATTCTACAGGAAACCAGAAAACCTGGCCACTCTAAAAACATTCTAGTCTTTCTTTACACATGTGGTAACCAACTACCGGGGTATGTTCTTCACATGCCATTGCAACTCGAGAACTCATAATAGTGTAGGTTTCTAGACAGATTTGCTTCAAGGATTACATAGTCAGAGATGAATTTTGTGGCTAAACGCAATGTTCAAAAACATCAAATGGGGACGGAAGAAATGGTCGTTGGCTAAGAGTACTGGATAATCGTTTAGAAAGCGTGGGCTCGATCCCTAACTCACACCTGTCTGTAAGTCCAGTTTCAAGAGTTCTGAAACCCCTTTTCTGGCCTCCCTGGCATCAGTCACACACAGACTTATGTGCAGGCAAAATACCCATACATGTTTTTGAAAAGTGTTAATAAAATATTTTTTAAAAAGATACACCAAATCAAGCCATTCTTTTTGAATATGAAGGACCTGACTCAGAAACTCATGGAAAACTAAATTTGCTTGATTCTCATTACTCATTGTAACTCTTAAAGAATTAATAGGATTTGGATATCAGATCATATTATATTGGTGAGGGCAAGGATGGGGAGAAAATAAGGTAAAAGTGAAAATTCTCATCACTGTTAGTATATAGCTAAGAGATTTCAATTTCAGAAATGAAATGTGAAAAATAGCCAATGTGTATTATATATCTCGCTGTTCTTTCTTCCTCTAACTTAAATATCTACATCTTTTAGAGGATTTACTAAAGAAAATTCTAGGTAGGTTCTATCTGGAGTGGTAGAAATTGCCTTCTCTTCAAAATCTAAGATTTCAAATTTTTAACTTCCCTAAAATCCGGCTGAATTTGCATAAAACATTTTTAAGTGTTTATGATGTATGTATGTTACCTGGGATTTTTTTTTCTCTGTTTGGGTAGATATGATCATCTTTCCAATGTGTTGACCATGATATTAGATGAACGTCCTGCAGATGCTGTTGACATCATTGAAAATATAAGCAAAGATGTGAAAATGGCAAATTTTAATAAAAAATTAGATACACTCCACAATGAAAATGAGATGCTTCCGGCATATGAAATAGCAGAGAAGCAAAAGGCTCTTTTTATCCAGGGACAGTTGGAAGGCGCTGATCCAGAACTGGAGGAGGAAATTGTAAGTGATTGGCAGCTAGCTCAACACCGTTAATGAGCACTGGAGTCTCCGGGAAGGGTGGGGTTTGCTTCATGAACATACATCTTATAGCTCAATAAATAGTCATAAGTGATTACCACATATCGTGATGCTACCGGTGAACCCTGAAATCTCAGGGATGAAAGACGGTTGCTTTATGCGTGCCAACTGCTTTTATTGCAATTGTAAATAGTATTTGAATCAGATTTTCCTCACATTCCTTCGAGCCTTTTCTAATCAATGCACTTCACTATGGCTATGTGGTGGGAAAGTTTTCATCATTTTACAGGACCTTTGTCATAATGATGTCTGTCTTTTTTGAGAAAGTAGGTCACTATTTGGTGCATAATCCATGTTAGTGGATGGATCCAGTCTTAGTCACTGTTCTATTGCTGTGAAGAGACACCATGAACAAGACAATTCATAAAAGAAAGCCATTTAGTTGTGGTCTTGCTTACAGTTTCAGATGTTCAGTCCATTACCATCTCGACAGAAACCATGGCAGCACACATGGTAGCTGAGAGCTACAACCTGATCCACAGGCCAAGGGGGAGGAGCCACGTCTGCCATGGGCTTCTGAAATCTCACAGCCCACTCTCGGTGTCACACTTCCTCTGACAAAGTCGCGCCTACTCCAACAAGGCCACACCTCCTCATCCTCCCAATCCTTTCAAAGGACTCTGCCCCCTCATGAGTAAGCATTCAAATGTACGAGCCAATGGAGAACGTTCTTATATTTTTGGTTGTGAGCATAGCCTTTAATGGCTGAGCCATCTCTCCAGCCCAATGAAGAATGTTCTTATCCTCACCACCACAGGCTCTTTAGTCAGTGAATACCTAGTAAGTAGCTATAAAGCCGTATCTGTTCCCAGGACACTTCAACAACAGGGAACATGAGGAAATCATTTTCTCTGATACCAAGAACCTTAGTCCTGAAAAACATAAGAAAATCCGGGCCCCGTAAAATGTGAAAATATGAGAAGCTCCTAGAGAAGGTAGTGTTGTGTGAAATGAGGTGCAAAGACCGTGTCTCCATGGTGATGGTTCCATGAGCAAACCCGCTGCAGTGATAAAGCCCCTTTTTAAAGCAGACACAGGCCGAGCACTATAGAGAATGCTTTTCATCCTAGCATTTGCCAGACGCGGAGGCAGGGGCAGATAGATCTGTTGGAGTTCAAGGCTAGCCTGGTCTGCTAGGTGAACTCCAGGTCATCAATGTTTTCATTAAGAGACTCTTTCTTAAGAGGGAGTAGGAGGCTGGAGAGAGAGAGAGAGAGAGAGAGAGAGAGAGAGAGAGAGAGAGAGAGAGAGAGAGAGAGAGCTCAGTGGTTATGAACTACTCTCCCAGAGGACCTGGATTTGATTCCAAGCACCCACATGAAGGTTCACAACCATAACTCCACTCAAGGGGATCTAACACATGCACGCGGAACACAAACATACAAGCAAGCAAAAAAACCAATGCACATAAAGATTAAATTAAGGTTGAAATGATTTTAAGGTGAGTACACTGTTGTATATACTGAGGGTCTAGTAGGCCATGCCGTCTAGGCTTGAAGAAGTTCACTCCATGATATCTGTAAGACCAACTTGCTGAATGAAATCCCTTCAAATGTGTCACCATAAAGTGATGCGTGGCTGTGGTAAAAAGCTTTAAGTCAAGTTGCATATTTTCCTTTGCAATAAAATACTTTAGAATTTCTTGATGGCCAAGTTGGTGAAAATATTTGGAGAAAGAATTGGTAACAGAAGGCAAGAAACATATAAATATATAGTATGTCATAAAATCTGGTGTCTCACAAAAGTTTGAATGTCATATATTTCAAAATAACATCTTATATCCCTTTTCCTCAGTGTCTATATACTTAACAATTTATGGGCTTCCGTGTTCTATTAACAGCATCCGTTTCAAATATATTTCAAATGAACTATTTTCAAAAATCCTGCAGGGAAAGGCAAGAGAGGCAAGGGATTGGCCACGCCCACATTGTCTTGGTGCAGCAGCTTTGGGGAGAAACACAGCCTGATGCAAAGGGACCCAGAGTTCTTGGATGGAAGGAAACTGTGGTAGGAGTAAGGAGCTATTATTCCTGGCTTGAATTTTTATCATTAGTAATTATTAAGTTCTTTCTAAGAGTCATGTAAAACAAAATAAGTATCACATCAGCGAGTATAGTAAGAAGCTTTCTGTGTGAGGGAGAACACATTTTGATGCATGTCCTCAAAGATGAAGAGTAGAGGAGGAAGTAGAGCTAGCATCGAGACATAGGAAAGAGCAAGCATTCCTCTTATGAATAAACTTTTAATCATGGATATTTGTTTTCCTAGGCAGAAAGCTCTCTGCCCAATGTGATGGAATCAGCTTATTATTTTGAACAAGCTGGAGTTGGTTTGGGGACAGATGAGACGTACCGGGTGTTTCTTGCCCTCAAACAACTTACTGACACCCACCCCATCCAAAGATGCCGCTTCTGGGGAAAGATCTTGGGTCTGGAAATGAATTACATTGTTGCTGAAGTGGAATTTCGTGATGGTGAGGATGAAGAGGAGGTGGAAGAGGAAGGGGTAACAGAAGAGAGGGACGATGGAGAAAGTGAAGCCGGGGAAGGCGAGGAGCATGAATCGCCCAAGCCCTTGTATAAGGCCCCGCAGGCTATACCTAAGGAAGAAAATAGAACAGGCACCAACAAGTACGTCTATTTTGTTTGCAATGAGCCTGGGAGGCCGTGGGTGAAGCTACCACCAGTTACTCCTGCACAGATTGTTACTGCAAGAAAAATCAAGAAATTTTTCACTGGGCGACTAGACGCGGCCATCGTAAGCTACCCACCCTTCCCAGGAAATGAGAGCAATTACTTAAGGGCACAAATTGCCCGCATTTCAGCAGGGACCCATGTCAGCCCCCTAGGGTTTTATCAGTTTGGCGAAGAGGAAGGAGAAGAAGAAGAGGCAGAAGGTGGTAGAGACAGCTACGAGGAAAACCCCGATTTCGAAGGCGTGCAAGTGACTGAACTGGTGGAGTCTCTCTCCAGTTGGGTCCATCACGTGCAGTACATCCTCCCTCAGGTAGGGGGGTATCGGGTAGCAGCACAGAGCTTTAGATTTGCGGGTTGTTGTACAATGGTCCGTTACAGTTTAAATACTGATGGGCATGATTTGCCAACATTTCTTATATCCTACATGAAGTTTTTATGTGAAGAACACTGAAAGATTACAGAAATGAAAACAAGTTTTGTGCAGTGGTTGTAATGAACGAGATACAATAGATGTAATCGATTGGGTATGTAAATACATATGACTCGATCCTCACCACAACCCCATGAAGGTTGCGGGGTTACCGAGGCAGACAGGGTGGGAGAAATGGTAAGGCAACCTTAGCTAATTCATTATTGAGTGAAGCATGAGACAGTGGACCCAGGGCCCTTCTCCTGAAGCACCTGCTACACTCTTCCATCACGGGTAGAAAATCTTCACCTTCATATGATAAGGGGTGCTCCCGAGCAAGTAGGACCCCAGTCTTACCACATTTACATTTTTGCTGTTACTAATAATTAGCATTGGAAGGGGATATAAGAGAAGCTGACACGGGCTAAATACATCGTCTACTTGTATGTAAGCATCCCAATGAAACGTTATTTTGTTCAGTTACTATATGTCAATAAAAATAAATACTAAAAAGGTACTATGGCCAGGTGATGGTGCTATACACCTTTAATCCCAGCACTCGGGAGGCAGAGACAGGTAGGTCTCTGAGTTTGCAGCCAGCCTGGTCTACAGGACTACACAGAAAAACCCTGTCACAAATAAATAAATAAATAAATAAATAAATAAATAAATAAATAAATAAAAATAAAAACAAAACTGAGTCAGGAAGATCATAGAAAGTGGTCCCATATCAGAATAGTTGGTCAGTTTCCCACACAGAGAAGCCTCATCTTGACACCTACCAACCAATAAGAATGTTCTGACATTTGTAAGGTTCTCATTCATCCATTGAACATTGCAATACTCATCTCCAGGGTCGCTGTACTTGGTTCAACCCAATCCAAAAGAATGAGGAAGAGGAAGAGGAAGAAGATGATGAAGAAAAGGGAGAAGGGCCTGACTACATAGAACAGAACGTGGGGCCTCCTCTTTTGACACCAATCTCTGAAGATTTAGGTAACGTTATACAGCTGTTAATGCGGACACATTAACCCGTATCACACTGTGTGGTAAACATACAGCCACCGGAAACCTTAAAAGCGGGGCAGAGAGCTAGGTCCCATCCCCTCTCTCCTTCCTGGTGGAAGGGTGGGAGTCAAGAATGCTTTTGGCTATACTAACATGTTTGGAAAAATAAAAACGAGGCCGAAGGAAACACGGACAGGCTGTAACTAACTGAAAAGGTTGACATCATTCTTGTCCTGCACGCTATATGCCACAAACACATGGTATAGCTACAGAAAAATGTTACATGTGGTCTAGAGTTGGCTTCTAATCCACATCTGTCTCTGTATTGCTTCTTCCTATTCTGTTTTGCTTGCAACGTCCGCAGTAATAAATTCCCTTTCCTTTGCTTATCAAACTATTCCCCCTGACGACACAAGCTTCGTCTCCTTTAGTAAAGGCTCGGTTGCAAAAATGTTTATACATATTTATGTTTATGTTATATATTTATATATGAGATACATGTATGTATATGTGTGAACTGTATATGTGTGTGTGTGTGTGTGTGCTTTAAATTATATTGCCCTAGAACACTCATAAAATACTCTTGGTTTTTATTGCAAATGATGAGTGTTCCACATTTATAAACATCACTTCAGTTACCAGTAGATTCTTGTCTCTTTTAGACCTAAGCTTGTAACTTTCTCCTTGGGTTCCAGATATTCAGAATGTACCCTCTTGGACAACACGGCTGTCCTCAAATCTCATCCCACAGTATGCTATTGCTGTCCTTCGATCCAATGTTTGGCCTGGAGCATATGCCTTTTGCAATGGCAAGTAAGTATCTGGCTACTTACCAAACCATATGGAACCAAACTCAACAGCTTATATTTTGGTGAGTGCAAAACCAAAGCCAGCACCAAGACATAAAGGTGGGAAAGGGTTTATTTACCCACAGCAGGTGAGCAGAATGTGGGAATCTTTTTCAAACCACCTCTCTGGCCAAAGAATGGGAGAAGGGTGACCTTGTTCAGGGAACCCACATATTCCCCCAAGGCTGAGTATAGTTAGCATAGTATAGTATAGTATAGTATGCTGGGTTGTAAGCAGCGCATTCCCAAGCATTTAATTTAAAGGCATAATCCGGGAGGAAGACAGACACATTTTAAAAAGCTGTTTGGGATTTTAAATCCTAGACAGGAATGGCTCTGGGTATGATGCTGTTTGCATCTGAATCTTTAGATAGAAATGAAGGACACATTGAAAGTTCATTAACATAAGCATTTGGCTTTCGATGTATTAGCCTTGCTTAGTTTCTGACAATTGTAATTACTTGGGCTCTAGAAATTATGGAATCACAGGGATGTTAAGTTACTATTGCCTCAACTCATCTTTGTCATGTTAGTACATAGTGTATGGTACTACAATGACTTCTGCAGTATAGTGAAGATGTGGGTTAGAGCTAGAGTGATTCAGGGTTGCACTTTTCGTCTTAATTATCCCATGTATCTACATTGGACATGGTTTTACATCACTCACTCTTTATAAGTTAGTGGAGAGTTTAAGATGCAATTAAATTAGACATTATTTTTGTTGAGTGCTTTGATAGAAGTTATTTAAAATGTCTTATTTAGGTAATCACATTCAAGGGAATTCGATCAAGAAAACTACAGCTTCCTTTATCCCTTGCTGACAAAGAACTTAGTTCCATTTGCTTGCTTCTGTTTCTTCCCTAATTAGTGTCAGAGAGCACAACTGAGAAAGTGAGAGCCCAGCTGCCTTACACTAGTCATTAAAGCAAGCCTCATGCTCGGATGCTAGCTGGTCAATACAAGCCCTTCTCCGTGTGCGTGCGTGCGTGTGCGTGTGCGTGCGTGCGAGTGTGTGCATGTGTGTGTGTGCGTGCGTATGTGTTCGTGCGTGTGTGCGCATGCGTGTGTGTGCGCGCGCATGTGTGTGCGCGTGCGTGCGTGCATGTGCGTGCGTGCGTGTGTGTGTGCCTGCGTGTGTGTGCGTGCATGTGTGCACATGCGTGTGTGTGCGCGTGTGCAAGCGTGTGTGTGCGTGTGTGTGCGTGCGTGCGTATGTGCATGTGTGTGCGCGTGTGTACGCATGTGTGTGCGCGTGTGCGCGTGTATGTGTGTGCGTGTGTGTGTGTGTGTGTGTGTGTTGCATTGTTTCTAAGGAAGAAATTGAGTTGGATGGATGAGAGGATTTGGAAGGAGTTGGAGGAAAGAAAAGAATATGGTGAAATAGCATGAAAAAATTTTAAAACCACAGTTTAAGTCAAAAGTGAAAGCCAGTGATCACTGGAGTTTGACCAAGCTTCAAGGAGTGTATGAGCAACACAAATTGGACTTGTGGGGGGTTTTACCCCTTCTTTTTTGGGCGGGGGAGTCACAAGTGTTGGGGGACAGACCTGGAAGGAAGTGAGTGTGATCGGGCTGCATAATGTGTAATCCCCAAATAATCAATAAAAATAGTATATTGAGGGAAAAAGAAGTAAAAGTCAAGTTTTTAATTATTTAACATGATAGCATGAGGAAGAGAAAGTTTTGACTTTCCCCCCACATTATTTCCTTCCAAGGATGAAACTGTTTTATAGAAATGTGGGTGTCACAGATATGTGGTATCATGAGCTCATCTCTTTGCGAAGGAGGTGGGATCTGTGGAGGGGTGGGCTGTCAGGCCTGAGGCAGACAGAACACTAAGGGTGAAGGCTCTTGAGTTAAGAGTGCACGACCAGGGGGTAGAATTCTTGACTGGCACTTCTCTTAGCAAAGGGGTCTGCCAACTGGTTATGCATCATGTCTGCCATGGGATGGGGAGTCTCCCTAAGTAGGTAAAACCTCTGCAATTTCCTATGATCAGGCCTGAAAAAAATAACACATCCGTGTTTAACCTTTTCTTGAGGGAGGTCTAGATACAGGGTGCATTTTTGACAGGATCTGGCCCTTTTTTTCACAACTAACTTAGCAGTTAAGTACAAATAATTTCCAGTCATTGAGGAATTATTGGGAGCTATTTAACAGCAGCTTTTTAAATGCCTTGTTTCTAAAACACATGTTTCCAAGATATAGTAACAATACATTATTACTATAAAGGGGTCAACTTTTCTGAAGAAACTTAGCTTTGTTTTCTTTTCACTTATAGGAAGTTTGAAAACTTCTACATAGGTTGGGGTCATAAATATAGTGTGGAGAATTACACACCCCCAAGCCTGCCACCAGTCTGTCAAGAATATCCCAGTGGGCCAGAAATTACAGAAATGGATGATCCCAGTGTGGATGCAGAACAGGCTTTCAGGACTGCACAAGAGGCCAGGGTTCTTTCAGCTGAGGAGAATGAAGACACTGAAGATGAAGATGAAGATGACGACTAACACAAAAGTAGCCCAGTCTTATGTGGCACTAACACACGCAATTCTTTTATGAGGGACTGATTTTTGTATGTGCACACATACATATTGAAAGTGCATACACACATAGTGGAAATACATATACATACATGGTGATGCAAAATATCATTCCTTTAAAGTTATCAAATGGGGGGTGGCGGTGTGGAGAGATGCCTCAGTGGTTAAGAAAAACTTTTCCCTTGCTGAGGGCAGGAGTTCAGTTCCCAGTGCCTATGTCAGGTGGCTTGAGGTCTAGGAGATCCAATGTCCTCTTCTACCCTCCACAGCACTGCTCACACACATAAAAATAAATTTTTAAAAAATATCTTAAAAGCTACTTGTGGTGAAACACATCTTTAATCCTAGCACTTGGAAGGCAGAGGCAGGAGGATCTCTTTGAGTCCAAGGCCAGCCTGGTCTACTCAAGTTCTAGGACAGCAAGGGCTACATAGGAAGACCATGTCTTGAAAATCACAAACCTTTAAAAAATATGTCAAATTGGATGCTTCACATATAGAACTGCTGGTATTTACAGAAAGTTGCCCAGAGAATGTTCCAGAAGCTCATGTGATCCTATCACTGTTTTAATAGCTACAGTTAAGGTAACCAACACTTAGGTAATCCTGATTAGAAAAGGTCTCAATAATTTTTCCCCCTCTCTTTGACAGGGTTTCACTATGTAGCTCTTGCTGTCCTGGAACTCACTATGCAGGCCAAGCTGGCCTCAAACTCACAGAGATCCCATTGCCTCTGCCTTCCAAGTGCTGGGATTGCAAGTGTGAACCACAATTCTCAAATTTAATTTCTAGTATGGCAAATATTAAAAGTCGTAATTCACGATGCTGCTTGGAAATGTCTATATTTTGAGTATCAAGGGATATGGAGTTAAAAATATTGATAACCAGGGGCTGGAGATAGGGCTCAGTGATTAAGGGCACCTGTTACTGTCGCAGAGGACCTGGGCTCAGTTCCCAGAATCCACTTGGTAGTTTAAATCCACCAGTTCCAAGGGATCCAATGCCTTCTTCTGACCTCTGTGAGTACCACTCACACACACACACACACACACACACAGGGAGCCAATGGTGCTATATGCAAATATTGCTGCAAATACTCATTCTCTTTCCTGGATGAGCACTCACAATTCCAACACAGAGTAAAAGCTGTAAGGATATTCAAAGTTTAGAGCATCTGTTCCCCTCCACTTCTCCATCAAATGTCTTGCTCACCCTAAACTAGTTAGTGGAAAAAGAATTACACAGAAATGGGAGGTAATGATACCCATACACTTCAGACTTACATTCTCTACCACACTAAAAACATTTTCATTAAAAAGTCATTCTAAATTTTATTGTATTATGTGCATGAGTATTTTGCCTACATGTATGTAAATGCAGGCCGGGTGCAGGGTGTTGGATGCCCTGGAACTGGAGTTATAGATGGTTGTGAGCCACCATGTGAGTACTGGAAACTGAACACAGGTCCTCTTACAAGAGCAAAAAGTACTCCTAACCCTGAGCCAACTCTTCATCCCCCTGGCGTTTTAAAATCTAAGTGTACTAGATAGACATCATGAGATTATGAATAAGACTTTGGTGCTGCTCCTGAACATTGCGTTTATTGAGGAGGGACTATAAAAAGGGAAATACAAAATTAATACAGGTGTGAGGTCCCACTCGAACTCTTAAAAATAATTCTATGGGGCGGAGAACTGGCTGAGGCTAAGAGCACTTATCACTCCTGAAAAGGACTAGAGTTCAGTTCCCAGAGCTCACACTGGGCAGCTGACAGTCACCTGTCACTCTAGTTCTGGCAGAGGAGATACCTCTTCTAGCCTCCACAGGTGCACACACACCCACAAATAAAAATAAATCTTTAAGGAATTGTGACTCAATTGTGTTACTTTCAGCAATCCACACTTCTCCGCCTCCCTTGTCACAGAGAGGGCCTGCCTGATCGCTGATCTACACTCTTGGGTAACACCGGGATATAGCAGGTGTGTCTACCCCATACTTGAGCAGATCTGAAGTTCTTAAGAGACGCGGAGTAGACTGCTTGGATGGAAGGGTTCCCAGCAGTAGGGGCAGCCATGTTGGCAAGGGATTTTAAGCTGAATACAACTTCCAGTGAAAGGAGTGTATGTGTGTGTGTGTGGGGGGGGGTTGAACCTGAAGAGGTAAACTGAGGCTGGATAGTGTAGGAAGCCTGGCGCCATGGCTTCAAGGATTGATCTGACAGGGGTGAGGGAACTAAAAACAGCCAAACACACAGACACACAGGGAAACTGGGCTCTCTGATGGAGAAACCTCCGCGGAATCTGTGTCTCTACTGTACACAGTTGACCAGGGACACAAGGTTTTCACATACAGAGAAGGAAGGGTTATTATATACACCTGAAAAAGGAGGCAGGTTTTACTAGTCTTGGTAGGCGTAGAAGTCTCGGTAGGGAGCGTATCAGTCTTCAGACCACGATCACGGAGGCAGGTGTTTTCTGCACTCACCACACTCCTCCCACTCAGACCCTAGGAAGGCTTTGCCATTCCAGTGAGACTGAGGTACTGGTCCTGGAAACGGCCATGACCATGTCAGCACACACATTCACTCAGCACTTCACTGGCTTACAACATTTTGGCTTCAGTATTAAAGACAAATTATAGAGAATTCAAACAGGGAGACACATTGGGAGGCTGGAGGACTGAAAAATCATGTAATAAAAAAACCCCAAACATTCAAACAGGTTTTATTATCTTTTTACTTAGAAGCAATTTTATTTAACATATCGATCCCAGTTCTCTCTCCCACCCATCCTCCCATGCCCCCCACTGACCCCCCAACCCACCTCCCATTCACTCCCCAAGGATGAGGCCTTCCATGGAGGAATTGTCAAAGTCTGTTGTAGTGAGATATTCACTTTGTCTGCATCTGTGGCACTGACCCATTGGGGGTGGAGCCAGGGGCGGAAGTGACCTGGGGAACTAGGTCTGAGGAGGAGCCTGGGAGCTCTCTCTTGCTGGTGGGATGCGGAGAGGAGAGCATCCGGTGGAATCTGCTGGTGTTCATCTGTCTAGGTTGTAAGTTATTTCTCCATGAATAAACGTCTATTCGGCCTATTTGTTTATCCTGATCCTTATTAAACCACGGTATCTGGTATCAGAAGTGGGATCAGGATTTTCACAGGACCTGAGTTTCACCCACCGTCCCTGAACAGGGGGTTGCTTTGCCTAGGCAGGCGGACACACTGCAGCTTCTGAGACGTTTGTGCCTGCCCTACAGCTCCTTTATCTCCACCGGGGCCCTGAGACCACTGCTCACCTCCTGCCCATTCCCTCACATTGCATTTGCACAGAGCCCTGTGACACACACCCCACCCTGCATGTGTGTCCCCAGCCTGAGGATGCCATTTGCAGGCGGCACCTGTTAGCCCTGCGGTCCCAACAATTGGCACAAGGCTCGTTTCACTCCTTCATTTAACAAAATTTCAGGGTTGGGTTAGGGTCATTAACCAATAAGAGAAACATATTTACGGAATGACATCTCCCATCAGTCTGTCACATCATTTGCGGGAGGGCCTAGGCCCTCCCCTGTGTATCTGGGTTGAAATACTGTCCCTTTATGGGGAATGGGCTCCCAAAGTCCATCAAATAGGTTTTTTAAAGTTATTTATTTATTTATTTATTTATTTATTTATAAGTCTTTTTAAATTTCATAGTATCCATTCCTCCTGAGGACTTTTTTCCACACCAATCAGATGTGCTCTGTTTGCAACGCGAAATTTGAGTGTTCTACAACTTGTAACCTGATTGTTTCTGCTATAATAATTGACACCAAATTGTAGCTTCTAATTGACTTGGTTCTAAGTCACTTCTCTAAGTTACCCACAGATTCTGTGAGTTTCTATGTCTTCGAGTAATTATCTTGTTTATTGGGCAGAGTAACAAGATTCTTGTGTACACACATACAAGGGATGTCAGACCAGAATCTGGCACTCCTCCTACAGGACACATTACACCAGAAGGCACTCAGCAGAGATGAGGGACTGTGGAAATATTTAACAAGAGAATTCTTGGTTTTAGAGCTTGTTACATATTAAGGCTACTGTGCCCATAGTCAGGACCCCCAAAGACCACCAAGAGACCAGAGCTGATGTAAAAGGAAAGTCTTTTTTTTTTTTTTTTTAATTATTCCAGCATGCTGGGGCTGACCATCATACTAAAAGGCAAGATGGCTACAACCTGAGGAGGAGGTGGGCCCTCTTTTTGGTCTAATGGAGGGGAGCGTCTAAGGAAGTTGGGTCATATTAGATATGATTGGCTTAAGCAAGTGGCAATCATATTAGTACACTATAATTGGCTGGGGCTAGTCAGGGGTAGAGTTTTCCATTTTGGGGCAGTCCCAGACAAGCCCGGGCCCCGACCCCGACCGGCTGTAGCTGTAGCGGCTGGCTGAGGACTGGCCTGACCTAGTGCTGCGTGCACCAGGCCTCCTCCTTGCTCTTGGGGGTGTTCGGAGACTGATTGTCCTTTATTCGTGGCTTTTCCTCAGAAACTTCTTGTTCAGTCTCAGGACACTGAGACTGAGGCCTGATCCCGGAGAGAAGACTGAGTGAGCAGCCTGCTATGGCGTCTGCTAGGTCCTTTCAAGGTGAGTACTACATATTAAGAAGGGACTCATTATATGATAATAGAAGTCGTCATCCTGCCCCCACCTCCCAAAAAACCCAGCTCTGTCCAGGTTTGGACCCAACTGGTGTTTCCAGTCATTGAGTTGAAAGGACCAGACACGTACTGACCGAGGCATGGGTCAGTCATCCGTGGATTATCTGAGGTCCCTACTGGAGGAAGCAGGTCACTGGGTGTGTGCCTGAGGGTGTAACTTGTTCCCAGCCTCTCCCTGCCTCTCTCGATGCTTTCTGGCTACAGTGAGTCTGTGGCTCTGCCCTAGTAACGTCACAGCCACAGCCTGCAGCCACCGTGCTCTGTGTCACCATGGAGTGGGCCTACAAGTACTGAAGCCTTAAAGCAAAAGAAATCTTCCTCCTTCATGTGTGCCTGCCACAGCTGTAAAGGCCTGATTAACACGGCGGTGGAAAATACGGTGAGCTGGCTGCTCACTCCACCTTGTCACACTCTTCACACTTGGGTTAATCACTAATCTCTCAGCGATTCCCTTCACAGGGCTAATAATAGTGCTTGCCTCAACTGTTTTAAACATTAAAAGGTGTTAAATACTAAGAGTAACTCACACAAGTAATGGCTCAATCAATACTAACTTGTATCTATAAAACAAGTTACTGAGACATGGATGGATGAGAAATCAAAATCAACAATGCAAACGAGGTATTTTATTCAACTAATTATCAGACAATGAAGTATAACTTAACAGGCATTTATAACTTAAATATTATATCAAGAACTTAAGTGAAATCAAATTCTTCAACTGTGTTATCAGAGTTCAATATCAGAAAAAAAGGATAAGTACAAAATCACCAAAATATTTCATTCACGGGATCTTCTCTGCTGTAAACACTTGAGAAGCTTGTTTCCTGGCCTGGAAAAAGAATTGAGAAGAAATTAAGTTAGGAATTACAATCTAGAAGTTATATATGCTGTTTTTTTTTAATTAGCTACATTTATCTGTTTTATCTGTGCACACGTGTGTGCATGCGTGTGTGCATGCATGGAGCTCAGAGCACAGCTGTGAAGTCAGTTGTCTTTATAACAGGTGGACTCTGAGGTTACAGTTTGTCAAACTTGGCAGCAAGTACCTCTTACTGGCAAGCCATCTTATAAACCCTGTATCTTATCATTTTAATGCAGGAAATAAACCTGGATTTTTTTTTCAAGATAACAATGAAAAACCCTAGTGAAAAATTATGACCTAAAACTTAAAAAATAACAGCAATACATATTTTAAAAGTCCAGCCATAAAGAAATTTCTAGATAAAGACAAAACAGAATGAAACGAAATGGACTGTGTCAAATGTAAAATGCTGCGACATATAGACAGGAGGGAATGCAAAGACGGCCAGGGACCAAAGAGAAAGAGACAGAGCTAAGCAAGGGACCTTTGAGAAGCTCAGCTAGCTCATCAGTCCCCTACCCACAGCTCCTAAAAATCCCACTACTCAGGAGGCAGACGCAGGTGGATCTCTGTCAGTTCAAGGCCCGCCTGGTCTAAAGAGTGAGTTCCAGGACAGCCAGGGTGGCAGAGCAATACACTGTCTCAAAAGCAAAAACAACAACAGCAAACCCTTATTTATTGTGAGTTAGTATCCCAGCTGTCTTACCCCTGACTGGAGAGCTACTGATATTTGGTTTTGGGGTGAGGGAGGATTGGTTTTCTGTAAGGGTACAGTTCCTGACAGGCTGACCATGCTCTAGTGGCTGGTCTCTTATCTAGGAATATATGAGCAGCACAAATTCTGTGGGTTATGAAAAAGAATAAAGAAAAGAAAAAACAAAAAAAGGAAAGAAAATAAAAGCACATACTGGGCACTGGTGGTGGGAGTTGGAAGAGTTAGGGGGAAGAGAGGGAGGAAACATGATCAAAATAATTCACTCACATGCACACACACATGTATATGTAAATTCTCACACAGTTAGTAAAATGTCAAAAGAAAAAAGGAAACTTTTATTGTCTGTGCGGTTTCCAAATCTGGGTTACAAACTAAAGCACATTAAACAAACTAGGTTAAATCAAATTCAGAGTACTGGGATAACATAATAAAAAAAACTAAGAATGTAGAATGTAGTGAGGTAAATTAACAACCATTATCAAGATGCGAAAAGGCACAATATTAAATACAGCAATCCAGCACTCAGGAGACTGAGCTAAGACAATAGTTCACAGTTAACCTAGGCTGCACAGTGGGTTCAAGACCAGCTGGACCACATGAGACCTTGCCTCAAAAGTTGAAAAGAAAAAAAAAATTAAGAAATGAAAATAGTGTGCTAGAAACATGGCTCCATGGTTGAGACCGCTGTTCTTATAAATGATGAGAGCTCAGCTCCCAGCACCCTTACTGAGCAGCTCACGGCCCCTACAACTCCAGCTACAGTGGCTCTAATGACATAGTCCAATGCAGTCTTCTGATATGCCACTCACACAAACATTGTCATAACAATGAGGCCAGTGGGTGGCTCAGTGGGCAATGGTACTTCCTGCCAAACCTAATGAACTGAGTGTAAGCCCAGGACTCACGTGGTAAAACGAGAGAGGCACAACTTCTGAATGCTGTCTTCTAACCTACACACACACACACACACACACACACACAATGGTGCATACTTTTAATCTCAGCGCATGGGAAGCAAAGGCAGGCTGATCTGTGTGATTTTTGAGGCCAGTCTGGTCTATATAATGAGTCAGGTCAGAAAGAGATGCGCTGTAAGATCTGCCTCAAATGATTTTTTTTCATTTGAAAAAAAAAGTCAGAACTCAGAGTGGGCTGGTAGGGCCGGGTGGAAAGCAGAAAAGGGTGAAGGCGATGAGAATATCAGAATGCACTGCATATATGTAGGAAATATTAAAAGTAATTTAATAAAACTTACTTAAAAGTACCAGAACTAGGGCTGGAAAGGTGGCTGGATCCCTTCTAGAGGCTCCACAGGGCCAAGTGCCAGATGAAGTGCAGGCCTGACTTTACCTCTCATTGTAAGCGTCCTCATTCATAACATGGGAACAGTAACCATTGCCTTACAGTGATGCCATGCGCGCTGCCATACACGAAGTGCTCAGAACAGTTATAATTCTAAAAGGAACAGCTAAGGTCTAACAAACCCCCAACCCCAAACAGCAACGGTGACCCACCTTCCAAAACTGCAAACAGAGAAGCTAGTTAACATGTTGTTCACCTGGAGCCTGTGACAACACCTGATAGCCCTACACTCTCAAAAGTTACTATGCACTGAGAAGCAAGCACCAGAACCCTTAACAAGAACGGAAACGAACCCTAGCTTTACCTGCACAAACTAGCAGTAGGATGTTTAAAAAGACTGCAATTGGGGATTAAGGACATTGTAAAGAAATCTTTTAAAGTATAGTTAAACTGAGTAACCTAGTAAGCAATCCTTGTCTTTCTAAGAAGCTGAGATTGGCCAGCTCCTGTTTCAAACATTCCCCCTTTCCCTTTGATCCTGTTCTTTCTCACGTCCCTCTTAAATATTCTATCTCATCTTTAGAGGGAAACAAATGGGAGACACTTGATGGAAGAGGTCACTCTTTAAATATGGTTCTCTTATTGGCTAATGAATAAAGCAAGATAGGTGGGACTAGGAGAGGTGGAGGATTCTGGGAAATGTAGGAGTCCTGATGTGATCTCAGGAGGAGAGGACATGAGTCAGGCATTCTTAGTAAGATAAGACCATGTAGAAATACATATGTTAGTAATTATGGATTAATATCTAAGACATAGCTAGCCATTAAGAAGCCCTAGCCATTGGCCAACAGCTTTATAAGTAATAGTGTCTCTGTGTGTTATTTTGGGGCCGACACAGCTCTGGGACCAGGCTGGTGGGAAAATGCTTGTAACAGATACTCAATAAGTGCTCTTTTTAATTTCCTCATAAAATTTCCAGACCTAAGACTGGAAACATGCTCAACAGTTATGAGGACATCGTGCTCTTGCAGGGGGCCCAAACGAATTCCCCCAGAACCCAGCCCAGCAGGCCACAACCACCTGTAACTCCAGCTCCATGGGATCTAATGTCTTCTTCTGGCTTGCATGAATGCGACACTCCATGAACAATCCCAGGCATACACACACACACCAATGCATTTAAAAATAAAACCTTATGCATGTTCTAGGCTTGGTGTGCTGTGATGTGGCTGAAGCTTACAACCTCAGTGGAGGGGTTCTAATGCCTAGGAATTCTTCAATAATTTGGAATCCATCACTAACTATAAAGGATAAAGCAAGAGTTACTCTAGAACTGAGTATAACCAGAAGGTCAAAGACAAAAACACAGCTTCAGCATCACAATTTAATTAACAGTGAGACCACCTGAGTTAGGTTATAGATTGTTTTTATAACCACATTATTGTTATTGATCACTTACCTGACATCAACAACTAAAATTATAAAATTAAATTTTTTTATGAAGTTAAGCAACTGAAAGATATTTAGGTGTCATATAAATTCAAAAGTGGCCATTCTAGAAATTCAGTGATATCAAAGTCAATAGAATGGGTTGTGAGGAGATAAAAAGAAAGAATGCTGATTTTAACTAAAAAATTTAAACTACTTCACCCAATACTGAGACACTTACAAGTTTCTCATCTGGTGAAAGAACGCCCTCTACTGCTACTATCTGGTATTGTTTATGTTTTAGATTTCCCACAGATTTCCGTAGCTGCCTGAGACTACCAGCCTCTATGTCCTGCTTTAACAGCTTCTGCATTTCTCGGGAAGGACATCCAGGATCAAATATTAGTAAACATAATGTTCGGTTTTTTCTTTCTTCAATTCCGACAATTGTTCGACTGTGACCTAGTCAAAGTATAAATAACAGTTAATACGTCACATCTATACACAGTTATTACTATATATACATGTATAGCCTCTGTATGAGCTTCTGTTTAGTGCACGCGTGCGTGCACACACACACACACACACACACACACACACACACACAGGCGCACACACTTGCCCTTTTAAGTAAGCGCAGTCTAGAAAGGCTTAACGAAGGGACAAGCAAAGACTGGAAAAAGGCAATGGATGAATGTTGAGAGCAGGTGAACCAGAAAGAGACCACAAAAAGGCAAAGGTTCCAAGGCGCCGTGTCACTCAAGAACATACCAGAGTGACAATTAGCTCTGACAGTCAGTCACAACAGCCCCCACCCATCCCCTCTACTATTACAATCTTGACCTGTCCTTCAGCAATAGCCAATCTGCTATCTTAAAATCGTCAGTTATGCGTGTGATCTACTAACCCTGATGCTGGAGATAGACAGGAGGTTTAGATGTACACACAACCTTTGAATTCCCTTCCCTCTCTGAAGAATAATAGTTCAATATCCATTCAAATAAGCGAGGGTGTGTACCCGAAGGCCCAGTTGACTTATGGAAATCAATAATGCGGCACCTAAACAATTGACAAAGGATAATTTAGAGACAATTTTTTTTCAGAAATGGAGTTACCCTAACCAAAAAATAAAAATCTTATTCCAGAACAAATTTATATATCCATTATTTATTTCTCTATGGAGGAATAAGTGAATGTAAATTTTTACCCTTTATATAGAAAAAAAAAAAAACATCATTTCATCTGGAAAATACTCAAATCACCACTCACAGTAAGGCCGAAGAATGACCTAAAGGCTACAAAGACTTCCTAATATAAAGTCTCCCTGCACAGCAAATAAGGGCCATGCAGGACTTTTAAAGCCCATGTGCTACAGTCTGGGACATACTCCCTTTTATTCCAATGCCTCTATCCCTGCTGGCCAACTAGAACTGAAGGCTCAATGGGTAAAAGTGTTTGCTATGCAAGCCTGGCGACCTGAGTTCAATCCCTGGGACCCACATCAAGGTAGAAGGAGAGTAACTCCAATTATTTATCTTATGACCTCCTGCCACACCAACACATGCATAGTACAAAATTAGGGGCTTAGCTCAGACCCACAATTGGTCACAATTGGCTGTTAACTCCAGCTCTAGGGGATCCAAAGGCGCTCACACTCATGTGCACATATACACAAACATGCATGTATATATATAACAAAGACAATAAAATAATAAGTTTTAGGGTTTTATTTTTTAAAGAAAACTAACTTCTTGAAGGTTTTTTCTACTCAGATAATTTATAACAATGTAAACTCAGAAATAGATTTTAAAAAATCAATCAGTAGCGTTTGTATATCTTTATTAAAAGAAAAAAGAATCTGAATTCTGACTTTAATCCTCACTAGTAGTCATCTCTTTACATCAAAAGCATTCTAAAAATGAATAAATAAGTATAAAAATATTCTGAATACATTCAATTCTCCTCAATTCCAGTTTCAGACAATACTGTTGAAGGGCACAGAAAAATGTGTGAGACTTCACATCTCTACATCATATATCTCCTGTTTGGCTCCAGAGTATGGTGGTATACTTTCTTTAAATGGAGTCAGCTTGAATAAATGAGACTGTTGAAGTAGGCTCACTTCTATATACACTAAAAATTTTATAAAGTATAACCAAAAGCATTTCGTAGCTTGGTTATTTTAAAGTCCAGCATAAACAATGCATTCTAGTCTCTCATGGCAGTGAAATCTCAAAAATATTCAAAACGGTTAACAGTTTGTGCCACAGTTTAGATATGAAATGCCCCTTGGAGGCTCCCGTAGACTTAGTCCTCTGCTAAGCTGGCAGTGCTATTTGGGAAAGTTGTAGAAACACTAGGAGCGGGAAGTGGAAGGAGCTGAGCCCTGAAGGCGAGCCCTGAACCCTTACACCTGAAGATGAGCACTAACCTTTAGAGCAGGCTCCCAGTTTCTTCCTATGGATGCTTTGCTTCCTGACTGCTGACGCAATGTGACAGCCACTACACCTTCCCCGATTCCCTACCACAAAGAACTGTATCCTTTGAAGCGTAAGCCAAAATAAACCCTTCCTCACTGGTGCTGCTTCGCCGGCAAATTTTATCACGGCATGGGGAAATAGCTAAGACAGTTAACTTTAGTCACACTGAATTTTAGGCCAGTAATTTGCAAATGAGTACAATGATATTAAGTAGAGTTTGCAGGTACATACTTTACTCTCAGTGAAGTCAGAAGCGTATAAATCTCACAGGCTCCAATCCAGGCCTTTGTTCCCTGTAACCTGTTATTAAGTTGACAGGCTCCCTGAGGATCAAAACCTTCCTTCCATGCATCTTCAATCATGGACTGAATTTTTGGAATACAAGGAATTGACATACCTGGAATTATGTAAGCAAACAAGTCACAAGCCTGGTACTAATACACTGAGCAGTAATAATACATGGTTACATATCCTCTACTAAGAACCCACAAGAGTTTCTAAGACACTTATTGGTGATAACCCTCTGTATATCATAATCAAAGATGATAATAGTATTTTACCTACCTTTCAAGCAGTCACCATACACATCATTTTGCAGTAATGATGAAAGTAGCATCTGGAAATTTCTGTAACCACAACCCCAACCTTTGTCCCCATAAGAAGAATGAAAGTGATCAACCATTGCAGAGAGCCACACACACCTCACATCTGTGGCAGTGTTCTGGTAATATCTATGGAGGGCTTCAATAATTCCTAAAATAGAAGAGATTTAGGATAGTTGGGAAGATTGATTGTCACCATTACATGGCTGTTTATGACTAGCATCAGCCTCACGTTCCACAGAAACAGCCTACCAGCTCACATTTACAACTTAGCTCGTGTCCTCACTGTGGCCCCAACCCAAGTTTTCGAACACTACAATAGTACGCCCTGCATTGAACTGGAGTTGTCTGCATCTTTAAGCTCTTCAACTGCAAAGCCTGGGGACACAAAGGCACCCTTACAGAACGAATTCTCTTCCTGTCTTTCCCTCTGCTCCATGCACCACTGGAGCTTGCTCAGCCCATCTGCTCCCACCTAAGTAAGTCTGTATCTCCTGACGGCCTGTAGTTCGTACTTACCCACAGCATGTAAAGCTCAAGCCACAGTTTTCATTCTTCTTGTTTGTGACCCAACAATAAAATATTCTGCCTATGGGTTTTTAATTTAACTTCAATACTGTACTTTGTGTACATAACAGAAGATGAAGCACTAAGCAAAGAAAGATAAATATGACGATATCCCTAGAAGTATGGCTTTAGGTTATGATGCTAGAATTTGGTTATAAGCAAAGTATTCAGACACATTTACATCTGCTTCTTCCTTTTAGAATATTCTTCTTCCATTTAGGATCCTAAAAATCTTGTATTGTTCAAACATCAAGTTACCTTTTTCCTGTCTCTTAGAAACAACCAGAGCAGTTACTTCTTTCACGACCCTACTTATCCAGTCACACTTTCTCACAGCAGAGCATTACAGTTCTTTGTGTCTATTTTGCCTTCTTTAAAAACTCTTGAAGCTAACGGGCAGTGACGTCTTTTGTGTAGTTCATGCTTTCTCACGGTATGTGGTATGAAAAAAAAAGTCATTATATGTATTTTATTTGAATGAAATACATGGAAACATGTCTTTGGGGAGACAAATGAAAAAAAAAAACCAATAAATCAAAACAGTCACTTAAACAACAGCTGTAGATATGCCTTCTACCACTAAGAACAGAAATTAGTTATAAATGAATAAAAACAAGACCCACATTCGAGAAAAAGAACAACGAAAATAACTTGTGGCTGAGTATTAAGTTCACACATGGGGAGAAATGACGATGTGGCACCCAACATTCTTACGTGGGATGGGGCAGGCACTCTAGCAACAGAAAGATAAATGTCCACTCAGATGAGAGGAAGATTTAAGACAATCAAGAATGAAAAGGGGAAACCTGTAAGAATAAACTAATATATATTTGAGTATACTATGGCATGCTTGTCACATGTAAGACAGAAATACCTCATTTCCTGGTAACATATATTCTAGCAATGACATCATACAACCAAACCACATTAAAGAAAATTTTTTCTTATAACACAGATTTTTTTTTTAATTCCTAAATTTCCTTAGATATTTTCCCTAAAAAGCTACCTTTTGCTAAACTATGCTAAAAATAACAAGGCTGTAAATATGTAAATGGGTATTAAATCATGATTGCTCTAATAGATACTCGTATACCTAGCAACAGAAAACAAAAATATTTGCCATGGGGCTGGAGAGGTGGTTCAGCAGAAAAGAACACTTGCTACTCTTGTAAGACACGAGTTCAGTTCCTATGGGTTTTTAATTAACTTCAGTACTGTACGTTGTGTCCATAACAGAAGAGGGGTTGGAGGACAAAGAGGATAATGGGGTGGCAGTAGTGAATGTGACCAAAATATATTACATATCTGTATGAAAATGTCATAATGAAGCAATATTATATACAATTAACAAATGCCAACAGAAGTGTAAAAAACCCTAAAGACTCATTTCCATTGTTATTAGTTAATACAATAGAACTAAATTATTTTGCGTGAATTATTTACTATAAAAATAGAAGTTTCATTTTAAAATTTTTGCAAAGAATATGTGAACATACACTCTCACCTCAAACTAAAAGCTTATCAAATTCATGTGTTTCTATTACTCCAGGGGTATATGCAGTATTAAAACCACAGCTTGGAAGTGTAAGCACTCACCAGAAGTTTTTGTTTTTCCATCATCAATACCGATAGCTATTGATTCCATCATGTCAGCTTTTCTGCTATGAAATTCGGATGGGAGCACCCTTCCCCTATTGACTTCACGCTCCAGATGACGTAGCTGCTGTTGCTTGTATCCTCCAGAGTTATCTAAACCATACTGCCGCTATTGAACATGAAAACAAGTAACTTATTTTTATGCCCCCATACTTCAACCAGATGGAAACTTTCAACTTTTATTTATTAACTTTTGAAAATGTACATTGAAAATAGTCTGGCTTATGGACTTTTTCATACAAGCAAAGATTTTAAGAGCTTCTGTAGCTCTTAAAATTAGTTGCTTTCCTTGTAATATAGAAACGAAAGACCCATCTTTCTGCTAAAGGTACTGTGAAAGGCAAAATTCTAAAGATAATGCTGGTTATGGGAACTTACGGGAACTTGCTATTTTATCCCAACACTAATCTGCGAAGGCCTACTTAGTCTACACATCACTCAATCATGCTACAGAGAAAATGAGCTGTTTTTGCAAAATGGACTGAGAGCCTCAAATGTATAGACTGCCTGAGATGTAAACAGCTTACAAGTTACACCTTTGTTATGATTAATCTTGATTACCAGGGTTGAAGTGACTTAAAATGACCACAGACACACTTTAGGGTATGTCTGTGAGGTAGTCTAGATCAAGCTAACAGAGACAGGAATCCATCATAAATATGGCCCCATCCCATAGTGTTATTCACAGACTGAATAAAGGCGATGGTCGTTCACCTGTCCCTGCTTCCTGGCAGTCGTACCTTCCTCACACTGTAGTTCCTTAAGGTGCTTTTTGTCACTGATTTGATCAAAACAGCAAGTAAGGTGTAGGAAAGCTTACCAAGGAGTGGGCTTCTACTGTAGCAAACTTGACCACAGAGTTCTTAGGAATTTGGAACCTGTTTATGAGAAGTCTGTGGAAGAGTTAGGAACTTCAGGCTCAAAAAGCCCCAGAATACTGTAAGCAGGGGCCATTCTGATAGAGTGGGAAGACCAGAATGCCAGGAACAATGTAAAGAATGGAGGCCTGGCTCAGGAGGTTTCAGAGGCAAACTGGGCTAGAGCTATTCAGGATACATTCTGGCAAAGAATTTGGCTTCATTCTGCTTGTGTCCTAAGAACTTCACTGAGGCATAAGAAGCAATAGACTGGTAAGAAAAACTCGAGACAAGATAGCATTCCGACTGCATCACGATTACAGCTTACATCCCTTATGTAGATGTACAATAGAACACAAGGTAGACCAGAAAGCTGAAAACATGAAGTGGTAAGGAAAAGTGTTAAAGCAGGTATGAAAGCAGCTGCCGGGTGAGATAGCTCTATGGGTGAAGACATTTGCTTCTGAAACCTGATTACCTCAAACCCTGAGACCCACATGCTGGGAGAAGTTTCCTCTAACTTCCACAGGCTTGCCATGGCATGTGTATACTCACACCCACAAATAATTTTATTTTTTAAGGCAGCAGTTATTGTGTGGTCCCTACAGGCTCTCTGTGGGAAGACTTGGTCTCCAGTTAGCGGAACCATTTGGGAAAGATGAGGCATTGAGTCTTGTTGGAGTAGGCATGGCTTTGCTGAAGGCAGTGTGTCGCCTGGGGAACACCTTGAGGCTTTTCCTTTACCTGCAAGGTGAATTCCCAGCTCCCATCTTAATACGATGTCTTCCTCCCTGTTGCCATGCTCCCCACCGTGATAACGGACTAAACCTCTGAAACTGGAAACAAGGCCCCAGATTAGATGCTTTCTTTTATAAGAGTTGCCTTGGTGTGGTGTCTCTTCCCGGCAACAGAATAGTGACTAAGACAACTCCTAAAGAGATAAGCACAAAAGAGAGAAATGTACCCTGCAATATCAGGAAAGGAGCATTAATTTTACCCACTAAAGACTTTCATCTAATGAAAGGGGCAATTCATCTGAAAGGAGAAGCTGAGAATGCCACTGACCAGTTCCATAAGCGAAAACTATTGTGTAGGAAAGTGTCTTCCCCATGGTCAGATGCGACTATGCTCCAAAGGGTCATCGCAAGAAAGTAACAGAATTGGAGTGCTGTCAAAGAGACACTAACTTTGCAGGTATGAACGATGAAAGACTCATTGGCTCTTAGACCATGGTTCTAGGGAGCCATTGAGGCCATGAATGTGTGGCAGGGTCCTTGCACAGCAGAGTCCCAGCAAGGAGGCCCCAAGAGGTCAGTGAGTAAAGCTGTGACGGTAAAGCATGAGTTGTGATAAGATCCTTGGATGCTGGAGATGACAGAAGCATGGACAGCCACTGAGGAAAGCTGTAGGCCCAGAGTGAAATGGCCCAAAGGAAATGCTACCCCAGCCCTCCAAGTGCCAGATGCCTAACACAGAGCTGCAGGATTTGGTGCATGGTCTGTTGGGTTGCATTTTGCTTCGGTCTGATATTTCTTTTGCTGTGTCCTTCCTGCTAGGATTCAGAACATCCACCCTGTATCATCATATGGTAGGAGCATGACACTTGTTTTGTAATATTATGGAGCCTTACAGTTAAAAGACTGCATGAGCCTCACAAAACCCTCTGCACTTATGCCTTTGAACAGTACTGCATTAGACACTATGAGATCTTTGGAAGTCAAAGAGAATGCACTGTGAAACAGCATGGATTTTTTTTTTTTTTTTTTTTTTTTTTTTTTTTTAATGTTACAGGAATTTACAGTTAAGACAATGCCTGGTTGTCATAAGAGACTTCATACTTTCGAACAGTGCTGCCATTAAAGACTATGGGGACTTTTGAGGTTGGACTGAATGTGAGAGAGCTTATGGACTTATGGAAGACCCATTTTGAATGTGTATTGCACCATCCCAGGGGCTGGGGTTCCAGACGGAAAGAAAAGGACAAAGTAAACTGAGACCTGTAACCACGGTGTTGCTTCCTTAAGGGTGGATGCAGTGTAACCAGCTACCTCCCATTCCCCTGCATCTTCCCCGCTGTAACAGGTTACATCTGCCCAGGCTGGCAAACCAACACTCCCTCCTTTATGTTGCTCCTTGTCAAGGGTCTGGTCACAGAAAGTAACTAACACAGTGGCAAACCTCTTTAAATGTCAGAGACTTTGTTACTGTTGATATTCAAAGGGCACTGGGCCTTTTTATGGTGTCGCATTTCAAACACCAAACAACAGGCCATGGTTTGAATATCTGTGTCCCAGAACAAGGTGCTGTCTGGGGAGGTGGCGGACATGTGGGAAGTCATGCTTCCCTGGCAAGAAGAGGCTGGCAAGGAGCAGGCAGGATTCCTGTCATACCATCAGCTTCCTGGCCCACTGTCACGTGAATGGCCTTTCCATGTGTTTCCCACCATGATGGACTGGAACTGTGAGTTCAAATAAGCCATCCCTCCCTTAAACTGTGTCTGTAGATAACTACGACTGCAGTGCTTGTAGAACTGGTATATATATCACAAAGAACACTTAGGAAAAACAATTTTTCTCACTTGTCTGAATTCTGATACGAAAAACGTTTCACAAATAAATGAATAACTAGTGAATTGTGAGGTGGTAAGAATACCAAATTAGACCTTCCAAAACACATTCCAAGGGAAATAGTCATGTGTAAGACGTCTGAGAAAAAAAAGGTGGTTTTCAGACGTATGTAAATCTGGGGACATTTTCAGATCTATTCACTCATAAACTCTTTTTATTTACACTGTTCTATTAACACATACATTTAAAAACTCTACAGCATTGTCAGTACAAATAACCATACATAGTTCACAAATTAGAAATAAAAAAGGAGAAACATGTACTAAAATTTTTAATGCATTAAAAACCCTCAGGTTTTAAATCCAAGTTTAATCCAATAGATACTACATCCACATAAGGAAAATGTGCTCTTAAATATCATGAAACACTAACTTCTGAATGTTCATAAAATAAAAATGTTTGAAATTTTGAGCTGCCATGTGAGTGTTGGGAACCAAACCTGGGTTTTGTTGGGTACCAAACCTAGAGTAGTGGTAGCCAGTGCTCTTCATCTCTGGGCCAACTCTCCAGTCAGTGGTGGCTCATGCCTTTAATCCCAGAACTTGGGAGGCAGAGGTAGGTGGATCTCTATTAGTTCAAGGCCAGCCAGGTATAAAAAGTGAGTTCCAGGACAGTCAGAGCTAAACAGTGAAATTCTGTCTCAAACAACAACAAAAACCCAAAACAATAAAAAACAAAAATAAAAGAAAAACTAAGGAGAGATATACAATAATTTTAAATTAGACAGGCAGTTCTCAGTATAGTTTTACAATCTGCATGTCATTTGCATAGTTTTACATGCATACTTTTCTACCTAACAGTTTTCTAACCCAGGGCAAATCACTAAACAATATATTTTCATTCTTCATTTAAACACAGGAAAGAAAGAAAAATAAAAACAACAAAACTCTGTGTGTGTTTTCTGTGAAAATTTTCACATATTTTATCTGAAATATCTGAAATGATTATTCCAATATTGAAACAGATTCTGAAATGATTATTCCAGTATTGAAACAGATTGCTACATTGTTTTTTTTTTTTTTTTTGTTTTGTTTTGTTTTGTTTTGTTTTGTTTTGAGATGGGTCCCAGGTTGGCCTCAAACTCAAAAGATCCATTCACCTTCCTCTGTCTCCTTAATGCTGGGAGTAAAGGTGTGTGTCACATGAATAGTCAAGAATGGCTCTGTCTGTGTGTGTGTGTGTGTGTGTGTGTGTGTGTGTGTGTGTGTGTGTGTGTGTGTGTGTAGAGAGAGAGACTGTGAAGGTAGGAATATGGAAAGAGATCACCTGGAGCTGAAATTACAAGCATTTCTAAACTGCTGGGAAATGAACTCAAGTTCTCTGCCAATGCAGCAAGGACTCCTAACTCCTCAATCAGCTCTTCAGCTTTGGAGAATAGCTACTTTTAAGTGTTTTGGGGTTCCCCCTACAACAAATTATAAAGTACACAGATAAAAATGTTTTTACCTAACGTGGCCAGGCTAGGTAGGAATCTTTTTGGCTGTGAACTTTAACCTTTAATGGCAGAGCAGTATCTCCAGACATGGTTAATATCTCAAAGGCATATCTGGGAAATAAGAAGTCTACTCAATAAAACTGTTACTAATCACTGTACCTGCAACTTCTGGAACTCTTCCCTCTCTTGCCTTGATTCCTCAGATTTCCTCTTCCTGTCTTCTTCTTGCTGAAGCTGCTCAGCTAATTCTCGATCACCAGAACACTGGACTCTGTCCATGCCTATTAGAGAGAAACAAGCAATCATCACTAGGGGATTGGGTCATATAATGCCACAAGTGAAAAGTTCCTGATAGCCAGAAAGACACAGAAACCAGTAGTGAGACTCAGACAAACAAGTTGGAAATACCAGCACCAGTTTGTGAAGGACATAGGTCCCAGTCTGAGGTCAAAGGCTCAAGATTTCTGCTTGGGATGCTCACAGGAGTCCCAGAGTCCAAAGACCACCTACTCTGAGTCTAAAGGCAAAGAGCAGCAGCAGGAAGAGCCAAAGTGAGTCTGTCCTCCTCCACTGTGCTCGTCTATCTAGAATCCTAGCTGAACTGGATGCTACCTGTCCACACTGAATAGAGATTTTCTCTATTCAATTTGCCCACATACACATGAGTTTTCCTCGGAGACACCCACAGAGACACCCTAGAATAGTTAAGGAGTCTTCTAGGTATTACACAATCAGAGACACTATAATCCACAAACCTGATGATTTAATTCCAAAACTGAATATTCTTTCTTCCAAGCCTCCTATTTGATTCTCCCTTACATTCTTGGGTATGTAACTTATAGCTGGTTTTTTTTTTAGCATGCCCTGAGACTATCTGCATTGGTTTGTAGAATATATGCACCAATACAAAGCCTACTCATAAAGTAAGAATTAGCAGACATTCAGCCTTTAAAGGGTTACCCTTCCACAGTATCCCTTTACTACCTCCGCAAAGGAAGATAGCTGTGGGAGCTGGTTTTATGTCAACTTGACACAAGCAAGAGTCATTTGCAAAGACGGACTCTCAATTGAGAAAATGTCTCCATAAAATTGACCTAACATGGTAGCGCACGCCTTTAATCCTAGCACTTGGAGGTCAGAGGCAAGTGGAACTCTGTGAGTTCTAGCCTGATCTTACATGTGGTGAGTTCTAGGACAGCCAGAGCTACACAGTGAGACCCTGTCATGTCTGCTCTTGTAAGTAACTCCTCACCCATACGCCTGTAAGTAGCCACAATAAAACTCATGGACTCACCAAACTGAACGTAGGTCGTAACAGTACTTCGGTCTGTCACAGGTTCCCTATCTGGGGTAAGCAGACATGTGTGTGTCCCCTCCCCCCGAAAAGCTTTGTCACACAATAGTTACAAGATTCACAGATTCACATAAATTCACTTCTTTTTTTTTTTTTTTTTTTTTTTTTTCCGTAAAGTGGCAGTTTCTCAGTTGGAAAAATCTTGCTGGCTAAATGCTAGCTTCATTACCTCAAACCAATGAAAGAACGGCCCCTGACTTGTCAAGAAACGCTTTAAAAATGGTAAACACTTCAAAAAGCACTATGTTAAGTGGGGTAGCCTCTACACGTCAAGCAAAACCCACGATGACGATGACTAACCTTGGTTTGGATGCTGTCTCGACAGTTTATCCTTTATTTCTCTGCAAGGCTTCAAGGAAAGCTGTGCAGCCACACAGATTATTTAAAGAACAGATTCACTTTTAAACAGTATGACTTTTTTCATCATATCCTTAACCTAGAAGAAATGTGTGTTCTAGATGAAGATACTTTTAGACATAAACATACCTTGTTGAAAGCTGCTCTCATCTAAATGCAAGTCCACGTGTTCCTGGAGAATATGGTAATTTGTACAGACGAGCCCACACATGGGACAGTCATAGAGTGGTTGATGACAGTCTGTATTAGAGACATAGAAAAGCTTGTTTAATTTGTAGAACTTTTAAACTGTTCACCCCATGCCAAGGACTGTGTACAACCAAACAACCTCATCATACGAGTAAAATGGTTTTGCAGTTAGCATTAAACATGTCACCAGGTGTAGTGGTGCACACTTTTAATCATGGCACTCAGGAGCAAAGGCAATCAGATTTCTGTAAGTTAAAGCCAGCCTGGCCCACACATCAATTTCCAGGCCAGCCAAGGCTAAACACGGAGACCCTGCCTCAATAGACAAACAAACAAAGACTTTCTAACCTTATTGTAAAAACAAAAACACCTTACAGTTGGATGTAAAAGCTACTTCTCTGGGGGCATGTTGTTTTTCATTAAGTTCAGTAGCTGCCCCTTAAGCAATTGCTGTTCTAATCAGCAACTAACAGTAGCTGTTTGGCCCCAAGCAGGGATTGTTTCCTCCAGCAATGGCCTTATTGCAGCTCCTAAAGGTGACTTTACCTAGATCTCTATCCCTCTCTAGAACTCAGGCAAGGATTGATGTGAAATTCTGCTTGCTTAGAGATGCTGGGTAGCAAGTAAGCAAGCTAACCTTCTCTCCTAGCTCAAGTGTCCCCTCAAACAGTGCCCTTCTGCTCAGCCTCCACTTAAGAACCCTAGCTACACATGGTTCTGCCCTACCACTTCCTGTCAGCTAGTTCCTGAATGAGTCTCCTGACCCCAAGTCAATTTTACTTAATCAATCAAACAAAAGTAGCTGTCTTTTATCATTAACCAAGTAAGTGTTCCACAGCATAAAAGAATGCAACACATCTTAAATTTGTACCCCACAACAGTTGCAAGTGAGATGGGTCAGTGGATATAGGTGCTAGCCACCAAGCCTGACGACCCGAGCTTGGTATCTGGGACACACGTGGTGACCTAACTTCCAAATGTTTTCTGAGGCAGGGTTTTTCTGTCTCGAAACAGCCAGGACTGTCCTGGAACTCACTCTGTAGACCAGGCTGACCCCAGACTCACAGAGATCCACCTGCCTCTGCCTCCCCAGTGCTGGGGTTAAAGGCGCGCACCACCACTGCCTGGCTAATTATGTTATTTTAAATTTAATATTTGTATTACTTTTAGAATATTGTTCAAACACTATGGGTGCTCGTGTCAGCCTTGGATGAGGACACTGGATGGCGATAGCTAATCTCTAAGAATTGGATTTTTGGTATAAAGGGTGTGAGTAAGGCACAATGGGTCAACATGTGATTTTTAAGAACAATGACTTTTCTGGTTCTAGAGACAAAATGAGAGAATGACGATAGTACAGATCTCTCTCACTACTCTCTAATAAGAAACGCCAAATATTCACATCTGTGGTTGAAACAAGCACAGTAGAAAGGAAAACCAAAACTAAGTGTATACGAATATAGAGGGTGTGGGTGGACAACAGTGTAAGCCAAGGGTTACTACTGAGAATATATTTTCAAAGCAACTGAATATGTCAGAAATTGAAACTTAAAAGCACATTTTTAACAGCTGACAAGCCAACTTGATACCACGGATTAAGCTGAGACTTGTTTTTGAGAACTGTCTTTATTACAGTTTAAATGAGTAACGCTTACCTTCTAAAGGAGTTTCTAAGAGATTGGCATGCTTAGTTTTCACATGCATCTCCATATCTTGACTACGCCCTTCTGTTTTTCCACAAAATGGACATTCAGGAGAACTGTACGTTGTCTCATAAATTGATTCTTGTACCGCAGACAATCCAAACTGCTTTTCTGGGCTTTTCGAGTACTTTCTCGATTCAGTTATGCTCCCTGCACAAAGAGCTTCATGCTTTAAAGTTCCATCTTTAGGAAGATGTTGGGCTGGATGTTTTGGAAAATTCAATGCACAAGCTGAATGGATACTTGAATTAACCTCCGTTGTACTCTGCCGAGTGGTATTCTTGCTGTCTGGATTTTCATACTGTATCGCATTTAGCCTCTCCAAGTTTCTTTCTGGTGTATTTTGCTCAAAATGAGCAGTTTCAATATGAAAACACATCTCATCATAATTTATACCTGACAACTTGCAAAATGGACATACAACTTCGCTTTCCATGTGAACAACTAGGTGAGCCTTCATGTCTGGTTCTGAGGTTACCATTTCACCACATATGTCACAGGAAAGCATGGTGAAGGCATGGACCTAGAAACCACACAAAACTATAAGCCTGAAAATAAGAGTTGAAGAAAAACACATTTCATGAAATGATTTGGAGCAAAGGATATTCGGTGTACTTATCACTCCTGAAATACACACTATTTCTAAGTCTCAACCAAAGCCTCAATGCAGGTTAAGCATCTCTGATCCAAAAATCCAAACTCCAAATGCTCCAAAATTCCAAACTTCTGAGCCCTGACATGATGTCACAAGTCCATCTATGCCTGATCTCATGTGATGGATGACAGTCAAAACACAGGTACACTGAAAATATAGATATACCTATCTATAAACATGAAAATGCAAGATATACATGAGGCATGCATAAATTGTGTTTAGCCTTGTATTTCTAAATATTTATTCATCCTGTGCCTGAATTTCAAGATATCAAAGGTAACAATAAAACAAAAAGTAAATTAACTAATAATACATTTCAATAAGGCATGACGATGAATACCTAAGGCAGAGGCAGGTGGCTCTCCATGAACTGGAGGCCAGCCTGGTCTACATAGTTGCCAACCAGTCAGGGCTGCACTGTGAGACTCCATCACAGAAAACAAAAATTCAAAGTGTTTGGTCCAAGAGGTAAATTAAAAAAGTATATTCAGTTAGTTGTCCAAGCAAGATAAGGTTAAAAGGAAACAATTGGTCGACGTGTTTACTTGCATGTAGCATAAGGGGGCACTTCAGAGCTTCACATATGTCTATGGCTACCGGTTTACATGTATCGTTTCACATGCATGGGAACCCTGGACCAGGCAGGTCACTACAGGTAGAAAATGACACACATTGCAGAGCCCACAGGCAAAAGCTGAGAGGCTGTAAGAAAACAGCACTTAATTCCAGCATCTATCTAGGAAACTAGGTTACAGACACCGGCTGAGTTGTGTTAGCTGACAGCTCGACCCTCTGAAGTTCAGTATCCAAGGGCTTCAGAGACTTTAGATTTGACGGGCTGATGGAACGCTGACTACTTACAGGAAGGTGTTTAAAAACACAAACCTTTTCAAGCAATCACACCACCACTTCCCTAACTAGACGATCACCTAGTTGTCACGAATTTATTAAAGACGACGGCAACTATCCCCTTCATCTAAATTAATCTTTACCAAAATCTCTACACTTCCTCCCCCCTCGTTTCTTTCCATAGAAGGAAAATAAGTTTCTGTTTCTAGGAGAAAGTTAGTTCTCTGACACCCAGTTTCGTTTCTCCCAGGGGCTGGGGCACAGCAGAGAAAGGATACTCTGGGCTTGAGCTAGGCCAGGGCTGACGAAGGGCTAGCCTGGGTACGCGGTGGCGGAGGCGCTAAGGCCCGAATTCGACAAAGTTCTGCGCCAACGTCCTCCCCGGGCTCAGGGAACCGGACCTGCTGCCCAGGCGGCCTGGAGACCGGGACCCGCGGCTGCACCGCCGCCTCCCCTGCACGGGAGCCACCCGCGCCCGCCGCAGCGCCCCGCACAGCGCGCACAGGCGCCGCGGGCCAGGTCTCCCGGGGCTCTGCCCCGCCGCGAACCAAGAGGGAGCCCGGGCCTCCGGGAGCTCCGCAGTACCGCATGCACAACTGCGCTTCCTCAATGCGGGGAAGGCGATCCCAGCATGCCCCTCTCCGGAGCCGTCCGAGCTGTGGTGCATTCTGGGACCTGGGATGAGTGCTTGCATCCTTTGCTAGAGCATCCCTGGTCCCTCCCACCCTCCCGCCGCGCCAGATCTGCTAAAAGAAAAACTAGGTCCTGGGAGTTTTGAAATCCACCTGAGTATATGCGTACCGCGGATCCTATGGCAAACACGTGTTCCTATTTACTCGTTGTCTAGTGTCAGGCTCTAAATTATGCTGTACAGGCTAATCAAGGCAGGTTCCTTTGTCAAGGTTACAAAATTGCCTGCTCCTTGTAGTTACTTCCCGCCCCCCCGCCCCCAGTTCCCACTAGAAGTGTTGCTTGTACCTGGAGGCGTCCCGAGAACTAAAATACACAAAATATAGGACATTCTGGTGAGGCAGAGACAAAAAGAAATACATGTTGCAAAGAAAATAAAACTGAGTTACAGAGGTACTAATGTCAGGAAGTCTCTTCATAAAGCTACGGATGTAAGAAAGTCTCGTTTTAGAAAGTATTAATGTTACAAAGTCTGCTTACGGAGTTACAAATGCTAGGGGAGTTCTGTTTAACGAGAGGAGCACATCCTGTTGAATAAAGGTAAACTAACAAGAAAGAAGATTAAAAACTAATCCGGGAGTTGGTGGCACATGCCTTTAATCCCAGCACTCAAGGGGCAGAGGCAGGCAGATCTCTGTGAGTTTGAGACCAGCCTGATCTACAGAGCAAGTTCCAGGACAGGCTCCAAAGCTACATAGGGAAACCCTGTCTCGAAAAACAAACAAGAAAAGGAAGGAAGGAAGGAAGGAAGGAAGGAAGGAAGGAAGGAAGGAAGGAAGGAAGGAAGGAAGGAAGGAAGGGAAAAGAATGGAAGAAAGAGAGAGAAGACTAAGATTGAAGCAACAGGAATTCTTTGGGACTAAACCATAATGTGCTAAGAGATTATAATAGTGGTTCTCAACTTGTAGTCCTCCATCCATTGGGGGGGAGGTCAAAGGACCCTTTTACAGGGTGGCCTAAGACTATTGGAAAACACAGTTATTAACATTATGATTCATAACAATAGCAAAATTACAGTTATGAAGTAGCAATAATTCGTGGTTGGGGATCACCACAGTATTAGGAACTGAAGGACTGCAGCTCGAGGAAGGTTGAGAACCACTGTATTACAGGGTAAGTTTACAACTGCAGAGTCTTAGATGCACTATGACCTCTAAGGAAATTACTGGAGTTTTTAAATAGGGAGTGGCATCGTGTGATAAGTATAATATTTTTAAATGCTGGGGATATGGTTAAATGTGGCACATGAAGCAAAATACTTTTTTGCTTCTCTGAATCTACTAAAGGAGGGTTAAAAAGCAGAAGTCATTATAAGAGCAAAACCTTCTGTCCTACAGAAGGGATAACAGAGGTGCAGAAATTGAAGGCAAGGCCAGATGGTCTAATTTGAGGAACATACCAGTAGAGGGAGCTATTGGAGATGGTAATAGAGAGCTGACAGGTACAATACAAAACATGGAACATAAAAATGACCAACTAGAAAACAGGATTTGTTCCATGTCTGATGCCCCAATAAACAAAACAGAAACAATGCAATGCATTGACATGCTAGCAGAACACAACAGGTTCTTGGTCCCAAGGATGCCCCCGATGTCCTCCTGTCCCGGTGCTGCAAACAAGAGAGCTCTCAGAGCTCCCTCCACAGACTTAGTTCCCCCAGGTAACATCCGCCCCTGACTCCACCCCAATGGGCGTGGTCTATGCCACAGGTGTGGACAAAGTGAATATCTTACTACAGGGAGTCCCTGCCCCATACTTCCTGGATGACCAGGAACTGGAGGCTGGCTAGCCTAGAGGCCTAGAATAGAGGGGGCCTGGATCAATACAATGATTCCCTATGATATTCTGCTCTACTCATAGATTGGTGCCTGACCCCGTTGTTATAAGAAAAGCCTCTGCTGGCAGCTGATGCAAGCAGATGCAGAGACCCACAGACCAACATTAGGTGGAGAGAGCCCAAATTGGAGATCTTCATCACATCCCTCCCATAGAAGCCAGGAGAACCCTGCAGAAGGGGTGGGGTGGCAGATTGTATGAACCAGAGGGGTTGAGGATCCCTAGAGAACACAGCCCACACAATGAACTAAGCGGGCTAATGGGCTCACGGAGACTGTATGGGCTCACGGAGACTGTATGGGCTCACGGAGACTGTATGGGCTCACGGAGACTGTGTGGGCTCACGGAGACTGTATGGGCTCACGGAGAGAGACTGTATGCACGTCCTGGCTGTTGCCTTGGTGTTTTGGGGGGACTCCTGACAGGGGTATGGGGGTATCTCTGACTCTTTCACCTGCTCTTAGAACCCTTTCCTCCCACTGTGCTGCCTCGCCTCACCCTTGATGTGAGGGCTTGAGTCCAGTCTTACTGTATTTTTTTATGCCTTATTTGGCTGATATCCTGAGAGGCACTGGTCCTTTCTGAACGGAAATGGAGGAGTGGATCTAGGGGGAGGAGAAATGGAGTGGGGAGACTGAGCAGTGGAGGGAGGGGTAACTTCGGTTGGGATATATTGGAAACAAAACTAGAAGGGAAAAGGGTGTTCAAGAAAAGAAAAGAAAAAGACAGGAAGGGCAACTAGAGGATGGAAGGAAGAAAGGTAGGAAGGAAAGAAGGAAGGAAGGAAGGAAGGAAAGAAGGAAAGAAGGAAAGAAGGAAAGAAGGAAGGAAGGAAGGAAGGAAAAGATGTCTAGACACATGCGATTTGAAGAAAAGCTATTGGCTTATTATTTTTATGTAAGCTTTGACTAAAAGCACATACATTCAGGTCAACAGGATTTCTATTGTTTTAAACAATAGTCTGATGCATGTAAGCAGAACAAATCTGAACCCTGTGAAGCTTTCCCGCATCACCGGCTTCCCAGATGTCTCATCTTTCACTCCAAGACAGGCTTCGTTAGTGAAGAAAATGACGAATAGAGGCAATGAATCCAGCAATGGGTAAGGCTGGTGTCAAGGTGTTGGATTAAAAACGGAATTAGAAAAGGGGAAATATTGAACTATGAATGAAAGTTTTGTGTTTGGGGTTCAAGAAGGACTCTGAGGTAAACTACCCATTGGGATAAGAAATATATTGAGTTATTAATGGCTTAGGCATGGAGCCAGCAACAGAAAAATGCTCTGAGGAAAGGGCCGGTCATTGTGCCAGATGGGATTCAAGGAAAGGGTGGTGGGAAGGATAATTTAGAGGTTTTCTCTTAACCCATGGTTAGCCATTTCTAGTGTAACAAAGGAGTGATGAGTTGTTTTATTAAGGTTTCCATTGCAGAGAGAGAGAGACTACCATGAAAAAAAAAGCAAGTTTGGGAAAAAAATTTATTTCAGCTTACACCACTCATGTCACACTCCATCACTGATGCAGGCCAGAGGCAGGAAAGAAGCAAACACTGTGGAGGAGTTCTGCTTATGGCTCTTCATGGCTTGCTCAACTAGATTGCTTATTTACCTAGGGATTACCTGCCAAGGGGTGGCACCACCTGCAATTGGCTGGGACATCACCCCATCCCTGCTTCAATTATTAATGAAGAAAATGCCTAATACCTCACAGGTTTGACCACAGGCCAGTCTAGTAGGGGCATTTTCCCAATTAAGGTTCTCTTTTCCCCAATGACTCTAGCTTCTGTCAAGTCGACATGAAACCAACCAGGATGTCAGTTAAGAGAATGGCGGGTGGTGCATAAGCATTTCTCCTGCACAGACATTGCTTTGAGTTCATAGAGCAGGGATGTCAGGAATCTAGAGGAACATGTGACTTGAGTTCTGCAATCCAAATTAGTTTTGAGGATTGTCACAGTTCAAGCAGAGTGGAGGAATGTTGTGGAATGTTACTTCAACTAGACAAAGATGCATTACATTGATTACATTGGTTTCTGCTGCGGTTGTTTAGTGACGTAAAGGTGTGTTGCTGTTTCCCCTTGCCTGCCTAAGGCACCTGATTGGTCTGATAAAAATCTGAATGGTTAACAGCTAGGCAATAGAAGGGTAGGCAGGGCTGATGGACAGAAAGGATAAATAGGAGGGGCACACGGGGGCCAGCTGGGCAGCCAGCAGCCCACCCAAACATGGAGTAGGGCAGCTAAGGCTGGGCATTCATAACTAATAATTAGTATCTGTGCCATGATTTGGGAGCCGGTCGGTGACCCAAAAGAAAACTTGCTATAGAGGAACTTTACAAAATGCCATGGTCCTGGAAAACAGTGGATCCCTTAAACCTATCTCAGCCTGAGGTCTGCTGTGTGTCTCCAAGGCAAGAGATTGAAAATTCCTCTCCCGAGAAATGATAAAGGAGGAAATGTGGAGGGGAGAAAGAGGAGGGGGAAAGGACAGGGAGAGAGGGAGGCAGGGAGGGAGGGATAGAATATTGTCTACAAGAGTCAGTCCTTCCCTCATTCCCTTGTATTACCTGGTGGAGAAGGCACCAGCTGATGCGCTAAGATGCCCCACTGATGTGCACTCGCTTACAGTAAGTGTACAGGCATTCCAGGGTCTTACTCATCAACATGAGTTGTTAGATCAGGACTGGTGTAGGCAATGGGAAAACCAAACAGGAGACAGACTTCTACTGAAGCAGGTCTCCTTAACTGAGACAATGAAAGTCAAGAAGTCTCTTCCCAGGAGTGGAGGATGTACACTTAGGCATAGCAGGCTTGGGGTTTTACAGGGCAGGAAGGAGAATCTTTGTAGTAAAAATTTTCATCTGCAAGTAAAATCTGCAGATCTATTCTTTGTAGTCTTGGGGGCTGAATAACGTGGAACATCCTTTTACAGTGTGTGAAGATGTGTCGCTGTGATCGGTTTAATAACAAGCTGAACAACCAGTAGCTAGGAAAGGTTTCTGGGCACAGAGGACGATGGGAAGAAGAAAAGGGAAACACGACGAAATGCAGACCGAGCAGGGTGGGCAATACAGAGATGAGGTAACCGAGCCACGGAGCAGAAGTTAATTGATAAATATGGATTCCTTTTAAGAGCTAGTTGGAAACAGGCCCACACTATCAGCTGGGCTTTCATAATTAATACGTTTCTGGGTTTGGTTTTGTTTCGTTTTTAGAGCTGGCAGCCCAAAGAAAAATCCGTATACAGAATAATGACAGCCCTAAAAACATACTGGCCTTCTTGTCAAGAGTCTTCCAGTTCTTAACTGAGGTTGGCATTACTGTGTTGGTTATCTTGTCAGGCAGGTGTTTGTATTCCTTTGCTGAGCCAGGAGTTTCTTCGCTCATCAGAGGCTCTTTGTTTAAGGTCATTGACTCTTGAGAGTCTGTATTCAAGGATCGCCAGGTCACTTAGCAGAGCCAAAATCAGGTAGCATGGAATACATACACACTTGAGTCAGGGTGTGTTAATCCCGAGCATTTGAGGGGAAAGACCACTGACCCAAATCATCATGGCCAAGTTGATTAAAACCAGCTTTTTTTAAAATTCATGAAACAGATGCCTTCCTCCTAAGGTAAGTTTCAAGAGGTCACCATTGGCTGTGGGGAAGATAAGAACTTTTATTGTTTCAGGACGGGGGAGTTCCTAATGAAGGTTGCCAGTCAAACAGACAAGAGTATAAAGCAGAGCATAACAAGGTAATCATAAGGACAGGTGTTTATAATAACCTTTTGGAACAAAGGTAAGGTTGCAAGATGCTCAAACAACTTTTGGAATAGACATGGCTGCCGTTTCCTGGGACAGGTAGGCAGTACAGAACCATTTGTAGTGAAGGTTACAGGTGAGGCGTAGCCCAATCCTTGAGAAAAAGAACTTTAATCACAAACAGGAATGAACCTTGTTACCTCATTTGTCTTGTTAATCCCATCAAATGAGAGTAAACACAATTACCCAAATTCTTTGGTCAAATTATGTAAGCTTTTTTTTCTCCCCCCCCCCCAGACAGGGAGGGCTATTTCTTTAAAGCGAGGCTTGAGAAAATAGCACTGAACACAGGAGATTTATATAGCCCCCAAACCTGAAAAACTAGGGATCTTTTTTTTTCAAGGGTTGGGGAATTTGCAGAGGAATTTTGGTTATGTGGTAGCTTGGCAGAACATGTTATCAGGGTTGAAGTTAGGGTATAGGGGTGGATGTGTCAAGTTCTAGAAAATAAATCAAGACATGGTCAAACCCAAGTTTTACAGAAAACAGGAATGAACTTATTTTTACCTTGTAACCAGATGGCTTCTAATGTTAAGATGTGGACAGGCTGGTGCTGGGGAACACTCTTGTGCACTGTAAAAATGTATCACTCAAATCGGTTTAATAAACACTGATTGGCCAGGGGCAAACAAACTAAGGATGATGGGAGGGAGAGGGGTGGAGTCTGGAGTCACCAGCCAGTGGCAGAGGGAGCGGGGAATGAACACGCCACGCTAATAAAGGTACCACCACGTGGCAGAGCGTAAATAAAGAATACGGGCTAAATTAAAATGTACTAGCTAGTTAGTAATAAGCCTGAGCTATATATTGAACATTTACAATTAATGTAAGTCTCTGTGTGGTAATTTGAGAACTGGTAGGCAGAAATGTCCGATTACAGGCCGGTCTATCAGATCAGTCTTTACTATCAGATGGCTTTCAAGCCTAAGATGAGGGCAGGCTGACTCATCAGGTGGTCTCACTGTGTAGTCTTGACTGATTTGAAAGTTGCTACCTCAATTCGCCCACCTCAATCTCCTGAGTGCTGAGACTAAAGGAGTGCATCACCTCACCTGTCCTCAAAACAATATTCTTAAAGTTAGTTCTGAAAAAATACAGTATAAGATCGAAAGGGGAGAAGTTAAAGCCACAATACCCTCTAAGAGACAAGAAAAGTATACTTAATTCCTAAATTAAAAACACAAGCATCTCTTGGGATTAGAAACTACTATAACAGATTTTAAGTGTATCTATCATTGGGAATTTAGAGGATAAAACAGGAAGCTTCTCAGAAAATAGAACAGAAGAGATGGAAGATCAGAAAGTACAAAACGTTTCAAAAATACAAAATTAGATAGCAAATTGGGTTCCCCTAACAAGAGCTACACGAAGGAGTAAAACACAAAAGGTGGAAATTAATTTTGAAATAAAGTAGATTGTTTTTGCTAAAATACTCTCTCTCTCTCTCTCTCTCTCTCTCTCTCTCAAAGCAGGAATAAGGAAAGAAGTATAATAAGAAGAGTGGGAAGCATGGAACTGAACAGTAATCTCCATCTAAACGAGGCAGGAAAGAAGTAAATATGAGGAGGACTTGAGATTAGGGTTACCAGACTAAGGTTCACAGCTTGTGTCCCGACAACTAGATCTGCCTTCCTGTCCTCAATAAGTTGATTAAATAGAGTCAAATAAATAGTGGAAAGCAGGAAAGGGGCACTTTTTCAATGCGGCCACACTGGGGACAGCGACAAAGAGATTCATTGATTTCTCAAGTCCCTCTCTGGGGGTCTTGACTTGTAGTATTTAAAGACTAGGCATGAAGTACCCATGACTCAGCAGGCCAGCCATGGCACATCCCTTTGCCCACCATTGATTGTCTCAGATCCAAGTCTGTCCTGCAAGGTGATCTGACAAGTTGTGAATCTTTCTCCAAGACACAGGTTCCTTCCTGGCTACCAGGTGGTCTTCAGCCACTCCTTGGCCTACCGGGAGATTGCTGGAGAAATGTTGATTTCATGGGATTGTACTTCTAATGATATTCTTTGATAGGCAAAGAATATAAGTGACTCTTTAGAATATTTTCATTCTTGGCCCGACAGGCTGCTCACAGTATTAATATTTAAAGTCTTGTCCAGGTTCCTTTTGATATATATATTCAAAACTTGAAACAAGCATTTGAGAGGCTGAAGCCAGAGACTTGTAGGAGGCTATTCTTTTCGGAACTACATGATGGCCAGCCAGGGCTACACAGCGTCATGATTAAATTTGAAAGGCTTTGTCCTTTTTTAATTTACTTATTTGGATCTTCGAGACAGGGTTTCTGTGTGGGTTTGGAAGCTGTCCTGGAATTAACTCTGTAGATCAGACTGGTCTCGAACTCACAGAGATCTGCCTGCCTCTACCTCCGGAGTGTTGGGATTAAAGACGTGTGCCACCAACGCCGGGCTACGTCTTAAACTAGACACACACACAGTACACACACACACACACACACACACACATGCACACGCACAGCAATACACACATGCATACACACGCACACAGTACACACACGCACACACACATTACACACACGCACACACGCGCACACACACACGCACAGCAATACACACATGCATACACACGCACACAGTACACACACACAGTACACACACACACAGTACACACACATGCACACACACACATACTCACACAGTACACACACACAGTACACACATACACGCACACACAGTACACACACAGCACACACACGCGCGCGCACACACGCACACTCACACACAGCACACACACGCGCACACACACGCACAGCACATCCTAAGCAGTTTGCACAGTTGGAGGCAAAGGCTGTGTGGATCCCCGACAGTAAATCGGATCCTGGGCGTACACAGTCCTCTCAGTACGCAGGAAGGAACAAACCAGAGCTCGCCGGTGCAGGCACGGGGAGGACTAGTGACAATCTTGACAGGCAGCTACAGCCACAGGGTCAGCGCGGCTCCCGGGGAGGGCGAGCCTGCGCAGAGCTGCCCCGCAGTGCCAGCCCCGAGCGGCCACGCCCCTCGGGCTCCCAGGCTCGCTGCCACGCCCCCCGCCGGGCCGCGAGCGCAAGGGCTTCTGGGAAGCCGGCGTCGGGGCGGAGGAAGCGGCGCCGGCCATCTTGGCTTGCTTAGCCGGTGGCTGCGAGGCGCGGCCGAGGCGGGGCGTCCGGCCTGTGCCGCCCGTGGCCGTGGTCCCCGCGGGAGGCTGCGGCTCGGGGCCCCGGGAGGGGACCGCGCGGATGGGTAAGTGTGTGAGTGACGCGGGGCGTGCGCGCGGGCGCGGGGCTGGGACCGCGGGGAGGGGGCGTGGCCGCGATGGATGGTGGTAAGATACCTTGACGAAGGAGGACTTTATTTGGGTCTCACAGCTTCAGGGGTGTGGAGTTCATGACCATTGTGATAGGGAGCATAGCAGCAGGCCATCAGTGTGGCATTGGCGCAGTAACCCAGAACTCGAAACAACCCCAAAGCAGGAGGCGAGACACTGGAAATAGTCCAAGGGTTTTGAACCCTCAAAGCCTGCCCCTTAGTGACGCCTCCTCCTAATCCTTCCCACTTAGTTCCATCAACTGGGGACCAAGTCTCATTCAGACCGCCACATAGGTATATACGAATTGCTGAAACACATTAGATATGTTAAAACTGGATTTTGACTAGCTGTAAATGAGTCCTGTATCCTGAGCACATAGTTTAAAATTTACCACTATGCTACACCTCCAATCCACAAACCACCCTTTCCCCTCGTTCTTGAGTCCTTAGCCCATTATGTTCTAACTTGGACTCCATTAGTAGCCTTTTTTGAGCTTCCTAAGGGACAGTTAATTGCTGTATCTCACTGCTCTCACAGGATTTAATGCATATATTTTAGTGTACTTTATTGCTTGCACATCTGCAAACTAATTAATATATCAGAGATGACAGATGAAAGCCTTTTCTTTATAATATCAGCATAAAATATTCATATCATGTATAATATTGCTATATTAAAAGGTTTTAAGTTTCTGAATATGAAACTACTATATATTTCAAATATAACACTTCAAAATAATGCTTAAAAATATTTGTGTTTATGTTTTTTGAGACAGGATCTTACTGTGTACCTCTCTGTGGCCTAGAACTCTCATGTAGATCAGACTGGCCTTGAATTGCCAGATCCAGCTGCCTCTGTCTCCCAAGTGTTAGAATTAAAGGCATGTGCCACCGCTTGGGTTTGTGTTGCTATTTTCAAATACATTTGTAATAGAACTTTAGTAATAAAATCTATAGGCACTTCCTTGCTTCAGAAGAACTAATTATAATAGAGGGTTGAAAACTGATAATACAGTCACAACACAAGGACCTTCATGACCTTGGCAGTGTCTAAATTACGTGAAAGAAGGCAGACTCCAGTAAATACTTGAATTATGCTTATTGGTGCTATTCATATTTTATTGAAAATGGGGCTGTGTCTTGATTTTGCCAGCAGTATAATTCAGAATTTTCTTTTACCCAGACAATTCATTTCCTGACAGTGGCTGAAAGATGTATGTCTGTCAAAAGCTGTTATGTCATGGACTCTGTGAAATAAGGGTGATGAGTGTTTTTAGGTCCAAATTTGTTACTCCTTTAATACTGCTGAGGCTTAGATGTTCCTGTCAAAGCCAGTAGCTTTGTCCCCTTGTCTCTTCTTCAAATGTCCATTGGCTTTGCCTTTCTGCTTCTCTGCTGTGTATGAATTAGCCTGAAGCTCTGTCACAAGTAGGGTGTCTGCTGGCACCTTCCTGGCCTCTAGATCTTTGAGCTAAATAAACCTCTTTAAAGTAAGTTGCTAGGGTCTCAAGTAGTCTTTTTAAGGCATCAGGAAATGTGCAAAGACTAAGAAATACATACTGAAATATGTGGTCATCTTTTCTCCAATATGATAGAAGTATAAGAGAATGTATTTTATAGTGTAATCTAGTGAGCTTAAATTTAATTGCCTACACTAAGCCTCTTATGTTGAGAGTTATTGCTGTCTGTTTTCTTCTCCTAAGATTCTATGGCTAGTCCAGGGAAAGATAACTACAGAATGAAAAGTTATAAGAACAAAGCCTTAAATCCTCAAGAGATGCGAAGGCGGAGAGAAGAAGAAGGAATACAGCTTCGAAAACAGAAAAGGGAAGACCAGGTGGGCTCTTACTTAGTTTTGCTTAGTGGCAATCTGTACCTTGTGGAGGTTTGCAAGTTTAATTATCTTTTTTGCTCTGTTTTAGAAAATTTTAAATGTTAAATGTTTGAGAAAATTGATTTGCTAACTGTTTAAGTCTCAGCAGATTCATTCATTAGAATTTTGTACTGTTGTAGTTACTGACTAGAGTTTCTCTTGTGTTAGTAAACATTTTGTTACCATGTTTCTCTCCACTGCTAAAAACATTTACCCTTAGTTAGATCACCTCCAGTTTTCCTTATAGAATTTGTCCCCAGAAGAAGACACATTACATAGATTTGTGGATGTCATAAGTGGGAAGGTAATTAGAGTCATCTTTCTGTTTTCATTTTCTGCTTTCTATTTTCTTAATATATTCCTGTATTTCATAGCCTCTATACTTTGCATATGCAACATAAAGAATATAAAGTCACTTAAGAGAGTACTTCTCAACATTTTCCATTCCAATATAGATTTGGAAATATTTATTTATAAATTTATAAATAAGTAGTTAGCCCTTACAACAACAACAATAATAATAAATAAGTAAATAGTCCTTACAATAGCAAACTAAAAGTGATGTATGAAAGGGTCTATTCAAAAAAGTTCAAGAAGGCCTGCTTAGAAATATAATACTGGTTTTTCAGCTCCTATTTGCAGTAGCTTGCAGGACTTACATAAAAAAAATCAAACAGACAAACAAACAAACAAAAAAAACCTGTGGACTAAAAGTGTACAGACTGAGGAAGAGATCATCAAAGTGCAAAGAGTTTTTATGGTGGTTATTTTATCTTTCTATTTTTATTAATGATTGAATTAACAAGGATAGGGCTATTTTCCTGAGAGTTTTCTCCTATTGCTTGTTTTATTTTATTTTGCTTAGACAGTGTCTCATGTAGCCCAGGCTGACCTCAGATTTTCTTGTAACTGAGTTCTACTACTTCTACCTAAGGTTCTAAGACTGCAGGCATGCACCACCACACCCAGCTTCCTATTGTTTGTTAATTGGCTATATTAGCTCTGTAGCAGACTATTTATACTGTGTGATTCATTTTTCAAGTCAATATTTCTCTTTTTAAGACTTTTAAATTTATTATGTGTGTATGTATATGTCTGTGTGAGGGTATGTGCACAGGAGTGAAGTTGCCCATAGAAACCAAAGGTATCAGATGCCCCAGAACTGGAGGTATAAATGCTTATAAGTTGTCCATGTTGTGTACTGGGGATCCAACAGTGGTGCTGAGACTCTAACTCTGACTCTCTGCAAGAACTGTATGCACTTTTAACCACTGCACCATCTCTCCAGTCCATAATAAAGATTTTCTTAGAAAAATCCTCCAATAGTTAGTGATTGAATAAAGAAATATGTGCTTTTTCAGGTCCTATAAAATGTAACTGTGTGTTGAGTGTCTTGAATTTTAAAAACCATTTTGTTAACTCGTAAGAAGCCTATGACAGTTGACTGTTTTGGAAAACTCGGTATATAAAATAATCTCTCTTTGTTGCAGTTGTTCAAGCGCAGAAATGTCTCTTTGCCCAGAAATGATGACTGCATGCTAGAGAGCCCCATCCAGGACCCAGATATCAGTTCCACTGTGCCCATTCCAGAGGTATACTGTACAAAATGTGTTTTTGTTTGTATTATGCGTATGATATTTCAGAGACAGTATCTGCAACAAGTAATATGAATAATATTCATGTGAAATGTTTGCATGTTAATTATATTTTTTGTGTTTTAGGAAGAAGTGATCACCGCCGATATGCTTCAGATGGTGTTCTCTAGCAACGCTGAACAGCAACTGACAGCAACACAGAAATTCAGAAAGCTGCTGTCTAAAGGCAAGAGTTATTTCAAGTGTCTGTCTGGTATTGCAATTTTATGGGAGAGACTTATCTTTCTTAAAATTTTGAAACACTTAAATTCCCCCTCTTACCCCCTCCTTTTTTTTTTTTTTTTTTTTTTTTTTTGGCAGAGACAGGTCGTAATCTCTCTTAAGTGTAGTTTAGCCTGGTGTGGTTGTGTGCTCCTTTGTTGCATTTTGCTTTCTTCCTTTGAGAGAGTCTCTGTCTAACATCGGATAGCTAGAGCTTCCTGGGCGAGTCAGGCTGGCCCCCTCCAACTCATGTATGTCAGCTCACCTGCCTCAGCACCCAGCTTGGCTGTGCTCACCTTTCATCCCAGCATTTGGGAGGTGGAAGCAGGCGGATCTCTGTGAGCTGGAGGCCAGCCTGGTCTACACCATGAGTTTCAAGCCATCCAGGGCTGCACAGAGAGCCTGTCCAAAAAAAAGAAAGTATTTTAAAGTGTCATCTTTTAAAAAATATATTATAAAAATAAACACATTGCAGAAGAATCCAAAGTAGCAAATATAAAAATAATTTTGTTACCAATAAATAAGGCTATAATTCCTTATAGAAATATTTTTTTAGAAACTTTTCATTTGTTCAGTTTTGAGTTGAAGGAGAGTAGGTTTTACTGTGTAGGTGAGGTTGGCCCCAAGCTCTCCATCTTCCTGCCTTACCTTCCCCAGTGCTGGGAGTTCAGATGTACCCAATTCTGACCATTTGTTGTTCACATGGTCAATTTATTTATCCAGTTAATATTAGTATTATCTCATATGTATAATTTATAGATTTGGTAATTTGAATTATAAGGAGTTTTAAAACTGTTAAGATTTAGCAGATGACCCGAATCACTTGCCTCAATTTCCCAAGAAAGATAATGTTTACTAGTTGAGGGGGAAATGAAATCTGTGGTTTGGTCATCATGGATTCCAAGGCTTGTCTTCCTGTCTTATGTATAAGAGTAAGTGCATTATATGCAGTTATAAAATAGGGGCCTGCAAGAGCACTCAGAGGGTAAAGGTATTTGCCAAGAAAGTCTGTGAACTGAGCTTGAGCCCTAGAACCTGTATGCTTGAAGGGAGAGAGCGGACTCTCCTTCCAAAAGCTGTCCTGTTTGCTACGCTTGCATAGTGCATGCAGTCATGTGTGAACATGTATACACACACCACTTAAAATAAATGTAAAACATTTAATAAAAGTTACCAAATAGATTTTACTTTTTATGAGTACATTTAACTTTTGTATATTATTCTTCATCTTCCAGTAATGTTTAGAAATACTTACACAGTCAAAAATGGCTTTCTTTATTTATTTGGGTTTTTTGAGACAGAGTTTCTCTGTGTAGCTTTTTAGACCAGGCTGACCTTGAACTCACAGAGATCCACTTACCTCTACCTCCCGAGTGCTGGGATTGAAGGCATGCACCACCAACTGCCTGGCTAAGAATGGCTTCTTTTTATATCTGCATTTTAGTATGTTTTTGCAGTGCATGTTTATTTTGTCTGACTCAGGTTTTTTCCATTATATTCCTTTTCAAGATTTGTTTTTGACACATGCCTAGCTTCTTGTGACATTAATATTAATAGCAGTTCATGGTATGTAGCTGATAATTCTAGTGCACATATTTAACTTCTTTTAGATGGAGTGATAAAAAGTGAACTTTGCCAGAAGAGGTTGCATTTGTGTTCTTATGTCACTGACATTAGCAGTGTCGGTGTTTACCTGTAGATACTGATGTGGTGGATGGTTCAGTGCCTTCTAACCACACATCCTATGCTTTCGTCTCCCATCCTCAAAACCCCACAGAATTTCTGTCCTTTAAATTTAAAATCAGAAAGGTTATATTAATTACAAAATGTTTGGCCTATAGCTCAGGCTTATTACTAGCTAGCACTTACCACTTAAATTAACCTATTTCCGTTAATCTGCATTTTGTCTATTGGCTTGTGGCTTTACCTGACCTCTAGCACATCCTGTTCCTCTGGCGCTGGCTCGCATCTCCTGACTCCACCCCTCTTCCTCTGTACTTTCAGTTTGGCTTTTCCCCCAATCCTTATTCTGCCTTTTGATAGCCCAAATCAGCTTTATTATTAACCTGTGGGAGTAATACATATTCATAGTGTCCAGAAGGATTATCCCACTGCAGTAACATCCTTGGAAATCATGGGTAGTGCTATAAAGGATTTTAGTGGGGACTTTCTCGGTATTGTGAATATTGAACCCAAATTCTCCCATTTTGTAAGGATGATCTCTTAAGTATATTTCATATTGGGAAATATATTTTAATTTCTTATCATTACAATTAATGAAAAAGTTTGTTTTATAGAAAGTATTGCAGTAATGAGAACTTATCTGCAGTTACATCCAGCTAAGAGTGTAAACTTAGATCAGCTAAACCTAGGGAAACTATTTACTATAAGCCACCTATAAGAGTTGTAGTGCTTGCCAATTTGTTAAAGTCTGATATCACCCAGGAGACCGGCCTGGGAGCATGCCTGTGAAGGATTTTCTTGATTCCTTTAGCTGAGATGGGGAGACCCACACACCATTCCCTGACTGTATAAATGGGAGGAGAGCTGAGTAGAGCCGGCTTGTTGCTCTCTCTGGATGAAGTGTGTAACCAGGTGCTTGAAGCTGCCGCCACTGGGACTTCTCTACTATGAGGGACTGTAACGGACTTTTCTAAGGTTCTTTTGTTGGGAAATTTTATCACAGCACAAGGAAAAGATACAAGGATCAGTTCATTGTCTTTCTGTGTTTATGTAACAACCTTTCTTTTTTTTTAAATCTTAGAACCCAATCCACCAATAGATCAAGTTATACAGAAACCAGGAGTTGTACAGAGATTTGTGAAATTTCTTGAAAGAAATGAAAATTGTACTTTACAAGTGAGTCTGAAATTTTCTTTCGTAATGTCCTAGGAGTGGCTGAGTTTCTAGCAGAAGCGGCTCCCGTGCTAACTAAGCATCACTAAGCACTTGACAATAAAGAAAAAACTTGTGTCACTCTTGGCTAAGGCACAGCTACAGTTCAACAGTTTTGGGAAGCATAAAATCAGCTGATGTTAATGAAATTCTGTAGATATCTATCTTCTCTAGAAAACTCACACTAAAGTGTTAATCCCATTATTAAACTCAGTCCTTCCTTCCTTCCTTCCTTCCTTCCTTCCTTCCTTCCTTCCTTCCTTCCTTCCTTCCTGTGTAGCCCTAGCCTTACACTCACCAAGGTTTGTCTGTCCCTGGTAGTGTGGAGTAACTTGGTAAAAAAAAAAAAAAAATACAAAGTGGCCAAAGTTACTTTTTTTTTTTCTAGAGAGAATTATCTCTGAACCCTAATGTGGTTAAAATCTCCCAAATCATTTGCTACTGATGATAATTTAGTGGAGTTTGCAAACATTTCAATGTTGTAAAAAGAGGTTAAACTCTCTCAAGTTAATGTCTGTGTATATTCTAGAGTCAGACTGTTGTCCACAGTGTACTGTAGTGTAATTGGCGGTAATGGTTCACTTGTCTGAGGAGCAGTTTGGGAAAGGCCCCAATTTTAGGCATAAGCAAAAGAATGTGTAATACAGGTAAATGTGAAAAAATTTGTCTAGAATTTCAAATCAGAGTCTGCCTGACTCTGTAATAGGTTTTAGTCTCTGCTTTATCTAAGCTGTGAGTTCAGACTAAAACTCGGGTCTCTGAAATCTATTATTATTTGGCTCTTTACTTACAGTGAATGAAAGAAGAAATGAGTGGATATAAATAAATAAAAAATTGAGTACTAGCTTGAGAGACAGGCTCTGTATAAGGTATTGTGTAGGTCCAAACTTAACTGTTCCTGCTTATAGAAGCTCAGCTACTTTGCAGAAGTAAACATACAGAGAGATAAGAATGGCACAGTGTGCTTAGCATGGTAGCAGAGCTGTGGGAGAAATGCTCTGGGAACAGAGACTGGAGTGGTTGACTGGGGATGAAGTAAGGAATAGTGCATGAGAGCATAACAGGTGTGCACAGGGTGGTGTGGTACCACGTGAGAACATAGCAGGTGTGCACAGGGTGGTGTGTGTGCAAGGACATGGGGAATTCAAATCTTTATTCGATCCCAATGAAATTCACCAGTATAATTTGGAGATAGCCCCATACTGTTACCAAAGTGGGCATTAATCTGCTAGTCTAGACCATTAGTTGAGTTCAAACTAGGCTTCTGTGGGACACATTGTCCCATAGGCAATTTTTATTAGGCATGCACACATTTTAAAACATGTGAAGTAGATCAGAGGCTTTTGAAAACTGGGGGACTTCAAATGAATATTCAGCTATTTTACATTTTTAACAAATCAAAACAGTTACCATCACTATCACACAGTTCAGTTGTGTTTGTGCACGTGGATATGTTGTGCATGAGTGCCACCACCCTCAGAGGCTGGAGGCGTTATATCTGGAGTTAAAGGCAATGTAAGCCCCCATGTTTTGTTCTGGGAATCAAACATGGGTCCTTGTAAGAGCACACATTTTTACCACCACAGAGCCATCACTCCACCTTCTCCTGCCTTTAAAATCATAGCTGTGCATTCCATTCCCCCACCCCCCAGTCCTTCAGTAGGTTTGTGACTTTACTAGCACATTCCAGTCTTCACTAATGCATTTTCTTAGGGGACATCAAGGAGAAATTTGTAAACTTAGAGTTGATTTCTGTTGCCATTTGTTTCCTCCTTATTTTTGACTGATGAGGGCTGTCATCTCCATTGATGTGAAATGTAAAGTATATCCTTGGGTTTTTTTTTTTTTTTTTTTCCCCCAGAGGTTCTGTTTTATGAAAGATTAGCAAACCGTAGGCCTCTGTTAGTACTAAAACCTTCATATTGAACAAATACCTAAATGTCTGGCATTCTACGTTTTATCTTCTTAAATAAGGCTGGGGTGACATGATCTCCCTGGAAGCAACTAGCATTTATGATTCTTTCACTTTGTAAGTATATCTTATGTATTTTTGAACAGCTTCCTTTAGAATATCACTCTGAAATAATAAACATGTGGAGTTAAATAAGTTGTGTTTATGTATTTTTGGCATTATAAAATATTCCCCTTTTTGGTATTTATTTATATAGTCTGAAGAATCTTTTGCTTTTTGAAATAAGGTTTCCATCCGTAAACCTAATTTCTCAGTGTCTTTTCATAATCCTAAGTCAGCCTCTTATCAGGTTTTGTTTTTACTCTATTCCTCCTCCTTGTCCTTTGTGACATTTCATTCATTTCCCTTTTCTCTCCTTAGTTTGAAGCTGCCTGGGCACTGACTAATATAGCGTCTGGAACTTTCCTGCACACCAAGGTGGTGATCGATACTGGAGCTGTTCCGATTTTCATCAAACTCCTCACTTCAGAGCACGAAGATGTTCAGGAACAGGTAAGTCCTTGACTTGTGCAGCTCGTTGTATATATAGAGATTTTAATTTTCTCTAGAAAATACTACTTGTCATTTTGACTTCTACTTATTTTTATTCCTAATCAGCCTAACGTTTATATAAGATACTTTAATTTTTTTCTTTCAGTCTCAGATTTGAAGTGGGTAAAAAAAGAACCGCTTTAGCCATATTCCAGGTTATTGGTGAGCATGTTCTCAGCATAGGACCGCTGTCTGTGCATGAGAGAGCACGGTGAGACATAAAAGGGGTGTCCCCGAGGGCACCGTGGGTGGCTGCAAGGCTCACGTTTGCCACGCTCTGACTTACTCTCTGCATAACAGGGCGCGTTTTATTGTTGCTTTTAAAAATATTGTATTGCATTGAATTTTTAAATTTTTAAACTTTTCTTCTAAGAGGGAAAATTAGATAGCATGATTAAATAGATCATCCAAAGAAACTCAAGGTTTGGGTACTTTTGTTTTTGCTGTATATGTTTATCTGTTGATCTCCTATTTCATTCCTCATTTAGTTTCATGAAATTTTGTATCCACTTATCACTAATATTGGAAAGTTTTCTTAATGAGGTTACTCCTCCAAAAATATGTTACCAGTTACCCAGCACAAACTCATATTTTTCAGTAATTCATTATCTAGTCCTTAACTGTGTATTTGCCATTTCTAGCTGTGTCTTGTTTTTATGTGCTTCTGGGTTACCTGGTTGTTTTATTAAGGAAAAGGGACTGCCCTGGCAAAGAATATAAAAATGGTAGAGAGAGAGAACATACATTCTTTTTAAGACATGGTGACAGGGTCTTCCTGTGTACCATAGATAGCCTCAAGCACACAGAGAGCCACTCAACCTCTGCCTCCTAGGTGCTGGCTGGGATAAAAGGCACACATCACTACATCTGCCCCCTCTTGGTAATGTGTTCATTTCAGATAGTAAGAATTATCTTTAAAGCATTTTTCCTTGTCTCTTAAACCTTTTTTTTTTTCTTTAATTTTTAATCTTAGGTTTCAAGTAGAGGTTAAAAATAATAATAATTCATATTTTAAATTCTAAAAAAAAACTTTCCCAGTTGAAAACATAATATACTTTTGTATTTCATGAAAACTTTACAGTGAGACTATGATAAAATGGTAATTTTCATTTGTGTTGTTCCTTATATAATTAACATTTACTACCATTTACTTTTTAAAATTGTGCTAAACTGATTAATCTTAAATAAATTTCTTAGTGATAATCAAATTCTCATCTTAGTTATTATTTATACTTTGTCTATGTATTTTTCTCTTTCGTTAAAAAATCAGTACCATTCTAGCTAGATTTCTTGGCACAGGAACAATTTTCTAGTATAAGTAATTAGAAATTTTGCTAGATATATTTTGTCTGCCTTGGTAGATTGGAAATAGATAGTCCTTCAGCTCTTCTTTGAATAGTACTAGAATGTACTAGAATGTAAGGGAAACTTTTAAGTGCCCTTATCTTATGATTAAAATATTATAGCATTTCATATAAAGTTTCCTTTCCTTTTCGCATGTGCTTGGAAACCACTGTCTGTTTAACTTTTCTCAGGCTGTTTGGGCGCTTGGTAACATTGCTGGTGACAGTGCCGAGTGCAGGGATTTTGTTTTGAATTGTGAGATACTTCCACCTCTTTTAGAGTAAGTATTTTATTTCAGTTTACCTGAATTAAGTTCATTTCACATTTGAAAAGATATTTTATGTGTGTGTGTGTGTGTGTGTGTGTGTTTGTCCATTTCCTTTTACTTACAGTTTGCCAGACCTAACGTTACTGAAAGTAGGTAAAAATCAGGAAAAAAAAAATCAATTTGTACTCTTTATAAAATGGCTTTTATGATGCCAGGAGGTGGTGGAGTTTTAATCCCTATACTTGGGAAGCAGAGGCAGGCAGATCCCTGTGAGTTTGAGGCCAGTCTGGACTACAGACAAATTCCAGTACATCCAGTGCTACACAGAAAATCCCTGTCTTGAAACACACGCATGCATGTACACCCCCCCACACACACACACATACACAGTCTTCTATTTTCTCTTAATCAGTACTTACTAGTAGTCATCACTTACTGGATGCCTTCAGTGCTAAAGTAATTCTAACAAGAACATGTACTACTTGATAACATAATAACATTTAAGCAGCCCCATAGCATGAACACGTTTTTAAGATTGAAAATATTAAGTATATATTGTGTATGTGTTTGGGGATGGGGTATGTGTACTTGACTGCAGTTTCCATGGAGGCCAAAGGAGGGTGTCAGATCCCTGAAACTAGAGTTATATATTGGAAGTTGTGAACTAGGATCTGAACTTAGGTCCTCTGCAAGAACAGCAAATGCTCTTAGCCACTGCACTGTCTTTCTAGGGCCTCTAAAATGGAATCTTTAATACTTAAACAAATTGTGTTTATGATATCTGCAGAGTTTTGTATTTGATTTTGAAATGTCCGAAGAACAATGACCATAAGAGATTTTTATTTTAGTGCTTTAAAATTACTTTTTACTTACAGTGAGTGAGCAAGTGGTTTCTACTCTGGCTGCTTCACTTAAAAGATTTAACTGTATTTATGTGTCTGTTGGGCACATGTTCATGTGAGTCCAGGTGCCCGAGGACAGAGGAGGGCGTCAGAGCCTGTAGAACTGCAGTTACAGTGCTGTGAGCCGCCTGAGACGGGCCTGGGAACTGAACTCTGGAAGAGCAGCAAGTGCTCCTACCTGCTAAGGGTTTTCATTGCTTGACATTTAAAAATATATTATACTTTTTAAAAAAAGTCAGAGAACTGTTTGAAAGAGATTCTTTATACAGGGTAATTAATATTCACTGAAAGGGTCTCTAGGTTAAATGTCAGTGACAAGTATAAAAGAAAAAAAGCTAATCAAAGAGATGATTAGAGAAAGAAATAATTATCATTCTGGCATTCTCCATCCTTTTCTGAGAAAGAATTAAAAACACTAAATTGAAACATCTAGACTAGTTTTCAACCCGTTCTAATAAACAACAACACAGAAATGATTTCTTGGCATGACTTAATACAGATAAGCTTAATAACCAGCTGCTTGCAGGCCACTGAATTGTTAAGTACTACTTCACTACTGTGGTCTGTAAGTTTGTTGTGATGTCCTTATCTTTGCTCTGAGGGTGACATTGTCCAGATAGACTTCAGAGTGCTTGAGAAATATTGAATTCTCCCTTAATTCTCATAATGTGCAGTAGTGAAGCCAGAGCGAGTCACTTGTTATAAGCCCATTTTTTTCCTTGATGGCTTCAAGTTGTATAAAGTCATTTTCCTTTTAATTATTTGAAGTAAAATAATTATCATCTTAAATGTAACAACAATTTTGTCTGGAACTTTCATTAATTTCGTTAAAAAATTATTCAAAATTCTCCTGTCCTTCCTTAAGTTGTTACTGCCACAGTTGAATCATTATATCCTGTGTTCTCTTGCTGTGTTTGTCTGTAAGTCACATAGGGAAAAGCTCCTTGTTCATTTACATATGTCATGATCTTTAATTTGTGTTATTTTAGCTGTTCTCAATTGGCTTTTTATTTCAGCCTGAAATATTTCCTTTAGCCAATCTTGTGAAGCAAACCAACCATTGATGTCCTTCCTTGACATCAAATTGACAAGGAGTCCCTGCTTTTTCCTGAAGCTTTGACAAAGAGATGCTGATTATAGATGTGTTGGTGACTCTGAAAATACATCACCCCGTTACCTCTTCCTCCTTTACAGTTAACGAGGAAGCAACTGTGAACAAAATCACCAGTGAGCCTTTGTACACATGATGGGCTGCTTTTGTCTCTTCACAGCTGGCATTTTCCGCATAGGCCTTTGAGAATTCCATTGTGTGTCCCAACCTGGGTTTCTTTCCGTTTCTTTCTTAGAGTTCCCACTGTCTTGGTTTGCTGATAAAAATACTCTTTCTGCTCTGTTTCTTCTTTTTATACTTCTCTTATGCATATATCGGTAGGATTGATTATGTCTCGTGGATATTCTATGTTTTTGTCTTCCGTTTATTTCTGGGACCCTCTGTCATTGAATTGGATTGCCTTGGGATAATACATGGATTCCTTCTGCCCATTCAGTGCTGCTATTGAAACATGTAATTTCTGTTAGTCTTATAATTTCCATATTGATAATTTTGTATTTTTTATTGTTTTCCTTTCATTCTTAAGAATCCTTTAGTTTTTAGTTTAGTATTTCTTGGGCATGTTTAAAATAATAGAGTCAAAGCATTTATGATGAAATCCTATGTCCAATTCTTTTTGTTTGTTTGTATTTCCTTTTTGTATCCTTGTTGAAAACTGCACATTTTGATTAAAATACAACTCAGATTATCCTCTCTTGGATTCTAATGATCTTTATTATAGTTGCTTGTTTAAATGTTTTAGAGTTAACTTTGTAGTCTCTTGTGTTTCTGTCCCTTTAACTTACTGGGGCTTATGGTTTAACATCATCTTAAATGTTTGGAGGCATAAGAAGAAGGGAGTGATTTTGAAAATTAGTTTCATTCATTTTATTTTATGTGTTTTGCCTGCATATATGCCTGTGTACCATGTGTGTACTTGGTGTCTGCAGAAATCGAGAAAGAGTAGTTGGGTCCTCTGGAACTGGTTGTGAAGCACCATATAGATAGATGCTGGGATTCATACCTGGGTCCTCTGCAAGAGCAGTAAGTGCTCTGAGTGGCTGAGCTGACTCTCCAGTCTTTGAAGAAAAGATGTTCTGAAAATTGTTATGCTGTCAGCCCTGTGGTGCTTAGCTGCAGCAGATACTGCTGTGACTCAGCTCTTACTTTGTGTTTATGCTAAGCCTGGAAGTCAGGCGGATGACTAGGGCCTTCCCAGGTGTTTTCCTGAATGTGTACTCTGACAGAAGATGTGAGGCTAATCTAGATATGGCTTGTTCCCCCAGAGGGTTTCACTCCTTCGTTTTTCTGTCCATGTTTCAATGTCTCCCAGTTTCTGCTTTTTACTGAGTCATTTGCTACTTTTCCACCTTAGAGAGTTCTCAGGCAAAATAAAGACATGCACACATTGCATCCATTTTTCAGAATGCCCACCAAGGTGGCAACATGTGCATAAGCACTTGCTCTTCTTCCTCTGGAGCGTGGACCCTCCAGGCAAAGAAAATACCGTTTTAAAGTTGGCACCAGGCTAGAGAGATGAGTTTGAGCAAGGATGAATGAAAACACTAGAAAAGTTCACTGATACATTCTAGTCCTTCCATGGCTACAAACTTTGAGTATCTTCCAGAATTCTGACAGAGCTGGTAAGGACAGTGTTGGCAATGTGCTGTTGTTGTTTGTGGTTTGCTTGTGGTGCTTCTAGGGAGGGAGAAGCTTCCCAGGGCTCCCCTCTTCACCACTTCTGCTAATGTCATTACAAAATGGTATTTTGTTGTTGTTGTTGTTTGTTTTTTCAGTGTAGGTTGTCAGTATTTCTAGCAGACTTGTGAAGGTCTGTAGCAGCTCAATAAACTCCTGAAATTACCTGGCTAATTTTGATGTGTGCTCTTTTTCTAAGATACAAAGAACTAGTTTGATGTCACCAGGATCCATACCTCCCTAAAAATTAAAAAAAAAAAAAAAAAATGCTGCATTAGGGAATCTGGCATTACTCACTTAGTGAGTGGCTGTGGGATCGTAGGACAGCTGTTAGTTCTCTGTCCTCATCATGGGGGTCCTGCACATGGAACTCCAGTTGTCAGGCTTGGGGGTAAGTGCCTACCCGCTGAGTCATCTCACTACCTTGGAAGTCTCCTGTTTAGACGTAATTAACATAAATTAACAAAAAACAAATAATTGCATCACGTCTGTATTGATGTGCTAAAATACCATGGCCAAAGTATCTTATGAAAGAGTTTAATTGAGCAGGGCTTGCAGTTTCATTAAGTTAATTTGTCCTGGCAGAAAGAAGGCATGGTGGCTGGAGCAGCAGCTAGGAACTCACATCCCAGGCCACAGGCAGGAGGCAGAGCTAAGCTGGGGTGGAGGGAGGGATGCTGTTGAACCCTCAAGTCCATCCCCCACTGGTCGCCTCCTCCACCAGGGCCACACCTCCTAATCCTTCCCAAACAGCCACCAGTTGGGGGCAACCTGAGTATTCAAATATATGAGCCTATGGGTGGCAGGCTCATTCAGACCTCCAAAATAAGGAAGTATTATGATGTGTGCATGGGGAACTGTTAGTAACTTCTTAGGGAGAAGAGACATTCTTACTTCAGACACTCAGTTTCAGTTTCTTTGCATCTATCAGGAGTCACTGCAAACCAGTTTTAAAAACACATTGTAAGATCCAATAAAATAAAAACAAAGAAAGTCCTTTGCCCATAGCTGACCTTCACTTAATTTGACACTATATTTCCTGTTTTCTGATTTTGTATGATATAGTATTTTCATTATTTTAACAAAAATCACCTTGTACATCTCTTCTGACATCTATTATCGTCAGTCTATTATTATTTAAGTGTTTAGATCTTAGATTCAGACTTGAGAAAATAGAACTACAGTATTTCTAATGAAACGATAATGAATTTTAAGTTCCTTTTCTGCTTTATTAGTTTAAATATTTTATAAAGTCTACCAAAGAGAATTCAGTTATTACAAGAAAATAGTTGAAATGGAGACGTGAATATAAAATGACAGTTCTTTTCTTTTCTTGGCAGGTTATTAACAAATTCAAACAGACTTACAACCACCAGAAATGCTGTATGGGCCCTCTCAAATTTATGTAGAGGCAAAAACCCTCCTCCAAATTTTAGTAAGGTACGAGTGAATTAAACAAGTTAAGAAATCTGTTTCCATAAATAAATTTATGGTAAGATTTTTTTTTTGAGGTTGAGTAGACTCTTTTGTTTATACATTCAGGAAATTAAATAAATTTTATAGATTTCTGCTCTTCCTTTGCTTCTAGTTCTTCTGGCCAGAAGCTCAACTATACCCAGATATCTGTATGTCTTACAGATGAATTAGAAATGTTTGTAGTCTATTTCTTTTCATTTATAGGAAATTGAAGTTGTTCCTCCAACCACCATACAATTAAGGTAATTGTCCAGATCCACTTGTCCAGATCCACTGTTAGGTAATGGAAAATGGAAGATGACACAGAGACTTTGGGATAAATCATCTAACATTTTCACTGACTGGTACTTTATGAAAGAAATTCAACAGTACAACCATAAAAAGGTCTGCATACAAATATTTAGGGCAGCGCCTTGCTCATAACTGCAAAAAATACAACCAGAAGTTGTACATATTCCTTAGTTGGTATATGGATAAATTAATTACGGCTTGTTCATTTGGTGAACTACAACTCAGCAGTAAGAAGGAACAAACTACTTAGGCATGCTTCAATCTCAAAAGCATTAAGGTAAATTAAAGGAGCGTATAAATGTTTCATCTCACATACTTTAGAAAAGAGATCTAAAAGAATAAAAATCATATTGGGGAATGTCTGAGATGAGAAAACTGGCCACCAAGGGGCAAAAGGAAAGTTTTTAGAATGGTTTAGGATTTTGTAATTTGATTATATGGTTGGATATTCAATTGTATACATTTTTACAGTGCAAACTGACATACCAAAAATAAATAAATATATTAATTATATAAATTTTTGTTTGTATTACCATAATAAATGTGTATTTTTAAGGCATCTTTAAAAAATAATTATTTAAGTTTTGATTAGATCATGGATCAGAATACCTTTTTTAACCTAAAAAAATTTAGTATGGTGAATCTGGAAGCAGCATGTTGGTGTTGATTGCTATTTGTGCAAAGCTTATGTAGGCTTGAAGTTGTCCAGAGTAATATATTGAGGAAGGAAATACTACCCTCATACTGTAGAATGCAGTATCTTTATCACCTGGGTTATTGCAGTAATCTTCTTTTTATTGCAAATCGCCCTTTTCTTATTATTTATTTTTTTGACCAGCTATCATTTTTTTGTTATCACCAGGAAAGTTGCAAGAGTAATTTACAAATTTGAAACCACCCCTCTGTTCCCAGTGACTTTCTCTGTTTTATCCAGAGAACAAGATAGTTTTGTTAAATACCCTGTAATAATTGTCACACACCAGCCCACTGTGATCTCCCTGACTCACGTCTGTTTGCCGTCTCTCTACTCTCTGGCCTGACTAGACTATTTGCTGTGCCCCAGATTCATACAGCATGCTTTACTTTAGAACGAATACATGATTTTTAATATTTTTGGCTTTAGGACTTCCTTCCATTGGTATTAGGGACTTTCCTGTTGCGGTGACCAAGACAACTTATAGAAGAAAGTGTTTCCTCGGGCTCATGTAGTTAGAGCCCATGAGGTCGGAGCAGAGTAGACAAGCTGCAGACACAGTGACTAGAGCAGAGACTGAGGGCTCACATCCTTATCCACAAGCAGGACACAGAGTGCACTGGGAATGGCACACCTCCTCCAACAAGGCCACACTCCCTGATCCTTTCCAAAACAGTTCCAGGTCCACCATCTGGGCCCAAGTCTTTAAAGATGTGAGCCTATGGGGCCATTGTCATTCAAGCTGCCATAGAATCCAGATTATTTTTTATGTGATTTATGTAATAATACTAACTAAAAAATATAAACTATATAAAGTTTAAATATTTATTAATGAATTTATAACAATAATAAGCCAATTACGTGTTCAGTAATACTTTCTACAAAATGCATGTTTCAAAAGAAGAAGAATTTTATAAGAAGAGTAGTCCTGAGGGTGTGTGTTCTGTGTGGGTCTGGTGACCTTTTGTGGTGGCCTTTTGTTGTTTTGAGACAGGATCTAGTGTGTAGCTGAGACTGGCCTGACACTAACGGGGAATCAGGCTGTCTTGGATCTCAAAAGACAGATTCATCTGTCTCTGCCTCCCCTGTGCTGGAGATGAAGATGTGAACCACATCCCAGACAGTGCTTTTTTTAATAGGCTCTCACCATGTTGCTCAAGCTAGATTTATGCCTCTAAAGTGCTGGGGTTGCAGGTCTCTTTTCTTTCTCTGTACTAGTTTGCTGTGCTGTGTTGTTTTAGCTGAAGATGGTGATGGTTTTTTGGATAGTTGATGGATGTTCTTTGATACTATACCAAACTTGAAGTGGTATGCTTGAGACAAGGTCTCACTGTGTAACTCCTGCTGGGCTAGAAACGGTAGGTCAGGCTGCCCTGGGACTCAAGGAGCTGCACCTGGCTCCTCCCAAGCGTTTGGGGTAAAGGCATGTGTCACCTAATCCCATCTGAGTGGCACTTCCGTAAGAGTCCTCTCATTGAGGAGTTATATACCCCAACATTGAACTTTTTCTTCTCTACTACACGAAAGTCCATCAGTCTTAGTTGATTTTGAAGAGTCTTTTTTTTCACACATGATCTTACAACATTGTGCTTTGGCCACTTGGAAAATATGGTCCCTTAAATGTGTGCGTGTGCGTGTGTGTATGTTACCTTCAGTACTAGGAAGCTGTCGGACTCAAAAGAGGAAGATGCAAGTTTTCTGAAATTCTAAGTTTTTTTTTTTTTTTTTTTTGGTTTTTTGAGACAGGGTTTCTCTGTATTGTTTTGAAGCCTGTCCTGGAACTCACTCTGTAGACCAGGCTGGCCTTGAACTCACACAGACCCACCTGCCTCTGCCTCCCATGTGCTGGGATTAAAGTCATGTGCCAAAATTCTAATTTTTGAAATGTATAAATTATCATTGGTTTTTAGAATGATAGTCTCACTTTGATTATATTTTCTAAAATACCCTCTAGCTACTTCAGAGTGAATAAGGATTCAATCACTCAAGTAGAAATGGAGTTCAGTAGGGACGTGTCTAATCCAGTCTGTAATTCAGTCACGAGAGTGCTTGTTCAGACCACCCCAGTCCTTGTGTGAGTAGAAGTGCTATGTAGCTGTTTCCCATGAATTACATGAGAAGTTACTCATGTAAGATATGAGTGCAAGGAGTGAGCTTATTGAGATTTGTATTTTTACAGATAGTTCAAGGTGATTCTTAACTGGGCTCTTGCAAACCTCCCTTTTTGCTAGAGATGAAGAATATACTGGCATGTAGCGCATCTTGCTAGTGCTGTTCTGAATTGTGTCCAGGTTCCAACAGTTTACCCGCCACTTACTTTTTATCCATTAGGTTAAATGTTGACAAAGTAAAAAATATTTTACTATTATTACGAAAGTAGTTTTGAGGTCACACAACCACTGAAAATGTCTGAGGAATCTCTTCTCCCTGCGCCCCGTTGACCTACTGTGCGCGCTGTTCTATCTCACGAGCTGCTTGCCTCTTACAAAAACTTGACTCATTTCTTCCTTAAGATGCTCGTTTGTATGTATGTGTCTCTGTCTGTCTGTGGAGGCCACAAGAGTGTGTCAGAAGTTTTAGCTGTAAGCCACCTGGTAGGGTGCTGGGTAACTCCATCCTCTGCAAGAGCAGTGAGTGAGTCCAGTGCTGTGTCTCAGCAGCATCTGGGCTGATTGTCACCTTTGCTTATGAAGTGCTTGGTGACTGTGAGCTCTCTGCTGACTGATATTGATATTGTAATCTGTTATAACTGTCCTGAAGTGTGCTCACCCCATTATCTTATGCTCTTTTCTTTTGACATACTATATTATTTATATTAAAGTAAATCTTTTCCCATTAAAATGTAAACGCCACATTGTTTACATTTACAGCAAAACCTTATTATCTTTAAGGAACTTCATTTAGAGTGTCTTCTGGATGTATTGTGTTTTCCAGAGGCCAATCTTGCCTTCTTTTGCTAGAAGAGAAGGTACAGCGTAGATACCACAGCTAGCCAGCTCCTGGAGTGCTGGGAACTGGGTAATGAAAGGAAGGTGGTCACACTCAGTGGGGAATACCTAAATAATTTCCCTGGTTTCTGATCACTTCGTTGCTGTGTTTCTAGCTTCACTCTGCTTGACACCTACTCCCTTTGCATGGTTCACATTTTGTTTTTCCTTTGTCCTAAAATAAAACCCAACGTTTGCCTTTGCACGCTAGTTACCTCCCTGTTGTAGGACACAGAGGCTGAGCTCTGTTCACATGCTCTGTCTTTCCGTGCATCTCTGTCTCCTGTCTTCTGTGGCACTGGGCCCATTTTTAAGGCATTTATCTTTAAAGGCACTGGGGAATAAATTGGCTTCTTCTGGTGCTTCCTTCTTTAACTGTTGGTTGTTGGTTTTCTGTTTGTTTTGTTTTGTCTTTGTCAGTTTTTTTTTTTTTTATTAGTCATTGTGAGCAATGACTAAGTAGATTTTAAGTATCTACTGATCCCCTCAAAGATAAATGTAACTTAGTGTTTGTTGTTTCTGACAGAACTATGGAGCTGAATTGGTTTTGGCTTGCTTGTGTAAACTCTAGAGTTCTGTGGGTTTGCTTGTTTGGTTGGTTGTTTTTGAGATAGTCTGGCTGTGTAACCCTGGCTAACCTGAAACTCACAGAGGTCCACCTGCCTCTGCCTCCCAAATGCTGTGATTAAAGGCATATATCACAACACCTGACCCTAGTTCTTTGATTTTTAATTCCACAAAAATGTATATATCAGCTGTCCTGAGTTTTTTAAACTTAGAAATCTCTATAGTTTTTTTGTTTAAAAAACAAAACAAACAAACCAAATAAAACACTGTTCCAGTGGGGGATTAGAGCTCACAATCAACTGTTAGTCCTTTTCCAGGGGATCTGATGCTCTTTTCCAGCCCTGAGGGCAACAAGCACGTAAGTGATGGACAGACACATGTAGGCAAACACCCATACACACAAAAAATAAAACACATGTAAAACAGTTTGCTGCATTTTCCCTTTTAAAGAAGGAAGCTGTTAGCACAGGTGGAGGCGTGGTTATTGAGGAAGGGTCCAGTTGTGCTAACTTAAGGATATACACATGCATTTTGTAAGCCAATTTCTACAGTTACTCTTAGAGGAAGGATCCAGCAAAAGTAAAAACAGTTTTGGAAGATAGTTATGTACTGGATCTGTCTTTAGAGGCGGAGGGAAAACTAACACTAAAACATTTTAACTTTTTTAACTTACGGTATTTTTAACGTCTGTAAGTACTGCTGCTGTTTTCTGTAGTTTTGATTTCTGAGTTTTCAATTACTCTTGCTGCAAACATGTCAAATGGGACATCCGGAAAGAAGTAATTTGTGAGCTTTAAATTGCATTCCTTCCTGCACCATTATGAACCCTCTGTTCTCCTACCCTGTTACAAATAGCTTTTGTCACGCTGTGAAGTGCTTTTCAGTGAAAATGCGAAAGAGGTTGATGCAATCTATGGTAAGAGAAAAAGCAGTTGTCCGTAAAATTATAAAGAACGAAAATTATTCATGCTAATTTTATTGTTGAAACTTCAACTTCAGTGCCTGACAAATAACTTGGCTAAATAGAAAGACATTATATGTGTGTCTGTATGAGGAAACAATACAGACCTATGCATGACCCCCGGTGTCCACTGTGGCTTAGGACTCATCTTCAACAGAAAGGGGTGAGAATGGAAGCCGCTGCTGTATCTCCTGTCTGAGGGGTTAGATTCAGGGAAATGTGAGGTTACCAGTTAACAGAACTCAGAGTAAGTTGGGAAGAGGCTCAGTACTGGTAATGGGGGAAATGAGCTGATATCGAGTAATTCCTGTATGCCAGGCATTGTTCGTAACTACCACATGCTTTCTTACACATCAACAGCTCTTTATTATGTCTGTTTTACAAGTGAAGAAATTTAGATATACAGATAATTGGTCACGTTTTCATGCCACAGAGCTTAGCAATTAGTGTTTGAACTAGGACTGTCTGACAGGAAGATAGTGAAGACCACAGGATTGACCTGATTGAATCTTGTTTCACAGCCCCTGAAAACAGTCGCTGAGAGCTGTAAAGTGCTCTCTGCAGCACTGATAGTCACATAGAGGGTTAAATGATGATGTCCTATCCCAGGTTAAGGCTAGTGTTTGTAGCTGGTGTTTTCTGTGGATTTTGTTTGTTTCAGACGGAATTTCATTATGTAGTGGGGGCTGGCCTCAAAGTCTTCATCCTCCTGCCTCAGCCTTCTGAGAACTGGGATTATAGGTGTGCATGTAAACACACTTGTTGAATTTTGTTTTGTTTTGGTTGAAGATATATGGCATTATTCATTACTGTAAGAAATAGAGCTGGATATGGTGGCACATGCCTGCAATCCTACATGGAGTCAAGAGACTGAGGTTTGAGACCAGGCTAGGTACTCTTGTCTTATGGCTAGCAAGCATGTGCAGGTCCCTGAGTTCAAGCCCCAGCATCTTAAAACAAGAAAAAGAAAAGAAATATATACTATCAGTAGTGACTTGTTTTGGAAAGCCCTTCAGAATATTTAGTTTTACATTTCCTTTACCTTTGCTACTCGTTTATTCAATTTATTTGTATTGAGCACATGTAGTGAATAAAATACTAATTTAAATTTATTTTTAAACACAAAACATTTAGGCCTTTTAAATATGTAATAGCATAAATATCAAAGAGAAGTACTAAGTACATATTTATTGCTTTAAAATGTTTCATTCAGTAACCAGTTAATGGCAACCACAATCATTTTGATACTCATATACCTCATTATAATATTGAAATAATAGAAGAAGTCTATGGTATTTTTGTTGTATCAGATTTTGATTTTAAGCTAAATTTCTACATTTTCTAAGAAAGCTTGATATTAAAGAAAATAATTAAATATTAATTCATTTTTTTTTCTTACAGGTTTCACCTTGTTTAAATGTCTTATCACGGTTGTTGTTTAGCAGTGATCCAGATGTGTTAGCAGATGTGTGCTGGGCCCTTTCTTATCTCTCTGATGGACCTAATGATAAAATTCAAGTAGTCATTGATTCTGGAGTCTGTCGAAGATTGGTGGAACTTTTGATGTAACTATAATTTTTACTTAATAGTTATGTGATTATATATTAACAGTTAAGATCATGGCCTAAAGCATTTCAAAATGTCAACATCTTGAGGAAGAATTAAAAAGTCACTAACTCTACTCTTTACAGAGTAGCTGTAATCCTTAAATATACTGGCCCACCAGTGAATATTCTGAAATACAAGGAAATCATTTTCTAAGTTAATCTCTGCATGAATGAAACTTTTCTTTAAGAGGGAGCCTGAATTTAACAAGCATGTGTGGAATGTCTGTTAGTACCACAGGTGACATTGTGAGCATCACCAGGGAGAGAACAGTGACTGTTTTACAGAACCAATCATCTAGTTTATTATTCTTTACAATAGTTGAATACAGAGCTGGGAGATTCACTTAGTGTCTCCGAGATGTTTCTCTTACTGGATAATTGTTGTTACCTTTGTTGAAAATTACAGCTTTTCCATGCAAAGAAATAAAACAAGATTTTGTTTAAAAGATGCTACAGCTTCTTTATCCTCCAACCTTCTTTAAAATTGCAAAAGGCCATTGGTAGTAAACCAGGCATGGTAGCTTATGCCTGTAGTCTCAGCACTTGACACAGGGGCAGGTGGATCTCTGCATTTCAGGCACAGCAAGTTCCAGACCAGCCAGAGCTACAGAGTGAGACCTTGACTCCAGAACAACAAAACAGAAAGCCTTTAGTTAGTCCAAGTGAGGCAGATGGCACAGAGAATAGAGTTGTGTTAAAGGGCTGATGTTCCAGTATGAGGACAGTGTCAGTGAAAGCTAGTCAGGTGCAGTGGGATGGTCAAGGCCTCCGCTTGAGAAAGACTTCTACCAGAGTGGGCAGCCAAGCAGGCCAGAACAAGGTTCAGAGCCAAAATTCATGACCTGGTAGCCTCTCTTGTCAAATTATCTGTATGTAGGAGGATGTGAACTAAAGCAGCTGGCTTCTAGTCAGGAAATGAGAAAGGAAGAAGCCTTTGGCTGTTAGATTAGAATTAAATCCCTCAGCGTAAACTCATGGCTTTCAAAATAAGGATCTATTTACGTATGTGTGGTGCACATGTGCGATAAGGCTTTTGGGCGAGGGACACCTCTCTAGAAATAAGATGAGCATGCTGAGGGCACAACTCTTGGTTTCTGAGTATCACTGTTCATTTAAGGGAAGTAGCTTTCTTAGAGAAATCACTGGATTAAAATGAGGAAAAATTAGATGAACACACAAAATCATGAGTTTGGGAATAAATTATAGTAATGTATTATAAATTAGTGAATAGCATAAGGGATATGGCTGAGTTGATAGTATTGCAAAATGATTATTAAAAATACAAATAATTACTAATTCAGATAATGAGCATGTAGATACTAACACTAATGGGGGAAGAGCGTCATCCCTGAAAATATATATATAAGTGACATTATGTGGGCTAAAAAAGTTATATTTAGGAATATATACATGTGTATGCATATACATATATGCATGCAGTAACAATTTGAGACAAAAGAGACCATGAATTTGAAGAACAGAGGGGAGGGGTGTATGAGTAGGCTTGGAGGGAAAGAAGGTAAGGGAGAAATGTTGTAATTATAATAGGTAAAAGAATAGGACTTTTACATGGTCTCATATTCATCAAATACTGTGTATAAAGGAGAAATTGGGAATAGTGAAGAATAACAGAATATACAATCTTAATTAGTGTAGAGTTCAGTACCATAATAATGAGACAGAGTATATACAACATGTCACCCAATAATATATAATGAGGTTATATAGCATTTATGATATTGCTTTAGATTTTTTTAAAAAAATATTAGTAAGTAAAAATTGAGTAGGGGCTCTTAAGTGAAGAACATGGAAGTTTTCTGTACTATTATTCAACTTTATAGAGATGTTACCTTATTGGTGTGTGAGCTCATATTTTTATTTTTTAGGCACAATGACTATAAAGTTGTATCACCTGCATTAAGAGCAGTTGGTAATATTGTGACTGGTGACGATATTCAGACACAGGTGAGTTCAGAATTTACAACACGTTGTCAGCATTATTGTTTCATATCACTTGATTATCTGCTCATCAAGGCCTTATTACTGTAATTGTACAGGCACCTGTGGCAGTAAGCACAGTTTTCAGCCTCAGTTGCCTTTTTGGGAAGGTCCTATCATAGGGCCCTGTCAGTGCAAAATATATGAAGTGTTCTGCTCAGAGGATTCAGAGTCTTTTTAATTTCTTCTTTTCTCATACAATACATCCTGACTGCAGCTTTCCTCCCTCCACCCCTCCTAGGGACACCAACTGGACATGGCATGACAAGGTACCATAAGACCAGACACAAACCCTTACACACACCCAGTAGAAGGAAAAGGGTCCCGAGAACAGACAGAAGAGTAAGACCCCCCCCCCCCAACACCAAGACAACAACCATAGCACATATATAGGACCTAGCACAGACTCATGCAGGCTCAGTGACTGCCACTTCAGTCTCTGTAAGTCACCATGAACCCCGCTGAGTTAATTCTCCAGGCCGTTTGGACTGTGTTCTCTGGTGTGCTCAATCTCTCTGGCTCCCACAGTTCCTCCTCCCCTTCTTTGGTAGGGTAGGCTTCGTGGGGAGGGACCTGATGGAGGCCTCCAATCTGGGCTGTCTGTCTGCCTAATGTGTGATTCCACCTTAGCTAGGTTGAAGTCATTGAAATAAAGCAAGGCGCCCAGCTAACTCAATCAGTAAAGCTCGAGACCTAAAACAAGGCAAACTAACAAGGAGATGCATGTGCTATGGGCTGATCATCCAGTAAGGGCTGTACAGGCTTTATAAAAAAGATGAGTATGGTGAGAAGTCTGTAGTTTCTGTAGATAGGTGGAACTAAATGGAGTAATACTTCAGCAGGTGACACGAGATTTACAGTCATAAGGAGAAAGGCTCATCCATTGAGGTATGTTTCAGAACCATTAAACTTAGCTAGAATAGAAGCTATGATTTATTAAACATAGGTTATAGGATGTAAGAACCCGGTTATGAGACCAAAGGAAAGAGAGCAAGGAAATGGTTTCAGAATTGGTGATAAACTGTGTACACGTGCCTGTTTTGGGAGAATGGTAAGATGTTAAGATTGACTCCAGATGTGGGCTAGTGTTCTATTTTGATACTCACTGAAGTTGTTAAACGGGTCAGCATTGGTGGCTCATGATACCCATTTTAAGGGCGCCTCTCTATACTGGAATACACTACACTTAGCTATTTTTCAAGGTACTGGTGCTGCAACCCTTTCACCTCACTAATTCAGCATTGCTGTGGGTATAAGGACAAAGCAGACAATACCTACGCCAGCTGGATTTGTCTGAGACAGGGTCTCAATAGGAGCTCTGACTGGCTTTGAACTCATACTGGGATTAAAGGCATGTGCCACACACCTAACTAGATAATACTTCATTATAAAAGCCAAATTGCAAAAACAACAGAACAGATTCATTCTGTACTTGGAAACTTTTATAATGCTGTGGAAATGTGTTTGAGAAAGACTATCGTACAGTAATTTGTTTTGAAAATGAGGTTAAACCCTGGCTTCTTCCCTCACAAAGGCATTCTTCAAGTAATTTTCTAAGTTGAATTTTTGCATTTATGTTTGACCAAAGATCCTGTTTCAAGTCTTTAGTTTAATGAGTCCCCTACTTTGTAATAATCTTCAAGACATAATCTATGCAGATAATTATTGCTATATTACATTAATTTGTATATTTGAAGAACATGTCTCTGATTCACATTCTAGTGAGAAACTATATTAGCATTAGGTAAGCTTTGTTAGCAGCAGAGTGTAAATTTAGCAGTTGCCTAAATTTTACCTTGAGAGAATTTCTTTCTTTGTTTTTCAGGTTGATTTCTATACTTCTATAATTCTCAGGAATTTTGCATTTATACTAAGACCCTTTTGGTTTTCTGTCTTACCAATCTAGGTAATTTTGAACTGTTCTGCATTGCCCTGCCTCTTGCACTTGTTGGGTAGTCCAAAGGAGTCAATTAGAAAGGAAGCCTGCTGGACCATTTCTAACATCACTGCAGGAAACAGAGCTCAGATCCAAGTAAGCACCTTTCAGAGTTGAGATGACAATAGGAAGGTCTAAGCTGAGATGCCCGGTATTCGACATGGCCTTTTCTTCTCTAAATAATACCATTTATGTTCAGTTTTCTAGTGAGGAATTATAATTAGTCTATAAAAGTATCTGATACATGAGATTAGTCTTGAAGTGGATGGTTTCTGCTGGGCACAGTGGCTCACACCAGTAACCCTGGTGCTTAAGAGGACAAAACGAGGAGATTACGATTTTATACGGGGACACCTTTCCCTGGCGGGGGCAGATTTTTTTTTAAAAGGTGTAGCATCAGATTTAAACTGAGTTGGGGTGATGAGTTTGGGGGACTGAATGAGCTGTATAGGGAGAGTCTGTCTGGATCCCCATCCATCAGTTTTAAATCTTAGGAATCATTTTTCTGTTGGCTTTCAGTGTTTATTAGGTTCTATCAAGTCTCTTGAGCCAAAGAATACTTCCCCATTTGGTTAGTCACATGCCTATAGTTTATCACCTGTGATGTTTTTATTTTATTGACACATTCTCCAGTCTTTTAAAAAAGCTCATTTCTTTTTACAAAAAAAAAAAAATCAGTTAAAGTGTGGAGGACAGATGACAAACAGAATCTTCCTAAAACATTTTAAGATTTTAAAAACTTATGTGCATGCGTGTGTGCCGTGTATGTGGAAGGCACATGTGTACAGATCCTGTGGTAGCAGGGTGTCACGCCCTGAAACTGGAGATACAGGCCGTTGTGAGCTCCCTCATGGGGCTGTGTAAGGAGTAAGGTTTTTCTGCCAGCCCCAATTAACACACAAAGACTCTGTATTTGATATGATGCTGTTGGCCAGTACTTGTTTCTTATCAGCTAGCTCTGTCTTAAGTATTAACCCATTTCTATTAATCTAAGTATTTCCACATGGTCTCATCTTACTGGAGAGAGGTGCCGGTGTTCTGCTCTCTCCAGTCTCCCCATGCTGACTCCTCCCTACTACTTCCTTGAATCCTCCTTGTCTCCTAGTCCCACCTGTCTTGCTTTCCTATTGGCCAACAGTGCTTTATTCATTAACCAGTATGAGAAACATATTTACAGAATGACGTCTCCCATCAGGGCTGCTGCCAACCCAACCCAGGTTCTCTGTAAAGAGCACAGGCGCTCATAACCAGCGAGCCACCCTCCAGCCACCCTCACTTTTTAAGGTCCCCTCAAGTGCCCCACGTGACAGGAGCTCTGAAAGCGTATTTGCACTAATTGTGGTGGCTCATTTTTCTTCTTAGGCTGTCATAGATGCAAGTATTTTCCCTATTTTGATTGAGGTTCTCCAGAAAGCAGAATTTCGTACCAGAAAAGAAGCAGCGTGGGCTATAACTAATGCCACGTCGGGAGGCGCTCCAGAGCAAATAAGGTAGAGCGTGATTCCTCAGCATTGTCTTTTAGAAATGAGTCAGGCAATTTGAAAGAAAAAAAATCATTTATTGGTGAGAGTAACAGTTTATGTCTAATATACATTAACATGAAATGACAGCATTTGTTGTATCTTTCGTTTGGTTTCTTTCATTATCTTTACTTAAGTTTTTCCTTGGCAGAGATTAGAATTTCAAATAGGAAGAATTTGTTGATTTGCAGAATATACTGTCATGAGCATTAGATTTGTTTTAAGCATTAAAACTAATTAACTAATTATAGAAGTAACACATATGAATATCGACTTGTTTAAGGTAAAATCTCAGTATGCAGTTGTTCCGTGGTATTCTCTCCTTATTGATTGTGTTCTCTTGCCAGTAGATAGTGTAATGCGTCTGTGCACTACGTGTCTTTTTCCTTCTGTACTAGGTTTTATAACCTATGCCTTTTTTGCTGACAGCATTCATAGTTGGTACATGACTTTAAGTTAGCCTGGCCAAGTCCTGGTCAAGTCCTAGTCCTTCAGTAGAACTTGTGATAGGATCCATTTTGACAAAGCCCTTTAACGGTTCTAGTCCAGTTTCTTCTTGCTAATGAACTGAGTAACCATATCAAAAGTGAAACGTGTGTACTTAACATGGTCAGCATAGTGCTTAATGGACATTAGGTTCTCAGCTAGAGTAAGGTCCTGGTGTCTTTCGTAACTGTCATTTTCAAGTATTGATTCCAGTCTCTTTGTATCATGTATCTTCAGTCTTTTTGATTTCTGTAACAGAGACATACTTTGTTCCTCAAATAAACTTGACTTCTCTACTAATCCTCTCATTCTTATGAATCTCTGCACAAGCTGAAGCTTTTGTAAAATACTTCCTGTTGGGAAACTGAGGTAGAGAGAGCAGTTGCTCAAAGTTACATAACTGACTAAAAATGAAATTAGGATTTAAAAGCGTGCAACCTAGTTTCAAAGTCTGGTTCATAGGAACTCTTCGTCAAACAAAAGAAAAATCACTTCATTTATATAAGAAGTGGAAAGTGGACATTAATAGTGCATTAGGAAATTAGGGGATATTTCTGTGAACAGTACTTGTTAGCATTTACCAGGGTAGCCTGTTTTCGTCTTTGTGATCATTTGCATTTCTGAAATATAGTGGATGTTTCAGAGCATTGGCTATGATTGCTGTTGTAAGAAGTCTTTTGAAATTTAATTTAGGCGTTGCCTTCTCCATTTGTTCCTTCCCAACACATAAACCAAGAGGGAAGACAAAAGGGAAAGAGAGAAACGCTGTCTTAATCTTTAAAAAAAAAAAAAAAAAGAACAGCCAGAACCTGCTATTCCTAACCCTCCTCTACAAAACCATCTAAGTGCTGGTCTGTGTGTGCATTTTGTAGTATTTGCAATTCCATTCTTGCTAATTGCGTGAAACTAGAGAACAGGAGAAAAGGGTTTACAGATTGCAATGTAAGTAAAAAAACTTTCTGAGTTTAGCCAGGTATGGCAACATATTCCTATAATCCCAGCACTCAAGAGGCAGAGGCAATCAAATCTGTGAGTTCAAGGCCAGCCTGGTCTATATATAGTTAGTTCCAGGCCAGTGGGGCTGTATGGTGAGACCTTGTCTCAAAAAAGAACAACAGCAACAAAGAGTGTGTATAAAAACACTTTCACTTTTGGTTATATAACATCTCATTCTAGTTTTGTGTTATTATAATGTACAGTGTTTAAATCCCCCTTCCCCCATTTCTCCTAAAATCTCTCTGAAGGTATTTGGTAACCTTAGGCTGCATTAAACCACTTTGTGACCTTTTGACTGTCATGGACTCCAAAATAGTTCAGGTGGCTTTGAATGGACTGGAAAATATTTTACGTCTTGGAGAACAAGAATCTAAGCAGAATGGAGTGGGTGTCAATCCTTACTGTGCTCTCATTGAAGAAGCGTATGGTAAGCAAGCAGCTGAACGTTTGCAATGATAGGTATTTGTAATTATCTGCCGTAAGCGACCTCCCTCTGCACATTCACCCTCCCCCAGTCTATAAGTTTTGTTTTCATTATAAAAACAGTATATTTGAAAAATATTTTACAATAATTGCCCATATCTCATATTGTATCAATTCATCATCATCCACTTTTCTTTTTACTGTTTAACTTTCCTTATTTATCTTCTATATTTTCCTATTGGACAGCTACTTTGTATTGATTTAAGTAGTGTGTGTTGTACATTTCTCCATGATTGAAAAGATGTATATTATATTGGATAGATGTGGGAGTATAGTTTAAGTAATGTTTTATCAGTTTAAGGCCAATTACTTGTAATTGACCATTAGTTTCCAAATTACTTAGAGCATCATATAAGCCAAAGCAGTTATCTTTCTGCTTATAAATTTATTTCTTCTATTTATTGGTAGCAGTTTTTGTCTTGGTTTGGGATTTTAATTTTATTTTATTGATATTAGCTCTCAACGGTGTAGCTGAGACAGGCCTAGAACTCACTATAGCCCAGGCTGGCCTCCACCTCAGTTTCCTGGGAGTTGTGATTAGAAGCATAGACCATCATATCCAGCTGAATCTGTATGTCCTGATATATTTTCAGGAATGCAGATGCTGAATCATAGGCACAAAATTGTTTATCTTTCCATTTTGTTTACCTAAGGGCTTTTAATTAACAGAGTCCCTGGCTAGGTATGCAAGTACCACTATAACTTGGTAGTTCCTCTTATTGGCTGATGTAAAGTAATGTCACTAAATTGCTTTTATGTTAACTTCTTGGTTTATTTTGTATAGAAAGTGCTATTTCTGGGCTGAAGAGATGGCCCAGTGGCTAAGAGCATTGGCTGCTCTTCCAGAGGACTGGAGTTCAATTCCCAGCACACACAGAGCAGCTCACAACTCTATGATTCAAGTTCCAGTGGATGATATTGATTGGTTATTTTCATAAAATATATACTGAAGCCCTAATAATAATTTGTTTCTTGTATATGTTCTTTCTGTGGTAGGCTTGGATAAAATTGAGTTTCTGCAAAGTCATGAAAATCAGGAAATTTATCAAAAGGCTTTTGATCTGATTGAACACTATTTTGGTGTAGAAGATGATGATCCCAGCATTGTACCTCAGGTGGATGAAAACCAGCAACAGTTTGTATTTCAGGAGCAGGCAGCACCAATGGAAGGGTTTCAGCTCTAACAGGTGGTGGAGAAAATGACTGACTAAAATGGCTAGCTTCTGATATCTCTCCCACATTACCAGCATTGGTAGAAATGTCTTTATATAATACAGAAAAGAAAAAAATCTGATGCACTTTCAAAAAGGAAAGATGAAACCAAGGTTTCCATTCAGATGCGCCCTTACCTTACTTATTTCTGTTTGTTGTTTTGGTTGTTCATCTTGATGTAGCTATATTTGTCCTCTGTTGTTTGGATTTTTATATCTATTTGTGAATATACATTATGCAATTATTTCACTCAAGCTTGAAAAGGATGGCTTGGTGTTATATAATGGTTCTGAACTTTTCAAACTGCACAATAGCAGGGTTGTGAAAGTCGATAATTGCATTTTGGCAGAAAGTCTGGTGACGCCCGGGCTTTATTAAATCTACCTCTGTCTTGAAGCAAACGTAAAAACAAAGCTTCAGAAGCATAAAGTCACATAAGAGCTGAATTAGAATATGATAATCTTTTATTACTTTAGATTATAAATCACTGTGCTGTAGGTTATACTTCAAACAATTGCAACAGAAAACTTACAAAATGTATTTATAAAACAGAATGGTGTACTGATGATTAAAATGTGGCAGTTATGAAGAAACAAGCAGTTCATGTTGATCACATGACATACCTATAAAACACTCAAATATTTGTGTTGTTTTCATAAAATACTATCATTATAGTATATTTTATATTTTATCTAGATACACTGTCCTTTTTGGAATAGTGTTTATTTTCACTCTTATTTTAAAGATCATGACAGAGAGGTGATCATGAATCTAAAGAAGCTACATACCTGGAACTATTTATTCTGAGTTTTCAGAAGGTCTTGAAATGTTTTATTCTCTGTGTAGTTGTGAACATGAGTACTTAAAAGACAAAAGTATCCTTAAGAAATCACCTTGTTCAGTACTAAATTATCTTAAGTGCATTTAATGTTTTGACTAAATGAGCGATACTAATGTAAACTGCTAAGGCTTATTTAATATGTAGTAGTTCATATTAGGAATATTCCCTTTCAGTAATGCATAGCAGGTCATATTGCTACTTACTATGAACTATGTGGTAGATGACCTTTGTATCAGCCTAATTTGCATTTTATGAGTTAACAGCAAAAAGTCTCTTGAAATATTACACTCTGAAAGGTTTTGATAGGAAATTTATATTGTATTTATTTACGTGTGTGTGTGTGTGTGTGTGTTACCCCATAGAACTGCTTGGTAGAATTTTCTAAGCAGATGTATTGTCGAACTGTCTTTTGATTTATAGTTATATGCAAGTTTTGGATATATCCAATTATATACTTAAGAATACTTATGTAAAACCTAATTTACAACTCTTTTAAGATGGGAACTAAAACAGTTTTGATATGATTCATAGTCTGTTCTTTATGACGGCATTTGTAATGTTTCTGCTGGAAATCAGGCGTGTGACATAAGGAATGTGTTTAAGGAGTACTTTTAAGTGGCAGGACACTTTGTAAACTATATGTCATGAATCTAAGCTTTTGGCAAGACACTGCAACCCTACAACCATGAAATCTCAGTTTAAATGGTTTCCAGAGGACTTATTGCACCTGGCAGTCCTTTTATGCCATTAGTAGAGGATTGTGTCTGTGCCCTTTTTATTAGAATGGAAGTTACAGAGTTAAGTATAAAAAGTTTTCCTTTTACATTTATGTGTATTGGAAGAAACAGGGTAGTGATACAAGGATTACCAAGTTGATGAGTGAAGTTATCAAGTAAACACTGTTTTATGGTGCCGATAAGATGACAGGGTATTTGATTCTTTGTAATCAATTAGTTGAACTTGTAGATCAGCGAACTTCAAACCTAGCCAGCTGTGCCTGCTTTGAGGTCCCACTAGTCACTATAACAAATCCTAAGCCAGATCTTCCAAAAAATAGTTCTTATAGAAGACGTGTGTGCACGTGCATGCTTGCATACACATACGTGAGAATGAATAAACACACACACATACTGTTTGCAGACACATGAATAAATGACCTATCAAAGGAGATTTTAGAATATGTCAATGGAACAGATGTATTTCTAAGCATAGAACTTGATCATACTTTGAATATTTAAATACACATTTTATCTTGGATCCGTATCTTGTGTAATTAGATTTGACTGTAAAGGGAATTTGATTCCATTTTAAGGTCTAGTTCTTTTTTATTGAACCAAGAGTAAGAGATAGCTTTGTAAGTGTGCCATTTTAAAATTCCCCTAATTTGTTTTCATCATCATAATAATTTGTCTTTTATGATGCAACTTAGTAAGTTGCTTTTCTAAGATTTATGACACTTACATATTATAAGTACTGTGCCAAATAAAATAAAATGTGTTTTAGGGAATTCATACAACATTAATGCAGATACCAAGAAAAATACTTGAAAGAGTCCATTTAATTAAACTGATCCATTTAATTAGATTTACTTGAGCTTGACTTCCTACTGGTTGAACTATGCAATCATGCGTACTTGTTTTATTAATACTGATGCACTGGCCTAGGTTCATTTGTTTGTTTGCTTAGTTGGTTTTGCTGTATGCTTTAAATTGAAAGGTTACTCTAACCTAATTTTTAGTGTTCTTCATTTTTAGTGTCTTTGTCTCTTACTGGCAGCACGGAAACAGGGTATTTTTTGTTTTACTTTTTGCTTTAAAGTAAGTCTGCTGGCACAGAAATAGCTTCTCCTTTGGTCCCTGAAGCCTGTTTGCAGTTAAAGCTGGGCCCACTGGGTGAAGAACTGAGGAATGTATGACCTCTGCTTTCGTAATTTTGCTTCTTTAGAGACGAGCATTATGAAAAAGGAAACACAAAAAATGTCTGTGGATTTTTGATAGTGTTCTAAATTCAGCAATCATACTGGTTGCTTAATTGTGATACTGTGAAATAAAATGAACTCCTACTCACTTCAGTACATAGCACTACTATTTTCTGAATTGTGACATGCTATTAGGAGCCAGTCTAGTAGGGCTCTAAAGGCCATTGTGAGATGAGATGAGGGGATTGTCACCTAACTAAACAAACAAACATTTGAGCATTATGCAATAATATGAAATGTTACACTCTACTAAACACAATAAAATACTGTTTCGCAGTTGCATTTGTATGTGTGCTTATTTTCATTATTATCGCTAGGATTGTGTATTCCCAGTGGAATAAAAACATATGCAATCATCAGTTAACAAGTCTTGTCCATTTTATAGAACAAGAATCATAAACAATACTTAACTCAAAACTAGGTAGGAAGAGAGAAAAAGGGGGACCCCTCAAATAAAAGTAGCAGGATGCTAGGTGTAAATTTGTTACATCAGAATCACAGTGCTTTTTCTTGAGGTAAAGGTACCAGGATAAAGCCCTGTGATCCAGTGAACTTAAAGAAGGAAGACTCACGCTTCTGGGGGATCAACGTCCTCAACACCAGACTTGTGAAGCCTCAACGTAAAACCCTAGTGACTCTTCCTCCCGCAAGACCATAACTCCTGTGCTTCCCAAACAACTACCAGCTTGGAACAAGTATTCCAGTGCCAGAATTAGGGTGGAAATTGATTTAAACCGCCTCTGTAGTTAGTGTATATCACACAAAGACTATTAAAATGGAAACATTGACAGGCAAAGTGAGCCAGCCCCATATGGTAGTGTTTTTGTTGTTTTGTTTTTAGGAAGTTGCACACTTTAGTCCAGACTGGCCTTACTGACTTTATTCCCATTGGTAGTATATACAGGCTCTCATTTGCATATCCTAACAAGCATTTGTTATCTTGTTTTCTATTTATTAATAGCTATTCTAATGGAGATAGTATTTCATTTCAAGTCGATCTGTGTCTTTGACGGCTAATGAAGTCAAGCCCTTCTGGTATATATCTCAAAGCATATCTGGTGTATATCTGAAATCACTAGCAAAGACAACTGCACCCTGAGTTATTGCAGCCCTGATTCCTAGCAGTCAGGATGTGAAATAGCCTACAATTAAGTTATATGGGCAATAATAATAATAACGATAAAATAGATAAATAAAATCTAATTTTTGTTTTTTACAAGCTTGTTTAACCTTTGCCGTTGTTAGTGCAGCCCTTGCTGCTGAGGCAGTGCAGTCTGAGCATCCCCCATGACCTGTGAATTGTAAGAGTGACAGACCCAGTCCAGGGGAGTTCAGGGATTGTTTTCACTTGTCCTGTGAGGTGGTTATTTTGGTGGCCTTGGGTAGTAATTGCACCTGTTCAACGTAGCTGAAGGGGATGACTGCATCTGCGAAGCTATCTGTCAGCTTTGCCTGCCTACCGTGCCCTGTTGTGAACTCGTAACTCCAATTTCAGGTTCCCTGTCATACTGGCCAACTTTAAACGGGCTAGGAAGGGACATGGAGCAGTTATAGGTCCCTTTGATTTTCTGCCCACAATATTTACTGTCCAGCTTTTTCTCTGGCATTTCATGCCAGAGTGCACTTGAGTCCTTGCTCCTCGGTTTTGGCAGGAAGCCGGAAGGGTACCAGTCCACCATGTTCTCTTAACAAGCCGGAAGGTAGGCTTCTGCCTCACTTGCCATCCTAATGCTTTTTTCTTGCATCTTGTTTTTCTTTTATCTCATTTATTCTGAGTTAATTTGGTTACATTGGTTTGTCTGGCTTCATTTATTTAAGTTTCTGCCTTTAACTTTTTAGTTTCTCGGGTGGGGGAGGTTTTTTGCTTGGTGGTGCTTTTGGCTTTTAGTTTTTAGGGTTTTTTGTTTGTTTGTTTATTATTATTTCTATTTTCCTGAGCTGCTGACCCCGGGCATATATTAAGACATTCTATATTTTTTTTCTAAGAAAAGCAGTTTGTAAAGCAAAAACAAACAAAAAGCCCCACATGATTAAAAAGTAAAGGCTAAATAAAGAACATGTGAGGGCAAGTTACATAATTTTAAATAAGTTTGAAGACTATTGATGCACTATTTCCTTTTCTATTTTTTAAATTTTACTTATTTAATTTTGAGGCAGGGGTTCTCTGTGTAGCCCTGGCTGTCATAGAACTCAAATCCATAGACCATGTTAGCATTGAACTCACAGAGATCCAGCTGCCTCTGCTTCCCAACGGCTGGGATTAAAGAATGTACCCCACTGCCTGGCTCCTTTTTTATTTTTAAAATACCTTTATAATTAGTCTTAATACTTCATCAGTGAAATAAATTCTGGAATAATTCTTAGACTTCAAATCTATTGCTTAATTGCCAACTAGGAAAAGTATAACTAAAGGGACTATTCAGGTACCAAATACTAGAGAACTTAGGTTGAAAATTAGTATTTGGAGTTTTTGTTTTTTTGTTTAGACACAAGGCTCACAATGTAGTCAAGGCTAGTGTTGACCTCATGGGAATACTGCCTCAGTCATCACAGTGCTTGGGTTACATGCATGAGGTAGAACAGTAAGGAAGACTGTAGTTTTATATGTTGTGCATGAACGTCATAAGTAATGGTAAGAGTCCATACATCAACTGCATGTTGTATTATACCATTAAAAAAAAAATAAAAAAAAAAAACAACTACAACTTAGAACAATGGTTACCTTTGAGATGTTCTAGGTTGAGAGAGAGCAGAGTTCTGAAATTCTGATGATTATTTTATTTTGGGCAGTGAGCATACCAGTGCTGTAATCTGTGGAGTTTGGATCTGGAAACCTGACTATGGTTGCAAGGGAATGAAGAAAGGGCAGGCACATTGCATAAAAGCTAGAGTCGGGTGCAGTGTGCTCACTAGTGGAATAATAGCACTATCACATCCATGCCCCGTTCTCTGTGTACAGCGCACAGGGATCGGTTAGCTAGTCTCCATAGGAGGTGTCTGTTGGCAGGCTGTCTCAAACTAAACATCCGGGAGGAGGAAGCTGCAGTTGCTAGCGTTTGTACACACTGATCAGTCTTCTGTAAACACTGGCACTTGGATCAGAGGAAGGTTTTCCCAACTTCAAGCCCAGCCCATACGGAACAGCTTTGCTGATTTCCCTTGGGTCCAAGGGCTTGGGTCTTTGTCATGACTGTGTCCATGTCAACAATACATTCACTCAGGATTTCTCTCACTCATGGCTTCTTCTGAAGGAGACCCCTCCATGGGGAGGGGGCTTCCTCATGGACCCTGGATTAGCAAAAACCACACTCAAGCACCTGTTTTCACAGAGATCCTTTGTTAAGTGGGAAAGAGGAGTTAAAGTGGCTGCTTTCCGACTCAGGCAGAAAAACAGCAGCAAATGACCTTGCAGGTGAATCTTTAAGAGGAAAACGGGAGGTCTGTGTTAAAATGGGCTAGGATGTGGTGGTAAAGGAGACAGGAGACTAGAAAGAAGGGGAAGGGGACAAGGGAAAGGAAAGGGGCATTCGTTCCAGAGGAAGAAAGGAGACAAGTGTGGCACATAGACAAATGTCACTTTATAAAGGAAACGCCCATATTAAAATGAAGTGTTCAATTTTAATTGTGCATGTTGGTTAGGTGAGCCGAAGGAGCCTCCTGATAGCTGGACTTTGATAGTCAGCCTCAGGAGGAGGAAGTGATCAAGGTAGGGAACAGAGCTTAGTGGCTAGCTTTAGGAATGAAATCTATTGGTTTGTAGCAAGCAGAGAAAATGGGGGAGACAGGCAGGGCCTGCGAGGGCCACATCCTGGAGCCGGCTAGCGCCTCCTCGCCTTTGCTGTGTAAAAGTCTACCAAGTACTTTTGTGTACTATTTTTTTTAATGGGTGTTAGGAAATGTTTACTAAAACATTAAAATGATCTTAGTGGTTTTGTTACTAAAGTAAAACCATAGCAAACATTTTATCCGTCTTTTATTATTGCTAATAATAATGGCATCTGAGAGAGTGCTTTGACACTTAGAGCATCATTTAGCCTTGGTCTGTGCAGCCAATGCAGCCTCTTCACGCCACTTGGCTTTCTTTGCCAGATTCCAACTTGTTAAGGATTCATGTCGTTCTACAGCCTAAAAACAAAACACAACACAACATGACTATTTAGAAGAACTCACATCATTGTTAGATGTACGGAAGAGACTTTGCTCCACGTCAGTCAGGACTGCACATAAAAACCCGATTTTAAAAAAGCAACACACACACACACACACACACACACACACACACACACGTATATATCCCATTACAAGGTTTCTAGAAACCAGAGAATTGCCAAATTGTCAGTGTGGCAAGCAATTATCTGTGATAGGCTAATAACGGTATGCAATGGTATGGTATGGTTTAGATTCCTTTGTTCACTTTCAACTATTCAGCCCAGTGAGCACTGTTCTAAGTCTTCCTCTGAGAACATTTTAGGGGTAGGTTAAGCCCAATCGGTCAGCATGACATTGCTAAGTTAATGACACCTGGTCCTTGCCTGAGGTTAGGGGACTCAGACATTTGAAAACCTGAGGAGTAAAGACCTGTGGGTGTCATGTCATCTCTAATGGATAACCACTGGCTAGGTGGGAATAAGAAGGGGTTCAGAGAGAAAAGAAAGATTCCAGAGGGTAAAGGGGGGGTGATTATGATCACATTGTGTACATATATGAAACAAAAAAATCCAAGGGACAAAATAGGATGAATACCTTCCACCCCCAAAGAGGGAAGGTGGTATGATGGCTGCCTAAGTATACCCAGAAGGGAGACACTGAGATCAGGCTACCCAGCCAGCTCTACCCAGCCAGCTCTACCCAGCCAGCTCTACCCAGCCAGCTCTACCCAGCCAGCTCTACCCAGGTGACAAATGAAGTAGACCATGTCTACAGACAACTCCCAGGAGTAGGCTTTTAGAGCATCTGTCAGGGTTGCTGGAGCTGCTCATGGTTTAAAAAAAAAAAAGTCCGGAGGGTCAGAGTACAGATGCAAACTGGTCATCTCCCCCTGCTCTTTACTTATAGATATCAAACACTTCTGTACTTCTGTCTCCTCAGTCTGCGCAACCGATACCTAAACAACGACGCAGAGAATCAGCTAGTCTAGTTTACTTTCACACAACAGACTTCTTATGCAGATTTTAAACTATTCTTTGTTATTTTACAAATGGCGGCGAGGGGGTGGGACTTTTTCTTGACCAATTAGTTTTGGATCCAGATTTCATGAACAGGTTTGTGTCAATTACGATATACTTATGTGGGTGGAACCAGATTCCAAAGATGAATTTGTTCTTAAAGCATAGTCCATCCCTGAATTCAGAACAAGGTCTGTAACATTTCTTATAACTAGTTTTGTTTCTCTCCCCAACCCTGTAGGGTGAGACTGGACCGTGGGCCTCCAGAAGGCAATCGGTCTGCCCCGTGCCTCACCCCTGTCCCCCACTGCTGGGTATTTACCTCAGGGAGGCACTCACCCTTTTGGCGGATGCAATCACAGCAAAGCAGGCGATGACTGTGAGCCCGATCATTATGTAACAAATTTTCACTCGAGCTTTGTTTCTGGCAACATCTATCATTTCAGGCCTAAACCGAGATGTGCATTTTGTTAATTTCAGTATTTGTTGCTGTTTTAACATTTGTTAATATAAAGGCAATCCAGCTTCCTGACGAGTATGATAAGTAGCAATTTATTGCTTGAATAACCCAAATATTTTTCCAAATGCAAACCATAGTCCTAAAAGACTACCAAATGCTAGCCCATTTGTCTTAGCAAGTTCAAATTAGCACACATTCAGATTCCAATCTTAAACCAAAGGTAGCCACTATGAAGCCAGTGTAATATATTTCGTTTCTAATTGGTCAGAATAAAACTACTAGCAATGTGTTTGTTATTCCTTAACTGGGATAAGAGAATTGAAACCATTTGGAATAGCTTATATTTAAACCCATGCACCATGCTTTTTTTCAAGAATCTCTGTCTCTTCTTGCCACTTCCTATCTTATTCTCCAAGACTTGTTACACGCAAGTGTAGTACAATTACCTTAGATCTTAGTAACACTATTTAGAAAACTGTTACAATGGGAATGAAGCTTTGGGTGCTTTTATATTAAAACAAAACTTTACCAATTTGCACTGGTAATTAAGTGGCAATTTATCAATATGCATAAGGTTCTTGTGTCTTGAAAATATTGAGCGGCATTCTTAACCTAGTATAAAGTTTATATATGATTAGCTACAATGCAGTTACATTTTTAAAGGATTCATAAAGACAAGTTAAATTTATTTGGAAAAGGAAAGTTTTAACTCTTTCAGTATTTGAAAAAAAATCACAAAAACCACATTAGCCTGTTTTCATTATACTTCAGGCCAAATTAAGCTTAAAATGCCAGTTACACACAGGTTCAATTAGTGTCCAGGGAGACGTTATTAGATTGTATTTGTTACTAGCCTTTTTTCCAGATGAAACTTAAAAGATCTAATCATTTTAACCTTGTCTAGCTGTGGTCTGGCATACAGAATTAGTTTAGCAATTAAAAACAAAAGAAACTCATGCTTTCAGCCGTTTGGAGTCTATAAATTGTCAAGGAAACTACACTTTTATTATGATATTAGAAAATATCTTTTAAGTCAATTTTTTTATGTTTTAACTATCGCTCAAAGCGCAAGTTTCATTGTTGCGCAATGAATTACGCGGTGTGCATGATGTACATTGTTGAGCACACATTTTTCTTTTTCCATTCACTTGGAACCATTTATGATGAGGCCAACTGTGCTGAAGTAGCCTCGCTTCCCAGGGCCCGGAAAGCTGGTACCGGTACCGGATGACTACTGTCCAATAGCCAAAAGGCCCTATCCGGGACTCTTTCCAAGAATGGAGTAGAAAATAAATAACTCTTCACCTTGGTCCCTCTCTGTCACCACAGCCATCACCACCCAGGTTCTAGTTTAGCATAAATATTTGAATTACTTTTGTCATTCATTGTGTAACGAAGTGCCTTGACAATGGCAAATTAAGGATGTGTTTGAATTGCTTGGTTCAGTCTGTCTCTGTGGTATAGTGTGGACAGGTTGAGGATGTAGTCTATCATGGGGTAAGGCGTGTCATTTGTAGCTGATACGGCCATATATGTCCACAGGAAGTCAAGAGCGATGAATGCTTTTGCTAGAATTTTATTCCTTCCATGAAACTCCCCCACCCACCACCACCGGTGGGGTTCCGCCCCACCGCAGTTAACCTAATCTAGTAATTCCTCACAGACATGCTCAGAAATGCCTTTTCCATGACTGGGTATCCCGTCACGTTCGCGCTAACCATCACAGTTAAGACGGCTCAGAGCTCTCCAGGAAGCGGTGTCTGCAAGGCTGGGAACTGCCCAATGAACTCCTGGGGCTCCTTCAGCTTCTGCACTCTATAATCCCAACCTCCCGGGGTCTGGTCCAGCACCTTGGCGTTTACCCACGTTACGGGAGTGTTGTAAACTGCCCATGACTGTGTTGGTGTGTAGAACTGTGCCTCACTGCGGCTGCCTTGCCCCTGGCCAGCGAGCACACTGGTTAGACACTTGTCCCTCCCAGCTTTGAGTCTCCCAGCGGGCGAGACCCAAGCGAGGGCGCCTTTCACACTTACGGTACTAGGGGCGGGATCTCGTCTATGGATTTGAAACGCCCGGTCCACAGCAGGATTTTCTTGTCGAATGGCGAAGGCTTGTACTGGGCGGGGATCCTGTGAGCCTTCTCTGCAACGAAAGCAACAGCGCAACCGCAAGCCTGGACCTCCCGCTCCAGCCCCCGGCCCTCCCTCTCGCAATCCCAGCCCTGCCCCACCCTAACCTGGGGGCTCGGAGCCGCTGGGGTTCTGGCTGCTGGAGCTACAGGGGTGGCCCGCGGCCCGAGGACCCCATCCCAGCCAGCTGGAGAAAGTTTGAGGGGTGCGGCGGACGGTGAACTCCAAGCCCCAGCGCAGGACGCTGCCAGCGCGGACCCGGAGCATCCTGCACACCACACTCGGGGCCCCAGGGATACCCGCAGCAGAGATCTCGGGCCCCGCCCCGCCCTGCCCCGCCCCGGATGCTGTACTGAAGGGGCGCCCTGTCTGTCCCCCTGTCCCCGCCTCGCCTCAGCCCTGACACAGGACGGTTCTCCTGGGGGCGCCCTGGGTCCGAGTGAAAATTTCGGAGAGCAGGAACACGAACCCTTGAGACAGCTCACGCGACTCATTTAAAGGACATTTCTTGGTATTGAGTAGACAGGGGTTTTCATCAGGATTTCAGGCTTGGTCCTACTAGAAATAAATCCAAACCTTTTACATACTTTCAAGTGCAAGAAACGTCAAATCTCACCAAGCAAGGGCAGGAACTCTTAACAAACGAAAAAGTCCTTCCGCACCCCGAAGCAGCTGTGTGTACGCATAGCTGGATTTCCAGATGGTTTTCCTTCTACCTAGACTGAAAGCAGGCCTTCTCAGGAATGCCCAGCTCCTCTTAGACTAAGGAACTCACAAGGTCAACTCCATAGCCAACCCACGTGTGGACTACTGACTGTAGCAAGAATATGGCTTAAGCCTCTGCAACTGGCTTTGAAGCTAAGACAGGTAACATAAGAGTTGTACAACAATGGACTTGCTTTCATTTGTAAAAACAGAATGCCTTGGCTATAAATGAGCTATAGCTACAGCTATAGCGCAGTGATGTTAGGTAGAGACTAGATTATTTAAAAAATATACAGCGGAAAGATACAATAAGCAAGAGTAAGGTTTGGGTCTGCTGCGTTTGGTATGCTGCGGTCTCTCTAAATAAAATTTTAGAAGATGAAATTTCTTCTTCTTAGCAGTCTCAACCTAGTCCCCGAACCCAGGACACTTTATGAAATTCCTTGTGAGCGCTCTGACTGGAAGCATTCGTTATTATGTTCCCAGTATGTATGTATATAGGGAAATAAGGACTTAGTAGATGCTAACTAGGTATTGAATAATGAATGAATGTGTTCAAGTCTTCAAATAGAAGAGACTTTGTGCTGGCCAGTTTCCACCAATTGGCACGAACTGAGCCACTTGGGGAGACGGAACCTCTACTAAAGAATTGCCTTCATAAGATTTTGCTGTAGGTAAAATTGATTGACTGATGACTGATGCGAGAGGGTCCAGCCCATTGTGGGTAGCGCCACCCCTGGGCAGGTCTTGGGTGGTATAAGGCAACCTGAGCAAGCCAGGAAGAGCAAGCTGGCAAGCAGCATTCCTCCTTAGCCTTGGTTTCAGTTTCTGTCTTCAGGCTCCTTCGTGGCTACTGCTGGTCGTAGGCTGGAATCTGTAAGCCAAAAAACCCTTTCTTCTCCAAGTTGCTTTCAGTCGCGGTGTTTATTGCCAGCAACAGAGAAGCAAACTAGAATAGACTTCATCCAGGCTAGTTTTAGAAAAAAGACCTGCATACTTCACAATCAGCGTCCCTTTCTTTCTATCTTGTATTCGCAGTGCTGGTTATGTTGTGCAACACACAGCAGCCTACAGGTAAGTCCTGATGGAAGCAAAGGGAATGAATCCCGACCTGAGAAAGTGCATTGCCATTACATTACTTGACAATTCTTCCAGTGTTCAAATGCCTTTTTTTTTTTTTTTTTTTTTTTTTTTTTTTTAATTATTTTGACATTACTAGGGAAGCATCCAATAGAGCTAGAGTGAACTATCGCCGGGAAATAGTTCATCGTCAATAATTCACCGTAAAGTATTAAACTAACAGAAAGTTCATTTTCCTGGAGTGAACAAGATGTTGAACACATACACTCAAGCTTCCCTTGTGTTACGGACGTGCTTGCAGGGCACAGAGCAAGGGAATGAGAGCTCAAGTCACAAGAGAAGGAATAGCTTGCACTACATCTCTACCCCCGGCAGGATTAAGCTATGACTTTGGGGCAGAACTCTGCAAAAATTACTTACAGCTGCGTAAGAAATGTTTTCCTTAGCTCTATAATTAGAAAAAAATGTAAATACCTGAATCATTTTAATAAAAGAAAAAATGATTGTATTTCTTTATTTCTTTTCAGCCAGGACATCATATTTATTCATTAGACAAATATCTAGTGTTTCCTATGTGCTCTAGCTTCTGCTATGACAGCACACAGCCAGTGCCTTTCACAGAGGGTATTATTCACCCATAGAAGTTTCAGCTGACCCATTCTGGTTTGGTGTTATTTTTCAACCTAAAGATTCATGTCACTTATTTGAAAAGAATGTTTTAAAGATTATGCCTTCAAGATTTGTTTTCCATCAATATAGCTCACAACCCTGTTTTGTACATCTACCATGATTACTTCATATGTGTGTGTGTGTGTGTGTATATATATATATATATATACTTCATATATGTGTGTGTGTGTGCATGTATATATATATGTGTGTGTGTGCATGTATATATATATATATACTTCATATATGTGTGTGTGTGTATATATATATATACTTCATATATGTGTGTGTGTGTGCATGTATATATATATATACTTCATATATGTGTGTGTGTGCATGTATATATATATACTTCATATATGTGTGTGTGTGTGTGCATGTGTATATATATATACTTCATATATGTGTGTGTGTGCATGTATATATATATACTTCATATATGTGTGTGTGCATGTATATATATGTATATGTGTGTGTGTGTGTGCATGTATATATATATATACTTCATATATGTGTGTGTGTGTGTGTGCATGTATATATATATGTGTGTGTGTGTGTGTGCATGTATATATATATACTTCATATATGCGTGTGTGTGTGCATGTATATATATATATATATACTTCATATATGTGTGTGTGCATGTATATATATATATACTTCATATATGTGTGTGTGCATGTATATATATATATGTATACTTCATATATGTGTGTGTGTGTGCATGTATATATATATATACTTCATATATGTGTGTGTGTGTGCATGTATATATATATGTGTGTGTGTGTGTGTGTGCATGTATATATATATGTGTGTGTGTGTGTGCGCATGTATATATATATGTGTGTGTGTGTGTGTGCATGTATATATATATATATACTTCATATATGTGTGTGTGTGCATGTATATATATATATACTTCATATATGTGTGTGTGTGTGCATGTATATATATATACTTCATATATGTGTGTGTGTGTGTGCATGTATATATATATATACTTCATATATGTGTGTGTGTGTGCATGTATATATATATATATACTTCATATATGTGTGTGTGTGTGTGCATGTATATATATTAATTTTTCCATGATTACTTCTTAAAACACACTGTTGTAGCCAGGAATAGATTTGGTGTGGGTTAACATTCCTCCCTCCCTCCCTCTCTCTCTCCCTCCCTCCCTCTCCTCCTTTCTCTCTTCCTTCCTCCCCGCCTCCCTTTCTTAATTGAAAACTTCATGGTCTGTCTTAGTCTAAGGCAAAAGATGTTTGCATTTGAGTTAGGGCATTGCCCTGGGGAACTGCCAGTCTGTTTGGGAGGATGATGTTCCCTTGCTCAGGAAATTCTCCTCTCCCAGGGGAAGTGTTAGGAGGGCCATAACTAACTTGTTTTCTGACCTTCTACTAATCTTCCAGTGGGAACATTTCAAAACGATGGTTTCCCTATATACTCATGTCACAGCGGCTGCCAGTGCTGGGCTAAACTTTCCAACTGTTCTTGTGAAGCCTGCTTATCTGCCATTCAGCATGCAAAGCACTCAGGGCACCGGCCAAAGAAAAAACGCAACAGCAAAATGAGGGGACTTTTTATTTTTATCAGGGAGAATTTTGAAATGATTCTGACATTTAGAATGTCAGAGGAGGAGGAGGATAGCTCTCAAGGGGACAGCAGAAACTTAGTGAAGGTCCTGCAATAACTTCCTGTGTTTATAGAGGCGTTGCTTGAGACCAGAACACTCCCAGGACTGTGAAAAGTGTTAATACGATTTGAGTTCTTAGAACCAGAGCTGAAGACATTGAAACCTGTCTTTATTTTTTTTTAAAAAAAATTATATTTATTTATATCTATCTATCTATCTATCATCTATCATCTATCTATCTATCATCTATCTATCTGTCACATCGATCCCAGTTCCCTCTCCCTCTTATCCTCCCTGTCCTTCTCTGTTCCTGCAGCATACCCTTAATCACAGCCTCCAAAGGCAACCCCCCCACCCCCCAGTGTGGCTCGCATTGGCTCTTACCTCCTGATCCTTTTGTTTCTTTCTCTCAAGAGCTGACATTACAGCCTTGTCTCACCTCACCATTTAATTCCCCTTTTCTTATGTGCATGCAAGTACAGGAAGGTAGGTGTGATCAAATTAAGGATGTGTCATCCATTCTTAGTGTGCAGGAAAATTAATGTATCAAAACAGATTATTTTCCAGGTAAAGTAGAGAAATGGCATCCATCTTCTTAAGGTAGTGCTTCAGTGGAAAGCTACTTGTGATGTTAAATGTTCTGATATATTTAATTCACCCAATAAGAAAACGCGAAGGAAAATCATTCCTACTGAAGTAGAAAGAACGTTATCTAGGGATTTAAAGATACTGTCACAAGAAGGATACCCTTTCTTACTGTACCTTTGTACCCAGTGTTGGTTACTGCTGAGAGGTCAGGCGCTATGAAACTCCCACTTTTTTTTTTCCTAGATTTTTTTTGGGGGGGGGATTTTTCCTTTGGTTCTGGCATGATCTAAAGTTTCACATTTTGGTGCATATCACTTACCCAAAGTTCTTAACATTTTGTGGGCTCCATGCTATGGATACTCATTATTTAGAACTGAAAGTAGCAGATGATTTCTTGAAAAGTTTCTCTGATAAATGCCACCCCAATACCTTTTCTATTTTTATTCTGGAAGCTTTATTTGGATGTGACTGTATCAGTTCAAAAAAAAAATTCCAGTCTTCTCCATATTATTGCTTTTTATTTCCTTTTTGGAGATTATTCTTAAGTTTATTTTTATCTTTATTTATTATGAAATATCAGCTGAGTACCCACTATGTGACAAAAGTCCCAGGCTCTTATGATAGCATCAGTGGTTGGAGACAAAGAAAACTGTCTGTTCTCTTGAGTGGGTGGTCTATTTTATTGAGGCAGATGGTATCAAAAAGAGTATGACAAACAGAAAAATCAATGTAAGAAGGAGTCTTGTAGATATGAGGTCTGTGCTAAAATTAGATAATCCATACGAATACCATCCTGTAAGATGGTATTAGTCAGTGACACCATGCTGTCTCAGTTTGTGGATACACTTTATGATGTTCCTGGTGTGATGAACTTGACCATCTATCTATATGTGATTCAAAACACGGAAGCCATGGCCATGGCCATCACAGTGTAACTGGGGCTTTGCCTTAGGAAGCCACATTTAGATGACTGGATGAGACTTTGCATTTAGACTTTAATTCCTCTTGTATTTTATAGCTCAAAGACTCCCATAACAATGAACATTGGAACTCGGTTTGAGTTAGCTTAGCTGGGAGCTAAGTTATGATAGGGATAGGTGCTGTTCATCAAAATTATCAGTAAGACCTGACACAGTTATAGAAAATTCCAAACGTTGTTATTTGCACAAAGAGCGAGTATTAAAAAGTTTGAAATGAATTAACAAATGGGATTAAGTACTAAGTGAAGATTCTGTACATGCACATTGCACTTAATTTGGAAGAAAGGACAGCTTATGCAATCATTTTACCCTGAGGGTGCAAAATAAAATATGGGGCATTGTTATCTTGCTGTATGTTAAAATTGAATTTCTTTCTCTAAAACTCTAAGAACAAATTCTTTGCTTCTCATTACATGTTACAACTTCCAATTATGTAAGTAAATGGATAAAATATTTTTGTCTATGGTTTTATGCATCAGCATTGAATTATACTGAAGCATAAATATTAGTGCTTGTCGGTGCTCTTAACCTCTGAGCCATCTCTCCAGCACCTAGCGCTTGTCATGAAATTATTTTTACAAGTATTCCTTGAGAGTCTGTTTGCTATAATAAAAAGTAAAAATACAATTGACCACCAGGTGGCAGCAATAATCCTCAAATTGTTTTACAAACTGGTGCTTTAGGGAATTCAGGGCATTGAAGAAGACCTCTTCCTGTCCTCAGGTAACTCACAGTCTAGGTTCCGAAGTTTATTTATGTGCGTACGTTTTCTCTATCCTCTTCTTTTGTGTTAAAGATTGTAAACATAGACTTCTTTCATGGCAAAGAAAAAAAGTAAGGCCAAATTTGAAGTTTGCTTCCTTTTTTCCCTTTATTATTATTTTTTCATTTATTTTACATTCTGACTGCAATTTCCCCTCCCCCTCTCCTTCCACCCCCGCCCCGCCTTCCCACCTCCACCCCCCATTCACTCCTCCTTTGCTTCTGTTCTGAAGAGGCAGGCTGGGTCAGGCAAGGCAGTATGGGGAATAGTTTTCCGAAACCCAGCTCAAGCGTTTAGGAACAGGCCCTGATCCCAATACTAGGAGTCCCACAAATAGACCAAGCTGTAACACATATGTAGAAGGCCGAGATCGGTCCCTTGCAAGCTCCCCAGGTGTTGGTGCAGAGTCTGTGAGCTTGTATGAGTCCAGGTTGGTTGTTTCTGTGGGTGAACTTGGCACCCCCTAGCATCTTTAACCCCCTGCAAAAACCTTCCTCCTGGAGCTCTGCTCAGTGATTGGCTGTAGATCTCGACATCTATTTCCATCAGTTACTGGATGAAGGATCTCTGATGACAAGCAGGGTAGTCACCGATCTGATAATAGGAGGTGGTCAGTTCACTCCTATTGCTAGGAGTCTTAGCGGGGGGGGGGGGGTCATCTTTGTGGATTCCTGGGAGTTTCCCTGTACCAGGTTTCTATTTGACCCCAAAATGTACCTCACCCCCCTCCCAGTTTATTCAGTCAGAAACTGGGAATCGATCTTCTTCAAGGCCCAGCTATATCACTCTTAAGTACATCCCAAAGGATGCTCAATCGTAGCACAGGGATGCTTCTCAATTATGTTCATAGCAGCATTGTTCCTGGAATATAGACAGAAGCTGTAAACAACAATGCTTCTCACTCAGCTGAACAACAAACAAACAAACGAACGACAACAAAAAACAATGACATCATGAAATGTGTAGGCAAAAGGATGGAACGAGAAAAAGTCATTCTGAGTGAGGTGACCCAGACCAGAAGACACTCATGGTATGCACTCACTCATAAGTGGATATTAGCTGTAAAGCAAAGAATAGCCAAGCTATAATCCGTAGCCCCAGAGAGGCTAGGTAACAAGGAGGGACCAAGGAGGGACCAGGGACACATGGATTGCCCTGGGACTGGAAACTAGAAGAGATGCCTTTCTGTTTTGCCCAAGTCTAAAGTTCACGGAATCAGATCATAAATTTAGGGTCACTACCCCACTCCCTACAGAACAAGCTTGTTAACGTTCTGTGGACAGCCACCACAATCATGTTCTTTCTCTGATGTGCTTTTGTTGTTGTTTTGTTTTGTTTTTCCCATAATTTTTCTCAACTCTAGAAACTGAAATGGGCTTTTACAGCATAACCTTTCTGATGGGGGGTGGCCTTCTGTATATGTTTCTCTTATTGGTTGATGAATAAAACATTGTAAGGCAGGAGGATCAGGCAGGACTAGGAGAATTCTGAGAAACATAGGCAGAGAGGCACCGAAAGGAGACACCATGTAGTGGAAAAAGGAGTAACAGGTCCAGGCCCTTCTCTGGTAAGATAAGATCTTCCCTCCCCACACCTTCTCAGAGGAAGAGGGGGGATTGTAAGAGCCAGAGACCCTGGAAACCTGTGTCTCTTAGATGTGTCTCTTAGAAATGGCATGCAAGCTTGATTCATGACACCTCAATAATATAGCTGCCTAAATCAGACCTGAGCAGTCAGGCGTCGGTGGTGCACATCTTTAATTCCAGCACTTGGGAGGCAGATCTGAGCAGTAACAACAAGGAACATGATTGTAAGGAGTAAGGTTTTTCCTCCCGCCGCTGCACCTGCCCCAAATAACACACTGAGACTCTGTATTTGATATGATGCTGTTGGCCAGGTACTAGTTTCTTATCGGCTAGCTCTGTCTTAAGTATTAACCCATTTCTATGTATTTCCATGTGGTCTTATCTTACCGAGAGCTGGAGTCCTGCTCTCTCTAGACTCTCCATCTTGACTCCTCCTTACTACTTCCTCTTTCCTCCTTGTCTCCTAGTCCCTCCTATCTTGCTTTCCTATTGACCAACAGTGCTTTATTCATTAACCAGCATGAGAAACATTTACAGAATGTCATCTCCCATCACATGATAACACAGGAAGGGGCGATCTAGACTGAGGGGCCCACTCTAGACTAAGAACTAGAGGCAGCTAAGGGCTGCTGAGAGGGGAAGGAGTTCTCCCTGGAGAGATGCTTCCTAACTGGTCCCTCAGTACCAGTGGTCAACCCCAGAATAATATACATGCAACCAGTAGTAAGTGAACTCAGATGCTTGTATTTCTCTATTTATGTATAATTTACATATTTTACCATAATAAAGAAAAAGAGCTCTTGAACTCTAAGGGGAAACTATGAGCCACTATGCTGGGGATGCTGGGACTCTTAACCACAGAGCCAGCATCTCTCCAGTCCTGAGTATTATCTTTTATCTTTGTAACAGCCTCATATAGTAGGCCACATACGCATTTTTCAGTTCTTAAATTTGCATTTGTTTATCTCTTTGTGTTTGTACACTCCATGGTATGCATACATGTGGGTATCAGAGAACAACTTCCCTCTCCACCACGGGAGTCTCAGGGAATCGAACTCATGTTGTGAGGTTTGGCTGCAAGCTCGTTTAGTAGTAGAGCCATCTCACCTGCCCTTACACAAGTAGTTTCCTTGTCAGTCTTCCTCTTTCTTCTCTTTCTTACTTTATTTCTTCCTTTCTTCCCTTCTTTTTTTTCTTTTCTAAAGCTAACAGCGCTGTTGAACTTTGGTAGAAAAATCAAGGATTTCTTTGAGATGTTAAAGGAGCTACTTAAATATAATGCCAAGGAAGAGAAATAGAAAAGTTTTCCTGGCAAGGAGCTGCTGTGGGCACACTTTCCCTTCCGACCTACCCAGGGTAATTTCCGGGAGGAAACAGCAGACCCGTGGCCTCTTCTCCATCATGTTTCTCGCCTAGATTCTTTAGATCCAGTGTTGGAGAACAACTCAGCCATGAGGAAGTAGAAGAGTCTGTGTGACTTCTAAGTGTGTCTTACATAAATTGTAGTCTGCAGAGATTCAGCCTGTCCAGACCCGTGGACAGCGGGACAGACTTCCCCCCACCCCCACCCAGCTCCAGCTCTTGTAAACTCAGAATGGAGACCTCACACAAACCCACTCTGGGTGACTCAGGCTCTGGCTTACTCTATCACCTCCACGCACAGCCCGTTGTATTTTATAGAAAAACATGGAAAGATCGTTCCAGTGTCTCAGAACAGTCTTCCTACTTTCTCGACATCCTTGAGTGTTAAATGACAAATGGGATGTGTGTAGTTGTGTGTGTTCATATGTTGTGTGTGTGTTTGTGTGTTTAAGTGCGGGTGTGTATAAGTGTGCTTGTTTGCGTGTGTGCGTAAGTGTGTACTTTTGTGTGTGTGTGTTTAAGTGTGTATGAGTGTGTGGTTAAGGGTGTGTGAGTGTGTATTTTTGTGTGTGTGTGTATGTATGTATGTTTGTGTGTGCTTAAGTGTGTGTGTATGTTTGTATGTATGCTTAAGTGTGTACAAGTGTGTGTGTGTGTGTGTGTGTGTGTGTGTGTGTGTGTGCTTAATTTTGGAAGGCTGCTTGAAAGAAAAGGCAGTCCTAACATTCACAGAAGCATGAGTTGAGCTTCAAAACTTAGGCTTCTTTCGGCGAATGATTTAAGGGGGAGGGGCACTTTTGCATCATTCCTGTTCTCTACAAGCAGAAAACAGAGATGGTCACATCTTTAAGGTTGGATGGAGATTGTTCCCCAGGGCTATAGCACCATTCTCTGTGGTACTGGATGAACACTACTTTATGTATTTTTCTTCTGAGGATCAAACGCATTTGTTAATTTAACCAACATAGTACAACACTTTCCCATAAAAGATAAGACTGTGATGATGTGCAGGGCAGTGCATTTCCCTGGAGACATGGAAGACAAGAACTGTGAAGAGCAATAATACCTGCTTTATAACACGACAGATATGTTTCAGTGCAAAACCAGGAACAGAACACCAAAACAGGTACCCCTGCCCTGAAGTCCCTTACGATGGATCTGGAGCTGTAGACTTTAGACTCGGGGGGACGTTTAACATAATTTCATCCAGGTTTTTCATGTTCTAAATCAGAGAATGTACTGAATCATATGAAACTCAAATGAGTGAGAACTGATCATTTAGCCTCAAACCTTGCAAATGCCAGGTGAGGGACACTTTTTTGTTGTTAATGGGAGTGCAAACTTCAACAGTGGCTATGGGAATCAGGGTTGTGGTTCTTCAGGAAGTTGAGAATACATTTCCTTCAAGGTCCAGCTGTTTCACTCAGGCATGCACCCAAAGGATTCTGCACTCCACTATAGAGGTCTTTGCTTATTCATGTTTATCGCTGCTCTGTTTCGATAACCAGAAACTGGAAATATTCCCAATGTTCATCAGTGGATGAATGAATAATGAAAATTTGGTACGTTTATGCAAAGAAATATCACGCAGCTGTTAAAAACGCCGAAACCATGAAATAACACATGTAAATGATGGAGTTAGAAAAAAACAATTATCCCTAAAAGGCAAATATGATATTTATTTTCTCATATGTGAATGTTAACTTTTAAGCCTTCAGTTGACATGCTACAATCTGTATACCAACCGCAGGGGTTAGGTATAGAGTAAAGGACTAGGGGAGATGGGAGGAGCTCCCAAGGACAGAGACATCGAGTGGCAGTGTATGGAGAGACAGGCACAGACAGGAATAGGATTAGACGGAGGGGGAGCGAAGATGGGAGGAAGGGAAAAGAAATGGTGAAGGACAGCTAACACTGAGGGCCATTTGAGGGATCATAATAAAACCTACTACTGTAGAAACATCTTAAAAATATACATATATGAGTAAGATCTGAACAGAGTCACCAAAGAGTGGGGGAGAATACACCAACTAGACATCTTTAGTCAACAAGCAAAATTTCCAGTGCTGGAAATGGGTTACATCTAGTTGAGTTGTTGGCCAAAGGGTCCGATAGAGACCCCAAACGATTTGGGCTATCGGTTGCTTTTCACTAAGCAACCACAAAGTCAAGTTCCATTGCTATAGATGAACTTAAGTATCTCATTGAACACGGAGAAATTGAACTGGAGTCTAACTAGAGTCTTTACCCACTACTGACTCATATTTGTAGTACTGGAAGGTACTTTGTATTCTACCAGAAGAGAAAGGCAATCACAAATCCAGCTACACACATGTGCACAGAATTTCCTGTATATTCACTTGCCATGACTAAATGCTGTTATCATCTTGATCATCATTAAAGCATAGTAAGCTCGGACCTTTCTGTGCTGTTAGTTTTTATTGTCAACTTGTCACAACCTAGAGTCACCTGGGAAGAGAAAAATCTCAACTGAGGGATTGCCCTGAACAGATCGGGTCTGTGGGCATGCCTATAAGAGACTGTCTTGACTGATGATTGATGGGTGTGCGTGAGGGGTGCTCAGCCTATTGTGGGTGGTACCATAACAGGAAGGTGGACATGAACTGTAGTAATAGTAATAATAAAAGCCAGCTGAGCCCAGCCAACGAGCAGTCCAGTAAGCTACGTTTCCGTTCCCCATGGTTTCTGCTACAATTCCAACTTTAAGATTCCTGCCCACCTGGAAGTGTAAACTGAAATACATTTTCTCTTTTCATGAAAAGGGGGTGTGGAGAATTACAAAGGGAGTGGAGCCTGTAAAGTCATGATGGAAGCTTCGAGTTTTAAAACTTCTTTGCATCTCTAGCCTCTATTCTACTTTTACGGGGAGTTTGAGCACTATGCAAGCAGCTGCTTCACGCTCCAGCTTTTGGAATTCTCATGAGGATACTGTAGTATGACAGGATAAGCTTGGGAAATTGTCATCGAGTTACCGGGCAGATCAAGATCATAAGAATACATATGAGAATTTTGGTGGATCATTTGGCATTTATTGAGTTCTGATGTGGGAATGGCTTATACGAAACACAAGACACACGGGTGATAATTACACTGGACTTTGCCCTTGAGAGACTTATAAAACCCAAGCTGACTGACTTCTGATTTCCTAACAATAAAAACTATGTGCATAATGTGGATTATGCCCCACCCCGGGTTAGTAATAAAATATTTTACTGTGTATGTTCCTGTGAACAGGAAAAAGGCATACTTATATCAGAGTTATCCTGACTCTGGATCTGAAATGCACTGAATTTAGGTCAGTTGGCCTTGACTAATGGCAGAGTATCCATTTGAAGAATGATTTTGGCTTTACAGGCTGCTATGTAAAGAGCTGGCTGACTTCTGGGTGATTGGAGATGTGGGCACTTTCTTGTATGTTTTTCTTGCTTTTATTTTGCATTTAAAAAACATACTTTGGCATTGCCTTTATAACAAAAAGGGAATAAATCCTTTATTTCAAAAAGAGTTTAAAAAGCTTATTTATCTTACACTCACTTTGAATCTAAGAGCTTCAACAAGTTAAAAGGAAATCATAAAAGCAAAGCAATGGTTGTCTTACTAGCCTGTTTCACATGGTAACAAGGATGCAGTTTCAGCTTCAAATAATTCAGAACTTCTTACTCGGCTGCAATAGCATTCCAGAGCGCTGTAACTGGAGTAGCTCACACTTTATATGGAACAATGTTTCTTTTGTCTTTCTGTTGGTGCCCCTCTGCTGGGGCTTTGTTTTGTGTGACCAACCCAGGAATCTGGAAGCCATCCTGCTGTTTTGGTCCCCTACCAACAGGAGAAACTATTTTCATGTCAACAGAGTTCTGAGCCAGTGAAACCACAGACTGGATAGTCACTTCTTCTTAGCTTTCATGTGCAACAGAGTATCCCTTTAACCGTTTTATAAGATGGCCTCACCGTATTGGTTGTTAGGTATTTTCCCTGCTTGTGGGCTTGTGCACCGTTTGCATACCTGGTACCTGAAGAGACCGGAAGTGGTGTCAGATCCCCCAGAACTAGAGCTAAAGACCATTGTGAGTCACCATGTCCATGCCAAGAATGGCACCCGGTCCCCTGGAAGAGCAGCCAGTGCTCTTAACCACTGAGCCATCTCTCCAGCCCTGCACTGCTATATCGTGTCTGAATATACTCAGGCTGAGTAATAAGCCGCCATCCCACTGTGCACCACATACGCTTCCTAACTGCAGCCAGAGGTTATTACATCCCCCTGACTAGGAGGGTGCTGCTGTTGGAACTACTTGAGAAGGATTGATCTGGGATGATGGATTTTATGTTAAGAGGGAAGCCAGAGCAGCGTCTCCCAGCAGCAGAGACATGGCCTTATAAGACTCGGGGTCTTGGAGTTGGTGATGCTGGTCACGGCACTAAAGTAACAAGCACAAAGGCTAGAACTTTCGTCACTACGAAATGATGCGAATACTGGAATGCAGACTTCTGAGAACATAGAGATTGCTAGTCATTTAGTGTTTTCATGTGTAGATTATGCTCGGTTATTGTGTAGGCACCCAGAAGCTATTAGCTGAATAAATTAAGACAAACCAAGGAAATGTGACAGAAGTCAGTTTTATTAGAAGAAGAACTAGTTTCATTATGTCTGGTGCATTTATCTGTACCTCAGATAGTAAAGAAAACACAGTGCAGAGAGGAGCCCAGGCTTTGAGGCGTAAAGCATCCTGATGTGGGCCATCTCTAACTCTTTGCTGCGCCTGGAAGAACAGAGCCTGAGCTGGTGCTGAGCTTGGAAAACCTAGACGTCTGAATAAGTCCTTTGATGTAATTACATGCTTTGGAATATGTACAAAGAACTCCTTGCACACCCCTCTCCCCCCCCCCCCGTGGAAATGGAGCTAGTGTAAATAAACACAAAGCTTATGAAGAGACCCGCTTTGTTGACAGTAAAATATTTGAGATCAAGAGTCAAATCAGTAGCTGTTGCAACAGTTTATGAAAGAAGTGAAGGGCTTGATTAGGGAAACGATGATAGCAGGGACAGATTGTCTTCAGGGAGGGGTGTGTGTGCGTGTGCGCGTGTGTGTGCGCGTGCGTGTGCATGTGTGTGTGTGTGTGTTTAAAACTTATTTTATTCATGAGTATGTGTGTTTGATTGTCCCTGTGGAGGCCACACTAGAGCATTGGATCTTACAGAGCAGGAATTAATTGTAAGCCACCCAGTGGGGTTTCTGGACACTCAACTCTGGTCCTTTGCAAGAGCAACAAGCTTTTAACTACTGCGCCATCTTTCCAGGCTTATTTTTGTTTTGTTTGACACAAGGTCTCATATTTGCTTATCTGGTTAAACTTATTTATTTATTTATTGTATGGCTTTTGTGTGTGTGTGTGTGTGTGTGTGTGTGTGTGTGTGTGTATGGGTGTTTTGCCTGCATGTAGGTATATGTGCTATGCCTAATGTTCTCAGAGGCAAGAAGAGTTAGAGTTGGTTGTGAGCCACCATGTGGGTGCTGGATATCAAACCCAGGTACTTTGAAAGAGAAACAAGTTCTTAACCTCTGAGACAACAATCCAGCCCTGTTTAATCAGCTCCGTAATGGATAGATGAAATATGAAACAAAGGCCAGGACTGTGATGTAGCCCAGCATGGTGCCAAATGCAAGGGCAGATCCCTCCTGGCATTCCAGGACAATGGCTCTAGGCAAGGAGATGTTCTCCTCCACAGCAGGTGCTGTTGAGAGTTCCCTTCCAGACATAGCCTCCTTTCCAGTCCCTCTTACAGATACTGCTTGCTCTTAACAAGATTATTCTCCATCTTGAATCAGAATGATCTTTCTAATGAAGAATTTTGAGCCAAATATCACCCAGCCAGACACTGTGAAAGACACCAAGCAAGATAGAGACTGAGCTCCTTAGCAAGGGTTCCAGGCCGTGGCATTCCTTCCTAGCCTGACTCCACATGCTGGAAAGGCTTCCTTCCTGTGCAGTGACAGAATGGATGGGGTCCCTGGACGGGTATTCTTGTTTTCTTCTGCAGTCCTCCCCCCCACTTTGTGTTTTCTTGATTGCCTAACTAACTCCCCTTCATTGGGCAGTATATAATATCATGTCCCTAACTTATCCTTCTAAAGTCTGCCTTCACCTCCCCAGGTGGAAGACTGAAATTGCTCTACACTGTCACAGTTCTCTGTAAACATTACAAATGAATGTTTATAATGATTGGAGACACCTTTCTTCCTGTGGAACTTGAGCTCTTGGAGGCTAGAAATGATCCATTGTAACTTTTTGTGCCTTTGGAGTCAGTATGTTACTGGCTATGTAGTAACTGCCCAAATCTTGTTCAACGTCAATAGACGAGAAGAATCACCGGGCTTGGAAAAGAAGTAGAAACCATACAAAGAGATGTGAGAATAGCTGGGGATACAAGAATGCTGATGTGTTATACTTTGACTTCAAATTGCCTAAGAGGAAGAGTGGTCAAGATAAAGGCTAAAAGAAGTGGTAGAAAACAATATTAATACTGAAAGCTTTATATTCCTTATTATAGGTGGCCAAACAGAGTGAGTATTCAAGCAAACAATAGCAAAAACACACAGCAAGAGAAGAAACATCTCCTTGGGGATCACGGCATCTCTTGAGAACTCATTCATAGACTTGAACTTCTTTTCTGGTGCAGAGTTGTAGACACATTGGTAGCATTTTCCCTTACTATGTGAGCAAACACCTGCACCAGATGATGGTTGCTGTTGGGGCAGGTTGCAACTTTGTCATCATGGCCTGGATTGGTTACCACAGTGTCAAGGTTAGTGGTGTCCAGAGAAACATGACTCAAGGCAAGGTTGTCAGCACTGTGAGATGAATAATTGTAAACCATCTGGAGGAAGGCTGATTTGGTGTTAGTCTGTTGCTTGCAAAGAATAATGTAGCACTTGGGGAAGAATGTACAGCAGAGAATCCCATAATTGGATATCAGAATGACTATAATCTCCACAGCAGGCAGATACTTGCCGAATGTGGTGGCGTAGACTGGGATGAATGTGATCCAAGCTATGAAGTAAATCAGCATGCCGAATGTCAGGAACTTAGCTTCATTGTAATTCTCAGGAAGTTTCCTGCCTTTGAATGCAAATATGAAACACACAAAGGCCAGGACTGCGATGTAGCCCAGCATGATGCCAAATGCGAGGGCAGATCCCTCCTCGCATTCCAGGATAATGACTCTAGGCAAGGAGATGTTCTCCTCCACAGCAGGTGCTGCTAAGAGCAGCCAGAGAGTGCAAATGGCCACTTGAAGGCCGGTGCAGGTGAGAACAATGGGGACTGGCCTATAGAGGCCCTTCAGAAAAGTCTTCAGCTTGGGATCGAAGCTGAATGCTAGCAAAATTTTCAGGGACTTCATCAAAATGCAGGAGACACAGAGCGTAAAGCTCACACCAAACAGTGTCTGCCTGGTCTTACACGTGAAGTCTTGTGGTTCTCCAATGAAAAAGCCTGTGCTGGCAAAGTTAAGGGCGTGGCAGAGGAGCATCACATAGCAGACCGTTAATCCCCCAGAGGATTTCACAACTGGTGTGTTCAGGTTTCTTGTAAATATTATGCCAATGGCCAGAACAAAGGCGATTCCTAGCAGGGAGAGGGCGATGAGGAGGAGAGCCAACGAGTCATTCCAGTCCAGATACTCCACTTCCTTCTCGAAGCACACAGCACTCCTTACCGGGGCCCAGTGGGTTTCATTGTTGCATAAAAGGCAATGATCCATATCTAGCAGGGAAGGGAAAATGGTTACATCGCAAACGTCTAAACAGTGTGGTTGTCCGCCATACTGTATTAAAAAAAAATGCAAAGGGGAAAAAGGATGCAGGGGAAGAAGGTACATGGGAGTGAAGGGAAGATGGGAAAATGTAATAGACAAAGTCAAGAGACCAGCTGGGCCATGCTTCTTCAGGAAATCTACATATACCAGACAGACACTAGTCTCTTATGAACTTGCTATTATTGGTGGCGGTTTGGGGACCTTGTTAAGAATGTGGTTTTGGAATTTGACATAACTCAAGCCATTTCCTCCCTCTATACCTATGATTCTTGTAACTCTGTTTGAGCTAACTGAATGCCTCCCTTGAGGACAAGAACAAACAAAAATAGGGGCTGGAGGTGTAGCTCAGTGGTAGAGCACAGGCCTAGATAGGAACTGGAGGTATAGTTCCGTGGTAGAACATGGGTCTAGTAAACACAAAGCTCAAGGTTTGATACCTATAATAAAAAAGAAAGAAGCAAACAAACCAAAAGATAAAAACTAGGATTAATATTCAGAAAAGCCAGCCTCAGAGAAATAATAATACATAATGATAATGCAGAGGCATGGTCACAGTTGGTGGGCGGTCACTGCAGTTACCTGTCTGGTTGCTATAGTGATTCTCTGGGCAGCTCACACATTCATAGCAGCACATGTGTTGGCTCCCTGTGGCTTTCTTCATTTGACCAGGACTGCATTCCTTGGAGCATTTAGACAGAATTTGCTGCAGTAAAAGAAAGAAGGAAAAAAAAAAAAAAAACAAATCATTAAAAGAATTATCTTAGCCATTCCTCACTTAAATATTTGCTAAGTAGCAGTTTTGGTCTTTTTCATAGAATGCTTATGTTAAGGAACAGAAACAAGCTTAAATTTATGTTTTGGGTGAAATAACCACTTTATGGATCTTTTATAACTTTTTTGACAGGGTCTCTGGCTGGCATAGAACTCACTAAGTAAGACCAGGCTGGCCTTGAATTCACTGGGATTCACCTGTCTCTGTCTCCAGAGTCCTGGGATTAAAGACATTCGCCACCAGGCCTTTATGATTTCTATAAGCACACCGTGGAAAACAGCTCTTTCGGAGGACTCCCTGTGGAGGGATGAACGCATATTTGTAAAGCAGAAAAATGAAATGATGGTCTGGGAATTTCTGATTTTATGCTGAAGGAAGAATGCAAGATAAATAGGACTTTTGTATTTTTTAACAAGATTTTAAGAATTTATGTGTATGAATATCTCCCGTGTGTGTGCGTGTGTGCATGTGTGTGTGTCTATGTGTGCGTGTGTGTGCATGTGTGTGTGTGCGCATGTGTGTGTGTATGTGTATGTGTGTGTGTGAGTGTGTGTGTATGTGTGTGTGAGTGTGTGTGTATGTGTATGTGTGTGTGTGTGTGCATGTGTGTGTGTGTGCGTGTGTGTGTGTGTGTGTGTATGTGTGTATGTGTGTGTGTGTGTGTGTGTGTACCAGAGAAGAATGTGGCATCCTTTGGAGCTGGAGTTACAGGCAGTTGTGAGTCACTGCTGGGTTCTGAGAGCTAAACTTGGGTCCTCTGGAAAAGCAGTCAAGTGCTCATAACCACTGAGCCATCTCTCCAGCCCCTGGACTTTTATGCTTTTAGAAGAAAGTCCTTATTGTGGCATAAAGAGAACATCCTGTACACTCTGAAAAAAAAGGCAAGGGGATATTTTAAATTTAAAACTGTGAGAATGTTACTTTTAAAAAATCCCAAATAGATAAATAATATTTTATTTTTGTTAACATTCAGTGTGACGTTTGAGTACATTATACTTGAAATGTGTAGCAATCAAATCCAAACTCCCTTTGTTCACCTGTTCCCTACCTTGGTCAACTTTCAGCAATTACTACTCTAAATTTAGCATGGCTATTTAAGCTTTCAATTAAGAGACAGAATATGTGGTGCTTGGCTAGCTATGTCTGACTTATTTCTCATGATATAATGTTTAAAATCTCATTTTGTTACAAATGGCAAGATTTCATTCTTCTCTATGGCTGAAATTTCATTGTGTATATATACCACATTTTCTTGTAGATAGTATTTAAATCATAAGAATTTAGGATATAATTATGCATCCTTGGGTGGGGGGGAGCAGAGTCTTCCTTCTTAGGAACACAGTACTTTTTCTCACACATAAAGAGAGAAAATGCTTTCTAGAGTCTGATATGGATGACTTGGAATAAAAATAGATTTGATGTTTTGGGTAGTGAGAAGGGGCACTCCAACTAGCCTGCGTGTTGACAAGTAGATCTTGAAATCTGACTAAATGACCTCAGATATATATTTTTTCAATAGTCTAGGCATGTATGAACGTCTGTCTCCACGGGGAAGGAAGGCTTGGCCTCTGTTGGTGGTCAGCTCTTCCCTCTAGTTACCAAACCCTCACTGGTGCACTTAAAGCATCATTCTACCCTTCAGGGCATATGCCTCACAGTCTGAGTCTGGAATATTCTTCCATATGGAAAATGGAGATATGAGATTCGTCTTGTAACAATTGAAAAATAGTGCTGCTAGCAAAAGCAATAGGGAATCTCCTTTGTATGTGAGAAAGTGAGGCACCATGTATTCCAAACAGCCCAATGTGAGGTGCTTAGCAAAGGTAGGGCTCTTCAGAGGGTGGTGATGATGCCTGTAGTAACAAAGAAGATGGGCGAACCTGGAGGGCACAAAAGACAACGGTGTCTTCCAAGGAACACAGACATCTTTATAAGACATCTGCCAGAAAATGGTTTCTAACATTATTGCACTCTTTGTGTGTGTGTGTGCACTAAATATATGCTGAGTGACCGTTAGTATGCCAAGCTGATTCTAACTGGAGCCATAGCAAAGAACAAAACAGGATTCTTCCTCTCGAAGGTCTTCAGTTCAAACTGACAAATTTGGCAACAAACAAAATAATAAGCAAAATGGGCAGAATGAGAGATGGAGGCAAGTGGAAAGGAAAAGAAGGGAAAGGCAAAGAGAGAAGAGGGCAGACATAGAGAGCTTGACAATGTCGCACCCCCTCTCCCTCCTTTTTCACCCCTCCCTCTCTTTTCTTCTTCCTTTCTTCCTTCTTTTCTCTCTTCCTTCCTCTGGGGATCCAGCACAGTGTTAAACATGTGCTGACTACATTGTAAGCTTAGATGAGTTTTTTTTTTCTTTCTTTTAGGTAGGATCTCACTGTTACCCAGGCTCATGATTCTCCTGCCTCAGCTTCCCAAGTGCTGGGATTACCGGCACTCACCTGATGGGAGATGCCATTCTGTAAATATGTTTCTCTTATTGGTTAATGAATAAAGTCCAGTTGGCCAATAGGAAGGCAAGATAGGCAGGACTAGGAGACAAGGAGGATGCTGGGAGATGTAGTAGGAGATTCAAGATGTAGAGACTTTAGGGTAGAAGGTCCAGACCCTCTCTCCAGTAAGATGAGACCACGTGAAAATACTTAGAATAATAGAAATGGGTTAATATTTAAGACAAAGCTAGCCAATAAGAAACTGTACTAACAGGCCAACAGCTTTATATCTAATACAGCGTCTCTCTGTTATTTGAGGCTGATGCGGCTGTGGGACCAGGCTGGCTGGAAAAACTGCTTGTAACACTCACCATCATGCCTGATTCAGGTGTAACAATTTAAAATAGATTGCAGTGGGTGCAGAGTCCTTGCATCAAGAGAAAGGAAGGCCTGTATGAAGGAGAGGGAGGACAGTGGGACTGTGTGAATGGAAACCAACGGGAAGATAGGAGAGGAGGCATTGGGGACAGGGAAATGCTAGACAGAGGCAGGCGAGGGAGCACAACAAACAAACAAACAAACAAACAAAACTAAAACAAAAAACCTCACTAGCCTTTGCCTGGAAAGAAACGCGATGTTGTGGAAGAGATCTGAGCAAACCACTGGAATTTCCAAGAAGACATCTTAAGAACAGACTGAAGGGCTGTGAGTGTGGTTGGGGACGTCACAAAGCTCGCGCTCCCGCCCGGGCGAGCAGTGGCTGTACCTTGCAGTGGAGCGTCAGTGGTACAACCAGGGCGTAAAACAGTAGTCAGACTTACTTTGGAAATTAAACTTTCAGTGGATGTGCAGTGTGACAAGTGTGTTGTGTGACAGACCAGGGACAAGCATCCCATCAGGGTGTCTCATGAACGACTGACAAAGGACGGTTGCCATTCTTTGAGATGTCGGAAAGAGTATCAAGAGCTTTGTTTTGCAGATAGTCAGTGAAGACAGCCCTCAGATAGAGATCCACATAGAGATGCCAGTTAGGCAGTCAGCACTTGCTTGAGTTAAAAGATAAAAATCAAGAAGCCACTAGTCTCCTACAGAACGACATTATTTAAAGACAGGAGCCTGATAAGATCACTAAACAGACAACAAAGAGCAGGGCTGAGTCTGGGCACCCCAGTGTTTAGAGGCATCGGGAAGATAAGGACCCAACAAAGGAGATAGAAATGGTGGCTAGAGACCCAGGAGAAATCAAGGGAGCGTGGCGTCCAGGAAACAAATAAGGTTCATGGTATGTAGGGAAGAATATATGGCTGGTAAATGAGCTATGATGGTATTTGTATTTAATGTAAGTGAGCTAGACAAACAATTTTGGTAGATGATAGGCAGCTTAAAAGAGAATGGAGAGAGAGGGGTGAGGGATTAAGGGCATTGGGAAACAGTGCTATGCTAGTCAGCCATGGACATTAGGGAGGGAGTGTGACCAGTGAACAGTGGGATGATCACTGGAGGCCCTACTGCAGATTAGCACTTTGCAGGTGAGACACTAGTTGACTTGAATTCAGCAAAGCACCCTACACTAAAATCACCTTAAGTTTCCTGAATTCTCGTTTCGTTTCTTGGCTTGTGACGATGAAGATGTCACGCTGCAGGTCATATTCTGCCATCTTTGTGACAGTCATGAGGCCATCGATCTCCTTCCAGAGCACCATGTCATAGCCAGTATTTAAATCCCCGCGGGCATCGAAATGAAATGAATTTCTTCCATCAGTGAAGGTCACATTTTTCAGTACATCAAGCAGCTGTGAAAGGTAAAACTGAGTGAACAGGAGAGTTTTTGGTACATCCTTTATCCCTTTGTTGACACTGGAATATTATTTAAACTGAGAAGGAGGAGGAGAAAGAAAGATTCTCATCCACTGTTTGGGGATACCTAACTATATAGAATAGTTTAAAAAGAACCCCTCCCACATACATACACCCTGGGTTCTAGATTTGATCTCTGCAAAAGATTTTCCTATGTGAAATTGTAGTTCTTCCAGCCTATAAAACTGAAATCTGAGCACCTGCATGTGTCCATGTGGTAGACTTTCAGGACAGGTTCTGGGGAACAACAGGTGGGAACAGGTGGGAACCGGTGGGGACAGGTGGGGGTTTTGGCTCCTTCTGTCATGGCCAGTGTAATATTGATGGTAAACTACACCTTGTCATCTTTCCTCTGATGGTTAATATTGATGGTAAACTACACCTTGTCATCTTTCCTCTGATGGTTCCTAAGTCTGTCTCAGTGGTGAGCACGCAGCCAAGTGACCTCTAAATTCTATTTCTAACTTAAGTTACAAAGTGATTTCTTTCAATTCTGGAAGAAAGAAATGCAACTAAGACACTTAGTTGCTATCCCATGAACTGGCCTGTAAGACAGCTAGAACAAGAAGAGTTTCATGGATGATGGCAGCCATCCTGAGCATGTGCTGTGCAGGAAGAACCCTGGAGTTGAAAGGAGAGGAGTATAGATTCCTTTTCACTGGATGAGGAAGCAGTTTGTGCCCTGGTGAATTCATCATGGCCCACTGGTTGCCGAATCCTTGGTCCTCTGTGGCTTTGATGGGTTAAAGATGTTTGGGACGAGGCAGAAATTATTTCATCTGAATAGAATTATTCTTCTCTGTTTTTTGGTTAATGTTTGTATGGCTTTTTCCCCAATAGACTAAAAAGAATCAGCTTATGCTTTTAGGCAAATATATTATCTACTAGCGTCATGTAATGACCAAATATATCACCTTAGCAAACTCTCAAAGTGTGTGCTGATTTTATTACTCCCCCCTCACAGGTTTATTCTTTTAGGGAATGTGAATTAATTACTTTAAAGAAGCAGACTACATCACAGCTATCGGATGGAGTTAACAACAAAAATTTGATCTTATTCTTGGGGCTATGGGTGTGATTGAGAGGGTAGAGTGTTTTCATAGCGTGTCTAATATTCTCAACACCACATACACCGAGCATGGTGGTCCACGGCTGCCATCCCAGCACTCAGGGGTGTGTGTATGGGGATGGGAGAGTTCAAGGCCAACATAGACTGCATGAGACCTGGCTTCAAAAGAAGCGCCCCCCCCCCTTATAACATTGGCCAGAATTTGTTAACCAACGGAGGGAATGAAACTAAATGAATAACTAAGAGCTTCATTGTTAGAGAGCGTGGCTTCAGTAAGCAGCATAGCTCCCATGTTCTCACTTCTACCTATACTGTGAAATGATGCAGGGCTTCTGTGTCGGCCTCAGTCACTGGCTTAGGAAGTATAGCCTCCTTTTAGTCCGTGTTCTTCTCCTATCTTGACCTCTGTGACTTGGCTCCAAGAATACCTCCTCTTCCACTCCCGTAAGATAGAGCATAACACATAAATTCTGTGGGCCTCCCTAGATCCTGTAGAGATGAAAAGTGGTTCATCTCCAGCTTCAAATATCAGAAGCACAGACTGCAGGTCAGTAGCTACTATTGCCCTTACAACTGAAGGTCACTCTCTAGTCTCTCCAGACTAACAAAGCCACCGTTGCACACTTGCATTTCTCCTACATTCTTGAAATCCAGCATCTCCAAACTAGAAGGTTCATTTTTTTTTTAAACATCTGATCTACTCTAAACGTTCTTCAATCATTTTTTCTAATGTTCATATCAGTCAAAATGCTATTTCTACAGTGGAAAATAGATCATCACTCTGTCACCTAAATGGTGTTTAATTGACCTTCCTTTGGCTCTCTACAGTCCAAACTCTAGGCATCCTTTGCAGATTTCCTATATTAGCAATTGGCGTATGTTGTTAAAGAATATGTTGTTAAAGAGACAGGATTTCAGGTTCTAAGGCAATTAATTCAATTGCTCCTCTAATTCTGAGATGTCCTTTCTTGCAAAGTCTTTTGATAGATAAGTACCCCCATGTAAATCCCTCGTCTCATTTGTTCCCAGCTTCCTTTCAAAACTCCGGTCCTGTGACATTATTTTTCTGCTCCCTGAAGATGCTGGGCTTCAAAAGAACTTTTGTTAAGTTGCTCACACTGAACTTGGGGCCTCAGTTATGACCTTCGCTGTCATGTTTGTTTGAAATGCTGCAGTGTGCCCTCCTGTGTAGTATTCAGTTCAGTAATCATCTGATTATACGCCACATCCACTGCTCCAGGAGGGGATTGTGTTTTCCTCCCCAGGGTATCGAGCCCTCACTCAACACGCCGCGGCCTCTGAGGAATGCTTCCTAAGTAAACGTGTGAGGTGTGACTGCTAGACATTTTCTCACCTCAGATATGCCACTCATTACTTTATAAAGGATCAAATGGAAGACAAAGCCAAACTATTAGCTACCACATGAGGAAGGCTCACTCACACAGCCCTGAAGAACATTAAAAATTTGGGGAAGCAGAAGGTCATGGTGGCCGAGTGGTTAAGGCATTGGACTGGAAAAATCTGTGGGAGTTAAATAAGGGTGACTGCCTGCTGTCCCTGAACACTGCTCTTACCAAACACACAGCCAAAACAGTGTCCTAAGTCCATTGGGCATCTTGCTAGGGGATGAAGCAATTAGGAATGCATCCTCGGTTAAGGTTCCTACATGTTAACGTTTTGTTTTAAAATTAAAATGTCTTATAAAGACTGTCTATATAGAAAGGCTGTTGATCTGAGGACTTGGCACCCAAACCTGGCACTGATTATTGTGTGACCAACTTGCATCGTGATCAAAGGGGCACCTCAGCCTGTCTCCTCATTTTCAGTGTTTCTAGATTAACAGTTTCTCAGGGGCATAAAAAGTGACCCCAGACTCCTAGTGTTTAAATAAAATGTTAAGATTGTATTTTCTCAAGTCTTTTCTTCAAACTGTTTGAGATATATTTCTGATTTTAAAAATCTTTCCCAGATCTTGATAGATAAATAAATAGCTCTGTCTGTTTCTTTTCTCTTATGAGATTCCTCCTACTTTTTCTCTTGTATCCGGTACATTCAATGACTTGTCTCTGTTTTTAGCTCGGTCATTTCAGTATAATATTCTACTTTTTCAAAACAAAAAGTGCTAGTCCATAGCACACTAGATGAAAAGTAGTGAGATGTATAGTGAATGCCATATGGAATGAAGTATAGGGAAGGAGAATCATCTAAACAAAGATAATTTAAAGTTTTTTTTTTCCCAATCCCTCATTAGAGTTTTATAGTATTAGGGAAGTGCTTTGAAGACCCTAATCACTAATCATTTACATCTTTATTAGAGTTTTGCCTTTCTACTTATAAATCAAAAAGTCCATGAAAATGAGCAATGTGTGCCCCACAACATGCATAATGATTATGAATCTTTTAAAAATAAAAATAAGCACTATTAAAACATAAGCAATTTCAAATACATGGTTCAAGGGCTGAGAATGCAGCTCAGAGGGAAGATGCACTACTAACAGAATTTCCTCAGAAAATAAAACAGAACTTTGGGGCTAAGGGAAAGAAATGAGGATAAAGTATAACTAAATAAAAAATCATATTAGCAATATAGGTTACAGAATGACAGTTTCCACTTGCAGAGGAGATCAAGTTAAGAATAAGTACTGTGGATCTTTGTAAAATAAAGCCAGAGGGGAAATGGGGGATGACAGTAGGTAACAGGCTTGGATATGTGAATTAGTTAGTACCTCCCATGGTTGAAAGGCGTTGGGTTTCTGGCAGTCTCGAGCTTGGCACAGATCCCGAACCGCATGGCCAAGGGCAAACACTGCAAGCTGAATGCTGTGAATGAGGCCTGGCTCAGTATAATGCCAGAGGAAGTCATTTCTCATGAAGAGGTGGTTTTCAATGGTCTTGGCAGTGTCAGAGGTCAAAGTTGCTTGAGAATAGTTGGAGATGCATTGACTCAAATCACCGTCTTTGATGTGTTTACAGGCAGAAAAAAGCACAGCAAATTCATGTAGGGGTTTGTTATTGTCATTGGGGTGCATATGCAGAGTTTGAAGAAAAGAATGGAAAGAAGATATATTGCCTCTTTTGAAGGTAAACCCCACCACTTTGCCAAGCTTCTTGACATTAGGAATGGTGATAATTTTGGTAGCAGTTGACCAATTATCACTAGCAACCCAGATCTTATTTATTTTCCTTTCAATGGCTTTAGTGAAGAGATTGAAAACATGGAATTTCCTCAGAAACACCACAATTACATTAACCTGGGCTTCTGCAATGATTTTCTCCAGTGTCTGGTTGATTCTGACTTCAATGGTATTGTCTGAGAGGAAGGCTGGCAGAATCTCTTTGAAGGCAATGCACACGTTGTTGGCAGCAGCCTGAACTGCAAAAGTGTTGAGGGCCAGTCTTCCATAGTCATCATCTGTTGTTATGACACCAATCCAGTTCCATCCAGATTGTTGAATCAGGTGGGCCATTGCTTTAGTTTGGTAGAAGTCACTGGGCACAGTCCGTAAAAATGAAGGAAAGCGGACTTTGTCGCTCAGGATTTCTGCAGTGGATTCGTAACTCACCTGGAAGTGGATAGAATCTTTGAGTTATGGTGGTGGAGCACAGGAGTTGGTTGTAGCCGGCTTGCCACGCTTTGATTTCTATTGTCACTTCCTAAATTCTCTTGCTCTAAGAAGGTCAACTCATGTTAGCACCCAAGGATGTTCAGTTACATTGCCTTCTTTGAACCTGGCTGAGGTTATTATGGAAACAGAGCAGGTGAGGCCCTCGGAGATATGTGTCTTTTCTAAATCAAGTTAAAAACTGTCAGAAATTAGCTAGTGACTTCCCAGCTAATTCCTATGTTCCCCTAATCTTTTCATAAGAACAAATGTAATCAAAACCAACATATGAAGGAAGCAGAATGGGAAATGTACCTGTGGCATGAGCTGTAAGTTCAGCATCCTTGAGACAGCCATGGATATTTCAGAGTAGCCAGCACCTATGACCGCTTTCACCCTTGGCGTGTAGCTCGAATAGTCACACTGAAAAGTCACAGTTTCTCGAGAGCAGTTGGATTTAGAGAGGAACCTCAGAGTTGCTGCCACGGCTGCTGTGACTTCAGTACAAGTGTCATAGATCTCATACCCCAGTTTGACTCCAGACAACAGTGTCGAGTTATTGATCACCTCAATGCTGTGCATCATAGCCAGAGCTTGAAGAAATGCTGATACTTCAAAACTGTGGAGAAACAAAATATGACTATTCTGTTGATGTGGGAGTAGCTCACCTCATCTACACCTCTGCCCTTTGATGGATGACTTTTGGATGAGTCTAGCTGATTTCATGAAAAATGTGAACTTTATGTGGAACCATTTCCCTTCCTCTCCCATCTTATACTAATTTTAATAGACTACCTTCTATTGATTTGTTGACAGTTTTATAAATGTAAACAACGCATCTTTCAAAGGTATGCTTTTAATTAAATGTAACTCTATCATTTCCCCCCTCCAAGTGCCTCCTAGCTACCTTCCCTCAACTCATGTCCTCCCAACTCTAGCTGTTAGCCTCTTTTTCTTTGATTATTATTGTTACATATTTTGCTGTCAATGCACATTGCTTTGTAGACTTAAACCCTATCTTTTAGCTTTTCTGGTTTTAATCTGTGGTGGTTAGAAATCAGATAAGTGATACTTTTATAAACTTAAGTTTTCATTTTTAAAAATTATCTCTTTTGTTAAGATTATAATATAACTGTATCATTTCCTCCTTCTCTTTCTTTTAGTCAAACTCTCCCATATATGGTGCCTCCTTGCTCTCTTTCAAATACCTGGCCTCTTTTTCATTAGTTATTACATACATGTATATTTCTAAGTGCATAAATGAGACTTTCAAGAATTACTGGGTAAAGCGCAGAGGTTGTCTAGAGAACACTGGTGTAGATCAGAGACACAGATGCTTCAGAGAACATTTCTTGCACGACATTTCTTTCAGAGACCTCAATAATTTAATCCTGATTCTGTTATTGCATTCACTATTGTACACAAACATCACAAGAATAACCTCATAGAAAATAAAAGGCCAAGGAGGCTGTTTAAGTGGATAAAGGAAAACGTCAGGGCTTTGATTTTAAAGATTATTAGAGTTCAGTAAGTCATGATTACTTGAAAGCTACTATTGTCACTGTGGGATGTCTGAAGATAAAATGTGGAAAATCAGTGTTATAACCTGTATTTTAAAATGAGAGAAAAGATTAGTAGATTACCACATAATTAAATTGTATTATATTTTATAGTCCCTTCCATATAAAGTCAATGACCTTGGTGTCCCCTGTGCTCAGAACAGGTATCAGGCAATGCTAACCAGTGTTGAGTAAAACACATTTCTCTTGAGTAGTGACAATGAAGTCAACCATTTAATTGATTTGTAATTCTTTTTCTTCCCAGAAGAAGTTTGTTAAATCAAATGTCACATTTATCTTTTTCATGGGTTATTGACTTAAAGTTGTGGGCTTCAATGTTTTGGGTGCCAATTTTGTGCATTGAAAATCTTCACTTTTATGTTGTGTCAATCATAACCAACCAGCTAATAATTAGTTACCGTAACAACAGCTCAAATGAGGATGAAAGCTAGGAAGGGGTCTTGGTATGACACAGGAATCATGCGTGATCCCAAAGCATCTGATCGGGCTTAGAAAGCACTATTTGATAAGGAAACAATCAGGAGAGTGGATGTGACGATACACTTTTCAAATCGCAGCATTCTGGAGGCCAAGACAAAAGAGAAGAAGAGTTGAGGCTAGCCTGAGATATATAAGAAGAACTTGTCTCAAAACAAAATAAACAAAACAAAACAGAAAAATAAAAGAGGAGTTGAAGATTGATTATATCAAGTTGTAATCAGAATATTAAGGGGCAGAGTAAAGCTTGAGAGTCACATTGACACAGCAGCTGAATCTGATGCTGCCTCCTGTGTCCTTAAAGGTTACCTGGCCTCGTTTTTTACAGACAGGAGCTGCAAGTAAATTTCTCAAAAAGTTGGCCCTAAAATTGAAATCTAACTAAAATATCTTGTTTTCCTTTGGGAAAAAATCCATCTGTAACACCCTTCCCCCAGTTTTAGTTTTCACATGACACTGTGCCAAGAATTACACTGCATGCTGCAATTTGTTCAATAAAAGGGAAAAGAAAAGACACATTCTGATGTGAGGATGTTCATAACTTATTAGCAAAGGATTCGATTATTCTAGAGTGAAATGGATACGGCACTGACGAAATACGAGTATAAAAAACTCAAGTGTCGAATTCTGAGTAAGGCATAAAACAATAAACTTACACTTGTAATATGAAGGTGGGTGACAGCATGTATAAGAATATGTAATAGTAATGCAGTGGGTGACAAATAAAAGCATGGTGTGTGTGCTTGCTGTAGTGCAGGACAGATTCTAATGTCCTAACAAGTGGCTTTGGAGATTTTGTTTTAAAGGCATAGTTAAAAAAAGAAAGTACATTATGGTAAAGCATTCCCTATCCCTGTGTGTGGAAGTTGCTTACTTATCTAGGGCTGATGAACCTATTTTAAGGAGCATAAAGCTAGCCATATAATAACTTCAAAATAAACACATGTTCTATTTCATTAAAATGTTATCACCAACAAACCATCTGCATGTCTTAGTCTTACAGTACAATCTTGAATTCAAGGTTACCTTCTTTTTTTAGTTTTACTCACCCAACACAGTTCTGGATTTGTGGTCGCCTGGGGTAGTCGTCTGAGGACAACATTTTTTCATGAATGGCAAACAGACCTCCAATTATGATATGTCCAGGAGAGGTGATAGCTACGAAATCTTCTGGGGTATGGCAAGACTGGGAGGTACCGAGAATAATCACGAGGTGGGTAATTACTATAATTAGTAGTGCCATGTTTCTGTCTCATTTGCTCAGCTTATGAGAATTGTTAGGAGCCATTCAGTTCACAGATGCCAATGACATCTCGTTTCTCCTAAGCGCCTTGAAAGCAAAGGACAATGGCAAGGGCCAGATATGCTCATCATTCAGATTCTTGATGACAGTGAAAACACTTTCCTCACCAACAGGAACATGCCAGATTCTAACAGTCTCTGGTGCTGAGTCATGGGACGGTGGACATGTGAGAGCTAGGGATGCTCTGGTAGGATTATAAACGCAGGCTTGTGCTGATAGAATTGTGAGACCAGATCTTTAGAAATTGTACGCTTTTACTCCAGAGGGATGTCAGATGCTTTGCATCCTCTTGGCTTTTCTTTTGAAACAGGTTGTAGAACCCTCTGGAAGAAGCAGGAAAGGGAAATCCTTCTGTTTAAGAAATGGGCAGTTCTGTATTTTCCAGACATGCTGCTTTCAATGTAAATAAATAAATAAATAAACAAACAAACGAAATAAGTGCAGTTGGTCAGCTATTTAGAAAAAAGATCATCTTGCCTTTCTTTCTCCTAGAAATCTCTATTTATAAAAGGTATTCAGTTGGCTGAGGCTTTCATTACTTCCTCGTTGCAAGTAGTAGTAGACATAAATGGCTTTTGTTTTGCTGGGCAAAACTAAAAACAAGATAGGATTTGTCAGAGAAGAATGAACGGTCTGGAACAAATCACTATCGTTTATATCATTGTGATGTTCATTTCTTTATGACCTACCTGAACTTTGAACATGTTTTTAAATACTTACACACCAGGAATAACAATTTTACAGCTACCCTTTATTAGTTGCTTGCTTGTTTGGAGCCATGGTCCCTCGAAGCAGCTCTGGATAACCTGGAACTCACTATGTAGAGCAGGCTGTCCTGAAACTTACAGAGATCCATCTGCTTCTGTCTTCTGAGCGCTGGGATTAAAGGTGTGTGCCACTGCTGGCAACATGTATCCTTTTTAAAAAGAGAGAGAGATTTACTCCTACGCAAGTATATTTCCTATGTGTATGTATGTGCACTAGATGCATACTTGGTGCCTGCAGAGTCCCGAAGAGAGAGGAGGCTGTAGGTACAAATGACTGAAGTTATCATGTGGGCGCTGGGGACAGAACCTGCATCCTCTGCCAGAGCAGGAAGCGCTCTTAACTGCCGAGCCATACTTCCATCCCTGACAGTTAGCTCTTGGAAGTTAAGGGGCTCCAGAAACTTCAGTAACTTAGGCACCACTGAGGATGAGTTTAAAGCTTATTTTTCAGAACCTGTTTAAAAAATACTTGGCCATATTTGTTTTCCTTTGGTACTTTTTAATCTGTCTTTTGTGTTGATTTTCATTTTGTTTTAATTTGAAAGAGAGAGAGTGAATAAAAATGGTGTTGAGTGAGTTTGGAGGTAGGGATGATCTGGGAGGAGTTAGAGGAGAGGAAAGAATAGGATCCAATATATTGTATGAAAAATATTTTTCAATTAAAATTGGTTGCAATAGGGCTGTCAAGATGGACCAGTAGATAAAAACACTTGCTGCGCAAAACTGATGGATGAGCTGAATTTGGTTTCTGAAATTCACGATGAAAAGAGAGAGCCTCCGCCCATGTGGTGGCATGCATGCACACACATACACGTCATATACATGATGGAGAAAATAATGCTTGCTGTAAAAGGCGTGTCATGGGAAAGCTGTCCCTAGTCTAACACATCTCTGTTGTTTGGAGTGTAGTAGGTTAATAGCGACTTTAACATTTCAAATGATCCAGATCAGCCATAGATTCATAAGGTATGAAGTTAGGCTGGCTGAGTAGTGGGGTCACAGCTCATTACATGGTGTCAAGTGTTTTCTCTTTAAGTTAGTGTATATAGATTACATAAATACCGATCTCATTATGACATTTTTACATTTTGATCATAATCACTTCCATTACTCAAATATTTTGACAAACGTTTGCTAGACCTTCCTACTTTCTGATGATAGCATTTTCCTGATAGAATGCAAGACAGTGACTTCAGTTGTCCACAAACCTTAATAAACACACACAAGTTTGGACTGTTCAGCCATTTAATAATTGCATTTACTCAACTCTCTTGCTATTTGCGTGTGTGTGTGTGTGTGTGTGTGTGTGTGTGTGTGTGTGTGTGTGTAAATGAATGGCTTTATAAATGCAGTTATTTTGCTCAGGTAATCTCAAAGTTCTCATAAAATTGTCAGTTCAAAGATGATTTTGGATAAAATCATATGAAAAATAGAAAACTCGTAATTTCCCGGCAAAGCAATTTTGCTGGTTAGATTTGGTCAACTTGACACAAACTAGAGTCATCTGGACAGAAGGAGTCTCAGTCTATGAGCATGCTCTGTGGGCATTTTCTTAATTGCTAATTTATGTAGACGTTTCAGCCCACCGGCGGCAGTACCATCTCTAGGCAGATAGGCCTGGGTTGTATAGCAAGTAATGGAGCAAGCCAGAGAAAGCCAGCCAGCAAAAGTATCTCTCCAGGTTCTCAGCTTTTCAGCATCAAGTTCCAGCCTTGGTCCCCTCAGTGATGGGTTATACATGTAAACCTAATAAACGCTTCCCTCCCCAAGCTACTTTTAGTCAGCATGCTGTATCACCACAGCAGAGAAGCAAAGGAGGCCAGCAACAAATGGGTATAAAGCACGTTTGACTGATTATGAGGATGAGTTGTTTGGATCACACATTTTATAACCTTTCATGACAAAGTTTATGACAATAACTTCTCTTGACATGCAATTTCATCACTATTTAGCATTCTTAAAATCTGACACAACATAAATGTTCTCATTTTGATGAATATTATACAGATTTGCCTCCAAGGCTAGGAAAACAAAAGAGTTAGTTAGAAAGCACTGTGCTCTGCTATTCATAGGTGGTGGAAAGGGCTTGAGCCTTGAAAGTTGAGAGACAGAATAGGTTTTCCTACCACCCAGCTATGCAACAGGGAGTGAGTTACATTAACTCCATGAGCACAAATTTTCTCATCTGTAATAATTAAGATGCTAATATATCTAAGGGATATGCTATGACATAAGCTAATAGAGCTATAATGTTCCTTTATTAGTATAGTAGACAATAATTATTTCCTTACTTTCCCTTGAAAGTCAAAGTGAAAAATGAATCCATAGCTAGCTAAGTAATTTCTCAAATATGTTAAATTCGTTCCTAACAGATACTTTTTTTAAAAAATAGAACACCATTCAGCTGTTATCTTCCCAGAATGAAAATTCATTATTGAGTTAATCTTGAAGGAAGATTGAGATTATATTAATTCTTTCAGAAATTCATCGAGCACATTATCCTTATTTCTGTTTTGGTGCTGGAAATTGAATTCAGTACTTTGTGCATGTTAAGCATATACTGTGCCACTGAGCTACAGTCCAGTCCTGTACACAGTGTCTTGACTTCCAATTTCTATTATTATCATCGTTTACTTTTGGATTAAAGTCAGAGCTGCTAGCCATTACTTAGATTCTGCTATTACTACATCCAGGTTTCCTTCTGCTCAAGAACACAATGCTAAAAATAACTATTCCTTTTCCCAAAGATTATGAGTTTTACCATAGACAACTGTTTCTGCAGGGTAAAAGCTCTTGAAGGAAAGTATGAAATAGGAGTTAATGGTGACAGTAGTTTGATAATTAATCTGAAGACTGTATTTTTGTGACAATTTTTTTTGAGTGTAAAGAAATAACCCATTAATATTATTGAAAGAGAACAGTCTAGAAGTGACATTATTTCCCAAGTTACCCTCATAAAGGCACCGTTGCCTGCTCCACTATTATGAGGAATACGAATCAGTGATTAGAGATGCTTAATTTTAACTCGAATCTGTAGCATGGACAGGCGGGTGACTTTCCTGATGAAGACGTACTGGTGAACTGAGTCAGACTCAAAATGGGACTCTGGGTCCAAAGCCAACAGAATACAGCATCAACACGCGAGGCAATCTCTGAAAACGTAACCTTGGACGTCTATGTCCCTTTAGCACTGGCTTTCCTTTCCACTGTGTCAACTTCGCCTTCATCCTTCTCAGCCAACCACTCCCCTTTGCTCCTTCTTTAGTTTAATACCAACAATGATATCACAACTGTTTCCAGAGCTACATGCAATTTCAAAAATAATTTCAATAGTAATTTAATAACTTTAATACATCTTTAAGCTACACAATTAAAGTTGCAGTATTTCAGTTGTCTGCAAGAGTGGTTTGGGAGAGGTAAGCATGGATGGCCTCAGGAAGAGCACTGGATTTGTTGACAGAGAACCATCTGGTCTACCACACGCAGAGCCAGCCTGACAGGATAGATTAGAGTGTCACCTTAGAATGAAAGAAGCCAGCATCAGTGTTGCTAAGGTAGATGCCAGGATCTACAGCCTAAGGAAACAATGAGCAGAACTTAGGAATGAGTTCTGACTCATTGTTTTGCATTATCAATCTACTTCATTCTTTTTTAAAGGGCTGCCCCTACACAAAATATTTAGCATAACCAAGCAAGTATTCAAAGCATAATATTACAACTACATTTTTTATTTGACCAACAATAAATGTGAATGCATTTTTTTTCTACCTAAGATGGGCTTTTCTTCTATGGTAATCCCCATCATGAAGTCACAACTGAAGCTATTTCCCCCTAAGGACATAACCTTTAGTGGCAAACAATGAATGTCATGGATAGGTTCTTTCAAAGTGGATTCCTTGTGCAAATGTCTTAAAATCTTCTTTCATTCTCATATTATTTTTTAAAATTGTTACGTGCCCATTGCCTCTTTGGCTAGCTTGAAGCTTTTGAAGGTAGAGGTTGTTTTGTACTTTGTATATTTCATACTTCATTACATCTAAAAATAAAATTATAGGCTTAGTGGTGTATTTAAATATGTTAGAATTATATGGCTGAGTTTGTCATCTTATCAAATTATAAGGAAACTTACACTAAATAGAATAACCCTTGTAAGGTAATACAAACTAAGGATTTTTACTAAACATGGTCACCTGCTGTTAGTATTACTGCTGTGATCACTCATAAAAATAACATTATCAATTCATATCACATATTATTAGGTGCTGGAATGAAATTATTGCATCACAAATTGCAAAGTTCTGTGAGGTCTCTACTGGAGATAAAATGACAAGGCAAAGGCTTCAGTACTTAGTGGATCCAGTTATACCTATAGTTAAATTCATTTCATCCTGTTAGATATAAAATATGCAAAAGATCAATAATAGCCCTCAGCAAGTTTATAAAATAACCCAGTCAGATTTTGCTCTTCTTGGATTCTTTCTCGATCATGTTGATGTTCCTCTGGCTTGGAGATCACTTAGTTCTGTATCTTATCATTGTTCTGCACAACATTGGATCAACAGTTTTCCTCTTACTTATGGCACTGTAGTACGTCTCTGCATGAAACTCATGAAAGTCAGTGAATTTCTTGAAATTGTAAAATAAAACCTTTTTGAGGAAATGAGGACATGTGGAGAGCACTCAGCCCTTTTGTCAGATTATCCAAAAGGTTCTGTTAATTCACACATAAACAAACACTATCAGCTAGGAAAGGTTTGAGTCCTGCTTCCCATGAAACCAGACTTTTTTTTTTTTTTAAGATAAGGATCTCATCTTTGTTTCTAAAGCAAAACATCCTTGCTCATCTTCCACAGACAACTTCATCATGTGCTTGATGTATGTAACCACTTAGCATTAGTCAAAAGATTGTTAGTGGAATGTATAACCCATAAATTATTTCTTATCCCATTTAGAGTAAATCACAGCTCAGGCCACTGCCTATGAGGTCAAAACTACCTACTTGACCACCAAAAGAAGTACAGAATGATATTTTTTTTGCTAAAGTTAACCAGACACAACAGTCTAGAGTGTTTATTAGTTCTGATCAGCTCATATGTTTATTTTTCCAAGCAATTTCCATCCTCTTTATTAATTTCTACCAGTAATACAAAATGTTAACTGTTTTTGACTGTAACGTGCATGTATATTGTATAATTCACGCAAACACACATGCATATGCAATACTATACGCATGTATGCATGCACAAACACCATAAAGGGAGAGCTTTACTATTTTTGTAGTTGCCAGGTGGTGGTGGCGCACATCTTTAATCCCAGCACTTGGGAGACAGAGGCAAGCAGATCTTTGTGACTTCAAGGCCAGCTTGGTCTTCAGAGTGAGTTCCAGGGCAGGTAGGGCTACATGCAGAGAAACTTTGCTTGAAAAAGAAGGAAAGGAAGGAAGGAAGGAGAGAAGGAAGGAAGGAAAGAAGGAAGGAAGGAAGGGGAAAATATTTTGGGTAGTCATTAAGCTCTATTCTTGACCTCAGGGACAATGTAGCTGTTCCCTATCCTTTCCCTCAATTTGATTACAGCCCCAATCATAAAAATTATTTCACCAGCTTAGCACTACTATAAAACAGACAATGGAATAAACCCCACAAGGCATAAAGCCCTTACCTGGCTCAGCATGCAGTCATTGCCTCACACTCTGTTTGGTACTGAGTCTTTTTATATTGCAAACTGCATTTTCAGTGGACTCATTGGCAACGTAAAAAGCTTTAGTCTATGTGTGGAACCAATTACATAAGTTTGAAAGCATTTTTGTTTTTTTTTTTTAAATACTGAATCATTATTTTTTATGTGTGTGTGCCTGGCCCTTGTGGAGTTCAAAACAATGCATTGATCCCCTGGGTCTGGAGTTACAGATAGCTGTGAACTGGCACATGGGTGTTGAACTTTCTGGAATAATTGCAAGGGCTCTTAATTGTTGAACCATCTTTTCAGTCCCTGGAAACTCCTTTTGATTAAGCTAATTTGTAAAGTGAATGAAAAACAAGCTTACCAATCATTACTTTAATGGTACAAAATTGATGGATTTACACAATTTACACCCTTAGGGGTTCCCTTTTGTCCTTCTCATTTTTTTTCTGTAAAGCTCTATGAGGACAAAAGTCATGTCCATATATCCACTACAAGATCTTCGGTATCTCATGAAGAGCATACATAGAGTAAATGCTTACTGATTAGTACTGGGTAAGTAACATGTATGTAAGGACATTACATAAATTGGTGACTATAGCTTAGGTTACCCTTCCTGGCTGGCTGGCAAGACAGTGTTAGTAAACCATAAAACCCGGAAAAACTGTGAAGGATGATTGACACTGAAGACAACTCAGGAGGGGCTGAAAGCAGAAGCACCAGGTTCACGTTGGCTTCCTCCTGTTTGTGACCTCAGAACGCGGATTTGTTTGGGGGACATCAGTAACACCTGCCTCCCTTTCTGTTCATTCTCTGCCTCTTCTCCTAAGAGGAAAGAAATAAAAAGTCCACACCTGGCCAGTGTAAGCCCAACATTCTGCCCACCACCAACTTGTTATTTGTTTCCCCCAGGTATGTTCCGAAAGCTCACAGTGTGTGTTCGGAGTGTGCCACGTTCGTGTTTAAAGTGTAAATAACCTTTTAGATGTGCTGCATAAGCAGCTCTTTGTTCAGATCAGTAGCAAAGCAGAGAATGGCTACATCTAATAACAAGTAAGAAGATGGCAAACGCAGAGTCTCTGTCCTAGGAGAAGGCTGGAAGAAGTTGTTAGTGGCTGGGGATGTAGCTCAGTTGTTGAGTGCCTACCTATTATGTGTGAAGCCCTAGGACTGGTCCTCCGCACAAAAACACAGGGGAAGGTGATGCCTGCCTGAAATCCCAGCATTTGGGGGCAAGGGCAGGAGCTTAAGTTTAAGGCCCTCCTTGGCTACTCAGCCTTTTCAAGGATAGCCTGTCTCTGTCAAGAAAAAAAGAAAAATTTTCAGAAATAAAGGTAACCTATGTTTCTTTATTAATACAAAGCAAATACGAGCTTAGAGATTTTGAGTAGCGAGATAATGTGTAAGAGAGAAAAATCAAACTTTGTCTTTGGGATCCTGTAAAATCAGTGGCTTTGCCCCCTCACACAGAAGCAAACAATTATGGTTAGACAGCCTGATGAATTGTTGTAGCCCTGGCTGCTTTAGTTGGCAAGTAGTCATTGAAAGTTTCCTTTGAAATCTCTTCTTCAGGGCTAGTGACATAGTTCAGCAGGTAACTATCTGCTCTTGCCTCTGAACCTGATGACCTCAGTTCAGTTCCTAGAACCCACATGGGAGAGGAGAGAGCTTACTTCCACATGCTGTTCTCTGACCTCCATACACGGGAATGTGTACACACACACTGAATGTAAAAGCGTATCTTTAATTTTCTGTAGAGATAATGAAGCTGCTGCCACTTCATTTGCTCTGGGTTATGTAACAATAAAATCCAGGGTACGGTAGATAACTAGTTAGGGAGATAAATTTCCCTATGATTGCTATGTAGAGTTTCAGTTGGCTAGATTCCTCAAAAGATGAGTAGTTTACCTCATCAAATTCATCAGTTTGTCTTTACAGTGTGTGTGTGTGTGTGTGTGTGTGTGTGTGTGTGTGTGTGTGTTCCTTAAAGCATACACAGTAAAGGAATGACGTCTGGGACTGAGTGGGCTAGAGTTGTAACTATTCTGCTGCTGAAGTCCATCATCTGTTTTCTTGAGGTACCCAGGGAAGTTAATGATCATGCAGAGATTCGGTGCTTTGAGGAAGAACAGAGAAGATTTAGATCATTCATGTTGCTGACATCTGAAAATTGCTTCCCTCATCCAGCGGCACTGGATAATTACCTGGCGATTAGTTCAATTGTTCGTTTTCCTTTAAATGCTTTATTTAATTATTGAGGAGTTATTACAAACCACACTTCCATATACTCATTTGCCAGCAAATGCTCAGAGGTTTCTGTATATCAGACACTGTCCTAGATATGAGAGAAACAGGAAGAATACAACAGGGGAAAATACCCTTAGTAACACTTGCATTCTAATGAACAATTGCTATTCATCTACACACACATGTGTATTACAATGTATTAGAAGGTTTGAAGAAGAATAAATCAGTTAAGTACACACGGTTCCAGAGTCTGTGTAGACTTATTACGGCAACGTAGCCAGTCTTTCCAGCAAGGTGACTTGTGAGCAAAAACTAAAGGAAGTGGTGGCTATTCTTGGTTGTCCTCCTGATTACATCTGGAATTAACTAAATCCCAAAAGGGCTGGGCATACCCTGTGAGGGATCCTTTGCTTAACTGAACTGTTGGAAGTGGGAAGATTCACTTCCAATCTAGATCTTTAAAGTGTGAAGACATGCCTGTAATCTAGCCCACACCTTCTGCTGGAAACATATATATATATATATATATATATATATATATATATATGTGTGTGTGTGTGTGTGTGTGTGTGTGTGTGTGTGTGTGTGTATGTATGTATGTATGTATGTATGTATGTATGTATGTATGTATCATGGAAGAGGGAAGTGCCCTCTTTTGGTCTGTTTCCTTTGCTGTCCAGTCCATTCCTGCACTAGCATCAGAGCCTACTTCCTTGGTATTCTGGCTTATACTGAACACCACCTGAGACATCCAGCCACATGAACTGAACAATTACCTGATTAACTTACATACATAGGCAGCCATTGTTGGGTTGGTTGAACCACAGCCTGTAAGTCATTCCAACAAATCACACATACACATATGGGGGGGGGCGGGGATTCATTTTAATAAATTTTGTTATTCTAGAAAACCCTGACTAATACAGAAGGTGAGAGAAAGACTCGGGGACATGGGAGGGATGAGTGATCCAGGTAAGCACAAAGGTGAAGGCTTGGAAGAGGGAATGGAAAAGAACAGCAAGGGGGCCAAGTACCTTGGAATGAAGGGATCAGGAACAAAGAGGAGTAAAGCGTGTGTGTGACACACAGACATGCACACAGGGAAAACACTCATACACATAAAAAATTTCCATTTAGTGGGGTGATGGTGGCACACACCTTTAATTCCAGCACTCGGGAGGCAGAGGCAGGCAAATCTCAGTGAGTTCGAGGCAAGTCTGGTCTACAAAGCGAGTTGCAGGACAGCCAGAACTGTTACACAGAGAAACCCTGTCTTGAAAAAACAGCAACAAAAATAAGGATGGGTAAGAAGCGACGTGAGTCTGCCGAGAAGCCTTCTCAAGCCACTGTGTGGACTCGTTTCTTTATGAAGTGGATACAATTGGAAGCTTTGGATGGTAGAAGAATATATTCCGATATACATTTTGAAGGATAAGAGAAGGTTCAAGGGTGACTCCAAATTTTTATTCTGGTAATTGGAAGTTTCAGCTTGTTATTTCTTGAGATGAACAGAAAGGCAGGAAAAGGGGGATTGGAGTGAGAAATACCAGGATTTCAATTTCTTAGCTTTCAGATTGAAATATTTGTAACTTCATACTTAACGACAGATGTTAACTGAGCAACGGTATATTTAAATGTGAGATTCAGAAGTAATGCTCAAACTAGAAATATACATACTAAAATCATGGTAGACAAGTGGTAAAGTTGTAGAATTAGAAGAAATATCTTCATTAAATATTAATGAGGGCGGAGGGCTGTGACCAGAGGAATCTAGTATCAGAGGAAGAAGAATTTCACAGAGTAAGAAAAGGCAACTAGTAAGGTAGAGGTCACTCTGAAGATGAAGAAATGCTTGTGCGGCTGATCAACTGGGCAAAATCTGCTTAGGCAAAATAAGAGGAGGGCTGAAAGTTGACCACAGGCATTAGCAAGGTTGAGACCATCAATGACCTTGGTAAGAGGCATGTTATTGGAGAGGTGAGGAGCCAACTTGATGTTTGTTAATAATATAAATGATCACCTCTGGAATTATGGTTGGTCCACTCTATATTTACCAGATTAGTATAACGTTAGAATGTTCCAAAGGCTAACCTGTTGGTCCAGGTTTCTATGCACGGGATGGGTGTGGCCATATCTACTGGTTTGATGCAGAGCTGGGGATGGGCATTGGATTTTTTAAAATGAAGAATCCAGAAATACATACTGGGAAAAGATAACATTTTCAACATGTGGTGCTGGTCAAATTGAATGCCTGCATGTACAAGGATGAAAATAGAAATGGATTTATTATCCTGCACAAAACTCAACTCCAAATGAATGGGAAACCTCAACGCAAAACCAGACACACCAAGTCTGATATGAGAGAAAGAAATGGCTTTGAATTCATTGGCACAGGAAATGACTTTCTGAGCAGAGCATCATTAGCATAGGCATTATAATCAATAATTAATCAATGAACCTCATGAAAGAGAGAAGCTTCTGTATGGCAAAGGGCACTGTCATTTGGACAAAGCAGCAGGCTGCAGAATGGGGAAGCATTTTTTTACCAACTACACATTCAATAGCAGGCTAATAAACAAAATATAAACAGAATTCTATATAGACTAGATATCAGGAAAACAAATAGCACAGTTAAAAATGGGGTACATATCAGAGAACTCTCAATAGAGAAAACTCAAATATCTGAGAAACACTGAAAGAAATGTCCAATGTTCTTGGCCATCAGGGAAATGCAAAGCAAAACTACTTTGAGATTTCACCTTACACCTGTCATCTTCCACCTGTCAGTAACACAAGTGACAGCTCACGCTGGAGAGGATATGAGGCAAGGGAAACTTCATGCATCTGTTGTTGGTAAAAGTGGAAATGTGTTTGGTCACTTTGAAAGTCAGTGTGACAATTTCTCAGAAAACTGGGAATCAATCTACCACAAGACCCAGCTACACCGCTCTTGGGCATAGCCAAAGGAAGTTTCCCCCTACCACAGAGATACTTGCTAAGTCTTGTTTTATGTTATTATGTTTTATTTGGTTATGTTTTGTTATTATCTCTTAAAAGCCTGTTTGTTTTTAAATGAGAAGCAGAAAGGTAGTGGATCCAGATGGGAGGGGAGGGGAGGAGGGACTGAGCGAGGGGAACCTGTAATCGGTATATATTATTTGAGAGAAAACAAAAACCTATTCTCAATAAAAGGAAAAACAACCAAGCAAAAAGAATGTCCTGTAATTCTTCATTTTTTTTCCTTGCTGAAGGTAAATTTCCCGGATTTTCATTCAGCTGTCTGCATCTTGATTTTCCTTTTCTACTTTATAGGTTTTTTTTTTTTTTTTTTTTTTTTTTTTACTGGTAATTGGATTTAGTTTTACAGTTGGTTTCTTTCTCAGCACTTGAAAAATGCCGCGTTACTTCCTTCTCATGGAAGTTAGTACTTCTGTTTAAATGTTCATATCAAACATATCCTGTCATCTGTATTTTTCACACATCTTCCTTCCTTGAGGTTTGTATTTCAGAACAGCTCCCCTGTGTCATGTTTGCTGGTCATCACTTGCTGGCCATACACACTTACAAAACAAATTCCTCCTGAACACATAATATTCTGACACTTAAAGCCCTTTCCCCAAGAATTTCAAGTCAGATCCTTAGAAATAACTAATTTTATCTATAAATAACTTTTTCTACTAAGAAAATAAATAGAATTTTCAACTTACAAAGGGATAGGATGGACGAACTTTTGGTTCTGGTTTATATAGGTCCTGTTTATCTGGAAAATGCCAGCTCTAAAATTCATTCATTTTTCTCTTCTATAGTTTCGCCACAAATTCACTAAAGATTACAAAACAGTTTGAGGATCTCAGACTTCTTGGCTATGTGGTCTGTAACTGGCAGTGGGTAAACTGTCCAGAAAACTACATACTACAATATATCTCAGTATTTTGTACTATTCTATTTGTCTTACAATATTCAGAAATGTGGGATAAAAGATGAAATGCGTGTAACTATTTTAATGAGGTGGGGCTGAGGCACTTGATTTGAGCTCTGTGATTCTGTCCTGTGTTTACTGAAATCTAACAGTGCACACAGATCTTGGAAAACAGTTGATCAAATGTTCCTCCCAGTTTTCTTCAAAGCCAGTGAAGAGAAAAACAGGAAAATCATAATAATGAATGTTTTACAATAATAACTCCACTGCTGCCGCCCACTTAATGTTGATATATATATATATATATATATACACATATATATATATATAAAACCACATACATACATATATATCACATACATACATATATATCACACACATACATACATACATACATATATACATACATATATCTTACTTCTGTGGCTAGATTAAATAAGAGATGATGAAAGCATTTTCTTGGGAACCACAAAATAAAGGAAAACACTTAACACCACCAAAAAACAAAACCGTCTTGCAAGAGATAGAAGATACACAAAACACGAGGGAGATATGATTTGGATGAACGATAGAATGCTAGTCATAGAGGTATCTGATGACACCTTAGATTGCATCCCAGGAAAGTCTGAGGGAACATTCCATGTGGGTTATATAAAGCACACTAAGATAACACTCCCTCTCAAATCCATTACTTTCATGACCTGCAAACTCAGAACCCTGTCAGCTACCATCCAACTACCCTATCTGGCCTTAAGACCCAGGACCACACTGCCAGGGGAGACTTGATTCAGGCTTCTTGACTAAGCCCCCGAAGGCATCATGCTTCAGCAGACAAGCAGAAGACCAGGAACAATGAGACCAGACCAACACAGGAAATTGAAATCCCGATTCTGCTATGAATTAGCCCCCTCCTCAACATTGTAAACACCTCTGCTAACAGAAGAAAGGTTACATGCACAAAAAAGAAAGCTCCATTAACAAATGAACTCCACATGAGCAAATGAAAGCAAGATGAAAAGCCAAAATAATATTTCTTCTCCCCAAAATACAAATCCTATAGTAGTGGTCCCTAATGAAAGTGACAGGAATGAACTTACAAAGAATTCAATAGGATGAGTATAATTGTGGCCAAACAATCCAAGGAAGGTGAGGAGGTAAGTGGTAGTGGGAAACTTCCATACCCTACTCTCACTAATTTACAGGTCATATAGAAAAAATTACTAAGCGGAGAAACTCTGGAGTTAAATGACATGATAAATCAAATTGATCTACCATGTATGTAGATCATTCCATCCAAACACTAAGGAACATATATTCCTCTCAACAGCCCATGCAACATTCTCCAAAAGTCAAACCATATATTAGGACACAAAACAAATCTCAACATATGTAGAGAATTGAAATAATATCCTGAATTCTATCTGAGCACCATGGAATAAAGTTGGATATCAACCGTAACAACAACAAAATACAAAATCATGGAAGTTACTTGATACAATTGAAGCATAAGGAAGAAATCAAGAAGGGAATTTTAAAAATTCTTAGAAATGAACGAAAACTCTATGAAGCAGTCCTAAAAGGAGAGTTTATATATTAAGTGCCTACACAAAATTTCTTAGAAATTTGAAGGGGTTTTTTAAAATATAAAATTTAGATCTAAGTATTTTGTTACACATAGGCACCAAAAATATTTCCTGACAGGTTGCACCTAATCATCTCAGATTCTCATCTCTATTTTCTTCCAAAGCACTGAGAAAATGTTTTTCCCTTTAATGTAAAATTATTGTTTGAAAAGAGAACTTCCCATGAAAGTCAGCAAAATATTGTTCTTGTGTCGTTATACAGGCAACTTCCATATGACTTAAGAAAACTCCATGGTGAGACTGACGCTGCTTGAGAAGATGGGTAAGTTTTGCACTTGTGTTAATGAAGGAGAAACGATTTTTCTAATTTTGCTTAACTTCTGTGTGCTCTGCAGCAACTCTAACTGAACAATGCACACTGGCTATCATTTATTTTAAATTGAGTTAGGACTAATGAACATCTTACTAGCTTGTTTTGATTGCACATGAATGAAGCTCTGTGTGCTTAACACACACACACACACACACACACACACACACACACACACACACACACAGCATGCTGTCTGTCCACATTTAAGACAACGTTTGTCTTCCATATGTGTGATAAGATACACAGCCTCTGGCTTTCTGTGCCTGTCTTGTTTAATTTCTCACAACGTCCTCTAGTTCTACCCACTTTGTTGGAAAATGATAAAATTTCATTCTTCTGTGTGGCTAATGATATTAGCAAATGTAGCTAATATTAGTCAATGGTTTTCTGTATATTCACATGTATTTGTTTATAAGGCACTAAGGCTGATTTCTTGGCTTAGCTATTGTGTTCGGTGCTTTGCAGTAAATATGGATCAACTGATGTCTAACTTAGTTTCTCTTTGAAAATTCAGCAAACATCTTGGGGATACTTAAGTCAATGATGGGTTCAAATTCTGTCACCATCATATACTAGTTGGGTGAACTGATCTAAGTAATACAATTTCTCAGCTTCTGTAATTGTAGACTCCACCTAATGATGTCGATCTCCTGGGATCTTTATGAAGATAACAAGCATGGAAGTCACCTCCGTGACCTTGTGGCCTAAGCAGAACTTGCTTCGTAACCCTTATCAAGCAGGAGAAAATATACTACGGCTTCCATTATTGCACTTTTGACACATGGGCACTTAAATGTCACTGACACCAATGCACTTGACTGCAAGTGAAGAGGAGACACTGACTGCTTCAGAGTATACCATGAAGCCTGAGGCAGAGGCTCAAGTGATAACCATGTACACTGAGGGGTTTGCTCTCCTGAATGTCAGAGGTCACATTCTAGGGATGAATCCATCATTACGTGTATTTTAAAAAAACATTAAAAAAAAGTTCCCTTAAAATATCTTATGCACTACACAAGCCTGCTTTCCAGAAAGGGTTGTGGTAACCTAGAAAAATATTGGTCAACATCCCCACCTACTGGTTACTCCACACTAGCGTTTTCAATTAGTCAAAGCGCAGCAGAGGCCTATTACTGTTAGCATTTAGTACATGTTCTTTCTTTTCATAAATTACTAGCAATATTGACAATAACTTATGTTGTTTAAACTCTTACTTTGGGTTGGAAACATTTTCAACGGATGTATGCTATAGAAAGATATCACAAAGTAATAGAAGCACAGATTAATAGACTCAAGATTATATTTTGGCTGGGTCAATATGATCTAGTGAAAAATTAGTTTTCACTGTTACCTTGATGAGGAGTTCACTCATAGACAAACATCAGGATCTTTGCTTAAAATAAATTTTATTTAAATTAGAAACAATCTTATTTTACATACCAATCCCAGTTCCCTCTCCCTCCCATTCTCACCTGCCCACCACCAACCTCCCCCATCCCATCCCCCATCCACCCCCCCAAGGACAGTGATGCTTTCCATGGGGAATCATCAAAGCCTGACACATCATTTGGGGCAGGGTCTAGGCCCTCCCCTGTGTGTCTAGGCTAAGAGAGTTTCCCTGCATGGAGAATGGGCTCCCGAAGTCCAATCGTGCACTAGGGATACATACTGGTCCACTGCCAGAGGCCCCAAAGACTGCCCAGGCCTCCTAGCTGACACCCACGTTCAGAGGGCCTGCTTTGGTCCTATGTTGGTTCCCCGCTGTCAGACTGGGGTCCATGAGCTCCCCCTTGTTCAGGTCAGCTGTTTCTGTGGGTTTCCCAGCATGGTCTTGACCTCTTTGCTCATCACTCCTCCCTCTCTGAACTGGATTCCAGGAGTTTGGCTCAGTGCTTAGCTGTGGGTGTCTGCTTCAGCTACTGGATGAAGGGTCTAGAATGACATTTAAGGTGGTCATCGATCTCATTATAGGGGAAGGGCATTTAAGGTAGCCTCTCCACTATTGCTTAGATTCTTACTTGGGGTCATCCTTTAAGGATCTCTGGACATTTCCATAGTGCCAGATTTCTCTTTAAACCTACAATGGCTCCCTCTATGAAGAAACAACTTTCTTGCTCTCCTCTATTGATCCTCCAACTCAATCTTCCTGATCCCTCATGTTCTCCTTCCCCTCCTCTTCTCTCATCCTCTTTCTTCTATTCCCCCCCACCCCCGTGTTCCCAATTTGTTCAGGAGATCTTGTCCTTTTCCCCTTCTCTGGAGTACCATGCATGTCTCTGTTAGGGTCTACCCTGCCCTGATTCCTAGCTTCTCTGCAGGTGTGGGTTGTAGGCTGGTAGGTTGGTGATCCTTTGCTCTATGTCTAATATCCATATATGAGTGAGTACATACCATGTTTGTCTTTCTGTAACTGGGTTACAGGATGGTTTCTTCTAGTTCCATCCATTTGCCTGTGAATTTCAAGATTTCATTGTCCCCCTCACCCCACCCCCTGCTGAGTAGTATTCCATTGTGTAGATGTACCACATTTTCTTCATCCATTCTTCAGTTGAGGGGCATCTTTTAACAATTTTATCATGGTAACAAAAACAAAGAAATGAAGTAAGTTCTGGAGTAAAATTTACATTTAAAAAATTAATTTATGTATGATAGCTGAAGTTGTTTATAGGATACAGTATAATAATTCATCAAATCATAGAAATTATCATCTCCATCTGTAGAAACATTTTTTTATTTTAAAATAATCATTTCTCATCTTACATACCAATCCCAATTCCCACTCCCTCCCCTCCTCCTGCTCCCCCATCTTCCTTTTATTCTACCCCCTCCACTCCTCAGAGAGGGTAAGCCTTCCCATGGGGAGTCAATAAAGTGTGCCACATCACTTTGCTGCTGTACTAAGGCCCTCCCCCTCTGTCTAGGCTGACCAAGGTAACCCTCCCGAGGGAATGGGCTCCAAAAAGCCAGTTCAAGCACTAGGGCTCCCACTAGCTCAGGTCAGCTATTTCTGTTGGTATCCCCCAAATGGTCCTGACCCCTTTGCTCATGTTATCACTCCCCCTTCTCTTCAACTGGACTCTGGGAGCTCAGTCCAGTGCTTAACTGTGGACCTCTACATCTGCTTCCATCAGTTACTGGATGAAGATTCTATGATGATAATACAGGTAGTCATCAATCTGATTACAGGGAAAGGCCAGTTTAGGCATCCTCTCCACTACTGCTTAGGGTCTCAGCTGGGGTCATCCTTGTGGATTCCTGGAAATTTCCCTGAGTCCAGGTTTCTCAATAGCCACACACTGTCCTTCTCCATCTCCACCATCCTGTTCCCTCATGTTCTCCCTCCTCATCCTCTCTTCTCCTCCCCCTCCCCTGCTGCCCTCCCCCTCAACACTCCCAATTTTCTCAGGAGATTTTTGTCTATTTCCCCTTCTCAGGGGGATACATGTATGTCTCTCTTAGGGTTCTTCTTGTTACCTAGCTTCTTTGGGGTTGAGGACTATAGGCTGGTTATCCTTTGTTTTATATCTAACATCCACTTCTGAGTGAGTACATACCATGTTTGTCTTTCTGGGTCTGGGTTACCTCACCCAGGATGGTTTTTTCTCGTTCCATCCATTTGCCTGCAAATTTCAAGATGTCATTTTTTGCCACTGAATAGTACTCCATTTTGAAAGTGTACCATATTTTGTTTATCCATTCTTTGGTTGAAGGGCATCCAGGCTATTTGCAGATTCTGGCTGTTATGAACAACGCTGCTATGAGTACAGTTAGGCAAATGTTCTTGTGGTATGAGTGTGCATCCTTTGTGTATATGCCAAAGGTATTGTTGGTATTTGAGGCAGATTGATTCTGAGCTATCTGAGAAACCATCATACTGATTTCCAAAGTGACTGTACAAGTTTGCACTCCCACCAGTAATAGAGGAATGTTCCCCTGACTCCACATCCTTTCCAATATAAGCTGTCATCTCCAGAAACACTTAATATTTCTTTATGTTGTAAGTTTTTTGACTCTCTTCTCATACTTTAAAAATTAAAAGGAGATAATGCATGGTTACAAACAAAATAATATAAATAAATAATAATAATATTATAAATAAGCACATATATGATGGTGTGTTCCTATAATCCCAGGGCTCACTTGTTAGTTTGGGACAGGAGGATTGTAATTCTGAATCCAGCAAGGGCACATTGTGAGATCTTTTCTCAAAAAGATAATAAAAAATCTCATGGTGGCACTTGCCTTTAATTCTAGTACTTGGGAGGCAGAGGCAGGTAGATCTCGGTGAGTTTGAGGCCATCATGGTCTACAAAGCTACAAAGAGAAACCCTGTCTCAAAAAAAAAAAAGAAAAGAAAAAAGAAAAAAAAATCTTATTGCTAAGACAATAGTCTTGAAAACCAACTACTTCTGTGGCTAACAAGGATTTGTGAGAAAAAAGAGGCCAAAGTTGTCCTTTGTAAAGTTGATTTGAAAGCATTCATAATGCTATCAAAGCAAAATTTCTACATTTATTAGATAGAAGTCTCACAGTTTAAGGACTAAGAGAGAATATAGTCTATATACCCAAATCCTAGACCTTAAATTTCAACCTGGTTCCATAAGGGGATGTTATGTATAAGGATTCGAGGAGTGTCTCAGTTACTTTTCTATTGTTGTGGTAAAGCAATATGGCCAGTGCAACTTATAAAAGAAAGCATTTAATTTGGGGCTCACCTTTGCAGAGAGTTAGAGTCCAAGGCCATTATGATGATGGAGCATAACAGCAGGCAGGCAATTAGGTATAGGGCTAGAACAGTAGCAGAGAACTTATATCTTGATGCGCAAGCAGGAGACAGAGAGCTAACTGATGACAGCATGAAGTTTTGAGACCTCAAAGCCCATCCCTGTAGACACGCCTTATTCAACAAGGCCACACCTCCTAACCCTTCTCAAACAGTTCCATCAACTGGAAACCAAGTCTTCAAATACATGAGTTTATGAGGGCCATTCTCATTCAAGCCAGCACAGGGAGTGAATGGGTGTGTTTAACTATCCTGAAGCAGAAACAAGGCAGCGATGGGGGACGGTGTGTTACAAAGGGAAGTTTTCAGACATTATAGAAACAACTCATTGAACAACTGCTTGGATGGGGGAGAGAAGTTTACTCATCTCAATTTACCAACTCATACTGATCTAATTCAGAAGCACCTGCACAGACACACTAGAGTAGCGCTAAGTACCTATGATCAAGTTTAAAAAAAAAAAAAATCCTAACAGGGCTGGAGAGATGGTTTAGGGGTTAAGAGCACTGACTGATCTACCAGAGGTCCTGAGTTCGATTCCCAGCAACCACATGGTGGATCACAACCATCTATAATAAGATCTGGTGCCCTTTCTGACATGAAAGTGTACATGCAGGCAGAACACTGTATCTATGATAAATAAATAAATCTTAAAAATAAAATCTTAACAAAATCGAGTCTAACAATCAATAAAAGATTTATCTATGGTGATTTAAAAAGGCTTATTATAGGAAAACAAGAAACTTTAATCTTCTAAAAAGTCAATTCATCTCTTTGTAATAGATAAAAGAAAGGCTGTGGATCCAGATGGGAGGAGGGAAAGCGGGGAGGAAATGGGAGGAGAGAAAACCATAATCAGGATTTATTATATAAAAAAGATCTATTTTCAATAAAGTAAAAAAAAACACAATCTTTCAGTTGAATTAATACCTTTTACACTCTTACCCGTCTGTGATGACTCCAATCCATCAATTCTGGAAACCCCCTTCCTTCCTTCCTTCCTTCCTTCCTTCCTTCCTTCCTTCCTTCCTTCCTTCCTTCCTTCCTTCCTTCCTTCCCCCTTTCTCCTTTCTTCCTTCCTTTATTTCTGATTGTTGTTACTCAGTTTCTATATATCGGGAGCTGAGACTCTGGAATGGTAGTGAAGCTGGGGGAGGGTGCTGAGGGGCCCACAGGATCGAGGGAAGAAGGGTGTGCTACGGGGTTTACTTATTCTCCTGGGATGGGCAGAGAGGGAGAGAGGACCACAGTCTGGTAGAGAGCAGGGGATGAGACTGGGAGATTGGGTTTGGAGGAGAGTAAGGAGAGTGAAGAGCTGAATGTAACCTACCTGCTTTCCTGGCCTCTTCCCCAGGGAATTGCCCGCAGAAGTGGGTGGCTAAGACAAGGGGTTGGGGTGGCAAAGAAGGCTGTAGGAGAAGCTCTGTGTGCTCGCTGGAAACGAGGGCAGAGAGGAAGGCGAGGCCACAACAGGTGGTTTGCCATAGAGCTTGGCATGAGACTGGAGAATCTGACTGATATGGAGTGAGAAGGGAGCATGGATGTCTGAAGACTGCCTGAAACCTGCTTTCCCGGACAGCTGGTATGGCCTGCAGATTTCTAGGGAGTGAAAGTCTGTTTTCTAAAAAGGGAGAGAAAGAAGGGCTGGATGGAGTTGAGTGAGTAGCGAGGTGGGAAGGATCTGTGAGTTCAGGGAGGTATGAAAACACACACACACACGCACGCACGCACACACACACACACACACACACACACACACACACACACACACGGCTCTTCGTTGAGAATTCAGTGGCTCTGGAGGTGTCCTGATTACACAGGCTGTTTCTCTTCATTCTCTTCATTCACCTACCCAACCACTCACAATAGCTGCTACAGACATGGTCCAAGGGTTCCAGCCAGTATTCAAGCAGACAGTAGACTGGCCTTGTCCATATGCTGATGGCTTTGCAGATTTGCAGAATGCAAGAGTTTAATGATTATGGAGGCTTCCAATCAGATTTCAAAGGAAGACCCAGACAAGTAGTCAATGTGTGGGAAGGAGAGGGTGCCTGCAGGAAATACAATGTGTGAAGCTTTGAGAGGGAAACCTAAGGTCCAGTGCGGATTTCCAGGATGTTGGAGAGGCCAGGATGTCTGCTTAGAGAAGCTGCAGGCAATGAGCAGAATCATGCCAGACAAAGATCATCTGGACTGCAAATAGCAATGTCCACAAAGGCGGGGCTCCACAAGCCCTTCAGAGCTCATATCCAAGCACCAAGTGCCCTGGATGCCGGATATGGAGCTCCAGGATTACTGTTTGCTCTGGTGGATGTGAGACTTCCTTTGACCTCATTCCTCCTTTTTATGCACAAATTCTTCCCTTTTGGGATGAAAATGTTTACCTGTGACATTGTATGTTGGAAGTTTTATGCTTGAATAGCTCAACACATATTTGGTGATAATCCTATATGCTTAGACGATAACTATTTACATGCAATCACAGAGCAGTGTGGTATTCAATCATGGTGACATGTTACAGAGTACTAATACAGGGGAGACATTGAGGAAGGTGGAAGTTATCTTATCATTCCTAAGATTTCTTACGGCTCTGTTCTAGCATAATTGTAGAGTTTTGGTGCTGTCATTCCATCATTCCCCCCCATTTATACCAAATTATACTCCTTTAAGTTGTCTTGGTTATAATATCCAGGTCTGGAATTTGCATTCAGACACCAGATACGATTTTTTTAGTCTTCTTTTCTCTCAGTGTCCATTAACCCTTCCAGATCTATTATGTTCCTGCTACATCTCAGGACTATGCACAGATGGATGTCAGCTTTGTGACCTTATTGGAGGTCAGGAATCCTCTGTGTAGAGCTGGTCCCTTGCCTGGGAAGATGGAACAGCCTTCATCCTCAGAAAGCCCAGGGCAAACATTAAAGGCCACCTCCAACTTCCTTTGGGACACAGCATCCACTCAGGGTACATCCCATGTTTGCTACTCAGTGAAGGAAACCGTGGAAGCATTATGGTCTTCCGGTCCCTGGCACACTAAATACTAGCAACTTAAGAAGAGGTCATGAACTTGAAATGCTCATTTGCTCATCACAACTTTTAAGTGAAACTTCAGAATTTTATTATCCCTGCCATGGATTTGTATTTGCACAGGTCTTCATGATCCCAATGGCTGTATCTTAGACTCTTAGATTCGGTCACCTCAGAGTAGTTGATTGAATGATTGGAATTCTAAAATGCCCCTACTGTTGGCACTATAAGATTACCTTTTTCCCCCATAGGCTTGTAATTATCATTATACCGGAACAGGGTCAAAACACAAATCACCCTTACTTGACCCTCACTCTATCAAAACCCTTATTTTACTTCATCACTTCCTGAATCAGTGATTGCAATTTCCTTTATTTTATGGTCTTCCTCAATCCTCTCATTTGTAACACTAAGTGAGTACTGAAGGCAATTGGCAATCCATCAACTATTTAATGGAAACTCGTCATAGGATAATTTTCCGTTAGTTTAATTTTCCTTATATGATCAACCAGTAAGTCAGATAACGACCTTGGTGGCTTTACGTACTATTTCTAAAGAGGACAGTTAGCTGTCATATTTCTCACGAATCCCTTCAAATTTAATTCATAGTTATATACAAATTTCTAATGTGATTAAGTTGCAAATCAATACTTCTACTGGCTAAGCTTTACAAATAAAGATCTCATTTATTCACTTTATAATATGAAAGCTAGTTCACATTGATCTCAAGTTCATGCATAGGCTTATATTTATTGTGGTTTTCCATCTGCTTTTATGTTGCCCTGCTTGTCAATGATTTGTTTGTGAAAATCTGCACCAAGAGTAATAGCAAATAGATCAACCAAAAGGTGTAATCACATGTAACTATTTGCTTTCTGTGTTAATGTAAATGCTATCATAGTTTATTTTGAATTCTGAATGTCATTTAATTTTATAAAGATGACATGTTACATATTTACTGATTTATCCTGCAAAATTTTAATATTATAATCTATCCAAACCAACACTGAAAGATATTGTTAAAATTCGGCATAGCTTAAATTATAAATGAAAACCCACAATTTTAGAACTCGTTTAGGAAAATGATCAATTGACCTTTTAATTTGAAAGATTGATCATGGCATTTTTAATTATTTTATCATATAAGCATCAATGTCCATGCTATCATTTTCTATCTCTGTTATGACAGTCAGTTAATAACTCTTATTTATTTTACCTTGGAATGCTTATTTACCTGTTTTATTTTTTTTCAAGATGCAGGTATGATCAGCAAGCAGCTGCTATATAAAATAATTAAAAGTGAGTGGGTCCTATCATTTCAATATATTTTATAACCCTATCTTGTCACAATTTATGTCAAATAATCAAAACATTTGAAAGTTCACTTTGTGCTGTCACAGATGACTAACTGAAAGATAAAACACAAGTAGATTACATAATGATTATTAAATTACAGATCTCACACAAATGTAGCTAAAATAAACTAAGAAGAATTTTCTACATGTCATGTTCTACATGAAATATCCAGTTTAATAGTTCACTAATTATCCTTGGAAATGGAGACAGTAGCTGAGGAATGGCTCAATAACTTCCTGAAATCAGGCTGCTTGTAAGATTATGAAGGCAAAACTAGCACTTATGCAATAGTAGCAATATGCTTTGATGAGTTCATTAGCAGAGAAAGTGCTGAAAAGTGTCCTGGAGAAATTTCAACAGGTGTCCCCGATGGGAAGCCACTGACCTCAGTGTCCCTGGAGGATACCAGGGTCTTTGTGTCCTGGCCTCTGCGATGCTCAATCCAGTGTGCTGGGTGTGGCATACCCTCTTAGAGATGTCTGGCATCAAAGACTAGGAATACAATGAAGGAACATGACCAGCTTTTCCTACCAGCTCCTAGTCTTTACTCTACCCCGTCCTTCTAAATAAGCACCACATTAAACAGTGATGTAGCCGAAGTCATCCTAGACTAGTCTATGTTTCTAGACTACGGCTCTGGTTGTGACATATTCTCATCCTCCCCCCCCCCCCACATTTTCTTGAAACAAACATTCCGTGCTGAGAAATTTATAACACCTGACACAATCTTGATACACTCCATTGAATACACTGGTTCATTGGTTCTCAGGTTACTGTGACTTCAGGTGACTCTGGTGAGGATAGTGCAATTTCAAGAAATACCACAACCCTTATTATATCACACCTAACTACTTATTCTCCTGATCTGATGTTCACTTGCTTGTTACATTATTCTATTGTTATTTGTCTACTCCTGGCACTCAAAAGCAATGTTGTGGACAGAGTAGCTTTCTCTGGCCTCTTTCATTTGATAAATTGTTCAATAAAGGAGGTATATTGGACTCAAGTAGAGTAGGAGATGGGAAAAGAATGTATTTACAGTCTTGAAGTAGAGCCTGTACTTATCCATTCCACCCCATGACTCTGAAACAAAACAAGTAACTTAACACTTATTACTATTATTATTATTATTAGCATGGTGTTTCAAGACAGAGTTTCTCTGTGTTGCTCTGGGTATCCTGGAATTTGCTTTGTAAACCAAGCTGGTCTTGAACTCAGATCCTCCTGCCACTGTCTCCTAAGTTCTGGGAAGGGTGTGTATCACCTTTTTCAGCTTGAGGAAATTATGTAAATTCTAAAAGGCATTAGTGCTCTAAATCTTATATTTAAAAAGCAATGAATTTCATTAAAATTGTAAGTGATTAGTAATCAAATTATGATACACCCAGAATGATTATAATTAGCCATTCACATGGCAATTTTATAAAATACAAAATATTGAACACTTAGAAAAAACCCAGAATTTTAAATATTCTCTAATTAAAAATTATAAAGGCAAAGTTTGGCTAAGTAATGGAACAAAGAAACACAAAGAAGAAAACCAGTCAGAAGTCTACTGTGGACAACAAAACATCAAGAATAGACCCGGCATACCATGCCTAAAAAATTTGTGTGCTAAGTGGTGGCGCACTCCTTTAATCCCAGCACTCAGGAGGCAGAGGCAGTGTGCCTTGCTTTAATGTGTTCCTTTTTAAATAATTCCCTTTTGCTATATTTTTCATTACAGTAAGTAAAACATGATTAAAACCATACTTACAGCAGGTAGCATCAATGCCACTTATTGGCCTTATTTGGTTTTGCTCATCCCTCCCAAATGAACATTGGTATGCCATTAACTTGCATATTGTCTTTGTCTTACAAATGGCGCAGTGTGTTATAAAATTAAGTGCATTATAAAGTAACATTTTATTTTCGAGCTTTGAAATAATATAACACACAGTTTGGCCCTAGAAACACTAGGAAACCTGTGATATAAAGACATCAATCATATACTGTGAAAGTGAACTTGAGTTTTGATAGTTTTAAAGTGTACCTAATCTATTTAAGGGGTTTCACGTTTACACTTGGAACAGCATGTTCTATTTACACCCAAAATGCAACTGTGCATGAACAAACAGCTTGCAGAAGAGACTGCTGACTTCTCTGAGTTTGGGATAGTAGAGGAAGAAATCTGTATGCAAAAAGTTACATTTTCCCCCTCTCGCCAGACTGTTTAGGACGTATTTTCTAATGCACTGTTACATCCAAATTGGTCTCCCCAGTATGAAATGTGCACATGTGTCTTTGTGTGTATAAACAATGTAAGAGCTTCATTAAAATTAAAATAGATAAGGTTCATTTCATCCACTTACACACAGACCTTCGTGCTATTTTTCACTTGCTATTTTTGTGTCTATTATTGCATTTGACTTTTATATGAACAATTTGAAGTTTTATGAAAAATTTCCACACTTTTGTGTTGCCCTGTCTCCTCACCTAAAAACTGAAGGCAAGCAAGCAAACAAACGAAAATACTCCTTAAAACCAGAAACCAGGGTTCTGAGTCCACGGCTCGTCCTATCGTCTGGGAAGTCGCGGGCTAGATCCTCAGCACTCATACACATGGCAGAACACATCTGTGGTCCTAGCACTCGGGGTTCAGGGTCGTCCTTGGCTACGTAGTAAGTTTGATGCCAGCCTGGACTACATGAGGCCCTATATTAACACAGAACAAATCAAAATCAAACCGGACAAATAACCACCCAAACAAAAACCAACACTGAAGGGTAAAACCAAAACAACGCGCCACTTCCTTTGCTGCGGTCAGCACGCTTTTGTGAAATGGGAAGCTCAGCCGTCCACAGCCATCCATGCTTCCGCCACAGAACAAACCACCCCAATTTTAGAACCTTCTTCAATCAATTGTTACACCTTTGTGTCAGCTATGTGGGCTGCGCCCAGATTTTCCATGCTTCCTGGACGCTCATGCTTGAGGCTGTGCTGACCTGACTAGAGGCTCCTGAGTTTAGAATGGCTTTGCTCTCCAGAGCTCCCAGATCAGGATGTTGGCGCAGACTAGCATAATTCTGGGCGTCAGCTGCGATAATAGGCATATCTCCTAAAAACTAGCCTGGTCAAGCCACACGGTTTTAAGGTTTCCATACGGATGCTTTTCAGCTCTCTGCATGCACATTTGCTGATAGCAAAGTCAAGAGTCAAGATGGCAATGACCCGAGTCGGGGAGGGTTGGAGGATGCATAAACCTTTGAAGCTAGTACTGTGACAACCCATACAGGTATCTGCAAGGGGCTCTTAAACCCTCTCCTCTGTCTTCACTTACTGCTGTCTTGTTCTTTTCATCGCCGTTTTCCTAACTTCCCTTCCTCACAATTCACTCATCCTTTTAACCTTCACTTCCAAACTTCACGCCCACCGTTGTTATGGATCCTTACGATAAAGTATGTGTCTCTGAGCTCGGAAAGGCTTCTCAAGGTCTGATATGCTGATGATCCCATTTTCACCACACTGCTTCCTGTTGCCCATGTTTTCTTACCGCTGTGCCTCTGCTGATTCCGTTTCCTCTGTCTGGAACGCTTCTTATATTCGGTTCCACTGTGAATGAATAAAAATCCCAGAGAAGATACAGTGTCGTTAAAAAATTCACTCACAGCCGGGCGTTAGTGGCACACACCGTTAATCCCAGCACTCAGGAGGCAGAGGCAGGCAGATCTCTGTGAACCTGAGGCCAGCCTGGTCTACAGAGTGAGTTCCAGGACAGCCGGGACTATTTCACAGAGAAAACCCATCTCAAAAATAAAACAAATCAAAAATTATCACTCACTGTCTTCTGTGGACCACTGCTGTCCTTGTTTGTGTATTTGTATCACATGTCGTATTAAGCACCCTGCATTCTACTGAATCTGCCTCCTCCACCACGCAGAGTACCACAGGTAGAGTAACTTGGCTTACTTACTTTGGAGTCATTATTATCATGAATTTAGCTTTGGGTTAAATGAAAGCAAGGATGGAAAACTGCTACTACTTTCCAATTATATACCCACCATATGACAGATGGCATTTAGCACATGAATTTAGCACTTCATATGACTTGCAACTTGTACTTTTCCTACTTATTATATGCTCCAGTTCCAACAGTCCATGGAAAGCAGGTCTTTCACAGGAGGGCCATACTGACTGAAGGGGCTTCTGGATGCTACGCTTCAACAAAATAACATCCAATTAGAAATAGTAAATATAGCTTTACTTTGACTCAAGAAATGAATATTCAAATATTTCAAATGTACTTTTCCCTCCATTTTTGACAAGTGCGTTATAATAAGAATATATTTCTGTGCAAATATGCATCCCTAGAATTATGCAAATATCTTCTAATAGTAAACAATCAAGAGTTCATGTTTATTTATGATTTTGAATAATCCTTTGTCATTATTATTATTATTTTTACTTTGAAACAACTTTAATGCAGAGAAAAGCACAGAGTAGCAAACTCCTATAGTATCTACTATTCTGATCTTGTAATTTTCCTAGTTAACAGATCAAATAAGAAACAAATGGATTGAATCAGCCTTTCATGGAAGTCAGACCATGAGGAATTACAAGGGAATAAGTTTTTCTCCTGAGAAGTCTAGACAGGCATTGTATTGAAACACTGTGGCTCAGGACCTACTCTCAAAGGGGAAGTGCCTGTTCTGGACTTGAAAGACAGAAGTCCAGTTTGCCTTTGAAAGAATTTTCATGAAAGAAGTTGTTATGCTCTATGAAAACACCTGGTAACTGGTTTTTTTACCAGGACTGTGGTCAGTTTTACCAAGGCGCTGAAAAATTGTTTAAGTCGAAAATACTTCTTACCTTCCTGAAAAATAACTTCATTTCAATGCTAGACCTATCTAGTTGTCACCAAGAATTGCTGCTTCATCTCACAACCATCCCCGGCACATGCCACCCGCTGTGTGCCTCATGTGCACCTCCGCCCCTGTTCACTGCGCCCTGGAACCCCTCTGTAGCCTCCTTGACACCCTCTTCCATGGCTTTCACCCTAGCTTATTTATTCTTTATGTGGATTGATAGTTACAGAAAAAAAGAACAGTTAAGTCTACATGGAAATTAGAGCAATAATTTGGTTTCATATATACGCACACATACATGCATGCGTACACACACATACATGCATGCGTACACACACATACATATGTATGTATCAGGGTCGTGTTTAGCTCAGGCTAGCCTTCAGCTTTTTATTTTTTTGATAATTTTTTTAAAATTTAAATTTGAAACAAGTTTGTTTTACATGTCAGTCCCAGTTCCTGCTCCCTCCTGTTGTCCCTTGCCCCCCCCCCCCACCTCCATCCCATCCTCTTTCTGCTACCCAGGGAGCAGACTTCCGTAGGGAGTCTTCAAAGTCTGTCATATCATTTGGAGCAGGGTGTAGGCCCTCCCCCATGTGTCCAGGCTGAGGGAGTGTCCCTCTATGTCCATTCATATACTAGGGATAAATACTGACCCATTACCAGAGACCCCATGACTGCCCAGTCCTCCTAACTGACACCCACATTCAGGGAGCCTGGGTCAGTCCTATGCTGCTTTCCCAGCCATCAGACTGGAGTCCATGAGCTCCCTCCTTGTTCAAGTCAGCTGATTCTGTGGGTTTCCCCAGCCTGGTCTTGACCTCTTGGCTCATCACTCCTCCCTCTCTGCAACTGGATTCCAGGAGTTCGGCTCTGTTTAGCTGTGGGTGTCTGCTTCTGCTTCTGTCAGTTACTAGTTGAAGGCTCTATGATGGCATGTAAGGTAGTCACCAATCTCATTACTGGGGAAGGGCATTAAAGGTAGCCTCTCCACTATTGCTCAGATTGTTAGTTGTGGTCATCCTTATAGATCTCTGGACATTTCTCTGATGCCAGATTTCTCTTTAAACCTATCATGGCTCCCTCTATTATGGTATCTCTTTTCTTGCTCTCCTCTATTCTTTTCCTGACTCAATCTTCCTGCTCTCTCATGCCCACCTCTCCCCTCCTCTTCCTCCTAAATCCCTCTCCTCTCCCCCACCCATGCTCCCAATTTGGAGATCTGGTCCCTTTCCTCTTTTCCAGGGGACCATGTATGTCTCTTTTAGGGTCCTCCTTGTTTCCTAGCTTCTCTGGTTCTGTGGATTGTAGGCTGGTAATCCTACCATATATGAGTGAGCATATACCATGTTTGTGTTTTTGTGACTGAGTTACCTCACTCAGGATGGTTTCTTCTAGTTCCATCCATTTGCCTGTGAATTTCAAGATTTCATTGTTTTTTTCCACTGAGTAGTACTCCATTGTGTAAATGTACCACATTTTCTTCATCCATTCTTTAGTGGAGGGGCATTTAGGTTGCTTTCAGGTTCTGACTATTACAAATCATGCTGCTATGAACATAGTTAAACAGATGGCCTTGTTGTAAGAATGTGCATCTTTTGCATGTATGCTTAAGAGTGGAATTGCTGGGTCTTGAGGTAGACTGATTCCCATTTTCCTGAGGAACTGCCATACTGATTTCCAAAGTGGCTGTACAAGTTTGCACTCCCACCAGCAGTGGAGGAGTGTTCCCCTTTCTCCACATCCTCTCCAGCATAAACTGCTGTTTGTGTTTTTGATTTTAGACATTCTGATGGGTATAAGATGTTATCTCAGAGTTGTTTTGATTTGTGTTTCCCTGATGGCTAACGATGCTGAGCACTTTCTTTAGTGTCTTTCAGCCATTTTAGATTCCTCCATTGAGAATTCTCTATTTAGTTCTGTACCCCACTTTTTAATTGGATTACTTGGTGTTTTGGTGACTAGATTCTTGAGTTCTTTGTATAGTTTGGAAATCAGCCCTCTGTCAGATGTGGGGTTGGTGAATATTTTTACCCATTCTGTGGGCTGCTGTTTTGTCTTGTTGACTGTGTCCTTTGCCTTACAGAAGCTTTTCAATCTCAAGAGGTCCTATTTATTAATTGTTGATCTCTGTGTCTTGCTACTGGTGTTATGTTCAGGAAGTGGTCTTCTGTACCAATTCATTCAGGAGTACCTCCCACTTTCTCTTCTAAGAAGTTCAGTATGGCTGGATTTATGTTGAGGTCTTTGATCCATTTGGATTTAAGTTTTGTGCATGGCAGTAGAAATGTATCTATCTGTAGTCTTCTACAAGTCAGCATCCAGTTATGCAAGCACCATTTGTTGAAGATCTTTCCTTTTTTATTGTATAATTTTAGCTTCTTTGTCAAAAATCAGGTGTTTGTAGGTGTGTGGGTTAATATCAAGGTTTTCAAATCAATTCCATTCATCTTCCTGTCTATTTTTGCACCAATATCAAGCTGTTTTCAGGAGTATAGCTCTATAATAGAGCTTGAAGTCAGAAATGGTGATGCCTCTGGAAGTTCCTTTATTGTAAAGGGTTGTTTTAGCTGTCCTGGGTCTTTAGTTTTTCCATATAAAGTTGAGTGTTGTTTTTTCAAAGTCAGTGAAGAATTGTGCCGGGATCTTGGTGGGGATTGCATTGAATCTATAGATTGCTTTTGGCAAGATTGCCATTTTTACTATGTTGATCCTACCTATCTAAGAGCATGGGAGATCTTTCTATTTTCTGGTATCTTTAATTTATTTTTTTTAAAGACTCAAAGTTTTTATTATATATGTCTTTCACTTGTTTGGTTAGCGTTACCCCCAGACATTTTATGTTGTTTGTGGCTATTGTAAAGGGTGATAGTTCTTTGATTTCTTTCTCAGCCCTTTTATGTTCTTCAGCTTCTTGTGTTAATGAGGATGACCTTGAATTCCTGATCCTTCTGACTCCACCTTCCAATTACTGAGATTACAGGTGTGCACCACCATTCCTAGCCTGATCGCCTCTTGACTTATTTATTTTTTAGTTTTTTTTGATATAACATTTTGTGTGTGTGTGTGTGTGTGTGTGTGTGTGTGTGTGTGTGTGTGTGTGTAGCCGTGGCTGTCCTGGAACTCACTCTGTGAACCAGGCTGGTCTCAAACTCACAGTGACTCACCTTTATAATATTGCCTACCTTGTTTTGAGCTATTTTTTTATTGAGGTAAAATTCCCCAATTGCACTATTTGAAGTGTACAACTGTTCTATGTGCCCACGCTGTTCAACCATCACCACTATGTAGTTCCAAACAAATCCCATTATCACCTAAAAGAAAGCCTTCCATTATAGAGTGTACCTGAGTATGTCTGCACATCAGCACTGAAGAGGCAAGTCCTACACACTGAGCAGGCTGGCTGGGAGGCTTTTAGAGGATTTGGTAGCGATTAGTATGCCAAGTTGTCCTAAATAAGGGACAGTATAGTATCCCTTTGTCTAGCGTGTTGTCTACATTGTGTATGCTTTCCGGGTTGTATGATGAACTATCGGAGTACTGCTTGGCTTGGGCTCCATTAACCCTTGTTTTACTTTCTCCTGACCCCCAAATGAAAGATTAGTGAGAGAGGAGATATCAGCACACCGAACACGGGAGGCCTGGCAACATTTCAGAACATGCAGGGTACAAAAGCACAGAGAGAGTTTGATTTCTCCTACAGCTTCAAGTAAACCGGGGATCTTCGAACACAGCCACGTGGAAATGGGGGCTATTGAAATCAGACGTATCATCCAGGGTGAGGGCAGATTTGCTCCCTCATCTAAGCGCTGCTGCCATGGTAACCCCCTAGGAAAGGTTGACATCAATTCTTTGAACTTTGGGTACAATTTACTACTTAAGCCTCCTTGTCTTGGGTTTTTAATGTTGGAAGATTATCGATTACTGACTTAATACCTTTAATTGTTTCGTGCCTACTAATAATTCCTAGCTCTGAAGAGAAGCACAGAGAACTTCAATGGTGTTTTGTAAAGCAGACCGTTTACTTTAAATTACGGCCAAAAATTTGTTTAGGGCCTTACAAGATATTAGTTTACATTTCCATCGATCAGTTCAATTGGAAAATTGCCAAAAACTCACTTAGTGTCTGTATGACTCACATACACAAACATACCTTCTGGATATCAAGTGGTCTGTATTTTAAAATTAAAGGAGAAATTCCAGTCATTTTCTGAACCCTTTTTCCTCAGGGTTATGCGGCATGAGCCGATGGAGCCCTTCTGTGAACACAGATGACTTCCACTGCGGAATGTACCTGAGTGTGTCTCGGTAAAGGTAGCGCATTGTACATGTTAGCACTTTAGTGAAAAGCTCTATACACTAGGCAGGCCCCGAGGCTTCCAGAGGACTATGTAGAGAAGACAAATATGCCAAGTTGCACTACATAGGGAATAGCCTCAGAACGTGGCGTGTGAGTAAGTGTGTGGCACCAGCCTGCATTCTGCAGCCACAGGAAGCTGTTGAGAAGAGCTTTGAGAGAGGAGATGCCTTTTGCATCCAGGGCTGCTGAAAATGTGGAAGCTGCAACACAAGAACAGATTGAGCTGCCCAGGGGGAAAAGCCCCTCTTGGGTAGACTGCCCCCCCTAACTGGCCCTTCCGTTATCTGTGTCTTTGGGCGTCATTTTGTTTTCTCTGTGTGATTTCAGTTTAATACTGTTTCATGCTAAACTCAAGGCTGATACCTCTTCCTGATGTCCCCCAAAGAAGATACTGGATTAGCTGTGATGGAACAATGGAAACCAATGCCTGATCCTATCTTTTCTTGGAGGGCCTTTTCGTCAAATGGACAGAACAGAGTAAGAAAAACCATACCATGTGTCAGTCAGGCAGTTGGATCCCAGATCCCCACAGAGCACCCTTCTTTAAAGAAAATCCAACTTACTTTTAAACGAACATGACTTTTGTCATTTTTGGATTGGAAGGTTATTAAACTTAAGCAAATATCCCGTGGACATTGTACATTGCTCAGAGTGAAATGAGGAATTGTAAGAATGGAAATCTTTTCTTTTTATAAGAGAATGCATCTTTCCCTCCAATTTCCACAGCTTAGAGGGCTGGAGGCCCAAGTGTCCAAGTCAGTGTGACCAGCTCTGCCTTCCAGTCACTGAACAGGGTCCTTCTCTGTTTTGGATTATTCTAAGAATACGTCCGCCCAAGCCTGTGCGACGACTGGCGAAGGCCGCATGGTATTCCCTCTCATCCTATGCTTGCAGAGTCAAGGCTGCTGCCCTGATGGATGCCCCAGTTAGGCCGCCCGAGAATAAAGATGGGGACGGGTGGAGCTGCTTGCCCCGGTACAGAGGAGAGCTAAGTTCTCTGGGATCATTCAGGACGTTTGCCTTAGAGCAGCAGCTCTGAGCCGAGAACAAGGTGGGAGAGAAGGAATGAAGAGGGAAACAGCTCAGGCGTGACTGACAGCAGGTGTGGAAGTGAGCTGGGAGCAAGCTTCTGCCCAGACCTGAGACGCTTGGAAAAGATAGCATTGCCCCCGCCCTCCTCCACCTCGCCATCTGTGCAGTACCTGTTCACCCTGTCCCCTGTCCGCCATCGGGGGGCTCTGAGCCTGTGGCCTCCTCCCTGCCCAGCGGCCACAGGTCCCCAGCCCCGCCCCGCCCCGCCCTGGGGCTTTGGGCTCTACACTGAGCTGGGCCAAGCTCCGGGCTCCGAGGTCCAAACGCTGGAAAGGATGGCCAAGGTCCCAGAGCTGGAAGACGCTTTCGTGCAGGAGCAGCCTTCGCCCCAACTTCCCTCCGAGATCGCGGAGGAGTGCTGCGCTCAGCTGCTGGACAAGGGCTTGCTGGTCTACCCCGAGGACAGTGCGTACCTCGCGGCCGGAGCAGCTGCAGGGGCCCCGGGCAGCGAGGAGAAAGGCGGAGAACCCAGGCTGCAGGTGGGAGTCAAATCAGGTGAGTGCTCGGTTCGCCTCGGCTGCGAAGCAGAGGCTGAGTCCCAAGGGCGTCTAACAGTGAAAAACAAAACCCCACTCTGAATACACATAGAAGTAGGGTGCTCTGTCGGGACCATTTCATTTCACCAGGAGAAATGTTAGCGGAAACACTGTTAACTCCCGGGGCTTTGCTCAACTCCTGCCCTCCTCCTCCTCCTCGGCTCCCTGTGGAGGCCACCTGACTGATCGCCTGTTCCCTTGTTCTTTGTCACTCCTTAAACTCGCCCTCAGAGATGCATTTGAGCAATGGTAACTTTTCCTCCGAAGAAGAGGATGCGGACACACACGAGAGCAAAACCAAAGCCGCCGACCCACAGCTCTGTCAGAAGAAGAGCATCACGCAGATCATGAAGGACAAGAAGAAGCAGACTCAGCTCACCCTGCAATGGTAAGCCTGCCCTGCGCGCGCTCCCGCTGAAGTCTCTAGGACCTTGGCTTTCCCCCTAGTCGCTTCTCCCTAAAACTTCCACAAGTTTCAAAGACTCTTGAGAAATGCATCCATCTTCTTTTCACTGCCTGTTCGCATGGTCCATATTCTGATCACGGTGAAAATGGGATATATGTTTTTGATGAATTTTTTCCCGAGATTACATGAAGTGTATTTGATATTTTTATGCTTTTGAGATAGGATTCTTTAAAATAACAAAAAAGTTGGAGGATCCACAGGAGGGCAGGTACTGTGTCAGTTGGAAAAAGGATGGATTGAGTTAGAAGAAAAAAAAATGGAAAAACAATTAAGCTGTTATGATTAAATACGTTTCAATTTATATAGCATATCTCACATATGATTTATGATAGCAAAACATCACAAATTGAATTTTTTTCCAAGAGCTTTTAAAACTAAAAGATTATTACCAGGTCTCCTAAATATTAAGAGCGTTTATATAACAATTGTCTAAGAGGAAGAGACAACTAAAGTAGGTCCCTGTCATTAAGAATCTTTGCGTAATGTGAAGAATTAAGGGTAAAATTCCTCCCCCAATTCTGAATAATTAATAAAAGATTACGTACTTACTGATTAGTTACTCTGTCCGTCTATCAATCATGTATCTAGTATTATCTTAAGGGTTAGAAAAATTGAAAAATAGAATCCATAAATCCTAGTAAACTTTATTTTTGTTTATTTAATTATTAAGTTCTAATTTGCAAGGCCTGAAGTTCTGAACCTGTGTGCTTGAACCCTTCAAACATCTGAAACATAAAACAAATATTCCTGAAAAGCTGTATTTTGACTATTGAAGTTTGTTGTTACAATTGCTAGGTGAAAATACCCTGGAGCTGTAAATAATTGAGAAACTTCATGGAATATTTAGGAAACAACTACTGTCATCAGGATAATTGGGAAACATTTTGACTTTGGATATATTTTAAAGGATTTTGAATTATCTATCCTAGGTTTTTATTTCAAATTGAGTGGTTAGAAGCAAATCCTAGATTTGTTTAAAATTCTTATCATATATATGTCTAACTTGATTCAGTATTTTGAAAATCAAACAATGAGTATAAAAACAACTGCCCAAATAAATCGATTGTATTATATACCTACTTTTAAAATGAGAGTTTTAAGTAGCAATTTCTCATAAGAATCTTCATGTTGTAAAGAATACAAAGCACTTACATTTTTGTTTTATTTTCCCAATCTTCTTTTAAAAATGAGATTAAAAACCCTGTGTTAAAATTAGAACTGAAAATCAAAGTAATCTATGGTTTATTTGCTCCAACATTTATTGTCAATTAACTATTCAATTTTAGGTAGGCAAATTTATTTGTTTTGAAATACTATATCCTAGTTTGTTTGAATATTTTTAATTAAAAAATAATTGGTGTCTGAAACTCATGGAATGAATCTCTTAACTTTTATTTTGTATGCATCGAGAGTACATTAAATCTGAAGTCTTGAAAGACTTCACCCAATTTTAATCTGAATATTACTCCATGTTACATTGTGTTATAAATTATTATGATTTTATTCATCATGAAATTAGTATAATTACATTTTAGTAAAAATTACTGGACAATTAGAAAAATGGGAATAGAATCTAGAAGCATTCATTTCAAGACTGTCATTCAGGTAATTGCAGCACCAACATATTTGTTACATTTAGTTGAAATTAAATGGAAATCTACCAAGATTTTCAAAGTTTATATAGTTATATTTATACTACAGAGTTGGCATTGCATGTGTTGTATTCAGAGACTTCCATAGACATATATTGTTTCTTTAGATGATCATAGGTTTAATCACAGTGAAAAGGTTTAAAAGTAGACCTAGATCACCATTTCAGCTCCAGTGAAGTGAGTTTACCCTGGTTTCTTTTCCAAACAAGTACTGTACCGTATTTTCTCTTGTTGCTCAGGATTCAGAAATAGATTAAAGTAAGGGTATATGAGCATTGACAAGCTCAAGCCTGGCAATCATTTTGAATTGAGGATGTTCTTTTAAGAAAAACATAGCATCTTCAATTTCACCACTCATAGTCCTAGATCAAATAGTAAAATGCCGCACGCTGAAGATTTATAAGGAAGCAAGACCCTGTGTTTGCAATGATGGTCTGGAAGGAGTGGTTTCTACATTAATGTCACACCGTGGTTCTTATTCTTCTAAAATTAATCCTTATGTTTTGTTTGCATTTACGTGGCACATATGTGCTTGCTTACAACACAAACACAGTGTCTTGGAGCTTCTATGAGTCATGAGTCTAGACAGGTTACATGGTACTAAGTTCTTGGCCTTACCAGACAGAAATTAAGGAATTAGTTGATGCTAGATTTTCACAAGACCTCACTGGTTGTTGAGAGAATTTATTCTCTCTGTAGATCTGAGGCCCTCAGCTCCTAAAGATTACCTGCCATTCTCTTAGAGGTGGCCCTCTTTAGAAATTGCCATTTGTTTCTCCAGATCTGTAGAGGGCATCTGTTACACCTTCCATTTCTGACTTGCAGACATCATTTCAAGAGCTTGGGAAGTTAAATGAAATCATTAAGAGAATTCCCTTTCTTAGGAAATTAATAACACTTATACATAACCTTTGTACACATTTTAAAAGTCCACCGTTACGTTTTGATTGTGTAAACACTGAATAGCGACAGCGGTGTAAGGAGTATATCCATCACCATAAACCACTAAGATTTATTTATTTATTTTTTTATGGAACACACATTCGAATTCCTCAATTTTTGGTTATTTTTATCCTGGTATTATTTTAAACAGCATCCAGAACAAAGAAAGCCCATTTATGTTTCCTCATTAATTCACTTGTGTAGTCTGTTTTCAAAATGAGCATTAAGTCATTGAGGGGGCAGGTAAGTAATAGTGAAAAGGTTTGACCTAACTCTTGGCCTTTTCTCTCAGGCTTGAAGACAATTACATAGTGTGTGAAGGAGTTTGCCTCCCACGGTGCATTCTTTATGCTCACTATTTAGATTTCTGCAGGAAAGAGAAGCTGGAGCCAGCTTGTGCGGCCACCTTTGGAAAGGTATATGACATATATTGGCTATACTACCTGACAGCTAATGTATTAGGTAGACAAAGTGTAACCCAATTCATCTGAATGAGTTCTCTTAGACATTTGCTTTACAAGCATGAATGGATTCCTGAATGTTTGGTTGGAACTGCTATATGTTTATATCTTGAAGTTTTTGAGTCACTGAATACTGGCTATCAGATCTAATATGAGCTCAAGGCAAGCTCCATAAAACACTTCCTTCAAAGAGGATGCATTCAAGAATATAGTTAAACTATGTTGAGAAGTAAAAGTAAATGAAGGTGAACCCATAAATTCAGACTCTCATTATTTATATAGTCCAGCCATTTGAGTTTTTATAGGTTTTTATTCTATTACTTACATAGCTGTCCTAAATCTTTGTTTCATTACGAATATGTTTATGCCATAGACTTAACATTATGATTGGGATTGATGAAATTTCTGTCATTTAGCACTGCTATCATCAGGACGGGAATCTATGAATCTGACATTAGATGATTTATATGCATTGATATCATCTTGAGGACAAGGAAATAATATTAATTACTTGGAAAACAGTCATCTTTGGAACCCCTTTCAGTGCTCTGTCATCTGATAGCCTAGGATATACCGGCAGAACTGTAGGAAGTTTGAGTCTGAAGTACTGTATCTCCGAAGTCCAGACCCTAACCTGTAGAAGACTCACTGTCTAGAAAACAGTAAGTGCTAAAGTCTAACTCCTCCAGTTTTCAGGAGGAGTTAGATGATTTCAGGAAGATGCAGATGATTTGAGCAGGATTTCTCTATGTACCCCAGGCTGACCTTAAACTCATTATGTAGCTCAAGTTGGCCTTGAAGTTGTGATCTCTCCGATTCACCTGTTGAGTGCCAGATTTACAGGCATGCATTGTTATTCTTAGCTCCCTAATTCAACAATGGCCTGACTCTATACTTTAAAGTAATTCATTTGGGGGCAGGAGAGATGCCACAGTAGTTAGGAGAACTGACTGCTCTTCTAGATGAACCACTGAGACACCAGTTCCAGGGCATCCCATGCTCTTCTGAACTCCATGGGTATTGCATGAATGTAATACACAGACATACATCCTGGTAAAACACACATGCATATAAAATAAAATAACACTTAAAAGTAGTTTAATTGTTTTTGGAAACATGTTTTCTTATACTCATTGTCGTCATTAGCTTATTTGATACTTGCTGATGATCAGTTTCCTCAAGGCTCAGTGCACCTTCTGAAGCATGACGAGACAGCTTCAGATGTCCATGTTAGCACTAAAGTTTTTCTGAGACTACCTTATGACAATGTACGTTAAGTAGGAATAGAGCACCTTGAATATCTGATAACACTAGAAGTAATCAACACATCAAAATTTCCATGGAGCTCTCTTAAGATCCAAGGGTCCTTTCAGAATTGTGATGGATATTTAATGTGGGTAAAACTCTGAATGGAATTATTATAAAAGAATCTGAATAGTCCTTCTGTGTAGGCTCTTCTGTGGTGAGCGGTGTAATTCTTAACAACACATGTGTATTACTTCTAGTCCACCATTTACATTCTTAAATTAGTAGGATATGAGTGGCTTGCATTAGAACTACACAGTAATAAACCTTATCTTTCTTTTTTAGACAATTCGCCAAAAATTTCCCCTCTTGACAACACGAAGACTTGGAACAAGAGGGCATTCAAAGTAAGAATGGGATGATAGGCTTCTCTTTTATATTTATGGATGTATGGTAGCTATTGTCTTTCTCAGTGAATGGAATCAGGTATCTTCTTTCTTGATGAAGTAGATGAACTGGGAAACTAAATATAAGAAAAAGGTACCTAGTAGAACAAAGTTTAGAAAGAAAAATTTACAAAGACCACCCATAATATCTATTATATTTTCTTCTCAAATATCTTAAGTGAATAATTTTCACAATCTTAAGCCATTGTTGAGGTCAGTGAAGTGTGATGATCAAGGATTGTAGGTGACAAAAGTTAATGACCAGGGAGATCAACAACATCCCTTAAAGGACAAGGTCAATAACAGAAGGGGAGCTCTGCCATGTTTCAAGTTCTTCCTAGACTTTTCTCACTCAGATGTTCATTTCAGTCATGAAAGACTCCCCTTCCCCCCATCCAAGACAAAGTGCATGCATAATGACCTTCCTGATCATCTCTCATTATAAACAGACACACACAATAAGCTGTATGCAGCCTGCTTCTTGGCGTTCTTGGCTTTTCTTCTCTATGTGTCTCTGTAGATCTCTGCTACAGGCTCATGCTCGCCAGAGATTCTTCTGTCTATGTTTTCATTTCTAACAGAATCAGGTCTTTCAGATTGAAAAAAAAAATGACAGCAGGTTAGACTTCTCATATCCATCACCACTTTTTTGTTTTTCTTCTTTTCGCTGTTCCTTGAAAGACTATATTCTATTCACTGCTCCCACTACCAGACACAATATTCTGTACGTACACTTCTGTATATGGGCCAAACCCCACATAGCTTATTTCTATAATTTCTCATTTTTCCTTGTTCCTTCCTAGCACTTGCTCTTTCTGACCATCCCCTCTTCAACCCAACACAGCATCTTGACCTCTGGCTCCTCAGTCACTGCACTTTTCAGCTTGCTCCGTCATCCTAGCTTGCAGGCTGTCTCCTGAATTCCAGTGCAGTGTTGACCCATAGAAGGATAATGCCACCCATATTAGCTTTAAATTTCCTGGTAGCCATAGTAAGAGTAAAAAAGAAACGAGTGAAATTAACATTAATAAAGTTTCCTTTAACCCAGTATACCAAAAATTATTTCAGTATGCAATCCATATAAGAATCTGAGAAGATATTTCTTTTGTTCATACTAAGTTTTTAAAAATCACATGTATATTTTGCATGTCTCTGTTCAAGACTAGCCATTGTTCAAGTTTTCCCTATCTGTACATGTCTAGTGCCTGCCTCACACCAGCCAGCTCTGGTTACAAAAAAATTAAATCCTACTTTTTTGTACTTTTCTACTGAAGTTGTCTCTCCTCATTCTCATTTTTATAGTATCACCGTGACTCTCTAGTCATTCAATACAACATTTTCACATTGATTTTCCAAATTCCTGATAGAATCTCATCTCTCTCCTGCTCAATGATTTTCACGGGCTCACATTTCAATTCTTTAAAACGTATCTATTGATCTATTCTCTCCCCCCCTTTCTGCATGTATGCGTGCACACATGCATGCATGTCTGTGTATTTATACATTGTTTATACATGTGCAATGCATGGCACTTGTGGAGATCAGAGAATAACGTCCAGGAGTCAGTTCTCTTCTCTCATGTGCATCGCAGGGCTTGAACTCAGCTCTTCAAGCTTGGCAGCAACCACCTTTACCAGCTAAGCCATCTCACTGCTTCACAATTTCTACTCAAAGACAACTTCTTACCTTGGTATTCAAAGTCTATTAAGACTTAGTTTCAACCCAGTTCCTACGTTACTGTTTACTTGCCTTTTCCTTTTAACCAAGGCAGTTTTATGTTAAGTTTGGCTCAGTCTGGTTTGATGATTTCCAAAGTACTGTATTGTGTAAGTGGAGGTGAGATTAGACAGTGTTTGAAGTAGAAAGATACGGGGCAAAGAGGCAAAGCAACTCAAGCAATTCTCTTGACTGGATCTAGAAGAGGGCGGCTGGGCAGACTGCAGAGAAAGTCAATTAATCCCAGAAGGAGCCTTTAGGATTAGGGATGAATCATTAACTGTGTCCATTGTGACACAGCCACACTCTAGTGCTTACGTTGATATAGCAACATTTGGTGACTTCTGGCAACTTACTTGATAATTAAGAGCCATAGACGTGCTCAAGGCATTAACAATTTGAAATTTTCTGCCTTATTGATATGCCATTTGCTTTTTATGACATGGCTATCACCCTTCCAAGTATTTATGTATTGTAAGTAGAAATAATGTGCATTGTGCATACTAGGTCTGTTCACAGATATAGCAAGATACATCTTGGAAATGGTAATGCTTTGCCGTGATTATTCTTATCCAGGCAACATTCCTGGTTTTGTTCCTAAAAGACACCCTCAGATTTTATTTTGGAAGATAGTACAAATGCCTAATGGTTGGAACATGAGTTAGAGTTGGACAACTTGGGGTGAATTCTATGCTCTCATGTGGCTATGTGACAATTATACAGGTCACTCAGCCTCTCTCAGTAAAGTGGTTGTGTGAGACCTTATATCATTGTTTTGAGAATTAAATAATATATAAGTAATAGTAATGGAGGATCAAATATGCTTTCAACTTTATAATGATACTCATTTATTTATTTATTTATTTATTTATTTATTTATTTATTGGTTTTTTGAGACAGGGTTTCTCTGTATTGCTTTGGAGCCTGTCCTGGAACTAGCTCTGTAGACCAGGCTGGCTGTGAACTCAGAGATCTGCCTGACTCTGCCTACTGAGTGCTGGGATTAAAGGCGTCCACCACCAACGATATTCTTTTATAAGAGAAAATTGTGACAAAGTCATCCAAATTGACAATGCAATGAAAAGTTATTGTTTATTGAATTGTGCACAGAAGCATAAACACATTTTCATTAGGTCTAATCCATCCAATAATGATATAAAATAGGAACTACTATGTTTTATAAATAAGGAAACTGTAGTTAGAAGGTTATTGACTTACCTAAGGCCACAAAGATACAACACACTAACAGCATTTATATGAAGGTTCAACTACTTTAACGTTTATGCTTTATCAAGTAGTAACAGTACAAAAACCCACCTGTGACTACTATCAGTCATATTACCAAAACAATTACTTTATTGAACTTTTTATTACTTTTATCTTTTTTAATTAAATTTTTATTAACTCTTTACCTCTCCAACAGTTCTTAAGATTCATTACTATTAGAGTCTTCCTTAAAAACAAAATATTTTATTAATCTTCTCTAATTTATTTCTAATAAATAAATATATTCTTCTCCAATAAATTCTCTAATTTATTCATCTTACTGATTCTAGAGATATATATTTTATATGAAAGCAAATTTGCAACACCAATGAATTTTCGGCCTCTTAATTTTAACCCTAAGCATCTGCTATTCAAATACATTATCTTCCAACTATTACTTCTGCCAGGCATTTAATATTTTGTAGATTTGAATTTTATAAAAATACTTTATATCTATACACATATTGACAACTGAGACAGAAATACAAATGACATAATCTTCTTTAGAAAACTCAGAATATCATGTTTCCTTCCAGAATTTAAAGTCATTTTACTGCAATTGTAGTATTTAACACAGTAGTCTTTAAAAAAATGTTGAATATTTGTTCAATTATTTTAAAATCTAGGGGAATTTATCAATAATTCATTTTAACTTTATTGTGTAGCTTGCTAAAATGCTAATATTGTATAATATTCTGATCATTACTTCAAAAAGTAAAATTTCAAATTTGCCATATTTTTACAGAATAGCTAATGTCTAAATATTTCAGTTGGAACTGTTACTGAGTGATGACTGAGCAAAAGACTCTTTTGTGTTCTGGGCAGGAAGAGGGTGTGTGAAGCTGACCTCAGCTGTCCTCGGGGTTTGTGAAGCAAAGGGCTCTTTCCATTTAATAGCAATATGTGGACTCTACAGGTTGGGAAGCAATAATCTATGTGACTGGCTGTGAGAAACACCAATCTGTGCGGGAAAGGGATAGTGGGAAGCTCTGTGAATCATGTGAGCGCATCTCTGGGTTTATAGCTTATTTTCCCAGTCTCAATAACATGCTTTGCATATAAGTAGACACCAAGAAAGAACCCAACTTTATCTTCATGTTTCTTTTTCTCCTCCTTTAATTCCAAAAAAATACACAGAGCTGTAGTTTCTTTAAACTTTTTATATTTACATTTTCAAAAAATGAAATTCTATAGGTACCACAGAGTAAAATTCATGGATCTTTTATGACTATGAATATTTCAGGAACAAAACATTTAGTTGGAATTGAGGTGCAAAGCATGGTTCTAAAGAGCTTTGAGGTATAAAGAGTTATAAGATATCTGCTGTCGAAAAGTTTCACTACTAATATTAATTGGTAAACATTATATTTACAATCTCAGTTATGGCTAGCCTTTGGTGACAGAAAATGAACAAAAAGAGCCTGTATGTTTCTTTGCTCAAAATAGCTTAACACAGTGCGGGGGGGGGGGGGGAGGTGGAGTGAGGGGTGGTGGTGGTGGTGGTATAGGAGCTCTCCAGTAGATCCCATGCACATGGTGAACTGTTTGAATCAGTTACATTTTAATTTCTGGTAGACTTTGATCAACCAAATCTTTGTTTTCAGACATGATAGGAGAAAGCTATTATCTTATTTATTAGCGGCGATTTAGGGGGTTAATAAAACTGATATGGCAGCTGCCCTTATCACAGCAAGTTATTGCACGTCCCTGAGCAGCTTAACATCATCATTTCCTTATCGGTTATCATTTGTGTAGTGTAAACAACTAACATACTAGCTCAGTGCGAACATATGTTTCAGGAATTCTACATGAGAACAGATAAGAAAAAGAAGAAATATAAGCAAAGGTATACGCTGATCAGCTAATGAAGAGACGTGCTAGATAAAGTGAATGTGCTAGCTGTGAAAGGGAAATGCGGTGAAAGGTTTCGCCTCGTGTACTAAGAATCTGTTACCGTTACATTATGAGCCCAAGATTTAATTAATCATTCCTGTGCATTCATAACTCATAAATGAGATCAGTCACTTGACATAAAGCATAAGTCAGGGGACACTTGGTGCTAATAAATGAACACAGTTTTGTCACAAATTTAATTTTGTAACCAACATTTTCTTCTAGAGAACATAGCTAATTACACTCAGAATTTTAGTGGTGTTTATAGCATGTTTCCATTAGTAAAATGAATGTCATCATATAGAGATAAAGGACTGTGAAATGTTAGAACCCATAAAACAAAGCGGGTAGAGGCGCATAGCTCAAAAACAGTCAAGCAAATCTCACTCTTACTTACCATGAATTAGCATATGTTCTTTTGTTGTAATATTCCTGGAAACATTTTCTAGCAAGATTTACTTTTGCAAAAGCTACCAATGACAAAACGGTGTTATAAAATGCTAGAGCGGAGATGAAGAACCCGCTCCTCCCTGTTTTACGGGGTTTATATTTAACTCTAGGGAGACAGGGTGCTCGTGCACTATCTCGTCCCTTTTCTGAAAGACACTAAATCATCACTAAGACGATAACGGGTGCCTTGTTAGACCAAAGGAAAGCTTAAGGGGAAACAATTGTTTTATTTGTTCCCAAAGAAGCTTGGTATGAACCACGGCAGTGGACAGAAGACAACCCAGAGATGTGTGTCTCCACCAGCTTCCTGTCTAAACATGCTGCCCTCACATCTGTCCTACACAATATCCAAACATACATACAACTTTGGCTTTTCCCAAGTGTTTTATTGGTAACATGGAAATTCAGTGACAGGTGCTTACTTAAAAAAAAAAAAAAAAAAAAAAAAAAAAACCTATTGGCTTTAAGAAAGTTTATGTTTTATTGGTTTTCAAATCCCTAGAACATAAAGATTTACAAATGTTTGCAGATTTCCTCAAATCTTATTGCCTAAGCCATGGATGGAGATACTAATGATTACAGGGATAAGGCCACAATGGGATAAACAGTCAAGAGTGGAATTCAGTGGACACAGAGATTAGTTTTGCCTTAGAGACTAGGCAGTTCCACAAAGCTAACAATATGCCTCTAAGTTGACTAAGATAGATCCTATCCCAGGAAGGAAGACATTCTTAGTGAAGAGTTCAACAAAACCAAGGCAGGAGCCAGTACAATCTCTTTGTGTAGAGTAATCCAGACAGAAATGGAGATGTTTGCAATGTGCTCATGACTGGCTGAAAGTAGTAGTCATATTTCTTTATATCACAGGAGATAAAATATTTTGATTTCTACTAAAGTTTAGATTATGCTGATAACACATAATTGATAAGTTGTTTTTTTAATAGTTTCTTTGTGGTACGTTCTTGCCTTTAAAACTGTTCCATACATTCATTCAGTTATTCAACAAGTTTAATTGACTTTCTGTTACAGGAAGCTTGCAATCTAGAAGGTTTTATTTACACATGGAAGGTCAAATATGAAACATCCCAATCAATGTTGCAGGTCTTAGGGATTCATGCTGATGATTTGTGTGACTCTAACTCATGATGAGTCCTAGAGAGAGTGTGCATGATTTCACACATATTCAAACTCTATTTGACTTAAGAATTTCTAACTGTAAGCTTGAGCTATAAAACTAGTTGTATTTTCCACACTGCAGGGGCGAAGGCAACATGTGGTGTCGAAATTCAGTGCTCTGTGAAACTGTGGCTTTTAAACCCATAAGGCTGTTAAACAACATTTAAATGAACCACAAAATTGGTAAAATGGCACATGGGGTAAAAGAGTTTGTCATGCAGGCCTGACATTTGAGCTTGGCCTCTAGAAATCATGGTGGAAGGAGAGAGCTGTCTCCCGAAAGTTGTCCTTCTGATCTCCATACACAGGCACTCACAGTCACACCACTACACACACACACACACACACACACACACACACACACACACTCACATCATGTGCCCACATACTCCAAAAGATAATAAATAAAATTGAACATACACCACAGATTTTTTTAAGCTTTGTTACGAAGTTGGGATAATATTCTAATTATAGACTGTTCTTGAAATCATGTATGTACAAAATTCTTTACATTAGTAGGAACTCAGTAAATGGAAACTATTTCTATCATCATTTAGTATCACCCATTTCAGCTGTAGCATGTGTTAATTTGGAATCGCCTTTCTTTGCTCCAAGATTATTAACTCCTCCATGCCAGAGACACTCCTCTATTTGTCACTGAAACCTCACCATCCAGCACACAGAGCACAGAATACATTTGAAGAGAAGAAGACTCTCTCCTTAATGGGTTCCTGTCTCCTGGCATATCAATGTCATAACATGACATTGATAGAATATGTTTGTCTATCTCATCAGTCCTAAATAAGGAGACATTGCTAATGAGAAAAGCTGCTGTTTCTCCACTACCGAGGTGAAGGCCACTGACGTCAGATGCCTGGTTGATATGTCAGTCACATTTGACTAGTGAATAAAATGCACAAAACTTTGACATTGACTTCAAGCCAAAAAATCTTCTATTTATGAACTTTCTTGCTTTTTTTCTAAAAGCATTTTCTAAAAATAAGGAGGTAGTAAGTGCATGTAAAACAATCTTAATGTCATAAATAAGAAAAAGAAATACAAATCCACACTAGCCAAGGTCTTGAAGGATGTTGCAATTTAAAACAAAGGCAACTTCAGGTAATTTTAGAACCTGGAAATACATTTGCTTCTATGCTGATCAATGTGGTCACTAGAGCAGGATTGGTAGGCATCTAGCTCAGGAGGCCATGGAAAGGGATGAACAGCTGGTATTATTTTCCATGTCTATTTTGTTCGTCATTATTCTGACAACTATCACAATGGCCAGACGTGATAGAAACGCTCCAATGTTTATTGAACTCGTGGCTACCACTTTGACTTATCTGGTTGTCTGCCACCTGTAAAGGCAATGTAGTTCTCTATAAACTGCAAGGCAAACCACTTTACCATAGATAGAATTATTTTATTACAGGTTGAAAATGGGGTTAGAGGTGAGAAATAAGAAGATAGGAGTTCTAATAAGTTTATCAATGTTTGAAGCAATGTTTAGCGTATATTGTTTTAGCAAGTGGCTGAAGTGTAGTTGTTTAAACTGTTAAATCTAGAGAACAAATAGTAAACTTGCAAAAGAACATGAAGTTATATTTTTCCATTTTAAAAAAGATTCTCTTGGGTTTGGTTACTACTTGTTTATTTCTTCAAATGCAGTGACATTATACTGGTATCTTAGTTCTAAAGTTTTAAAGGGAAAATAATAATACTTATTTCAAACCCCCAAGCTCATAATCCTAATTCTACTACTATTCCAAACAAATGCATGTATATCTGGTAGCTTATTAATAGTTTAAGTACTGTTGCCACTGTTTATTATTTATTAACAGTTTAATAATTTCTGTTACTGTATTTCCTTTGATCAGGTCTTTATTAATTAAGATTCTCTCACCATAGAAATGTTAAATCAGAGTTTCTGAGCTTTCATAGACTTATTATTTCCTGGGCCATGAAAATGTATAAGTATGGAACTACTGCACCAAGTCCTTTTTTTTTTTTTTAATTCCTGATGTCAGGTGAATGACTTGAAGTACTTATCTGCCATTGTTCTATCCCCTTTGAACTTGTATGGTATTACCAAAAGTGACATGGAGTTCAGTGGAAATGTCCTCATCCTTTGGTTTCATCCCTTCCTGGCCTTAGGTGCATGTGGACAGGAAAGCATAATGGGAAAATGGCAGTGGATTTCCCAGGGGAAGCCTTGTGTGGGCTTCAGTCCTTACTGGCTTGGTTCTGTTATTCCCACTTTCTCGTTCACTAACACAGGCATGCCTCCTGTCTTGCTGTAGGTATCATTACTATGGGATTGGCATCAAAGAGAGCAGTGCATATTACCACTCCGTTTATTCTGGAAAGGGCCTGACAAGGTACAGTGATGCCATATTCAAGACTCATCTCTGCACTTCTTTTAAATATGCATGCTATCTATTCAATAAAACGACTTTGTAACTTTGCTTATTATGGAAGTGTTTTCTCCTAATCATCAAATGTAATGTCAGTTTTATGGGAACATTATCATGATATAATCTATATTACTTGGTAAATTATATAATTTCAATGGTTAAGGAGAAATTAACAGTGAACTTAGTGTCCCCAGGAGATGAGGAGGAGAATTCAAGGCAGCAGAATTGCCTTTAAGTTTGTACTTACTCAGTGGTTGGGGATGGCTCAACGGTTAAGAGCACTTATTCTTACAGCAAACCCACATCCTCCAGCTAGCAATCATTCAAAATTCCAGTTCCAGAGGATTCAGTGCTGCCTTCTGGCATCCATGGGTATAGAACATACATGGTGCACAGACATTCATGCAACAGAAACAACAACAACCACTACCAAAAAAAAACCATACACATAACATAAAATAAATAAATCTTTTAAAATATTCTCATTTACTCATAGGATTGGGTCTATTTTGAGGCTAGATTTGATAAAAAATAAAGTAAAAGAAGTGATAGTTTTAAAGAGACAGTTGTTTTGAAGTCTGTGCATTTGAATAATACCTTACTAACACAAAAGGTTATTATAATAACTGCTAAACACCTAATCTTTGAGTAGCCTCCTATTTAGTAAGACAGTACAATTTGAGTCTCTGTGGCAGAAATCCATATTACTATAAAGAGCATGTTGTTTTAAGCTGCCACTGACTATCAGGAGTGGGGTATTAATATGTGAGTTTATAGTTAATCAGAAATCCTGGGGTGGTTACTGAGAATTACTTACAGCCTTTAAAAGAAGAAATCATCGTAAAAGCAGAACATCTTAGAGAAAAAAACAAGGCACTTTTTATACTAAGATTAATTCGGGTGTTACATTAGCAGGCTACTAGAGAATACCCACAATAAAAGGTAAATGCAGGCCAGAACATAAACACATCGTTAGTATAAACTGTTTTTGTTTACCTCAAATCTCACCTGACTTCCTGAGATAGATTTTTTTAAAAAAATTTCCTCCATGAACCACACTTTCTTAGATAGTTGAGCAGTAATGATTCTGTGAACAGACTACTTTTAATGTCCTCTGTGTTTTCTTAGATGCTATAATTATTTCTTTCAAACTAATGGAAAGTGTATGATTTTTAAGGTTTTCGGGGAGCAAACTGAAGAATGAGGTAAGAATGCTTTTCATCTGTTTCACATCTTCTCTATGCCTTAGAAACACAGAAAATGTTCCTTAAATATAAAAAGTGAATGTTATTTATTGGGAGCTACTTGAAAATGAGGATTCCAAATACAGCTAAGTCAGACTTTGGGTGAGAATGTTTGCATAGACCTGCTCAATGGCTCCTAGTTCACTCAGGAGGGACACTTTCCAGTGGTCTAAGGCCACATACGTAGGAAATTGAAAAATAGACCTCCATTGACCTTAGTACTTCTACTTCAACAATTAGAAAAACTCTAATAGAGAATGCAGAAAGAATTGGTATTTGGATTATGCTAATTTAGGAGAAAGCTTGAATATTTGACAAGAAGCCCCAGTGCTAAACTGCACTGTGATGTGTTCTGCTATTTTGTGTACAAACACATACACACATGCACACACATGTATGAATGAATGCATGCACATTCACATGCACACACATACATGCATGCACTCTCATGCATGCACACTCTCTCACACACACATGAATATACACACATACATACATGCACACACATATGCACGCATATACACATGCATGCACACATGTATACACACGTGCACTAATGAATACACACACACACACACATGCACACATATACGTGCACCCAGACACACACTGTATGTCATCTTTTCCCTTTGGCTTCCTCTCCAACCTCTTCTTAAAGAACAGATCAGCAAACCGACTTTATCTAAATGAGTTAGACTACCATTAGGGACTGCATGGCTAATTAGGCTCATGATAAGACCTACATTATCTTCAGTTTAACTAATCATTAAAACAAGGGGGTCACAGAACTAAATGCACATGACAGTGTGCTGTGTAGTAAACCCCAACTAAAGGTAAAGTGTAACTCCATTAGTTTGATGAAGCAATGCAATCACATTATCTTAAAAAAACAATAAAAGCCCCCAGCCTTCCTAAATGACCAGTTTCTCTCCAGTACTTTTAAAACAGTTAATGGTTAATTACATAATAAACTCCCAATTGCTATTTTATCAATGAAATAATAGCTTTTTTATTAAATAAACAACTAAGAAACTATAAAAATATTGACTTAGAAATACAAGTTGGTTCATTAAAGATTGAGCCAATAGGGGTTTTAAGTGATTTTGCTCAGGTGTTCTTCCAGTATGATGAGGTGGCAGGGATGATCTATCCACATCCTAGCCCACAGAGGAAAAGGAAACTGCTTCTCAGATCTACTTTTTCCTCCTAACATGACTACATCACTAATTCAAGATTTAGCTAATAATGTTTTAAATAAGCTATTCTAAGCGTGTTATATGGACTGTGTGTTATTTACAGGTACCTGGAAAAATTGTAACACATCTTTGTGATGATGACTAAAATTGACACGAGAGAGCTTTTTAAATGCTCAGAACTAAGCACTTCGTTGCAGGCAAATTACTGAGTTTGAGGCCTTGCATGTGTTAGATAGTTTCTACTCCTGAGCTGCACCTCCCAGCCACCTCAAGTGATTTTTAAGTGATATTTGCACAGCAAGGTTGAAATTTTTAAGTTATTTAGTGCTTGAGGTAATCAACAATTCCTGTTTGCCAAGGACAAAAGCAGTCAGTGCAAATCTATGTATACTTCAGATTATTTGAACATTAATAATTCCAAGATAGGTTGAGTAGCTGCCAATACTGTTGATTTACAGCCAAAGCAAGCGAGGCTAAGAGATGCATGGACTTAAAAACAATCAGAATAGGGCTCTGCATTTTAAACTCATGATCACAGCAACTAATTCACATATTCATGGTATTACAGTTTCTACAGGACAAGGCAGTATGTGGGCATTAATGTGGAATTTAAGACATGTATTTATAAATTAACATTCTAAGACGATCAAAGTTCATAGGATCACAAAGTAACTATGCTTACTACCCTCTTTGTTGTTGTTGTTGTTTGTTTCTTTGTTTGCTTTTTCATCTTAGTTGTTGTTTAGCTTCTGCTGTGGCCAGCTTTTGTTTGACTTTACATTTTGAAGCATTTAAAGCTCTACAAAGCTATGTAGAAAAAAGTAATAAAATCCCATATATTCACCATCCCGGCTAAGACTTGAGAATGAAGGTGCATTTCTTCCCTTCAAACCAGAAAGAGAAAAGACAAATTCAGATGGAGGATGCAAACTCTGGGACAGAAAGCAAGGCAGCTTCTCTTCGGTGGTGTTTCTCTCTAAGGTCATGTTCCATAAAGAAGTTTAAGGAGCTTTAGGCAAGCTGGCTACTCTCTGGAACAGCCAGCTATTCTTAAATGCCATTCCCAGGGGGGAAATGCCATCCTAAAGTCCCCAGGTGCCCACTGAATACAGGAACTCTTTTGGGTGGCAGATATTAGTTACATATTTTCCTAGGAGAAGTAAGAAAATTCAAATCATTTTTGATGATACTTCATTTCTCACAAATCTTTTGTTAAGACATGTGCAATCTGTAGAAAATAAGAAAGGTAGGACATTATAGAATTTCAATGACAGGAGACAGCAGAAATGCAGAAGTATTCAAAAGCAGTCATAATTTTAAAGAAGCACATGTATATAAAAAGCACATATATATAAAAATTAAAATTAGGAGAGATACTACTGGTTAGGTACACTAGTTATCATAAATATTCCAATTCTTTCTAATTTAATGTATATATATTATATTCCAATAGACATTTCCATGGTAATTATTTTTTTAAATAATCAAAATAGCTGTAAACTTTCAAGTGCTTATAAGCTGTATGTAGTGTATGGTTACTATTTTAGACAAAATGAATTCAAAAGATTAACATCATCAGTACTGCTGCAGGATGTGTAAAAAACCTGATACATGGGCTGGAGAGATGGCTGAGCCATTAAAGGCTAGGCTCACAACCAAACATTTGATACACTAGAAATGTAATGGGGTGAGATTGGCCAGATGTCTCAGAGGTTAAGCATACTTTCTGCTATTCCAGAGGACCCTAGTTCTTGCTTATCAGCATCCACATCAAGTGACTCACAACTTCCTGAAACTCTAATTCTAGGGTATTTGACATCCTCTTCAGGCCTCCATGGGTACCTGCATTCATGTACACATAACCACACACATGCACATAATTAAAAATCAAAGCATCTTTAAAAGAGACATATAAACCAGATTCACATACTGATAAAAAGGGTGATATTACAAAGTGATGTTCAAGACACCTATTGTGACTGGCTAACATTATTATTATACAATCAATAAACATTTTGAATATTATCAATAAAAATGCTCAATACAAATATTTGTTAGAAAAAAATGCAAGTCAGTCATGGTGGTGCACATGTTCAATCCCAGCACTTGGGGGTTCAAGGTTAGCCTGGTCTACAAAGTGAGTTTCAGGATAACTAGGCGAGGGATATCCTTGTATTGATAAGGAACTGAAAAGAAATAAAGAAGAAAAGAAAGGAAAAAAGAAATGCAAAATTATTAAAACTATTATGAGTGACTTCACAATTATTGAATTAAAACAATAAAATGTCCAAAGAAATGCTGTAATTAGGAATGATAAAGAAAACACCATTGAAAACTAACAGAGGCAATATCTGATGAAGTTGAAGGTGCCGTATTTGATTATGGCATTCCTGGAGAAACTTTCAGAAAACAGAGAGACATATGTGAGGATGTTCATTTCAGCATTGTTTATGACTTCTGAATACTGGAAAATAGCTTAAATATCTATTGCAAATTAATTGGAATAATGAGCTATCTTTGGAATAGGAGCTATCTAATCTAGGAGGTGGGTGACAAAGGACATCAATGTAGAAGGGTACGTGCAGGATGGTACCGATTTTAAATAATGAATATTATCCAGAACACATTTGTAGGAAATACATTGTAAAGTATGAATGACTATCTCTAGTGGAGAGGGAAGGAAGCTCACTGGAGAAAGGAGGGCTGAATAGGCTGCTTTAACATGGAAGCGTCTCATGTGTTAGTCAGGGTGGTAAGTATATGGCATTTATTTATTTATTTATTTTATTTAATTTTATATAACAAAGTCCAATTAAATGAAAACAAACATTTATACACAATATTTGGGAATTTGGGCGTCGTTCTTTCCAAACTACTTCCTGCTGGTAAGGGGCGCTGTCTTGGGGGATTCGAAGAAGATTCAGATATCCTGGCTGTAGTCTGTAGGGCTGTTTTCTCCAGCTGTTTTGAATGTAGGATCAGCTTGTACTCTGTTTCAGGTGGTCTGGTGTGATCAAACCACATTAGTCTGGAAGGAATCCACATCTTTTCATTTTCTGTGGAAACAAAAATAGAAATCCTTTTCCCCAGTAACTTGTCCTTCAACTTAAATTTTGGAGTCAAAGCATTTTTTTAAATTTAATTTATTATTTTACATGTCGATCCCAGGTATATGGCATTTATTATCTATTCTATATAGTTTTGCAAAGCCACACCAGAAGCTAAAAAGCACTTATGAAATCGGCACAAACAGAAAGAGGGCAGTGAGCACAGTTCCTTTGTGATCTTATGAATTTAGATTGACTTAAAGTTTTAGATTATAAATACAAGTTTTAAAGTTTTAAAAATGTAGAGAAAATCTCACAACCCTTTATTTCCTTGAAATAAAATGAAACCTAATTATGTTGTAGTGGTGAAGGAAGGTTTTCTCTTGTTTTAAGTTAGAAAATAGTTATTTTTAAAATTTTATTTCCTTTTATTGGAATAGATTCTTTTCTCATATAATATATATTCTGACTATAATTTCATCCACTTCTACCCAGTTCCTACCTCCTTCCCTTCCCTCCAGATCTACTCCCTTTCTATCTCTCATTAGGAAAGTAAGGCTTCCAAGAGATAACCACCAAACATGGCAAAATCAAATATAGTAAGATGTAGCAAAAACTATCATATCAAAGCCAGACACAGGAACCCAACAGAAGGAAAAGAGTCCCTAGGACAGGCACAAGAATCAGAGACCCACAGAGTCCCATAAAAGTACTAAGCTGATATCTATAACATATAGAGGACCTGGTGTAGACCATGTAGGCACTGTGCTTGATGCTTCAGTCTCCGTGAGCTCACATGCACCTTGCTTAGTTGATTCAGGGGGCTTTGTTCTCCCGATGTCCTCTACCCACTCTGGCTCTTGTAATCTTTTCACATCATCTTGGACGGGATTCCTTGAGCTCTGAGAGGAGGGATTTGAAAGACTGGGAGCAGTTAGACTCTCTTCTCTTATGTCTGTGAGTCTCTGTATCTGTTCCCATCTGTAGCTTGAGCCCGCCTCTCTGATGATGACTGAATAAGGCAGTGATCTATGAGTATAGTAGGATCCTATTATTTATTGATACTTTTTTCGTAAAGCCCAGTAGTCTGGGCTATCTAGTCTCTGGTTCTTGGTTACCCAAGCAATGACTTCGGAGTGGGCCCTAAGTTAAATCAGATATTGGTTGGCTTTGCCAACCACAAGTTAGATGCTGCCATCTCCCTAGCATATTGGGCAGGCAGGGCAGATTAGGTCAAAAGTTTTTGGCCAAGCTTGTTTCTACAGAGATCAGTTTTATTAATGCTTGACTTCCTATTTTGGAAATAATATGGTGTTTAGTGTTTTTTAATAATATATGTTACCATTTTTCCTGTAGTTCATGTTTCTCTTTTGTATAGGGAGGAATCCTTATTCAATGGAGTGAATTAATGATTTTTCATTCACCCTCTCTTGCCTCCTTACACACCAGATGATTCCCTCCATCTTCCTGTCTAATTCTTCTTCTACTTTTATGTATTAGTGTTTTTGTCTTTTGGTGGCCCAATGAATTTAATTTGGGGTTGCTTAAAAAAGCTTCGATGAGGGTTATTTACAGGGCTGACATTATTAGTGGTTTACCACTGAAGAAAATATCTCCTCTATTCCTAAAAGCCATTAATTGCCTATAGATATATTCTTAGGAAGAAGCAGACCCTTATGATGCCACCCTTACACAACACCAATTACATGCTACCTATAAATATTCTGGTAAGAACAAAGCCTTGTGAGTTCCTCTCAACTCCATGACAGAATATAGATGCGCCCACTATTGTGCAGGTCTTGTGTAAGTAACCATACTCACGGAGAGTTCAAGAGTTCATGGTCATGTCATGCCTGGATGCCAGCATTCCACAACAATTAACTCTTTCCTCTGGCTCTTACATCTTTTCTTCTGCATCTTTCATGATGTTCCCTGAGCCTTTAATAGGGTCAGCACTTTCTGCAATTTGACCAGTTGTGAGTCTCTGTAGATACTGCTTCTCACTGCAAAAAAAGTTTCTATAACCGTAACAGAAAGAAGCATTAATATATGGTGTAAATAAGCTTATTTAGAAGACAACTGGCAAATATTTCATGTCCATTTAGCAAGACAGTAGTAGCCACCTTCCCCACTGCCTATGACCTTTCCAGCCATGAGCTTTTTAACCAGGTTTGCAATAAAAATTATGAATTTCCTCCTGTGAAGCATACCTCAAGATCAGTTGTAAGTTGTAGGGTGGTTGGTTATTTCTGCCTCCTGCAAGTAAAGTGTGTGGTCTTTTTAGCAGTAGGGTCTTACTGTTTAATTCTGGTGGGCAACCAACATTAGTAGCAGTAATGTACATTACTTTGGAGTATCAGGGGCCTACCTGATGAACAACTCATAAAGAGATAACTTGCTCCAGGCACTGGTATATTAATTTAATAATCTTATGGTTTCTAGGAGCAGCTTTATCTCCCCATGCAAATACCTCTGGTCAAACTCTCTTTTAAAAACTTTAGTTTTTGTTTAACTTATAAAGTACCAGGTTTCCTTATGTTTTTTAAAACATATACTTCGTTTTGGTAGAGGAGACCCTCTCTTCACCCCAACCTTTCACTCATCCTGTCTTTGCTCAGTTAAAGCTTGTCACTCCCAGAAATGCCCACACCACTTTCATATCCCCTATGCTCACTGCCCTCTACCACCTCTCAAAAAGCCTCTTCTCCTCTCCAACAGCCTTCATCAGCCCCTTTGTATTCCATGATCTTTAAACATAAATACACGTTTATAAACATTACAAGCTAGCATTGGCAAATGTGAGGTCTTTGTATGTCTGCGCTCAGGTTACCTAATGTAATGTATTTTCTAGTTCCTTTCGTTTTGTTGCAAATTTCCTTTTCCTTTACACACAAGTAGTTGGTGTATGTCTACACTGATTCCATTTTCTTGCTGCTATAGCTAGAGTATCATGATGTGCACATTTCTCTGTCATAAGATACAGAATCCTTTGAGCATATGTTCAGGAGTGGTATTGCTGAGCCTTAGGGCAGATGCATATTTAGTTTTATTTATTTATTTTTTTGAGAGATTTCCATACTGACAAAGGCCAAGTATATAAGGTTCCTCTTCCCTACACCAGCATTTGCTGTCATTTGTTTTCTTGAGGCCAACCATTCCGAGTGATTGAGATGGAATCCTCAAAGGGGTGTGTGTGTGTGTGTGTGTGTGTGTGTGTGTACACATGCACATGATTGTATGTAAGAGAGAAGGCACACACATGCAACAGTGTGCTACAGTGGTCAGAGAAAAACAGTGGGTGTCAGTTCTCACCTTCCTCTTTGGAACGGGGTCTCTTTGTTGTTTGCCGCTATGTATAAGAGGCCAGCTGACCAGAGAGGTCCTGGTGGCCTGCTTTTCTCCAGCTCTCTTCTTGCCTTAGGAGTGTTAGGGTTACAGACACATGCTACCTCTCTGAGACTTCATGTGACTCATGAGAATTCAAACCCTCACACCTGCACAGCAAGCCCTCTTAACCACCAAGTCATCTCAGCTGTCAAATTCGTGTTTCTTCTCTGGGGAACACTCTTCAATTTCTTATCCTATGTATCAGCTGGGTTGTTCTTTGTATATTCCAGATACTACTTTGCTCTCAGGTGTATAGCCAGAAGGGACTTCTCTTACTCTACAGTCTGTTTCTGGCTCATGCAACTGCGTCTTTTGCTGTTTCATTACCAAATTTGGAGACCATAACCGTGACATTTCTTTTTGTGTTTCTCTTAATTACAGGGTGGTTTTACTCGTAAATACTCCCTGAGCTCAAAAACAGGAACACTTCTTCCAGAGTTCCCCAGTGCTCAGCATCTTGTGTACCAAGGATGCATTTCTAAAGACAAGGTATCGATTAAAGACACTTCTCTATGGATTTTCTTATATGTTGGCTCCATATCTCCTTTGGTTGAGAATCTTAGGGCATTTGCAGGAAGCAGTCAGAAATCTGCATTGTCAAACAGAATTGATTGATTTATAGCAGAGACAAATGTTTACCAACATTGATTAAACACTTTACAATTAATTATTTACCATCTCTATGATAGTGGATAATCAGAAGGTGATAAAATAAATCCCGACAGGCTAAAGATTATTTTAAAATTCAAAGCTGAGAGAAAAAAACCAGACTGTGTCTATTGAATCCTGATTTTCAATGGTATGCTTTATATTTTTTTGTTAGTTCCATTTTATTTCAATAAATAGTCACCCAGCATTTCTCTAGGACATAATCTATTCCTATCAATGGGGGGGGGGATACAAAGAAAAGGGTTATGCAAGATAACGAAAGAGAGAATCATTTTCATTGGGTTTATTCTGTAAGTATTCCTCAGTAAGAATTTCTAATGCTTCTTTAATAAAGTCTCACACTAAGTCTTCTTCTATGTCTGCACTTCTACAGCCATTTGTTGGAGCATCAGTGGCTGTTTAGTAGTGGATACCGTTATTGAATCAGAACTTAATGATCTTTATATGTTCCTTTCAAGTAAAGCTCATTATATTCACATTGGAGGAAATTGCTTTTGGCACAGTTCATAATTTGAGGTGCAAACGCACAGAGATGTCATTAATATTCAACTGAATCACATTAGCGATAGGATTTTTTTGTAGAAAGACAAAACATAGAATATTGATTTTTAAGCTATTGGTACACAAATAGAGATGCAGAGTAACTATAAGACACATTTGGATGCCAGATGGACCTTGCCAGGTAAGAAGAGGCCAAGTATTGAAGATAATCCTCAGATGAAATGCATCCATTTCCTTCTGTTCTTTCCTCCGATCACAGTTCTTAAGGTTAACGTACTTTTCATGTATAGAGATAATGACTTCATACTAGAGAAATTGCCAATAAATGTTAGCACGCGGCAGCATGTGGAAATGAGTGGGACATCACTTCTTGAAGGGAGAGTGGTATTGGCTCTCCTCTGCGGAGAGGGTTGCTTGCATGCAAACATGCCATGAAAACGTTTACTGTGCAAATATACCTGGTGGGAGCCAAAGAAGGGGGCAAGTGACAAAGAAAAATAGAGAGGCGAGGGCCGTGTGGAGATCATTTATTTCAGTTTCTCTGCTGGCCTCTGAGGAACTCTAACCTTTCACATTGGAATTCTGACACACCATTCTCACTCAGGTACCCAGCATGATTGATTACGAGATCCCTTTCTTCTAAGGTCGTTCCCAGTGGTCATTTTTTATGAGTCCAGGGACTGACACCCTTCTGTTTTTTCCTGAAGGACAGCTTAGCCCTTTTGCCTACCTACAGTCACCAAGATCCCCATGTGACTTATCAGATCCTATAAAGAGGTTGGGGCTGAAGCCAAGGGCTTGAAGCACCATTTTAACTAAGGCAGAGAGAGTAGAAAATGCTCAGTGGGAGAGAAGCTAATCCCAGCAAATATCATTGCCAACAGCCGCTCTTGTCACGCAAGGTGGTGGCCAACTCCACCTCATGGTCACCGCTCATCATTGAACTGAGCCTTCACTCTTTCTGGCACTGTCTAAACCGATACCTATTCTCAGGAAATCAAATCAAGTAATGCTTCTAAAGTACAATTGAAGTCTAATGCCATAAGTCATGTAAATATTAAATAAACACATGAAATAATAATACTAAGGTCTAAAATTTCGGATGAATTGTGTGTAAAGCAGCATATTTGAAAAAAAGTAAAGCAACATGTGAACCAGAATTCACACTTTATGTTAGTAGATTTTGGAGCCCAACAGGTTAATATTACACATTTATATAAATTGAATAAAATAATGAATTACATTATAAAATTGTAATACACATATATATCTTATTTTGATCATATTTGTACTCAAGTTACCTACACTTTTCTCCTTTCCCTCATCCTACAGATCCCCTTTGCATTCCCTAAGAGTATCAAGATGTAAAGTTTTGATAACCTTATGACTTCCTTTCCATCCTTCATGCCATCCTTATTCTCATTTAAAGGATTTGCCTTGGTGATCTATCTAAGAATAATAGCTTTGCCTAAAGTATATAGCGAGTTTCATTTGCTTTGACAAAAACACCCTGTGGCAAGTGTAAGTCCTTGGAAAGAGGCTGCTAATCTTCACGCCATCATTACTCATTGGCAAACTAGACCACAAAGACAGATGCCATCTCTAGATTAAGAGGCAAAACACAAAATATTAGGACATGCAATGACCACACCACCATAGATGCTGCTGTGATCCAAAGAGCTAACATTCATAATTTTTTAAAGAGCTAACATTCATAATTTTTTAAAACATATGCTAGTTTAAATGTTTGTATGTGTTAATTCACTTAGAACTTTTTATTAAGGTGATTTTAGAATATAAACCAGAAACCATTACACCACACTGCTCTAGTATTTTAGGCCAGATATGTGGTAGAGCACCCTTAATTCTGGCACTTGGGAGGAGGAAGCAGGCAGATCTCTATGAGTCTAAGGCCAGCTTGGTTTCTATAGTGAATTTAAAGTTGGCCATAGCAACACCTTGTCTCAAAAACAACAACAAAAAGCTGATACATTTTGACATCTTAGATTTCTTTTCCCAATAAAACATTTTTTCTCATGCAGAAAATTAAGATGATACTTTACCCATTAACTGCCTTCTAAAATGCTCTTGTTACAAACATGTTGTATCATATTGCATCTTATCATATGGCATCAAATCACCGATTTCCCCTTCTACCCTTGAGATAAGGATCTGTTCCTTATGCCAGGTTCTCTGCATTGAGCAAAATACCTGGTCTATAACAGGAACTTCAAAGTATGGAATGAACAAATAACAAATTTTAAAAAGTTCTTTAAGTTTTTTTCTTCCTTAACATAGGTTGATACTCTCATAATGATGTACAAAACTCACTGCCAGTGTATCCTTGACAACGCAATCAATGGGAACTTTGAAGAGGTGAGGTGACAGAATGTTTCTCTGTGGCATTATGCAAACACTCCCAACCTGTTCTTAATAAGTTCAATGTGCTCTTTGCCCGACAACTAGATCCAGCATTTCTTACTCCACTTTTGGCAAGGAATGCCTGACCATCTCCTTCCCCTGCTGGAAAATCCTGTTATCATTGACATTTTCTGTGTCTGTGACTCAATTCTTTATAAGGTGAGCACCTTGGGGTTCCCTAAGCATGAAGAATGTATCTCCTTAAATGACACCCAAATGCCTGTAGCCTATTCACAATTATTTTAAAACTTCTTATGGTAAACAAAACCAGCTCACTTTCTGTTTACAGCTAAGAACAATCTAAAATGTGACGTGGTGGCTAATCTATAAAAGAAATGTTAATTTTTTGCCTCCATCTAGGAGATGTTTTCATAGTAACATAATGCAACATGTATTTTCTCAGGAGAAAGCATAATTAGATGCCTTCATAGGATTAATGCCTTGATGATCTCTAGCTTAGGAACACTAATGTCCAGTTCTGTCTTTAACTTAATAAGAGTCCATACATTTCTTCAGAATGGTCATAAGAAGAGAGCCTGGGGCAGACAACAACACATAGTGGGAAAGAAAAGAGCATCTTCCACCGTTGAGCAGTAAGAAGGCCCAAACAGAGTGGTGAAGTGATACTGCCTTAAAATGAGCTGGCCTGCATTGACCTGTCAAACTGTCACATGGAAAAACAAAATTACCCTTTGAGAACATAATCTGAGAAAGTTCAAACGTGCTGGGTAAATTAGTTACTTTTTCATTCTCAGTGTTTTGGAAAACTAGAGGAGACCCCAGCTACATCACTCAGAGGCAGCTTTACAAACAATTGACAGCTTGACTTGAGGGTAAGACGTGAGGGGTCACATCTTCATCCTCGGCTTAGTAGACACAGAGCAAGAGGATGCAGAGCTGAGTGCAGAATTTCCTTGCCTTCACTTCACACTGATGGACGAGGGAGAACAAGGAAGACCGTCTTAGCTTTGTTCCTCTTTTATTGAGTAAATGCCAATATTTACAAGGAAAGATTCAGTTTGCACTATGTGATTGTAATGCTTACTATTTGAAAAGGCAATCGGTAGGAGATGAGAGGTAGCTTTGAGTGAGAACAAAAGAGACCTGGGCTCAGGTACACAGCTGTCACCATCAGAGCAGCATCATTGGATGACAACTCAGCTCTCCTGAGGAATACCCACCCATACACACACACACACACACACACACACACACACACACACACACACACACACACACACCATTTTTAAAAATTTAGCCCAACGCAAAAACTTCCTGATTTTAAGTATCAGTACTATTTAGTTCTCATACTCATGGTAGAACCAGGGAGACACAGAGGGCACAGAACATCTATGAGGTCTTTTCCCACTTACAGGGAGCATCCAGCTTCTAGTCTGAAAACCATTGTGTGATAAGCAAGGTTAATCCTTGAGTAATTCACACTAGGGCTGTTGATTGACTGTCTCCTATGTTCACATACAAATCACACATATCCACTCATGTGGGTATCTAACTTTCAGAAAGGAATCATGCCACTCTCTATGAAAGTAACACGCAAGTCATCAATAAATAGTGCACCTTGCAGTAGAAATTATCATTTCTGGTGCCGGGGATGCAGCTTACTCGGGAGTGTTGACCTAGCATCCTAGAGACCCTGGTTCGGTCCTCAGACTGCCTAAACTGGTTGGTAAGACACAAGCCCATTTTCCCGAAACTCTAATCACAACCATTTCTAAATGTTTGTGTTAACCCTGTTTTGCTTTGGTTAAGGTTCTTACAGATGTCCTCATTCCGGCAACGATGCAAGAAATGCCTGAAAGGTATGTTCAGCTAGTAAAACATGACAGGTCCTCAGAAGAATGACAGTCTCACCTCATGCACTATGTTAATGGGAAACATTGGCTTGGAATTCATTCTTCTATCGAGAATACTTTTTCTGCCTATCACATGGGAGGGGTGTGCCTGGGTCTTCATATTTGGGCATAAGTGAATAAAATGGGTGAAATGAAAATATAACTAACCTTCAGTGTGAGACCTGCCAAAATGAAAAAAGATTCTATCCAACCATGATCAACCTCCAATGTGTTTCAAGGGTTCTTCAAAGGAGACTACCTAGCGAATGCATGGAATAGTCAATGGGAAAATAAACAGAGTAGCAAAATGTTTGAGGAATTTTTAGATAAATATTAAATTATTATACTTTTATGATTAACTTAAATTTGCAAAATTGGAAAGTGACATAGAAATTACAACCTTCTTTCATCAAAAAAAACAAAAATCAAAACAAAGCCCCATTAAATCTTAAATACTTATTTAAAATATATGAGGAGAGTTTTTGCACAGCCATATCCAGGGTGGAAACATAGAATTTTGAGGGAAAATGAAAAAATTTTCTCTTGAAAACAGTCTGTGGAATAATGTAAGCTACTTTTCAACAGTTGCCACAAACAAATGTCTGCCTTGATGTAGTGCTCAAATGCATATTGACTGATAAAAATATTTATTTTTGATACTTTTTTCATCAAAATGTTTTCCTTCTTTATATAATAGTTGGCCTTGGCCTAGTCAATAGTTCCTTTGAATTATCCCTAGTACGCTCTAAGCATCTAATTTATACTCTGAATCAGTTATACATGACAATTCTGTGTCACAGTCCCAATGGCTATGCTAAATTAGTGGTAAGATCTAGTTATGTCACTATCTAAAATAGCAGTAACATCTGAGCTTTATTCAATCATATTTTTTCAAAATACCTTTGACCTTGCACAATTAAGAAACAGAAAGCACAATATTAACATTGTAGCAGTCGGTTCCTGAGAACATTCCCAGATCAGTAGGTATGGGCTGGCACTCTCCTTTTAAGAAAAGACACACATGCCCACCATCCAGAGAAAACTTTATTTAACCGACTCATTGTCATTGAATGATGAGTAAATGCTTAAACATTATTCAAGAGTAGATATTATAATCCAGAAGTTACCAAATGAGGAAACTGGAAGTGGAGAGAAGTTCTTTTAATGTTCCAGAGGCACCTAAACCCCAGAGATTGACCCTAAACTTTGCTTAGCCTTTTCCTTAAATTTTTTCTTCTTCCTACATATAAACCATATCAGCCACACTTAGACTGCTTCTGTGAAACAAATAGAAGATTTTGGAGTTTTAAACATTTATATGTTCTTATATACACACTGTCACAGTTTGGAATTTTAAGTTGACTCTATAAGTAGTACGTTTTTGATCATCTGTCACATAAAATTATACTTGGATTATAAGAATACATTAATAAAACTAATAAATGCATAAAATGTTATAATGTTGATGCAGTATCATCTAAGTCAAAATATGGAACAAAAGCCCGACACATTTTTCAAGAAATGTATTTCACAGAAAATAACGAGTTGTGAGTTAATGATAGTAAGTAAGGTACCTATTCATCACTACTTTTGTGCTAGGATTAAACAAGGACATTTTCCATGAGTTATTTCATGTAATTCTCAAAAGAATCCCATAACCAGATACTATTCTTAGTCCCATTTCATGGATGAGGAAACTTGAGTTTGAGGAAATTGAGCATTTTGATTAAGAACACATATAGCAGCTCTAGGTTAAGTCTGTTTGCCTTCAAATTCATGCTTTTGGAAGCACTGGCCAACAAGACCCAGCCATAGAAATGTAGATATTCAATAAGTTCTTTGAACAATATAGTACCTAACCCAGAGTTTTCTTTGTAGCTTGCTAGCAGACATAAGAAATTTTGCTAAAAATTGGGAACAGTGGGTTGTTTCATCCTTGGAAAACTTGCCAGAGGCCCTAACTGACAAGAAAATCCCCATTGTGCGAAGATTTGTGTCTTCTCTGAAGCGACAGACATCTTTCTTGCATCTTGCTCAGGTATGGGGTCCACTGAGAACATGAGTCACACAAACCAAAAGGGACTCCTCCAATTAAGGCTCTTTCACAACTTGAAGGAGACTAAGCATGCAACATCAAGATGCTGTATGCAACCTAGGGCAAATACTAGACCTGAGAGAGGATGCACAGATACAGAGTTATGTCTGTATGTCTGTATGTCAGCTAACTGAACAGTATGAGCATTGACATCCTGCTTTTGAAAACAAACAATGCTCATGCAACATGATGTATATACTACAAGAAGTTGGTTAGAGAGTATTCTGAAATTCTCTGCACTAATTTTGCAGTATTGCCATGATTATAATTTACTTCAAAATAAAAATTAATGTTACTGCGATCTCAAAGGCAAGATGCCATCCTGTTGTGAGGAGTGAGACTGTATTCTCCCTTTACACATTTACCTTTTAAATTGTGTGTGTGTGTCTGTGTGTGTGTGTGTGTGTGTGTGTGTATATATATGTGTATGCACATGAGTACAGGAGCAGTGAGGTTGTGTGACCCCCATTTCACATGTATCTTTTAAATGGAGTGTGTGTATCTGTGTATGTGCACATGCGTACAGGTGTCTGCAGAGGCCAGAGGCATTGGATCCCCAAGAACTGGAGTTCTAAGTGGCTGTGAGTGACTGATATATGTACTGGGAATCAAGTTTGGGCCCTCTGGAAGAGCAGTACATGCTCTTTTGCTCTGAGCCAACTTTCCAGCCTGGTTGTGTGAAATTTAATGCTATTAAATCTCCAAGCCATCTACACTTTAAACTGCTACTGACAGTCACTGTCAAATACAGAGCAACAAAGTAGTTCATAGGTATGAATACCACATACAGTTGTCACTGCCACTATGATTGTTGCCTTTATGAAGGTGTTCAGTGTCCCATTTTTTTTTAAAAGAAACAAACTAGCTAGATAAGTCCAGATAAGAAATATAACATTTAAATTGTTATTTTAAAGTTAAAATTTACATTTAATCATGCTTGCTTTGAGCTGATGGATAGAAAATATTATTTTCATTTTCTAAATCTCAAATGAAATCTTAAATCTATCTCATGATTTTCAGGTGTTGCTTTTAATTTTAAAGTGAGGAAAAACTTTGAGCAGTGCAGAGGAGATAATCCAGGCAATCAAGTATTTGCCATACAAACACAAGGACTAGCACCCACACAAGAGCCAGGCATGTCTATAAAGTGAGGGTAAGAAGACAGAGAGATGAGGGTCCCTGGGGTTCCCTGGCCATTCAGCCTAGTTGAATCGGTGAGTTCGGGCCAACTGAGAGGCACTGTCTCAAAAAATTGTGTGGAGAGAAACTGAGGAAGGCACCCAATGTAGACTTTTAGCCTCCACAGAGACGTGCACACAAATACACACAAGCGTGTTTACACACAGAGAAACTCAAAAGTTATTCATGGATGTCTTCCTTAAAGGATCTACTTCTATGAGCGTTCAGGGCTTTCTTGGGTTAGGCCACAACAGATACACTTATTGTCTTCTTTGTCTATATGCAGATTGCCAGACCGGCTCTCTTTGACCAGCATGTGGTGAATTCCATGGTATCTGATATTGAAAAGGTTGACTTAAATAGTATCGGATCTCAGGCGCTGCTCACCATACCCAGCAATACAGACACCGACTCTGACATCTACAGTGAACGTGAGTCTGTTTAGCAAACAACAGAATCCCCTAACTTTGATGCTATCAACCTCTTGGTGGGGAACTTAACTGAGGCACAGGGAGGCTGTACCAATGATTGTAGGATGTTTATTAACGTCATTGGCTCCTTGCGCTAAGTGCCATGAACAGTTTTCCAGTTGTGACAACAAAAATGTCTCTAGATGATACTGAATGTCCCTGATAGCAAAATCACATCTTATGGAAACATTTTAAATTAAAAACGAACTAACAAAATAACAAAACAAAACAAACAAACAAACAAAAACAAAAAATAAACCTGTGCTCTTATTGAAAAGTTACACTTACTGTGGGAGCTATTGAAGAAAATAAAACTAATTATCTCACTGACTAGAAATAACCAAAACTGTACAACCTGGAAATAATCCACATGGCTTTGAGTTTTCTGAGTTTTCTTCCACTTTTATATGACATGCAACTACATTTGCTTATGTCCTATACTCCTGACATTGTACAGTGTATGACACACATCAAGACTGAGCCTTAACACAATGCAGAAATACAGATCAGATGCAGGCTTAGACTATTTGACAAAGCCAACAAAACCCACATGTGTGGCTAGACACGTGATCAACTAAGGATAGCAGCAGGCTAGATTCTCATCACTTGTCTGCTGATACAGAGCCTGAAGTTTCCTGCAGGGCATGGCATAAGCAATGGCTTGTTCTCGGAGTTCCACATCGAGTCTCATTTCCGTTAGCTGTATTACCCGCGCTCCAGAAGACCTGAAACTCTTCAATAAGAGGGTATTCCGAGAGTGTCCCTTTAAATTTTCTGAGCTGTCTTCTCCATGTAAATGGCTCAGTTCTGCAGTGCACGACTTAATTTACAGAAGATAAAGAGTCTTTCAGAAAGCATAAAATCAACAAGCCTGGCCTAGGCTCTTCATTAGTTTTCAACTCGTCTACTGAGTCACTTTCACCAAACAAAAGTACAGAATTAAAAAGGAATATTCCTTATATCAATTATTCCTGTAAAGGACATATAGGATTATGATGTATATATATATATGTGTGTGTGTGTGTGTGTGTGTGTGTGTGTGTGTGTGTCCTACATTTCAATATATTCCAAGACAGACACAGTCATGATTACCCTAAGCATGTTTGTCACTATTATCAGGATGAGAAGTTAATTCACTTCCCATATTTATCCATCTCCGTTTCCATTTTATGCCATAAAAGTTCTAATGATTTATAGCTCAAAGTTTTATGTTGAGTTCAGAATAGTTGTGATATAGTTTAATTTTTAGTTACCACATGCCAATTATGCACAATGACAAGTTTTATTATGAGGTTGCCATGGATGTATAGAATGGATTTGATCTGATTTACCCTTAATTGTCCATCTTCTCCCTCCCACTGATCCCCTCCTTGTCCCAACTCTTGTTTTCTCTTTCTGCCCCTCCCTTCTCCTCTTGCTGCCGGCCTCTTCCTCTTGACATGGTAGATGACTCTATCACTGTGTTCCAAGAACTCAAGGATCTCCTTAAGAAGAACGCTACAGTGGAAGCATTTATTGAATGGTTGGATACTGTGGTAGAACAGAGAGTTATTAAGGTATTTGATGCATAATTCAGAAAATATTTCTAAGAAGACTCTAAACTGATTGTAGTTTTTCGGCCGGTGTAGAAAAGGTCCAGACTGTGCATTTTAAAGCCATATTCTGTGTATTTGTGATAACAAGGAAATGGGGCCAGCCTAGGTGGCAGCCAACAGGTGAATGGGTAGTGAAAATGTGGTCCATATACCCAGTGGGATTCTTTTCATCTGTTAATAAAGATGAAATTTGTTGGAAAGTGGCTAGACCTGAGTCGTATAGTATTAAGTGAGGTGAATCAAGCCCCCAAAGACAAAACCACGTGTTCTTCCTCACACGTGAGCCTGAGATGGACCCTGAAAGGGCACACGCTTTACAGTGTAACTGTGGGTGAAGGCAAGCAGCGGTGCAGGCAGATGACGAGGAAGGATGGGGTGGGAAAAGGACACATGTGACGTGAAAGATGTAAGCAGCCTGGGTGGGATTATGGGGGTCCAACCATAGAGGGCGAGGAGATGAGGAGAAGGAGCACTTGCTAAAAGATGCTTTGTTCAACCATGTCGTAGTGATATTTAAAGCTTGTATGCTGATTTTAAAATCTCAAAACGCTTTGAAAAGTTTTTAAAACCCTATAAAATTGAATGTCCCAAATATTAAACTTAGGAATACAACCAGTTTGAAAGCAATAAACACAGAGTCAGTTCTGTTTTTTCCTTAAAGGCTATAGGATACTATTTTTTCTCTGTCGGTTTATAAAGTTACACCTGAACAACAGCATTAGATAAACTAGAAACTGGAAAGGTTTGAGTCTTCCCCCAAAAAGCAAATTTTCTTAATATTGACTGATTTTTATGCACTTGAAATTCTGATGCTGACAGGTCACAATTTTACATTTTCTATTTGGCTTCTCCAACTCCTTCAGTTAACCTCCAAGTCATCCATCATGAAGAAAGGCACTGAGAACAAATACGTCCCTCACTAGCTGGTGCGAGACACTCCATATCAAGGAAACTGGTTATAGTCTGGGGACTTTTTGTTCTGGAAGGAAAACAGACTCTCGTTCAGAACCAGGGAAGTCTGTTAATCATTTACAGAAAGGCACAGCCCTCACTTCATACATTACCTTTTGTCCTTTTAAAGCTTTATCAGAAAACAATTGAAGATAAAAACAGCCTGCAAAATTTTCATTTTATAGTCTAATTCTATAGGAAACCAAGCCATAAAAGGTAAAGATGTGCCTTTAAAATGATAAAACAAAGCAAAAGAAAAGAAAACAACAACAACAAATCCAACCACAATTTAAAGTTAAAAATCCCTAGATAAATCATTTTATTTGATGACATAAGCCTGGAGCCAGGCTATCTGCTTGTCAGGCGGTTTCTGTGCTTAATCATCTGAACAGGGCACATGTGCAGGGAGATGGCAGGCTTCATAGCTTCATCTGCTTCTTTCACTTTTAGACAAGCAAGCAAAATGGAAGATCGCTGAAGAAGCGGGCTCAGGACTTTCTGCTGAAATGGAGCTTTTTCGGTGCCCGGGTGATGCACAACCTCACCTTGAACAACGCATCGAGTTTTGGTATTCAGTGTGCTGTGGCGTGACTGGTTTCTGAATGATCTCACCCACTTCTTCAGTTCACACATTTTCAGCACCTTATTACTTACTTCCCCTTCTAAAAAGCCAAGTTGAGAAAGGCAGCTCTGGGATCAGGTTCTTCTCCAGTGTCCTAGCATTGTTTCTCTCCTTGAGGCATTCATTACCTAAGCCAGTCCGAGGAAGAGTCTTTCATAAGGTATAGGCAGGCATCAGATGAGATGACGATGCAAATAAAAACACTTTTCCACATCTAAACCACGTGTGGAAGTGCTTGCATGGATTTTCTGCATAAAACAAACACAGAGAAACAATAACAGAGACGCTATTCCCCAGAGGCTCAGCTCATTGTGCGACATGGCTGCCTCTCCCATCATTCCCTGGTGTCCAAACAGCAACAGCTGAAGAACCAATGTGTAACTTACAAGGCACAGGCTCCTAAGTGTCTGAACTGTCTTGCCTGATCTTTAAACCCATAACATAAATTGCATTGTCAGCTTTTTCAAAATTTGGGTATCTTCTTCGCCCTAAACTTTCTGAGCTTGCTGAATTTTAGTTACAATAATCAACTTATAGACAATGAATTGGATTTTAAGGATTTTTCATATTACAAAACAGGTTAAGAGTCAACTGAAGTTTGGAATTAAAGTCAAATAATGTGTCTCAAGGTCAAAAACAATAGTCTACTATTTAAAATAGTTTTTCTTATACTTCAAGTTTCTTAAAATGCACAGCACTGAAGCCTGACTTTATTATGAAGAAAACATGTTTGTTAGGAAAACTGTTGAACGGTTCAAAGATTAAAGTTTCCAGGTCTACCTTTCATGTGAAAATTACTCATTTGCTTTTATTTTTAAATCAAATATGGTTCAATCGTCTAATTATTCAGTACAAAGTAAACAGAAATCAAGCGGAAGAGAGCTCATTCTCCCCAGATGAAGCTTATCACACCCGGCGTGTGCCCTCTTAAAGCATAAAGCCTGACTCTCTTTCATCCACATTTCCCTTTGATGTAATTAGTGGCCAAAGAGCCAGCAGGACAGTGCACACAGGGAGCTGAGCAGGAGGTACACAGAAAGATTAGAGACCCAAGCTAGGCATGCTGGTCTCAGCAGGTCATTCAAAGTCCAACATGTGTTTGTTTATTCCCGTTGTTCCTTGTAAAGTGTGGTGAGATGGTCACAGAGATAAGCTTTCTCTTTCCCTTTCTCTCCCCCTTTCCTCCCTCCTTCCCCGATTCCCTCATTTTCTCTCTTTCCCTCCCCTTTCTCGTTCTTCCCCCCATTTTCTCTCTCCTTCCTCTCTGTATACCCCCCCCTCTTCTATAAACAAGGTTCTTTCCACTTGATCCGGATGCTTCTGGATGAATACATTCTCCTGGCCATGGAGACTCAATTTAATAATGACAAGGAGCAGGAGCTTCAGAATTTACTGGACAAGTACATGAAGAACTCAGGTACCTTAAGCGGTTACCATACTTCTCATATTTCTTTATTAAACCTAAGTCTAAGGACCTGCAGGCACACAAGGGGATTCATACTGTTTTCCTCCCAGTTCGGCACCATTGGCATCAAATCTGGACACTGATGTCCATTTAGACACAGCAGTGGAAGCTCCTCAGTGGAAACTGGACGCTTACACAACTTAAGTGCTCAATTTCTGAGACTTTAGATGAAGTTAGAGAAGCACCTGCCATAACCTGCGCGCGCGCGCACACACGCACGCACGCACGCACGTGCGCAAAATTCTTGTAATGCAAAACAACACATGTAGCAATGGCTGGTAGAAATACAACAGGAGATCAGAGAAGGAAGGCTAGCCAGTTTCAAGTGAGAAGCCTTCATTTTGAAGCCCAGAATGGATTGTTCAGTGCCCTTCAGAACATACCTGCCCACAAATACTCAACTAACAAACTCGGCACCATAAATACCAAAGTCTTCAGCCTGTTTTCCTGTGGAATATGTCATGCAGGAGTTTCCTCATCCATTACTCAGCCAAGATCCACTTTCAATGTCTTTTGCTTGGGTTTGTCAACCAAGAGTATTTCATAATCCCATCTTTGTCACTTTAAAATAACATTTGCAGATGCCAGTAAAGCTGCCTTCATGGCTTCTCCGAGCTCGTGCTTTCTGGCCAACCGTAATAAGGGCAGCCCACTTTCTGGTGACACTGTGAAGAATGAACGCCACGTGGAGACATCCTACATCCCTCTGCCTTCCAGCCAGCCTGGAGCCATACCCCCTGCTCTGCACCCATTCCCAGCTGAGGACCCTGAGAACATGCCACTCACAGGTACGCCGAGCCAAGAAGCGAGAAAGCCCCTTACCCTTGCAGAGCCCCCCCCCCCCGAAAAAAGGAATTAAAAAAAATAAAAAACCTCTTTGCTCCCACTCCTCCCTCCTTCGCGCCTCTCCCTCACCCTTCTTTCCTCTTAGTGGCACCGGGAGCTGCAATGTCACGCAGTGCTCCTTTGGCCCAGTCAGTCTTACTTACAAATGTTCGTTGCAATGAGTCATTGGTCTTTTTCCAGGCCTTTGGTTTCTGGTACTCCATAATGCCAGGCCCTCACCAAAATGCTCAGATATCCTGCCAGTGCCCTGAGTCATGGAGATCCTGTGGGTATCATTCTACAGGACCTGTCCCTTCAAGTGCTCCAGCAGGACATAGATGGGGTAGATGCTAGGGTGGGCCAACCCAAGGCCCTGGATGTCGACTGTGCCCCAAACCCCGCCTTTGCAGGAAAATGAATTCTCAGTGATGTGAACTAAATGTCTGAGAATATTTTAAATCTGCTTACTGGCTCATGGGCTTTTTAAAAAGTTCCATTTAAACATGAATTCCCTGGGCATAGAATTTTAAGATTAGAAATGCCTAACAATGCCAAGGTTTAGTTATACCAAAGGAAAACCCCGGAGTTGAGACAACTGTAAATCCCAGGGTCACTAGTGTCTCCAGATGTCCCTGAAACAATGGGCAGTGATGTCACTGCATTTTTTATTGTTAAAGATTAAATAATTTGGTTTCTTGTTATGGTACAGTGTGGGCATCACAGTCCTTTACCCTTCCTACTTGTGAGTTCTTCTTCTTCTTCTTCTTCTTCTTCTTCTTCTTCTTCTTCTTCTTCTCCTTCTTCTTATTCTTATTCTTATTCTTATTCTTTTAATTAAAAATATTTTCACCAGCCTGGTCTACAAAGAGAGAGTTCCAGGACAAGCCAAGGCTACACATGGAAACCCTGTCTCAAAAAAAAACGAACAAACATACAAAAACCACCACAACAACAACAACAAAAATCACAAGATTTTTTTCATATAGTGTATTCTGATCATGTTCTTCTCCCTCCTCCCAGATTATCCCAGATCCTCCCCACCTCCCACCCTGTGAGAAAATGAAACAATCACAGGTTTTTACTCTTACCAACTCCGAGTTACCAACGACTGTGAAATACAGCTGTGTTGTGTTGTTGTGAATATATGTGTACACATATATTCTCTAGTTCAGTTCTTTACAATAAGTAAAAATTACTAAGTTGGAACAAAGGGCACATTAATATATCATTTGGACACTTTTAAACCATGATCCTATCTACTTACATAGAATGCTCTCACTCTTTTGTTCCAGGTCCAATAGAGCTTTCACAGAGTGCTGGCCATCTGATGACGCCACCTATTTCTCCAGCCATGGCAAGCCGAGGGAGCGTCATTAACCAAGGGCCAATGGCAGGCAGACCGCCAAGTGTGGGCTCAGTTTTATCAGTTCCAACACAATGCTCAACATATCCAGAGCCAATTTATCCTACCCTGCCTCCAGCCAACCACGATTTCTATGGGACCAACTCCAACTATCAGACTGTGTTTAGGACACAGTCTCACGCTGCATCAAGCCTCTATACTCATCGTGTAGAGCATGGGCGATGCGTGGCCTGGGCTGAACAACAGCTTTCTAGAGACTTCTTCAGTGGCAGTTGTGCTGGGTCCCCATATAATTCCAGGCCACCTTCCAGCTACGGACCATCCACACATGCGCAAGAGACACATGGCATGCAGTTTTTCAGCACAGGAAGCTTCAATGTCCTGAGTAATGCAGGAGCTGGCAGCTGCCAAGGGGCACCATTGCCTTCTAACTCTCCTAATGGTATATAACTTTTAATGACATTTTTTTTCTGGCTTTTGAGAAGGCAGTAGAGCGATCTGATTACTGAGTTTCACCTCTGCTGAGTATCATGCCACCCAGTAAAAACTGTAAAAATCATGGAACCTTAGCTCTTGTAAAATGTGTCTGCCACTTCCAAACATATCCCTTCATTCTTGTGGATTTATCATACATGATTTAAAAAACAGTCAAAACGTATGTGATATGCATAGAAATAAGGATATTCTTTCCTTTGATAATATTTTCAATGGAAACTGTGTCTTCCAAGAGAACTAACAGCCCATTTTAAAGACTGGCTCTAAAATCAATATTCCCTGTTTGGTTAAAAACAAAACACCCAAAGTTAAGGAGACTGAAAGACCTCTGAGGTTATTAAACGTTTAAAAAGACTTTCTCCTAAGTGTAGGTCAGTCTTCTCCCAGAAACACGATTTTTGTGTCTTTCTTCATAGACATACTTTATAAATTTAGACAAAGAAAATATGACAAAGATATGGTCAGCCTCAAAATGAATAATATGTCAGTTACCTTTTAACGCAAAAATATAATAGTAAACCAAACTATGCAACAATGTAAGTCCAGCTCTGAAGTTAATAGTAGAAATGAGATTGACCATTCGACATTTTTAGGACTATATCCAGCTACATTGCTGTTTTGCCTTTCCTGTGATTCATTTAGAAGCAAACAGAATATTCTCAACCTGTTCTGTTCTAGGATACTATGGACACAATATTAACTACTCAGAGGCTCACAGGCTCGGGTCGATGGTAAACCAACATGTTTCTGTCATCAGCAGCGTTCGCTCCCTGCCTCCCTACAGTGACATCCACGATCCACTTAACATTCTAGATGACAGCAGCCGGAAACCGGGCAACTCGTTTTATCCAGACACATCCTCTCCGGTTGTATGTCGGACTCCCGTAGTAGGTAAATTGTTTTCATAGCCATGGAAAGCATTTTAAGAAGTGACAAACTTCAGATGCACAGAATGACCCAGGGGGAATGTCCGGGTGAGCTAGGCATGTGTGGCCCTACTGTAATTTGTCATTGGATCTGAAGTCATGTTTTTGTGTTTGAGTAAAGAGTAAATTTCCATTTCTCATTCTCTATATGATTAGCCCACCTGATTTAAGATCTGTTACTCCTTCTGAAAAATAATAATTTATGTTTACTATGTATAAAAATTTAATATAGCCTGTCAAAAGCATTCTAAGTGGTAGTGAACTCTGTGAGACCAGAAATGATGCATTTTCCTCATTCCTTTATGACTATCATCGGACTCACTAGGAAGAGTCAAGCATTATCTTTAGAACCCATAATTGCTACCTGGAGTGTTTACAAAAGTGTATCCTGTGATGGGGGCAGCCAGTATTCTAGTATTCTCTCTCTCTCTGTCTCTGTCTCTGTCTCTCTCTGTCTCTCTGTCTCTCTCTCTCTCTCTCTCTGTCCTCTCTCTGTGTCTGTAAAATAAGATTGAATACCCTGGCAGAAAATGTTGCTATTTTTATTGTTCTGCAACATGTAATTCAAGTCAAAGTGAGCAAATCAGTGTGCCTGCTGTGAAGTCTTCCAGCTGCTTCTCCTAACCTGAGCCTCATCTCTGAAGGGACTAGCTACACCTCCCAGGGGGCTGCACAGCAGGAACTTGGCAAATCAGTGGGTGGTAAGAGAGTGCAAACTAATCCAGTGACTTCCAGGCTTGGCCCCAATGGCAGAATCTGTGACCTATGAAGCCGCCAAATTAACAACCTTAAATCTATACATACATTTCATCTACTTTAATTAGTAAGTTATTTCTGATAGCATAGGCTTTGAACCTAAAAATCTATGAATACATTTAGTTTGGAAAATTAATGATGAAGTATCCCAGGGAAAGTATGCACTCATCAAGTATCAAAAGGAGAGTGTTAATATGTATATGAGAATCTGAAGTCTTCAATGGAATTGATTTTAACACCAGTGTAAGTGAAGGGCATGTGACACCCAATAGAAGCACTGGGAAAATGACATAAATTCCATCTCTCATCACTCAGTGTACTTTTCCAATAATTCAATAGGAAGTACTTCTTCCCTTCCCGTGGCCATCACAAATGTGCCCTGAGTGGTCTAGCTGCTCATCTCCTGCTATCTGCTAATAGTCATTGCTTCTGGGTTACTCTAATGAAGCAGAAAATTCCACTTCAGGAGGTTTCCTCACCACCGGACTAAAATGTGCCTCGTTGCTATTGTTACTATTAGTGCTGTTTGCTTGTAGAGATAATGGAAGCTTTGATGGAGCATGGCCGGGAACTAGGGTGGATGCTAAGCCTTAGCTGTCAGAGCTGGCTCCTGAGCAGACTGCAAACTGGATTTCAGAGTGCAAGAGGAAGGGGGATGAATGATCAAGCACAGTGGAGCCTGGGACTCATCGGATCTTCTTTAGTTATAAAGCCTGAACCTTAGAGACAGAGAACACAATCATTGCCTTCACAACGAGAAGGCATCAACCGTGCCAGCCGGATGTAGACCTCTTGAATGTGTTAATGAAGATTTTAGAGCAACTGTATGTAAGATGCTAGGTTTGAGGGTACTGAGGCAATCGGGACATGGTTTCTGCTTGGAAGAAGTTGATGTTCTACACAGGGCAGAGTGAGGCCATGAATATGCAAATGTATTCATAGGCTTTCTGTCATATTTGGAATCTGGATATATATATATATACATATATATGTGTATATGTATATATATATATATATACATATATATATATATATAGTGAAAGTAGACATTGGGATTCATTGGGCAGGGGGAAAACCAGCTGGAGAGGTAAGGGAGTTTGAGAAAGGCCAGTGGGGGGGGGGAAGGGGGGGATAAATCAGAATAAGTATAAAGACCATAGATAAAACCCATTACTTGAAATATTAACCTAAAGTAATTTGTTAAACGATAACTTTAGCATCTCTGAAGTGTGTAAAGTGGCAGCTGGGAAAGTGGGAGCTCCTTGAGACAGGTGTCGGGAGTAGAATTCAGAGGCAGGAGCATTGACTTTAAGAGCTGGGGCAATCCAGAAGCACTGCTAAGATGGGATGCGGGGAGATCTAGACTGAAGAAACAGTTACTACAGAGCCTCCGGAATCCAAAAAAAAGTTTCCTATTTCTGTGAGCAGAAAGAAAATCGATGTGCCTTGAGCGGGTTAACGAGGGAGCGAGCAGAGCAAAGAAAATGTAAAAAGTCGGTTCGTGGAGGATTTTATGAGTCACGGTGACTGGGTTCTGCTCTTAGAGTGTACTAAGTCATGGCTGTCTGTAAAAAGGAGTAGGAAGCGCTTTGCACACCAGTGAGATCTTTCTAGCTCTTCTCCGGAGGGTGAGAGAATGAAGCACGTGTGAGAACATGAGTCTGCCACGCTGGTCTGGAAGCAATGGTGACTGGAGGTGCAGACAGGAAGTAGAGGACAACAAATGGGAAAAGTAGAAGAAAAGATTAGTGTTTTGGTGAATCATGCATACTCACATTTAAATCAGCTGATTTTCGCTAAATGCAAAACAAAGCAAAACCTGAAGAGGTTCAAAGTGAGTGGCTCTGTGCCAATCTGTTTTCAATTGTTGGTTATATTTTCCCTTCTAGCTCCCAACTTGCAAACCCAGATTCCTCCGTCTTCATCCCAGTGTATGTATGGAACTTCCAACCAGTATCCAGTGCAAGATAACCTGGACTCAAATGGAGCAAGCAACAGAGAAATGGTGTCCACTTTACCACCCATCAACACCGTGTTTATGGGGACAGCAGCTGGAGGCTCTTAAGTGAGCAATGTGGAATGTAGCTGGGACTCAAAAATCTCTGTCGCATCGATGCCATTATCCACCCCCAGCGGCCACGAGAGCAAAGACGGTGGAGGCAAAGTAGGCACAGAGGCTGAGTGTGTTTTTGAGACCGCTGATACTTTGGACAACTCCATGGTAAATGGAGACGCTTGCATTGCACACAAAGAGGCTACAATGTGAAGTCATTATTAATCATAACTTCAGACACTGTCAAAGGAAGCCAGTGGAAATCTGAAGATGCCAATATTGCAAAGATGTAATATTTTACTTTCTAACCTATTGAGGAATCTCTCTGTTCCTTCATCTCTGGTTTCTAAAACAAGAAAATATATTCAATGCCTTCACAATATCTTTAATTTATTGGGCTCTCCTAATCATTGTTTACTTTCACTTATTTGACAAAAAAGTCAAATGTCTATGTTCTACCTCCTGTGGAAATGTTTACAAGGTCAAGATTTAAGCGTAGACCAAAGTGACTTGACCTTCTCTCCCTGTGCATTAGTGTGGTGATTCCTGTTACATAGCAGTGTTCCAATTCTATGTAACTGAATAGAAATGATAAACACTTTCCTTCTTTATTTAAAATGATGTAAGGAAATAAAAAAGAATGTATGGAAGCATTTTCAAAGGTGTGATTGCTCTTGGGATTGGTTCTGTTCCTGAAGAACATGGGACTTGCAGGCCGAAGTAAAATGGAAGAAAAAATAATAATAATAAAGCTTGCTACTTAAGACTCTATAATTCAAGAGTGTCTGTGTGTCAGACCATGCCTATACATGTTAAGAAATTAGACTTTGGCTCTTCCTTTTCCTTTTGATTAAAAGCAGTTGTTTATTAAGTACCTTGGGAAAAAAAACTGGGAAGAAATTGGAATTCAGGGACCATCTGTTTGCAAAGCCTAATTCAGAAGTGAATTATGGGTAAGCTGATGCAACTGACCATCTATCTACATATGTTTTGTTTTCTTTTCCATATGCTGTGACTGTGAGGTTTGTGGCCTATACTAGAAGACTTCCATTAACTATAAAGAATTTGTTATAATCTTCTAATGATAGACATCATACTCTCTGTGTAGAGAATTGGGTTAAGATATTAAGCTTCAGGTACATCATAAGATTTTATAGTATCAAATATCCATGATATATCATGCTGTAGTTTGGTAAAAAAATAAACTGTTGAATTGTTTCCAACAAGAAATCAATAATCACTTGTAGACTTGGGCTATTGCTACCATTTTCTTAGTAACATGTTCACTTAGTGCATATCATATGATCGAATGAACAAGTAGAGAAAGTTTGCAGTATTAGGAAATAATGAGAAATGCAAAGCTAGATGTTCTATTCCTTCCAATAATGACTGGATGCTCAAGACAATTTGAAACATTTTTTTTTGTAGCACAAATTCTAATTAGTCTTAACAACAAAATGTGTAATCATATATTAGGTGACAAATACTGAAAGATCAGAGAAGCAGAGCAGCCAGCCACTAATTCTTATCTCTACTGAATCCTTGGACCAAATGAGTGGTCCTGTCTTTAGGAATCCTCAGACTGAATGCAATGAGCTCCTGTCTCCTCCAGCCTTATTTTCCTCTCTTGGCACCAGCCATATCACTCCAGTCTCTACCTCCCTCATGCTGGGATTACAGGCATGTGACTCCCAAGTACTGGAATTAAAGGTGTGAGCCACCACTGCCTGGCTCTGTTTCTCTTTTAGAATGCATCAATCCCATGTAGCCCAGGGGGTCTTGAACTAACAGAGATCTGCTTGCCTCTGCTGGGATTAAATGTGTGTGCCACCACTGCCTGACCTCTATGGCTAAACAGTGGCTAGCTCCTCACTCTGATCTTCAGGCAAGTTACATTTACTATAGCACAAACAAAATATCTGTGTGGCTCTCCTGGGAACATTATTGAAATTGTGCATTATTCATTATAAAGAAGTAGCCATTCAAACTATGCTTACATGAAATGCAAAATTAAGGTTATAAATCCAAGTTTTAAATGCTACACTTATACCAAAACTCTTAGGGTTTTTCTTTTCAAATTGTGCATAATTGTGACTACTGTTAAAGACAGGTAAATATTTCAGTTGATTCAGTGAATCCTTAGAATAATTTTAAGATCAAGAACATATGCTATAGCTACAAAAAAACAAAACAAAACAAAAACCAGAGCTGTGTCTTCTATACTGAATCACAGATCAGAACAGAGCTGGTTTAGTCTCCTCTCTCGGGATAGTTTTGCATTAGGAAAAATCAGAGATCTCTCTAGTTATATTCTCACAAGTATATTTTCCAATAAAAGTGGGGAGCTTTTGGACTTTAAAGACAATGACACCTGTAGTGCAGAAAACAAATCTCTTTTTCCTGCTTTAAGAAAGGAGAATCCAGAAGATGATGAAAGCCCCATCCAATGAGAGCCACGGAAGCAGGGTTTCCACTGTGCTTTAAGGGACTAGTGCATCGGTATCTAGTGCTGGGATAAGAGCTGTGAATATCTGGTGATGTATGGGGTAGATTTCTACACCAGGGGACTGTCCTCTTCAAAAAACAGGAAGACGCCTATGGATAAAGGGGATAAAGTTGTCCCCAAAACTTTGCCCAGTAGGTTTTCATATTAGACAGCCTCTAACCAACTCAGGTATCTTTTAAAGAAAGGCGACTATAACAACACAGTCCAAGAGACAAGCCAGCAGAGGCAGAGTGGGAGGAGAGGCTACGTTCTGAAGGAGGGTGGCAATGTGTGGACTCTTCCAATGGGACAATGACAGGACAGGTCCCTAGACCTGTCAGGGACAAATGAAACGACACAATGGCCAGTACTCCTGGGCCCATGGCATTTGCCCTCCAAGTCCTTGCTGGATGCATCCTCTGTTCAGGGTACAGCTGCCCCAATGGCACTTTCAATCCCCTACAGCGTGGTAGTCATCTGCCGTTCAAGTTGATTAGCGGTGAATTTTAGGCCGATACACTTGATTTTTGATCAACTGAATCTGTTCTCATATGAATACAATCCACAACAATAGGATAAACAAATGCTCTTATGCTTTTTTAATTTTAGTTTATTATTAACTGATAATACAAAAAGATGAAAGCTGGAGACGTTAAAGGGATACAACATGATAAGGTCTCTTTATATATATATTATTCACCAACCTCAGTCAGGCTAAACGTGTGTGTGTGTGTGTGTGTGTGTGTGTGTTAATAGGTAGATAATACACCATTACTGATTATTGATGGTAAGAATTTTCAGACCTTCTTTTAGCTCCCCTCACCTGAGTACTGGGGATTGAACTAAGGGCCAAGCATGTGTGAAACAAGTTTTCCTACTAGGCTACATCTCTAACATTTCTTTCAGCTTCTTGAATTTCTCCTCCTCCTCTTCTTCATGTTAAAAGTATGTTTCCCCTGCCAGTCTGGTCCCACAGGCACGCCAAACCCAAATATCACACAGAGATGCTGTATTAGATATAATTCTGTTGGCCTGTTACTGGCATTAATTATTGGCTAGCTCTGTCTTAAATATTAACTCATTTCTATTCATCTAAGTATTTCCATGTGGTCCCATCTTACTGGAGAGAGACCCCCCGCATTCTTCTCCACCCTCCATCTTGAATCTCCTCCCTACCACTTCCGGAATCCTCCTTGTCTCCTAGTCCCACCTATCTTGCTTTCCCATTGGCCAACAGTGCTTTATTCATTAACCAATACAGGAAACATATTTACAGAACGGCATCTCCCATCAGTATATCCATGGGCACCTGTACCTGTCTGTGTGAAGGTGTTCATGTCCGTGTTTGGGTGCGTGTGTAGGGAGTAGAGGTTGACGTTGGGTGTCTTTATCATCCTCCACTTGGAGCTTTGGAGAAGATCTCTCTTTGAACCACAGGTTCACCGATTGGTTAGACTGGCTGGCCAGCCAGTTCCGGGGATCCTTCTGTCTCTGCTTCCTCAGCACTGGGATCACCCATTCTCACCACTTTTTATGCGTGGGCTGGGGATCAAACTAGGTCCTCATGTTTTCTGGCCAGTACTCTGCCACCTGATCCACCTCGTCATCCCCTGTATTCCCTTTTCTACATCCACAAATTCAATCTCATAGTACTTCTCTTGGGAAAAAAATAAATTTGCATAACAAAGAGAAATATATATTGCTGCATTCAAAGGACATCTTCTTGCATTGTTGGTATGATTTTAATCCCAAAGCTGAAAGTAACTGAAGATCCCAAACCAAGATCTCTTGGTGTAATGCTGAGATTTTGCGTCTTTTCTTGGTAGCCATGGAACCTCCAAGGAAGCAGTGCACCCATTTACAAAAGTGAAAAATTAACCACTCAATATGATATCTGCTCTAAAGCAAAGAGAAACTATTCCTTTTATTAGGTAAAAAACAAGGGTGCTGTTCTTACCAATCAATACTCACAGTGAGGGTCAGAGATTTACAGCCTTCAAGCATCTTTAAACACACTGAAGCAAATATGAGCTTCGTAGGCAGTTTGTTAATCAGCATTTGTCATTTGGATTTGTGTACTTTAGCTTATTAATGCTCTGCACATGACCTCTATGGAAAATAAAACTGTTCCTGTATTCTAGATTACCCAGTGGCAGGGTCTCTTGTCTTTGTATTTGTGGATGTGAGGGGATGTGATGTGTTTGTGCTGGTTGACACATGAGCAGTTTTGTCAGTCATTATTCACTGTGTGGACACCTTTGCCACTCTTAACATGTATTTTAACTTTCTGCTGTTCGAAGAAACCACTTAGAACCTAGACACTGTACCAGGGAGCGACACTTGCTGTGTTTTCACAGTATCGGAGTTGTCACTTGCCCGGGGAGTATAGATCAAGCCAGCAGAGAAAGCCCTCTGAGGATAAACCTCCCCCCAGAGAAAGAAACAGGCCCTGGCACAGCTAGCTGTGTTGCTATCGTGTGTGGCTGTTCTCTAAGGAATACAAGGGCAAAGTGGCTAGGAACTGAGGTAAATCCTGAGCTGCTCCTCTCCAAGCTAATCTTCGGCACAACTTCAATGCTAAGAGGTGTGGCCTAGTGTGGTGCCTATGAGGCTTGTGCTGTGCTTTCTTCAGCTGAGTCAGCAAGTCTTCATCCGGGAGGGAGCAAGATGTACCAGGATGTCGTGGCCGCACCCAAAGCGTTACTAACAAAACCAGCTTCCCAAGTCCCAGACTGGCCCCTTCAAATGTAAAGAAATGAGTTCCCGAGTTCTCGTTAAGAGAGAAAGCCAAAATGGATGCAAAAATATGATTTTAGGGTAGGACCAACACACACAGCACTTTGTTTTTGTTAATTTTTAGGTTAACATACAAAAATGGGGTTCACTGCCGTATTTTTATGTATGTGTATTATTTAGTTTAAAACATGACAGAGTTCAGCAGATCTGCACTAGGGGTTTCATTAGTGTGTTAGAAGTTAGACAACTTAGCTTCTGATGCTCTCCTGCAAAATGAGATAGTTGAGCTATTCAGCTCTGCACTGCAGTTCCGGACATGCCCAGGTTCTGTCAGCACAGGCTGTCACTATCGATATTATTCTAAGCTCATAGAGTCAGTCAGCACACGCCGTTCTTCTTTGTCTTTATGTGAAATGTAGACTACCTTCTTGCTAGAGTTCCCTAGCAAGAGACTCCAAATAAGAATGTCACATACGAATAAAAGAAAATGCAAAATCTAGTAAATCATTAACATCTAAACAGAAATTTTGCAGAAAGCAACCATCACGGGGTAAAATGTGGCTTCATCGTTAGACATAAAAATAAAATTACAAACAATATGTTAAACAATTTGCTTTTACACATAGTCTATTGATATCATTAATAATATTCATTTTCCTTTATTAATCAGCAGTCCTACAAGGGGCTGTGTCAATGTTTATTTCATTCTGGTGGTTTTCCTTTTCCATAGGTCTGCAATAGACACTAACAGCATTAAATTTTTAGTGAAAAGTTCTACAAGTTAGGAAATACTTTTCATTTTCAAAGTCGATTAGTTTATATTAAAAAAATGTAACTGGTTAATCCAGATGGGAAAAGAGAGGTTGGAGGAGTAGAAGGAGATGGAACCATAATCAGGATATATTATGTGAGAGAAAAAAAATCTATTTTCAGTAAGAGGAAAATATATAAAATGAATAATTTAAATTGACAATCAGAATTTGTTCATGTGTTGGACATTTCTAATGTCTTTTCTAACTATAAAGTTAACAAGATGTGCTCTGTCCTTTTTTCACTGTTATAAGGGAAATCTTTGCCAAAACCATTCTCCCAATCCACTAAGCTGGATGTCAACAGACATTGCTCAACTGCATCCCCACCCCAGGGGTGTTCTGCAGGCTCCTCTATGTGCACACCCTGGACATGTATGAATCCCCTGTGGGTGTTCTTCAGACTTCTCTATGTGCACACCCTGGACATGTATGAATCCCCCATGGGTGTTCTTCAGACTCCTCTATGTGCACACTTTTGGATCACATCCCATCATGTGGCCGTTGATGTTGTGATGCTGTGGAAGCAACGATCCTGAGGTCATGTTAAATCTCCCTGCTGCACCCTTTTCTGGGAATTCTATTACTGTGTATTCCTGAGCTCACTCACCTTCTACACAGACCAGGGTGGAATCTCGTTGCTTGTCAGGCTGATATTTTCACGCAGGACTCCATCATTTCTTCCGTCACCTCTGGGGGAATCCATCTTAAGTACAAATCATGCCTCCACCTAAGGTCCTTCACTGGTTCCCCTTTGACCTTAGAAGAACACCCACACTTGTGTGTAAGCTTTCCCATAACTTCCCTACTTGGCACACTATTGATTAATGTAATGTGTGCGGCTTGAGGGAATTTGTCTGCAATTTGGTTTTTACGGGAGTTTTAGACAGCAAAGGGAATCACTCTATTTTGGACTTGCATTGCACTATGTTTTGTGGATCAGCTTAGGAAGTGTTGGGATGGGAAAGATAAATGGTCAATAAAGCCAGACATACTTATAAAAATCAATATCTATACTATCTATATGATATTTTAAGACATCTGATGCAAGCAACATAAAAGAAAATATTTTAATGGAAACTTCAAGCTCAATTCAAAGTCTTTCTTATGTGAAGCAAACTGATATTGAGAAGTGAGTCAGACCTGGACATAAAGACCAACACTAGACATAATTGAAGCCGAGATGAGAAAGTTCATACATGAGAATTCGATAAGCTCTGTAAAGTTTTTTCTTCTTCCATAAGGCACAAGCCTCTCTTGAGCCTGGAGGATCCTTGTTTAACCTTCTAGACAGATGCTGTCTTCTCTAAATCTGTCCTGAAACCCCAAAGCCTCCCCTGCATACTCCCTGTACAATCCCGTGGTAGGTATACATACTAAACAAATGTGTGCCTTCCCTCAGAAGACAGATGTTAGGGCGTTCACTGGAACATTATTCTTGCTAGCATGATATTGATACATTAAATTGAGATTAATAAATACATGTGTTGTGGAATAATTTTTTTAACTATGCAGAAATATGTTGCGTTTAATTATGTTGAGATGTGTTGCTGTTTATCCTTGCCTGCCTAAAGTATCTGATTGGTCTAATATAAAAAGTTAAATGGCCAATAACAAGGGAAGAGATACAGGTGGGACTTATGGACAGAGAGATGAGAGGCCAGTCGGACAGACATGGAGGAAGAAGAAAAGTACAGAATTAAAGAAAGGTAAAAAGCCCCCAGAGAAAAATGTAGATAAATAGGAATAGGCTAAACTAAGTTAAAAGAGCTAATGGGACAAGCCTAAGCTAAGGCTGAGCATTCTTAATTTATTTAATAAGCCTCCATGTTTTTATTTTGGAGCTGGTTAGTGGCTTAAAGAAACTGTAACTACATAAATGGAGTTTTAAAAGAACAAGTATGAACGCAATGTCACACTATAATTCAAGAAAGTAGTAATGATACCTATTCTTAATAATAAATTATGTTGACAAAATATAGTTCAGAAGAATAAATTTTAATAGCTATATATGTTTAAAAACAAAAATGTTATTTATAAGCGAACATGTTATAAAAGCACAAACATGAGATTGGGTTGTATACGAGTATACATAGTCATGCACACATACATACATACACACATATGTACAGTTATCTTCAGGATAATTATTACTTCTGAGAGAGAAGAGGAGATGGGAAGTTAACTCGGTAGTTAAGAACACACACTAAGTACTATCCCTTCAGAGGACTGAAATTTGGTTCTGAGCACCCATGTTAAATGGTTCACAACCATCTGTAACTCCAGCTGCAGGGAAATCAGGCACCTAAGGATTCTACTGGCACCTGCAATCATATTAACATACACATGATTAAAAGTAACAAAATAAATACCTTTTAAGAAGAAAGAAAGGCAAAAGAGAAAGGAGAGGAATGAGACCAAATGGAGAGATTAATTTTATATGTGAAACACCTTGGTTCTAAAAAAGTGAAGCAAGTTTACAATAAGTTAAAATGTTTCATATTATTTTTTGCACAAATAACTTTATTATTAACTGCTGGTGAAAATTAGAGCATATCTGGGCTCGTCTGACAAGACTGGCGAAGGCAGCTTCACTGAAGAGAAAGCATCAAGAGACTGCTGAGTTCCAGCCGGATCTGTCATCTTGACTCCAAACCCGGTCTCCCGCTCTTGGTCCAGATCCTCAGGTCTTAGGAGCAGCTTCAAGCTGAGGAGAGGTGTTTTTCCACAGTTCAGTTCCCTGAAAACTTCCATCTTCCACTGAAAATCACAGGCCCGGTGTGAAGCAGCCACATGCCGGATTTCCTGACCGATTGGATGGTATAGGAAAGTTCCAACTGATACTGAGAAGCGTAGCTTCAGGGGCATATGTGAATTTTAGAAGAGGAAGCTGAGGTCTGATCACCAAAATCAGCACAATAAAAACCACCAATAATGACTATTGATCGCTAGAACTCAGATCGCCAGATGTTCTAGAGATGGAGTGCCAGTATTCAATTTTCACTGTGAATACCACATTACAAAAGAACCTTAAAAAAATAAAAATAAATAAAACACTATTGAGGGGAAAGAGGAATTACGCAGAATATCTAAACCGTTGAATGGCCGCCGATTTGTTCCTGATAAACTTCAATCATGTCTTCCTCCTCCATCTCCAGCTCCTCTGGAGTGTGGCTATCAGCAATCCTCTGACCTTCATAGAGAAACTTCAGGGAGTTGGATGGGACACCCTGTCTTTGACAATACGATTCTTTGAGTTTCTTGAGTTGCGTTGTCATCCTCACTTTGAAGTGTATCTCACTGCCATCCTGTGCAATCACTTTGACTGTAATAACTTTATCCTCTAAAATCTCACTTGAAGGTTTTGCCTCCCGGTCAGACATGGCAACCAATGGATCATTTCCCCAGAAGCTCTCCATAGCAGCCGCCTGCGGCAGAGTAGAACTTCTGGAGTTTACAGATCCGACTCTTCACGACAGCCCACGCTGTGGTTGGAGAGACTTCCTGTACACTTGTGTCACTTCCGGGTTCCAGAAGGTTAGCATCCATAACCATTGTGGGGGAGGGGCTGTGGCAGCAGATAGGCAGACTGAAAGCAGTCCCTCATTTCAATCCACAGGAAAGAGACAGAGAGAGCTCTAGCTCATATTATCTTAAGTTAGCATTGAAAAGCAAGCAATAAAACAGGAGAGCCTGATCAATTTTAAAATTAAAACTTCGCCTATATGGTTGGACAATGTAGCAGTGAATGGAACAGAATTACTGCTTTTAAGAGTTAGAGAAGTGAAATCCCATTAACCATGTTTGTCTCTCTAGAGAGATCAGTTAGGCAGTGATTAATCGTTCTTAGCAAAAATGGAGAATGTTTTTCCTAATTACAGTAGAAAAGATGCTTAGAAATTAAAAAAAAAAAGAAATCCCACATACAATGAATCACTCATAAATAAAGCCTACATACATAATTTTATACACACACACAAAAATGTCCATGTGGATGCATGATTTTTTTAACACATCTGTGTACATATTGCTATATTCTTACTACTTCTGAACCTTTCTGTATTAGATAGATGATTCTGACAACTTGTTGGTAACTGTATAGTCTCTTCATGTGAGTATATTATAATAACTAATTCCCAACTACTGTATCTCCCCACCACACATATGCCTTCAAAAGAGTCTCACTACTTAGCTCAGGCTGGTCTTGGACTCACAGTCCTCCTTTAAAGAAGGGAAGGAAGCTGAAGACTTCCAAATGCTGGGATTATAGGTAAGAAACAATCACACCTGGCCAATTGTTGGTGTTGGGGGTGGGGGGTCGGCATGGCTACAGGTCAATGACAACTGTCTTAGGATACATTTACTGTCAACTTGACACAGTCTAGAATCTCCTGAAAATGGAGTCTTACTCAAGTAATTACCTTTATCAGGTTGAGCTGTGGGTGTGCCTGTGAGAGTTTGCCTTGATTGGTATAGGCCAGCACAGCCCACTGTGAGTGGCTCCATTCCTAAATGGTCCTGGGTTATCAATAAACTAGCTAAGCATGAGCTTGTAAATCAGAATAAGCCAGAAACCACAATTACTCTATGTGCTCTGCTACAAGCTCCTGCTTGAGCTCCCCCTTGGATGGACTCATAAGCCAAACCACAGTAGCCCACTTTCTCACCCACATTGCTTCTGGTCTCAATGTTTATCATAACATCAAAATGCTGGGTGTCTGTCCTTCAACTGCACCTTACTCTTAGGAGACAGGTCTGGCTATGCTGGCCGGATAGCTAACGCCAAGAATCAGCCTGTCATCGCTTTCCTCAACACTGAGGGTACCTCAGTGATTGAGATCTGAACTCAAATCCTCATGCTGAATTGGATCTTCACCAGCTGAGGCATCTCCCCAACTACCATTATTTTTAAAAGTGGTCTATAGTCTTTAATAATAATAATTTCTTAGCTCGCTGGGAATGACAATAACCCCACCCTAGTTTTCATTGAGCATTAATATATAAATTCAAGAATAAACTATTCCTGGTCACAGGGAGTTGTCTAGATGGCAGACTTAACTTCTCAGATAATTTCAGTACCAGACATTTCCATGCCTAATGCCTGCATTATCCTAGTCAGCTGTTAGTTTCTCCAGTGATGGCATTTTGGGTGTATGCATATGATTTTGTCTGCTCTACTTTGAAGTTAGAGGAAAGGCGTCCACATTTACAAATGCTCAAAGCAAAATTCTTAGGACATGACTAATGAATTTCTCTATACTTAGAGAATTCTTTCTAAAATATTAACAAGACATATTAATTTAATTTTCACAACAATAATATTTAATATATTGATTTATACTCATGCTGAACATTAGGAAGAACTGCTTTATAACACCTTAAAAGTAGATTATTGCCAATTGCCTTGTTGGTATGAATCCCCCTAAAAAAACCTTTAAAGCACCAACATCTGTATGTGTTCAAATTAACTATGACTATATCTTTGGAGACAGGGAGATCTAAGAAGGGATAGCAGCAGTAGGTAAGAGAAGATGAACTCCACACATAGTGAGCAGCAAGTAAAGTGTAAGTGAGAGTAAACAGCAATAATCACCCATGATTGTTGAATTCTAGGCATTATAGAGGTCACAGTTTGACACACTATCAATGGCAATGTCACAATACATACTGTAAAGTCCAGTGAGTATTGATGAGGTTATAAACATATGGCTTCCTCCCTTGAAATTATTCCTCCATGCAAACACACCTCTCAATAGCCTAGCAACTCATTTGCTTTCAATGTTGGGTGACTATCTCGCATTCTCTTAGACAAGAGAAACTATCCAGACACATCTTCCCCATAGATCTTCCCAAGGAATGAAATCCAATTTCCCATCGGAGCTCAGAGCAAGCACTATTCATCAAAAACGTTTCCAACTTACATGAAGATAAATCTTTTGCGTGAACTATTTTTGCTAGAGACAGTTTTGCCTACTGGAGTAGAAGCAAATTCTAGGTCAAAGCCTTAGGTGTAAAATGAAAGCTATATTTGGTTCCTAAAATTCCTTGGGTTACTACAATTTCTTGATCGGTGGCAAATACACTACCGTGTTGTAGGCATGATATGGTTAAAGCCTCAACATTTGCAATAAATGTGATAAACAAAAAAAGAAAAAGAAAAAAAAGGAGAATATTAGCCAGGTGTGGTGATGTACATACGTAATTCCATTAGTTGTGGCTGAGATGGAAGAATTGAGGGCAACCTGGGCTACAGAGTTTACAGTCATCATGGGTATATAGAGAAAAAAATCAAAATGCTGAAAACAAGAAATAAACAGAACACACAGAATATTTAATTGACTGAGCACTGGAGAAGTTTCCAAAGCCAACAGCCTTTGGCTGATAGATCTCATTTTCCTACCTGGTGGTTTGACTGTAACATAAACAACTAAGATCTGTGTCCTGGGAACCAGAAACAATGCAAGTAATCAATCATGGGATTTGTAGCATCAAAGTGACACAAAACCTCAGTGGCATTCAATAAAGTTGTACTGCACGGTCCGAGAGATATTAAGCATTATTATCACCTAAATGGCATGTGTCCAAAAGACATATTCATAGAAACTCCACCATACTTTATACATTTTCTTCACATGCTTGAAGAAACACATTAAGACAACAAATAGCTAGAGCACCCTGGGATAAATTTGCTCCTTCATCATTCTCAGAAAAAGTAGAGAAATAAAGAACATTTATTCTGGAAGCCATGACTAATGAATAGACTACATGAGTACATTTTGGTGTTTCTTGGCATAAAGCTGAGACATGCACCATTTACTTAAAACGTAAAGATGAGAAAAAGAGAACCACAGAATCAAAACTATGAAGTAGGAAAAGAAGATAATAGATAAATTAAGGGAACAATGGAAGCAAACATTCTGTAGCTCTGTGGAATCGTGGAAACAAATAAAGGGCTGATTTCTAACCATAGAGTGGCAGTTCCTACCAATGTATATCTGAAACCATTTTAAATGTCCTCATCCTGGTGCACCAGCCCCTCTGCTTCTGGAGTATTTTTTTTTTCTTTCCTTCTTGGTGATAGCACAGATGGACTCACAATTGGGGAGAATGTACAAAGATTCTATCAGGCAGCTGAACTAGGACAGCTGATCTCTCTTCCTCTGGGCTTGGTTGATCATTACCTTTGATCAAATAAAAGGCCACATGTCCCATTTGCCCTTCTGCCCTGGTTACTACAGTGGGAGAAAGGAAGGCGAGAACAAGCAAGACAGAGAATTTAGGGCAAGATAGACAGGTGAATTTGTATATTTGCTTAAATCCAAGCAAGTTATATATGCCCATATTATTAATTTAAAAAAACAGATATTTAGATGGCTCCCAAGAAGTTCTGTATACTCTCTGTAGTAGAAGTGATAAGTTCATGAAAGGAATTGGAACTATTAAAGTTAGAAAAGTATATAGAAAGGCTTTTTAAGGCACATTAAAACATAAAAGTATACACAACTTTAAAAATACATTTAAAAAACACTTAAAGCTTGGATAGACATGAAGGAAAGCACATTGGGTGAAAGGGGCAGTTATGCAGAGAGAACGTTACTCTCCGTGACTTCATATTGAATCTTTGTTGAACATTCACATTCAGAGACCACCTCCCCTACAGGCTTCCCAGTTGTACATTATCGTTTAAGGCCATGACTCTCAAACTTCCTAATGCTGCAACCCTTTAATACAATTCCTCATGCGGTGACCCCCCTCCCCACCATAAAGTTATTTTTGTTGCTACCTCATAACCATAATTTCGCTGCTGTTATGAATTATAATGTAAACATATGATGTGCAGGATATCTGATATGTGATCCCTGTGAAAGATTCATTCAAATCCCAAAGGGGTTGCGACCCACAGGTTTAGAACAATTGACTTAAGTGGTATCATATTGTCACTGAAAAATCTTTCTTTTTTCCATTTAGACTTTGCTAATAATTGGTAGGTATAAAGATTTACCTAGGTACTTCTGCAAGCAAACAGTGTACAAAATTAAACTTTCTTCCTCAAATACTTGAGTTTCTACACTTAATTTCATTTAAGATAGGAAGATTCATAAAAGTAGTAGGTATGAGAAAACAACTGGCAAATTAATATTTACGAAAGAATGTTTTTTCTTTAAAATGTGTAGCGTGGCATCAATATAAATGAGACAAGAGTAATTGAACTTTAGGTCATTGATGTGATTCTCTATGGTGTGAGGCATTACAGGCAACTCTTGAGTTCAATAATTTTCTGTATCCATTAAGTGATTAACTATCATAATAATTGGAAAAAATCTGAAATATTGTATACTATAAGTTGAATTCAAAATTGATCATTAAATTGTGCTTGCAATATATAGCCTACAGAGCCTGAATGTTTTGCTGATAACCAGGGACTAACCAGTGCCCTCTTGAGAAGTCCAAGTCTTACTTAGCAAAGTCAAACCTGAATACTTGCCTTGCCTTTGAAGGACCACTTTGCATTAGAAATGGTAGGTACTGGTCAGTAAAAGATATGTACACAATAACTTTTATAGATACTGCTGCTAGCAGACAATATGCACTGTCCCAAACCAAAACTTAATTTGGGCAATAGGAAAATATTTGGAGAATGTGTCTATGGAGATAAATGAATAAACTAAGAATGTAGGAAACGCTCACATCTGGAAGACAAGAAGACTTGCTGGATGGGCGGGCGAGAGGTCAGGGGAAGCTTGAACAAAGCCCTAGAGTGACATCACCGAGTATGCAATTGCTTGAGCCTTTGAGATAAGTATATCTTCTTTCAAGTTTTAAAGGAAAATAAGGCTGAGCAAGAGCTCCAGCTTTATTCATTAACTTCGAAAGACTAAAGATTAAGGCTTTGAAGTCTTAGCTTGAAAAGTATGTGATTGCACAGCAATGCTGTTTCCTCAGACCCTCTGCTGAGTCAGGGATTGACTTCCACGTCAGTTCACCAGCTCAGATGTGATTATGCAGCCTAGTTTATCCTTATGACCCTGAAAATTTCATATGTTCAATTCTGAAAGTGTGATTTCCTTTTTGATTTTATACCTTTGATGGGGGGGGGGGAATCCTTGCAAATTAAAAACCATCACACATCAAAATTAAGCAGACCCTAAGTGTATGTACTCAGTGAAAATCTATACAGTTAGAGTAGACATTTGGATAGGAAAATGTGCAGCTTTACATTGGATTTTACATTTTCAAATGTAAAGCATATGTAAAGACACCTTGTATATAATATGCTCACTGTGAGAACAGCATTCTTCCTTCCGAAAATGGCCAGCACCAAATCTGAGTCCCTTTCCTAAATTGTAGCAAAAGTCAGAATGGAATTTCAGGATTGGGCTCACATCCCTGTAACGTCACTTTTCGACCATGTATTGTATTCCTGTTCACTGTCAACAGCTGGTGGTGTTCTGCCACAAGACAGAGCACGTTTATAGCTGCTCAGCCAAGTTCAGCAACAGCTTCACTAGCTTATCCCTCCAGAACGACTCTTGTATTTCATGGTATACACTTGTCACTCAGTTACTGCTGTTAAATTTGGTCCGTCTCAAGAGGGCTGGTGTAACTCAGGTAAATGGGTGCCTTACATTTCACAGTCACCTCATCTTTTGGACTTCTAGAAACTAGAAGCTAGAGTAGATAGCTTTCCACATCCACGTGGTAGAAGATAGCATCTCTTCAACATGGCATTGTCTGAAACCTCCGGCTCCATGAAGAGCATCTGCAATCGGCTTTGTCAAACAGAGTCAGGTGAGATCAAAGCCAGGCTTTGTGAGCAAGGCTCCTGGCAAGAGGAGTACAGTCAGTGGAGAACAATCGGGCAGCCGAGGCACAGCTGATGTGTTCCCGTGCTCCCTCTCACGTCTGCTCGCCTTCATTTCACACATGCTGATAAGAGGGAGAAAAGTATCAGAACAGGACAAAGACTGGTGATAAGATATATTTTTAACATGATCACACAAAAACCTAGAGAAATAAATTAAAAAAGAAGAAAACCCAAGGAATAACAAAATCTTTTCACGATAAATTTTGTTGACCACATAGTTTCCCCGATAAAGATATTTATTTTAAGGACTTTTACCCTACAACTTCCAGTTTGTCTATGAAGCAGTTTGCCAAGAATGGACCAAAGATGCATCACTTTTTGAGGGACACTAAGATAGGACACTTGAAGCAGGTTCATAAACATGGGTATACCCTAGGGGCAGTCTTATCTCATGGGGATTATAACACAGATAATGTTAAAGGTACAGGTGCTCCCTGTGATAGTCAGCATTCTAGAAAGAATCACTTTCTGACCTGATTATGGATGGGGAAAGAGAACTTTTTGTTGTGCACCTGATAGGAACCCAGGTATTGTCAAGAGCGTCTCCAGTCCTAAGTCTTCCTTGTGTTCTTCAGGTCTCTTTCAAGCTTGTGCACTCAATATGGTTCCATGGGTTTTGATTCATAAATTTTCTAGCATGTTCTTGCATTATGAGTTTATATACTTTTAATAAGTTTTAGAATTATAATAAATGTGAGTTCATATTGCCAAATCAAAATAAAAATTTTTCCCTTAAATATAAGTAGAACCAAATTTTACTAAAATTTTGCCTGCTTTTAAAGGTTTGTTTGCATTTTAGTTTGTACATGTGTGTACATGCCCATTTGTGGCTTACTAAAACTGTCTATAACTCCCACCCCTGGGGTATCTGCTACATCTGGCCTCTGCAAACACTTGCACTCATGAACACATGTCTCCACACAGACATGCACTCTACAAACATAATTCAAATTAATAAAAAGTAAAATTTAAGACTAGAAATAAGAAACCTATGTGCTCATCTCAGCAGATTCACTGGAAATGGAGACCCATTGGGTGTCTGCTGTGTACCTGAGTGCTGTGGTTTCTGCATTACCTTACTGGCCCCATGAGTCTGGAGCCACTATCATCTCCATTTTATGAATAAGGAAATGTACACTTACATATCTAGTAAGAAGCAGCAACTGGAGTTAAAACTAGGTCCCTTGAGATCAAAGCATTCCTTCTGAAGTTTTGTGGTTCTGCATAGAGCTGGATTTGTGGCCTCTTGCTGCCTACTCTCTTCTTTTCTCACCCCCTAATTCTTACTCATGTTACGTCAGCTACTGTTGGCTTGTTATGAACTATGTAGGCAGAATATCTGATTTGACTTTTTACTTAAAGTTTTCAAACTATTTAATAGAGGGATAGAGAAGAAAGAAGAAATATTTATCATCATCATTGGCAATTATTTACTTATTTTTCCCTCATCTGAAATATATATATATATATTTCAGAACTACAAAATTGCTTAAGGGCCACTATTAAATCACATATCAATTATTTTTTTGTTAATGAACTACACTAGGGCTTAAACATAAATGCTCATGTGTGTCTTCAGATGGATGAACTATTGCAATAGAACTAGATGGTTTATTTTGCTTCCTAACTATACCAGCAACCTTGGAAACATTATTTCATGAAGTCATCAAACTACCTTGAGATGCAGGTACTTTGATTTTCAGTGTTTCGTCGATGACAGGGCTTCAGGTTCTGCAGGTTCTGTGGCTCCCCTGGGGCTAGGACATAAGAAGAAGCAGCTACAGGGCCTGCTCTCCTTCCTGCAGCTCCCGAAGGCTGGAGGGGTAACATGCTCATTCACTCTCCCATTCAGAGCCTGGGGAGGAAGTGAATTCACCCACCATTCGCTTGCTGCTTCTTTCAGGAACCCGTGACAGGGTCCACCTACTGTCTTTCCCAAGTCAATATATTTCATGAAGCACTGATTTTCTTTTCTTCTTTCCTGAAAAACTCACTAACTCCTCTCAGTGAATTCCCTCTACTCATTATTACAAGTCTCTGTAGCTAACACATCCTGTTAGATTCCTGAGGCCACAGAACGTGTGCAAGAAACATTCCTAACATCAATGAACATCCACAGTGTCTTTAATATCATCATAGTCCTTTTTTAATAAAGTAATACTGGGTCTACACACACAGGAGGAAAGGGAGTATATGGACAATTACATATTAATATTTGTTAATTTGTTATTTATAATATTTGTTAATTTATTTATTAATATTAATATCTTTGAACATGAGCTGCATCTGCAGGTAGTTAATTTTAATTCTTTGACGGCCCCCATGCTTCACCCCTGGAGAGAATTATTTCCCCTCTTCCTTCACCTCCTCCTGGTTCTATTAGGAAAACAAGACCCTAAAATTGGAACTCTGAAGTTAAAAATAAAGGTCACTGTAGGGTTTTATTTTTTTGTACCTTGAGGTGGGGAAGAGTTTACCTTCTCACCACAACAGATGGTTTTAAATGCAGTGATTACAAAATTCTGAAGGTAAAATGGTTTAATTACAAAGTCAATACTCCCTCCAACCTGGGCTGAGCCTGCAGCGTAAAAACAACAGACGGAGCAGAGCAAACGCTAGGGCAATGTTTAACCAGAGCTGTGCATATCGAGTGTAGGGTTTCCCACACAGCTCCAGTAGACTACAGAGCACATGATTGTGGGTTTCCATTTGTCGAATAACCTCGGGAAGAAGAAATAAGTATGTGTATATATATATATATTCCACCATGCAATACATTCACATAAACACAATTCTAATGATGTCTACTGGAGCTTCAGTAGGAAGCAGGTTTCAGTTTTAGAAAAAAATGAATGATTAGAAAACTTCCAGGATATACATAAAAGGAGTTTATCATGGGGACAAATGTACAGTTCTTCAAGAAAGGAGATTATATGTTAGTAAATTCTATTTAAAAATTAATTTTCCCTTTTCCCCTTAAAAGCCAAAAGAAATTCAAATATTGGTAAGTCATTCAATCGCTAAGCAAATGTAAAATGTCTTTACTTTTTAAATCACACAAGAAGGGAAATTTAAGTTTATTTTCTTCATAAATAGTACATTTTTCCAAAGCAAAAGAGATGGGAGTATTTTAAAAAATTAAAGTTAATTTAAAGACTAAATGTTTAAAAATCAATTTAAATAATTTTAATTAAATTTATTTATAATAAAAAGTTGATGAAAATGTTCCTATACTTCAACACACTGATTTACCAAATGTGTTTTTCAGTTTATCCATTCAGTAAACCATGTGTAAAAATTAGTGTAAAATTCATGCACTTTCCTTAAGGTAGTATGTATATGTTTGCTTCCTAGCTGCTGAACATTTGACATGGGCAATTAGAAGATAGTTTGGGTCACTGGGCTAAGCAGGTGTGGACGGCTCTGAGTAGTTAAGTAAAACAAACACTTCTGATCGTCTTATCTCTGGGCTTTCTGATCTTAATAAATGTCACCAGGATAACCCAAAGCAACTCTCCTAGTGACTCTATGGGGAATTAAACTCAGAAGCGTTTTGCAATTTCTAATCAGTTTAATTCTGGAAGGACATTAGCTCTTTTTAGTAGGAAGCAGCTACAATTGTGCAATGATTTTGGTATTGAGATTAAATGTGGAAACAAAATAAAGGGAGACAAATCCTATCTCCCAAAGCTGAAAATAAGAAAATGTGTTTTTTAAAACATCAAAGTAAGAAAATATTTGTGCCAGGCAGTGGGAACACATGCATTTTATCCCAGCACTTGGGAGGCAGAGACAGGTAGATTTCTGTGAGTTCAAGGCCAGCTTGGTCTACAGAGCTAGTTCCAGGACAGCCAGGTCTACACAGGGAAGCCCTATCTTGAAAAAAAAAATTTGTATTATAATAATCATATTAACATAAATTTTAGAGAAATATTAATATGTAATTGTTCATATACTTAGTGATAAGACTTGCATAAAATTTCTTACCTAGTTTTATTTTGGGTCGCAAGTTTTCTAAAACTTCCTAACATACAAATTGTTTCTAAATCTTAAATAGTATTGAGAAAAATTATACTATTCTTCCTTGGCAAACTCTTGAAATTCATACCTTGAAATTTATTCATGCATTTGATTTTACTTGTTATTTATTTTGCTGTCACAAGCCTTCTCTGCTGGCCACTACTCTAATGTATCATTGCACTGAAAAACAATACAGGTAAAACAAAGACACTTACCATAAGCATATGGCATATTGAATTTTTAAAAATTAATACACCTGATGCAACCAGCCTTGGGGTCAGAAAACAAAAGTCACCATCACCCCAAAACCCTAAAATACTCAACTCCTCCTAGTCACTATGAACTCATAGTAACTACCACCTGACTTTATGGGAAAAAAAGATTACTTTTGCTCATTTATACATTAAATTGAGACTGAAGTGTCTTGCTTTCCCAACTCAACTTCTTGTTTTTGAGTTATGAACATTCTTTCTGTTCTGCAATGTTCTGTGATCATATTCACCCCAATCATCCTCCCCATGGCTCTTCCTGCTAACCTTTTCCCTCCCAACTAGTCCCTTTCGTGTGTGTGTGTGTGTGTGTGTGTGTGTGTGTGTGTGTTTGTGTGTGAGAGAGAGAGAGAGTAAAGAAGGAGAGAGAGAGACAGAGACAGAGAGAGAGATGTACTAGATCATGGACAACTTAGCAATGACTATACCACTGGCAAAACCAAAACAAACAAAAACATAAACATAAACAACAACCAAAACAAACAAACAAACAAAAAGTCCTCTTCCCCAGAAGTCATCAATTATTTAAAGCTCCTCCATAGGGAGTTGCATTGTCGATGCCCATAAAGATGACTCCACTGGCCTCAGGTGATCACCTATGTTTCTAGTTCCAGGGACAGTTTCTTTGTTGAACAGTCTATAAATACAATTAGAGCCCTGCTAGCTACTGCCAAGATATGCATGCCACTATTGCACATTTAGTGTTATTGTGCTATTCTGGTCATCATTTTGGTTCAAAGGGATGATAGCTGGGTAGGACTATCAGTTGCTTGCCTCCCTTGGAAGCTTGCACAGCACTGTCAAGTACTATGAAAGCTACTTCTCCATGAGACTAATCTTTTGGGTTTGTGTCTAAAGAGCATGGTGTCTTCAACCTCTGGGAGGTAACAATAGCTTGTGTTTTGGGAATCTCTTTAACTCACTTACCAACAACTTGAAAGGAGGTTTCTAATGCCTGGTTACCTTCCTTCCTTCCTTCCTTTCTTCCTTCCTTCCTTTCTTTCTTTCTTCTTTTCTTTGTCAGATAATCCATGGCTCTTGTGGAAAGTGTCAGTCCAAACTGGATAACTTCATTTGAACTATATGTATACATGTAGATTTATATGTGGTATATGTAATTTTGGTAAATAAAGAATAATATGATTCCTTATGGCTTTTCCAGACATCTTTAGTGTTATTGTACCCTCCTCCCTCTCCTTCTGTATTAGCATCCCCTCTCTCATCCCAACTGAAGCTCCACCTATCTCCCCTCCCAAATCACTTGCATCCTCACCAGTATTTACTTTCTCAGTTTCTGTGGTCACCCCACGTTATATATTCATATCCAAATGTTTCAAACTAGGAACCACAAGTGAAAAGAACATGTGGTATTTGTTTTTCTGGCTGAGTTGCCTCACATGCCATAACATTTTCTAGTTCCATTCATTTATCTACAAAGTTTATGATTCCATTTTTTATAGACGAATAGTATTCCACAATGTAAATGTATTACAGTTTCGTTATCTATCCATCAACTAACAGATATTTAGTTTGTTTCCATATATATCCTAGTTATTATGAATAGAACAGCAATGAACATGACTGAGCAAGCATCTGTGGAACAGGATGCCAAGTATATCTGGTTCATAAGATAGATTTATTTGTAGGTTCTTGAGAGCTCTCCACAATGACTTCCAGAGTGCCTGAACATGGAGGATATTTTTAACATAATTGTTGTTAGTAAATAGAAATAAGCTCTCTATAAATTTTGATTCTTATTGACCAATGATTTGGGCTTCTCAGTTTTATGTCTCCCATAACCTGCCTTTTTGTCTTTAAATATAAAAAGAAATGAGTGGGACATCTCTCAAGTAGAATATTAATCAAACCCTTTAAAGTCATAGAACATCTCTTTTATGCTTAGGTTGGATAATCAAAATCATGCTATTCCAAGGATGACCACTTAGGCTGGGGGACTTTGGGCCTTACACAGCATGAATGAAAGCTGTGTCAGCCACTACATGTCTCTTACTCCACATTAGAGAAAAAAAAACATAAAATTTGAAAGAATCTTTAAGTCACAAATGATGCAGAATAGAGAAATTGAATGAAGAAAGGTGAGCAGAGCAGGAAGCTCCTCTCAGGACCTGCCCTAGAAGACACCTGGGAAGGCTGCAGCCACTGAATTCCAAAGCCATACAACTTGTCCACCTTTCTCTGTCACAGAAACTTTCTGTCCTGCAGCTTGTCACTCCAGGCTTCTATTCTCTGTCATCTAGCCATGTAAAGGCTAGCGCGTCATAACAATAAATGCCCCGAAGTATTCACTAGAGAAAGTGTTACTCCCAGGGGTAATCTTTGCTTTATCCTTCACTGCTCTGTATTAGAAACACTGCCTTTGTGTGCACGGGTTAATCTATTACAACCTGGTCAACCAACTGTAGAAGTACCCAGAAAGCAGGACTTCTTACTGGCACACTGGCATCCTTTACATGAACAGTGGTGCAGTCTGTGAATCTCATCTGCATTCCAGACTAAAGCATCTCTGGGAAGCATCACTGTATTTTGATCCTTTGAAAAATGTTCAAAGCTGTATTCAATCCAAAGTCAAATAGAGGAGAACACTAATATATTTTAAGCCTTCTCTTGGTGAACAACTTTTACTATTGATGACAACAAAATTATTGAAGCCTGCAATAAGCCATCCAGTGCTTGCATAGGTCACCTATGACCACTATTAAGATTTAAATATCCCCTAAAATTAAACACTTTGGGGTTATTAATGTTTCCTTTCCTCTCAAAATTTTTGTGTTGAGAGGAGGTATGGGAGGAAATGTGTTAGCAACAGTAGGATGTGGAGGATAACTCTAAGTACATTAGACATCTGTTGATGGAGCCATTAGCTACTGCCACCTGGCCCTTATTCCACTGTGTTCCAATTTTAGTATCTGAAAATATACTGTAGCAATCATGTAACACTTCTTTTAAATCTTTTACTACTGCATTAAGTGAAGCATAAGTACCAATCAGTTCTCACTGAGATGAAAAAAAAAAAAAACTGCTTATGGCAAAAATCAAATGCCAGTAAGAAAGTACCAAGGGTCAAACATCACTTAGCATTTCAGGATTGCTCTGTTACTCTCCGCCCTCGAGGAAGTCCTTTAAGGAGCAGAGCAAATGGAGGTAAAGGTGAGAAACTTTTCCTCCATCCATCTGTAGTCTGCTTCAAGGACAGCATTAGAGCCATCATCGACAGACAGCTAAGGGTCTCTTGAAGGAAGGAAACGAACAAATGAACAAACAAAACCTCCATTTTCCCTGAGTACTCAGCCTAAATTAGCTGCCCGTTCCTGGAAAAGGCACAAGAACCAAAGTTCTTCCTGAGTCTCATTAGACTCACACAGCTCGCAGGACAGTACTCGCCACTGCCTTGATTTACAGTCCTCGCATCCATCGTCCTCTGTAAGCCAGGATCCTGAAGCTACAGAGACTGTTCCCGATCCTGAGAAAAGTCAAGCTCCCAGCTTTCCGGCTTCCTTTCACGTGACCACGTTTTCCCTATAAAATAAACTCTGCTAAAGGGGTCACTGCATCTGACAAGGTGCTCTAAGGGGCCTACAAAATCAGAAGTTCGCCTTTCCCAGCTCTCCTATTAAGTGTTCCCTCTTCAAGCTAACTCATCAGTGACTGGGGGTCCCAGTCCATCAATGTGCATGAAATGAACTGATGGAGTCCCTTCACTGATGCAGTGGTTCTGAGGGAAGCGGTCCTAGGCTCATTCTCGCCTACTCTAAGTCATGCAGCTGCTTCTCGGTACCACGTGCAACATATCTACAGTGTTCCTAGAAACTGAAAAACAGAGAAAATGGTGCCAGTCTCTCTGTCTGTCTGTCTGTCTGTCTGTCTGTCTGTCTGTCTGTCTGTCTGTCCCTTAGTTCATCTGTAATACACCTTTGATATTATATACCTTTGTGCTACACATATGTCCCTACATTACGACAAAGATGTGCTCTAGACTAGACCAAGATTTGATGTAGTTCTTCAGTTCTCATCAGTTCTCAGCCATATCCACAGCACAGCATGTTTTCCCTTCTTCCTGAAGTTGGCAGTGACAGGACATTGAAGTCCTCAGTAGTCTCTGACAATTTGATCTGCTTGCTTCCCGTATTTCATTCCATTTCAACTGGCTCCTTTTTCTTTAGTTTCTTTCTTGTAAAATAAGGAAAACGGATGCTTGGGATACATACTTCATGAACTGTAAGGATAAAATAAAAACAAAATGTATCTTGATACCTGGATAGGAAAGATAGTGAATGGCCAGGCATGGTGATTTGCTCCTCCAATCCCAGCACTCAGGAGATGGAGCCAGGGTGACAGCTACAAGTTTTCAGCCAACCACAAGTCCTAATCCAACCAGAAACTATACAATGAGACCCTGTGTCTGTGACAAAGACACGGAATGAAGACGTTATATTCCTCCTTTTCTTTCCTCCTCACTCCTCATGGCAGGATCTGGTATAGGACTTCTGTCTGCCTTACTACACTACCTCTGCACTCAGGCTCCCCGATTCTCTTCCGTATGTCCCTTCTCATGTGCCCCGCTGACTCTCACAGATGCTCTGGGAGAGCTCCTTCAGCTTCCTACATACTCCTCGAGGGTCACCAGATAGCAGCTCTTTCTCACAAGTTACACCTGGCCCACACAAGCTGAGTAGCTTCTCCTCCCACCCAGGTTAACCTTCTCTCTTGGTTTTATTTATTTTAGAAATTATACCTGTCAGAAATGATTCATTATCTGTTCTCACATTTAGAGTCTGCCTCCTTCAACCACTGTTTGTACAAGGACTTTTTCCTTGGCTGCCATAACTCTTGCCGGGAAGGGGAGGGTGTGTCTCGGTCTATAGTGGGTATCTGTTGCAGGAACTGAATGTCTCCTTTATTTACTGACTTAGAAAGCAAGAAATCCTAGAGCACCTTTAGGTGCTGTATGTGTATGTGCTGAGGATGCAATCTGATAAAATATGGCTCCAGGTTCAGGGCACTCAAACTGCAGAGGAGAAACAGGGAAAGAAATTTTTAAGTGCTTTCCTTGCCAAAAAGGCCATTAATGGCCATTTCCACTGAAATATATTTCCACTGTCCTCTTTTTCTGCTATCCTCAAGATAAATGAAATTTCATCAGTTTTGACCTTTTAAAATATTTGTTTTTATATAAGTCACTAACATCTTCCAGAACTCTCTACTGGTGCCTGTTTATAAGATATGCATATATCTATAATTGCATATGTGTCTATTATATGATCTTATGGAATTCTAATGTCACTTTAATAAACATCTTTAAAGCATTTAAAATATAATATAAAGTTAATCTAATCACATAGATGTTCAATTTTTATTCAAGATTTTCTAATCATGAGAGGTTGATGTTTTCTGCTAACTTCATGGTTTATACCCCCACACACTTGCTTATACTAGGATCAAACCCAGGGCCGTGTGCTACTAAACAAGTGCTCTATCATTGAATAGCATTTCCAACTTGATCTATGTCTCGATGAAAGAAAAAGCAAACTCTAGTTCTTGGTTCATGCTGATTAAATATCAGTGCACATACTATATCATTGATAACAATAGAGTAAATAAAAAGCAAAACATGATGGGAAGCAGAGTCATCCTTTGTATTGAGCACGAGAGTGTGCTCAGCTCAGGTACCCACATACCAGCAGCCAGCATCACTTTACGATTTAAATAGACACTTGGATTCCAAAAATTAAATCACCTGTTGCAATAAATGAAATGTTAATGCAAATAATACTACAGCTCTATGGAGAGGGTACCTGAGAGTCTTTTTGCTTCCTAAGTTTCCAAAGTGAAAGTCTGTTATTATGTGATTTGATAGTTGCTTTGTCAGACAGGTGATCACATGCAAATGATATAAAATGAAGACAATAATATTTGCATTGAAATTGATATGTGTATATTTGCTCCATAAAATATGCACTCAGTGCTTTTAATTTTTAAGTTATTCCAGCTTCAGAGATCTTGGGCCACATAGAAGCTAAAAATTAGAGCCATATTTTGTAATTTTAACAGTTTCCTACTGTTGGAATTGGCTCATGGACCACTCATTGGACCCTTCTAGCATCTCTCGCCCTCCTCCATAACCACAGTTCTGCAATATTTTTGGATCACTGCAACACATGCTAAAACATAACAAGAGCAATCTAAAATTCAGTTTTCCCTATGCAAGGGAGTTTCTACAAGAAGGACTCTGAAGATGAACACAGATTGCTCCAAACAATAACAGTAAAGTGATTTCATTGGGGCATACTGTCTCAAGTTTTCTACTTGTGATCTGTAGAATAGTCAGATGGCAAAGCAGCTGATGCCCAGGAGGGTCACTCACTGTCCCCGAGATAGCTAAGCTGGTGACGGCCTCCCTTGCTTTTTATAGAATGAGCATTTGATACAGCTGGGCTGGAGTGTTCTTAGAGTGTTACCAACTAGGCCAAAGTGGATCAGCTGTTCATGAGGTCCCTTTAAGCCTTTGTTTTTACTGATTGGTTCATTTTCAAAGGCAGCATGTAGAAAAAAATTTAAAGTGCCTTAGCCTGCCTAGTCTTGCTAATTGCCCCCCCCCCCCCCGCCAAACCAAAAGCCCCCATACACTTCCCTACTAAGCGCATGTGGAAGCCTGCTTGTCCTAGGCATCCTCTAGAAGGGTTTGTAAGACCAGTCTGTGTCTTCTGCTAGTTCAGGTGGAAACAGCAGATGGTATTTTCCAGTGCTGGAGTTTGTGTTTATCTAAATCAGGCTGCGCACAAGGCAGACTAATTCTTAACCCTACCTTTGGCAAAGCTATGAAGAAATGAACATAAAGAAGAAAGAAGTACTGTGAATTAGACAATGGGGGGAGATAAGCAGAAAATTCAAAAGGGAGGGGTATTTTTAAAAAATCACTAGAAAGAGAATCCTAGTTCCTTGTCTTCTGGCTCCACCCTGCCCTAAGAACCTTTATATCACTCTGGTGTGTGGATGCAGATGAATGAGCCCTCTTATGGCATAAACACATAAGTACAGGGTCTATAAACAAGGATGAAGAAGCAGTCAAGCCTTTAAAGAGACAGCATTTCTGAAAACTGAATGACAGTAGCTTGGTCCTCTTCTGGCTAGACATAGCCATGCTCGGTGCTCCCTCTACTGGATCTACAGGAGTAGATTATCGGGTTTATAAAATAAACCAGCCTTTCACTTCTGTCCTCTGTGAATTGAGCAGTTTGCTCAGTAACACAAACACCATTTTGATGGGATGTGGACCACAAAGGCAACACACATGTTCCCAACAAGTTTATGATCTTGAGTTTCTAAGGAACCGTGACTCATCTTTCACAAGAAGGAAACACAGAAGGCAAAGGCCCTAGATGGAGTTACCTTCTCAGTCGGAATGACATCAAGTGTGCCTGCGATCCACGTGGAAGCATTTTCAGGTGCTAAAATACAGCTGCGCTTGGCAGCCTCTCCCATTCTGCTCACAACATAGAGAGAGTGGCAGTCTCCAGTCTACCTTAGGGCAAACTAAACCACTCTACACGTACTGGCTCCTGTATCCAAGAACAGGACCATTCCGAATGTCATGAACATGTGCAATTCCTAGAGACATGCTCTTCTTTGTTCTCCATCTGCAAAACTTCATGATAAACACCCTCCACAATCCAATATCTCCTTCCCATCCTACTGACAGTGTGTGTGTGTGTGTGTATGCATATTTGTGTGTGTCATATATATTCTTACTAGTTTTTCAAATTTTATACAGTTTGTATTGATCGTATTCAGCCTTCACCCCCCAACACTTCCCAAATCCACTCTCCTCTTTGCTTCAGACTCAACTTAATATCCTCTTTGTCTTTATTTTTTCCTCATCAACACCGATTTGTGCTGTCCAAATATTCTTGTATGTGTGCCTTCCACTGGAGTGTGGTGACTTATCAGGGGCCACATTCTTAGAGGCATCTCAGCCCTTCTTTCCCAGTAGCTGAGAATTCAGTTCCCTACCTTGGGGTGGAACTTTGTGCCCAACTCCCCTCTCCATGGTGGGATTTGTTTTGCTTTGGGCTTGTATAGGTCTCACATATATTGTTACATCCACTGTGAGTTCATATGTTAAACTGATCTATGGAGAAACCAAATTAGTTCTTAACCTGGAATTTTCATCTGTATTGGCTAGATTTCTTGATGCTGAGACTTGCCATACATGATATTGAAGGGGAAAAGTAACTGTCAGTCTCACCCAGCTGTGAGCCCTGTGAGCTACAACAGTGACTGGCCTGGCAAGACACTACTCATTACTGCAATAGTGTCACAAATGTGATGGGAGTAACCAATCGTTTTATAGTTTATAGTTACATACAACACTATTATTGGCCCAGTCACCTATGGATATATAAATCATAGACCCTAGGAAAGAACATGCTGTTATTACTCTGCTAAATGAACATAATATTAAAGCAACTCCAAATGACTTATCATTATTTAGGGCATCTCTCAACTCTCAACAGAAAAGCTGCTTGCAGCAGATAGTAATCAACACAGAGACCCATATTTGGCCAAGGTATAGAGAATAAGACACCAAGGAATACTCAACCCTAAATAGACCATATGTGCCACACTACTTCCTCCCAGGTCCCAGGAATCATTGTGAAACCAGGGGGAAGAAATGTAAGAGCCAGAGGTGGTGGATGACTACAGAACCTTACAAAATGAGATATTTATTTTTAAGTTTCATAATGGATAATTTATTTTAAAATTGCATTTGTTTTGGTGTGGAAGGGCATACATGTGGGTACACATGGGCAATGGCATGCATATGGGCACTGGAGGACAATCTATGAAAGTTGGTTCTATCCTTCTACTATATGGATCCTGGTAATTGAATTCACGTTATCAGGCTTAGCAACAACTGTCTTGACCTGAGGATCCATATGTTGGTCCATGATTATGGGTTAATTTAAACCTATACAAAAAAAGAGATGATATCAGTCTATTTCTTATGATCCAACAGCTGGTAGATACCAGAAGATAAAGAATTTTTAGACCTACCTGGAATACACATTAAGTTCAAAGCTAGCCCAAGATACACAGCAAGACTCTGTCTTAAACCAAATTAACTACACAAAAGATTGTGCTCACCAAACTCCCCACCGTTGTGTTCTTTTAAAGTATGCCTCGTGTTATTTCATTATAAATATTCTAGTGTTTAATTATAAAAGGAGAAGACTGTATGATACATGAAAACAATACTAATCCAGGCTTAGTGGCACATGTCCATGATTCTGGCATCCAGAAGATCATAGCAGAAAGAGCACAAATTGGAGGGCTAGCCTGGGCTAGCTATGGCTCAAAAGACAAATAAAAAAAGGAGAACATTATTACACCCAGAAATTAACATAAATTGTTAGTATTGGATATTCAGTAAGTCTTCAAGGTCCCATTGCTCAGTGGATGTCATGTCTGAATTAAATTCCAGAAAAGATCAATTATGTTTGGCATGTATTTTAAGACAGTTTGATATGCAGATTCCTGCTCCTATCCACCTCTCCCTTGATTTTCCCATGGAGTTATGCATTGTGATGGTTGAATCTCTGCATTATATTTTAAGACTATCTTGGTCCTTTGTATATTGATATTTATATATGATGTGATATACTGGTACAGGAGCCTGATAGGCTTAAGTTCACTTTTTTTTTTTAAGTTCACTTTTTTCTCAGCTAGAGCATTTGTAAGAGGTGGTATGGACTTGCTTCCAATAGCATCCTTTGATACTGAATGCCTAAACAATTATTTCACTGGGGCTGGCTGAGAGTTACTCTGTTTTATTTATTTATTTGTCTTACAGAAGGAGAGTTACATGATTACCTAATAATACCGTTTGTGTAGAGAAAGAGAGCTCAATGTCTAAGTCTTAAGCTTTATTTTCTCACCATCAAAATAATGGATTGAGTTGCCAGAATATTCCACAAATGATCAATTAGTTTTGTTTATAGTCATGTCTCATAAGGCTCAGGTCAGTCTTGCAATATCTGGGGTTTGATATAATTCACAGGTTCTACAAATCGTCCTTTCTCTTTCACACCCACATTACACTCGAGGATCATACATGTTTGTCTGCCAAACTTTCACTGAATAAGTCTCTCCCTTCCTTCATCTTTATTGAAGGACCTTACATATTCGTGAATATTTGATTCTCTCTTAGCTTGTTTCACAGGTGAACCTATTTAGTCATATTTCCATTCAGTTATTTTTTTTATTCATCAAATGATGCCTGTTAAGTGGCAGCCAGCAGCCAGGTGTTGCCATAAACCTCCAAGAAGCCCCCTTTTGTTTTGTAGTCAGGAATGTAAGAAACACATATGAGGGGCGGGAGGGAGGGAGGGACGGAGGGAGGGATGCTGGTTTCAATGCCATCTTCCCATTTTTTCCCAGTGCCTTTCTCCTAACAGGGTGAGCACCAGTTTTGGTGTCTCATAATGAAGCTGTGTTTTGTTTGGAAGTTGGAAGGAAGCTGAAAATGCAGTCGTGTGTGTATACATGTTTCCGCACATAGCTTTGCACAGAGCATTGTACACATGTGGTCACAGAAGCTATAGTTACTCGGACTGGATCCGAGTTCAGAAGCAGCTACGGAGACTGTGCTGAATGCTCTGCAGCCGGGAGCCAGCTCCTTCTCGTTATTAATACTAGATTTCTCCGGCTAACGTGACGCACATCTGAATCTCCGGGGTACTGTTGGAACCTGCCGACACAGACACACTAGAGGTAAACCAGTATCTCTGCATCGTAGAGCTGGGGTTTTACGGGCTATTTGGGTGATTCTAATGTGCATCCAGGCTTGGAAACATGAGCCTGAATTAACTTGTGCTAATGATAATTGGATGAAACAAGTTCTCCGATATTGTAACTAGAGGGCAGCACTACCCCAAAATTCAAACTCCCCTCTTCTGGCACTAGCCTCTTTGATTTTCAGCATTTTAAATATATTTTTCAACTTTTATAGAATTTAAAATTTTGTTCCAGAGTAATACAAGCTTTATGTGTTATGTTATAACTTCATAACTTCATAACTCCTAAAATAATAGGAGAATGGGTATAGGTTTTCTGAAAAAGATTAGATTGAAAGCAGCTATGCTAAATCTTAGTAGAAAGGAGAAAGGCTGTACCAGGAAAGAGTTTAAGATGCCACGTTTGGTTTATATCAAATTTATGACAGCAAATGGATAATCTCTTTCTTACCTTCACTTGCTATGAATAATGTTCAATGGTGTTTTATTAATTTGTTGATAATTTCTTAAAATATATTTTGATCAAATAATTATATGGAAATATGATTTGGAAAGTGGGATCTAATCTAAAAATTGAAAAATCCCCACAACAGAAGTCTAAAAGTCAAAGGTCTCATTTTGCAATGAGACGGGTGATTTGTCCCAGTAGCCTGAGCTCTGAGTAAGTGTAATAGGCTGAAAAAGTGAAGATGGCAGCTGGGTGGTGGGGGCAATCGCCTTTAATCCCAGCACTCGGGAGGCAGAGGCAGATGGAGCTCAGAGCCCAAGGCCAGCCTGGTCTACAGAGTGAGTTCCAGGACAGCCGAGGCTACAGGGAAACAAAAACAACAACAAAAAGGAAATATGAAAACAGAAAAATTAAAATAGTTTTCTCCTTCATATAACAAATATTGGTCATTTTGTATGTAGAAACCACCCCAAAATGCACATGTATATCCTATTACCACTGACAGTAGATTCTGATAAATTGATGCTTCTGTTAAAATTGTCTTCATTTCTTGCTAAGGATCAAACTCAGGGCCCTGAGTCTTCTGGGTAAGTCCTGAGCTATTTCCCTTGCTGAACTAAAACTTCTGTTCCAGCCACAGAGAACACTGACATCGTAGGTCCAGCTCACATACATTGCAGTGCTTTGCACTGGACACATGACATCTCACCCACAGACTAGACAAACGTTATAAACTGCTTACGCCCACATTTGTTTAGCAGAGAGTTGCTCAGAGCACATGAAGGCAGACAGCAAAAGCCCAAGAGATTTCCTCTTCTGAATAATCATCTCTTCTCTTGGATAAAAAGACTCTGGAGTGTATCTCTATGGGGGGAACACTTCTCATCGCTAAAGATAGCAAGTTGTCTGTGTGCACATGACACTCATGCTTTAGCAAGATAAAATCATGTTAACGGGAGTCTCCAGAGACTTCTCCATGTGGAGCCAAGGAAAGTGAGGATTTCTCGTGCCGCTTTGGGGACACTGTGTCATCCAAGTCTCCCAGCCTTCTTTCCTATAGTCATGGAAGCTATTTGGCCATCCCACTTTAATGTGTAAGAGTCAACTGACTCTGCAGTCTCCTTGCCATAAGCCAGCAAGTGTAGAATGGAAAACAATTTCATCATTGGCAACCTAGGCTCCTGCCCTCAGCAACACATTTGTTGCTCATACATGGACTTTTGGCTGCCTTCTCTAGCAGCCATCTGTTAAAAGGGCTTTGTGCCTGCTCAGATGGGATGGTGCCACTATTTCTCTCTTGCAAAAAACAAAACACACACACACACACACACAAACAAACTGTATATGCTTTAACTATCTCAACTTGTCAAAGTTCAGACTACATTTGCTTGCTGGATTTGAAATTTTTTGATGTCTTTCCATTGTTTCATTGTTGTTGTTGGGCTTTTGTTTTATTTTTTTCAAGGCAGAGTTCTGGTTGTCCTGAAACTTGTTTTGTAGATCAGGCTGGCCTTAAGCTCAACACAGATCCACCTATCTACCTCTGCCTCCTGAGTGCTAGGAAAAAGGCATGCATCCCCACCCTGCTCCATTGTTATTTTGTTTTTTAAGTCCTACCTGAAGTTTTATTTTTTCCTAGAACACTTTCAGGTTCACAACAAAAGTGGGAGGAAGGTACAGACATATTCCATATACCTGCTGCCCTTGTATGTGCCTTCTAAACTTCTACACAATTAAGAAATACTGACCTCTGTCTCTAGAAAGACTGACTGCATGCTTGACGTTGCTGTCGCTGGCAATGAATCTGTGTCTTCAATCACTGACTGCAGCCATCACATATAGCTGTGCACATCACATCTTTCTCTTTCTGTGGGACCAGCTCTGAGAAAATGGAGACTAGACACATGTGGTCCTGTTAGCCTGAGGACCTGTTAGTCTCATCAGTTTACAGAGATTGCAATATTTGATTTGTACATCATTGCTTAGAGCTCCAGCTCATGTGATTCCTGGTTGTCATTAGCAATTCTGGGTAGCACTGAGGTTTCCTGCATGGTGGCTGATTTGCTCATGGGATGTCCAAGAACTGAGAGTCATTTTAAAGAAGCTCAAGCCCAGCCTCTGTGGCTCAAACTCGCAGTACCTTCTGAAGTCTCTTGTTTCCCTCTTCAGAATCTGAACATGATTCTCTCCAGATTCCTCAGCATCCCAGGGTGGAATCTGAGCTGCATTCTGGGTCTCTGCTGTCTTCAGCAGTGGGGCCTTACTACCATTTTGTGGAGAACAACCAATAGTCTTGACAACAGCTTGGTATGTTTTGGGTTTCCATAGGGCCCTTTTAGCCAACAACATGATTACATATAACCCATTCCGGGCACTGGAGATTTCATTTGGTAGTGAGAGATGTCAACTACTTGGGGCTTTGTGTCCCCATTATTTGATGATTACATGTAGAGTTATATTTATATATTCAAAGAAGCGTCTACTGTAATTGTTCTATACAACCACACCAATAGCCTTGGTTTTAGCTCTTTCTTATATACCTTCCCTTACCCTACCTTCTTCCCTCCCAATTTGATTCTCCTGTTTCCAGTCCCCACTGGTCCATCTATATCTATCTATTCTATTTCCCCTTCCTAAACTAAACAACTAACCTCTGTAATTATGTGAATTATATCCTGTTTATCAAAAACTTAAGAGCTAACATCTACATATAAGCACATTTGTCTTTTGGGGTCTGGGTTGCCTCACTCAGAATGATTTTTTTCTAGTTCCATCCATTTACCTGCAAATTTCATGGTTTTGTTGTTCTAAAAACAAATCAATTTTTTTCTATTGTGTAAATGTACCACATTTTGATCTATTCGTTCATTGATGGGCATCTAGGCTGTTTCCAGTTTCTGGCTATGATGAATACAGCATCAATGAACATGATTTAGCAACTGTCTATGTAGTAGTCTTTAGACGCCTTGGGGTATATGCTCAAGGGTAGTTTGGCTGGATCTTGAGATAGATCTATTACCAGCTTTCTAAGGAGCACCCACACCAATTTCACAGTGACTTTTACTTCCAGCAGCAATGGATGAGTGTTGCCTTTACCACACATCCTCACCAGCATGAGCTGCCTTTATTTTATGGATTCGGCCAAACTGACTGGTCTATGATGAAACCTCAAAGTAATCTGTCTTTGCACTCCTCTGGTGGCTAAGGATGTTCAGTCTTTACTTAAGGGCTTCTTAGCCATTTGTGTTTCATCTTTTGTAAACTCAGGTTTAGTTCTGTATGCAATTTTTAATTGGGTAGTTTGTTTTCTTGATGCCTGCTGCTTTGAGTTCTTCATATACTTTGGATATTAAGCCTTCGTTAGACATGTAGTTGATAAAGATATCTTCCCATTCTGTGTCCTGCCATTTTGCCCAGATGATGATGTTCTTTGCCATATAGAAGCTTTTCAGTTCTCTGAGGTCTCATTTATTAATTGTTGTTTTTAGTGCCTGTGTTATCAGTGTTCTGTTCAGACTTTTTTTGCATCAATGAGTTCAAGACTATTACCCACTTTCTCTTCTACCAGACTCCAGGAATGTGGCCTTATATTGAGATTTTGATCCATTGGGGTATAGTTTTGTCCAGAATGGTAAGTATGGTTTCATTTGCATTCTTTTTCACGCAGATACCAGTTTGGCCAGCACCATTTATTGAAGATGCTGTTTTCCCCCACTGTGTATTTCTGCCTTCTTTATAAAAAATCAAGTGTCCATTGGTGCATGGACTTATCTGGGTCTTCAATTCTCTTTCACTAATCAACACATCCATTTTTGTGCCAATGGCATGCTATTTGTGTTACCATAGCTCTGCATTACAATCTGAGATCATGATGGTGATACTTCCAGAGAACTTATATCATTCAGGATTGTTTTAACTGTCTTGGATTTTTTGTGTTTCTATAAAACTGAAAATTGTCCTTTGAAATTCTATGAAGAATAGAGGATGGCATTGAATTTTTACATAGCTTTTAAAGGGTAGCAATTTTTACTATATTAATCCTACTGACCCATTGGCATGGAAGAGCTTTCTTCTGATACCTTCTATGATTTCTTACATTAATGTCTTACATTTTTATCACACAAGTATTTATTGATTATCAAACAAACTTGATTGATTAGAATTATCACAAGATATTTTTGAGGCTACTTTGAGAAGCATTGTTTCCCTGATTTCTTTCCCAATCTGTTTGTCATTTGTATTCAGTAAGGCTATTGATTTTCGTGTATTTATTTTGTATCCAGCTATTTTGCTGAAAGTGTTTATCTGCTATGGAAGCTTTTTCTTAGAATTTTAAGGGTCATTTATGTATATGATCATATCATATCCTCTGGAGACTTTCATTAGTGCTTCAACCATCTTGTTTGTTATAGAAATGACCAAATTATTATAGATGATTAAATTATTGATCTCAATGTTGACTATGGTGAGTCATATAAATCTAGAAAATCATATTTCTTTTAGGTTTTATAACATTGGCTCTTAAAGTATACCTTTGTAATTATGAATATCTTTAAGTGTGTGTTAGTGTCTCTCTTTTCATCTCTAATTCTTCCCTTTTCAGCGTTTATTGACTGCCTGAAGCTCTTCATCTGTGGGTAGGGTCCTATGAGATTCTCTGTATCCCTGTTAGCATGTCAACTTGTGTTGTCATTATTACGGTCTTATTCAGCAAACCGTATTATTGATATGTTATGGTGTAGCATCCCTGTTATGTCTCAGTAGACAGTATAGTGTCATGAGTCCTGGTCCTCTGACTCTTATAGTCTTACCATCCCTTTTCCAAAGATGTGTCCTGAGCTTTAAGCATAGGGATTGCATTGCAAATGTGGTTTTTTTTTTGGGGGGGGGGTGGCCATCCTATTTCTACTTATTCTCTTCCTTTTGATCAGTTGTGTTCATCTGTTACAAAATGAAACTTCTTTGATGAGGGGTTACTGTGGGTAAAGGGACAACTATTTAGAATACAATTAGAAATTATATTTATTTAGAAAAACAATAGTAATAGATTCTCTAGATTCTATGACTTCTTCAGCCACAGGTAGCTGGTTATATGTAGAATATCACATATAAACTCCTTCCTATTAAGCCAGCCTTAAGTCTGTTTAGACAGCTGTTAGTTATCCCTAAGATAAAAAAAAAATGCCACTACTGTGCCATTGGGAATATCTTGCCAGGCCAATCATTATTGTGGTTTGTAGGATTTACAGCTAGGTAGTACTATTGATTGCTTTTCTGTCTTAACAACTTGTGTAGCACTAGCAGACACTATTAGAGCTAATCTTTAGAGGGAAGTCTCCATGTCTGTTCCAGCTGGATTCACCCAAGTATACGGTGTCTTCAGCAATAGTTTTACCCTTGGGTTCTAAGATGCTTCTAAGGGCAATGGGAATAGCCCATACTATTTTGAGAGTCTCTTGCATTCCCCTGACCAACAACTCCAAGGGAGGTTTACCTGCCTGGTACAGGGGTCTTTGTTAGACAGACAGACTATGGCTCTTGGTGGTAGCATTATCACCCTGCGCGATGTAAACTATTTAAGGTGTGTGTGTGTGTGTGTGTGTGTGTGTGTGTGTGTGTGTGGTATCCCTTTCTTTCCCACAAATTTCTTCTTTAAAACATGCATGTTTTTTTTATTTACTTTATGTTCCACAGAATTTAACTAAGACATCTGTTATTTGGGGCTGGTGCGGCTCTGGGACCAGATCGGCGAAAAAAATCTACTCATAACAAAATGGCACCACAACATGGACCTGAGAACTTTCACTTAAAACTTAACAAAAGCTTAAAAAGGGGTTTTAGAAAAAAAAGGAAAAGAGACAAGCAAGACTTCTTGGTAGCAGCATTTTTCTTGGTTGGGCTCTGTTTTGCTAGAGACAAAGAGAGATTTGTGCAGCTCTTTTAAGGGAGGTTTCCTGCCTCATCATAAGCAGCAAAAAAACTGCATGGCTTTTAGAAAGCACTGCTAACAATTCAATGACATGTATGAGCAGCTGGAGACAGTAGTTGGGTGTGATGGCACACACCTTTAACACCAGCACTCGAGAGGCAGAGGCAAGAGAATCTCTGTGGTTTCAAAGCAAATCTGGTATACAGAGTTAATTCCAGGACAGGCAAAAATTACGCAGGAAAAAAAAAAAAAAACCTGTAAACATGAAAATCACACAAAGAGTCTGGATACTGTATGCTATGATGTTGTCTTTAAATTACTCAATTTCTAAGGAAGGAACAATTTCTATAATCAGTTGATTCTCAATGCTGCTAAATTAATACAATTTATATATTTTAAAAATGCTTTGACTTCAAATTTTAAGTTTAAGGACAGGTTACTGGGGAAAAGTATTTCTATTTTTGTTTCTACAGAAAATGAAAAGCTGTGGATTCCTTCCAGACTAACATGGTTTGATCAAGCAAGACCCCCTGAAGCACTGTTCATGGGACAAGGCAGCTTTGCAGACCACTACAGCCAGGATTTCTGCATCTTCTTAGGATCCCCATGACAGTGCCCCCTACCAGCAGGAAGTAGTTTGGAAAGAACAATGCCCACATTCCCAAATATAATTTATAAATGTTTGTTTTCATTTAAATGGGCTTAGTTATAAATAGTTAATAACCACAACCAATCTCTTTTTAAAGGTAAAAAGGAGATTATGGTATAGAAATGTATACTTTGTTTTGGAACGGATTTTCATTTATTGATACAAATTTAAGGTCAATTTCATGATATGTATATTTCTCCTCTTGTTTAGGTATTGTGTTTATATAGCTCACTTAGAAATGTAATGTATAATTTAGTACAGATTATAAATAGTTACCTATGATAGTCAAAACTTAGAGTTAAGTTAGTTAGATTTTTCAAGATGTATTTAAGATGGATAGGCATTCTTCAAACCTTTCAAAGACCTACAGAATATGACATTTAAAATGGTTTAGGGTTTTTCTTAACAATGAGGCACAACTGTTCCTGGCAACACCACCTGCGTCAGAAAGGAAGATGGGCATCAAAGAAACGCATTATAGAGTTTGCTTTCAATATGGCAAGACTAGATACTGGACAAGATACTGCTCTTGTCTGGACTGTTTGACTGTATAAACTGGACATACAGGACCCACAGGAAAGTGACTGCTAAAACAAGATGGATGGTGCTATAGAGTTCCTGCTTCATGGAAGAGTCTGCCAGACATTCTGCAGGACACAGAGAAAAGTGACTGACAAGCTGCCAATACAGGCAGACAGTTTAAAGGTTCCTACTTTGCTGAGGAGTCTGCCAGACACATATGGCCTATAGGCTGAAGATGGAACATTATAGCAGAACTTCGGGTGACTGGCCAGGCGAATTGTCTCTGTCATTTCTAGAGTTTATATACTATCCTTCTGTGGTCTTTGATGGAGTTGAAGACAGATAGTTATGGTTATAATTTTCCTTAGTTAGGATTAAAGATAAGTTACATATAGGACTTTAGACTCACAAAGATAGAATAGATGATAGAATATTTTCTTTAAATCTTGCTAAATGTTAATAGACTAAACATTGTTAACTGTGGTTCTTATTTGATAATTGTTTTGTTATATATTTTACTAAATTAAGGTTAAAACCCTTCTTTTTATTTAGACAGAAAAGAGGAGATGATGGGTGATGTCATTCTGTAAATATTTTTCTCTTATTGGTTAATTAATAAAGCCATATTGGCCAATAGAAAAGCAAGATAGGCGGGACTAGGAGACAAGGAGGTTTCGTGGAGAGGTAGGAGGAGAGTCAGCATGGAGAACAGAGAGAGCAGAACTCCAGACCCTCTCTCCAGTAAGCTAAGACCATGTGGAAACATTTAGATTAATAGAAATGGGTTATATTTAAGGCAGAGCTAGCCAATAAGAAATGCTAGTAACAGGCCAACAGCATTATATCTAATACAATGTCTCTGTGTGTTATTTGGGACTGGTGTGGCTCTGGGACCAGGTGGGCGGAAAAACCCTACTCGTAGCAGATATCATCATGACCAAGGATTTGTACCTATCCATTAGAGTCTAGAGGGCTCACCAATCTATGCACAACTAGAAATGATGCCCCCTTCAGGGCTCTGTTAATTGCTAATTGTTCATAGGTAAGTAGTAAAGCCCAATGGTCCCCTCCCCATCCACAGCTGGCTGTTTGGAGATCCCACCATGTGCAGGCCCAGTGCCAGGTGCAGCTCTTCTGAGTTCATGATTGCTGTGGCTGTGCTATGCTTAGAAGACAGCATTTTGCAGCCTTTCTCCTAATCTTCTGGCTCCTAGGTACCAAGTGGGTTGTATAAATATCTTTTTTAGGTCTGTTACCACCATTTTTATTTTTTATTAGCATTTTTACAGCTCTGGTTGGGTGTCTGAATTTCACTTCCATTTACTAGAAAAAAAAAAGAGGTTTTCTTAATAAAGCTGAGGATAGCTTCTGTCGGTGGATAAAAACAGATACTTAAAAAGCTGTCTGATGCTAAACCTGTTTAGCTAAGAATCAGTTCATCACTAGGATCTGAGATCTTTTCAGTCATAGGGTATTTGTTTGTTTTAACCAGGTTTATGATACTAGGAGTAGATTCCCTCTTGTGGAGTAACCAGGGAGTAGTTGGTTACCGTTATAATAATCATACCACTATTGTCCCAATGGGCATATCTTTCCTGGAAGTTTGGCATTGTCTTTCACAAAACTATTAAGACTATTTACTTTTAAAGGTCTTACTAGTAAGACCTTTGCTTACCCAGAAATCTACATAACACTATCTGGCATTGTGAAATCTGGCCAGTAAGGAGGAAGTTTCCAGCTCAGGTCCCAGTTAATTTCTGTGTGTCTTTCATCCAAGATATGTTCAGTCTTTAGGAATAGAGTCTTGTCAGAGACTAAGCACTAGATAGACAACAAATCTATTGACTCCTTTATCTTTAACTTCTTAGCCTCCAGAATTTTGAAATAGTTTTTCTGGTCTTTGTAAGTTAAACCTGCCCAGATATTAGCTTTAAAAAAGACAGGTACCAAAATGCCTTGTCAAATAACTTCTAAAATCAAAAGTGAATGTGATTTTCTACAAATTGCAAAAGACAGATTTTTGAGAAAAAGAACTAGTAAGCTATATAAATGCTATGAGCAAATCAAGTAGAAGGAGACAAGGAGAGTCAGGGGGATTTGAAAAATGGAAAACACTGACGTATCTGATATGAATAGTTTTAAATTCATCAAAATAGCTAATTTTTGAGGGTCAAGGGATAAGGAATGAGAATTCTCGAGTGTAAGCATGTGATCTGCTCCCTACCAAAATTTTTCAACCTTTTATTCCCTCTAGATATTTCTTCTTGTATTAGATACTTAGTTTTGTAGTCTTTCAAGTAGATACATATCTGTTTTAAACAAATAAACATGTAATATAAGTTGGGGAAAACCATAGGAATTGCTTGGGTCATTTAGCTCTGGGCGGTACTGTGAATCAGTCAGCTTCATATGATTCCTTGGCAATTAGCTTTGCTGGTGATCTCTTTCTTAAAAACTCATAAACTCATTTGAATGGGTGTCTGTGGTACAGATGGAGTTATGGCTGTTTGGGCCAAGTCATACTTTTCCTTCTACCCTTCTTTGGCTCACTCTCTGAGGTTGCTTTTGATCTCTCCACAAAAGACAATGGGTTATTTGGCTTCCATTCCATATGCAGCTGGAGTCTGGACTAAAGACTAAAGTCATCATTTACTTTCAAGTTCTGTCTGGACAAAGCCAGTTGTTGTCACCTTTGAAGTACAAACCCTTTCTTTCTGATAGAAAACTTAATATTTTCATTTAATTAATAAGTGTTTAATATCCTCAATGTAACACACACAGGTTTAATGGAAAAAATAACAGGTTTGATAATCAGAGATACTGATCTTCAAATCTTCAAATCTATTTTTTCCCCTTACTTATGCCTTATTCTCTCTGATTCCTGGGATATTTATGGGTGAAATCATTTATAGGTGTAAAATGGATGTGTTCATGGCAGTGCAGAATATTTTGATAAAGATGAGTTTTTAAAAAGGGCAACTGAAAACATAATAAAAGTGGGGGATGGGACACAGGACCCAGTAAAAAGATTTAAATAAGAAACAATAAATACGAAAGCATGAACAACAGCAGAAGTGATAAATACACTCACAGGGCCTCCCTAATCTATCCCAGATGAAGGACTGAGAGTCTGTTAAAAAGGAAATAAGGTAAGACAGGGAAAAAAGAAGCTTGTGGACACCAGGAACATGTTTTAACATGTTAAGAATAAAATGACCACTAGACATCACAATGGTGTTCAGGAAACATGTACAGACTGGAAATACAAACATGAGACTCATTATCACAGAGATAACAGATAAAGGCAAGCAGCCAAATGAGTTCCCCAAAGATGAGCACTAGAGCATGGACTGACCTTAGGAAGAAATTCAAAAGTCTGGCTTGTGAGTCTGACACCAAAGGACTCCATTCTGAGTCCATTTATATATTTCACGTCATCTTGCTATGGAAGAATGAATTGTGATTATGTTATTATTCTTGCTTTTAAGAATCTAGAAAATATATGGCATGTGTTATGTTAAAAATCCAAAGCATAAAGCATAAATATGTGTATGGGTTTTCATGATATTCCAATTTTTACTCTAATAAAAAGGGTTTGATTTATACTGAAGTATAAAGCACAAATTTTTAACGTGTTTTTATTTTCTATCAGATTCTGTACCTTTGTATTTGTAGAAAAAGCTACAGAAAGGCAAGAGGTCTACCTCAGAGTTTGTCCTCTGTGTTATCAGAAACACAAAGGTTCGAACTTGTATTAGAAATAAATGGTGCATTTGAACCATTTCCATCTTCCTAAGGACAGTCATTCGACAAAATGACGGGACACAGGAAGATTTCATGCAAGTTGGTATTCTGTAGCGGGGTGTTCAGCTTTCTCTTACTTGATTCCCTTATTGGCAGCTATTCATAACACAAACGCTTTTGTCCTTTCCCCTTCTCTCTGACACAATAGACCAAGTAATTAACCAAGTGAAGAGGCTGTCAATTAAACACTGATACTAATCTAGGCATAAAAGCTTCTTTAGGGAACATTGGTTGTGAACATATTATCAGCATTATCAGCATTGATTTTATTCAATCCAATTCTCATACAATTGAGTGCTCCAAATGTTTACATGCCATCCAGGCAACACGTACAACATGAATGACCCATACTGTAGAAACAGTGCTCACAAAGAATGTGCAAAGAAAAAGCTCTCTATTGTGCCTGCAGGGCCTATTTTTCCAGGAATAGATGTTCCATCATTAATTAATGCCCCACATCTTTAATGATAAGATTGTCAAGGACAATTAAGGAAATGATTATAAGTGTCCTTGGTAACTGGAATGCCCCACAGATTTTAGCTTACTTTCCCTAAGTGTGGCTTAAAGGTCATTTCTTTGAAGTGTGGAGAATTAAGCATGCCTTCCATTGGTGCCATTATGTACAAACGCTGCACAAAAAAAGAAGACATCTTTTTAGCTTGAATTTTTCAGCACAAATAAGAAGATATTTAAAAACAATTAAAGCATTGAGTCACCCCACAAGCAATTCAGTAATAGATAATTATGATTTTTTTTGGAATTGCTAAGAGTGTATCTCTAATCTGTTTGCTAAATTCATATACCATATACGATAACGTTTCCTTCAGATACAATTTGAGCTCCGTGTGTGTGTGTGTGTGTGTGTGTGTGTGTGTGTGTGTGTGTTATGTTTATCAGAGACATTCCTGTCTCACTTTTACATTCACCTGTTGATAACATTCAATTGAGGGTAGAGCTTTGCCCAAGTACTGATTTAAATTCTTGTTATTTCAGGAAAAGCCCCCTTTCCAATCCATCATCAAACTATAAATAATCTGTAATTTTATGCTATCTTCAAGTTATTAAGCTAGTCTGGCACAGTTGCATGGATGCCAGCAGAAGCTGTGAACCCAGGACAATACTCAAACATGCTGTTACTCAAGTCTCCGAAAGCTGTAACAACCCATAACATGCCATGGGGCTCCCTACTGTTACACAGTACTGGGAATCACAGCCAGGACTTAGGACAATGGCAGTAAGTTCTCTGCTCCTGGACTTCCTTCGGTGACCCTGACCTTTTAAATAACTTTTGTTGAAGTTATTCTTTGAAAGCATTATACATGTGTGAAGAACATTCTTATCATCATCCCCCACATCTTTAATCTCCTGCCAGTGTGATTCCCTCCCTTCATTCAAGTACCTTTCTCACATTCATGTTATCTACGTGGGCAAGAGTTAAAAACTATACATTGGACCTTCAGTGGGTACACAGTTTAAAACAATGGCTCCCCCCCCCCAAGGCTCCATCAGAAGTAGGGATGAAGAGGGTTTGGGGAATTAAGGCAACCTGAGCTCAACTCTAACCCATGAGTGATGGTCCCAGTCTTGTGTAAGCCTACTGCAGGCAGCTGGGGCTGCTACGAAGCCACAGTCACCTTTGCTATACCAACAGGCATCATTGCACAGCTTCTTACCCTCCTGCTCTTGTCTTCTGTCTGCCCCATCTTCCACACTGAGCCCTGAGCCTTAGAGGGAATGGTATTAACGCTCAGTTTAAGGCTGGGCACTGCACTGTCACTCACCCTCCGAGCCTCAGACAGCCATACAGCTCTGCATTCGCTGCAAAGAGAAGCTTCTTCGACTAAGGCTGTCTATCCACTTATTCCTTGGTCATTGTCCAGACTGCTTTAAAAGACGGGAAAGGGCAAACACAAAGAACATCATGGCAACGGCTAGAACAGCATTACCACATTATTCAGTGGTAACAATAGTAGCACACTCATTGTCCTATATTAAATGTGAAAACTATAAGACGAAAAACCTAAATAATCACAGCATGGCACTCTTTGAATGTACTGTAGAACATTTAATGATTATTTGATATTGTATCATTAGTATATTCAAACAATGCCACCCATGCTATGTAAAATGTGAGAATTTAGGTAGATAGATGTCACATATTGGCAAATTGTAACTTATCAAATACTTTTCCGTAGACACTAAGCTGCTTACAAACCTTTAGCATACTACCATGAAAACAAACACTTGCCCTCAACCACGTTCTTGGGGTGGTGTGATGGGCAATTTGAGGTACCAACTTGACTGAACTAATATTCCCAGGTGTCCCACTTTCTGTTGCTGAAGGGGAACCTCAGCTTTACTTAGGACTCTATTAGTCTGTACCCCAACTAATGCAGCAGCATTCGGAGTTCACAGCTAATGGCTCCAAGGCAGTGCTCCATAACTTTCCAAAACCCTGGATGTCTTCATTTAATTATTAATTCCAGCTTCTATACCAAGGGGACAGTTCTGACAGTAGCGAACATGCTAAAAACTGTATTTCCAAAACATTAACAGTATTTCATTTTGAAAACTTCTAGTAGAATTTTGTAAGCTTGTATGACAATGTGCTATTATACATCGCAAAGTGTCTATTTCAGCTAACTTGGTTCATCCAGTTGTGTCGTTTAAAAGAATGGTAAACTTGTTTGCTAAAACTACCGGATGCATTTGTTTGGCACCAAGTGTTTTCACTTGACTCATAGCAAGAGAACTATCTTAACTGTTGACATTCTGTAGCTTGGGATTTTTTGTAATATTAGGAATTAATAGATATTTATACTGTCAGAAGCTCAAGATTTGGTATTTCTGTCCTAAGTGAATTTACAAGTTCCTTCATTTAAGATTTTGCTCATAGCAAAAGTTTCACAATAAAAGATTTTTTTTGTATTTTGATAATTTACTATTTTGAGAAAAATATTGATATTGTCCCTTAGAATTTCATTTATTAACGAGGAAATTTTGTGACTGAATCTTGCCTACTTACTGTAGAGGGGATTCATCTTCCTCAGCTACTTATGTTTTTGTAACATAGCCACTTTTTCAAGAGAAAACATCAGCGTTGTTTGGTTTTCTCTGAAGCAGCATGTTTGGTAAACAATCTCAGTGAATGCAACGTTTGGCAGGTTCCTGACAAACATGAAGATGCATGACTGTGCATCTTCTCTCCACAGAGAAAAACAAGTGTGATTGTGTAGGCTGCCCAATGAGCATACTTCACACACATACACACACACACACACACACACACACACACACACAGACAGACACACACAATATCACTGACTAAAAACATAGGATGTCAAAGATCTACTTTGAACTGTGGATCATTATTTATACTTTACATTTGTTTTTACAAGGTATGCTTTTCTTATCTGTTTTCCAGAGGTTGTTTGATAGGCAGTAAAAGTGATGCTAAAGATTCACACATTCCACTTACAGTTTACAATGATATCTGAGTTTCCCAGTTTCCAACAAAACACTCATTCATATACGAGAGAGGGAGAGAAAACAAAAAAACAGTGTTGTCACTGAAAATTAAAACTAATAATCCATCCCTTTTCAAAGGAAAAGCCATTAACCACCCATAGAGAAGAAGTCGTAGGATTGGGAAACAGTTGGCAGCTTGCCCATTCTTCACTCATCAAATATCCACAGGTAGGTGGACATAGACTTCTTGTTTCGTTCCCTGACTACAGGGCATGTAGACCAATGCACCTTGGACCTGTAGCTCCTGCTACACACAGGCAGTACTCATTTCTGAGAGCCACAGTCCAGCCTAATGCTAAAACAGTCAAGCTTAGTGGAGCCCCTGTCTATGCTTCTCTTTCCTATTTTCTATCTTAATATTTCACAGCTGCAGAGGGCAGGCAGAGGGAGGGCTGAGGTAATGGCGCTGATTAACCACTGACAGCTTATCTCATTGAGATGCTTATAAGAAGTACAATTAGGATAGAAATACCAAATCTTGAGCTCCTTGCAGTACAAATATCTATTAACCTAGTATTACAAAAAATCCTAAATGACAGTATTTCACCAATTAAGACAGTCCACCTGCTATGATTCAAACAAAACACTTTGATGTCAAACAAAGGCATCCTTAACATTTTTAGTAACCAAGCATATCATTCTTTTAAGAGACAAAATTAATCAGATGAACCAAGTTAACTGAAATGGACATCCTTGTCGTAGCACACGTATAAATTGTTATAATATCTTATACTATTCTACTGGCAACTTTCAAAATGAATCATTCCTAGTGCTTTGGAAATACCTGATAATTTACAATTGCTAAAAGCTATATAGATCTTGAAGTTATAGAGAAATGAAAGCCTTGGGAAAACCCATTTTTCAATTCTTATTAACATTATTCTAAATTTTCAGACGGGGCAGTAATAAAAACCTAGCTAGTGCTAATTCAGATAGACCTCATTGTGATGTTGTAGTCACCATTGCATAGTAAACCAAGGGAGAATTCACCACAACTTAAAATCATCTAGTGCTAGACAGCATCCGTTGAGCTCCTCAGTCTGCCAGAAGTGTTCTAAGTGCGTATTGTAGTAATTTCTCCGTGTGCTAGGGAAACCCATCTCCAGTTTACAAGGGAGAATACTAAAGTTTTTTTTTTTATATATATAGAAAAAGTCAAGTGAGAGCTAAAATTTTGCTTTGACAGATTTAAAATAGTCTCCCTGTTTGATATAATTGAATCGGAACTACTGCAAGTGACGATCAGAGACTAAGGACAGTTCTGGTCTTATAGGGCTGCAACTTTAAGCAGCTAATTCTAAATACAGTTGGTAAAGGTAAGACAAGAGAATCTTGGGGCCATCCCAGGAAAAGGTTTGCAGAAACCAAGAAAAACAAAAACAAAAACCAAGAAAGCAGTGGCCAGTGGCTGGAACAACAGCAAAAAGGCTTAATTCTGTAATTTCTGTAGATGCTGGTGCTTCATTTGTGTGTGTGTGTGTGTGTGTGTGTGTGTGTGTGTGTGTGCGCACACACACACACACAGGAAGATCTGTCCAGACACAGGCAATGCAGGAGGAAGCTAAGAACTTGCTCCTGGCACAAAAACCCACCCTCTATGTCAGGCTTTCATCCCTTTGCTCCGACAGCCACTCTACTCAAGTAGCTGCAGAAATAAACTTAGGCTACAGCTATTGCCGCCCTTCCAGCGTTAATTCAGCCGCTGCACATCACTGTATTGCAAATTATAAGTTGTTTTTGCTTCGTGTGCGCTCAATACCCTTTGAATGTGAAAAAAATGAGCTGAATGGCTTAAAAGGAACACAAGAGAACCACCGTTGGTTTGGGTGTTTAAAGCTCCCAGGAATGAGAATGGGAGGAAATCAACACCTTCCTTAAGGGTCCCTCCAGTACTTGACTTTGTTGTGAATGTGAGCACGTCTATAATATTGATTGTTTTAAATTGCCTCGATTGTTGTGCTCTGTTTACTTTGAACTTCTTGGAATTCTAAATCCTCAAGCTGCATTCCAACCCAGCAGTGATGTACCACTCAGAGAAAACCCAGGCTGCAAAGATGAGAGTATTTTGTTTGACTGGGAGACAAGTTCATTAGGAAACGTTGGATGGGGCTTCAGAGTTATTTTCTAGCAGTTTGAGCTAAACAATTTAAAATATTTGACAATGCACGTTTGTTGAACATCTGATAGAAAGGTGGTGGGGATACACAGACAGACACGCACAAGACGCCACCTATAAGGAACTCATGATTCTGTGACTTAGATACGTCTACTCCTAAGAACAGTAGAGGAAGAACAAGTTAGTTCTCTAAATACAGAGGGAGTACCACTCAGCTGGGACAAAGAGACTAGGAAGAGGTCATGTTTGGACCTTAAAAGGCTCTCTGTGACAAGAGAGATATCAGCAACACACCGGATGACAGGAAGAAAATTGCCTGTGCCCCTCATAGATGACATTACTGAGCTGCCAACTAGCCGAGCCACCTACTGTCCCTGGGCTATCAGGACAACTCCACATTTGGTCCACAACCCAGCACTTGCAGTTGCAGCCTTCCTAGCATTTGGGTTAAAGGCAGAGATACATACGCACAGGCTTGGAGAAGGCTCAGAGAGTGGATGCTGCGAGAACAGGAGGCTGGGACAAGAGGCCACGAGGAAGAGAGAAGACCACACTTCTGAGCATGGCGAGTGGAAAGGACTCTCCGTAGCTGACTGTGTAACCAGTGTGCATCTCAACAGAAATGTGGGGAGAGAAGGGTGTTTAGGGAAGGGAAACAGTAGGGATGATTTTGGCATACAATTAGACAATATCAGGGAAAAAGTAATTTCACCAAATGTTTTTAGAACTAACCATAGTTTTTAGAACTAACCATGCCATATTTTGCGGGTGAGCAAGCATGGCAGCATGTATGCTGAAGTATATATCCATATTAAACTAAAATATCTACTCAAAGCTCTTTTAAATATTGCAAAGGCAACATGGGCATACGTCTGCGTGTGCTAAAATTTGTAAATATTTACATCTACTATCTTAATTAAAATACAGTCACATCACTTTTCTCCTTTTCTTTCCCAATCTCCCACACCGCATGTTTCCCCCTCACGCCTTCCCAAATTGATGGCCTCTTTTCTTTGATTATATATATATATATATATATATATTCCTTCTGACTCCATTTGGTTCTGCTTCTGTATACATTATTTCAGGGCTGACCACATTGTATTGGATAACCTATTAAGGCAGCTCATCCATGGAGGAGACTAATAGTTGCCTGTAGTTCTTAATTTAGGGATAGGACACCATAAGATTTCCCCCTTCCATGTATTTATGCCTATTGCTGTCGTTGTTTAGGCAGCTGTGTTGTTAAAGTATCGTGGGCAAGGCTTCTCGGTCATTTCTAGGAGACACAATCCAATAGAATCTTACAATATTTCTATCTTTCCTTCTGCACCATCCCCTGAATCTTAGATGTAAGAGTTGTGTCATAGATATATGGACTGGGGCTAGGCTACAAGTTCAGTCAGTCCCTGTATTATAGTATGGTCTCCAAGTGCTACAAAGGTAAGGTTCTTCGATACTAAACTTACCTGTGGGCATAAGGCTAAGTTCCTCAAGATAGCAATTGTTCTGGTCTAGGAACATGGTCTGCTTGAAAAAAAAAAAAAGAAAAGAAAAAAGGATAAGAAAGACAATAGACTCTTTGCCCATGAAAGAATGTAAAGAGTTGAGCTGGGCATTTGTGGTGCACGCCTTTGATCCCAACACTCAGGAAGCAGAGGCAGGAAGGGATTTCTGTGAGTTCAAGGCCAGCCTCGGCTACAGTGTGAGTTCCGGGACAGGCTCTAATCTAATACAGAGAAACCCTGTCTCAAAAAGACAAAAACAAACAACAGCAACAACAAAAAAGAATGTAAAGAGTCCGTCAGATGGCAAAAGGGAGGACTGCAAACACAAATACTGCTTACTGGAACTGCCTTGCCAAAACGAAAAGACAAGCAGTTCCATATATTGATCTGTAGACATCAAAGGCAAGAGAAGAAAGGGACGTTCTTGAAACACAAGTCTATGGAAAAGCAGTGCACAGGACGAGGCAGCCTGTGGGTCTATTGTCTGTCCACACTGAGTGCTCCATTCCAGGGCCCCACACTCCGTTGCTGGGCTGGAGAGCGGGGTTGCTGGATAGCAAGGGCCCAGGACTGTGGGCTTCTCAATAGCAGCAGGTGAAATGCATAAAAGAGCTATGTTAATGTAGCAGAGTGCGGCTCAGCTGGGAGGAAACCGCACCCAGCTTTCAAATCAGTGAAGCACTTTGGAAGCTTGCTTTAGAGGATCATAAAGCTCCATCCTCTTTTCTGTCCCTTTCATGTGCTCCGTGAAAGCGCAGAAGTATTCCATTTCCCGTGTGGGCTTGTGAGTATGAGACCAAGAGAGCTTTCGGAGGAGATACTGCTCTTCAGTGACTACATTTCAACAAGGCCCAGAGCAGCTGGCGCAATGGCCACATGACTTTTAGCCATCCCACACCAGCGTCAAGGCTGCCTCTACCGCATGTGAAATCCAAGTGTTGCCTATACACTTGTCACCATTTATAAGTACATGCATTGGTAAATGCTCCATACCCCGTCCCAGTGGATTGCCTCTAAACTAAATGAAAGTCTAAACCCCCCCCTCTCTCTCTCTCTCTCTCTCTCACACACACACACACACACACACAGAGAGAGAGAGAGAGAGAGAGAGAGAGAGAGAGAGAGAGAGAGAGAGAGGAGAGAGAATAAAGGACCAATATACCTTTCATTCAATTAGTACAATTAGAACATACTCTGGCATTTGCTTTAAGGTTTCTGTGTGGGAACTGTTTCATTGTTAAGGTTTCCTTCACCTCTAAGTTAACTGAGCTTACCACAGTCCATTAAGGTTGTCACTTTGTCTGAGGACCATGGGCAAAGGCCAACAGGTAGGGTTTCACTGTTATCTCTGTCTGATCAGAAGAGGAAGTCTGGCCACTCTCCTTCTAGCTTCAAGCTGATTATTGGCCTCCCACTCACACAAAGGGAGATGCCTTCTCTCCACACCTGAAGGCATTTGGGGTGCAATTTGTGTGCTACTTATAGACCTGCTAAAAGGGGTGACTGGCTATTTTCCTAATCTGAGTGTTTGCATTTTCCCACATAGAGAATGCACAATAAACAAGCTAAAGCTTGAGCTACCAGGGGGTTGTGTTGGACAATAACGACTCTGACAAGGGGATAAAGCACTCTGGTTCGTTAGCACTCTCTACTACAGGCCTTCTGAAGTGACAAGAGTTTGCCATTTTCCAATCTACAGGCTCAAGCTAACGTGTGCAGGAAAAGACTTTTCACCTTCTGGCTTGAGATATTCTGCCTCATTTGAAAATGTGTGATGTTCAGCACCCAGGTACTGTCGGACAGCCTGCAGACAGGTTATGATCTCAAAGCCAGAGACGGACACAAAGACCTTGGATGATGGTCTTTGTTGGATTCGTACAAGAAAGGCATTAGCATTCTGGTTCCTGAAATCTGAGACAAGTTTGCACTGAGGGGAAGAAGATCCTTTTAGCACAAGGATTTTCCTGTTTTGCCTGTCTCTCCTTTAGATGTGTGCTTTCAATATCAAATTTTGTGATTTTTTTTCTCTCTTCTTAAAAATAGATTTTTTTTTCTCACATAATATATATACACTGATTAGGGTTTCCCCTTCCTCTACTCCCCCAACTTCTTTCCGCCTCCCTCTCCCATCTTGATCTACTGCTGCCAATTCCTCTGGCTGCGGCTTTCGTGGGGATGGGAGGACTCAACATTGACAGAGCGTTGAGCATCATGAGGTTGGAAATTGAGAGTGGATGATTACCAGCAGTCTTTCTGTCCCTAAGGAGTGTACACGCCATGTCCATTTCCCCATGTTTGAGAAATGAGCGCTGGAATGACATTTGAGTTGGCAGCAGCAAAGGGTATAAGCTCAGGATGATGAGTCCCAAGAATCAATACCGTGCCACCAACTCGAGGTTCTGAAAGCAACCTCTTCCAACACCCACACAAAAATATTCTAAAGAACATGTCTGACAACTTTGTTCTAGGACAGACACATTTGGTGTCATTCATTAACCTGCCCAACAGGAAATTCTGTACCTTTTAGTAAAAATTATTTACAAAAATGTCATGAAATAACTCAGTTTTCTTAATGTAGTTTGTTCGTAAACCTACTGTGCTACTTACACCACTATGCTCAGTGTTCAGACAATGAATATAAAATGAAACTTAAAATATATTCTGGCTTGAATTACTAACAGTATATTCTAATATCTTTAATTGTATTATGTTTAATTCATAATATCATCAATAAGTAAAATAATAATATCAATTATGATTATTTCATTCTTATTGTCATTTATTACATTACCCATGGCTTTCTTAAGGCAGTACTTTATTCATTTGTTTATTCGTTTATTGAGGTAAAGAGTGTAGCTCAGGCTCAAGCACAGAACTTGCAATCTTTCTGCCTTGGTCTCTTGACCATAATATAATCATGGAGCTTGGATCATTTATTTCTAGCAGTAATTAAACAATTTTTCACTTAGTAGCATTATCAGACAGAAAGATGCTGAAACAAAGATACGCATATAGGGAAAGAATACTTTATGCCTTGAGTTGTTTTCCTGTGTGATAGTTCCAAAAATGGAACTAAAGGCTAACGTATAAAATAGAAGAAAGTGACCATAAGAAAACAAATGTATAGTTTTTAAATCACTTTCTTGGCCTTCAAAAGACCCCTTTAAAGGAAAGATTGTCATAAAAGCTCACTGTCTGCTTAAGCATGGACCGTATCAAATACTTAAAGAAAAGCTAAGTAGCGAGAACAAATATAACAAATGCTTTGGTTTGGGGCTTGTTTTCTATAACATTACAGTTTATGTATCTTTTATACCTGTGATAAGTGCAATTTTTATCTGAATAAAATGATTCCAACTGATTTTCAGAAATCCGCTTTTCAGAGCACTTCCCATCATATTCTAAAGATATGGTTTGTTAATTCTGAAATCGGAGACCCACGGTCCACACATGCATAGACCTGCAGGGACAAAGTGTGGAGCTCTATCAGGTGAGAGCTACAAGGACATCCCCTGTGGACAGGGCTTTTCAATAGAGGAATAGAAGCCCCTTCACAATGAATTGAGGGGATCTATTTGTGGTTTCATAGGCACATTTTGAAAGCTCCCAATTGTGGTTTCAGTATCAAAATAATGAAGTGTCAATGGCATTTCTCCTCACAGTAAAGAACTAATTAAACAACGGCTGTAATGATCTGGCTTCTAATAATGCTGTTTCTGACACGAGACCCTTTTACCTTGGCTCTGAATTGGGCGAATCCTTGTGAGTGCTTTGTTGTGAATACTCATCTTGCTTCCTCATGTGTGATATGGGTTTCTATGATCATAGGATCACAATTATCCCCTTACTCCATTCAGAGATTTTGTATAGCTCTATGAATAAGAGAAACTCAAAGCATTTTGCAGATACAGTGTTCCTCCAACATGAACACTGACTGCCATTACTTTGTTCAAATAGCAATACTCCCTTTTCAGACAGTCAGACAAGGGAAAACCTCGAGTCATATCTAAAAACCGAGGTACAAGGACAGCCAGAAAGCTCATTTGTAGAAATCAAATGATCTTTTCCAAATATGCCTTATTTTATCTAATAGTCACTTTACTTTAAAGATTTTCTTGTAAATAAATGGTTTTCAAGTCAAATAAAATGTTAATACACCAAAAAGCATTTTCTGGTATCCTAATTCCAAGCTTCTTAAAGTGCAGATTGCAAACATATGGTGGCATGTAATTGAATGTGCACATTGAATAAAGGATTAGCCTAGGCAAAATATTTCTAAATGTACATTGAGCAAACATTAACTGAAAATCAAATGCATGGTGAAGCTGAAGTATTTCAGGCAGGGCTAGCCCACGCTACATCATGGGAATTAATTATGTGAAACTGATGTTCTAATTTGAATGTTTGTATCTCACTTAAAGTATTGTGTGTTGAAATCTAGCCCATAAAAATGATAGTATGAAAGGTTGACAAGGCTGTGAAGCAGCCCCTTCCCCTTTCTGTTGTATGAAGACAGAGAGAACTGGGAAGCTCGCCCTCACCAGATAGAAACCTAGCACCTTGACTCAAGGTTTCCTTGATGTGAGAACTCTGGGCGATGCATTGCTTATGTCGATAAGCCACCTAGTCCATACAGCATTTTGTTACAGCAGCTCAAATAGACTGACACTTTTGTTATTGGAGATTCAACCGCTCACTCTTCTTATCTGCTCTTGGTTTAAAAGAGAATGAATGCTTTGAAGTGAATGGAGTTCAAAGGAGATGCAGGAAGCCGTTTGTCCTTGCCTATGCCATGGCATGCAGCACTGTTTTTCAATGTAAATTTAGAAGCTTGAAAGTTGAAAACAGAGAAATTTTTAAAATACAAACATTTCTTTTATTGATTTTAAGAAATTGGGGGGGGGCATACCTCTCTATAATTTCACTTGAGATGGCATTGCCGTAAATTTAACTGATCACCAAGTAAACTTGCTATATATCTTTTTTTGATAGTATTTTTGATAATGTTCAGTTTGCCTGAACAAGGGGGAGCTCATGGACCCCAGTCAGATAGCTGGGAAACCAGCAGAGGACCGACCTAGACCCCCTGAACATGGGTGTTATTTAGTAGGACTGGGCAATCCATGGGGCCTCTGGTACTGAATCAGTATTTATCCCAAGGAAAGAAATGGACTTTGGGAGCCCATTCCACATAGAGGGACACTCTCTTAGCCTAGACACATGGGGGAGGGCCTAGGCCCTGCTCCAAATAATATGACAGACTTTGAAGACTCCCCATGGAAGGCCTCACCCTCCCTGGGGAGCAGAAAGGGGATGGGCTGGGCATTGGGGGAGGCAGGGGAGGAGGGGAGGGAGATGGAACTGGGATTGACATGTAAAACAGCTTGTTTCTAATTTAAATTGAAAAAAGAAAAGAAAAGGAAGGAAGGAAGGAAGGAAGGAAGGAAGGAAGGAAGGAAGGAAAGGGAAGGGGAGGGAAGGGAAGGGAAAGGAAGAGACAAGAAGACCTTCTAAAGCAACATGAGCAAAACTCATGAACTCTGAGCCTGAAGGAGCATGCACAGGGCCTGCACAGGTTTATCAGGTCCTAGGTGTATGTGCAATGGTCTCCAGTTTACTCCTTCTGTTTCAGTTGAAAGTACATTCTTCTCGCATACAATAACATCCCCACCACAGTTTCTCCTTCCTCCTCTCCTCCCTGGTCCACAGCCTCCCTCAACCCCAGCTTTCTCCCCATTTCCCTGGCCTCCAAGAGACAACAAGCAAACATGACAATACAAGGGACTCCTGAGTGTGCAGTGTGTCTCTGATTCCAGTGCCTTCCCTTGGCCTTTTCCCCTTTGATGGACAAGACATTTGGTGGACTAGCCATTAGGGTAAAGGTTACCAACTGAATGTCATTTATACCTGTTGAGAGAGTGAAAATCAGTTTTCTCCAACAGAGTTAAAATTGTTTGAAATAATAAATAAATAAATAAAATTCCCTAGCCCAAAACAAAAACAAAACAACAACAACAACAAAACAAACCAATGACAAAATTTAAAAAAACAAAAAACCATTCAATAAACTCTAGTAAACACTAGTCTGGGTATTTACCCAAAGATGATGGACTGAATTCTGATAAAAATATCTGTACTCCAATGTTTATTGAAGCATTATTCACAATAATGCTAAATGTCAATTAATAGACACATACAAAAAGAAAATGAAACATGTACACACAGAGAACATTATTGTTCCATTTTTTAGAAAGAGAATCTGCTCATGTCTGAAGATATTATGGTAAGTAAAATAACCCAGATTCAGAAAGAAAATATTGCATGATTAGCACTTACATATGGAATTAAGAACTTTTTGAGTAATTAATAACAAAGATTGGAAATGGTTATAGTAGTCTGGGTAGGTGATGAAGGCCATGGAGACTGGGGAGGAATTGGGGAGATAGATAAACATAAATGACACAAAATAGCACATATGTAGAATGCCGTTTTGCTTCTGATAAACAACATGAAAACTAAAATCACAAGATCACATTATATCAGTGTTTTTTTTATTTGTTAAAAGCAGTAAATTCAGTGGCCATTGTCACACGAAAAAGTAACTGAAGAAGTTAGCTGTCAGTGATTGACCTTGGTAACCCCGTTTTAGGTACCCTGTTGCATCATTTGCAAACCACAAACCCAGTAACATTTGCTTTCTTAAAATAAATAAATAAATAAATAAATAAATCCCATTTGAGAAAATACAAAGTTCAAAGCAGGCTTTTCTTTTGAATGTTGTTATTTTCAAGCTATGAAAGATGCAAGGCTATTAAACTCAGCAGCAATATGAAAGGGAAAGAACCCCATCCATAAGTACTCTGTCCTCTGAATAAGAACATCATTCAAAGAGAGTGGGGTGGGCAGTGAGCCTTGAAGTTTTCTTCCAAATCAGGGGCAGCCAAAAAGAAAAATCATTGACTTTTCTTAGATTTGGAAAAAAAATAAATAAATACTGTGTTTTAGCAAGGTTTTACTGGAAAAAAAAAAAAACCTTCCAGTTTGTTAGTTTTGCTTAAGACACGTCTTTACTGTGTTCCTACTTTAACTACATGCATTTCTGCAATAGTCAGTTTGGTATAAAGACATATGGTTTTGCATAGTATGCAAAGCTTGCCATGTGTAATGGTGTGGCTTAGGAAGACCTCACCACCAAGAAGTTATTGTGTGAGTCATTGATCCCAATTTTATTCTATTTATGTATATATTTTTCTTTTATGGTTGTCATATATTTAATATATAGATATTACAAACGACAAAATCTCCTAAGTACATGTTTAGTGAATGAATTGCCTGTGCTTTTTAGATGAGCTCATGAGAGTATTGGGTATTTCTTCTTACAACCCCCAGTTAAGAAAGAAAATTTCCTAGCAGTTTTCAGAGAAATAGACAATTTTCACTGCTCAATACTACTCATGTTTGAGGGTTACCGGCATTTGTGTTCATTTCTACAATTATAATTACGCCTTGTGATTTTAAGTGGCAGTCTTGGAGTCTACCCACTAGTATGCATTATTTTATCAAAACTAAGCACCTGGCTGCAGCAGCAGCAGCTATGACAGCCAACCCTGCTTTACCTTAGGAAGACACTGCCCACTGAAGCAGAGCTCGGAGGCTAGCCTTGCAGATGGCTCCTGTCAGTACAAAGGACATGGGAAATCCAAAGTCTGCAGGCCAGGAAGATTAAATAAAGCAAGCCAAACCCTTCTCAGCTGAAGCCATTGAAGGGAATGTGGTGTTCCATTTCCACACTCAGAACAATCCTTTTCTTTACCAGAAGTGCATGGCCAATGGTGTGTGTGTGTGTGTGTGTGTGTGTGTGTGTGTGTGTGTGTGTGTGTGTGTACGCGCGCCCAAGCGCGCACAAATTTGAGTTTGAACCTTTGGGCCATTAAGTAGTAATGATCACTTACCATTTTATTGCACTTGAACTTGGCTGATAACCCACTGGTTTTTCAGACAGGAAATGAGTAAATGGTACATTCAAGCGGAGTCATTTACTGAGACATTAATAAAGAGATTATTGGCAAAGGAAAGCACAATGGACAGAATCAGTGAGAACCTGAAGCTACAACCACGTGGAAATCTGGATATGCAATGGGATAGTTGTTGCTGGGCTCCAGAGTCAGGAGAAGACTGCTAGGTGCCAGCTGTAGACTTCAGAAAAGATTGTGTGGCCACCTTAAAACCTCACGGAACTGGGACCCGTGTGGCAGTCTGAATGTAACTGGCCCCCACAATCTCTTAGAGAGCGGCACTATTAGGTGATGTGCTCTTGCTGGAGTAGGTGTGCTCTTGCTAGAGGAAGTGTGTCACTTTGGAGGTGGGGTCTTTGAGGTCTCATGTCTGCCCGGGGTCTCAGACCACTTTCCTGTTGCCGGCCTTCATATGTAGGAGTCTCAGCTCCAGCATCATTGTGTCACACCATGATGATAATGGACCAAACCTCTGGAAATGTAAGCCACCCCAATTAAGCGGGTTTTTTCTTTATAAGTGTTCCCATGATCGTGGTGTCTCTTCACAGCAATAAAAACCCTTACTAAGACAACACAGCAACACAAACTGTGACTTCACTGTCCCCCTGTCCTGTTTCCTCACACCCTAATTTATCCAGATCCATTGAAATGCCATTGGACAAGGGTGCTTATTAATTCAGGTCATCATCCCAGGGCTCAAGGCAGCTTATAGAGGACATGGACGTCAGTGAGGTCAGAAAGCTGCACCTCTCCAAATCCCTGCCCACCAATCCAGTCCTGTAGATGGCAGAAGGATGAGCAGACCAGCTACCTCCAGATGTAGCTCTATCGTCTGACATGGCGGAAGGGAGCTGAAGCAGAAGCTGGGTCACACGCGCAGCAACAGTAGACACTCCCCGGCTTCTGCATCACAACTGCGTACTTCTGCTCTTCTCCTATAGCCCCAAATCCCAATCTCACCCTCCTCTAAGGGCTTCTGCTTAAAATGCCTGAAGAGTTTTTCCTCAATTGATTTTGATATCAAATCACAAAGTTAGGCAAAAGTATGGTATTTTCCTAAGCTGACAGAGTCTGGAAGCAGATTTCACTTGACCACCTTGCTTGCAGCCTTCTGAGTTGAGCGGCTTCCCGTGTGTATTAGCAGATCTGCTCATCCGTCAAAAGACGAAGAGAAGGTCCATATACCAAAGGACTGTCGGGACACATTTTTCATACTTGACTTACATAGTTTCTGATAACACAAATTTAACTGTGGCTTTTTATTTGGCTAGTCTTTGTGTGTCAAATTTTGCTGCAGTTGAAATAAGTCCTTTATTACCATGATAATTAGAAGTCACTGAATGACAGCCATGCCAGTGGTACTGATCCTAGAGAGGCTGTGACCGTAATGCCATAAAAAGTTGGAAAAGCAATGTGGTTACCAAAGTTGACTTCCCAGAGGAGTCCTTGCCAGTGAGCTGGTCATTGAGTAAGATCGTCCTCAGGCTGTATGATAAGGAAAGTTTTATATGATGAAGGAAAACCCTCCTGGTCTCTTGAGAGAAACCAATGTAAGATACCATGATAGAGCATTTCCCTCATGCCTCATTCCCAGCCTGATGTCAGCCCACACACTCAATGCCCCTCAGCTAGAGAAGGCTGAGGACCCAGGAGGAGCAACTCTGAAATGTCATACTTTTAGCTTATTGGAATAGGACTGCAGCTATTAATCAAGGTGTCTGAGCATAGAGAAGTTCACTCAGCTAGTGGAAATTGGAGATGGTTTACTAACTACAACTGCTGTTGCTCTCCAGCACCCTACCCCAGCCCCCAACTCAATCTTCCTGCTCCCTCATGTCCTCCTCTTCTTTTTCCCCTAACTCCCCCTCCCCATGCTCCCTATTTGCTCAGGAGATCCTGTCCCTTTTCCCTTCTCAGGAGGAGCATGTATGTCTCTCTTAGGGTCCTCCTTGTTCCCTAGCTTCTCTGGTGGTGTGCACTGTAGGCTGGTGATCCTTTGCTCTATGCCTAAAATCTATATATGAGCGAGTACATACCATGTTTCTCTTTTTGTGACTAGGTTACCTCACTCAAGATGGTTTCTTCAAGTTCCATCCATTTGCCTTCAAATTCAAGATACCATTGGTTTTTTTTTTTGTTTTTTTTTTTTGTTTTTTTCCCTCTAAGTAGTACTCCATTGTGTAGATGTACCACATTTTTCTCTATCCATTCTTCAGTTGAGGGGCATCTAGGCTGCTTTCAGGTTCTGGCTATTACAAATCATGCTGCTATGAACCCAGCTGAACAGATGTCCTTGTATGAATGTGCATCTTTGGGGTATGTGCCTGACAGTGGAATTCTTGGCTCTTGGAGTAGATCCATACCGCCGTACTGATCTCCAAAATGGCTGTACGAGTTTGCACTCCCACCAGCAGTGGAGGAGTGTTCCCCTTTCTCCACATCCTCTCCAGCATAAACTGTCATTGGTGTTTCTAATTTTAGTCATTCTGACAGGATTAAGATAATATCTCAGAGCTGTTCCGATATGCATTTCCCTGATGGCTAACGATGTTGAGCACTTTCTTTAGTGTCTTTCAGCTGTTCTATATTCCTCTATTGAGAATTCTCTATTTAGTTCTGTACCCCACTTCTTAATTGGATTGTTTAGTGTTTTGGTGACTAACTAGCCTCTTGTATATTTTGGAGATCAGCCCTCTGTCAGATGTGGGGTTAATGAATAACTTTTCCCATTCTGTGGGCTGCCATTTTGTCTTGTCCACTGTGTCATTGCCTTTACAGAAGCATCTGTGTTTCCGGAGGTCTCATTTATTAATTGTCGATCTCAGTGTCTGTGTTACTGGTGTTGTGTTCAGGAATCGGTCTCCTGTACCACTACATTCAAGGGTGCTTCCCACATTCTCTTCTAAGGGGTTCAGTAGTGCTGTTCTTCTGCTGCAGCTAATGCCTATGAAACACAAACACGAGACTCAGCGCCCACGTGGAGTTTATTGAGAGAGGGGAGAGAAGGCGGGTAGCTGGTGGCCAACTGAAAGCAGGGGAGAGAGAGAGAGAGAGAGAGAGAGAGAGAGAGAGAGAGAGAGAGAGAAAGAGAGAGAGAGAGAGAGAGAAGGCAAGAGAGAAAGGAGGGCTTGCGTGCTTGCTTTAAAAGGGAAACTTGCGCATGCGTAACTGAGTCTCTTGGTAGCCAGTAAAGCTTGAGTAGCCAGGTAAAGCCTGAGATAGCAATGACATGGCCATGAGCCCATTGTCGAGGGTGGGGTCAGCAGACTGCTGGTTCCCAACAAGTGGATTTATGTTGAGGTCTTTGATCCATTTGGACTTAAGTTTTGTGCATGGCGATAGATATGGATCTCTCTGCAGTCTTCTATATGTGAGCATCTAGTTATGCCAGCGCCATTTGTTGAAGATGCTCTCTTTTTTTCCATTGTATTTTAGTTTCTTTGTCAAAAACCAGGTGTTCATAGGTGTGTGAGTTAACATCAGGGTTTTCAATTTGATTCCATTGGTATCCCTGTCTATTTTTGTGCCAATACCAAGCTGTCTTCAGGACTATAGCTCTATAGATGAGCTTGAAGTCGGGGATGGTGATGCCTCCTGAAGTTCTTTTATTTTACAGGGTTGTTTTGGCTATCCTGGATCTTTTTTTTTTTTTTTTTCATATAAAGTTGAGTATTGTTCTTTAAAGGTCTGTGAAGAATTGTGCTGGGATTTTGATAGGGATTGCATTGAGTCTGTAGATTGCTTTTGGCAAGATTGCCAGTTTTACTATGTTGATCCTACCTATCCAAGAGCATGGGAGATCTTTCCATATTCTGGTATCTTTTTTAATTTCTTTCTTTAAAGACTCAAAGTTCTTGTTAAATACGTCTTTTACTTGTTTTTGCTAGCATTGTTTTGCTAGCATTACACCAAGATATTTTATGTTGTTTGTGGCTATTGTAAAGGGTGATGTTTCGCTGATTTCTTTCTCAGCTCCTTTACCATCTCTATATAGTCGGGCTACTGATTGTTTTGTTTGTTTGTTTGTTTGTTTGTTTGTTTTAGTTAATCTTGTATTCTGCCACTTTGCCGAAGGTGTTTATCAGCTGTAGGAGTTCCCTGGTAGAGTTTTTTTGGGTCACTTATGTACACTATCATATCATCTGCAAATAGTGACAGTTTGACTTCTTCCTTTCCAATTTGTTTCCCTTTTATTTCCTTTTGTTGTCTTATTGCTCTATTTAGAACTTCAAGGACAATATTGAAGAGATATGGAGAGAGGGGACAGCCTTGTTTCTAATTTTAGAGGAATTGTGTTGAATGTCTCTCCATTTAGTTTGATGTTGGCTGTTGGTTTGCTGTATATCTCTTTTACTATATTTAGGTATGTTTATGTTATCCCTGATCTCTCCTTTATCATGAGGGGGTGTTGGATTTTATCAAAGGCTTTTTCAGCATCTAGTGAGATGATCATGTGGATTTTTTTCCAGTTTGTTTATATGGTGGGTTACATTGATGGATTTTTATAAGTTGAACCATCCCTGGATCCCTGAGATGAAGCCTACTTGACCATGGTAGATGATTTTTCTGATGCGTTCTTGGATTCGATTTGCCAATATTTTATTGAGTATTCCTTCTCTATCTCCTAAGAAGACAGAGGCAAATAACAAAAATTTTAAAGCAAAATTCAAAAAATAAAAAAGCACAAATGACATGCAGAGACAGACACACACAAAAAACCCCATAAACAAAAACACAGAAACTACTCAAGCAAATGACAAGTAAGATTTAAAAAAAAATATGAGACAAAATAATCTACAACAATATGATTGAATTCCATTTGTGTTGGCAATATACTGTTGGATATGGAGCCTACTCTTAGCGTGGCTTATATTCCCAGGGAGATTCCACTGACAAAACTAATTTCTTCTTTGCAAGTGGTTGTCAGTGGGAGATAACATCTTGGTTAGGGATGTGAGTTCATGTCCACTTCCTGCTCTCAACTCTTGAACCCCATTGGGCTTGAACTTGTGCAGACCCCATATATGCTTCTATATAGCCTCTGTGAGTTTATGTGTAAGTCCTGTTGTGTCTATATGATATTATTTCCCTGGAGTTATCTATTCTCTCTGGCTCTTAAAATCTTTCTGCCTCCTCTTCTGCATAGTTCCCTGAGCCTCGAGGGGAGGGTTTTGATGAAGATATCCCATTTAGGACTGAGTGCCCCAAAATCTCCCCAGTTGTAGGTCTCTGTATTACCACCTATTTACTGCAAGAGGAAGTTTCTCTAATGAGGGCTGAGAAAGACTGCATGAGATAGGTAGGTCAAGCGAAGTGTCATTAGAAGTGACTTACTGATATTGATAGTATTTGTTTTTCCTCTAGCCCCATGACCGGCCTCGTCCCAGGTTCTTGGGTACCCGTGCAGTGTCAGGCATGGGTTCCATCTTGTGGCGTGGCCTTAAACCCAATCAGATGCTGGTTGTTTACTCCCACAGTATGTGTGCCACTATTGCACTGGCTTATCATGCAGGCAGGTCACCACTGTTGACGGTACCATTAATAACTGGGTTAGTTACCTTCCTCCTCCAATAGCATGCAGAATGCCTTCCAGTACAAGGAACACCGGAAGCCAGGGGGGGAAGCGCTAGTTGAACATCTGCCTGACTTCTCTCTGTTCAATGAGATATGTAAGTATTATCATCAGCAATAGGGCCTTGCCATCAGTTTAGAGAGAGCAACCAATATTCTTGGCATTAGCCTGAGATGTTTAGGGTCTCCATAGAAGTCCTAGGCCAATAACTCAATTAGATGTAAACCATTCCCAGTACTGGAAGCTTTGTTCAGTGACTAGAGGTGTCTAGTGGTGGCGTTGTCTCCCTAGTTATTTGATGACTCCATTTATATTTTTATATATTTTTCCTACTCATATATATGTATATATGCATGTATATAAAGAGCTTCTTCAGGATGTTTCCATATGTCCCCTCAAATGACATTAACATTAGTTATCCCTCCCTTTATTCCCACCCTTACTCCCCTCTTCCTTTCCCCTCCCAGTTTTAGCCTCTTGTTCCAGTCTCTCCCTAACTCTCTATAATATATATTCTATTTCACTTTCCTTGGAAGATTCTCCCATCCCCTACAGTCCTTGAGTCTATACCTAACCTCTATAATTATATGGATTTTTGCATGCCTATCTCAGGCTTAAAAGCTAATATATAATAATTATCTTCTAGAGTCTGGTTTACCTCTTTCAGAATGATTCTTTTTCCTATCTCCATCCCATTTACCTTTGAATTTCATTACTTTGGTTCTTTAACAGTGAATAGTATTCTGTTGTGTAAATGTACTGTATTTTCATTATGCATCTATCTGTTAAGGGAAATCTAAGCTATTTCCAATTTCTGACTAATAGAAATAGAGCAAGAATGAACAAGAATGAGCGAGTGTCTCTGTAGTACTTTGTAGGGTCCTTTGGGTGCATACTCAAGAGTGGTATAGCTGGATCTTTGGTAGATCTAGCCTCAGCTTCCTGAGGAACCTCCATACTTATTTCCATAGTGGCTATAAAAATTTGCACTCCATGAGCAATGGATAAGTATCCTCTTGCCCCCATCATCACCAGCATGAACTATCATTTGTTTTATCCATCTTAGATTTTTCTGACCGGTGTAAGATGAAATCTTAATAGTCTTGATTCACATTTCCCTGATGATTAAGGATGTTGATCTTATCTTTAGATGTTTCTCAGCCATTTGTGTTTCACCATTTGACAACTCTCTCTCTCTAGTTCTGTATCCCATTTTTAATTGGGTTGTTTTCTTCATGTCCATTTTTTTTTAGTTCTTATTTTAGATTAATAATCCCGTATTTGATGGGTTGGCAAAGATATGTTCCCATTCCATAGCATGTCACTTTGTCCAAATGATAGTTTCTTCATAATACAGAAGCATTTCAGGTTCATGAGGTCCCATTTTTAAATTTTTGGTCTAACTGCCTATGCTATCAGTCCTGTTCAGAAAGCTTCTTCTTCTAATGAGTTACGAGTTCAAGGCTATTTCTCACTTTCTCTTCTATCAGACTTGGTGAATTATGTCTTATGCTGAGGTCCTGGATCCATTTGGAGCTGTGTTTTGTATAGGGTGATAAGTATGAATCTATTTGCACTCTTCTACATGTAGCCAACCAGTTTTGACCAGAACAACTTGATGATGTATTTCTCACAAAGTGTATTTCTGGCTTCTTTGTCAAAAATCGGATGTCTTTAGGCGCACAACACAGACTCACCTATTTGTATATTTGCTCATACATTTTGACTCTCCCACTCTTTACCATGTATCAATTATCCATACTTATTTCTCAATTCCCCAGAGCCTATATTCATTTACCTCTGTAAGGAAATGATGCCAGCAGTTGAACTTTGAGTAATCATACATGTAGTTCTTTATATCTAGCAGACTCAGCCAACTGATCAAGGAAAGAATGTACAAAAGCCTAGTTCATAATCAATTAATATGCTCTAGCGTATTCATGAGATGTATTTTTCTAGAGCATTCATGAGAACACATTCCAAATGCATTTCTTCAGGAAATAACTAAGACGGCAACTTTAAGGGTGGGCAGAATTGTTTTTGACTCATGGCTTCAGAGGTTCTGATCCACAATCAGCTGTCTCCGTTGCTTTGAGCTTAAGGTGAGGATGAAACAGCATTGTAGGTGACATATGACAGAGCAGATCTATTCATCTTATAGCACCTGGGAAATAGACCAACAGAGGAAAGCAATTCATGTGCTTTAGAGCCCCATACTAGGGACCTACTCCCTAATAGCACATTTAGCTGTGGACTCATCATTGGGAAGAGCCCAGCTATCTTTCAGTACTGCCTTAGCTGCGTACCATTCGTTACATACATGATCTTTAGTACCTTTCAGTATCCAAACTGTTTGATACCAGTGAACCCCAACTTTGAGAGCAGAGCTAGAAGCTATTACTTTGAGTTATTAAAACTGAAATTACTGTCTTTACCAACTAGATAATTCCTTCAGTGCAAGGTTGTCTCGATTTCTGCATATAGATAAACACAGGTCTAAAGTTAGAAATGTGGGGATTGTTTAAGAAGAGAAAGCTGAAGAGAGGCTTCGTTTCAATAGTGAGAAGACAGATTCCAGGCAAATTTCATGAAAGAGGGAGACTCTACACAAGCACAGAAAGAAGAGACCTTCTAGAAGAGAGGATGCTTCTGGTCAACAAAAACTCAATGTGTTTGAAGCAAAATATCCACATGGGGAATCGTCAGAAGTTTAGTCTCAAAAGTCATACGTAAGCCTGGGGAATGTGCTTTGCAATTGCAAGTCTTTATTACTTTCATATTAAAGTTCCTTGCATACTTTTGTAAATAAAGTTTTATTAGAACTGCACTGATCTGTTCCATCCACACCCATTTATCTACTTGTGATCTGTGCCCATTTTCCTCTTACAATGGAAGGATCCCATTGTTAAGTTTTAACTCAGGATGGTATGGCCCTTGATGCCGTTTATGTAAGTTCACTGACCTCTGCTCTTAGTGACTAAAAGATGTCAGCATATTTCATATTTGCAGAGTAACAACAGAATATCTGCTTAAAGTTTTATGAATTATAAATCTTGTTAATAAAACTCAAGAACAAATAAAATCACTGTTAAGGGTTTCTTTTTTTTTTTTTTTTTTTTTTTTTTTTGCTTTTGTTAGAAGCAACAGCAGAATTCTCTTTATATGTTCTGTGGACATCTGCCCTTTTTTTTGTTTTGTTTTATTTTTTTTTGTTTTTGTTTTTTTGTTTTTTTTTTTTTTTCTGATGGAGTAGTTACCACACAAGAAAACACATTTGAATTAAAAATAAAAGCTACGCAGAGTGCCAGTCACTGAGGAATGGAATGGTCCTTGAGATTGGTACACTCTTTTGTTTTTGTTGAAAGCCCAGCTTTAGGGGAATGTTACCTAACCTGGCACCTTAATCCTTTCTCCGCAGTTCTTAGAGTCAGCCTTCTTGTTGGCTGGAATTAGGCCATGGTAACAAAAACAAAGGCTTTTCTAGGAGCTCCTCTGGGCTGTACAGGGATGAGTTATGTGAAAAGGGTAACCAGGTAATTCTGTGTTTTGTCTGCCAAGGTTTCCTCCTGACACCAGCAATCAGGATGCAATTAACTCAAGGGAGGGGGCCGTTTCCTTTTCTAAATGCAGAATTCATTTATTAAACATGAATAAGGCTTTCACATTTTGTTTAGGTTTTGCTGCCTTTAAATCCTCAACCTTTAGCTGCAAACAAAAACAAAAGACAAAGAAGAAAAGAATACCATTAAAAGAAAAATACTTCTATGTGGGATTGGCACAATGCAGTTCATGTTTCCTGTTTTCCCCGCTTTGTAAAAGGTAAATTATTTTGATTATTTAACCCTTTTATATTCATGGAACTGTTGGATGAATTTGGGCTTAGTTTTATAATCCCATTCATTCTTGTCTTTTATATTTGTACCTTAAATTCATTTTCATCTTTTATTATCACATTATGCGCTGTTTTATTACCATTTTCGTTGTTGCCTTACAGCGTATCTTCCTCCACAATTTGAGTTCACAAGTCACAAAGGAGCACACTTGATACCGTCCCATCCACTGCACAGACTGTCGCACATCCCAGAGCAAAAGAACTAGGAACAACCTCGGGCCACACAAAGAACGAAGCTTGGATCCACGCATCACAAATACAGTGTGGAGGAGCACATCAGCATTGAAACCATGTTTGCCAAGAACGTAAAAGCTCAAGAAATTTTTATGATATAAAATTTTAAATCACAATAAAACAGACATTGTAAAAACATTTCTTAAAGTTCTCCATTTCATTACACTTATTGTGTGTGTCGGAGGGCAACTCTGCCACACACTATCAAGAAATGTTTACATAGATTTACTTTATGTTTATTTCAGATGTATGGGTGAGCGCCTTCATACATGCACCACACACAGGCATACCCTAGGAGGCCAGCAAAGGGTGTTGGATTCTCAGGAATTGGGTTACAGGTGTTCTGAGTTGTCATGTGGGTACTGGAAACACCACCTGGATCCTCTGAAAGAGCCCCCAGTGCTCCCATCCATCCTCCCCCCCCCCACACACACACACAATGGTTTTAACAACAGTCATATCGTTTGCTTTCAGGTACTTGTTTACCTCAAAAGTGCAGAAGTGTGTGCATATCAGCTGTATGGACAAAAGATACGTTATGTGAGAAAAAATACATTTTCAATAAGAAGGAAAAAAGTGATGGTTGATAACAATTTTCTAAAATGGTCTGAACTCTTAAAAATGTTTTAGGATTCCATCTTTGTTATACATATGTGTATACAATCAATAATAATACAAATACGACGTCATGTGTATGTATATATACATATATATGAATGACTTTGTAGTAGTACTGATTATATTGGATAACCAATTTAGGGGGATAACCAATTTACTGAGAGAGGCTTATTCATACATACAACATTATAACAATAGTAAATAAAAGGGGGCATCAATTTGAGGAATCGGGATCATGGGGGTAATAGAGGAAGGTAACATGGTAGGGAGGGGTTGCAGAGGGAAAGGGGAGTGGGGGAAAGATGTAATTATATTTTAATTAAAGATATTTCTATAACTAGAGCAATTTGAAGCAAATCCCTCCCCCCTCTGCTCCCCATTTTTTATCTTCATGCAAATGATCCAACAGGCCTGTACACACCTTCCTGTAAGTTCTTTTGTTTGTTTGTTGTTTTTGTTTTTTGTTTGTTTGTTTGGTTTGGTTTGGGTTTTTCAAGACAGGGTTTCTCTGTGGCTCTGGAGCCTGTCCTGGAACTAGCTCTGTCGACCAGGCTGGCCTCAAACTCAGAGATCCACCTGCCTCTGCCTCCCGAGTGCAAGGATCAAAGACATGTGCTACCTTGGTGCATGGTTCGGAAGCCATGTGCTGGTGCCCCAATCATTAGGGATCAAGAACTCTGACCCGAGGACCACACAGTGGGTGACCTTCTTAGGTCACCTGCTGCCTGCATCCAGCAGCTGTCACAGAAGGCAGAGACTACTGCTGCTCTAAAGACTTGAGCCATGGGGCTCAATTAAAAAGCAATTTTCTCACAACAATAAAAAAAATCCAGTAAGAGAATACAATCAAAGTATATTACATGGAAAAATTTTAATAAAAATCTTTGTATGAAAAAGCAATTTCTAAAAACTTGTTTTATTTTTTCAAAAAGCTAAGTATGGCGGTGCTGGCACACACCTTCAGTCCCAGCACTCAGGAGGAAGAGGCAGGAGAGTCTCTGTGAGTTCAAGGCCAGCCTGGTATACAGACTGAATTCCAAGACATCCAAGGCTGTTCCTGTCTCAAAAAACCAAAAAACAGAACTAACTCTTTGGTTCAGTGATAATTTCTATATTTTTAGTTTCTATGGTATTTACTTCTACTCTGATCTTTGCTATTTCCTTCCTTCTACTATTTCAGGGTTCAATATTCTTCACTTCGCTTCTTCACTTTCCAGGAATATAATACTAAGCTTTTGTGTGTGTGTGTGTGAGAGAGATAAGACCTTTCTTCTTCCTTCCTGAAGGCACTCACCACTGTAAAAGACTCTCCCTTAGAACATTTTTTTAGTTCCCTAAGCTTTGGTATGGTGTGTTTCCATTTTTGTTTGTTTCAAAATATCTTTTTCATTTTCCATTTATTTCTTCTGTGGTCCATTGGTTATTCAAGAACATATTGTTTAATTTTCATGCAATCTGTGAATTTTCCAAAATTCTTTCTATTACTGATGGCTGGTTTATTGGAGTCAGAAGACAAACTTTGTGTGACTTTGATCTTAACTGGATTTGCTAAGATGTGATTTTTAGTCTAATATATGACCTATCCTACACAGCACATGCCATGCACTTAAGGCGATGCACATTTTGCGGCTATACGATGGAATGTTTTGTGTGTCTGTTGAATCCATTAGGTGTATGATGAAGTTTAAGTCTGTTGCTTTCTTGTTGACCCCATGTCTACACAATGCTATGCTGAAAAGTGTGGCATATCAACAATCTAGAGAATAAAGAAAATGTGGCATATATACACAGCAGAATACTCTTCAGCTCTCAAAATCAATGAAATCTTGTCATCTGCAGCAATGTAAAAATGAACCTGACCTTGTGTTGAGTAAAATAATCAGGCATAGAAAGAAAATACTGTTATCTCGGTTGTATGTATTCTAAAAAAAAATTAAGGTGAACTCATAGAACCAGGCAGTAAGTGGTAGCTATCAAGGATCTGTGGATAGGAGACTGGAGGTAGTGGTCCAAGGATATGCAATTCCAGTTAAACAAGAATGAGTTCAAGAGGTGTATTGAGCAGTATGATGACTATAGTTACGAACAATGTGTTACACACTTTACAAACTGCTGTGAGTGAATTTAAGTGTTCTCACCACAGAAATAAGCATGTAAGATGATGCTTGTGGTAATTACCTTGAGGTAGCCATTCCACAGACGTCACATTTGACAGGGTGAAACATATCTGCTTCTTTCTTCTCAATGTTAGGAGAATTATTGGACTGGGAAGATGGGCTTAGTGGGTAAAGGAGCTTCCTGTCAACCCTGATGACCTGAGTTCCATCCCTGAATCCCACATGGAAGAGAGAACTGACTCCTGAGAGTTGTTCTCTGACCTCAACACGCATGTTGGGACACATGCACATATACACAGGCAATAAAGAAAAACAAGTACTTTTAAAATGGTATTTTCTTTTTTGAGAATTTGAGTTAGGTGAGACAGACAAGCAAAAGTAATACATGCATCTCGTAAAATGGTATGTGAGATACTTATGCCTTGATCTCGGCTTCCTTCTTCTGGTTATGTGATAAGCTTTTAGTTTAAATAATTATATCCATCCATTTACCAGCTATTAAAAACCTTTAAGGCAGGGGAGAGAAGCAGAGCTGTAGTTGGTATGTAAAATGACTAAAGACTAAAATACAAAAAAAAAAAAAAAACCTTTAGGGCTAAAGGTGATACGTTCAAGCACTAAGACCCATGTTCAGTTACCCAGCACCAAGCAAAAAGTTGGGTGTGGCCACATGTGCCTATAGCAGCAACAGAGCTGAGTCAAGAGCAAGACAAGAAGATTGGAGGGACTTTCTGGACATGAGACTAACCAAAAGAGCAATGAGCTCCAAGTTCAGGGGGAGCTCCTGTCTCAAGGGAAAGTAAAGACATGACAGAGAAAGATGTCCAACATCCTGCGTGCACCCATGGGTGCACACGCTGCAGATGTACACATGCATACAGCATACACATGTGTACACACGTGCGCACACATACACACTTTTGAGTTCTCAGTTGGTACCTTTTGGGGGATTATCAAGCAATATATTCTATGATGTTATAACCTATTTGCTGCATTTGTCCTAATACTTCACAACCTAACCCATAGGCTATTATGAAAGCTTTACAATTTATCTTTCAATAACTTTCAAGTTGACCTTCACAGACACTAGCCATTATATATCCAAAGTAGACTTCCACTGTTTATAGTGTGTTCCCGTTTTTCAAAGGCTGTCTTTATATTCCTCCATAAACAATAACATAATCTGTCCTAATTCTACTGTAAGTAGCATATTCAACTAGTATTTCTAGAAGCTTTGAATAAAATGATAACACAATTAGAAAGAAGGTCACAGTGATATGTGTGGTAGGCAATAACTTAGATATTGCTGTGAAACAATGTTTGGAGGTCAGCTGACCAGAGACAGAGCAATTATCGTGGGTGGATCTAATCTAGCCCATACAAGCCCTGTAGAAGGGTTGGTTATTCCCTGACTCAGAGTCCAAACAGCAATTGGATCTACGAAGTCTGGCTCTCTCCTTGAGTAGTTCTAGCTTCACTATTTCCCATAAACATCAGCTTTGAATTGTTTCTGTGCTTTCTTTTCTGCTTAATATCTTTTGACTGTCTTCTTCACAGATTTCAATCTTGCTTACCCAGTTATATATACTAATCCTTTGGAGAAAATAAAGGGAATAGAAAGTGCTCAACATCCTTGGACATTGGGGAAATGCAAATCAAAACAATTCTGAGATACTATCTTATACCTGTCAGAATGGCTAAAATCAAAACAATGACAGCTTATTCTGGAGAGGATATGGAGAAAGGGGAACACTCCTCCTCTGCTGGTGGGAGTGCAAACTTGTACAGCCACTTTGGAAATCAGCATGGCAGTTCCTCAGGAAAATGCGGAATCAGTCTACCATGGGATCCAGCAATTCCACTCTTAGGCATATACCCAAAAGATGCACATTCATACAACAAGAATAGCTGTTCAGCTGGGTTCATAACAGCATGATTTGTAATAGCCAGAACCTGGAAGCAACCTAGATGCCCCTCAACTGAAGAATGGATAGAGAAAATGTGGTACATTTACACAATGGAGTACTACTCAGTGGGAAAAAAGAAATACATCTTGAAATCTGCACGCAAATGAATGAAACTAGAAGAAACCATCCTGAGTGAGGTAACCCAGTCACAAAAAGGCAAACATTGTGTTACTCACCCATATTTGATATTAGATATAGAGCAAATGGTTACCAGCCTACAGTCCACACTGCCAGGAAAGCTAGGAAACAATGAGGACCCTAAAAAAGACACACATGGCCCTCCAGATAAGAGGAAAGGGACAAGACCTCCTGAGCAAATTGGGAGCATGGGGGGGGGTGGAGGGGAAGTTAGGAGAAAGAGAGGGAGAGTAGAGAAGGGGAGAGGAGGACACGAGGGAGCAGGAAGATTGAGGCTGGGGAAGCATAGAGAGGAGCAAGAAAAAAAGATACCATAATAGAGGGAGCCATTACAGGTTTAAAGAGAAATCTGGCACAAGGATGACCCTAACTAACAATCTAAACAATAGTGGTGAGGCTACCTTAAATGCCCTTCCCCAATGATGAGATTGCTGAGTACCTTATATGCCATCCTAGAGCCTTCATCCAGTAGCTGATGGAAGCAGAATCAGACACCCACAGCTAAACACTGAGCCAGACTCCTGGAATCCAGTTGTAAACAAGGAGGAGTGATAAACAATGGAGTTAAGGCCAGGCTGGAGAAACCCATAGAAACAGCTGATCTGAACAAAGGGGGAGCTCATGAACCAACTGACACCTTGGATACCAGCATAGGATGGAATCAGTGTTGTTCTTTTCATACAACTGTCGCCTATGAAACACAAGCACGACACTCAGCGCCCACAAGGAGTTTATTGGTAGAGGGAAGAGAAAGGGAGAGAGAGAGAAGAGAGAAAGAGGGAGAGAAGAGAGAGGGAGAAGAGAGCAAGGGAGAGAGAGAGAGAGAGAGAGAGAGAGAGAGAGAGAGAGAGAGAGAGAGAGAGAGAGGCGCGCTTGGAGAGCTTGCTTTAAAAGGGAAACTTGCGCATGCAAACTGAGTCCCCTGTGCAGGTAAGCAGGTAATGCACTTGAGCAGCCAGGTAAGTAGTGAAGTAGAGATGACATGGCCATGAGCGTCCCACCCATCATCAGGGGGCGGGGTCAGCAGACTGCTGGCTTCCAACATTTCCACCTCTTATTATTATTAAAAAGGTGGGGGTTGGACGTGGCAGGTTAGGGAATAGGGATGTTGAGTTCTCAAGACTGCTTCCTGTTGACTTGGGGCAGTGATCGTCTTTGGGGGAATGAGAAAGCTGGGGTGCTGCCACGTCCTGGTAGCTGGTTGTTTCATCGCAGTCCTGACAGTGTGGGGCTCTGGCGTCTCTTTGAGATCTGGCAAGATGTTAGCAGAACAGAGGACAAGGTTAAGTTTAGAAAAAAAAAAGTTGTTTTCTTAGGTCTTAGTACTTGAGGGGAGAATTGTAAGATAATTGAGGGGTTCCCGAGGTGAGGGAAGGGAGTCCAGGGACCAGGGAAAGGTTGAATATTTATTTGGAGTGAATCTGACCTGTTTGGATGGGACCAATTCGGCTCCCTGGAACTTACAAGAATTCTTTGAGTTTGTGAAAACATAAATATTAAACACATTAGCAGCATACTCATATTAGAAACGATTTGGATGAAAGAATTAACATTTATACAACTGACAGGTGTTTAGCACAATGAAAAGCACCTTAATTGTGAGCTTATAGTTACAGTTATGATCATATAGTGGCATAGTATAGTGTTTAGTACTCTGTCAGAATTGGATTAGTAGCTCATTAAAACTTTATTGATTAATGTTACGACTATAAACAGTAGCAACCTTAAAACACCCATTTTTGAAATCTGTTTTGTAACAGTTGGAGCCTTGGCTGCTGCTTTAAGCTGACAAAGCTACCAGTCGTCAAAAGCATCAGAGTTCTTGAGAAGGGTAAAATTTTACCTGAATGATTAGAGAGTAACAGAGACTCACTAGCTGGCAGCATGGACAGCCACCCCAGGTCCTCCACAATTGTTGATGTCAGAGGCTTTAAGGATATCTGCCTTCTGCTGATGGCATGAGACCTGTGGGTTAGAAGCTTTTGGAAGACTTACCTACCGTTGGCCCAAGCAACGTGGAGAAAGTCGATTCCACTGCCCTCTTATCCATGGTCCTTAGAGCCCTTTGCAGCAGTTGAGATGAAAGGCAGGATTGCTCAGTGGCTAGTGTTGCCACTTTTGTGGGTGGAGCTTCTTCAGTGTCCACCAGTCTTCTTGGAGGAAATGGGTGGTGCCAGCAGCTGGCCTGTCTCTCTGTTATAAAAGCTTTTTAGTGAAACATTTTAAATGTCATATTCTCCAGATCTCTGAGCATTTGAGGGCTGTCTGACTGTTAGTATATCTTAGTAGACAAAATTTGTCTTTAGTTACTTGCCTTAAGCACATAGGTGGCTAGGTAAGGCTTTATCCTTGTAATTAATTAATCTGTCTGGAAAACTGGATCCAAGCTGAGAGGCTGTGGAGGGATGTTTTACTCAGAGCCCTTCAGCCTGACTGTAACTGGTTTTAACATAGTAGGTTAGACTTACACCTGTAAAGGACAAAGAGAGAGAAAAACTCCCTTTGACAATAGAAGCTTAACCTTTATAAACAGCTTACGGGAAGGACTGGCTGACATAAATACTTTGTTAGTTTGAGATAGACCTTTATTCTTAGTACAGGTGAATTTAAGTTGTATAGAGTTAGCTTACATTTACATATAAAGTTAAATTTAAATCACATGTACAGATATATTAAACAGGCCTGGGTAAAAATGAGAAGAACCAGAGTGTGAAGCTATGTGTAACAGAGTCAGTAAAAAAATAAATTAGAGACAAAGAATAAAAGGCAAAAGGTAAATGATGGCGGCAGAAGCTGGCTAGCCTGTCCCTCTGCCTAGGTGGCTGTTGTAGCAGAGGGAAGAACCATGGGGGATGAGGCTAGGCCACATGGTCAAGATGGCAGCTGCCATAAACACATTCCCAACAGCTGTCCGTGGGGGGGGGGGGCCATGGGAGAATGGGAGGGAGAGGGAACTGGGGTTGATAGGTAAAATAAGATTATTTCTAATTTAAATTTGTAGGTATATGTGTGGGGGGAATGGGGTAGGAAGGTGGGTATAATGCTAAGAGAGGAGATAAGCCAGCAATTTCAAGTGTGAGAAAAGTCCCTGTTGATTCGGGGAGCCTGTCACATGGTGTGCCAAGGAACACAGACTGTTTACAGATTGAGACTAGCCCAAATCAGTGAGCAAGAAAACAGGGACCCAGATGATCTTGCAAACAGATTCCTCACCACAGAATCCATATAAGAACTCAGTCTCATACGGAACTGTCATTTTTGTCCTGTAATACTGTAAACCTTTCCACCCAACATCTGGCATATTGGCACTGTGAGCAAAGGAATGTGATTACTTTGAGAAGCCACATTTGTAATAGAAACCTAATAAAGACTTTCAAGTTTGAGAATTAGGATACTAGGTGCGTGAGATTACTTCCAGCATGTCATCAGCGAATGTTTTTTGTTTTCCCTTCCATTTCTCCTTTTTACAGTTATTCTTCAATATCCTCCCTTCTCTCTGGGTTTGTGGGTTAAAGGTCAGGGTTTAGTCTGACCTGTCATTTTCAGAAGTGAGCAAATAATCCAAGCCTGGCTGACAGGAGTCTGTGTGGAACATCCTTCACAAGTACTTGGAAAGTGAGATTATTCAAGGAGAAAGCCCCGGGATGATGGGCTACTTTAGGAGACTAAGATGGAGAGCCTCTTAATGGCGAATTTTCCCACTACTGCTTTCTTGCATGAATTCCATTTTGTTCATCCATTTTGAGATACTACTTGTAAACAAGAGGACTGGGCAGAGCAAAGAAGCATAGGGACTTAGGATAATTGAAATATTATGTTTATAGCCACACTACCCTGAACATGTCTGGTCTCATCTGATAATTGCAATATGACTTTCTCCATGAGATATATAAACTAAAGTTGAACACTAAGGACAAGTATGTGACTTCTTTACATGGGAGACTATACTATTTAGTTGTCCTGTCCCCAGAGACACCAAGATTGACCATTCCCATTGGGTCAACACCAGCTGTTCTGTGCTTTCTTGACATTTAAATACTCTGTCCACAACATATCACATTTATAATAAAATATTTCTTCATGTAATTGCTGATCTGGTGACTATCTTCCTCGGCAGTCTGAAGCTCTGTGGAAACAAGGACTACTAAGTCTTGCTTATCATCCTATCCCTCAGATTGACACATGAGACTTTCTCAGTGTGTTGTGGGCTGAATGAATGATTAAGAGAATGTCACTGTAACTTAAGTTCATAAAAGAAGCGCCCATTCTAAAGTCTACGTGAGAAAATCCATGCATCTTTGTATCTGAAATACAACACTTGCTTTTAGTGGAAGTGACCCTGCTTCATCACTGTGATTAGCATAATCTCACACAAATTGGCTTCGATCGTCTTCTACAAATTTAATTGGAAGTTAAGAGCTAATATGTGTAAGCCATGTTTAAGCAAATTGCAAAGTGCTTGTCACATACACTAGCTTCCGTAATCCTTACAACAATCCCCAGACTGAGGAGGAGCCAAGGCTTGCAGGGCCACTGTGCCTTGTGGAGTGCACCAACCCTGCTGCTACACAGCAAATGTAGTGCCAACCTCTTAAAGAGAATGCACACATTCACATTTAAAATTTCCTATTCTTTGTTCCTTAAGCAAGGTAGTAGTCATTTTAATATATAAAGCCCCATGTAGATACATGTTTATAAGTCAGATATTGAAAAGGCTGGAAAGTGGAAACACACTGAAATTCAATTGACTTAGAAGACTTCATCCTATTTGGTTTGAGTTTGATGCACAAAGCAAATATGTCCTCAAGCATGGGGAATACAGGATGTCATTTGTGCACATGTTGGGGGTGCCTGTCTGTGCTTTACCCCTAAGTGAGGAAAAATTTTGCTTAGTTATAAAGCTCAGTCAAGATTTCCCATCATGTCTTGCCTCAAAAAAAAAAAAATGAGAATTTTTTATTTTGTTGTTGTAAAAATCAGAATGCTTTGCCATCTGCATTATGAAACATTTAAATCACCATTTAACAAAGTTACTTTTGTGTAGAGCCATTGCTTTCTTGAGGGTGTGCTTTTTATGCGGTGCTTGAGGGGTGCTTTTTATGGGGGTGGGGCCTGTTTTCTTCATTTTGTAATTGTCATAATCCACCAGAAATGATATCTAATGCCATGTGACTCTACGGCTGTCTTGCACATGGTTGGTATAATATATCTCTGCTTCCTCCAAGCCAAACTTCGAATCCCTACTTCTGTTTCTCTATTCACTCAAAGTCCCTGTAATTGTCAGTTGGTAATGTATATGAGCATTCATGGACAGAGAGGGAACAGGGCATGTTCATGTTCTCCTGCCAATAATACGCGCTGTCTGATGTCATAGACAGTAAACCCTTTATGCTGGAAGCCTGTTCATTTTCACACCATTGGCTTATTCCCTAGCAGTTGCCCAGATTTTTAAATCCAGCCTCTTACATTAATCCTACAACTGCTGGTCCAGACAGGTGCAGGGATCACAGCAGCTCCGTTAAGCAAAACATCTGGCCTACAAGTGATAATAGGCTCTTTTTACTCCCTCAAGGCATAGGGGGAATGTGAAGTCTTCAAATGCTAAGGTCGCACAATTAAGCTTTAATAGTCACTTGAATACATATATCCAATGTGCCTCCTCTCTCTCTCTCTCTCTCTCTCTCTCTCTCTTTCTTACTCTCTCTCACACACACACCACACACACACACACACACACACACACACACACAGAGAGAGAGAGAGAGGGGTCCGTATATACAGCAGACACACAGCCTTGGCAGATGTTAATGTAACATTAGTTTCTTTATAAAACAAGACCCCTTGCAAATAAAAGCCAAGGAAACTGAGGACCTGGCTCTTTTGCAACCCCTTCCTCTCTGGGTCTCAGTAGGTACTGGCACTATTGCCCTCATAAATGCAGGAAGCATTTCCCTAGGTTCACCAACTCTGAGACTTTATAGTTTTATGAGTTCAAAACAAATTATGCATGACTCCAGAACAGGAAGATGAAGCTGAGGATGCCTAATGGAAGCCATCCCACTTAGACTGTAGTCGTGATAGGGGCTGAGCTTGATAAGCCCCTGACATTTGTAAGTTCTCCCAGTTCTAAACATAAGGCGACTTTCCAATCTCATGATTGTGGTGACTGAATTGCCGTCCACTTCTCCAGAGGAAAATATGAGTATCACAGTGATTCCTATTTTTCTATAAACTTGAAGAACTACAGAAAACCTACCCTATGGTGGCAAAACTACTTCACTTTCAGAAGTCAAATATACCCACTTATTGTTCCCAATAAGTCAGTTCAGTTGTGTTTGCTGAGGCTCCATCATCAACCAAAGTTTGGACAAGGCACAAAAATGAAAGCTCTGGCCAGTGTTTGTGTGCAAGAAACAAAACCTGAAGAAGTAAATATCGTTATGGGTGACTTTCCATCTATGAATATTGGTACATAACAGTGAGACCCAGTGCAAAATAATTATGTACTTGTTCAAGTATATTAAGAATTACAAGGAGGAACCTAAGAGATTCATACAAGGTCCCTCACAGAAGGGGAAAGGAACAAGGTCTCCTGAGCATATTAGGAGTGGGGGGCAGTGAGTGGAGAGGGAGTTAGGAGAAAGAGAAGGGAAGGAGAGGAGAGGAGAGCATGTGGGACTAGGAAGACTGAGTCAGGGGATGAATAGACGACAGCAAGAGAGAAAGAGAGAGAGAGAGAGAGAGAGAGAGAGAGAGAGAGAGAGAGAGAACATAATAGAGGGAGCCATTATAGGTTTGAAGAGAAAACTGACTCTAGAGAAATGTCCAGAGACCTACAAGGATGACCCAAACTAACAATCTGAGCAAGAGTGGAAAGGCTACCTTAAATGTCCTTCCCTGTTAATGAGATTGATGACTAACTTATCTGTCATCATAGAGCCCTCCTCTAGTAGCTGATGGAAACAGAAGCAGCCACCCACAGCTAAACACTGAGCCAAACTCCTGGAATCCAGTTGCAGACAGGGAGGAGTGATAAGAAAAGGGATCAAGACCAGGCTACAGAAACCCACAGAGACATCTGACTTGAAGAAAGGGGAGCTAATGGACCCCCAGACTGATAGCTGGGAACCCAGCATTGGACCGACTCAGACCCCCTGAACGTGGGTCTCAGTTAGAAAGCCTGGGCAGTCTAAGGGATCTCTGACAGTGGAACCAGGATGTATCCCTGGTGCACTAAAGGACTTTGGGAGCACATTCCCTATGAAGGGATACTCCCTTAGCCTAGAGGCAGGAGGGAGTGCCTAGTCTCTACTAACTAAATAATAAACAAAGATGAAATATTTTGCAGAAATAATAAAGCAAGTAAAGACTTTTTTTATATAGACAAAATAAGATAAGTAAACAAAGTAATTCAAACAATGGCACCAAGAATATAGAACAAACAAAAAAATTCACGAGAAAAACAATTTTTGTGAGGTTTTTGTTTTGTTTTGTTTTGTTTAAGACAGAGTCTCTGTATGTATTCCTGGCTGTCCTGGAACTCACTTGTAGAGCCGAGTGGCCTTAAATCCACAGAAATCCTCCTTCCTCTGCCACCCAAGTTCTGGGCTTAAAGACACCCTGCAAGTGTACATTTTAACTTTTTGTCTTCAGTTATCCTATAAGGAATACAATTAAAACACACTTCAGTATCACAAGAACTGTAAAAATGACTAAGATGATGGTGCCAGAGGATGATCAAATAACATAATAAATGCTGCAATGGAGCAACTAGACCTCCCAAATGTCTGATGAGCATTTACAACCTTATGTGACAGTTTAGTAGGTTTTTTAAGTTTTTAGGAACATGCAGATCATATGGTGAGGCACAGTGCTAACAACCTGGCCAGTTTTGTAACACAAAAAGTATATGAATATTAGAATATTAGAAATAAAACTGTGCCTATTTGCAAATGGTGTGATTATCTCAGGGAATACCAAATTCTCCTTGAACTAATAAATGAGCTCATTAGGGCCACAAGAAAAACATGAGAAAACAAAACAAAACAAAACAAAAACAATTGCTTTTCTAAAAATTGTCAATGAACATATACTGAAGTAAAAATGCATACCTGATGGGAGATGTCATTCTGTAAATATGTTTCTCATACTGGTTAATGAATAAAGCACTGTTGGCCAATAGGAAAGCAAGAGAGGAGGGACTAGGAGGCAAGGAGGAAAGAGGAAGTAGTAAGGAGGAGTCAAGATGGAGAGTCTGGAGAGAGCAGAACGCCAAACGGCTCTCCGGTAAGACCACGTGGAAATACATAGATTAACAGAAATGGGTTAATACTTAAGACAGAGCTAGCTGATAAGAAACTAGTACCTGGCCAACAGCATTATATCAAATACAGAGTCTCAGTATGTTATTTGGAGCTGGCGCCGCAGTGGGACCAGACCAGCGGCGGGTGGAAAAACCATACTCCTTACACATACCAAATACAATCACTTGAAGTATGACATATTTAAGAATAAATCTAATTAAACATATGAAAATTCATTTGCTGAAATTTCACAATGACGATGGAAGAAGTTGACAATCTAAATAGAGACAGTTAACTATGTTCATGGATTGGAAGACTCAACAAAGTATAGCTGTCAATTTTCCCTGAATCAATATACAAAATCAGTGCAATTCCTTACAAAATCCCAGTAGGATTTCTTGTAGCCAAAAAAAAAGATTGCTTGAAAGTTAATATAAAAAAGCAAAGAAACTAATCACTAAAGCTATTTCAAAAAAGAAAAGAATAGGGAATCACTAGCTAACCTGGAGATTTAATTCATAGCTACATTGATCCACTGGTATGAAAGTAAAGAGACAGATCAGTGAAATACAGCAGAGAGCCTAGAAATAGATGAACACAGGTACATACCCTGTTAAATTTGTGACAAAAGTCCAAAAGCAATTCTGGGGAGGAAAGATGGTTTGTTTGTTTGTTTATTTGTTTGTTTTCTCATCAAAACTGGAGATTTGAACACCAGAAGCAAAATACTAACCATAAATCCTACACCTTCTAAACACTGTGATATTTAAATGACCCAGGATTATAAACTTTTAAAAAGTATAGGAGAAAACCTTCATGAGTGGGGTTAGGCCCCTTTGTACCCAGAACTGACACCAAGAACATGAGTCATGAGAGAAAAACATAAAGAAAATGTTTGTTCCACGAGAGATGCTGTTAAAAGGTGAAAATTCTTGTTATCCAAAAAGTAGAAGAAAACATTTTCAAATCACTTATCTAATGAAGAATCAACATCTATGAAGCATATTTGAAAGGGGAAACTATAATGGCTTAGTCAATCCAATTAGAAAAGAGGAAAAAATATGCAGAGGCATTTCATAAAAGATAATGTACAGACATCAAAGTACACTAGTCAGGAAAATACAAATTAAAGACAAATACCCCATCACTGGAAGTCTTTTAGAATGAGTGAAGATTTAAAACAGTGCACTCACTGTTGAGGGTGCAGCAAATGAACACATCAATGCTGGAAATGGAGAGAGTTACAACCGTGCCCAAAACTAGTTTGATTCTTTAAAGAGCACATATACAACCACTGCACGATCCAGTGGATTTTCTTAGGCATTTATCCCAGGTAAATGCAAACTTGGGGGTCACAGAAATGCCTGTACACAAATGTTTTAGCTCAAACAAGAAAACAACCCAATGTCATTTGGTGGTGAAGGGTAAGCAAAGGACAGTGCATCTGTCCCATGCAATACAGTAGAAAGAAATAATCCACCAAGACACACAGCTGTCTGGATAAGTCTCCGGAGAACTGTTCGAAGTGGGGGGGAAAGTCATAACCCAGTTCCTGATATCATATGATGCCATTTACAAAAAAAGTGACGGTATTATAAAGCTGCAGGGCATCTACAGATTGCCATGGGTTTACAAGTAGTTCAATGCCTAGGGGAAGTGAGTAGTTACTCAAGGGCTGCAAGAGAAAAACACAGGTTCTTCACTGTTCTGACTACTCGTGATTTGTCCATTGTGATTAACAATTAAACAGCTGTCACTTGCTTTCTCTGTGTGGTCCAAACATCTTGGTTTCTGTCCTTTCAAAACTTTGTGTGTGTGCGTGTGTGTGTGTGCACGCTTGCACGCATGTGTGCATTCACGTGGTCATGTGTGCTTGCAAGTGCTGAGGACTGAAACAAAAACTTCCTGAAAGATAAGCAGGGACTCTGCTGCTGAGCTTGCTCTCAGCTGCTGCTGATCCTTCTTCCTCATCCTCATCCTCCCCATGTGCTTCCCCGCCCCTAACTCAGTCCCCTCTTTCTCCTCCTTCACTGAGGACTACCCCCTTTTTAAATACGTGTCCACTTTATTTAACCATAATACTATAATACTATGGTGCCTAGATCCATTTAAACTGACTAGAGAGAAATTCTCTTCCAGTGAATAATTTAATGAAGGGATCTCTACAGTCAGCCTTCCCATGGATGGAATTGTGTCCTTCCCGTAAAATTCCCTGCACACTTAAAATGTGGGTTGTGTCAGAACATGTGTTTGATTTCTTTGTTAAATATTAGCAAACCATAATTTTCCTATCTGCAAACATACTGTTAATCTAAATGCGGTATGTTTTTTTCTCCACCTCAGTGGATTCTCTTAAAACATCCAGGAATTTTCACCTGGAAGATTAAAAGTAAATCAGCCCCTTCAAACACACTTACTAGAACATTAGTTAGTTCAAATGAGGTAAAGGAGGGTTTTCATCTATTTGAGGTCATAAAGGAATTCCTTTAAATGCCCTTCCATGGTCACCTCCGTGTGCTATGTGCACGTATTATAGATTAATATAGCATCACTCCCACAGAGGGGAAAGAATGACCTCACTTTGGACTATTGTCTTCCTGTATGGCGTACACATTCTCTTCCGCAAAGTACATTACATCTGTACCAGTTTCTAGACCATGAAACAACAGACTCATAGAATTACATACGGAGCATTTAGAACTGGAACAAATCTTAGGGGTCAAGAGTTTATTGCATTTTTATTGTTCATGCCTAAATTCTAAATGGTGGATTTGAGCTGAAAAGCCCTGTTTCAGTGGAACTCTTGGAAAATTAGATCTGCAGGCATCATGAACTGTTAACTCTTGTGTCAGTCGTATATACTGATTACAGTTAGTCAAGTATAGGCCACTTGGTTCTGTTCTAACATTATTTCCATGAAATTATAACATATAAATTTTCTTCCTTTGGGAATCAAGAGTTGAGGTGGGAAAAGGAGGGGAGGAAATTCCAACCTCTGAATAGTGTCCAGTATTTTAACTGGAATGCTTCATGTGGCATCCCAGATTAAGTGGGTCTCCAACCGAGAGGGTATAAGTGGCTGATGAATAATACCCAGAAAGCAGGGGTCCTGGCAAGGGGATCTCTGCCTGTTTTGACCTGAAGTCAGAGAGATGCAGAGAAGTTACACCATTTTCATTAGCCAAAATGCCATTTATCTGGGAGCTACTATTAATTTTACACATTTCAACATACATTGCTTATTGTACCTTTTTAAGATGCAATCTTACTTCTAAAGCTAGGCATCTCTCTTTCAACCTGTTTTTACTTTGATAATAAAAAGCAAACTCCTACCAATGATAGTGACGCAACCCCATCATGTGAACATGACATATCTAATGTATACTAAACAAACCAAGTATTCCCATCTTTCTGATAAATCTAATTTTATCTATCTCCTGTTACAATTTATACATAATTCTAAATGTCTTTATAAAATTTCTATTACTTCATCTATGTCACTATTTCTAGTAACAATATGACAGCCATTACATTAACATACAATAATTTTCTGATGAGCTCTTTGTCTTTGAGTATTTACTCTAAGTGTGGACAGGGATTTAAAAACTTTAACAAACTTCAGGTGGTGCCATTATGATGAGCATGTATGTGGTGGGAAAATGGGAGAGAAAGAAGCTGAATGGTTTGTGCGCTGTGGAAAGAGGCAGAACTGGAAAAGGAAAGGTGGAGAGGAACAGGCTGATGTGGGTGGCTTCTGACCCCTGGAACCAGGGCTGCTGCCAAGGGCCGCTTCTGGGTCTATGGCTCTACTGCAACCTGGATCTGTGTTGACATCCGTGACCCATGCCGCTACCAAAGGCCACAAGGATGCCCAGGTCTGAGCTTCCACCTGTGGCCAAGTTGGTGTCGGAGCCCTGTGCTGTGACCCTGGGCCTCGGTAACATTCAGGCCTCAGGCTGCAGCTTAGGGCCATGCCCGGGTCTGTTGACCTACCTATAGCCTTCGTTTGTGTTGATGCCCATGGCTCCTGTTACTATCAAAGGCTACATGAATACCTGTGGTCTAGGCCTCAACCTGAGGCCATGTTGGTGCCTGAGGGCCCTGCAACTGCCAGGGCCATATCTGAGTGGCCTGTGCTGCCACCCAGGGCCATGGTGTCATCCGGGCCAGGCTGCCGCCAAGGGCCATGTCTGGTTCTTTGGTGCTTTTACAGCTGGGGTCTGTGTTGATGTCCATGGACTGTTGGAACCATGCTTCCGAGGCTCCCTTCCCAGGCCTCCGCTTCACTGGCCCTGACATAGCTGGCCCTGGCTTTCAGTGGACATTGCTGCAGGAGATCAGGTCCCGGCCCTCATGGAAGATCTGAGCCCTCCACCCCGCACCCTCCCTCACCACAGGGCATGGGAGAGCTGGCTCTGCCCTTGGCCTGGAGCGGGCAGTGCCAGTGGCCCAGAATGCTCAGCTCAGCTCTTCCCAGACCCACTTCCAGGGCCTTGGGTTGGTCCACCCTAACATCTAGCCCATCTATTACCTGCTGCAGTCCGTGAAGGGAGTGGCCCTGTGAAACTCTACCGGCAGGATCTCCAGGACTCAGAGCAACAGCAGGGTGTATGAGAGGCGTCTCAGTGAGGGTCCAGTGATGGTGTGCCAGAGGCCAGAGGCCTGAGCCAGTCTTCGCAAAGAACACTTGTGAGGTGAGGGAAAGGGAAAGGCAGGGAAGATGGGAGCGCCAGGTGGGGTTTTTGTTTCTTTGTTTGTTTGTTTTGATAGTTAACATGGGGGGTGAGGAGTAGATAGATATGGAGGGACTGGGGGTGGGTTCGTTTGTGGTGCATGATGGGAAATTCCCGAGGAATCAATAAAGGATTGAGTTAGGATAAAGGCATCCTTTCCGGTGTAATGCGTGGAATCACAAAATCGTGTGATTTCTAAACAGAGGACAGTGTTCGCTGAAATTCGCAGATGTGACACACACACACAAGGCGTGTCTGTTTAAGGAGGGCACCCCTTGCTCACTGTTACAAGGCGTGTCTTTTAAGGAGGGCATCCCTTGGGGTTCTCTTCTCATCACCGGGACTGTTGGGAGCCATGCAGCCTAGTCTCATGCCAGGGTAGAAGCACTCATCCAACGGATTTCTAGATGAGGCAAAGCCCACGGGGGCAGGGCCACTCCGCAAGGACCAGTAAAATACCAGTAAAATACTGCTGGGATTGCGCGGCCCGCACACACTCTTCCGTCTCGTAATAGTGATGGTTCTCTTGGCGGCTTTTAGTGTCACTTTGTGAGTCACGCAAGGGACAGATGTGATCATTCTCTAACATTTTCCCCTAAAATTCCTTGGGAGCTGGTGCTTCTCAGGTTTCTTGTCTGGGGATGCCAGCTGTCACTCCAGAGCCCAGGAGCTGTCCTGATTCGGTGCTGACAAGATGGGAGGCAGTTCGCCCTTTTTTCTGTAAACATGGTTTACTAAATTTTGAACAATACTGTTGTTCTAGAAGATGTGTACCTATGTTTATCACCCTTTAGTTTTGTAAAGACAGGATGTACCTGGCTTGATATTCAGCCAAGCTAGTGAAATGATAAATGATAAATGTTTTGGTTTAAAAGATGTTTTGATGCTAAAGTAGGGTGGGAAAAACACGTTTGTTAGCGTGGAGAAACGTGATTTTTCTGAAGTATAAATAAAGGTGGCTGGAGCTATTTGGGCTGGCCACTCGAGTGAAACTCATCTTGTGGTCGGATACTGCATTTCTTCGTATAGATGCCCTTCCCCATCTCCACAGCACAAAGCAAACGCTGTAGGATTTTTCTGACGTTCTTTATAAATGTCTTACAAATATCCATCAATGGTATTAACCTTTTAGTCATCAATTCCTCCCTTGCTTTGGAGAGCTCTGGTCTGATGTAGTGAGATACTCACTTTGTCTGTTTCTGTACCACTGACCACGCCCATTGGGGGTGGAGCCAGGGGCGGAAGTAACCTGGAGAACCAGATCTGAGGAGGAGGAGCCCGGAAACGCTCTCCTGCTAGAGGGACACTGAGAGTGAGGAGCCTGCTGGTGTTCATCTGTCTAGGTTGTAAGTTATTTCTCCCTGAATAAACATCTGTTCGGCCTGTTTGTTTATCCTGATCCTTATTTAACCGCGATAGTCTGAGGAACATTTTAATTTATTTTATAATTGTACTCCATGGATCAGGATATGTGGTGAGGGACAAACTTACGACGGCTGTCTCTAGTCTTTAGGGCAGCACTGCACTTTCCTGTGTATCTTTATTTACCGTGTGTTATCCTTGTACTGCCAACCTGCGCCTGAAAATCCTCCCCCTCCCCAACCTCAAATTTTAGTCTTCTCGTTTTGGAGAAGGCTAGTAATTTCCCATGATCTTCTATAATAAACAAAATATTTAAATCTCCCTTTTTTCTCAGTCTCAAGACTTTTCTTTAAAAAAAAAAAAAGTTCTGAGAATTTGCTGTGTCCTTTCCCCTTCCTGCCCCCCCCCCAAAGAAAAAGAAAAAGAAGAAAGAAAAATATTCCTGTGTCTACAGAAACTTCAGCCTTCTTCTTGGAAGCCCAAAGTCACCAGAATCCCTTTCCTCTATTGTGTCCACTGACAAATCGTCACCTACAGACAGTCCTCCCTACTGTCAGGAATACAGTTTGGGGGAGAAAGCAATCCACCCCTCCTCTCCTATGTGTTACTTGCCTCTCTGTCCTCCAGACAAGACAGGGCCGAGCCCCAATCATCCCTACCCAGCCTCCTCTGTACTGGACATCAAGTTTCCTGAAGTCAGCCAGGGAGTGGGCACCTTCGGGGAAGTTGTGCATGTTTAATGGAACTCGAGCTCCAGTTACTTCAGAAAAACTCATCCCACACGATGGTGACATGTCAAAATGGAAATTGCTGTGTATAAATAAGGGGCTTGGGCCCACAAAGCTGGGAAAATAGTAGGCTATTGCAGGGAGCATTGGTGTGTGGTTGAGGGTAAAGCTAGAGACTTGGGGGAAAAATAAGCATAAGATGGAAGGAGACACAGGGAGTAAATGACCCCGGGCGATCCAGAGACATCATTGTGAACAGGGGCGGCGCTTGGGTGAAAACACCTTATGTCAAATGCTTTAGAGAGTACACACATGAAATGGCCTCAGGAAACCACTGAACTTGAAAATTTGGACACTATTAATAACATCATGCAAATTTGGGGATGAAACATGAGTGCTAAAATATGCTGTTCTTGCACAAAGCGAAGGTAAAGGAGTGGTAATATCTACTCTTTCACGAAGGAAAGCGTCCTCAATCATCTGGGCAAAGAAGCAAAGGAGAGATGAGGAGGTCGAGTCGAGATTTGCTCTGATCACCTTCCTTAGGACGCCCTGCCTGACACCCCAGGGACACCAAGGCATCCTGGGGACCCTGTGATGCTTCCCGGGGTGGCTAGCCAGCCTGGGCTCTTTTCTCTGTGTGCATCTGACATCATTTGCCACCCAGGGAAGATGCACATTCAGACTGTATGGAATAAAGAATAAATAAAATGCCTTTGGATTGGATTGGAGGAAAATAAAGGCATCAAAACTCATTGGCAGATCCCAGTGTTTCTTGCGGAAAGGCTTGTTAATCATAATGTATTCATTCTCATTGTCAGAATGATTACACTTGCTCAAATTTATAGGTTCTTTTATAAAAGATTTTCATTTATACTCACAAAAAACAATACTCCACACATCAGTAAGTGCACAGACTGACCAGTCTATTCCCCCGCTATCTGACAGCATTCACAGTCACTGTATTGTGTGTAACAATGTTGTTTCTTCCTCCCTTTATCTTGCTTATGTCTGACCTTCCATTAAAAGTTACTTAGGAACTGCTCAGTGAATAGTCAGGGGTGCTCCTTGCTGACATCTTCCTTTTGTGACTTATCGGCTATTCTTCAGCCCACTGCCTTTCCATAAGCATTTTTAGGCTTCTTTTCATCTCCTTTCAACAGGCAAGACTAAAGCTCAACATTCTCCCTGCATTGAAAGGAAACATCCGCTGTGCCTGCAGCTTCCCGGAACACAAGAAGCCTCCATACACCTGCCAGCTGAGAGGGGTAGATTAGCAGAGCTTGCCCGAGCCTTTGATTTTTTTTTTTTTTTAAACAGCTATCTGCAGTATACTAACCAAGTCTTGAAGCTGCTTTTCTTTTCCTCTTTCCCTTCCTTTCTTTCCTTCTCCCTTCCGTTCTTTCTTTTTTAAATGTTGAAATACAAAGTCTGCCATGCTCGCTGAAATTAACCTAAGTTGGAATGAGGATACAGAAGAGGAAGCCTGGGGCTTCCTTCCACAAACAGCAGAGAGTGATTCAAACTCTCCTGCAAACATAGCCAAGCTCCAATTCTGAACCAGAGTTCTCCAGTACCGGAGGAGTTGGCCTCTCCGTGAACACAATCTGTCATTGCTCTCGTGTTAGCATCTCCATGGGTAGGCCGGGGGGGGGGGGGGTTGAACTACACCTCATGACAACCCAGAAGGCGAACCAGCCAGACCACATCAGAACACCTGCTGGAGTGAAGCAAGACAGAAGAAACACGGCATCCCAGGGGGTTGTACTTAAGGCGGGGGAGAGGAGTAGAGCTGTATGCTGTCCTATACTACCTTGCTGTGGTGAGTCTAAGGAAAGAGAGAGTGTGTTTGAACCATGGGACTAGCTGGATTGATTGTACTGGAAAGGGAAGGAAAGAAACTGACGGGTTAGGAGAAAACCTACCAAAAGGGAGGAAGCCATGCTAAACTTGCGCAAATGAGTCTCAATTAGTTCAGAAGCAGGGGAAGAGCTTAGAGTAGACGTGGAAGCATGAGCGACCGCTGTTTCCTTGTGGTTTGCACATGATGGCCACAATAGTGCCCGGGTTGCTAGCCACAGACAGGCCCTGCCAGCTGGGCAAATGTCTGTTGCCCACTGTCCGGTACCGTTTCATGGGGGTAAATCAGCCTGCTGCCCATATGTAGCTGATTTCTTCCTGATCTTGGTGTTAGCGATGCTGGTGCTTCCCCTGAGCACTTGGATGCTGACTTACATTTTCCCCTCACCTTCTCCCAAGTTTAACATCAACTTGTGTCATTAGGAACGAGTGTGCCAGATCTATTCACAGACTGCCAGCTTGCCATGTCCCTGGGTTCCACAGTCAACCCAACTGTGACTGAAAATGTCCCTACAGTCATCTCTATCATCCATGCATAGGTATCTTCCTTGTCATTATCCTAAGTATGGAGGGAGGATGCCCACTCTTCACATAACCTTTCATCGTGTTAGTTTCTACAAATGGCATAAAGTGATTTAAAGTGTGCCAAAGGGTGTACCTTGGTTATTGGCAAATAATTGTGTGCTAGGGATTTGAGTATCTGAAGGTATGAATGAATTAATTAAAAGTATGTGAGCTTAACAAATCATATTTATTGAAAATTATTGTATTCTGTCATTGTAATTCCCAGAAAAAAATGAAGATATGAATACTAGTTTAAGTCTAGCTACTGAGAAATCTTTTTTTAAAAAAGCACCACAATATTTCTGTTATTTGTTTTCCTGATATAAGTAAAATTGAAATTTCAAGTTACAAGTTTACTTTCCCTTTTATGACCACATGCATAGATTATATTAGATACTCAGTTAATTCTCAAAAGAAAATTTGATAAACTAGTCAAGTATATGAGCGAATATTGATAAACTGTTATTTTTTTTACTTTGGTTATTCTACTACTTAGAAACTATCTCTGGGAAGCCAAGAATGGCAGCACACACAGATGCAGATTGCCACTAGTTACAGGTCAGCCTAGCAAGAGTCTGCCTTTGAAAATAACAGGGAAAGCCTCTTGTGGGGAACCAGCATTCTACAATTTTGTGCATGTATTGATGTCATGCCATTTTGTCGAATCCAGGCTACTATTTAATGTGGACAATTAAAAAGACTTGAAAACGTAAGTTTCAAAAATTTGGAAGAAGATGGCACTGTCTGGAATGGAATGGAATCTCTTTCCCTTCGATTCCTGCAGCATAGAAATCTGATCACATGCCCAGGCCAGTCACTCAGCAAGACATTAGGGCCAGCAGCTGACTGCTGTGCAGAGCAACCCTTTGGATACAAAGTGTCAGTATCTTCAAGGTGGGTTTTTTTTTTTTTTTCTTTTTACCCTCTTGCTGGAAGAGAGAAGTAAACAGCTATTCACTGAGCACCTACCACATGACAGGTGTTTTGCCCAGTGCTTTGTATACATTCTCCCTATAATCCTCAGGTAACCCTATGAGGAAAGCAACTTTATCCCCTTTCATAGCTCAGGGAGGATCAATAACCCACCCTGGACCATGAGCCTTGAGTGGATTATGACCTCGGATCTGTCTGCTTGCAAAGCACTTGGTCCTTCAGGCAAACTCTTCAAACTCCACCCTGTGAACACCTTGCAAAATATTTTTGCTGCTCTGGTATTTTAACCTTGCTTACAGATGGTTGAGTTAAATAAATCTTCAACCAGAGGTCTCTTTTATAATTTGACTTTTGAGATTTTATTTTAAGGCATTATTATCCCATCATAGGAGACCATTTCTTTCATTATAGAGCGTTTTTACACTGTTTTAAATTGTATTTCTAGGGTATTTATGACCCAATTTAAGAACTTTAAAAGTATCATTAACATCTTTAAACAGCATAGCAAAACCTAACCAACAGAAGCCTTCCTTCACCTCCCCCCCCCCTTTCTGGATATCTATGGCTGCATAGCAAATTAGTTTAAAACTTGGTTGCGTAAAACATGTCGTAATTTTTGTGGGTCAGGAGTTTGAGCAGGGCATAGCTGGCCAGTTTTCCTGCTCTGTGTGGATTTTAACTGAAGTCACTGAGCGGTATACAACTGGCTGACTAGTTGAGCTGGGGAGTCCAGGGTAGCTCCCCCCCCCCCAGATCTGGGTCTCCGAATGCTTGGAAAGCTGAACTCACTAGGCTTGTCACTTGATGTGACACTAACATCTTGCACATGGTGGTCTAGCTTTTGTCAGATTCTTAGTCCTGGAGAAAACACTCCACGTGGACAAATAGGAGTCGGTGCCATAAAAACTGGCTTAGTGCTGATTCTGCTGTGTCCTATGGTTCCATGGGGAGGGATCACACATCATTTCTGGGCAAGAGGCCGTGGTGGCTACTCTCTCATTGATGTGACCAAATACTTGACAGAAGTAACTAGAGGGGGTGGGAGTTGTCCATGGTCCAGAGTGCTCCATCCATCATGGTCAGAAAGGTGCGGTATAAGCCTTAGTCAATTCATAGTGCTGGGTGATTGCAGTAACACCAGCCAGGAAGCACAGAATTGTACCAGAAGGAGAATGGAACCCTCAACCCTCCCCCCAGCCACCAAGTGGTCCAGCTCTAACCATGCCTCCTGCCCCAAAGCATCCACAGCCAGGCCAGAGGGCATCGGCAGCTGAGACTAAATGCTGAGATGCATGAGCAGGGGAGAGGGTCACATGCAAACCATAATCCAAGGCAGCAGTTCGTGGTAAACTTTTTGATGTATAAAATATTTATTTTGGGAGACTGTCATATAATAGAACGTTTAAGGTCACTCATTTTAGATCATGTAAATTTTTATTGGAGGCTTAGCCTTATAACAAAAGTTGTTAGAATATTTAATGAAGCAAGACATGGGAAATTTGAAAACGAAAACAAGTGTTAGTACTTTCTTATTTATTTATAAGGAAATCTAGAAAACTTCATGATGGTGGAAATCTTCTACTGGGCTTGAGTGATATCACAGCAGTCACTAACGCCTTGCAAAAGTAAGGACCGAACTTCAATCCCCAGCACAAGGGTGACTGTGCCACACAGTTTGGTGGCATGAAACACTTGGAGTCCCATTGCCAGAGAGGTGGAAGCCAAAGAATCCCTGAAGCCTGATGGCCTTGCTGAGCCTTAAGCCAAAGGAGGCAGATGGCACTCCTCAGGACAGCTGCTGAACTTGTCTTCTATACACACATGTGCACACACAAACACACATATGTGCAGACACACAGGCATGCACACATTGAAAACCCATCCTCCAACTTCTGAACTTGGTACGTTTGGGGTGTAAAAAAGAGGGTTTTGTGCTGTATTAAATACCAGCAATCTCATGTTAGTTAATTCATTAGTTAGTTATTTCATTCTTTAGAACAGTGACTTGCAAATAAAATAATGGCCTGATAAGTCTCCTTATATAGATTTTCCCAAGACTCCATTGATCTAAGAAACATGAATGTTAGGAGTAGTTTTTCCCTGGCCAGTCTGGTTTGATCCCACCACCACGCCAGACCCAAATAACACACAGAGACGCTGTATTAGATATAAATGCTGTTGGCCAGTTACTTGTTTCTTATCAGCTAGCTCTGTCTTAAGTATTAACCCATTTCTATTAATCTAAGTACTTCCATGTGGTCTCATCTTACCGGAGAGAGACTGGCGTACAACCCTGTAGGTCCTCCATCTTGGAACTCCTCCTTCCTACTTCCTCTCTCCTCCTAGTCTCCTAGTCCTGCCTATCTTGCTTTGCTATTGGCCAACAGTGCTTTATTCATTAACCAATAAGAGAAACATATTTACAGAATGACATCTCCCATCACATGAAGGTGATTTTTAAAACCTGTTGCTGCAATAGGAAGGAAACTTCTGGCTTAGGAACAAGACTGGTTTCCATTCTTTCCACGGTAACAGTTTAGGGGCTGTGCATAGCGTGGTGTAAGTCACAGGCTTGCAGGCTGGATGCCTGCTTTGTAAGTTAAAACAGCCATCCTTTGCTGTTGCCTCTGCCTGCTTTTACTTTACCATGGTAGTGTTGTATTTCACCTGCAAAATGGAAAATATTTACTGTCTGGCCCTTAACAGGAAAGTTTTGTTGGCCTCTGTTGTAGGTCATGATTTCCCAAGACTTCTTTACAGTTAACCCTGATACAGGATCCAAGTGCAGAAACAGAATGCTAACTAAGCCTGGCTTCTGGATAAAATATGAACCCTGTTTTTGACAGCTGCAAGCCAATGTAACAGCAACTTATTAGTAGCCTGACACCAAAACAATTCTCTAAGAACACTGACCCCTGAACACTGTGTGGAGGGAAAAGATCCCATCCTGTTTTATTTCACAATCTCAACTATTAGTAAAACACGCAAGGTTAGCATCATAAAATAATCAAAACTATGAGTCATTAAATTTTAATCTGTTTTTCTTGTAAATGAAGTATAACATTAGCAATAAGAATGAAGTAAATAATGTCCATCTAATTCATTATTTTCATACTCCAAGTAGAGTATTTGGATAGTCTCCTATTGTACCTTTAGGAAATAGTTTATAGAATGTAAAACAAAGGTGTAAGCAAGCTTTACATCTCACCAATCAGATGCACAACTTGTCCCTTCCAGACTTGGTGAATACAGGAAAACCAGAAACCCAAGGAGGCTCTGCTAAGGCATTGAAAGCACACGGTCCCATCAGCTTCAACATCTTCACGTTCAACCTTCACGTTCTTTCCACATGATCACATAAGATACAGACTCTGACTCACCTCTGTCTAAACTAGAATGGTTCTGACAGAGAAAAAAAAAACAATATTCTATTCAATTGCATAAACATTTTAAAAGTCATCTCCAAAGTTTGCTGAGGTAACATGAATTCCAAATGTACTCTATCTCTCTACAGTTTGTACATGCAATTTAATACATTCATCCATAGACTGGTACATTGTTCTTTTGAGGCACTGAAAAGCATCTCAGACAAACACATAGACCGATCTTCAGGGAGCCACCATCATGTCAGAATGGTGACCTAGTGCTTAGAGCTGCAAATGAAACTTAAATGCTTGGTTGGTAAGTCTGGCAGAGTCTGGACATCGACATCGCAGATCCGCAGACCCCATTCTCTGCGCCTTTATTGTTAGCCTTGCACACACTTTCCTTGAATGCCAAATTTAGGCATCCTTCCTAATTAATGTTTTTTCCCCAAGCCTCTTTCAAAAGCCGTCGGATTTTGATTAGCCCACAAAGGAAGGTTCCACTTCCGAGCTCATAGTTTTCTGTCTCCTTAGCAGTTAATTGAGTGAAGAATAATGGCTGCCCTGTAGGAAAGCTATGAACTACACTGAGAGGTTGATGCCTCTTTAGTCTCTGGAAACTTTGGTGACATTAAACAGTCTTGCTGAGCAAATTTAAGCCCAGAATTAGAGAGCAAACTGATGGATTTGGACATGCCTCAAGATGATGTTCCCTGAGCAGCTGGCTCAGCGTGAGAGTGTATGTCCTCGTATAAGCACAAGCCCTCTGCTTCTCCGCTGGTAAAAAATGTCCACAGAGTTTCTATTCTTTACCTTATAGTGCCGTCGACAGAATCAAAAATTATTCCTTCTAGAAATTAGATTTCTTTTGTAAACCACATTTCCATATGCAAGCTACAATGCCTATAGCAAGTCTGTCTGTCTGTCTCTGTGTGTGTGTGTGTGTGTATGTGTGTGTACATTTGTACCTACACAATTATAGCTGAACTGCGTTATTATTTGCTTATATGTCATGCAAAGTGAAATTAGCAATGGACCTCTCTTTACATTTTAATTGTGTTGGCTCCTTCACCTACTAAGAAAGTAAGAGACCACTTACCCCTGAGCCACACAGAAAGCTGTCTCAAAGGCTGGGAAGATAGTAAAATGCTCACCTTACAAGTGTGAGAACATGAGTTCAATGTCAAGCAGTCACGTTTTTAAAAACACCAGAGGGCTGGAAGGATGCCTCAGTGGTTAAAGGAATGTACTGCTCTCGCGGAGGACCAAAGTTTGATTCCCAGCACCTACAGGCTCCATCTCCAGGAATATATAGAGCACAAATACTGCACTCACATACACATACCACACCCCCACAAGCATGTATGCACACTCACACCCACATGTGCATTTATTAAAATAATAAAAATAAATCCCTCTTAAAAAAAGAAAAAGGAAAGGAAACATCCTGGCTTAAAAAAGAAGTCACATGCCTGAAGGCTGGCACTCAGGGTTGTCATCTGACCTCCTCATACACAAGCACACACATTCATGGGCAGCTACATGTTCACAGGTTTGAACAGGGTGCCAGAAGCTGTTAGGTCAGCTTGACACATCAGGGTCATCTGAGAAGAAAGCTTGATCAGGAAAATGTCTCTGTAAGACTGGCCTGTAGGCAAATCTGTAGGGTCTTTCTTGATTGGCGATTGGTGTGGAAGGACCCAGCCACTCAGCATCTTTCAGCCAATATTTGGTGAGAGCTGGAGGGTTAATTCCCTTATAACCTTGGCTTGTTAGTTAGTTTGTTTGTTTTACACCCTCAGTACTACTTGAGACATACCCGTATACAACCGTGTCTTTCCTCACCACACATCTCCCCTAACCAGTCTCCGTCTTCTGCTGGAGTTCTGGTGGCCTCTCTGGGCTTTGTCACAGCTCTGATGGCCTATAACTAGTTACTTTTTGTTGCTGTGATAAAATACTATGACCAGAAACAATCTAAGGAAGAGATTGTTTTGGCTTACAGTTCCAGGTTAAGCATCACAGCAGAATGGTAGGAGATCACCGCTCAGTTATGCAGAGGAAGTGAAGACAAGGCTACACTCCCTGTGATGTATTTCTGCCAGGGAGGTTTCCATGCTAAATGTTCCATACCCTCCTCAAAACCATCAGCTGAGGGACAAGTGTTTATATATCAGGGCCCGTAGGAAACATTTCTCATTCAAACCAGTACACCCCACCGCCTGGGCCCCCATTGGCTCATGGTCACATCAGGATGTAAAATGCATTTACTCCAACTTAAGTCCCAATAGGTTTTTTCTTTGTTTGTTTGTTTTTTATTTCAACACTCTTTGAAACCCGAAGTCCAAAGTCTCTTTGGCAACTCAAATCTCAATTGTGACCTCATGCAAAATCACAAATGATATACCTTCAACATAAAATAGTACAATACATACATTTTCACTCCAAAGGGGGGGGGAATACTGGACCAAATCAAGACTGAAACACAGCATAGCTCCGCCACGCGAGCTTTGCTGCTGTAATGTACATCTCCTCTCTTGGACTGGTCCCACATCCTGCCTGCAGCTCTGCTTGGCAGATCCCTCTCAGTTCTGGAATCTCCAGCATCCTGGGAGTTTCCACTGCAACCAAGGCTTTGCTTCCACAAGTTCACACAGTGGCTCCTTGGGGCCTTCTCACGGGAACTCCAGCCCTGCCCCACGCCTCCGAGTCCTCTGAAACGACCCTCCACTCTTTCTGGTGTCTTCCTGCCTCCAAAGCTGCACCACATGGACAGACAGCACTGCCAAGTCTGGCTGCCAGTTTGAGATGCACCCCAGCCCCAATAATCTTGCTGTTTAGGAAAGATGCCTGTTAAAGAAGCATAGTCCTGTCTCCTAAACTCCCCATGATGACTGAGCCCCTGATGTGCATTGGCTTCTGTAATGCACCTCCTCTGGTCCTTCCTTCCCCACTCCTCAGCTGGCACCCTTTGAAAGCAACTCTGCGATTCTGCTTTCATCTGCATCTTTGTCTCAGCATCCGACTTCTACAAGAACTTGATTAAGACACCAGTGTTTTACCCCTTTGAGGGAAATGTATCTTCTGTTGTCAGTTTTACATCTGTCCCTCACAGAGACTCTTACACATTTAAAGCTTACACATGAAAGTAATTAGATTGAAAGGGGAGTTGGAAGCAGCAAACAAGCTCACATATGTACAAATGCATTAAAGACGATAAATGATCATGAAAACAGAGGAAAAGCCGGGCATGATGGGGCATGTCAGTAATTCCAGTACTCGGAAAGCAGAAGCAGGAGAGCATAAAAAACTCAAGGCCAGCCTGGTCTAGAGTTGTAGCTCTGCTTCCTCCTTGGGATCCCACAAGGGGAGGGAGCTGAAGTGGGGAATAGGGTTCCAATGGCTGAAGAAAGCTACCAGGCTATGGTAGACTGCAACCTCTGGCCAGGGGCTCCCAACATATAGTCCTAAAAAGAATAAAAAAGAAAATAGGAAAGAAAAATATCTACAGAGGGAAGGTATGTTCTTGCACTGGGCCAATTTCCTGAAACTGTTGTCTGGATGGCCTCCTTCCTCATTAACTTGAGCACAGTTCTAATTGCTACAAGCCAAGACTGCAGGCCTTCGAGCGTGACCAGAGAGAAGTGTGGGGATATATCTAAAGAGCATGTGTATTCTCTGGAACTTAGTGTCTGCCAGACAGTCCATTAGACAGTTTATGATCAATTCCCCACCTGCTATAGAAAAGCTACAGTGTTATGAAGGGAAAGAGTAAATTTGAGAAGTCTTGAAAATGCAAGTACAATTTTTATTGGCCGTTAAAAGTAGACATATTCTACGAGTTACAAAAAGCACACAATCTCTGAGGTGACAGACATCGCATGGTTAGGATTCTAGGCGTGTGGATATTCCATCTAGCCAGCATCCCACATCCTTCAATTTCCATTTTTCCACTTGAGAATTTGCCCGTATCATTCTATGATCACAGTGGAACGGTGCATCCAGCTGTGGGACATTATGAAACAACATTCAAAGGCGTCTTAGAGTCTATCTTTGCCAGCTCTTCACTTTTACAATTAAAAACCCAACATAAGTATAGGAATGCATCTTAAGTTTAACTTTGGCCACTCGATAGATAATTATAGCTATGAGGGGTTAGGAGTAAAGCCATGTGTCCTTTATCATTCTTTTGCAAAAGAATTGCTGGCTAACTCAAAGGACATGATGAAGACCAACTATATGAACAAAGGACAGGAAACATGATGACCTGACCTGAGAAGGTCATCATGAAGTAGAAAAAAAAATTTTGGGGCTTATTACCTTAATGACACCATCAGTGTTTTGGTGTACCCAGTACCAAGAACAGTACATGACACATAGAAGCACCCAATAAATGGATTATCAATATCCTTTTATAACTGCATAGATATAATTATACTATAGACTTTTAGATGAAATATTTTATTAACTGGACTTTCTACAATAGGTTTTAAACTTTGGACAAACAATACTTACACATTTTGAGTGCTCACTAAGCCAAATAATTTACAAGACAACAATGTTTGCCAAATTTAACTTAAGATGATTTAGATTTGCCTGGTGGTTTAATGCTTCAAGTTTAAATCTTGGGTTGCAGAGAAAAAGCCCAAAACCAAAAAAAAAAAATGTTGAATCTATAAACCATGAGTAAAATTTCCCAATTTTCTACTAAGCACATAATGACACTGAGCTGAGTTAGGAATGCCTAGGATAGCTTTCTTGTCCATTCACCCTTCACAAAGGTTACCCAGCAACATCTTCACATAAAACAAAGCACGTGAGATCAGACAGTGCCCATAATCCCTGGCAAAGACTACAACATATAATAATGATGGATTGTGCTTCTCACTGGTGTTACAAATGTGAATTTTTCCAAGATGTGTCAAGGTGACATTACCTCTGGATGACTATATTAGTTAACTTGTCTCTAAATTTGTTCTACCACAGGATGTTTTCTCAGTAGCATGTACCATGGTTAGACAGTGAGAAGCTAAAGATGCTTATATCAGAACATAATAAAGTATTGACAACACAAACAAAAACATGTTAGAAAAAACAACTCTGTGTGCCAAGGGCTGTATATTCTTACAGAACTACAACATATTATGCATTATTATTCAATTTATGCATGAGGAAAATGGGTTAAATAACATTTAATTCTATAACTTGAGATTATAAATTATTATTCTATGGGTATTTTATTGTTCTACTGAATAAGCTGAATAACTGAGTAAGCATCCATGATATCTAACACTCTGCCCAACTGACATACAATAAAAATCAAATATAATATTAACTTTCTTGACCTTATACTTAAAAACTTGGAACATAATTTCCTAATACAATGTTTAAAACTACAAAAACCAATATAACACACATGTATACATATTTATGTACATAGAAATACACACATACTTGAATGTTTATGAGATTTTGTGTTTTTATTTGTTATCCTATGAAATAATGCAAATTTGATCAAATCTGGATTTTAGGAAGGGAAAAGCGAATTATTCTCCCTAGTCCTCTCCTCTGGAACTATATTGTTGAGGACTAACTTGCTAACTCAGCTATTCAGGAATACATTCTAGAATAACTTTACAGTTTTAGGATTTTCCTCTCCAGTGTCATTTCGGCATTCTATTTACCATAAACTTTTCAATAATTAAAGGAGTATTTCAAGACCTAGTTATCCTGAGAGTAACAAAATAAAAATAATCACCCTTGGCTTGCAAATGGGGCAAATACCTCCTACAGGAGATTCCCTCTACCTGCATGAGATGCCCTCTACCTGCATGAGATGCCCTCTACCTGCATGAGATGCCCTCTACCTGCATGAGATGCTCTCAACCTGCATGAGATGCCCTCTACCTGCGTGAGATGCTCTCAACCTGTATAAGATGTTCTCTGGATAGCCTCACAGAAGGGAGTAAAACTACAGCAAAGTGAAATGATGCTCATGTAGATAAGCATTACTTGAAGAAACATGTATAAATAACAAGTATCCAGTCATTCTTGTAGGGGGTATCTGCCCCATTAGGATCAAATACATGTCTGTCATGTTTTTCTACTCTCCACAAGGATCTAAGAAACATCTTCTGCATTTTTGTGATGGAGTCTTAATTCCTCAAGCAGGATCTACAAAAATATATTTACAGGCTCTCCATTGCAATTGAAGTGATGCTAGGAATTCCAATGTCTCCTGGAATGAGGAACACAGTATGAGAAGCTTGTAGCATCCGAGCCAAGCTCAAATGGGGAGCAAAACAAATGAACACTAATGGGGAAACTGAGCTGGTGGGGCTGGTGGCAAATTCAGTGCATTTGCCAACTAAAGAGACAGTGTGTTCTAAACAAAAGTTGCTTCCAAGTCCAGCAGACTATGACCAGGAGGAAAGTAGGCTTTTAGCTATTACAAGATTATAGAGAAATGAAACTATTTATTTTTAAAGATTTATGTTTAATCATAGAAGAGGCTAGGTACACATGGGTGTAGTGTTTACAGAGTCCAGAGGAGAGTGCTGGAACCTCTGAAGCTGGAGTTACAGGTGGTTGTGAGCTGCCTGACATAGTTGGTGGAACCCCAACCTCAGTCCATAACACAATAAATAACACAGAGACAGATACTAGGGTTCAAGCTTCAAGATGAAGATTAGAAAAGCAAAGTAGCTGGGCACTAACTCTCACTGTACCCCAGCCTGAAATGCGGATCCACCAAAACTCAAACTGAAGCCTCTCCTCAGTGTGGCTGGAGAACCCTGAGACTTCAATGTCTTCATCTCCTCAATGTGGCTGGAGAATGAATCACTGATACTGACTGCCAAAGACCCTGCTCCTATCTTTTATACCCTCTTGTGCTGGGATTAAAGGCGTGTGATCCCAGGTGATGAGATCATCTTTGTGTGAGCTGTTTTCCTTTAGGACTAGATGAATCTTGTGTAGATTTGGTGGCCTTGAACTCACAGAGATCTGCCTACCTCTTCATCCTGAGTCCTAGTATTAAAGGTGTGTACTGCCACCTCTTAGCTTCTGGCTGTTGGAATTAAAGGTGTGCTACTGGCTTCTATGGCTTTGTTTTATGAGTCCTCAGGCAACCTTTAATAAATCATAAATAATATATCACCACAATCCCCCTTTTTTGTCTAATACAAAAAGATGGCCACAACTAACAAAAGAAAAACTATACACAATAAATACAGTAAGTATATACAATAAATTCATCAATAATATCTTGTAACATGAAAAATAAATAACCCAGAGACTGATATTGGGGTTCAAACTTCAAGCTGAATATCAAAAAAAAAAAAAAGTAGCCAGTCCTAGCTTTAATCTTTACCTTAGTTTGAAAGGGCTAATCCTGCTGCTTCTCTTCAGCTTGGCTGGAAAATGAAGGAAAATGAATGTTCTCTACTGAGACCTAGCTTCTGTCTTATATTCCTCTCATGAGTCCTGGGATTAAAGGTGTGAGCTCTGATTCTCTTTGAGACTGATTCACTCTAATGTATCCCTGGGCGGTCTTGAACTCAGAGAGATTCATTTGCCTTTATCTCCTGAATACTGGAATTAAAGGTATGTGCCACCACCTACTGACTTCTATAGCTTGGGCTGACTTTGCTTTCTGAATCCTTAGGTAAGCTTTAATAAATCATAAAAAAGTATCACCACAGGTCTAGCCCATTTGCATTTGACAAATTCAGAGAAAAAAACTTCATTATCCTTCCTATCTTGATAAATCCAAAGTCTTGTAACTAATTTACTTTCTATTCTAATTTCCATTATCAAATTATTTTTTAATTTATTTATTTTTCTTACTTTACATATCGATCCCAGTTCCCTCTCCCTCCCTTTATCCCTCCTTCTTTTCTACCCTCCCATGTCCCCCGACCACCCTCCCATCCCATTCTCCCCCCTACACACACACACTCCACATGTAGGGTGATGCCTTCCTGGAGGGGCCATCTAGATTTGTCAAGTCATTTGAAGTAGGGACTAGATCTAGATCCTTCCTCCTGCCTCTAGGTTAAGGGAGTATTCCTTCATGGGGAATGTGCTTCCAAAGTCCTTTTGTGCACCAGGGATGCACCCTGGTTCCACTGTCAAATTATCTTTTAATGTCTCTCAGATTTTTACACTTTACACCTCTTTAGTGAGTTTCTTTTCTGAGTCTGATAAACAATGAAAACTATAACTATCTAGTCTTCGACTCCCTCAGAGACCCAAGAAGGAAATGACATTAACTGAATAAACAGGAAGTACAAGCAAACCCCTTCCAAAAAATGTGAGAAATTATAAAAACAGTCATCCGAGGAGCATCCGTCTTTGGCCTATAGGCCTAGTATCTCTGACACACTTTTCTGTGAAGCAGGATTTTCTGAAGGGCTATCCTGTCTTGTCTTGACGACATTTTGCAGACACTGCCTTTTGTGTCCTGTTTGTCCATTTTGGACAAGTGACAGCTCATGCTGGAGAGAGGGTGGAGGAAGGGGAACACTGCTCCATTGCTGGTGGGAGTGCAAACTTACACAGCCTCTTTGAAAATCAATATGGTGTTTTCTCCAAAAACAGGGAATCAAACTACCACAAGACCCAGCTACATTGCTCTTGCATGTATACCCAAAGGATGCTCAGTCATGCCACAAGGACACTTGATCAACTATGTTTATAGCAGTCTTATTTGTAATAGCCAGAACCTGGAAACACCCTACATGTCCCTCAACTGAGGAATGTATAAAGAATATGTGGTATATTTACACAATGGAACATTTCTCAGCTTTTAAAAACATGGACACAAGGAAATTTGAAGGCAAATGGATGGATCTAGAAAAAAAAAAAAAATCATACTGAGTGAGGTAACCCAGACTCAAAAAGAAGCGCATGGTATGCACTCACTCATAAGTAGATATTAGCTATAAAACAAAGGACAACTATGCAACAATAATACCCAGAGAAACTAGGTAACAAGGAGGGTTCATGAGAGAGCAACAGGATCTCCCGGGGAAGAGGACATAAGAGATTTCCTGGCGCAGTGTGGATGGGTATGGGAACACAGACGATCAGGTTGGGCGGAGGGAGGTGCTAAGAGAAAGCGCAATAATAAAAGAGACTACTGGAAAGGGGAGTGATGGGAGATGCCATCTCACTACAGGGGAGGGCATGGGGGAGGGTCAGGTGAAAACCTGGTGTAAGGGAATCTCCCAGGAATCTACAAGGGTGACTCCAGCTAAGACTCCTAGCAATAACAGATACGCAGTCTGAACTAGGCGTTTCCTGTGACCTGACAGGCCTAGCTCAGTTGTCATCAGAGAGGCTTCATCCAGCAACTGATGGAAACAGATGCAGGCCCACAGCCAAACAATAGCAGGAGTTCAGGGAATCCTGCAGCATAGGAGGGAAGAGGATTGTAGGAGCCAGAGGGGTCAAGAACATCACAAGAAAACTCTCAGAGTCAACTAACCTGGGCTCATAGGGGCTGAACCGACAACCAGGGCCAACCATGGAACTGACCTAGGCACTCTGCATATATGCTACATTTGTGTAGGTTGGTCCTCTTGTGGGACTCCTAAGCGCAGGAATGGAGGCTGTCTCTGACTCTTTTACTGGCTTTTGTGCTCATACTGGGTCACCTTGCCCATCCTTAATACATGGTGGAGGGGAGGGGTGGGGAGTGCTTAGTCTTCCTGCACATGAATATGCCACATTTTGTTGATATCTATGGGGGACCTGCCCTTTCCTAAGCAGAAATGGATTGGGGAGTAGGAGGGGAGGGGAGGGTACCAGGAGGAGAGGCAGAAGGGGAAAGTACAGCTGGGATGTAAAATAAACAAATAAATAAATCTTTTTTTTTTAAAGAGAGTTTGGGAAAGTCACAGCTCCGCCCCATTCCAATATGGAGTACTCTAAAGAGAAATACTCAGGGTCTCAAAAAGTCAGTAGGAGACATGGACATCCCCTAACTGCTGGAGAGAAATTTCTACAGCGGTGAAGGGAACCTGCCATGTCTATGGTAATCAATATAGTAACCAGTAGCCATGCATGGTTATAAAGCACTTGGAATAAAGCTGATATGGGTCTTACATTTCATTTTAGGACCCTTAACTTCAAATGCTATAGCTTTATGTCTGTAATGGCTATGTGGCTACAGACACTCCAACCAGTAACTGTCAAAGTGTGGCAGGCCTCAGCATCACCTGCAGCACCTGTTAAAGCAGACCACTGACTGCCCATCGCACAGTTCTGATTCTGTGGGCATGCCATATGGGTCATGGGTTGTGAGTGAGGGACTTACAATGAGGTGGGTTTTGATAGTGCTTGCTAATGAAATGGGACCCTGGATGCATCAATTTTCAGGTTTTTAGGACAGAGTGTGGCCTTGGGAAGGGTAAGAAGTAACAGCTGATGAAAGGGAGAGGAGGGAGGGAGGGAGGGAGGGAGGGAGGGAGGGAGAGAGGGAGGAAGGGCCTAGAACCAACCCTCGTATTGCCCATTGTACATTGAAAAAGCAAAGCAGATGGAGCTCATCATGGCCATCAGTTAAGTGTGTGCTGTTCGGGAGATGAGTTTTGTTTTTGAATAAGAGCACAGTGCCTGGCTTCTTGGGTGGCCCTGAGTCTTAGTTCCACTCCAGCAGGAGGCAAAAGAGAAAATCCTGGATCATCAGGACCACTAGACACCTGGCAAAACCCCTATGTCAGGAAACTTGACTAATATTTCCCTTAATATGCATAGCATCAGTGAAGCATCTCATCCATCCTTCAAAGGTGCAATAAAATATCAGTTCAGGTCAACTGTAGCCTGGTACCCTTAGGCACACATATTTTATGTATAGATCCTGATCCTTCTATCTCTTCCTCCATTTAAAACTTGGAATGTCAGAACTTGCTAGTATAATACATGCAGGGAATTTCAAAGGGATGGCCCATGTGTCTCAATGCTAATGCTCAAATAAACCACTTCCAAGTGAAGAACACTGTCTCACAGGCTTGGAGAGGCCCAGGGAGTGGGAATAAGTCCCTCAGACAACTACTAAGCACTTCACATTAACCCTAAAGTTTACTTACAGGAGTTTTCTCACTTGTCTGAAAGGCAGAGTATTTTACCTTTATTTATTTCCGGATGGAAAATGTTTGCTTCTAGCCACTCATGGAAAACTCAAATACATGGCCCATTTCCAGGTCCACGCTTGCTCCTAGCTTCCCATACTGACTCTAGAATTTGCCACATGAGTCACACCGGGAGGTGGTATGGCAGTGAATTTGACTTAAGCAGCGACTTGAAGCAACCCTTCAAGTTCAGGTTCTGGTTGACTATACTTTCTTCAGAAGCACCTGCTCAAAACTGTCTGCTAGAGAATGAGCCATACAGAACAGAGTGAAACCTGCCCTTATTAGCCCATCTGATCCCCCAGGTAAGGGGAAGAATTCAATCCAGATCCCAGGTCTCCTTTGTGGACCTGTGACTAACTGTAGACTAATGTCAGTCTGGTTGCATGCAGCTCACACCAGCAGAACTGCCCATTAGGCCTACACACCCATGAGAAATAATAATCATTCTGGGTGTGGCTTGTTATACAGCCACACCTAACTGCTGTCCCATGCGTCCTCAGGAGGGTATCAGTTAAGGTAACCCAGTGCTAGATGCGGCACTGCACATTTAGTAAGCTGTTCATGTACATCTACATTGCTGTGCTTGTATTTACCTCAAACTCTGGTAATTGAATCTATAAAATGAAAAGGTTCCCCATCCAAGCACCCCAAATGACTCAACAGACTTTGATGATCCCTCATGGAAGGCCTCACCCTCCCTGGGGAGTGGATGGGGGATGGGATGGAGGGATGGCGGGGAGCATGGGAGGCTGGGAGGGAGAGGAAACTGGGATTGATATGTAAAAATAAGATTGTTTCTAAATTAAATATAATAAAAAGGGGGGAAATATAAAAAATTAAAAGGTTTGTAGGAAGAAATTGAAATCCTTGTTCATTCAGATAGCAGCAAGAGATTGTCCTTACTAAATCCAGTGCAAGTTTGCACATGCTAGCTTAAGTTTCTCACATGATCACAGTCCTGGAGGGTACCCTTTAAAAAAAAAAAATGAAAGCCCCTTCCTCAGGTGCATCTGCTCCATCTCCTTGCTGCCTGACTGGTGTGTTTCATTTTACAACTCCCAGGAGTACAAATTGTCTGCCAGCATCAGGCAGGCAGCCTGATGGTCTTAACGGGACCCCTGTGGATGTGTGTCTCTGTTACGCACTCAGCTGTCCCATCCTTGTAGCTACTGTTCTAAAGTTACAGAGCAGTTTCTAACTTTGTGCCTGTCCCAAGGCATCAGGACCCAGGCACATGATCTGTAATTTATGAGGACACCCACAGAGCTGTCACTTGCAAGGCAGGTGTTGAGAAAATGGCAAGCAGCTCTAGGAAAGAAAAGAACTGTGACCTCACCCTTGAATAATGGTGGCCAACCTAGTCACGGAAGAAAGCATTGACATAAGCGAGCTTTAAAAATAAAGTAATGGCTCGTCTTGCTGAAGGCGCTGTCTCTACGATTGAACGCCACAGAACTCAAGTGATCTGAGGGAAACTGAGGTGGGCTCATGTTCTAGGGCCGCTGGTGCAGTTTGTGGCTGCACTTTGCAACTTAAGCTACCAATTTCTGGTGTCTTGTGAGAACAAACCAAAGCTCAAGCCAAATTATCCCCCACAATACCATGGGTCATGAGCTCCCTAAAAGACATTATATAAAGTGGAAATCAGAAGTCAATTCAAGTGAGAGGAAAGAAACTGAGAACAAGTCTTGCTTACCCAGCTTATCGATAGTCCTAAATCGGGTGTCTTGTGGGTCTATGTTAGCTGTGCAATAGTTTTGTGACTAGGCCGAGGATACGGCTCAAGGCTGAGCTCATGCTTTGCATGTCCAAACCCCTGGATCAAACTTGGTCTCATCTCAGCCTATGCTTGTATTTGAGTGACTAAGAAAAATTAATCTGATTGATTTAAACAGAGAGGACATCTATTTGCAGATAGAAGTGGAGTGAAAAGTTTCAGGCATTTGCAGAGCTCTCCCAGGCACACTCAGGTTGCTGCTTGGGATGGAAAGAGGATCAGCTCAGATGCAACCTGAGCCTTGAAACCAGATGACATCATGATGAAAAGGCTCCAAGACTTCAGAAACATTGCTTACCAATAGGCAGCTCAGCTTTCTGTCTTGGGTCTGAGAGTCCCAACGGGGTATCTGTGTTACAAAGCAAATCTAGCCAAGTTCACACCATGGGAAAGCCACAATGAGCCTAGAGACTCAAATAGCTACTTGCTGGCTGCCATAGGAGCTTCCATGCTGACAATATTACAAGTGGTTTTTTTTTTTTTTTTTTTTTTTTTTTCTTTCCTTTGGTGAAGACAGATCACTTTGGCAGGGACCTCTCATCAAGACATTCTTAAAATCTTCCTTTCTGCAGCCTTCCCTCCTTATAACCTGCACCCTGGTATTGAAGGCCCACATTCTTAGAGATTTCTATATATGTACCTACAAATAAATGGCCAGCTAGTTGCCCATGACATAAGCCATTGTGTCCTGTATCCTCCTGCCGCTATCATAAGAGATCAGAGCTGAGAAGAACAGTTAAGGAGGTTCTGGACAACCCTGAGCCATTTTTCTGGCCCTTCGCCTGGAAAAACTCCTGACAGAAAGCCTGCCTGGTGCCCTTGGCAGACTCCCACAAGATCTAGTAAAATGCCAAAGTCCCCATCATGACATCAAGAAGGATACATGCTGCAAGCACTTCGGGAAATGTTAACCACATTTTGGGGGACTAGATTGCAAGTATTAAACAGGAATATTTGATTCCACACTAATTCTTGCTTAGAGGTTTTTCACCAAGCTTTCATCTTCCTTGCTTGGCTATTTCTTCAAGTTAGGAATAGAATCCTGGTGGAAATCAGGTGATATACCTGGCTAGTCATTCCTTTATTTGTAGGAATATATTCTCCTCATAAAAGAAAAGAAAATTAACTTTAGTATAAAGTTAGTAACTTTAGTACAAAGACTCTAAGAGTCTTTGGTTCAACATCTCTATGTTTAGACACTTTCTAGCTGGAGAATAAAAAATAGTACAAAGGTCAAGTGAGTCTATAAGACACATTGAAGAGATGTGTATGACTATGGAACAAAAGGGAACAATACAGATTTCAATGTGTGAACTTCATTCAAACCACAGCATTCCAAATGACAAACTCTTACTGCTCAGACAAATAGATACACTAAGTAAGGACGCTCCTAAAAACATAAACTGCTCTAGTGTATGTTATTTCAAGGCTTATGAAATCCCCATGCATTTTACCAGGCTATTAACTTAAATCAAATTGAAAGACTTAAGTTTTTCCTCATCTCCAACACTCATATAAAAATGGACAAGGATCCTCAGCTAGGGAGGGACATCCAAAGCAACTCCCACGCCCTTTCTGTGACCGTGACTGGCTTAATCATGTGTGGGTCATACGGGTATAATCGCAGTCAAGGTGAGGTCATGCCCAACAAATAGTCCTTTCCTGCAGCTGTTCGCCACCTCTGGTTCTCACAATCTTTCTAGAAGTCCTACACCTAGCTGAGGAACTGCTGGAAACAGGGAGGGACTGTTTCCTTCTGGAGTGTACTCTCTGAGAGTCTACCCATGCTTCAGTACGTGACCCTACACCATGAACATACAGGCAACACTAAGTGGACTCAGAATGTTTTAAAAATAAAAGAGAGCACATAGAGTTGAGAAGGAAAAGTGGTTGGGGAAATAAGGAGGAACTGCCGAGGAAGGAATGGCTGGGGAATTTGATTGAAGCATATTATATGTACAAAAGAAATGTCAAACAATAAAATGGGCGAGGAAAAGAAGGGACATGAAGGTGGGAAGGAAATATGTTGGGAGATGGTTAGAAGTTGGAGGGGAAAGCTGGGGATGAATTTGATGAAGATATATTCTATCGGATGTGAGGGCGATCTGGCTGCGACATCCATCACCCCATTGATGGCCAAGGTTGATTCTGCTGATCTGGCTGGCTAGGCAGGTGTCTCCTTCCTCCTCTCACTGCTCCATGTGTGTCCCTCCGGAAGCTGTTGCGTGCCAGGTCAAAGAGGGTGACCTTTCCCGAATAGAGGAGGACCCGTTTTCAGTCAAGAGTATACGAGTAGCTGCGCTCCCCTGCTAGAACCTCCAAACAAGCTCTCAAGATATATTCTATGCATATATGAAATTTTCCTTATTATTATTTAAGACAGTTTTTAGCTTTAAATATATTTTATTATATTCTTCCCCTCCCCCCAGACCCTCTTCCCACTAGCCCACCCAACTTTAAGTTACTTCTAGAACAACAAAAACACAATACAACAACAAAACCCTTCAAAACCAAGAAAGCAAAATAAAATCACACCCAAAAAGAAAAAACAAAAAACAACCCACTAATATTTAACCAATTAAAAGCATACACATACAAAAAAAAATTCTGTGGAGTTCATTATATATTGGTCAACTACTTCTGAACATGTGAACTGTCCTGGAGTGGCTGAGATATGTATGAAAATTTCAAAGAATAAATTAAAAATATATTTGAAATTAAGTAACACTTTGGAATCTAATGAAGTCATCTTATTATAAGGCTAAAACTTTAAAATATTATCTTAAGCATATTCTTTAATAAATTATGTGAAAAAAAAACCTGACCAACCAGATGTGTATACCCCTGCCTACATTGAGAGACAGAAATAACTAGACCCAAATCACTTGTATTCTCTGAAGGTTAGATGCCTTACTTGTAAACCAGCAATGTCTTCAAGAACATCCCTACACATTATGTCCAATCATTGTAATGTTAAGCTAACTGCAAATTAAGATGGCAACATGTGAATACCTATTTTATTTTTCTTGATATTGATTTTATCAACACATTGTATTCCCAAGACTTTCTCTTATATGAAAAGTTTTTTCAGAGTCTCATACAAGTTGTTTTTGTTATCATGAACTTAACACTGAGGGTTTTTTAATTTTTTTATTTAGACAGAATAATTTATAACTACTTTAGAAAATTCAGTGCCTATAAATTAACAGTTATTGGATTGAATAAATGAGTTATCTTAAACTATACTGCAAAAAAAAAATTAAGTTTTCAAGAGATTTAGCTTCAGGTCCTAGAATATAGTTCTCTTTCCAAACATTGACATAGCCATTCAGTGGGAAGCCTGGCTATTTTCCAGAATCCTTCAGACAACATTTAATTCACCATCCAATGGGCATTCATTCTATGTGTGTTTGTTCCAATGATCTGGCAGGATGTCTTTCACCCTTAGTTCACTTGCGTGTTTGAAGTTGGCCCAAATGATTTTCTCTTCTTCCTTTTTTGAACGCTAAGTTTGGACTTGTCATATTTTAGTCTCTTTTCCTGTTGCTTTGATAAAGTGTGCGGACAAAATAAACTTACGTGAGAAAGGGTTAATTTTAGCTCATGCTCCATCAGGGTAAACTGAAGCTGCTGGTCATCCCATGCCTGCAGAGAAAAGAGAGCAATAAATGTATGCACACAGCTGGTTCTCAGCTCATTTCTCCACTCTCACACAGTCCAGGATCCCCTGGCTAAGGAATGATCCACTCACAGTGGACAGATCTTCACACTACATTTAACGACGTCAAGATCATCCTTCACAGGCGCGACCAGAGAGGACTGTCTCCCGCCTGTCACGTTGACAATTAAGATCACATGCCTTGTTCTCATGTCTACCCTATTCTCTAGCCTTAAACAGGCCGTCAGTCAACCGCAGTTACAGTGCAAAGACTCTCCTCTCACAGGAAGAGAACCCTGACAGATACACAGCGAGTGTGTGGGGCCATAGCAGGGTACAAAATTGGGACTCATTATAAAATTTAGCATGGTAAGATTCCAACAGATGTGAAACAGCAGCACTTAGCCCTTGCAGAACTCCAAAGCCCTTCTATCCTTTTCTTAGCCGTTCTGTAAGGCGAGGTGAGAAGGCGAGGGACAGCTGCAAGCACTTTGTGGGAGTTTTATGTCGAGAGCAGCACCTCTCATTGTGACTGGCAGGGTATTTATGACTGAGATTACAGAGTCTTCAAAGTAATAACATCGGCTAGAATAAACTCAGTTTTCAAGACCGAGGTCTGATTGCTCATGGTTCATTTTCAATGAGTCAGCTACAAGTGACACTTGCAAGACAGTCTCCTCTAGACGTTGAGTGACTAAGCTGCAGAATTAGGGCAGTTACAGAAATTCTAGCTCTAAGTGGCCTTTAGGCAATCTTATCAGCATCCTATAGGTGTCTGTTATCAATATTGTTGTTTTCTTCCATGTCTTCTCATTATAGACCAAAAGTTTATATCCTGTGTGTGGATGTGTCACAGTTAGACTAAATATGGGCCATGCATCATGGTGAAACAATTGCTTAGAAAAATCAAACAAAAGGGCTGTAAGCACTATGGGCAGTTATCATAACAAAACTGTAACAAAGGATCAAGGTCGTTCTCATAATAAAATTAATGGCATAAAGAAAAAGCTATTGAAAGTGTGTAAGACATATATCAGATAAAAACTAAGAGCAATATATCTGCTCAGCATAAGCTAGCTTTTCCACCGTGGAGGCCATGGATGAAAGCCTTTGATCACTTCCTTAGGTGTGCAGATATGAGATGACAGTCAGGCTCTCAGTCAGAAATATCGTGACAGTTTTCTCAGAGCCCCATTAAGCATCTTAAGGAGCCAGCCAATGATGTGAATCTTTGGCATAGACAAGACCTTACCCATCAGCTAAATTTAGTGCTTTAACATAGTTTGTCAAACCTACTCATCAGTTTCCGCTTAGCCCTTACCTCCAAGTAGCACCAGCATCACTTGGGGGAATTTAGAGAAAGTCAGACTCCACTCCAGACCTGCATTCAAAAGTTGGGAACAAATGCCACCACACATTCAGCCACAACAAATGACAGGCGTATGAGACATGAAGAGTGAAATGGCAGAGCCCTAGCTCTTCCAAGAAAACCTAAAAATCAGCTCTTAATGTAGGACCACAAGTCCTACATTAAAAAAAAAAAATCCAATCAAGATTGTTTTCCTCCTTCCTAATTCTACTTCAGGTGCTACATAAAGTAATGGTTTCCTTTAGTAATTTTTGTTTACAACATGTGTTCCAATTATCATTGTAGCACCCGTCACAATATGTATGTACAAGTCCATAAACACACACACACACACACACACACACACTCACCAACTACATAGATGACTGACAGACAGATAGGCTATATAGACCGTATTGACCTAAAAGAATTCAGACCTAAACTGTATATTATGAAAACCCTGAGGGTGGTCCTTGTACCAGAAAAGGAGGATGGGGAGGGGAGGGCTGTGATATTCTAGGTCATTGCTGGAGATTCTCTTGGATGAATCATCTCTGTTTAGAAAGTCATCTTGTTCTTCCTCTGTAGCTATCATGAATCCAAGTAGCACATACTTCATAAAGGATACAACCCAGAGCAATAATCTTCATTCTGCATGAGAGATTAAGAAACATTCTTAAAATCACAAGACAGATCAAACATGGCCTGAAGAAACAAAGGCCATCAGATGCTCAAACACAACCATCACCACATGGCCTGGCTTACACCATGGCTGGCATTATATCGACAGCATCAAGCCATCATGAGCAACAATAAATCTCCAAGTGAACTGCTACTATGGCTTGAAGTCAAGACTGAAAGTTTTTAAATCGTTTTTCAGAGTACTGTAATTTAACTCTCTGTACTCGTTTATGACCACCCCCCCCCCAAATGCAGTAGAGCCAGAGCTGTAGATGCATCCTGATTTGGGTGGATGTGGAGGTGGATGATAGATCATAACAATCCAACAAATACATACATGTGAAACAAAATATCATTATGCTGCCATATAAACATGGTTTCTAAGGAATGTGTCAGTCTTGATTGACATCTGGATCCATCATTGTAAGCTAAAAAGAAAAGGTAATTTGTTTCCCTCAAAGCTCCCTCATTATCCCTTTGATTTTGCTTTGTTTCGATCACTACTTGATGCAAACTGCTTTTGCTTACCCGTCTGCCTCTTAGTGTACTGCGATCTCGAAGAAAGACATTTTTGTGAGCTTCCTTGCTCTACCCTCCGGGCCCGAAAGAGTGCCCAGTTACAGAAAAGTGAAAAAAAGTTACAGAAAACCACCTGAACCTGGAAAGCTTAGCTGCAGTAGCTGGGTGTGTAGACTGAGGGTGGCGTGGCTGAGGCCATCACGTTTCCAATATGACTTCCACTTCAGTTGCTGGATCTTGGTCTTCTGCAGGCTGCATCATCTTCCTAGACAGCCTCATCTTCCTAGAACCACAGCAGTCTTCCCGGGGCACAGAACAGGCATGCTTGCTTTCCTCGAATGTCTCTCTCCAGCACCTGGATGACCTGGACTTGAGTGGGAGCAATGATCCTTCCTCCAGGCACTCGGAGCTTCAAAAGCCAATTGCACTTCAGCCAAATCCCACCACCCAGCTCTGGGTGGCCAGCGCACAGCACATTCTATCTGTAAAAAGGCAGTGGGCTTGAAATGTTTCCCATTCCTGAGAGTCAAACACAAAACAAAATTGACTACCCCCTTCTGGAATTCCACAAAGTGGTGACTGCCCTAACACCTCCAGCATACTTGGTGCCTTTCACAGCTGAAAATATAAACTCCTTAACATCTCTTCACACCTTGTCACTTAGCCCTTCAGTTCTGCTCCAAGAATTGCCAGGAAGCTTGCAAAGGATACAACGTCAGCTGTCGAACATGGCAACTAAATGGTGAAAGCACCAGGTGTCATTTGTTTTGCTTGTGATATAAGCATTTCAATCCCTATCTAGGGTATCTATACTCCCAAGTTTCATTTTTGTTCCTGGGGGGGGGTGGGAAATCTCCCTGACAAAAAGCAACTTAGTGGGGGAAAGGTTTATTTCGTCCCACAATTCCAGGATATAATCCATTATTGTAGAGAAGTCAAGGCAAAAATAATTTGAAGCAGCTAGTTACATCATATTCATATCCACAGTCAAGAGCAGAGAGGGAGTGAAGACACACGTTAGAATGGATATAAATTTAAAATAGCAGAAAAGCTGATTGTCAGCAGTGATGGAAAAACACGAGCGTCTATAGTTTCTGGTGAGAATGTAAAATGGTGAGATCTGCTTTCAGGAATATATGTGTATACACACACACACACACATATATAAAATGGTGAGATCTGCTTTCAGGAATATGTGTATACACACACGCACACACACGTACACACACACGCGCACACACACACACGCACGCACACACACGCATGCACACACACACACATATATATAAAATGGTGAGATCTGCTTTCAGGGATATGTGTATACATACACACATACACACACACATACACACACACACGCACGCGCACACACACACGTATATATAAAATGGTGAGATCTGCTTTTAGGGATATGTGTATACATACACACACACACACACACACGCACACACGCACGCACATATATATAAAATGGTGAGATCTGCTTTCAGGAATATATGTATACACATGCACACACACACACACACACACACACACACACACACATATATATATATCCATCTCTATAACTCAGTCACCCCTCCCCTGGATCTTTCACGCTAAGAAGCGGTACTGTGCTCTGATGGTCAGTTTTAATTGTCAATTTCACACAAGCTAGAAGCTCCCAGGAAGTTCTAGTGGGGGACTGTCCAGTTTAGGCTGGCCTGTGATCATTAACTGTGGGGTAAACACTTGGCCGCCCTAAGTGATCTGAGCAGATCCAACCAGAAGTGGGCAGTACCATCCCCTAGGTTTGGGTCCTGGACTTGTGTAGAGTTGAGAAAGCTACCTGAAAAGTAGTGCAGAGTCCAGAGATGACAGATCTAGACCTGCTGGAGTTTTAGGTAGCTGTAGGCTGGGCAATGTGTGTGTGCACTGAGAGCCAAACTCAAGGCCTATGGAAGAGCAGTGTGGATCAACTACTGAGCTGTCTTTCCAGCCCCTCATCCTATATTCTCATAGTCCGTGCCTGTGGCTGAAGTAGCTCACCAGGTTAAATTTGCTAAAGTCTCTACATAGTGCTTGGAAGTAGAATACAGTGTAACTATTCTATACAACACAAACCAGCACTCAGGGACAGAACCAAATGTGTCACCTGGCCTCATTATTACTGTTTCTGCACTGTGGGCCAGCCACATTGTACTAAATTTACTCATGAAACACTGAATTTCCAATTTTAACTCCCTGTTTAGCAATGTCATATGATAAAAAATGGCTTAAGATCAAGTCTTGAGTAAACATCTAACTCACATAAAGGCTATTTTGAAAACAACTTCCTCTCCAGGCACAATAACATGAAACAAACATTAAAATTGCCTGTGGCCTGACAAAACAATTTCTCTTTCGACAGCAAGCTTCAGTGAAAGACAAAGAAGGAATCGGACCATCTGCACAGGACGCAGACCTTCTCAAACAAACACAGCCACAGTCCAATTCATACCCCATTCCACTTGCAGAGGATTCAGCTGCCTCCCCATTCCTCTCAGCTCTCATATTTACTCTATTCCCACTAGATTTCCTAGGGACAGGAACACTTAAACCACTGTATAATTATAGTTCCCCGGAGCATGTTTGAAATGACTGAGATTCAGGACTGCTCCCAGTGCAACCTCTGCTGAACTGAAATGTCTTCCCATGTCTCAGAGGATGAGCGATGGGTAGCCGAGGTTGTTCTTCAGATGCTCAGTCAGGAGTAAGGCCATAGATATACAGGACTGGTTCATCTTTATTCCGTGCCCATAGTCCACTGTAAATTTAATACAAAGTTCATTTGCATTATTGAGAGCACATCTCTTTAGCAGAATCACCTGTATTAGGTTGAAGTGAATTAATTTCAATGTCACCATTCTTCCAATAAGATCTTGATCCAAACAGACTGCTCCATTTTATTTAAATAATAATAATCAGGGGCTGGAGAAATGGCTTAGCAGTTTAGAGCAGTTGTTGCTCTTGCAGAGGACCTGGGTTCGATTCCCAACACCCACATGGTGGCTCACAGCCATTCATAACTTCAGATACAGTCAATCCAATGACCTCTTCTGGTCTCCAAAGGTACTAGGCACATGCATGATACACAGCCATACATGCAGGCAACACATTCACACATAAAATAAAAAGATCTAACAATAATTTTAAAAAGCAATACTAAGTATCGGTCACCCCCTGCACATGTATAAAGAAATATCAGGTCTACAGGAAGGTTTGCTTATTGTAAGTCGTATTTGACTTTTATGAGCAGAAACCTAAGTTTTCTGGAGACCCTGGGAGCTTGGGTTTCACAGTCCTGACTTTTCTCATTAGCTCTCCGCTCAGGCGGGTAGGCTGTGTCATTCATAAAGTGGAACCGAGTCCTTCCCCTGGGGTCCCATCAGTATTGTTCAGAGGAATGCTGGTATTACAGAAGTGTCATTTTATCTATCTGCATAATAGCTTTTTCACAGCTGGCTTTCCCTACAAGAGGAAGGAAGCTGTGTTCTCCTCGATTCCAGAACAGTGGAAATGATTTTACTGGCCGAGGAGAAGGTATCAGGAGACATTTATCATCACGTTGCTAATACGGTGTCATCCTCATATTACTAAGCAGATCGATCAACTGTGACAGCTCAGGACCTGGAGTAACTAACGGTACCTCCAACATTTTCCTTATTTCAAAGTCTCATTGTATGCCATGAATAACCAAACTGGCTTTTTTCTCGTCAAAGATCTTCAGAAATGCAAATCACCAAAGGTTTTGCACTTTATAATTTGATTTCATATTTTGTTTTAACGGCTTGACTACACTGGAAATTTCCCAAAAGGCTCCATTTTGGGGCCTGTGAAGAAGAATGGACTGCGTGGGAGAGAGAGAGACTGACCGCGAACTTGCGGATTAACCGGATAGGATTGCAGTTGATGCTCTGTCCTGTTTCATTCTGTTCTCTTCTGGCCTGCTTTGCTGTAAGTGCCAGGAAGCACTGGAATCATTCTGGAAAGACAGACTTTAGTTTCACTGATAAACCGGGTCTGAGCTTTTAGTGACACGGCCACATTTACAATCAAACAGAGAATCAGTGACACCGTGGGCTGACAGCAAGATGAGCTTTTGACCTCGCCCATGCCCAGCGAAGTAGAGACCGCCGAGTGTGCACACTGTTGCCCAAGACCCTCAGAGCCCGGTGTCATGGCTCATTTTCAGAATTGGCTAGATAAGAATCCATTTGGCCAAAACTGTGAAGACCAAGTGTTAAGTGTTCATAAATAACTAAAGGGCCAAAGCTGGGTGCCATGAGGTTGTCTAAGAACGTGGGGGGGGGGGAGGTGTCAATATTTTAAAGGAAAAAGTAAGCTTTAAATTGGTCATCCTGTGACACAGAATGGCCATTCTCATACTAGAACAGTGATGGAAATCACTGTTGTATTATCAGGTGTGACAGTGAATTTTGTGTGTCATCTTTGCTAGGTTAAGGTTCCCCGTATTTATCCAGGTATTTTAGATGGATCTATGAAGTGATTCTTAGATTTGCATGTTAGTTAAGTGAAGTAGATGCCCTCCAGAATGTAGGCGGGGCCACATCTTACGTTGGAGCCCTGATTAATATAACAAGACTGACTTCCACCCCATAGCAACAGCACCCCACTGAGCCAGCCCGCAGGCAGCAGAGTTTAGACTAGGGAGCTTCTATAAGAGCAAAAGCCAATTCCTTTCAGTAATCTCTCTCCCCCCCTCTCTGTCTGTCTCCCTCTCTCTCTCCCTCCCTCTCTCTCTCCTCTCTCTCTCCCTCTCTCCTCTCTCCTTCCCTCTCTCCTTCCCTCTCTCTCTCTCTCTCTCTCTCTCTCTCCTCTCTCTCTCCCTCTCTCCTCTCTCCTTCCCTCTCTCTCTCCTCTCTCTCCCTCTCTCTCTCTCTCCCTCTTCCTCCTCCTTCTCCTCTCTCTCTCTCCCTCTCTCTCTCCCTCTCTCCTCTCTCCTCTCTCTCTCCCTCTCTCTCTCCCTCTCTCCTCTCTCCTTCCCTCTCTCTCTCTCTCTCTCTCTCTCTCTCTCTCTCTCTCTCTCTCTCTCTGTCTCTGCCTCTCACCCTCTCTACCTCCCAGGTGTGTCCCCTGCTCCTGATTCTACCATTTCCAAATGAAAACCTGTCAACTGCTCCTCATCTCTTCTCCCTTGCTTTGAAATCTGCTTCCTAGTGACCCTTGCTTGCTGTTAAGCCCACATCTACTCCTAGGAAGTCTTTGACAACCTAATTTAAGACCTATTCGCTCTTTCCCACATGATGTTTATAACTTATCTAGTTGATGTTTTGGCTGAATATACATCCTTCATCCTAACGCCCATCACTTCAACCTCTCTCGCAACAGGAGTTAACTCCTCTCCAACCAGGCTTTGCCCCCACTCCTATCCAGCAGCGGCATGCTAACTGGTACCCAGCTCTGGTCTGTGCCGGGGGTCACCGGAGGGAAGGAAGTGAAGTGGGGGTGCACCTGTGGGCCTTCCCTCCCCATCCTACGAGGAATGCAAAAGAGAAAATAAGGCCGAGAAACAAGGGATGCTGTAGCAGGTGGTAGGAAGGCAGCCTGAGAATTTCATGTGGTTAAGAAAGTGCGTGATCTCGATCACACTTGCCAGGAAGCTGGCCCACCTTCTACCACAGCCCGGTGCGTACAGCAGCAGTGAAGAAATGTGAAGAAGAAATGTTGCCAGCTACGAAGTTGTGGCACACCGTGTTAACCCACACTTGTCCCCAAGCTACCCTGCGTGGTGGGCTAGTTCTCATGGGTGTTCTCAGTTTTGAAGAATTCCTGGTCATTTCTCCTAACAGGCTTACCTTTTAATATGTCCTCTGAAGGAGCAATTACAGTGGCGACATCAGGCATCTCTCCTGGCTGGTGACAGGATATTTTGAGCAAACATCACATCATGTGTGGTAGACAGGCATCCTTAAAAATAGGCAAGGATAGGGCTGGCAAGATAGCTCACACGTAAAAGTGTTTGCTGCCAAGCCTGATGCCCTGGGTTCAATTCCTAGAATTGAATGATGTAAGGCAGAGTGACTCTGAACTATCCACGTGTGTTCAGGACACACCTCCCCCACCGACACATACATCTACATAATAGATAAACATACAAATAAAACCGAAGGTCATTTTGTCCATGACCCATGGACTTGGGTATGCTTATTGGCTTCCGCTTGTAGCCCACATTCTCCTCTTAGAAGCTGTAGTATCATTTCTGGTTTTCTCATAGGAGGGCGTGGAGGCAGCATCTCTGCAATGGCGGCTTCTCCCGTGACACTGACACTCCCAACCCAGAGCTTTGCAGCACCCATTCCCCCTCACTTATGTGAAGAGGCTGTGAAAAGGCTTCTCTCAGAAAAGTGGGGTTGGGTTACAACAGCCGGTAGATGTTCTTTGCAGCCAGGCTGCAGGCTAATGGGCAATGATGGGTTAAAAATGCAGGGCTGCTGGATGGGTGGCTGATTATACACGGAACCAACCGGGAGACACAATGCTTTAACGAGAGGATGATTCTCAGGGTGGGAATTACAGAACCTGGCAAGACAGCAGAGAGATATTTTGAGGCAGGCGGGCAGGCTTTCCAACACCCGAAATAACATCCAGTAGGAGGCTGCGTACTTGGGCCTAAAGAAGGTCAAGCCACTCCTGCTGGGTCAGCAGGAGCCTTCTGAATCATCTCAACACTTTCCTCTCAGCCAAACCTTACCCTCCCCACCCCCAACACTGTCCTTCATGGGGTTTAGAACTGTCTTTGAAATGGAGCAGCAGCAATCAGCAACCCGGATTTTTTTTTTTTTTTTTTCCTGACCAGGAGACCATCAAATGAAGACACCGGCTACTTACTGGAGATTCACTACCTTCCTCTGACTCACAGGACTGTAGTTCGATGCTGGGAAAGATAGCTAGGTATAACTTACACTGCCAAGATGGCTCCGCCCATCTGTGCCTTGAACTGCCTACCACTCGCTCTCCCTGAAGGTCAGAGCAGCACAAGAGCCATCTGCACCCAGGATCCCTCTCCCACCCCGGACTCAGGCTCCCAGCACAGGGCACCAAGCACAGATTCCCTGGATTCCCCAGGCATAGCAACCGTGCCTCAGAGAGGTGCCTCAGCTCGTTGTGAGAGATGCCATGCATGGTTCCTGGAGGGTATATTTTCATTTAGTCTGGATGTTTGGCACACTCGACCCATAAACAGAAGCCCAAGGTACAAATAGACAACATGACTGATTTACTCAGAGTGTTGAAAATCTTTAATCAACTAATAGTGATAATAAACCATCTCCTAGGAAAACAGGATGGCAATCTCCCAGACTGGGACGCATTCACACCCAGCTGAACAGCTTATAGGCACTTAGGGTGACTGATGGATGTGAAAAGAACTAGGAAAACTTTGAGAGCCCCTTTCTGTGCTTACATTCGTTCACATGTCTGGGTATTGTCAGATAGGCAGCTCTAGGGACGATTCTATCTGCCTGACAGGATCGGAAATCATTCAGTCAGCCCAGAATCAGCTTTCCGGTGTAGGCATGCAACAGCCGCCACACATATCCCCAAGCCTGGAGCTGTCTGAGGCAGAATCATTCCAAAAAAGTGGCAGATAAAGCCAAGGCAGCATATGGTGACATAAAATTCCAAGTATTTCATTCAGATAATTCAAGACCGCAAGGGCTTATGGCATGACCATCCGAGAATGCTTTAGTATTTACTCATTCATTCACCATCCAAATTCATTTACCGGCCCAAAGAGCTGGCAACTTTCTTTTTTGCCTGCTGTTGCTCGTATCTCAGATGCTGTCTACTACTATATAGTAGGAATGGCTCAAAAAGTATTTCCTGAGTTGAGTGAGTGAGCCCATCAACCTTCCAGAAAGCACTTAATAATCAAATAATGGGCAGAGGCCAATAATCAAATAATCACTGCATATGAACAGCAGGCTTCCCCTGTAGCAGGTGAGGATCGTGAAGTCCTGAATAGACCTGATCAGGAGAGATAGATTCCCACCTGATTGCTTGAATTAGGTTGTTACTTTTCCTGTCTTTCAAGTCTGTTATAAGCCCAATGAAACAAGCGTGCAAAAAAGAAACAAAAAGGTACTAGCGTTGATTCTTACCAAGCATACGTTCACATTATTAGCTATTATCTGGCCGTAGACAAACTAGTAGAACACATTCAAGAAAAAATGGAACGTTCAAAAAATGTAAATTAATATCATTTTGTGAAAACTTACCGTGAGAGACCAAAAAGACATCCATGTGGTTAACCAGAGTTATATCAGGCCAGAATAAATTCACTCCACGCCTATATAAACAATATAACTACTAAGTGCCAGCACCACACTCAGGAGGCAGAAGCAGGAAGATCTCTGTGAGTTTGAGGCTAACCTGGTCTATATAGAAAGTTCCAGAACAGCCAAAACCACATAGAAAAACTCTTTCAATAAACAAACAAAAAAAAAAAAAAAAAAAGAAGGAGGAGGAGGAGGAAGGGAGGGAGGAAGAGAGGGAAGAAGAGAAAGAGGGAGGGAGGAGAGGAAAAGAATTGATATTTTAAAAGCCTGAAGATGTTACATTCCTTAATAAACATGAAGTACTATATACGATGTTTCAATTATTACCCCTGTTTTTCCTAACAGGTTGAAGCGCAAAGTCTAACAATTGCCAGTAAATGCAAATTCAGAAGGCGTCCCTCTAGTAATGGTTCTCAGCTGTCCTGATGCTGCAATCTCCTAATTCAGCTCTTGATGTTCTGGTGATCTCCAGCTATAAAATTATTCTTGTTGCTACTTCATAACTGTAATTTTGTTTCTGTTGTAAATCATAATGTAAATAGTTTTGGAGACAGAAGTTTGTCAAAGGGGTCCTAACCCACAGATTGAGAACTACTGCAATGTCCTTCTTACTTTTACTGATAGCATCACAAACACCTGAGTTTTGGGCCAGGGTAAAGCTCCGGCAACGCTTTTCACCTGCTTACTAATATTGGTAACTGAGGTTGTTTTCTTTTGTTTTGTTTTTGGTAATAGATTTTTAATGAACTGGAAAAAAGTAATAATGGCCATGAAGTCACTCATTGATTTTTTTTTTTTTTTTATAAAATGTCCTATTGAAAAGATACTTTTGCCCCATTTTAGCGCCCCCATGTGGACATAAGGTAAAAGGGCATTGTTGCCTAATGCATTATGATACATTCTTCCTCCTTAGAGGGTTATGCTACGATTCCCACAGGTCCGTGTCATGTTTATTCAATAAGTTGGAACATAGACTATGAAAGTCCTCAGTTTTCCTTATATTTGAACATAAAATGTGTCCAAGAGGAAAAATTAAAAGTAGGTTCCACAGGACAGTAAACATTTCTCAAGTAAGCCACCAATGTCAGGTATGTTCTACAGTATACAAAATATGTCTTGGAGACAGGAAATGTATTTCTCAATTAAATAAATTATAGGAGTTCAGTGCACCATCCACACCCGGGCATCAATGATGGAGCCCAGAGTTGTAAAGACTGGGAAAGTCCCGCTGTTTAAAAATCTATTTAACGCATTTAAGAATTGTTAACTTTTTATTGATTTAATGTTTTTGGTTTTTTTTTTTTTTTTTTTTTTTTTTTTTTTTTTTGAGGCAGGATCTCTATATATCTCTTGCTGTCTTAGAACTCACAGAGATCCACCTGCCACTGCCTCCCAAGTGCTAAGTTTAAAGGTGCCTGCTACCATGCCTGGCTCAAGAGTTCTTTTTTTTTTTTTTTTTTTTTTTTTAAGAAAGTTGTGGGAGTGTTTCCTTCTCATTCTCAAGTATGCTAAAGTAAAACTTCAAATTTAATGGGTCATCTGATGGGATTGTGGTTAAATGAATTAAATAATGCTTTAACTGACAATGGAGAATGACAGACAGAACCTAATGTTGTTACTCAGACAGCGTTTGGCTTTACTATGTTGTTTCAGCCTGAGCCTTCCCTGTAGCTACTTGTGATCTTTTTATTATTAATATTTTTTTCATTTATTTTACATCCTGACCACAGCTTCCCCTCACTCCTCTGCACCCATTCCCTGCCCACCAGCCTTCCCTCTACACCCCCATCCCCCATCCACTCTTGCTAAGCCTCTGTTCAGAAAGGGGCAGGCCTCCCATGGGAGTCATCAATGCATGGCTTAGTAAGTTGAGGCCGGACCAAGCTCCCCCTGTGCATCAAGGTTGGATGAGGCAAGCCAGCATGGGGAATAGGTTCCCAAAAGCCAGCTTGTATGCCAGGGACAGACAGATCCTGACCCCACTTCTAGGAGCCCCACATACAGACCAAGCTACACAACTGTCACATACATGCAGAGGGCCTAGGTGAGTCTTATGCTGACTCTCTAGCTGTCAGGCCAGAGTCTGTGACCTCCCATGAGCTTAAGTCAGCTGAGCTATATGTAATCTTGACCATGCCTTCTCCAAAAGTTTTCTTTAAATAAGTCATTGGTGATGTATTTGAGGTCTTTTCCCAATACTCAGAGTGACTGACATTAAGGAGAACCTACTTGCAGCGAATGACATTTACCTTCAGTTCCTGACCTCCTGTGTTTAAAACTACCATCACATAAGCACCGTAGAAACAAGTAGGCATCCATCACAGGGTTTATGTGGGAAAGAAATGCCATGCCTAACTTTAGGGAAAACTAATTTTAACCTACGTACACCACATCTAGCAGACCAACATTAAGTACATTTCAATACAGCAAGAATTTGAAAAATCATATGCCTCTATCAAAAAAAGAATCTGGATAAAATGGAGATTGATTTAGTGCAAGATAGCCAAAAGTAACCAAGACACAAATGACTCTTATAATTAAGTCTAAGCCATATTTGATGAACACTGTTTAATGAAATCATTAACAAGCTGCATTTGAAAAGTACCAGGTAGCTGTGAAATGAGGGGCAAGAATGGGGTGTGAGACGCGGGAAGATGGGTGCTTATAGAAGTCCCTCATTATAGAGAAAATGCGGAGACAATCAGATATCAAACTTTAAATCTGTTAAAATACTGAGGATGAGATGAGACACAAGATCTGAGCTGGTTAGATCCAATACATTGAAGAAGAAAGTAGCACTAAAACTTACAGATGAATAAAGAGGGGCAGATGGACTCAGATAGGAGAGGAAAGACAGGGAGAGATAGTAAACACAGATAAATAGAAAGCAAGTACATAAACTTGTTATTCCCCATTTAAGAGAGAGGGGGAGGGAGGGAGGGAGGGAGGGGAAAGGAAAAAAAGGAGGAGGAAGGAAGGGAGGGAGAAGGAAGGAAGGAAGATCAAGGATAATTCTATTACAGCTTGAAAGAAAACTCCCAGGGTTAGCTGTCCATCTTGGCATCTGCCTGAAGAAGAAAGATGAAAAAGAGGAAGAGAGAAATATCATTGGTTGTTTTTGGTTTTGTGTTTTGTTTTGCTTTGTTTTGTTTTACTCTTTTTACACTTTGGCTCTTTGGGACTCACCACCCAGCTTCCAAATAAATCACAAGAAGGCTTACTCTTTCTTATGAATGCCTGGCCTTAGCCTGGCTTGTTTCTAGCCAGCTTTTCTTAATGTAAATTATCCTGTCTACCTTTTGCCTCTGGGCTTTTACCTTTGTCTATCTCTGCACACCTTTCTTTAGTTCTTGTCCGTGGCTGGCTGTGTAGCTGGACGCCTAGCCCCTGATGTCTGCCTTCCCAGATCTCTCCTATTTATTCTCTGCCTGCCAGCCCTGCCTAGCCTTTCTCCTGCCTTTCTATTGGCCGTTAAGTCCTTCATTAGACCAATCAGGTGTTTTAGATGGGCAAAGTAACACTGCTTCACAGGGTTAAACAAATGCAACATATCTTTACATCATCAAAGAAAAATGTCCACAGCATAAATGAACATAACACATATTAAAAATAATATTCCCTAATAGAGAAACGCATGCTGTTTGTACACAGCCTCATGTTGCAAAGGGGGGTGGGGTGGGGATAGATTCAGAGAAAAAGGCAGGCAGACCTAATATAATCCCACAGCAGCTACTGAGTGACTGCACTAGAGACGGGCTATTCTGGGAAGCAAAAGTACATTATTTCATTAAAGGCAAAATTATTCCTCCCACCTCTTTAGCATGGTTTACAGTGACTCCGTCTTCCTGAGAGGTGACCCATTAACCACCTGACTGACCATTCCAACTAGAATGTTAAAGCCAGGCAGGCAAAGGTCATAAGAAAAGGATGCCATTCTCTTTGTCAGAAGGGGTGGCTTTCCGTTAATGAGTGCCCAATGCTGCTATAACACTCCCCCTACCCCAATGAGGCAACCCTTAAAATCACTGAGATGGGCAAAGACCAGAAGGACATCTCTCCAAAGATCTGGTAGCTCAAACAAGTCCCTTGTCCTCTTGTTCATGGAAGCCATGCAGATTTCACCTGGTGGGCGCTAACCACTGTACCTTCTGTGAAGAGGAGGTCCGACCCAGAGGGATATAGCCTCCATTCTTCCTGGTGAAGCTGTGGTCAAGTAAAGCCCTTGACTCATCCCCAAGCAGATAACATATCCAGAGATTCCTCCCAAGAACAATGACTCCTAAGGACCAGATCCTCAAATTGGCATTGAGAGTGAGAAGGGGAGCAGAGTTTTAGCCACCAGCATGATCTTAAATACCCCCAAAGACGCTATCTATAACCAAAGAGGAAAGTGGTAGTTGCATTTTCAATATTCCAGTGGATCACAGTCCCAACATTAGGCTTAAATCCCTATCAGATGTTATTTAGACAACTATAACACCAATAATTTTCATCTTGAAGAGGAAAATGCTACCCACAAATCAGACATCATGACATGAGCTCAATTTCAACATTGTGGAAAGCCAAAAGAGATGGGCTCACTGTTTTTTCAACCTAAGAATCTAATGATGGGTAAATCTCTTTTCTCTCTCCCTCTCTAGAAGCCATCTGAGAGGGAGGCTCGAGATGTGGTTCTGACCACCCCAACAGCTGTCAGTGTAACTGAAAGCAAATCCTGGGTTTGTTACTCTTGAGTCCAGCACTGGAGATGTTCCTCCACTTCCCACCTCCACCCCCCAGAAAATAAAATCCACAAGAAAAGCTCAGTGGACAGACGCCCCTTCGAGCCTGCCTAGGGAGTCTAATGGACTACCGTTGAGACATTTCAAAGTGCTGTGCTGCCTTCTGGCTCTCTACCTAGATCTTCCGATGTCTGGTGGCTGTGTTGACCTCTGCCTTTAACCCTCAGTATTCCTCCTCTTCCACTCCACATGTGTTCTATCATCCTCTATCACACCACTCCTGAGCAAATGAATACCGTATGGACTTTGTAGCCTACTAGAGAGCTACTTGGACATTCATGGTCATTGCTGTTCTATGCATAACAGCTAGGAAATGGGATCAACCTAGATGCCCATCAACGGATAAGTAGTTATATGCATACACACAATGGAATATTATGAAGCTGTTTAAAAATAAAGAGGGGGGCTGGAAATGTATATTGAGTGGGTAAGTCAGGCCCAGGAGGACAATCCTGGATGTTCTCTCTTATATGGATAGTAGCTGAAAACTGTGTTTATGTGTTTAACTTGGAACACAAGTGGAAGCAAGAAACTGCAAAGGGACCTTTGGGGAGGGGACATATTTAGGGGGGGGATTATGGGAAACAAGGAGTGAGGTGAGACACTGGGGAGCAGAGAAACTTCAGCCACCAGGGAGTGGGGGAAGCCACAGTGTGAACGGAAGAGCTAACCCAAGGAAAAACAGTGCCAAAAGCCCTGTGGAACCCTAGCATCACATAACCCAACTTGTTTTCTGTTGTTGTTGAGACAAAGCTGGGCTCCACAGCCCTGGCAGACCTGGAATTTGCTATGCAGACCAGCCTGGCTTGAGCTCCTGGCAATCTTCTCTGCCTCTGACTTTTGTGTGTTGGGATGATGGGCCTGGATTCGATGCCTGGATTCGTTTCCTTGTTTCTTTAGAGCTCACTCAAATGTGCTTATTTCATAAAATCAAATTCTCAATCAACTCTGAATTGTGAAGGTAGGTTTCTCTGTCCTGCATTATCAGACATGTAGCCAAGATTGAATTCTTTATGTTAAAATAATCAGGCATGTCATTAGTGTGATAATTTCTTACATCTATAATAAACAGTAAAATGATATGTAAAAATTAATTATTCGGGTTTGACTTCGACTTCTGTAAATGGGTAAATGTATATACCTATGTGTGTGTGTGTGTGTGTGTGTGTGTGTGTGTGTGTGTGTGTGTGTGTTTCTTTGGGAGGGTATTTAGTTTGTTTTCTAAGTGAGAAAGAAAAATAACATAAAGTTGGGTGGGCATGGAAATGGGAGGATCTGGGAGGATTATGGAAGGGAAAACACATGACTAAAATATATTGTATAAAAAGTTGCTTTTCAATTAAAAGAAGAAGAAGAAAGGCAAGTATAAGCCACCATCCCCAGTCAAAACATATTCATATGACACTTAAATTCATAACCACAAGTAGGCTCTTCAGAATTAAAAACAAAACAAAACAAACAAACCAACAAAAAACAAAACAAAAAAGGTGTCAACCGGGTGGTGATGGCACACGCCTTTAATCCCAGCATTTGGGAGGCAGATGCAGGCAGATCTCTGTGAGTTCCAGAAGTTCGAGGTCAGCCTGGTCTATAAAGTGAGTTCCAGGACAGCCAGGGCTGTTACACAAAGAAACACTGTCTTGAGAGAAAAAAAAAAAAGTCTCTCTGGTGAAAAGGGTCGTGAGTAGAAAATGTTTAAGAAACCTGATCTTAGATCACCTGCTATTCCACACGTCTGTTACATTTCACAGCTTTAACTAATTCATCTCATAGTCTAAATATTATAAACAGTTCATAGCAACCCCCCAAAATCACGTAGCACTAAATCCATATTTTAAATTTTCCTAAATGATTTGAAGATTTTGTTTTACATCGGTGTGTTTCTATGTAATTAGATCCAAGAAACTCTTCATTTTAAAACAATTGTTACTTCAGGCCTTCTACAACAGAGGGTGTATGTTTATTTAGATTTATCTTTATGGATATTTGTATCTGTTTGTAAATGTGTGCAGATGCCCAAAAAGTTCAGGAGAGGATGTCAGATCCCATAGAGCTGGAGTTGTATGGGTTCTAGGGACAGAGTTCAGGTCTGTGAGAGCAACACCTAGTTTAACTGCTGAGTCATTTCTCCAGCACCAAGGATACACATTTAATACTTGACAAACAGAGTTGGGAAAAACAGCCTTTCTACTGGAATCCCCTGGTTACTGCTGAGGTTGGGCATATTCACATACTTAATTTTAGTGACTTTTCAGAACTGCCTGATCATATGTTCAGTGGATCCAGTGTTTTCTTATGTACTCATTGTCCCTAACTCTTGTCAGGCAACAGTGAGTGATGTGTTGTGTTGTGGGGTTTTTTGTTTGTTTTTGTAACATTTAGTTTCACATGTCTGACAATCTCTTCCTTTAAGTACTCTGAATTCTACTAATACACTAAAAAGTTTCCTAAAGCACTTTCCTAAAAATTGTTTTTTCACCAACTAAAATCAGAAATTTGATTATTAAATCCTTCCCCCTGTTAGTATGAGGTGATCTACTTTCTAGGTGAGCACAGAGGACATTTGTAGATGATCCCAGGCAAGTAACATTTTCTGTTCTGGAGCATACACATAGAAACACAGAGATCCTAGGTCACATTTATACCTTTTGAATTCAAAGGCCACAAAAGATAACTTTTTTGCTAGAAAAAAAAATCAGTTTCCTGGTTATGTGTGACATTGGGAAAGCATTTCAGACACATTATTGACTTTTCCCTAAGATGCAAATGGTTTTCCAGGGTTATTCACAATGATGTCATGCTCTTTTATCAAAATGCTATTTCACGATTATTTCACATGTACGCTTGAAACCTTGCCTTGTAAATCCTAGAGTTCTAGGACCCAAGCTGAAGACTCCCGGAAGCATTGGGAGCTGGAGGGAAACTGCATGACTGTTTGTAATATGCTGTTTTATGCATATTATTTCTACTAAGAGTAGAACAGCTGCAGAGAGGAGAGAGAGAGACGGAGACAGAGAGAGGGAGAGAGGAAACCACCACAAATTAAAGTGCAGGCAGGTTTGTTTGACCTTTCTAAAAGAACAACCTGTTTGTATTCCTTCTCCAAATTCTCAGAGAACTATTTTGTTATCAACCCACTACATTTAAATCAAGTGTTTAGAGATGCCCATATAGAGAAACACTTCAAGACAAATGCACACTAAAGCAGTTTCTTCAACAAGTCTGCCTTTCATCTGCCTCTGACTTCGGCTAGGTAGAAGTCTTTCTCTGCACACCCAATGTCAAAAGCCTTGAATCCTGGAAGCGCCTCTGTCCTGTGTCCAAGTATGGTCAGTATGAGATATCCGTCACTGAGAGCCCTTGAGGAAAATTAATGGCTGACTGCAGAGGGCAGAATGATAGGACAGATGGCTCTGTCACCACGGCCAGGCTGAAAGGCTGCAAGAGCCTCGGGGTATGGGCAAATACCACTGCCTGCTTGTACACTTGCTTTGTGAAGCCAGCCTCCCTGTGAGCAGCTGTCCTTCATTGTTTGGCTTGGGGGAGGGGCTGTTTCATTTTCCACACACATTTTCTATTTGTTCCAATTTGTTAATGACTCAAAGAACACATTTCAGAAATTCCTTAAGATATCAAATCAGAAAGGGGTCGTGATAGTGGTTTGCTTAAAGAACAGTAAAACTTCTATTTTTAAACAATGCGAACAAGATATTGCCATGGGATAGTTGGTTTAAATTCTGCAAAAATCACCAGCTGAAGGCCTTGAATACCTGAGGTTTACATCCAGCTAATATTAACATATAATTAGGCTACAGGAAAAAAGAGGGAAAAGCGATCAATATATTAAAAATCACTTGTATTAACAGAAATGAATGATTCGTACATCCTTGCAGTTTTAAACAGAGTCTTGAGGCAACTAACACACACACACACACACACACACACACACACACACACACACACACACACACACACACTGGAACTTCCAGTCCAAGAGGGTAGGGGAAGATGATAAAAAGCCCTGTATGATTTTCCCATTATCTCCTCGGTTCTCATTCTTCCTTTGTCAGAATACCTCTGGAGTTAACAGCTGGCCACCCTCTCCGCCCCTCCCACCCCCTCAGCCCCTCCTACCACCTCCGCCCCTCCTACCACCCTCCCCACCCACACACACACCCCTGCCCCGCCCGAGACACCCCTGCCCCGCCCGAGTAATGCAAGTAATGAATCTGGAGAAGGTTCACCAGCACTCTGCTTTTTTCTTTTTTAAGTTTTTATTTATTTAAAAGTTTTTTTTTTCATTTCATGTGACAATTCTCCCTCCCTCCTCTCCTCCTGCTCCCCCTTCCCCCCCCACACACACACACCTTCTCCTCACCTAACCCTCCATCCACTCCTCAGTATGGGTAACGCCTCCCGTGGGGAGTCAACACATTCTGGCATATCAAGTTAAAGTAAGACCAAGCTCCCCACCCCCATAGGGGGTGGACTCCTAAAAATCAGTTCATGCACTGAGGATAAATCCTGGTCCCACTGCCAGTGGACCCACAGACTGCCCACGCCATGCAACTGTCACCCACATTCATAGGGCCTACTTTGGTCCTATGCAGGTTCCCCAGCTGCCAGTCCAGAGTCAGTGAGCGCCTCCCACTAGCTCAGGTCAGCTGTCTCTGTGGGTTTCCCCATCATGACCTTGACCCCTTTGCTCTTATAATTCCCCCTCCCTCTCTTCAACTGGACTCCAGGAGCTTGGCCCAATGCTCAGTTGTGGATCTCTGTATCTGCTTCCATCAGTTACTGGATGAAGGGTCTTTGATGACAATTAGGGTGGTCACCAATCTGATTACAGAGGAAGGCCAGCTCAGGCACCCTCTCCACCATTGCTAGGAGTCTTAGCTGGGGTCATCCTTGTGGATTCCTGGGAATTTCCCTAGCACCAGATTTCTCCCTAACCCCATAATGGCTCGCTCCATCAAAATTTCTTTCCTTGATCTCCCTCTCTGTCCTTTCCCCAACTCAACCATCATGTTCCCCTATGCTCTTCTCCCCCCTTCATCTCTCCCCCCCCCCAATTTACTCAGAAGATCTTATCTATTTCCCCTGCCCAGAGGCATCCATGCATGTCTCTTGTAGGGTCCCCCTTGTTACCCAGCTTCTCAGGGATTATGGATTGCAATTTAGTATCCTTTTCTTTATGTCTAGTATCCACTTATGAGTGAGTGCATAACATGTTTGTCTTTCTAGGTCTGGGATTTTTTTTTCTAGTTCTATCCATTTGCCTACCAATTTCAAGATGTAATTGTTTTTTACTGCTGAGTAAGTCCATTGTATAAATGTATCACGTTTTCTTTAATCATTCTTTGGGTGTGGGGCATCTAGGTTGTTTCCAGGTTCTAGCTATTATGAATAGTGCTGCTATGAATGTAGTTGAGCAAATATGGTTTGAATGTTCATCCTTCGGGTATGTGCCCAAGAGTGGTATAGCAAATGTCCTTGTGGTATGATTGAGCATCCTTTGGGTGCATGTCCAAGACCCTCAGTGAGCATCCTTTTCCTTTGGGTATATGTCCAGGGAACTCTGGCTTCTTTATAAAAGTCTAACATGCATGCTCACCAGGGAAATCTCCAGGAATTCCCACCATGCTTCTCCTCATTGCTGATGTCTGATTTTGTTTTTGGTTGCTTTCACTTTTCTTTGAACATTTTGTTTTTAAATGCATGTTACATATGTGTGGGGGCATGTGCACCAGAAGAGGGTGTTGGATCCCTTGGAGTTACAAGCCATTGTGAACTATCCGACATAGATTCTGGCAACTGAACACAAGTACTCTAGAAGAGCGACTTGATTGCTTTCACTTTTTAAATATTTTATTATCATATGCCAATTGTGTGCTTGAATGGATTTTATTATGAAATTTTCATAAATACATAAAATACATTTGGTATATCCGACCTCATTCCTGTCGTTTATCACCCTCTAGCCCTTTCCTCTTCTTAATTTTAAAAAGTTATTATTGTAATATTCTATGTATATGGATGTTTCCTTGCATGTATGTCTGTGCATTGTGTACATATTTTGTGCCCAAAGAGGCCAGAGACGGTATCATACCCTCCAGACCTGGAGTTCGAGACCATTGTGAGCCACCATGTAGCTCAGGAATCAAACTCAGATCCCCTGGAAGAGTAGCCACCCTACTCTGAATGAGAGCTGACTCTAATTTCACCAATAATCATTGGTGCATCCATTTTCTTCTTGGTGGTGGTTTTCTAAACAATAATGTTGGGGTTCTGAAGAGCCCATTGTTACTTCCACAAGCTTTTTGAATTGTAAGGATTTCATGACTTCCCAAGAGATGGAATAAATGGCCAAGTTGTCATATATGCCACAAGATGTTAAAAGCTTTTCATTCCTCCAGAAAGGAGTTTTTTTGCCAAGTGAGTAAGCCCCTCATCTATCAAGTCCTGTGTCCATGCTAAGGATCTCCCTCACAGTCACAGCTTGCAGTGTGGTTCTCTCTCACTGATTCTCAAGCTTTCTTCACAGGCCCTGAGCCAGGGGCCAGGAGTGCCTGGTTACTTAGCATCTCCATGCCCTTTACTAAACCTCTTTAGGTACTACACCCATTCTATGAAATCTGAAATGCCTGATGACAAGCGAGATTTCTCACTAATTAGAGGGAAAATTGTGCTCTCCAAATTTTCATTCTAGCCTTCCATGTCCCAAAAGACATCTCCAACTCCCATGCTACGCTCTTGAGTCTTGAGCCCAGGTTGAGAAAACACCTTTTGTCTTGCTCCAATCCACACTCTTGGCATTCTAACCAGCTGCTGGTCTTTCCACAGCTCAGCTCTCTCCCATTCCAGTATCACTAGCATCCTTGTATGACACTGTAACATGTATACTCCAGACTCTTCCTTCCTTTCCACACACAGTGACAGCATCAAAGTGTACACCGTTTTAATTCCGGGTTGACTGGAAATTAAGGAGTGTCTGTATGTTATACAACTGTACAGAAATTCGTTCGATTGAATTCTATTTCTCTGCATTTCCTAGCTGAGTACACACATGCCAAAGCAGTAGAACACTGAGGTCAGAGAAGGATTAGATAATAAAAGGATATAGGGGCAACTAAGGGCATAGAGCAGGCCGGTGGCAGAGAGAGCGCCAAAGGCCATTCAAGGGCCCTGGTCCCAAGGGTGTGGAAGAAGCCAAACACCACAGACAGCAGAACTCCAGGCTCTGACACTTGCCTGTGACAGGACCTTGAACAGATAATTTGGCATTGTCCAAATCTTTGTTCTTTTCTTCTCTGAAACGGAGATTTGGAGGGGGGGAAATAGTGCCCATTCTTTCGTAAAGGAGACCTGGTCTTACCTCAACTGGACCTTGCTGTACTCTCTTTTCTTTTAGGCCTCAACTCCTAGCCATCAACTCAGACCATAGCATCCTCTCCCGATCTCTATTATAGCTTCTCTATTGTGTTTTTATAACACTGATTTGATAAAACTGTCGTATTAGATTTCCATCTGTCTGTCACCTCTATAACAGGTACTCTATGAAATCACCTATCCTAGCGATTGAACATCCCTAGCAGGCTGGTTTCTATCTTTCCAAGCTCATTACATACAGATGCTCATTAAATTCTTGGAATAAATGGATGTGGTTGTCCACATTGACATCAAACGTGAATCCTCAGTAGAGTTTAAACTTATACTTGGATACTATACTATACTTATATTCATTGTTGCTTTAGATTACATTACATAAATCATTACATAGTTACCTCAAAGTATATATAAAATAATTTATATTTGTGACACATAGTTACATCGCCCATGTATTTAGGAGAACAAAAGTTCTTTCATTGAATACAAATCAAGAAGTGTGCTCCTTAGCATTAATAAAACAAAGTAACCGAGATAGCATGGTCTCTAATCTCAACAAATAGAAAAAAAAAACTATTTTCAAAAGCTAATTTAAAAACAAGCATCGATGCTATAGGGGAATTACAAAGTGAAAACAGGATATCTAATAGTCTCATAGAAAGTGACAGCTGAGTTGAGTTTAATGAAGAATTCAGAGTTGTCTTCTAGTATAATAAAGTACTTAAAGAACTTATGAAGACAGAGCATGGGCTGGAGAGATGACTCAGCAGTTAAGAGTACCGACTACTCCGCTAGAGGTCCTGAGTTCAATTCCCAGCATCCACATGGTAGCTCACAATCATCTATTATGAAAGCTGATGCCTCTTCTGGCATACAGTTATACATGCAGACAGAGAACTCATACAGTAGGAGAGGAAGAGGAAGAAGGTGAGAACGTAAATCTAGAGAAGGTAAGATGATAAATGCTAGGATTTGTGGATAGCCACTAATGAGCTCTGTGTCTTCTGGTTTTTTCAATATTTCGACTGTGAGGTGGTTTGGTTGATAATGACTCCCACAGACTCATATGTTTGAAGCTTCATCACCAGGAAATGGAACTATTTGAGAAGGGTTAGGAAAATGTGGCCTTTGTTGGTAAGGAGTACGGTTTTTTCCTCCCGCCGCCTGGTCTGGTCCCGCCGCCGCGCCAGCCCCAAATAAGTCCCACATGGCAACTACTCACATGCATGACCTTACAACTGAGACACTATTCACTAATTCCTCCAAACTTCTTCACACCTTTTTCTTACAAGAAGAAAAATCAAGTTTACTTAGTATACAGAAAATGTCCAGTTGGCATGGCTATGATGGTAGAACCATCTGCCAGACATCTCACCATAATTGAATTACTTAAATATTTTTCACATTTCCATGAAGTTTTTTTTAGATTTCGATGTAATTACGTAATTCCCCCTTCCCTGTCTTCCCTGCTAGTCCTCTCTGATCTTCAAGTTCATGGCCCCTTCATTAATTGTAATCACATGCATACATGTTTGTGTACATACGTATATATTCCTAAGTATAACATGCTAAGTGTGTATAATTTTAGTTGTATGTATGTTTGTTTTTAGGGCTAACCATTTGGAACTAGACAACCAACAGGTGTGCTCTTCCATGGGGAAGACCACCTATCCCCAGCTTACCTTAGTTGCCTGTAGTACTTTGAGTAGTGTTAAAGCATCATGGGCTTTCCCCCATCCATTTTGGCATATCCACTGGTGTCATCCTTGTTTGGCCCTATTTTCCTTACATTATTCTCTTCATTTTAGAAAATCCATTCTCAATAATCACTGAAGATATTGTCGTCTACATTTCTCTAAACAAGGCATGAGGTGTAGAAGATATGGCTCAGTGATTAAGAATATTGCTATTCTTACACAAGGCCCAGGTTCAATTCAGAACCTGACTCAGTGGAAGTGCACAAGCATATATAACTCCACTTCTGGGAGATCCCATACATTTGGCCTCTACAAGTACCTGTACTAATGTGCACATCCATACACACACACACACACACACACACACACACACACACACACACACACTTCAGTTCACATGTTAAAAAGAAAGAAAGAAAGAAACCATTGGATAGTTAATCAGTCAATATTTCCTTACTTATTTAAATACTTCTCTAAATTAGCTCAAACTATCAATAAATTCTCTCTGTTGTAAGTTTTCTGCATTTATTTCTTGCCTTTTCCAATAAAGTCTGTGACCTGGAGAGGAAGAATGGTGCACAGCTTACGGTTTCTGGAGGAAGGTGGGTCTGCTCTCTTAAAGGGTATAGCTCCTTGTTGATCAACCATGCTCCAGTAATGACCACCTGCAGAAGAGTATATAGGCAGAACAAAGTAGACTCAATGATATTTAATGATATTTTTAATTTAAATTTGAAGCAAGCTTGTATTACATGTAAATCACACTCTCCCCTCCTCCCCTGTAAACTAACCATTCCCTAT